>NW_027611653.1:2997750-4353000 GCF_964261635.1 Lissotriton helveticus
TTTGACAAGGTGTCTATGGGCCTACCTGCACTTTTTATTGTACCATTTCTGACGGGGGGCATTTTGTTTGGCGGTTCCCTTCTGACCTGGTAGAGAAAGAAGGAGTTTGAGCTCATTAAAACAACACTCATGAAGATCAATAACAGTATTTACAGAACCACCCCCCAGCAAATCATCAAGCATTAAATTTCATTAAACATATTAGAGACCACAGTCTCAACGCTCTCCTGTAAGGTCTCGTCCCCCGCTAGCCTGGACCATTTTAACCTCCTTCGATCATTGGTCAGAATAACGTCCCCTGTCCGGGAAGTATCAGGTTCCTTCAATCTCTTCATTCCCGGCAGCCTTAGTTTAAGTATCAGGGGGTTATGATCACTTTCTGGGCGGGGTACCACTTCCATATCTACCAGCAAAGGCCAGTGTTCCAGCTTTAACAAAAAATAATCAATCCGGCTTTTCCTTCGTCCGTTGTCAAAGGTGTAGTTAGCACCCAAATCTGATCTTGACCGACCATTTATAGCCCTTAGCCCCCGGGTAAGACACAGAGCCATCCAGTTCAGCGCTACCTCAGTTGCTTTAACAGTTTTATTTAGCATCAAATCTGGAATATTCCAAACTGCATCTTCTGCAGAGCCCCAGCTGTCCCCGGCTACATAAAGCGGCTCAAAAGTACAATTTAAGTCTCCTGCCAGGAGGATGAAGTTTTCTCTGCCCAGTCCGGCAAGATAATGATCCAATACATCCCACACAACAGGGCAGCGACCCCCAGGGAGACCTCGTGCATATATATTAATAACAATCAGGTACCGATGGCCATTTTTGCTCAGTTTAATTACCAGGAGGTCAGGGTTGTCTACAAGTATCTCAGATGGGTGATATCCTGATGACTGCTTCACCCAAATCAGCAAACCCCCTGAGGCTCGCCCTTTACCACCCCTAATAGCTGGTTTGAAAAAGTTTACAAAACCTACCCTATGAATTGGATCAGGTGCCCAAGTTTCCTGTAGCAGAATGATATCAAATGTATCCACAAACTCCAACCAATCTTCTGAATACATGCGTCCCATAACCCCTGCAACATTCCAGGACACTATGTTGAATATTTCTGATAAGGGAGCTGCTAAGGGGATCATTGATGCTGATACAGCCGGGGTCACTAATATACACCCTGTTTTTACACTATTCTCATTGCTGTCAACATTATCCCGGGTTTCCCCCACCCGCATAACCTCTGTTGGATCATCAGCAGCTGTTACAGCATGTTCCTCGGTTGCTAGTGCTCCCTGAATTGCCTCTACCTTATTTGTGAAAGGAGGGACCCCCCGACTTGGCATCGCTTCCACGTACCCACTGTTCACAGCAGATTTAATTTTTCTATTCTCTATAGAAAGTCAGTCTATGGCCTCAAGATCGGAAAGGGGCCCAAAGTGGTTAAAAAGTGGGGGATATTGCTGGGGGTGTGGTGTTCTTACTATGGGGTGCCTCCTAACTGGGGGTCTTCTGTGAGTGGGGCCTAATGACAAATTACTCTGTCTTTGGGGGTAGAAATATGCTAGCCCCAGAGTTTGTACATCCCCCTGCCTAGCAAACCTGGCTTCCCTTCGAATAGGGTCCACCACCCAAGGATCCTTAAACGATATTAAAATACAGTCACCCTCCAAGTCTTTGGTGCCGTGTCCCACCCAATCAACTCTCCTTACAAACAGAATTTCAGTAGGAGATGATGGTGGCAGGGGACGGTTTTTATTCAACCAGAATATCACCTTGTTACGTAGATCCCCATATGACTCCTTAGTACTACTTTTAACGGGGCAACACCTGTTAATACTATTGTATATTGGGTTGCCTCCGTGGGTAAGTCAGCGCGGGGAATGGCATACCTATTTTGTTTCCCCCCAGTTGGGGTTTTGGTGCTCCGGTGATTAATTGTTTGCCCAGGGGGTGGCTGTAAGCATGTGCTAACGTTGGATTTCGCTGGATTAGCGGACCGAGCAACTTGGGACCTATCTAGGTTGGAAATGTCAGCGACCTTCTTTTTAAGAACCTGTGACAGAGTACCCTCAGCTACCGTGCTAAGATTATTTCTATGCCTCCCCCCAGCTAACGGTTTCTTATTAGCTACCCCTATTGGTACAGGGTTGGTGGACTTACTACTGAAAACATGGTTTGGAGATTTTGTCTTAGATACCGGCTGTATTGGAACCCCTCCCGCTGGACTGGAAGTAGTTAACTTTTGTAGCAAGCCCAAATTTGTCCTTACTACTATCTCCAGAGCATCTATTTTGGAGGTCATCAGCCTAGTACGCTCCAAAACAGGGAGCAGGAGGGTTTTAATCATAGCCTCCATTTTTACCAGTAAGACTTCATCACTATTGAGGCACATAGGGCAGGGATTAGATGACCCCAGGGTAGTTAAAGCAGGACATAGCACGCTAGGGAATGCAGAAGGTATTTGTAAGTCAGGGGGATACACCAAAGCAGAGGCAACATTACTAGATGGATCATTAAATTTGGGCATCTTGTGATCTCTCCACCCCTGAGGACTTGAATCCTGTTTTCTTTTTCGGGATGTTGTTCCTAATCCCAAAGGATCATCCTCTACTATGAGATTTAAGACAGCATTAGTAGGTGACTGTGAATTTTCCAAACTAAGGTCGTTTTCCCCACTATTCTGAGTTTGATCCCCGCCACTTGACTGAGTATCATCCAATGTTTGCTCAAAATTAACCAAAGGAGCTGAAGGACCCACCCCTTCACCATCTATGTGAACTATTGCCTCGGTGGTAACAGAATATACACAATTTGATGCTGCATGAGCCGCAGGACTAGTCATTTTTGCCATTCCGCCCAGTGAAGAGCGCTTACCGCTAACAAGGTCTAAGGAGAGGCGTTTTTCCACCATCGCTATTTCTTTTTCCAATATCCCTGTTGCTCGGGTGATAAAAGCGGCCAGTGGGCCCGAGACAACTCCCTTCGTTGTTTGTATTTGAACTGTCCGATCTTTGCCTGATCTTAAAGGCATGTTACCAACTACTTATGCCTGTTTTAACTATAGTAAACTCCTACAGTGATGGTATGGAATGCTAGTGACTCCGTGGAACCCACACAATGTGAATAAAGTAATTTCCACAGAATCTCAACTTACCGGAGGGTCGTTCATAAATTTGAGGGTAAGTGAGGGTGAGCAGAGGTGGGGGGCCCGGCCCGAACTCTACCGTACTCGAACGGCCTCAAACGGCCCGCTCTTTGCCCGGTCTTCGCCCCGAGCTCCGTCCCGCTGTGCGGGACGGTTAAACTGCTTTTATCCTCCCAGGCGGGGGGGGCGTTGCCGCTGCGGGAAGAGGCTCCAGGTGTTGTAGATCGCCTCGCAGTCCCGCAGCGGTGTGGGCGGTGTGGGCGGGGTGGGCGGGTCCGGTTCAAGCAGCAGGCGTGGAGCGGGTGCCAAGACCGGAGAACAACGAAGCAGAGGCCGGCAAAGTTTCACCACAAGATGCGCCTAGTCAGGTCAGGAAAGCGTCAGAGCCCCAGCACTGAGTAGCCAGGGCGTTTACCCCCCCAGTTAGGGTCGTCAATCCTAATCTAATCTCCATTGACAGGATTAAATGTGGAGCCGCAGATTACAATGTATTCGCCACTTGATGTTCGTTTGGAGTTATTTCCGAAATTGCACCCACCCGTTCAACTCCGTCCACAGGTGGTGCCGTTAGTTTTCCTTCGGCTTAAAGGTTCCTTTAGGTTTCTTCGGACAATTTCGGACGAAATGTCCACCACTTGTGATAACCTCCGACAATCAAATATACGAAGAAACTCTTGCTTGAAATTTTCAAAGTTCCTTAACAAAGGATCTTCTCGGGAGACTAAGGACATTGACCAGGCGGCTGCATCTCCACTTAGGTACGAGAGTATAAAGGCCACCTTAGACTGCGCGTCAGGGAAGATGGAAGGACGGCACAGGAAATGTAGAGAGCATTGTGAGAGGAATATCTGCGCCTTCTGTGGATCTCCATTAAACCTTTGTGGAGCTGCTAAGGGTATTACTGGAGACAAGTAATGTATAACTTGTGTGGTTGACCTATTGGTTGCCTCTAATACCGGATTCATGGCCTCTCTCTCTAAACTACTCATCCGACGTAATCTTAAAGCCAACTCTGCTGTCTCCTTCCTGGCGCTCACTACCTCCTGCCTTAGATTTTGGTTTTCCTCCCTAACCGCTCCCAGTTCCTTTTGATTGGACATCAATTCCTTCTGCCATCTCTGCTCGGGTGCAAAATAAAACTTGGGCACTTCACTCTGTCAGGGCTCCAAGTAATTTACCTGATGGCTTCTCGTATCTTGCACAGGAGCAGAGATGCTAGTACCCGAATCCCTTTAGACCATGGGTACTCACAAACTTTCTCTCGGGGGCCAAATTTACAGTGTGGTTTGTGTCCGAGGGCCGTACTGGTGGGGGCGGGGTCAGTGGGGAAGAGGCGGGGCTGGAGCAAAAAAAGAATTGTGACCATGAGGTTGATCATAGGTCCTTGCAGCGGACGCCTTCGTCCACTGAGCCACCAGACCCACCAGACCCGGCATAGACACATCTGTCTCTCTCTCTCTCTCTCTCTCTCACTCCCTCTCCCTCTCCCTCTCTCTGTCTCTCTGACTCTCTGTCTCCCTCTGACTCTCTGTCTCCCTCTGACTCTCTGTCTTCCTCTGACTCTCTGTCTCCCTCTCACTCCCTCTCACTCCCTCTCCCTCCCACTCCCTCTCTCTCCATCTCTCCCCATCTCTCCCTCTGTCTCACTCACTCTGACTCTCTCACCCCCTCTCATCCTCTGTCTCACTCACTCTGACTCTCTCACTCCCTCTGTCTCCCTCCCTCTGTCTCCCTCCCTCTGTCTCCCTCCCTCCACCTTTCCCTCCCACCCTTGCTCTCCCTCCCGCTGTCTCCCTCTCGCTCCCTTTCCCTCCCTTCCTCGCTCTCCCTCTGTCTCCCTCCCTCTCTGCCTCCCTTTCCCTCCCTCCCTCTCTCTGTCTGCCTCCCTTTTCCTCCCTCTCTCACTTTCCCTCCCTCCCTCGCTCTCCCTCGCTCTCCCTCCCTTTCCCTCCCTCTCGCTCTCCCTCCCTCTGTCTCCCTCTCCCTCCCTTTTCCTCCCTCTGCCTCCCTTACCCTCCCTCCCTCGCTTTCCCTCCCTCCCTAGCTTTCCCTCCCTTCCTCTGTCTCCCTCTCTCTGTCACCCTCCCTCTCTCTGTCTCCCTCCCTCCCTCTGTCTCTCTCCCTCCACCTCTCTCTCCCTCGGTCTCCCTCTCCCTCCCTTTCCCTCCCACCCTTGCTCTCCCACCCTTGCTCTCCCTCCCTCTATCTCCTTCTCCCTCCCTTTTGCTCCCTCTGTCTCCCTCCTTCTGCCTCCCTTTCCCTCCCTCCCTCGCTTTCTATCCCTCCCTCGCTCTCCCTCCCTCCCTCGCTCTCCTTCCCTCCCTCCCTCTCCCTCCCTCTCCCTCGCTCTCCCTCGCTCTCCCGCCCTCACTTTCCCTCTCCCTCTCTTTCCCTCCCTCTCGCTCCCCCTCCCTCTGTCTCCCTTTGTCTCCCTTTCCTCCCTCTGTCTCCCTTCCTCTGTCTACCTTCCTTTCCCTCCCTCCCTCTCCTTCCCTCCCTTGCTCTCCCTCCCTCGCAAACCAACATTAATAGGTCACGAAAGGAGCACATTTCTCAATTAGTTTTGCTCCTCGTTATGTTATGTTATGTTATGTTATGTTATTTGAATCTTGTATAGCGCACGGCTACTCAGAGTGTCCCGGCGCTTTATTGTAACTGAAATCTCAACATAACAAGGAAAAACAGAACAGAAAAGATAAACAAAGAGCCTAACTATAAAGTGAAACTGCTACCTACAGGGTGAAGAGCCACGTTTTAAGGCCCTTCCTGAACGCCAGTAAATTAGAGGTACTACGCAGTGCCACTGGCAAAGTGTTCCACAACTGCGGAGCCAGCAGACTGAAAGACCGACCTCCAATGCGTGCCCTTTTTATCCGAGGGACCACGGCAAGACACAAAGACCCGGACCTCAGAGACCTTGCCGGATGATAGAAGGAAAGCCTTCTCTGAAGGTATTTAGCTCCAGAAGCATGTAAAGCCTCGTGAGCCAAGGTCAACGCCTTGAACATTATCCGCTTCCGGATCGGGAGCCAGTGGAGTGACTGGAGTAGGCCCGAAACCCTAGCACGGCCAGATAATCCATAAATGGCCCGTGCAGCTGAGTTCTGGACCACCTGCATCCTTTGAAGCAGATACTCTGGCAGGCCCAAATAGAGAATGTTAGAGTAATCCATTCTCGAGCCAATTAAGGCCTGGACCGTTATTTTCCTATGCTCCTCCGATAGTAAAGGCAGGAACTTACGGAGCATCCGAAGAAGCCCGAAACAAGTGCCAACCAGCCCTAGAATCTGGGGACGCAGAGTCAGACCGTCGTCTATCTTAATTCCCAGGTTCTTGGCTATCCGGGAGGAGGCTGCAGGAGGGAACATGTTCACAGGCCACCATCTTTTCCAGTCAGGATCTGTTTTGCAGCCAAAAAAGAGTACCTCCGATTTATCCGGGTTGCACTTGAGGCCGTTTAGATGGAACCAGTTAAAAACAGCCCCAAGGCAACCCTGGATACTCTCTCCATCGAAATCCGCTCCCTTCTGGCAGGTGAAAAGGAGCTGAGTGTCATCGGCGTAGGAAACCATCTGGGCCCCAAAAGACTCTGCCAGAGCCGCCAGGGGGTTCATAAAGATGTTAAAAAGAGTCGGGCTCAACACTGAGCCCTGAGGGACTCCGACCCCTAATGACGGCATCACGGCGGAGCTAGTGGAGGCCCAGACCGTTTGTTGCCGGCCGGCCAGGAAAGATTGAAACCAGCCGAGCACCGTCCCCCGCAGACCGATCTCAAAAAGTCTAGCGAGGAGACCCTCATGGGGGACAGTGTCGAAAGCCGCCGATAGATCTAACATCACGAGCATCGCTTTACCACCTGAATCCAGCACCTCCTTAACAGCCTCCGCAACTTCCAGGAGAGCTGTCTCGGTACTAAGATTGGCACGGAAGCCGGATTGGGAGGGGTGCAACAGGTCATGAGATTCCAGATAATCAGAGAGCACCCTGTGCACGTGCTTCTCAAGGATCTTAGCAAAGGCAGGCAGAAGCGAAATGGGCCTGTAATTGGCCAACACCTCCAGATCCAGTCCGGGCTTTTTAAGTAGAGGGATAATCATCGTCTGCTTCCAGATCTCAGGAACCAACCCTTCTCCAAGAGAGCGATTCAAAATAGGATTCACGATGGGATTGATGACTTCAGCCATTCTTGCCAGAAATTTGGCCGGACATACGTCAAGAGGTGAACCTGACTTTAGGCCGGCCATCAATTCCTGCGATGACGCTGTGGAAAGTGGAGTAAAATCAGCCAGAACCGGGCCTACGCTGGCAGGAATGGCAGAAGCATCCTCCGGGTAACCAGATACTTCCGGTCCCTTCGGAGGGAAAGAGTCCTGGATCAGCTTGATCTTGGAGGTGAAAAAGTTAGCCAAGGCGCTTATCCACGCCTCCGTAGGGGGTGTCTGGGTCTTAGAGGCTCGGGGAGCCATAAATTCCCTAACAATGGCAAATACCTCCTTGCAGGAATTGGAAGCGGTTTCAATTCTCCTGGAAAAATAACTTCTTTTCTCAGTGAGAATATCACGATGATAAATTTTAACCGAGGCTCTGTAGGCAAGTTTAGCAGCGGGATCATATTGCAGACGCCACGCTCTTTCGGCGACCTTGCACTGCCTTCGGGATGCCAGCAGCGCTTCCGTGAACCAGGGTGCAGACACCCGTTGTACAGCATCGCGAAGGGGCTTCATCGGGGCCAGATCGTCGAGCCTCTCCGTGAGCCACACATGCAACTGCTCCAGGTCCTTATGCAGGTCCCCTGTCAGAGGGCAGGGGTGATCCCGACATGCCTGCGCCAACAGTTCCGGCGTTACCCGATAGAAAGCCCTCGATCCTTTACAGGGCTGCCGAGCAAACGCACTAGAAGGCTTACTTAATTCCAGCACATAGTACTTAACTAGCCTGTGGTCCGACCATAAAACCTGTAGCGGTACTGACATCTCAATAGAGATCGTCGAAAAGACCAGATCCAGGATATGGCCCTTTTCATGCGTTGGGCCACAAGAATATGGAGAGAGGCCAAGGGGGGCTGTCACATCCATCATTTTAACCGTATCTACGCCTATTTCATCATCCATATGGATATTAAAATCTCCAGCCAGTATACAATGCTCAGATCGAAGCACCAGTGATGGAATTATTGCCTGAAGCTCTTCAAAAAAGGTGCCCGCCGGCCCTCGTAGATTTTAGATAAGTCGACTACACGTTCTGTAAGTTTCAATAATATTCCCTTTAACTCTGTACCAAGATTTAGAAAAATTAAAACGTTTTGTCCTAGTAATTTCAGAATGCTCCTTTCACCATTAACAAGATCTATAAATAATTCAGTGGCAAGTTCTAGCAGTTTCTGGAATGTTCCCCTTCAACGTTACGGCAAAATTTAGGCAAAACGGAATGTCTTCAGAACTATTTCAACACCGCAATATAGTACTTTATTGTCTATCGGTAAGGCCCCACCTTTTACCCAAAGTACGGAGAGTCTTTGCCAAGTCTGAAGTTTCTGTATTGGTGAGTACCGGCACATGGGAGGCACAGGGAGAGTACCTCGCACTGGGTCTGATGGCCACAAAGGTCCTGTAAAGCTCCAGTGAAGCCCTCAAGCAAAAAGACGATCAGTAATAAAGTTACAATGATGCACAAAGCAGAATCGAGCTGGTGATGACCAGCTGTAATGCAAGCGAAGCTCTGGTCTCAATACTTAATAGCATACATTTGCTGTGGCATCTTTATGTGGGCACTGTCAAAACAAGTTGTCCTCCATGGTGCGAGTCCTGGGACATGTCGTTCTGAATCCAAAATACGCCAAAGTGCTGACTGTTGGCTAGCATGACACTGTATAAGGAAGCATTGGTGGTCCCAAACATGCACATGTACACATAACAGAGGGGAGATAAAATTCCTAGACGAGGGCAGTGATCTAACAGATACGAGCGAGTTCATGTGTGACTGGCAGGTTTGGCTGTGTTCATGTGAGACAACTCCAGGGGGCGCACACAGCCGCACCCAAGCATTTCACAGGTCTTTAAAAGACCATTAGCATGTTAATGAGGCTATGTTCACCTCTCTGCGCCCCTGCTGCCCCACTTTGACTACGGCGGAAATCGCCCGGCCCCCACAGGCAGCAGAGTCTCGGAGTCGAGCTCTGGTTGCAGACAGCCTTTAAAAAAAATAATAAACCTCGGTCCGATGTCTGAAAGGTCCGTGGGCCGCCAGGGAAGGCTTGCCGGGCCGCCAGCGGCCCGCGGGCCGTACTATGAGTACCCCTGCTTTAGACAATGCCAGCAGGTCTATTTCAGAACCTTCCTACATTATCTCCAGGGAAGGGGGAATTGGATAAAATAATAAAAGAGAAGAGACTGGTCCGGACTTGTTTCCTCAGACTACTTCTTGTGATGCGGTCTGCATACCAGGAAACCTAGAAAATTAACACATCATTATACCCTACTATCCTTATCACTAGCCTTCTTATTACTGCTGAGAAAAGGCTTTCACCAACCCTTATGTCTCTGGACCTGGCTTCTCTTCTTAGCTGTTGTATGGTGCTCTCTCTCTCTTTTCTAGTTAGTTGTCACTGTGTGGATTCAAGAAATAAATGTAATATTATTACCTTCCTATTGCTACACTATTGACCTATCTTATTATGTCGAATTAACTTGCACTTACTTCACTGACTAGATGAGAGTTCCTTGTAAGGGGGGGGTCAGGTGATTTTTGTGGTTATTTGATATTGCTCTTGACTATTCTTTCTTCCTTTCTTATTTTACAGGAGTGTCTCAAACGCTGTCAAGATTGGCTTGGTAAGTGTTAATTTAATTCCTTATTTCTTATTATCTCAGTCTCTCTGGTCATGTATTTAACTGTCTTTCATTCTTCTTTTCTTTTTCTTTCCAGAAATAACTATTTACAACGTATCCTCTCGGTTGTTAATCTTTGGCATGAAATTCGACATATACATCTTTCTTCTAACAGGCTAAGCATGCGTGTCCTTTTACTTAGCTTCGCATTTCCTTGGAGCTCCTTCGAGTCTATCGGTTTCTCCTCAGCCGAGGGCAGCGACTCTTAACTTCCTCTCAGGCGACGCCACTCTCTTCAGTTGAAGTCGGTAACTTGCTTCTACCTCAGACAAGCTGACTAGGACTTGGAACTAGGGGGGTTGAAATACGCGTTTGAATTACTACGCCGTACTCACTTCCTCTACACTCGCGATAACGAGCGGAGTACTTCAACCACTTTTAAACTAGGACAGGGAATCTTTTTACCAGAGTCAGAAACGTAGGTCCTCACTAGACTATGGCTCTGGTGAAGTGCGTGGTCTCTGACGCTCGCGCACTGCTCATAGCCTTCAGAACAAGTAATGACAGAAAGACTAGAACTCCGACCTCAAATCATCGTGGCCACGGTGGCGGCCATCTTGTCTCTCCAGTTTCGGACCTTTTTGGTCCACGTAAAGCAGGCGGGGATAAATTGATCAGACTGGGTCAAAACGGAGCCACATATCTGGGAATCTAATTTTTGAGTCCTGACACTAAGGCAGCCTACCTTGGTCGAGGTTTTTACTCCGAGGCGTCCCGCACCACTCGACGCACCACTCTAGGCAGAACAGAATCAAGGAGGAAACGCCCTCGTGGACGTCCAGGACGCTGAAGTGTTGGTTGCTAGGCAACGTCCTGGTTCAGAGCACGGCTTGGGAAACAGCGCGGCCTCGAGTAAGGAGGTCGCTCTGGAAGGTCTCGACCACGGTGAGAAAGGTACAATTACTGGGGGGGTAAACGCCAAGGTTTCAGACACTGAGATGACAAGCAACAGCACAGGAAATGCGGGCATGATGGAGGCCCTATTGCAGGTCGAGGCTGAGCTTAATTCGACTCTGCAGGCTAGTGGTACATGGGGAATCAACGCAGCACTTGAAAAAAAAGACAGCGAAGTCTATGGTTAGGGAGAATGCTTCTTTTCACCCTTTGAGGATACAGACACTACCAGAACCAGTGATCTTATCTCAGAGGAGGGATTGATAGAGCAAGATTTCGCATCGCGACTTGCTCGAGTCATGAACCTCGAATCTGTTGTAATCCTATAATCAAATTGTACGTTTTACTAATCTCCTTTATTTTTGATATGCGTGTATATTAGTGAAGCTTGCCTATGTGTTCTACTAATACGATTAACCCGTGTCTCTAAAATGGCCGCTGCTTTAGAATTTGCTTCTGCGCATGCGTTAGTCACACACTTTACGTAGTTGCAGTTATGGAGGGAATTTGCGCGTGTTGCAGCTAAAATGGCTGTCAATGTACTCACATGCTGAAACTCACACCGTTGCTCTTGTGTTATTGTCTGTTGCATTCACGCTAATTGCCTAGTATATTTTTATAAGTAAGAAATATAAAGTAATTACTCATGGTATATGATACATTCATTCATTTCTATGTTTTAATTTGTTCTCGCTTACTTTTCATGCATCCACGGCATGGAGGGGTGATGGGGTGCTTAGGAGTCCATTTTGAAGTGCAGTACTGCACAGGACCAGAAGTGGCAAAGTGGCATTGACATAATGCCAAGTGAAAGTCGCTGCCAAGATGTGCCTGGGAAGATGCACCTTCACCCGGCCCGAGAAACTAAAATGTTCTGTGATGGATACATTGTATTTCTTTCTATTGTATTCTGTGCGACTTCTCATGGGAACCCCAAATCTGCTAGGCGGTACCCTAGAATGTAAATTAGGACTTGTAGAAGTCTCTTCTGATTGGTGTGTTAACCCATCCTACCTTAGGACCAATCGAAATTGGGGATTCTGACACTTTGCAACATTGGGGGGTGGTAAACTGACCCGAAAACAGTATAACTAGCCTAGGTTCACCTAGGGAATTTGTCCGACTTGTCTGAATTAGCTGACCTGTCACTGACCCAACGCACTCAATAGGTGACTGAATTTACAGAGGGCTGCGGAGCACTCTGTCCGAATTTGACCATAGACTAAAAGGTTTTACTAAACCTTAAGTGCTGGCGGAGCACTTTGCTGGGGAGTTCGCTAACCCAATCGGGGTTCTGACCGAAGGCTGCAGAGAGGGTGGAGCGCAGGCGTTGCTTCCGAACTGCGGGTGCTGGTCGTGTCCTGGTGGTCCTGTCCTGATCCTAATCTGGTTTTCCTGTCCTGTCCTGGGGTGTCCATTCTGCACCTGCTGTCCCGTTGATGACTGTCCATCCTTGGGGTTTTCCTGTCCTTAACTGACCCGTGGCCAGGGTTGGTTTTTCACACCAGTCTAGGTAAATATCGCTGAAACTCTAGAACTGCACCTTTCTATTTTTTCCTGTCTTTGCTTCAATAAAGACATACCTTTGCATATGATAATTTTCCATGCTTTCCGCTACCATTGTGTTCCATAAACTCATTTGCATTTTTATTTCATAGCGTGTTCCTATGTTACCCTACCTTTTAGAAATCATTTTCGCTATTGCAGTTTGCAATTTCCTAATGTGGTCTGTAATTTTCTCACGTAAAACTGGCTGAAGCAATTTTCTAGATTTATAGTATGTCCCACCTTTTCACTCCTCTATAGCTGTTTTAGGATTAGAAATTTCCCTTTATATTCATGCAGTACCTCCTAAAGGTATACGTAGTTAAGTTTGCCCATTGATAGATGTCCATTCTTGAGTTTGGATTTTTACTTTATTTAGCGTGTTCCCTGTCGCACTATTCTTAAGAAAACCCTAATGGTTGCCCTTACACTGTTTCTCTATGGTTATATGCTGTGTGTCATCTTGATTATCGACTGCTTTATTACTGCAAGCCTAATGCTCTCAGAAATCTGATTACTAAGATAAAATTCTTAAAAACTTTTCAGTTGTCCGTGGTCATTTTCAGAAATATTGAACGTTTATGAAGTGGGGTTTTGTATTTTTCCTGCCTTTTCCTTTTACAGCTAGCTCCCTGACCCATCGTGGTCATAGGTACCCGTAACGGTGGATGGTAAGTCGGGTACCCTAGAACAAATCGAAAGGGACTCATGGTTATTGATAGTAGATTGTAAGGTCATCTGATTAATGTATATGGTGAATTGAAGTATATGGGCCCGAAAGCTATATGATAAAATTATTGGTCGGGTGACCTGCGATCTCTATCAGTAATTTACTGGTAGCACAGAGGATGGTTAGGGAACAGTTAAAGGTTAGGTAGGACTAGTTAAAATAGCTAGGTCGGAGGCTGCTAGGCAACGAATCTTGTTGCTGCTACGAGAGTAGGCACTTCAGGGGAATTGATCACTCACTTGAAATGTTTGCTTTAAGAAAATTATGAAATGTTTTAAAATCATTGTTCTTGTTATTATACTGATATATGTATTAATTCATTCGTTTGTAAAACGTTTTATGTGTTGTGGGAATCCCCGGGGAAATTGAATAGCGAGTGGTGAATAGAATCCACTTGCTTCGAGGTCACTGGCTTTCAAGGAAAGTTGGTGCAGGTTAGGCAGAACTGGAAGCACTAACTAGGGTTCTTTCTGAATGTATGTTTGAATAAATGACAGCAGCGAGTTCATTGGCAAAACTTTTAGCGTGACATAACTTAGTGAGGGTCACATCGGAAGGAGTAGCAGGTTCATCGGTGCTTGGGTGAAGGCAAAGGGGTTCGCTGGTGAAACTTTAGGCTTAATAATATCCCAGAAAGTGGATAAGTCTAAGAGAAGTAGCAGGTTCCTTAATGCTTGAGTGAAGGGTAGGCAGAATAGATCTATCCATAGTGTATGAAAGGTAGACAAACTGAAGTCTACTTGCAGAGAAACAAAAGCTTTTCTGTCTAGACACTTGAGTACAGTGGCGAATGTATATTTGTTGTTAAATAACCAAGCACTAGCACTTTAGAAAGAAAGTGCCCGTTACCTTGTAAAGGAGGGAGTCAGTCGCGAAGCTGCTCTGACGTCACTCTGTGCCGCGCTGGGATTGGTAGACGCAGCGGGTGTGTAGCGGAGCTGGAATTGTAAAGGAGGGGTGAGAGCCGAAGCGTGAGAACTGTCTCGCGAAGAGGCCGCGCACCCATTAGTCAAGATTGTTTGAAATCGTGCATTTCATTGGTTGCACGAAATAAAAGACGCTCTTGAATTGGAAGTGATTTTGTAAACAAAAATCACCTGTAGGAATCGTATGTGGCATTCGTATAGACCGCATATCAGACCTGATCGTCGGTATATGGGATTTGAGAACGATCAGTGGAAAGGTGTTAAAAAAGACATTATGTACGGAAACAAGAGAACATTGTCCCTTGTGAACAAGGTAAAGACTTATTTTAAAAAGGACAAACCGATTAGAACCAGAGAAGGTGTTGTCATTCCACCACCAAATACTCCCGCATCTTTCATGATGTTTGATAGAGGGTACAATACGTGTGTATGGTTAGAAAACTGGGCAGAATATACAAAGAATGACGGAATTTTGGCTTTTCCGTTAGAAGGTACCTTTAATGGCAGGATTTTATTCAATTTGAGAACCCGAATGAATGATTTACATCCCAGACCTAGGTTAACGCAGTACGAAGCATTAGAGGAATGGGAGATCGAGGCTTTTGAAAGGGATAAGCCCCGAATGGATAAAGGGTTAACTAAATTTTATCCGAAATTGAAGCAGGAAACTCGAGACAAAAAGATGAAACAGTG
This sequence comes from Lissotriton helveticus, assembly GCF_964261635.1. Lineage (NCBI taxonomy): Eukaryota > Metazoa > Chordata > Amphibia > Caudata > Salamandridae > Lissotriton > Lissotriton helveticus. Next base: position 3,012,562 of record NW_027611653.1, read on the forward strand.
GAGGCAGAGTATGATTGTAGAAGGGTTGTTCCCAATGATGCAAGCGGGTGGGCCTCCTCAAGGAGGAAAGAGTACAGAAAAATGTAAGCATTGGGTGCCCCTCGGGGAATCGGATAATGAATTGTTAGATGACATGTTTCTGAAAAGTCCGCCGCCTTATAATGAGGGACATAGACCCTGCAGTGAAGGTGATAATTCCTGAAGACCTCCTCCCCAGGAGGAGGCCAGATCTGCAAGTGTAGGAGGAGGTTGTCAAATACCTACCTATACTGAGAGTCTAGGACCCATAGATGCAAGAGAGATTTACCCCAGAATGCCCACTAGTGGAGAGATGAGATACTCACGTGAAAGAGACTTTTGCCCGAGACTTCCTTACGAAGGTGAGGCAAGACCGCCAACTTCAGGGATGCCCATCTTACAGCCTCTGTATGAGGAGGGACTAAGACCCCTAGGAACAGGAACTTTGTTCCCAAGACCTAATTATGGAGACGGACCCAGTGAAACCCATCCCACTGCTCCAAGTTATGCACCCACCTTAACCCCGCAGGTATTACATGAAAAATCCTTAGATAGGTTATTGGAAGAAAGGGAGCGAGAGGCTCTAGCTAAACAAAGAACCGAAATAATTCAGAAAATCACCCAGTTAAATACCAGCCCTGAAGCCCTTACTATCCCAGTAACTATTGGACCAGTGGTTCCGTTCTATGGGGACCGGCAAGGGAGTCCAAAAACTCCAGTTATTACCCCAATTGTAGCGCAGCCCAGACCAGAACCCTCAATTGTAGATGATCAGACCAGTGAGTGCGAGTCTGAAGTCTCGCTAATGGACCTGCCGGGAAAGGAAAGCAGAAAAGACATAATCCATTTAACACGAAGGAGATTCAAATTGAATCAACTTCAGGTACCAGGAGTGTCACTGTCGTGACTCCTGAAGTAATCGAAAGGTGGAGTCGAGAATTAGAAAAACAAACCCCTCAGACGAAACCTTTAGATCTTTATAAACTGAGAGTAGAAATAGAAGAACTGATGGCAGGAAACGTAGGATTAGATCGATTAAATACCTACTCTGAAGAAGAGCGGCTGTTTATCTGCAAAAGTCTTACACGAAATGCCTTTCGGCATCTTTCATCTCTGGATCTGACTTCCATTTCTTTGCGTCCTCCCATCGTGCCCTTTTCTTATGTGTTTACAAGCACGTGCCGCAGAGTTTCCTGTGCCGGACCCCTGTGGTGAAAGTGGAAGATAGCCTTTTTTCTCTTTCCTCTTTCCTCTGTTTTGTGTTTTTCTTTTCTTGACCCTTTTTGGTTTCCTTTACTGTTGTGCTGTTCAATAAAATGTCCCTTCCTAGATCACTGGAAAAAGGAATAGATTAACAGTCTAGGTGGGCAGGGGAGTAAATAACATCTAATAATTCATTAAAAGAATTACAAATATCTCACTATGACGCCAGCCTTTGCCAAAGAAGTTGCAATTTGATAGTGGTGGCTGCTTCTGAGAATCTGTGTTTCTTTATTAAATATTCACTTCTTTTGCTCTCACATCCTTGATTTCCAGTGATCCCAAGCTCCCGATCTACACTGTTTCACCACTATCAGAAATGCAACTCAAACTAATTTTCTATCTTGTTTTTGTTAATAATTTCTGTGTGCAAAGTATAAGGTCACAAATATTTTTTCTTTGTGTTCATTTAAAATATTGACCCCATTTCTACAGGTGACAGAAGCATGAACAGAAAAAAGAAGGTTTAAATTTAGCGAAATACAACGAAAAGGAATACTTCAAGGAAAGTAAGGACATTCTCACGCTCTAGAGAAGAAACACATTCTATGTGCCAGGAATGGTGAGGATGTTGGAGTGGAAGAACCTGGTGAATGTGAAAGTTGTCAAATCCCTAAAGTAAAAGGACCATAAATGTTTACCAAGTGTCAGTAACTCAGATTGAGGAGAACATTGGCCACAAATGATCCCCACGCGGTGCACTTGAGAAAACTCAGTGTTGCAAATTCTGTTTGATGGTTTATGAAAAAAACTTTGGAGACCCAACCCCTCCCCAACAGATCAGCATCCGTAGACGTGTTGTGATGTGATGAACTGTCAAAAATACTAATATCCTTAGTTTACCAGTGCAAGCATTTGTCTCTGTCTCCTGGAGATGAGAGGCGAGAAAAGATTATTTAAAAAAAAGTCATTGTAAATACTCTTTCTCAGATGTCATTATCATTTCCAATATAGGAAGATTTTCCCCCACCAACTCTGTCTCTTGGGTTGATCCGAGTGGTTTCAAAGTGTCTTGTACCTTCAAAGTGGATCATGAAACTGTCTTAGCCACTGAGCAAAAAAGCATATAATGGCACATAGAGTATAAAAGGGGCCAGTGTTACACTATTGATAATTCATAACCCTCCCTGGCATGCCCTAATCATCTGTCATTACTTGTATGAACAAACATACCTAACAGGCAAACACTAAACCCCAAAGACCTTATCAATGCCTTTAAAACTCCTAAATCAAATGTGATAAACTAGAATCACTAAATGAGACTAATTAAACTTGAGGGAATTCCCCCGGGCATAACTTGGAGAAAATGAATCCATGTGAGGCATCTTCATCAATAGAAGGGGCTCCTTGGTGAAAGGTAATAAGACCAGTTAGATCGGTGCCTTTAAAGGTAGGAAGTTAATGCTGAGTTGTAACATAAACAAGTACACAATCCGAAATCATATTCAGTCTTAAGATGGCATGTATCCAGGAACAAACCCAACTTGGAGAAACAAACAACTCGAATAAGAGCAATGACTGTGAGAACAGCTTTAGTCATCAATCCCACCTCACTAAACAGGAGAAAACTAGCTCTGGACGAAAACCCTATCAGTGTCCAGAATGCCAGAAAAGCTTCAGCCACAAATCTAGTGTCGCTATACACGCAAGAACCCACACAGGACAAAAACCATATCAGTGCTCCACGTGCCAAAAAAGCTTCAGTTTTAGTGGTAGTCTGATTAAACATCAGAGAACTCACACCGGACAAAAAGCTTATCAGTGCTCTGAATGCTGTAAAAGCTTCAGTAGCAAACACAATCTCACTTTACATGAAAGAACCCACACTGGACAAAAACCTTATCAGTGCTCTGAATGCTGTAAAAGCTTCAGTAGCAAATCCATTCTAACTGTACATGAAAGAACCCACACTGGGCATAAACCGTATCAGTGCTCTGAATGCTGTAAAAGCTTCAGTCAGAAAAGCAGCCTTACTGTACGTGAAAGAACCCACACTGGGCATACACCGTATCAGTGCTCTGAATGCTGTAAAAGCTTCAATCAGAAAGGCCACCTTACTAAACATGAAAGGACCCACACTGGGCATAAACCGTATCAGTGTTCTGAATGCCAAAAAGGTTTCTATTCCAAATTCGGTTTAACTCAACATCAGAGAATCCATACTGGGCTCAAACCGTATCAGTGCTCTGAATGCCAAAAACGTTTCTATCAGAAATCGGGTTTAACTGTACATCAGAGAATCCATACTGGGCTCAAACCGTATCAGGGTTCTGAATGTCAGAAAAGCTTCAGTCATAAAATAATTCTCACTCACCATGAGAGAACTCATACTTGGCAAAAACCTTATCAGTGCTCTCAATGCCGAAAAGGATTCAGTCAGAAATCCAACCTTACTAAGCATGAAAGAACCCACACTGGGCAAAAACCGTATCAGTGCTCCGAATGCCAAAAAAGCTTCAGATTGAAAGAATGTCTCACTAGACATGAGAGAACCCACACTGGACAAAAACTATATCGGTGCTCTGAATGCCGGAAAGGATTCAGTTGGAAATCCAACCTTACTGTGCATGAAGGAACCCACACGGGGCTCAAACCGTATCAGTGCTCTGAATGCCAAAAAAGCTTCAGATTGAAAGAAAGTCTCACTAGACATGAGAGAACCCACACTGGACAAAAACCGTATCGGTGCTCTGAATGCTGGAAAGGATTCAGTTGCAAATCCAACCTTACTGTGCATGAAAGAACTCACACTGGACAAAAACCATATCAGTGTTCTGAATGCCAGAAAAGCTTCAGTCGGAAATCCAGCCTTACTGTACATGAAAGAACCCACACTGGGCATAAACCATATCAGTGTTCTGAATGCCAGAAAAGCTTCAGTCATAAAGCAACTCTCACTAGACATGAGAGAACTCACACTGGGGAAAAACCTTCTTAGCTCTCTAAATGCTGGAAAAGTTTCAGCCAGAAATCTGGTCTCACTCAACCTGCGACAACTTACCTGGAAAAAACCTCGTCATTGTTCTAAATGCCTGAGAAGCGTATGCTGGAGATTCAGTTTGATTCAACAATAGAGAACCCACAACGTGAAAAAAAATGATCAGTTCTCTCAATGTGACAAAAACTTCAGTTGTAAATGTAACCTTTCTAAATAAGAGAGACAATGTGGGAGAATAAAAGGTGCTCACTGTAATCCCTGAGGAGGAGCTTTCAGCATCGCAAAACATTTACATGAAGCAGCTACAAAGACACCGCTCCATTGATTGTCCAACAAACTGTCTACTCAGAAAAGCACACAGCGTGGGATGGAAATGCTTGAATTAACCTCATTCTTTTGTAACTATTTGTGGCCTTATTCCGTTCAGCGTGTTTTGCTCCCCGAGTGTTAATAAGCCATGGCTCCAACCCACAAAGTCCATTTGATCCTGAATTTTGAGGCCACGCCCCCAAGGATCTGGAATGCATATAACCTCAAACTGTTTCCAACCTTAACGAGCCTCCCCAGGAAGCTGCAGCAGGAGTCCCTTTCTCGTAGGTCTCTATGTGTGAGAAGTTGGCCTGGTAGGGGATGTTTCCAATTCTGGAACCACCTACTACCTGACCAAACAATCCCCTTATGGTGTCTGGTTGTAAGTCAACCTTATTAGACAAGCTATCCTAGTGGTAGCATGGACTAAGCAGCCTAAAGGCTTAACTTAAGAGGTCGTGTTAAGCGAGCTGTTTTACCACATACAATCCTGTAATACCAAATGAAAGGACACCACACAAGTATATATTATAAAAATATATGTGTTTATTACTAAAAACAATCCCCAGTATTCTTTATGAATAAAGGGGCACAAGCGTTAAATCAAAAGCACTGTTTAAACATACAAAGTTGCACAATTATGGATGAGGGCAGGGGGCCACTCAAACCATATACTAAACAAGTGGTATAAGAGAGGCCACTCGAACAGTGGTTAGGCCTAGGGCCTAGGGAATCGCTGGGAGCAGTCAGGACAAGCAATGCTGAAGTCGGGAATGGCCCTCGGGATTCGGGAGATGTGCGGAAAGCGCACGCATGCACCAATGTTAACCAATGGTGCGTAAAAGTCAAATAGTTAAAGTTTAAGGACACTTCCGCTGAACCTAGAGGAACAAAACTTAACACACAGACCCTAGAGGTGTGCACCAGTGTGGGAACACCGGCGGAGCAAAGTTACCTCACCCACAGGAAGTGGGTGCACAGGGTCGAAGTGGCGTTGGGTTTTGACACGCAGGCTCTTGGTGCTTGAAGCTGAAAGGGCTGCAGGCAGGGTGAAGACGAAGTGTCCGGTGGAGTCCAAGGGTGGACTCAAGTTGTAGAGTACCTGAAAGCAGAGGGGACAGAGTCTGGGTCACTCAGCAGTGACCAGGGTGGAACCAGGACGGAACCAGGCAATGTCGGGCGCAATCAGGTGGTCGTCGAGGCGCTTCTCTTCGCTGTCACGTGGGCTCTGGGGCATCTGCGACGTCCAGGAGCAGGTCACGATCTGTCCCACGCAGGCTCTCACCGTCGGTGCAGTCGGCTTCCGGTTTGGAGCAAACAAGCCTTGGTAAGAGCAATCCACGCGGGATTGGAAGATGGCGTCTCACTCGGACCAGGAAGGTCAGAGTCGGGGCTCCCTTTCAGGGGAGCTGGTGTGGATCTGGAGCAACCAGAATCACGAGTCTTCTTTTGTAGTTCGTCGGCACAGGGACCACAAGCCAGCTGGCAAGTGACCGGGCCAACGCGTTGAGCCAAATCGTGCCAAAGGGCCCCACGCAGCACTCGTCGAGTGTGGAGGGCTGAACTTCGGCTCAGGAGTAGCTCAGGGTGGGGGCTTCTCAAACCCCGGTGTACAGCTTCGAGGGTCACTCGTGGGCTGCACGGTCAGCGTCTCGTGGTCACTTCAAGATGGCGTGCCCCACGCTTCCGGTCGCCTCCACGGGTCTCAGCTTTGCAGGGACTGTGGATCGGGCTGTTAGAAGCTGGGCAGGCTTGATCTCGTCGATCTCAGTCGCTCGAGTTCCGGCGGGAACTGCAACTAAGTAGACATCGAGGGCTGGATGGTGCCTGCTGCTGCAGGGTGGTCACTCCTTGACCACAAGGGAGATTCTTCGGGCTTCCACGTTGAGATGGAGGGCGAAGGGTCCAGAATATCGTTTCAAATGTTTCTTCCAGGAAATCTGATGTGCATTGGCACTGCTCCCACTCTTATTCGAATCTGGTGGGCGTGATTACCTGCTAGGTCCCCTCCTATGGGTGGGACCCAGGAAGTGGGTGGATACACCCCCTTCCTTTGATCCAGGCCGCCCTGGCACGAGGGCTGGAGTGCCCCAGAACCGGTTTGGCCGGATTATGCAAGGGGCAGCCTTGTGCGCCCCAGGCAGTGTCTGGTTTCTTTCAAACCTCCCTGCTACAATACACTATCTCCTGTCTGGAGGGCGGTGACACCCTCCTGTGACAGGAAACCCTTTGTCCAGGACCCCCTTGACTGGGTTTCGGTCAGCTCCAGGGGTCCAGACATTTGTCTGTGGCAGAGGCATCCATTTTGTGGATCTTAAGGCCTTTGGAGAAATCAACCGCATTGAAGTGAAGTAACATGTCTTACCCCTCTAGAGGGGTGGAATGCCATCCCCGTCGCCAGAACTGGCGAGGGGATGGTATTCCAAAGCGTATGACACCTTACACGACATGTTTTGATAAAGCCAAACCAGAGTTGCTAAATAACCGCGAGGATTATAAGGCACTTAATAGTATATGGTATGGCATTATCCTGAAACAGCTTAGGGATTTGTTCCCGACGGCTGCAGACAGGCTCAGCTCATGCTAGAGCTCCATCTCACATAAAACCACGCACTCAGCCTCCAGGATTGATGAGGCCTTTCTATAGGAGTGGCTCACAGGTTTACATGTGTCCAGATATAGGTTTAGACATAGGTATACTATATCTAAGCAAGGGGTGTGTACACCACCTTACCCCAGCTGAGTGATCAGCCAGTTGTGTCAATTTAAGAACCAGCCAGGGGTGGCAAAAGATATGCTGCAGCCCCTGGTAGGCCTTAGTGGCTCCTGTGCCCTGTGCACCTATAGTGCCTTCTACAGGGGCTGACAAGGAGTCCATTTCCAATTGGTGTGTACCTAGGGTACATGGAATCCATTTTACAGAGAGAGCAGATGGCCTGGGGCCCTGATTAGCAGGGAACCAGGTCAACTAAGTCAAAAAACCAGCTAAACACAGGCAAAAAAATCTGGGGTAACCATAGTCAGGTAGCCACCTTCCTACATAACCCCCCCCCAAACGAAAGGAGATAAGGCTATCCTTGGCCAGGTAAGCCTATATTGCCTGAGTGGCCATATAAGGAAGTACCTGCACTAGCATGGGTACCCCCTGTCTCATGGTCCACTAAGCAGTCCCTCACCCTTTGGGTATTAGAGGGTCTCCACCATAGGGAATCACTACCTTGGGTGTGTTTATGCAAAGTTAAAGGCTGGTTTGGATATGGAGTATTGAAGTTAGGCTCTACTAAGTTAGGGCTTGGCTTCCTCCAATTATCTTCCACCAGGTGTGCCTTTCTTTCTTTAACTGAGTTGCACTGTGCTCTCAGGGTCAGCCTCTGGCTACCTAAAGCTGGAGGCTGGGTCCCTCTGTTTGGCTTGCTGGAGGGACAGTTCAGGTTTGGGCCCCTTGGGTCCCAGGTTTGGCTGTGCCCAACAGAATCCATCTGGGGGAGGTCCCTAACTGTTTTTAAGGGGGCTCCCTCAGGAGTTTTTAAAGTTTTCACCTTACTAGGGCTACTAGTTTTGGTGCACCTAATCTTTTGATGGGGGTGCTTTATTTGACAGGGGGCCCTCTGGGTCTCACTGTCCTTCTTGTCCTCTGCAGCCCTGGGCTGGCTAAGGCAAGGGAGAGAGGGGCAGGTTACCTGCTCCAGACTGGGTCCCACCTGAGAAGGGTCCACTGACATCAGAGGTTCTGTCAGGCTAGGCCCAACCACCTCTGGGGCAGTTCCTTCATCAGGGGTAAGATCAGTTCCCTGAGGAGGCTGATCCTGTCCTAAAGTCTGGTGAGGGGGAGATTTCTCTTCCTCCTCCATGCTCTCAGTTTGTGTGGAGTTATCCATCATTTCAGGTTTCACAACACACGTGTCAGTTTGAGTTTGGGCTGTGGCCATCACAGCCCCACCAACCTTTTCAGGAGGAGACTCAGTTTGGGTTTCTGCTGTTATCATAACAGCTTTGCTATTCTGTTCAGGAAGAGCTTTTGCTAAAGATGGGGCAGGGAGTATCTCCGCCCTACCAACCTTTTCAGGAAGGACATCTTGAATTGGGGCTGTAGCCAGTACAGCCTCACTAACCTTTCCATGGGAATTCACCATTCTAGAATGGGTTTCCTGTTCAACCTCAGCCCAGGCTGAGATTTCTAAATCATTACCCAGTAGACAGTCCACAGGCAAGTTTGGTGACACTGCCACTCTCTTTGGGCCAGTGACACCTCCCCAGCTGAGACTTACTACTGCCATGGGATGATTTGTTTGGATGCCATCAATGTTTATTACCTGGTATGTGGCACCAGGTAAAAGTTGCTTAGAGGGGACTATGCCATCAGCCACCATGGTGATGCTAGCCCCTGTGTCTCTAAAAGCTTCAACTCTTAAACCATTGATGATGGGTTCTTGTCTATACTTGCTCAAAGTATTTGGGCAAGCAGAGAAGTTGGCAAACCCCATGCCAGCCTCATAAACAAGATCATTGGGTGATGGGGACCTGGATAGGCCAGGGTCCACCTGAGCTCCAACAGTAAACCCACCCAGATTCCTGGGTGTGCTTCCACTTCCTGGGGGATTACTGCTGACAGTAACAGGAGGTGTTGAAGCTGGCTTTGGAGGTATATTTTCTTTATTGTTATTCTTGGGACAACAGTTGTCTGTTTTGTAATGCCCCACCTGTTTACAGGCATAACAATAAGGCTTTTTCTCAGTTGAAGAAGTGTCTTGGGACCCACCCCCATTCTTGGAGTTTTGGGGCCCTGGGGAAGTCTTTTCTTTATTTTTATCCCCACCCTTATCTTGAGGCTTGGTAGACTCCTTCTTCTGGTTACTGTCCTGATTTTTAGGCCTAATCCTGGTTCTGACCCACTTGTCTGCCTTCTTTCCCAATTCTTGGGGAGAGGTCAGATCAGAGTCCACCAGGTGCTGGTGTAAGAGCTGGTTCTGACAATTACTTAGGATCTGCTCCCTCATAATCAAATTATACAATCCTGTAAAGTCATGTACTTTGCTGCCATGTAGCCAACCCTCCAGAGCCTTAGTAGCACAATCTACAAAATCAGTCCAGTCCTGAGTCTGTGTCTTCTGGGTATCTCTGAACTTCAACCTGTACTGTTCAGTGGTTAAGCCAAACCCATCTATCAGAACACTCTTCAGGACTTTGTAATTGTTTGCATCCTCATGTCTAACAGTGAGGAGCTTATCTCTCCCTTTCTCTGAAAAGGAGTACCATAAGATTGCTGCCCACTGTTCCTCAGGAACCTGCTGTACCATGCAGGCTCTCTCAAGAGCAGTCATCCATTTGTGGATGTCATCCCCTTCTTTGAAGGGGGGCACAATCTTTGTCAGGTTTCTACTATCATAGGACCTGGGTTTCTCTTTTGGAATATTGCTGCCACCAGTGGCATCTAAGCCACACAATTTCTGCTCTCTTGCCAAGGCAAGTTTAGCTTGAGCTAAGGTAAGCTTAGCTTGACTCAGGGCTACCTCCTCTCTCTCTATCTGGAGTCTGACAGCCCTCATTCTAGCCCTATGCTCAGCTTTCTGAGAAGCACTCATGCCTCTCTCTGATTCTCTGGAGGCACTAGAAAGATGAGAGTCCCCTGAGGGAGATCTCACTCTTCTGTTGCCTGGGAGAATCACATGTTGGGTTCTGGGGAGGTGCTGGCCCTCTCCATTCCCCAGTAGGTCCAAGTTGGCCTGGCTAAGCCTACCAACTGGAACCTGGCTACCCTGATCCTGTACTTGTTATGTTATGTTATGTTATGTTAATTGGCTCTTCTATAGCGCAACGGCTACTCACAATGGAGTGTCCCGGCGCTTTGGCGAAGAGGACCTTTAATGGAAAGGAAACATAACTGAAAATAAAAGACAACACGATTCCTAAATAAAAAGCCATGTTTTTAATGCCTTTCTAAAAGACAACAGACTAGGGGCCTGTCTAAGAGCAATTGGAAGTTCATTCCAAGCACGTGGGGCCAGGTAATGAAACGAACGCCCCCCTTGTCTGGCTCGTTTGATGGATGGAACGCGCATTGTAGACAAGGAGGCGGAGCGAAGAGCTCTGCTCGGTTGGTACAAAGCAAGGCGCTTTCTAATATACCTAGGGCCCAAATCATGGAGGGCCTTATAGGTAAGCGTCAGGCTTTTAAACAGCACCCTTTTGGCTATAGGAAGCCAATGCAATTCCTTCAGCAGATTGGAAGCACTAGCTCGTCTAGGTAGACCATAAATGGCCCGAGCAGCTGAGTTTTGCACGACCTGAAGTCTTCTTACAAGATACTTAGGAAGACCTAAATAAAGGACATTAACATAGTCCAGGCGCGACCCTACCAATGCCTGGACAATAACCCTTCGATGATTCACAGAAACCAAAGGGAGGAATTTCCTAAGCATCCGTAGGATACCAAAGCACTTCCCTGCAAGACAGGCTATTTGAGGTCCAAAAGTCAACTCGTTGTCAACAATAATACCAAGGTTTTTAGCCTTGGTACTGGCATTGGCAGGGGGAAAAAGATCCTGAGGCCACCAGTTCTTCCAGTTTGGTTCGGAGACACACCCGAAAAAGAGCAGCTCCGATTTATCGGAGTTGCATTTCAGGCCATGCCTCCTGAACCAATCAAAGACTGCCTCTAAGCAGCCTCTGATGCGGGTCCCATCAAACACCTCGTTCTTATTCTGAGTGAACAAGAGCTGGGTGTCATCAGCATAAGACACGATCTGGGCGCCAAACAACTCCGCAACCTCTGCAAGGGGGGCCATAAAGATGTTAAAAAGCAGGGGGCTAAGAATAGACCCCTGAGGGACCCCCACTTCCAGGGCTGACATAGCTGCGGAGTGAGGTGGCGCCCAGATCGTTTGACGACGGTTGGCTAGAAATGATTTAAGCCATTTCCACACCGTCCCCCTTAGACCACAATCCCAGAGTCGAATTAGGAGAGTGTCATGGGGAACGGTGTCGAACGCCGCCGACAAGTCTAACATAACCAACATGGCCTTTCCTCCTGAGTCTAAAACCTCCCTAATGGCAGTGGTGACTTCCAGTAATGTGGTCTCGGTGCTATAATTCGCACGAAACCCAGATTGAGTACTGTGCAATAAGTTGTTAATCTCGATAAAATCGGAGATGGATCGATGCACATGTCTTTCCGCCACCTTTGCCAAAGCAGGGAGTAGGGAAATAGGCCTATAGTTGGCATGTATGATGGGATCCAAAGTTGGTTTTTTTATTAAAGGAATAATACAGGCGCTCTTCCAGGCCTGTGGCACAATGCCGGCGGACAATGAGGAATTTAGAATGGAATTAATGGGACTATTTAGCACAGAGGCTATTTTGTTAAGACACGAGACCGGGCAAGGATCAAGGGGAGAGCCCGATTTCAAGCTTGTCAAATGATCCAGTGAAGCAGTAAGGCTTAGCTGCGGAAATTCCCAAAGAGTGGGAATAGCAAGAGAGATAGCATCAGGATCCACAGCCCGAGGCTGAATGGAATGAGTGGCAAGGTCGGCTTGAATAGTGGTTATTTTCTCAACAAAATAACGTGCAAGTTCATTCAGCCAAGATTCTGAATGACACTGCACATACGTGGCTAAGGATGGGGAAGTGAAGTCTCTAACAATTTTAAAAATTTCCTTACAGGAATTATCCGATTCATCTATCCGCCGTTCAAGAAAGGATTTTTTTTCACTCCAGATCATCCTATGATAGGATTTGGTCAGATCTTTAAATTTTTCTCTCTCACGAGGGTTATAGTCTTTCCTCCAAGTTCTTTCGGCTCTCTTGCAATTTTGACGTAATTCTCTAAGCTTAGATGAGAACCAAGGAGCAGAAGAACGTTTCATTCCAGGTTTGACAACTTTCTCAGGCACGAGATCCGCCAGTATGGCCGTGAGCCACTCCGTATAACGGGGTAGGTCAACTTCCACCTCACCGGACAAAGTGCAGGGTGAACGAGCCAAGACCTGGAGTAACGTGTCACTAGATAGCAGATGAAAAGGCTTAAACAAACGTTTGGCAGAACTAACGGGGTTCTGCAACTTGTGAGTCCCCACCATCTGAGTCCTCATCCAAGTCATCATCATCCTCCTCTTCAGGGGGATCAACTACAGGGGGGTTCCCTCCAGTTCCTGTATCTAGGGAAGCTGCTTTTGCCTTCTCTAAGTCATCCTGTTCTAGGATTTCTACCAGGATTAGGCAGGTGGGGCTTCTGCCCCTTTTTAACCCTCTTGCTTTGCACAAGGCAATCAAGTCTCTGCGGGTTAGTTTGTCATATCCAAAAGTTGCCTGGGTAGGGTCAACTGTCACAGGACTAGACCCTGAGGCCTTTCCTGTGTCAGACATGGTTACTAGTGAGGTGTAAGTGGTGCACTTACCTACACTAAGTGTTTTCCTACTGGACCTTGCTAGTGAGTTGTAGTCAGGGGTGTGCTACTCCCTTCAACCTACAACTACTAAGTTCAGTAGAACTTAATATGCTAAGCTTTTGATTTTATATGTACCTAGAGGTACTTGATGTGATCTTTCAATTTGATATAAAGATTGCAATGGTAAAACAACAGCAAGCTCAAATCCGCACCGCTGCTCACCAATGTGAGAAGTTGGCCTGGTAGGGGATGTTTCCAATTCTGGAACCACCTACTACCTGACCAAACAATCCCCTTATGGTGTCTGGTTGTAAGTCAACCTTATTAGACAAGCTATCCTAGTGGTAGCATGGACTAAGCAGCCTAAAGGCTTAACTTAAGAGGTCGTGTTAAGCGAGCTGTTTTACCACATACAATCCTGTAATACCAAATGAAAGGACACCACACAAGTATATATTATAAAAATATATGTGTTTATTACTAAAAACAATCCCCAGTATTCTTTATGAATAAAGGGGCACAAGCGTTAAATCAAAAGCACTGTTTAAACATACAAAGTTGCACAATTATGGATGAGGGCAGGGGGCCACTCAAACCATATACTAAACAAGTGGTATAAGAGAGGCCACTCGAACAGTGGTTAGGCCTAGGGCCTAGGGAATCGCTGGGAGCAGTCAGGACAAGCAATGCTGAAGTCGGGAATGGCCCTCGGGATTCGGGAGATGTGCGGAAAGCGCACGCATGCACCAATGTTAACCAATGGTGCGTAAAAGTCAAATAGTTAAAGTTTAAGGACACTTCCGCTGAACCTAGAGGAACAAAACTTAACACACAGACCCTAGAGGTGTGCACCAGTGTGGGAACACCGGCGGAGCAAAGTTACCTCACCCACAGGAAGTGGGTGCACAGGGTCGAAGTGGCGTCGGGTTTTGACACGCAGGCTCTTGGTGCTTGAAGCTGAAAGGGCTGCAGGCAGGGTGAAGACGAAGTGTCCGGTGGAGTCCAAGGGTGGACTCAAGTTGTAGAGTACCTGAAAGCAGAGGGGACAGAGTCTGGGTCACTCAGCAGTGACCAGGGTGGAACCAGGACGGAACCAGGCAATGTCGGGCGCAATCAGGTGGTCGTCGAGGCGCTTCTCTTCGCTGTCACGTGGGCTCTGGGGCATCTGCGACGTCCAGGAGCAGGTCACGATCTGTCCCACGCAGGCTCTCACCGTCGGTGCAGTCGGCTTCCGGTTTGGAGCAAACAAGCCTTGGTAAGAGCAATCCACGCGGGATTGGAAGATGGCGTCTCACTCGGACCAGGAAGGTCAGAGTCGGGGCTCCCTTTCAGGGGAGCTGGTGTGGATCTGGAGCAACCAGAATCACGAGTCTTCTTTTGTAGTTCGTCGGCACAGGGACCACAAGCCAGCTGGCAAGTGACCGGGCCAACGCGTTGAGCCAAATCGTGCCAAAGGGCCCCACGCAGCACTCGTCGAGTGTGGAGGGCTGAACTTCGGCTCAGGAGTAGCTCAGGGTGGGGGCTTCTCAAACCCTGGTGTACAGCTTCGAGGGTCACTCGTGGGCTGCACGGTCAGCGTCTCGTGGTCACTTCAAGATGGCGTGCCCCACGCTTCCGGTCGCCTCCACGGGTCTCAGCTTTGCAGGGACTGTGGATCGGGCTGTTAGAAGCTGGGCAGGCTTGATCTCGTCGATCTCAGTCGCTCGAGTTCCGGCGGGAACTGCAACTAAGTAGACGTCGAGGGCTGGATGGTGCCTGCTGCTGCAGGGTGGTCACTCCTTGACCACAAGGGAGATTCTTCGGGCTTCCACGTTGAGATGGAGGGCGAAGGGTCCAGAATATCGTTTCAAATGTTTCTTCCAGGAAATCTGATGTGCATTGGCACTGCTCCCACTCTTATTCGAATCTGGTGGGCGTGATTACCTGCTAGGTCCCCTCCTATGGGTGGGACCCAGGAAGTGGGTGGATACACCCCCTTCCTTTGATCCAGGCCGCCCTGGCACGAGGGCTGGAGTGCCCCAGAACCGGTTTGGCCGGATTATGCAAGGGGCAGCCTTGTGCGCCCCAGGCAGTGTCTGGTTTCTTTCAAACCTCCCTGCTACAATACACTATCTCCTGTCTGGAGGGCGGTGACACCCTCCTGTGACAGGAAACCCTTTGTCCAGGACCCCCTTGACTGGGTTTCGGTCAGCTCCAGGGGTCCAGACATTTGTCTGTGGCAGAGGCATCCATTTTGTGGATCTTAAGGCCTTTGGAGAAATCAACCGCATTGAAGTGAAGTAACATGTCTTACCCCTCTAGAGGGGTGGAATGCCATCCCCGTCGCCAGAACTGGCGAGGGGATGGTATTCCAAAGCGTATGACACCTTACACGACATGTTTTGATAAAGCCAAACCAGAGTTGCTAAATAACCGCGAGGATTATAAGGCACTTAATAGTATATGGTATGGCATTATCCTGAAACAGCTTAGGGATTTGTTCCCGACGGCTGCAGACAGGCTCAGCTCATGCTAGAGCTCCATCTCACATAAAACCACGCACTCAGCCTCCAGGATTGATGAGGCCTTTCTATAGGAGTGGCTCACAGGTTTACATGTGTCCAGATATAGGTTTAGACATAGGTATACTATATCTAAGCAAGGGGTGTGTACACCACCTTACCCCAGCTGAGTGATCAGCCAGTTGTGTCAATTTAAGAACCAGCCAGGGGTGGCAAAAGATATGCTGCAGCCCCTGGTAGGCCTTAGTGGCTCCTGTGCCCTGTGCACCTATAGTGCCTTCTACAGGGGCTGACAAGGAGTCCATTTCCAATTGGTGTGTACCTAGGGTACATGGAATCCATTTTACAGAGAGAGCAGATGGCCTGGGGCCCTGATTAGCAGGGAACCAGGTCAACTAAGTCAAAAAACCAGCTAAACACAGGCAAAAAAATCTGGGGTAACCATAGTCAGGTAGCCACCTTCCTACACTATGGGACCAACATCTGTTCATGTCTGTACCACATAGGGCTGATCTTTGAGAAAAGCTAAAGGTGATGGATGAACTGTTAGCTAATCTCGGCAACATCCCGCCACATCATTCTCTAGTCTTTGTGTAACTACAGATGAGGCCAGCCATATGCAAACCATTCTTGGCTCCACCCTAAATAGTCCTAATGACTTCTGTTCCAATGGGACACGGCCTCGTATTACAAAGATCCACACCAGTGGCCTCTTTCCATCTTCTTTTTGTTTCAAATGGAACCTGCTATCCCTCTAACCATGCCTCAGGCCTGCCAGGTTCCCTGCTTTCGCTCTTATCATCAACCTTGAACCATCTCCATATCTTGGAAGCTCCGTAGACTTCGCAGCTGTTGTAACTGCTTGAAGTTTCCCGCATGTTGATGGCCGTGGATTCAGGTTCAACTTGATAGCCCAACTCTACTCTGTCGGAACTTTGCACTTCAAGCCACTTCTGTGCACCTTCTGAGACTGATTCAGCCCAAATCCTCGCATCAAATTCCAGTGTTAATCATCACCGGAGACTAAACTTATCTTTGTCCTCTCGAGCATAGCTACCAAAGTCAGCTACAATTTTGTAGGTGACTTCCTGATTGATTCAGTGGAACTGCTTGTTTTTTATTCATTTACCTTTTTGTTTGGTTTTGACAGTTGTTTTTGCTAATTAATAATCCTTAAATCACAGCCCACCTTTAGATTTTGCTTCTGAATAATTATTAAATATTCTTTTTGATCTAAACTTGGTTTGAATCTTAAAGTTCCTTGTCTATTTCTAATAAACTGTATTGAAATGTGTGACTTCCACTGTTTTTCTTTACCTTCAAGCGTGCCTTAGGCCATTCTGCTCAAGCCACGTTACCAAAAGCGGGCTAAGAACACTTGAGTAGAAGACACATTTACCTTTGCTGACCAAAGTTTGGGAAAAGCAAAGCAGGCTGACTCCAGAAAGCACACTACCTAGCTGGAAAGGTTACTCTCTTAGGTGGCATCTGCACCACCTGTAAATGCAAAAATCAAAGATTATGAGGGAAGCTGTTGGTATCTGTGCCCCCAGATTTTGAGACTGCCGCCCTCTCTCAAACAGTTGAAAGAGCTAAAGATGCACCCGTCAGAGATTCATGTCTCAGCAACTAAGACTGCTCGCTCCTGTCATACAACACTCACACTGTTACCTGAATCACACTCACTGTGCAATGTACAAACTTTTACATGAACAAGTTGTGTTGTGCTTTGTGAAGACTCTTTCACCCCCTTTATATGTAAATGATTTTCTGTGATCAGACACCCCAGGCTCCCATCTCTTCTAGTGCGGATGATAATGTGAGAACTGTAACGAGATCACAAACAAGAGCTGTATTGAGAAATAATAGTCTTCCAAGTCACACAGTGCTTCACTGCAATTCTTTTTGATAAATATGGCCCTAAATATCTATCTAGAACTGTCTGGCAAGTAGCCATGATCCTGTGCTTAGTCTCAAGCAGGAGTGTCATAGACGTCTGAGCTGTCAACCTAACAAGTAGGGTATTTACCCAAGAAGCGGTTACTTTTCACATACCCAGAAGCACAAAATGTAGTTCTAGAATTGTATTATACCTGGCGTTTAGGGATTTCCCAAAATGGTGCGTGGTAAAATGAATAAAGGCATATGATAGTATAACAGAGGAACCTCGCCCTCCAGGTGAGAGGCAATTGCTCAGCTAGATGGGTTCAGCGGGTCATGCAGGAAGCTGGGATCGAGACTAAAGAGTATGGTGCGCACTCGACTAGAGACACTATGGCAGCAAAAGCCTTCAAACTTGGTGCTGGATTAGAGGACACTCTTAATGCTGCAGATTGGTCTTCAGATTCAACCTTCAAGAGGTTTTACTTTAAAGCGGTCGCTGATGTGCCTCAAACTACCATAATTCTCGCTTCCAGTCCGGGTATAGATGAAGAATATCCTTGCTAACATAACTGAATCTTTCAATTCTATTAAAGACACAGAGGTAAGGATTATCCCACCAAAGGACTGAAGGTCATTCACCCCACCCGGGGACATTAAATGGACAGAGGTAAACATGAAAATGTGGACAGTAGGTAATTTAGATTGTTGCTAATAGGTGTATCATATATAGGATTAGGTAAATGAAAGCATGAACAAGGGTATGGAGTTATCAATGTATGCCTGCGTAACATCTAATTACTGGTACATCTGCATTGTTAATAATCGAAATGAAAATGGATTTTATAATTGTGGAGACAGTGAAAAGCCCTGTTATTTTCAGGAAATGAAAGTACTAAACAGGATTAACTGGATCAACTGTATTGGTGCTCGTCGCTGGAAGAATGAGGGTCATGGAAAGTGATGAGGGACCATTATGGACTGGGAAGCATTGTGATTTGATGAATCTGCCTTTGCACCTTTGCCCAAGTTCTTATGGATTATTTATAAACAACAAGAGAGTGAGGAAAGGAATAAATGGGGTTATGTCCTCTTCCCCAAGTAAGTTAACAATAAACAACGTGGACAAGCCCACAAAGAAATGGGGTCACTGTAGGTGACGCATTAATTTGTACAGGAGCACAGACATCCAGTGGATGTATAAGAAGACCCCTCACCCACCAACCTAGTTGGTGGCATGCGTCATCATTGGGGTCCCAGCTGGGCTGCCAAATGCAACCCAGCTGTGCTACAACGCCTGATTACAGTGGAGCGGGTATTGTGATGTGAGGGGAGTGCTCTATGTGATGTGACAAAGTGTTAAAAATGTCTCTAAGAAAGTTCAATAAAGTTCAATTTGTAACCCGAAAAGATTCCAAAAGTTGTTGCTAGCTCCTCAATCTTAGGGAGAGCTTTATCAAGATGTGTCGTTACCACCACCACATCATCCGCATATGCTAATGCTCTATAAGTAACACCTGCAACCCTTACTGGAATGATCTCTTCAGCCCGGTTTAACTCATTCAAAGAAATATCTATATAAATAGCGAAGAGAAGTGGAGAAGAGGGGCATCCTTGTCGGGTACCTCTCTGAATAGGAAACTAAATAGATTTATTAGCTCCAAATTTAACACAGGATGTTGGATTTAAATAGAGCACTTTCAATGCTATTATTATATTTGGGCCAAATCCCTTTAAATGTAATAGGTTCCAGAGATATGACCAAGTCACCTTATCGAAAGCCTTCTCGGCATCCAATAGGGTGATCCCGATAGATGTCTTAGTAGCTTCTGCCCAGTCCATTAAGGCGATGACCCTCCGAATATGGTCTGAGGTGTCTCTATTCGGAATAAAGCCATGCTGCCATCGAGAAACTATTGTCGAAATAATTTGTGATAGCCGAGAGGCCAATACCATTGAATATATTTTGCTATCAGCATTAATTAATGAGATAGGTCTATACGACGCCGGGTTTAGTGGATCTTTATCTTTCTTAAGAAATGTCATAATTGTAGACTGAGCCCATGAAGATGGCGGTGCTCCCCTCTGTGCTTCTAAAAAGGTAGTCAAGATGTCTTGTTTTAATACATTTCTAAATACTTTATAAAATTCTAATGGGATGCTGTCAGGTCCCACGGCTTTGCCTATTGCTAAATATAACAAAGCTTTCTCAATTTCCTCCCATGTAATGTCTGCCTCGAGATCCTGCCTTTGCTCATTGGATAAACAAGGAGTCAGATTTGTAGTCCCAAAATTAAGTAGAAGATCAGAAGAGTAAGGAGAACTATCATGCTGATATAATTTAGAATAATTTAGAATAGAATTTGCGAAAAACCTCCAAGATTGACTTGGGTGTATTATGTACCTGGCCAGCTTCATCTTTTATTAAATTTATAGTATTAAAAACCTCTTTCTGTCTAATTTTTCTGGCTAAGATCCTACCGGAGTTCTCCCCCATTTCATATATCTGTGAACAATAATTTGCCATCTGATTAGCCAATTTAGATACAAAACTCTCATAAAGCCGTGCTTTATTAATGGCTAATTTTGTTTCTATAGCCCCTGTCTCTTGTGAGAGTGATATTGCTACTACTAATTTCTTCTCCCAATTCAAAACCTGTCTATAATCTGCGTCCATTTTCTGATGTATGATTTTTTGGTTTTTAATAACGTAAGATAGTGATTCTCCCCGAACCCCCGCTTTAAAAGCATCCCATACAATCTATGTTGATGCTGGTCCCCTATTAAATTCGAAAAATTATTTTATCCATTTTGACATATATTCCAAATAAGCGGGATCTAACAATAATTTCCGATCAAATGTCCATGTTCTAGCTTGAGGTGTAGGCACCATGTCAGTTTTTATTTCTATCATGATTGGATTATGGTCGGAGATTATGCGTGGATATAATTCGAATGTAGTATCCTTAATTAATGCGGAGTCAATAAAAAAATAATCTAAGCGGACAAATTTCTTGTGTGGAGAGGAAAAGAAAGTAAACCCTGGTGCAGAAGAATTTTTTGAGTAGGCTACATCCCATAAACCGTAATCCAATACCATAGATCGAATTGCTCTATACAATTTCTTCTTAACACCCTGATACACTGAGTTACAGCATATATCAAAACCATTTCCTAGGTGAAGATTTAAATCACCACATATTATCAAAGATGGCGACCATCCAGCTAGTTCTGTATTTAGAAAGTCGACCATAACTGGATCGTCTGAATTCGGGGCATATATTGAACATAATGTCCACAATCTATTATTGATATTAATACCCATCTTCCGTATTGATCCTCTTTACTACGTTTGAGAAGACCGAGGCCTTTTTTTATTAAAATTGCGACCCCCTTTGTAGTTGTCCCTTGTCGAGTACATGCTAATAAGACCATCCCTAAGTCTTTGTAAACCTGTCTATCATTCCAGATAATATGTGACTCCTGAATGCAAAGGATATCTATCTTCATAATCAATATATGTGCAGCAATTCCCCTTTTTTTCTTATTATTTAATCCGCAAATATTCCAAGAACATATTCGTAATTTTCCCATCTTTAATCAATTCAGTTCGCAGGTACATAGCACCCTCCATATATATATCTTAGCATTAACACCAAATCTACAACAAGACAGAGCATATCTAAATTTCCATAGCTGATCTGTATGCATCAAAATACTTTTATTCTTATCGAAAAGAAAGAAATCAGGCAATCTAGCACTTTTTTTGACATTGTTTGCACCCCATTGTCCCTCCCCAACCACCCCCGGCTTACTTAAAACACAAACATTGTACGTAGGCGAAAATCCTCCTCCTCGAATTAATATAGTTTCAGAAGCGGTATATTTAGGAATAAATTTAACAACTCCAGTTTCTAACATACCAAAGCTAAACTATATTTCAATTCTGAAAAAGGCCAATTCTACCCTTTAGCGTATTGACCCCCTACATCTATCTTTGTATGGCAGAAATAATGTTTTTAAAATGATCATTTTGCCTAAATTCTTATATTTATTTAGAACAATACCGCTGGAATTTCCATTAGATTTGTTTAAACAAGTGGAGAAGATGGTAAGTGGATTTTTATGGGGCTATAGGGATAACTGAAGAGCTTACAAAAAAATGATCGTTCCAAAACTTAGTGGAGGATGGGGTGTCCCACACTTTTTATTTTATTACCTAGGTGCAGTATTGCACTTTATAGCTCCTTTAATAGTAGGTGTTAAAGCCCCAATATCTCCAGCATATACACCATCTATCTACGAATTTGCTTTAGGTACAGAAGCTCGTGGCCATTTACTAAGCATTATAGAACCAAGCTACTATAAAAAAACAAAATTCAAGGTGATAATTGCAGCATACAGGGCATGGAAAATTATTAAGAAAATTACAAGGATTCCAAATTTAGTAAGATATACTCCTTTAATCTCACCACACTTCTTCCCCCCAATCTTTAGGGATCCCATTATGAGAAAATGGGGGAATAAAGGGATTATTCACCTCGGAGATTTGTGGTAAGATAATCGTATAATTACATTCCCTGAACTTCAATCATGGTTTAATCTATCAGTACAGGATTATTTTAAATATCTTCAGATATTTAGCTTTATAAGCTCTATTACCTCTTCTGAACAACAGGGTCTTAAAAAGATTGTATTGATAGATAGTCTTTATGTTAAAAAAAGGATTGTTTTTTTTTATAATGTACTCATCACAATGCTTCCAGATGATTTAACCGTGATTCAACAGAAATGATCAGAAAAATTAGGGGTGGGCAATGTCTTAATAGAGAAATCAATAGAGCTTGCAAATTCCATTCTTTTATCCGGACGTTCACGTACACAGCATTATATGGTTTTGTTTGATCTTTATTATACACCGGCTAGAGTTATGAAATGGGGAACAAACACAGGCATATGTTGTAATAGATGTACCTTGAGAGGAGCAGACGCAATACATATGTTTTACGGTTGCCCTAAACTGACTAAAATACTTAGTGAAATTCAGAGTTTTCTTTCAAATATCTTGGGCATATCAATCATATTAACATCGGAATGGGTTATAACTGGGGTTTCGTCGGCTCCTCTCAAAGATGAACATCGGTCTTTGATTTTTATCATGATGTCTGTGTTTCGAGCATGTATCACCCAAGAGTAGATTAGCTCTGAATCGCCTTCTTTTTCTATTTGGAGAGCTCGGCTACTAGCTAAATTTAATCTTGAATCAGCAATCTATGAAACAAAAGGACTGAAAAAAAAGCAAAGGGGAAAGAAAATCTGGTTACCATTACAGTCCTGGATTCATGAGGAAATGAGAACATAGTATGGATCTGGCCACCCTAATAATGTTAAAAAAAAACAACAAAAAAAAATGTTATGTTTGGTTCTGTATATACTGAAAATGTATGCATCATGCACTACGGAGAAAAAATGTATGTAATTTTTTTCTCACTTGTTTGCAATAAAATAAAAAAACTTAATTTTTTTTTTTTTAAATGTCTCTAAGAAGTGCCCTTATGAAAAACTGTAATAAAAGGGTCTTAGGACATGGTTAAAAACATAGGCAGGATATAGTGAAGATAAAAATTGTACTTGAATATCTCTAGAATAAAGGTCAACTAGTTTCAGCCTTCAACGGGTTTGTGTGGCTTTCATCAGGACCAATGTGAAGTGGCTAAAAAGGTGAAGTACCCAGAAAACGTGAAAATATCAGCAAACGTACTAAAGTGTGCTGTGAGTGTGGTGGGTACGTTGTACTTACAGACCCATGAAAGGTAGGTATTTTAACCCTTTATTAAGCTGCCATACTGATCCTGCAAAGGGGATTCCCCTATAGTCGCACATTCGTCAAGAAATGGTTCCCTCGTCTCAAACCTGCATTGCTCTCATTCAGGATCTCGCCGGCGACCCATTCCTTGACTTTATTCCGTACACTGCTGATAGATCATTAGTGATAAAGTTTCATTATAAGTGGGGTCTCTGGAAGGCTGCTAGGGATGGGACAGTCAATTACAGATCAGGAAATACCTCAATTACATTGTTACATTGTTCCACAGCATGTGATTGAATACACCTTGGCATTTCTGTCCTTTCATAGACGCCAAACTGTTATAAAATGTTCCTATTTTTAAGTGCATTTTAAAATAATTCACTTATGTGCTATTTCATCAAACCTTTCCAGATATTGAAGCAATTAGTTAATCCACACTGTCACCATTCATCTTCTTTCAAGTTACCCTTAGAGAGAAACGACCTCCCTTGTGTAAAATTGCATTTATATGTGTCTCTGACAAAGTTGCTGGCTCTATTTGCTTTAAACTGCACCACTGACCAGTTTTCCCACGTTACTAAAGGAATTTCCACCAGTCAACTATAAATTATTTTATTTTTTAATTACCTTTATTGCCCACATTGCCTTAAAGTGTTTTTGCCTTTTCATGTTCGTAAAATTCTCCAATGAGGGTTCCTATCTTGGCGTAAATATTTCTTTAAATACCCTCTATTTTTGACCAGTAATTGTCACAATATGCTTTAAAATACAATGTTTGCTATGGATGCTGGGAAGCAATTTAGAAGAGAACAAGAATGAGACCAGCAATAGGGGGTTTTCATCATTCTGAGACTGATAAAATTGGTATCACTGAGATCACTAATATGAACACTTGACATAACATTGCTAGAAAATAGTAAAACATGCTTAAAGAAACACTACATAAAACAAAAAATACCATATGTTTGGGAAGCTAAAGTTAAATGAGATATACATGGAAAAAACACACACAAAAGTAGGTCTTTAAAAGGTACTGAATCCCATTAGTTAAGTTGCATTATTAACATTTAAAAAATGCACTTTTATTTCTAAAAATGCAAGGAGTGATGTAGTGCGCTCTAGGTGAGCCTTCTTATTTAGTGGAGGAATGTTTTAGCACTTATATTTGTTCTCTCAAAAACGACTTAACTGGTGTGTTTAGTATCTTTGGGATATATATTCTTAAGCGTTGTAGTCTGCACACCCTGTAGCTGTACCTCTTCCTCCAACCTTTCTATAAATTGCATGATCGGGAGATCGGGCCCCACCGTCGCTTTTTTGGAGGTCTTTCAACGCACTGCCTTGGCGGCCTGCCCACCACCCTACCCTATTTAGATGTTTGCGGGACCATAGCCGAAAGACCGCCCCAGTGCAGCTGCCTCCACCAGGAATCTTGGACCGCGTCGACGGCCGCACAGCCAGAATCGCATGGCAGCGGGAGTCCAGCCAAGAGTCCCACCGAGCTGATTACAACGTGCCGTCCTGCCTAGGCAACTGTGGCGGGAAGACCTCTAAGCTCTGGTTGGTGGAATTTAAGGGGGAAAAAAATGAAAACTTATCTTACTTCCTCCCCCGTTTCAGTCTTGTACCCCATTGTCTAGGTCCCTCCTTTCCTGATCCGAAGTCAAATGACTCCATTGTTGCAGAGATCTCACATAAGCTACTTGTACTATGTCCTATGTATGGTGTGTTGACGATCACTGTAGGCTTGGGGTGTGTGTGTAGCATGCAATATGTGATACAAGGGGACATTTCACATTACCTACATCGAATTTGAATACAAACTTGTCATATATGTGTATTGAGGTGAAAATAAGTTGCACTTCCAATCGACACACCTCCACAAACCTCACTCTGTCAGTAATCCACCGCCAGCACAACGGGAACATCGAAACTGGCTTTGTGCAATCCCACCATCCTGACTGCAGCAGAGTACTGTTAGCCAGCCACAAAGCTCGTTGCCACCGTGGTCTTCTGTCTCCAGCTGCAACATCTAAATACGGCAGGCAGAGCACCGCCAGCTGAACGGAGTACTTGGGACTGCACCACTGCGGACTGGCACCGCTACGGACTTGGCACCACTACAGACAGGCACCGCTGCAGACTGGCACCACTGAGTACTGACACCACTGCGGACTGGCACCGCTACGGACTTGGCACCACTACAGACAGGCACCGCTGCAGACTGGCACCACTGAGTACTGACACCACTGCGGACTGGCACTGCTGCAGACTGACACTGCGGCGGACTGGCACTGCGGCGGACTGGCACTGCTGCGGACTGGCACTGCTGACTGGCACTGCTGCAGACTGCCGCGCTATGCACTGAGACCACTGCGGACTGGCACCACTGCAGACTGGCACCGCTATGCACTGACACCACTGCAGCCTGGCACCGCTGCAGACTGGCACCGCTATGCACAGACACCACTGCGGACTGGCACCGCTGCAGACTGGCACCGCTATGCACTGACACCACTGCGGACTGGCACCGCTGCAGACTGGCACCGCTATGCACTGGCACCGCTATGCACTGACACCACTGCGGACTGACACCGCTGCGGACTGGCACTGCTGTGGACTGACACCACTGCGGACTGGCACCGCTGTGGACTGGCACCACTGTAGAGTTATGTAGTGCTCCGCAAGGTGCGGTCAAGTCAGAATATGTGTTGCTTCCATCTTTGATTATTAGCATCCTTCCATATATTTTTAAAAGCTCTTTGACATGCGCTTACTCAAAATGTGTGCATGAGGGAAAGTTTAGAAAAACATATGAATTGGAAGGATGAGCTTGAATTGCAAACTGTGTTGCTGCTGTCAGATACCACATAAGGTGCGCAGGGGGCCAGACGCATTTACTAGTCCTATTAATCCAAAGGTGTCCCCTTCCTAGATGCTGGGAGTCCCATGAGATCCCCTTGGGGATGATTTGTTTTGCTCCAAAAAACAATCGAATAAGTGCAGAGGCAGTGGTGATAGAATCAACCTCCTAAACGTTGTAGATAACCAAAAGGATTCTATCAATGTGAAGAAAGTGAATATTTTATTCGTTTTTGCTATAAGGTGAAGACTTGGTGTCTAAGGGTTGTGAGATAAGCTCTCTTTGCGGGTGGCAAAAGGAGAGCACTATGTGCTTTTAAAATACCCCTCACACACTATGAGTCCCATAGTGTCATGCTTCATCATAGGGGTCTTCCCGTCCCTCTACGGGGCAGGGCGTGCTGCGACCTATGAGCTATGCGGGAGCACTTAAATATTGACGATAGGCTATGTGTGATGTTACGGCAGTGGTGAGTGGTGGGGCTAGGGACCTATTTAAGTGTAGTGATAATATAAAAAGATTAAAAATTCCCTGGCTAGTAGAAAAAAATTATTTATTGACTTCTCTGGCTGGGAACAGTAAAAAAGGGGTTTAGAGAGAGTAGAACGAAATACGTTATCTACTTGGTCGACATAACATGTTTCATAAGCAGTCCCCTCCTGCTTACTCATCAGGACCTATATTGGTCCCTACTAACAGATCTCAATTCTAAATGAATGTTATATGCCTAAAGTCCTAAACTAGGTGGCAAAAATAAGCCACCCAGTTATGCTTCTGGGCTTGAGTAGGCCCCCGGTGAAGCGTAAAATAGATTGAACTGTTGTGGTCCCTGTGGAGAGAAAAGGGAAAAACAGAAAATACAAATTTGTAAAAACACATAGAAAAAGGCTCTTCGCATAGTGTTTAAGACCAGCTTGATTGCGTGGGTCACATAGTGGCATAGTATCCATACAAAGGGGAGTATATTGTACTCATAGTCATTCTAAGGGAAGGCGGGCCATTGGTATATATTTACTTAATATCCATGGTGCTGAGGGTATATTGTCCCTCCAATCCCTCACACACAAAACAGTGCACATACTTCCAAACATTCCACACACGTATTCTCCAGCGGTCCCAAGTCATGTAGGTCTTAGCGCGACAAGGAACCTAATTAAAAAGGTTCTGGGTGGCAAATTAAATTAAAATGGAATTAAAATGGAGAGACAAAACACGGGTCCGTTTTTTGAAAAAAATGAACGAAAAACTAATGGCACCTGTTCATAAAATAAATACATCAGGCATATACATACAGTTGTTTCACATGGTGTGTGCCCCATGAGTCTGCATCTTAGGGTTATAATCAACGGTTTACTGTGAAGAAACAAACGATAGAGTCATTCAGAATGCTTTTTTCTCGAGCGCGGCCCATTCATAGTGTTTGACCAGGTATTTTTAACGACCCATGATCTAGGTCTGACTTACGTGACCGCTTCCGATAATCAGCCTTACTCCTACCCTTCAGCAGCTCAGTTGGATCTAGGAGGGATGTCAGGCCCCCTCTATTTGTGCAGGAAATGCAACTTCGTGGCAAATGCTGTGTCATCCTCCCCGGTTTTTGCTATTGTTGGGAGACTAGAGTGGGAACAAAAATGGCCGTTCAATTTGGCATAATCGGTGAAGAAAACCGCTCGTGAGGTCTTTCTTCTCTCTTTTTTTGCCTCAAAAAATTGGTAATCGGCCAATAGAAAAAATGAAATGTTAGGCGAGCAAAAGTGATTGTATTTACCACTCATTGTAATGAAAAAGTAGAGAAAATGGATCAATGATAGCAGAGCATTGTAGGTTCATACATCTCAGCTCATATGTAATGCAATAGTGAGGACAGCCCTGGTCGGTTGATCACAGCTGTCCCCACGGTATCTCGTCATTCAGGCCAGTCTTGTTGGTGTCCAGACGAAACACCCACCTTTGTTCCTTCTTGAGGAGGTGTTCTTCTTTTGCAAACTGTTCAATTATTGTCCAAGAGATATCTTCATGTTTATGGTCAAGTTCCAAAAAGTGTGTCGTTAATTTTGTACTTGCTCTTCTGCATTTGATAGTACTTTTGTGCTCCCCTATTCTTGTTTTTACGGCCTTGCTGGTCATGCCCACATACTCCAGGTGGCAGGGACAGGTGATCAGATATACAACGTTGTTGGTGTTGCATGTTGTGAAACATCTCTGTTCCCAGCTTGTTCCATTCCTGAAGGCCAGTTTTTTGCTCTGTTTTGTTAGACAGCAAACCTTACATTTGCCGCATGGATGGTGGCCTTGGACAAAATTGGAATTATTGCCGGGGTTATTGTTCAAGGTTTTGGGTCTGGTACGCACCAGCATGTCTCTTATACTCCTCCCCCTTCTGTGAGAGAACATGGGTTTTGGTAACTGTAGTCCCCCACTGTTCAGAATCCTCCAATGATTGTTGACAATCTTGGTGACTTGGTTTGAGCTTGAATTGTATGTGGTGATACATATGTGTAGGACCCGGCCTCGTGTCGTGGTTCGCGCCTGTCCCTCCACACCATGCGAGCGTAGGCCTGCACCCCGAATCCCTGCGCAGCATCTCCGTGAGTGTAGCCTGCACCCCGAAGCCTGGTCGTCTCGCCCCCGATAAGCCCAGACCCCCGTAACCCACGACCAGGCCCGCCTGTCCCCGTCCCGCTCCCGGCTCCGAGCGCCTAACCTGACATGCCCCACAAGGCACGGCAGCCATTTTTCCCTTCCCGAGATCCCTGTCTCCCTGAGCCTAGCGTGACCCCCGCCCCAGCGAAACCCAGACTCCAAAGGCGCGCCAGTCCCGGCTGGGGGGTAAAAGCGCTCCCCGAGTGTGATAAGCCAGGCAGTTTCGATTGCACCTCTGGCCTCCCCTGAGAGACTGGTATCTGTCACACCTTCGGCCCTCCCCTGTGGGCCAGTTTCGATCGCACCTTTGGCCTCCCTGAGTGCTGGCTCCAGACCTGCTGGGTGTCTGGGAATTCCCGGACCCTTTTCTCAAAGGATCAAAGAGCCCACCGCCGGACCCCGCCAACGACCAGCCCCCAGGGCTTGAGACCTCCGCCTGCGAGGGTCCGGACATCAAAGGGCCATTGGACTATATCTGGGCCCGCCCGACAACTAGCGGGCAGTTGTATCTTGGACCTGAAGCCTGCTGATCTGATCGCGGCTGACCCTAAGAAGAACTCATCTTGAACCTCTGAGCCCTGCTGACGCTGTCACGGCTCCCTCTTCGCAACAAGGAACTGAACCACCTGAGCCCTGCTGACGCTGTCGCGGCTCGAGCTAACCTCGTAACCATCGGAGCCCTGCTGACGCTGTCGCAGCTCGAGCTGAACTTGTAACCATAATAAAAACCAAATGCCTCATTGTCACTGATCTGGTGTCTTAAACTCCATGGTATTTACCTCTGTTGACTTTGCAATCTAGGAAGTTGTGGATTTGAAAAACTGCAAATAAATTATTTAAAAGAATAAATAAGCTGCCCATGATCTGAAGTCCCATTACACAGTGGAGAGCCAGAGAGATACGCTCTGTGGACGATATAGTAAGGGACGGTGAGTTGGCTCCCTTTTCTACACTCATGCGTGATTATGGGCTGCCACAATCGCATCAATGACAGTACCGACAGCTCATGCAGAGCCTGCGACACATGCTGGGTGCTCCCCCTTATGATCTAGAGACTGACCCAATGTTGCATTATATCCTGATGTGGAAAGGTTTCAAGGACACTATGGTGGGATTGTATGTTACCACTATGGACAGCCTTTTTTTGAGCACCACTGCCCACACTTTATGCTGTTTGTTGGAGCAGAGGCTGTGCCTCTCACTGTCTGAGCAGGACGGGCACGACCTTTGGAAAGACCATGGCAGTTTCCTCCAGGAGGTCAGGTTGAAATTCAGTTATTTCAAGTTCCTACACCACTGGCACTGGACGCCGGAGTGGATCTATAAAGCACATATAGTGGAGGATTCCAAGTGCCGGAGGTGCTGAAGGTGTGACGCACTCGCCTGTGATATTTTACATTTCCTGCGGACTGTACAGTACTTTGTGCTACTTGGGCTCAGTTTGGGATACCTTGATGACCAACCAAGGGGTGGCACCGCAATTGATGGCCCGTCTGACCTTGCTTCACAAAATGTCAGTATTCCAGGATTTACCCACCACTGTAAGAGTCAGCTGGCTATGGCCTTCATAGTGGGAGTTGTCTTTTTTGGTGGCGACCTTTGGGCCTGGCACCCTAACATATTTTTTCCTGTTCCCAAGTCCCTTTCCCTCGTGTTCTCCCTCATCCTCCTTCCCTGATCATCTGCGGGATCTTCTGAGCCACATCACCTCTATCTAGAGGGGTTATTTCATTTACTGTTTTTCCTGTTTTCAATGTCTTCTCATAAGTTCTAGTTTACACAGTATCTTGCTGAATCGATAAACTTTCATACCTGTAATATGCTCATTGTATATTAATAATCAATAGAGAATTGAGGTATAAAAAAAGACACAGGGAGTGGTGTCACTTAACATTTGACTTTGACAATTCTAAAGGAAGAGACATTACTGAATTTATAGACCTGATCAGAACACATGTAAAGTGATAAAATTACAACCAAGTCTCACTAAAATAGACATTCAATGTAACATTCTACTGAACTGTGTGCAGTACTCATGGTGAAATATGAGAAAGGTTTATCCACCAAAATGTGGGACAGAGGGCCTGCTCCATGCCGAGTAGTCACTTGTGAAGTTCTAGTTAATCTCCATAGTTTGGAAGAATGGGCCAGGTTTGAGTGAGACTTCAGTCCGACCTCCAAATGTGTTAGTGTCACTCGTGATGAGTGAGGCTTGAGGGCTCTGATGTATGCACCTCCGAACTGCTTGTATGACAATGCTACAAAGAGTTGACACCCTCGCTAATCAATGGTGTATTGATGGCGAGTGTACTGTGATATAGGGTCCTATGTGAAGGAGTAGAATATTTTCGATTAATGAAATGCCCCTCCCCTGTTCGTCAGACCAGTAATACCCACTCATTTTTATGATACAATGTAAACCGTGTGAGAAATTTCTGGTTCATACTCGGTTGCCCTATCTTAGGAATTAATTGTTTCAAAGATATATTGCTTTATTTTTGTCAGTGAATCTTTGTTGAGAGAGGATGGTGGTTACTGGAAACAAAACAAGAAAGCCTACAAGAGACCGCTATCTTAATATTTTAGGAGACAGCTGTGCTCTTAAACCAGAAACTCAAAACCTAATTAGAACCTACATTTCAGTCTTGTTCAAGGATATAAAACCGTATTAAATATAAGGAATAAGCCACAGACATAGGAAAATTAGAAATAAGCTGTTAATTGTCGCTTTGACACAAGACCTATGCCTCATTGTCACTGATCTGGTGTCTTAAACTCCATGGTATTTACCTCTGTTGACTTTGCAATCTAGGAAGTTGTGGATTTGAAAAACTGCAAATAAATTATTTAAAAGAATAAATAAGCTGCCCAGTTTAATTGCAAAACTGACCCATTTACCCATATATTAATTGAAATACAGATATATTAATTGAAATACAGATATATTATTATTTGAAATACAGACTGCCACTTCCAGTTGTCACCTTTCTGTAAATACTCTTAAGTCCTTTACATCAGTGTTTGGAAGATGCTCATCTGAAGTGAAGCTATAAATTATTTTTGACAGCAGCAAAGTGTGAGGCCCTGTACTTGAACTGCCTGACCCTTAAAAACATTCCCATCTGTGACATCTGAAATCCCAGGTCTTTACAGGCACCAATGCTTGTTTGTGTGAAATGTATTCACTCTTGGAGCCTGGAGGCGGCGGTTCTGTCAGCGGCCACCAGAGTGCGGTCCTCGCCTGCTGATGGAAACCCACTGAGCTGCACATTGGATGAAAGAGAGAAAGGTTTCCTCTTCTGGGTCAGCAGCAGCAGAGACAGCACCAGCAGCGGTGGTGACATCACTTCCTGTCTCTCATGGTGTGCAGCCTGTTGCAGAGGAGGAAGGATCCCTGCCTGGTGGGCAGTTACCTCCATCTACAGCCCCTCACAGACTCCAGATCTGCCCCCCCCCAGGAGAAGGCAAGGCCTGTCCAGGGGTGCAGAGGAAGTGAGGCCTGTCCAGGGGTGCAGAGGAGGAGAGGCCTGTTCAGAGGTATAGAAGATGTGAGGCCTGTCCAGGGGTGCAGAGGAGGAGAGGCCTGTCCAGAGGAGTGCAGAGGAGGTGAGGCCTGTCCAGGGGTGCAGAGGAGGAGAGACCTGTCCAGAGGAGTGCAGAGGAGGAGAGGCCTGTCCAGGGGTGCAGAGGAGGAGAGACATGTCCAGAGGTGCGGAGGAGGAGAGGCCTGTCCAGAGGTGCAGAGGAGGAGAGGCCTGTCCAGAGGTGCAGAGGAGGAGAGGCCTGTCCAGGAGTGCAGAGGAGGAGAGGCCTGTCCAGAGGAGTGCAGAGGAGGTGAGGCCTATCCAGGGGTGCAGAGGAGGTGAGGCCTGTCCAGGGGGTGCAGAGGAGGTGAGGCCTGTCCAGGAGTGCAGAGGAGGAGAGGCCTGTCCGGAGGAGTGCAGAGGAGGTGAGGCCTATCTAGGGGTGCAGAGGAGGTGAGGCATATCTGGGAGTGGTGCAGAGGAGGTGAAGCCTCTCCAGGGGGATGCTGAGTGGTGAGGCCTGCCCAGGGGGATGCAGAAGAAGCTAGGCCTGTCCTGAGGGGTGCAGAGGAGGTGAGGCCTATCCAGGGGTGCAGAGGAGGTGAGGCCTGTCCAGGTGGTGCAGAGGAGGGGAGGCCTGTCCAGGGGGTGCAGAGGAGGTGAGGCCTGTCCAGGGGTGCAGAGGAGGTGAGGGCTGTCCAAAGGAAGGGCAGAGGAAGTGAGGCCTGTCCAGAGGAGGAGAGGCCTGTCCAGAGGAGGAGCAGAGGAGGGGAGGCATGTCCATGGATGCAGAGGAAACAAGGCCTGTCCAGGGGTGCAGAGGAGGAGAGGCCTGTCCAGGGGAGCAGAAGAGTTGAGGTCTGTCCAGGGGATGCTGAGGAGGAGAGGCCTGTCCAGGGGTGCAGAGGTGGAGAGACCTGTCCAGGGATGCAGAGGAGGTGAGGCCTGTCCAGGGGTGCAGAGGAGGTGAGGCCTGTCCAGGAGTGCAGAGGAGGAGAGGCCTGTCCAGGGATGCAGAGGAGGTGAGGCCTGTCCAGGGGTGCAGAGGAGGTGAGGCCTGTCCAGGGGTGCAGAGGAGGTGAGGCCTGTCCAGGAGTGCAGAGGAGGAGAGGCCTGTCCCGAGGAGCAGAGGAGGAGAGACCAGTCCAGGTGTGCCGAGGAGGAGAGGCCTGTCCAGCGGAACAGAGGAAGAGAGGCCTGTCCAGGGGTATAGAGGAGGTGAGGACTGTCACGGGGTGCAGAGGGGGAGAGGCCTGTCCAGGGGACAGAGGAGGAGAGGCCTGCCCAGGGGTGCAGAGGAGGAGAGACCGGTCCGGGGGTGATGCAGAGGAGGTAAGGCCTGTTCTGTCCATGAGGGTGCAGCCGAGGTGAGACCTGTCCGGGTGGTACAGAGAAGGTGAGACCTGTGGAGAGGGAGTGAGGGGCAAAAGAGGTGAGACCTGTGAAGAGGGGGAGGGGCAGAGGAGGTGAAACCTGTCCTTTCGGGGGGAGGTTAGAAGAGGTGAAGCCTGTCCAGGGGGAGGCACAAAGAAGATGAGGCCTGTCCAGCAGGTGCAGAGGAGGGGAGGACTGTCCATGGGATGTAGAGGGGGGTGAGGCATGTTTGGAGGTAGGTGCAGAGGAGGCGAGACCTGTTGTGGGGATGCAGAGGAAGCAAGGCCTGTCTAGGGCCTCAGAGGAGGTGAGTGAGGCCTGTCCAGGGGGATGTAGAGGAGGTGAGGCCTGTCCAAGGGTGCAGTGGGGGAGAGGCCTGTACAGGAGGGTGCAGATGAGGTGAGGCCTGTCTTGTGTTTGGGTGTTTCAAAGGAGGTGGGGCCTCTCCAGGAGGGATGCAGTGGAGATGAGGCCTGTTCGGCCGGGCGGGGTGGTCGAGAACTGAGTTTAAGTTTGTTAATTGTTGTCCCAAGAGATTTGTGGAATGAGTCTAAGTTGCTTGTAAACTGGCCAATTGAAGAGCCACAGAGTGAAGCGCCTCAAAATATTTTATTATATAGTACAAGAGATTAATGCAGAGTTACAGACAATATTGCAAAGGCAAAGACCAGGTAAAAGAGGGCGCATCTTTTAGCGTTGCATCCAGAGGTTAGTCCACATATCCAGCAAAATGTGAGGGGCTAACATTCCGGATGAGATTTTGTTTTACGCAAAGTTCTATAGTGAGAATGTTGTTCCTAAGCAGAAAATTATCCCAAAAAAATAATGAGCGCTCAGACAAAAATGTTCCATACGGGTGACGATAGTGGTTCTCACGGATTGTATTCTTGTTTTGATTCTGGGTTTGTTGCTGCTGTGAATTTGAATATGCACGGCGTTGGTGTGCAGAGTAATGATGTTCAGTATGTGCAAGGAGGAAATGTTCCTCTGGGTCAGGGCTGGACTGGGAACCCAAACCAGGCCTGACAATTTTGACAGACCAGCTCCCTGCCTCTTTTGTTGCTGGAGGGGGCGATATAGCAGCACCACAGCAAAACCAGCCCCCAGTAACAAATACGTTTCCCAGCACTGAAGAATCAGCCCCGACTCTTCCAGCCCCCGGGGAAACACCCGAAGCCAGTTACGGCCAGTCCGGCCCTGCTCAGAGTGTAGGTTTTACTGACAGTGGCAATTTAAATACCTCAAACACTAATAGTGTGCAGAATAAGACACGCTCCTTGCGATGTTTGCAGGAACCTGTGAAACTGGAACATGAATCAGATGGCCAGAATGGGATGTCTCGGTCAATGGTACCAGCCCAACTGGCCTCTGTGCTGAGCATGCAGAATCAAAGGCAGATATATTGGAACATGCCTTCAGTCCCGATGGTCCCACAGCCCAGAGTAGAATAGAACGCCAAATTCTCAACAAATTCAGTATTTCAACAAAATCCTTCAGTGATTAATAAGGATTTTCCACAACTTCCTCCTGCACTTGGAGTTTCTGCTGGACTGAATCAGACACAATGACGGTGCCTGGGACGGGAGAAGGATTGCATGCTTGGTGCAGTCCTAGAGATCACCCAGAGTGGCTCTTTTGTAGAAGATGTAAATGGGAATCCAGCATCACTTTTAATCAATAAATGTGCCTCCCGTTCCACAGTCATACTGACGGGAGCTCCCAACCCCCCTCTTGGGAAAGGAGTCCAAGTTGTAGGCATTTCTATTAAACAAGTAATAATCTGTCAGCAAATGTTCCCGTACAAATTGTGTCAATGATGAATGGCCAGAAACTTAAACTGTGATTAAGATCCAGTTATTATGTTAGGGAATTACCTTGTAAAATGACTTGTGGCTTTTGGGGAAGAGTCACAATTAATTATTCATGTTGTAGGTGTGGTTTATTAAATTACATTTTGTTGTGCCATGTTTTCATGAACATTCATTGATTGCAGTCATTTTTACCTCATCGTGAACCATGTCAATAATGTGTTCTCTCTGTCTAAAAACATAAGAACTTTTCCTTGATTCCTAACTGAGCAGATTCCATATCAGTTTGCTATTTGATATAATAAAAAAAATGTTTTCTTATTTCTTAGCACACATTTGTTGTGTGTGGTCTGTCTATTGACATTACAGCTAGAGTTATTTCTGATTCTGGCTTTTCATATACTTTAGAGGTTATCTTTATGTGATTCTCCTGCAAATATTATGATAATTATTTCTCTGACTGAGTACCCATGTTTATGCCTTCAGTAATTATTTGAAACCTTTAATATAGCTTTGAAGCTTGTTGCAGCTCCAAAGGCAAGGGCCTTTACCAAGGGAGCGGTCCTTTAAGGGGATGTACTGCCTGCTATGGCTGACTATAAGGTCATTACACTGTTTGCCCCATGAGGGCAGAATGTGTTAATTAATAAAACAATGGTGTCCCAGACACCGAGGGGGTTGAAACATCCCCCGTACTCCAAAACCTTTGTTTCACAGCTGTTGCGGTGAATGTTGAACAGCCGCATGCGGGACCACGGTGGTTAATTGTTGAACATTCACAGCAATAGCTGTGAAAGGAGGCGGAAGTCAGCGCTGGTTCGCCCTGGGCTCGGCTAAACTGCATTTCATCATTCAGGTGAGCCGGGGAGATGCAGGAGATGAGCAGAACCTCCCCTCCTTCCGAGACGCCAGTGACACTGCGAGCTACGGGAGGAGGAAGGGGGAGGCTCTTGTGTGCCCTGCTGCAGGCTCTATCTTCTGCCTTCTCCTGCCCAATCCATATATTTCGGAGAGGCAGAGGAAAGAAAGAGGCAGAGGCTGTGTATTTGGACATTGTAATGTTCAGAGCAGCGGGCCTAGATCAGGTTGTATAGGCTGCTGCTGCTCCGTTGTCTTCAATGGAGGTCTCAACATTCCAATGTTCCAAGCTTTGTCTCGTGAAGGATTTATTCCAATGTTCTAGTGCTTTGGTCACTGTCCTATAGGGCTCACAAGACGCTGATCCTCCACATCACACCTTTAGATAACTTATCAATAAAAAGCGCCAACACATTGATTGAAGCCTTGTTGCTTCCATTGCTCAGCATTCGAACTCTGCATCAGCTGGAGCTTGAATTGCAGTTGCTCAGAGAACATGGTTTGGAAAAATCTAAGAGTCTTGTTGAATTATCTATGAACGGTGGGCAGAATTATGTACAAGGACATTAACATGCCTTTTGTGAACCAGATTTTTTTGATTTACAAGTTTCATGGCCTGGAAATGGAAAGATGGGGGTTATTAAGACGTGGACTGGGTTGTTGGGGTCTGTTATCTGAGACTGTGGGTGCACTCCATATTCACAGAGACCTTTTACAGCAGGGGATCATGGCTCTTGAGACAAAAAAATTATTTATTCATAACCATAGTTGCTTCGCAATGGCCTCCAGAGAACAAGAGATTCTTTTGTTTTGGAAGTTCAGGACGGTTATTTGTAAAATGTGATGAAGTGTGATAGTCGTCTGACGCAAAACCATTTCTTTACTTCCTTTCAAGGTATTCTGGGATGACCAAGTAGTGCGGCGTGGCTGCCACACTCGGAGGAACCAAATATAATATAACTTTCAGGTAAGGATTCCTATACCTCTAAGTTTCCTCTTCCTGTGTTTCTTCTTTCTCTATTCCCTTTCTTGATCTCTGTTTTGTTTTTGTCTCTTCAGCTTCAACATTTGACTCCCTCAGTGCACTATTCTTGTTGTTATCAAACTTCTGATAATAATATGATGGAGCCACATTCCTCCTCGAACATGTGAGGGGTGTAGTGCAGGTCCAGTTCCTTTTTTGGTCAGTTTTGCCCAAGCAGTTCCTTAACTTTGCCTTTGACACCGTCCCCCATGAGGGTCTCTCGCCAGACTCCATGACATCAGTCTGAGGGGGACGGTGTACAATTGGTTTGGATCATTTCTGGCTGGCCGCCGTCAAACGGTCTGGGCCTCATCTAGCTCGGCCGTGATGCCGCCACTGGGAGTCGGAGTTCCGCAGGGTTCTGTGTTGAGCCCGACTCTTTTTAACATCTTTATGACCCCTTTGGCGGCATTGGCTAGGTCCTTTGGGGCCCGGATCGTATCCTAAGCCGATGATACCCAGCTCCTCTTTTCGTGCAGGAAAGGAGAAGACTTCGATGGAGAGAGTATCCGTGAGTGCCTTGGGGCTGTTTTTAAATGGTTCCAGCTGAACAGCCTCAAGTGCAACTCAGATAAATCTGAGGTACTCTTCTTCGGCTGTCCTTTTGACCCGGATTGGCAGGCATGGTGGCCTGAAAACATGTTCCCTCCGTCTTCCCAGCTGGTTAAGAACTTGGGGGTCAAGATAGATAAGGGTCTGACGTTAAGATCTCAGATCCTTGGTTTAACGGGAACATGCTTCGGTCTCCTCAAGATGCTGCGGAAGTTTTTGCCTCTACTCTCAGAGGAGCACAGGAAGATGACAGTGCAGGCCCTGATTGGTTCAAGACTGGATTATTCCAACGTCCTTTATCTGGGCCTGCCGGAATATTTTTTGCAGCGGCTGCAAGTCGTCCAGAACTCGGCTGCGAGGGCGATTTATGGCCTAAACAGGCGAGTCAGTGCTGCTAGCCTTTTGCAGGCACTCCATTGGCTGCCTATCCGGAAGCGGATAGCTTTTAAGGCCTTGACCTTGGCCTATAAGGCTCTTCATGCTGTGGGAGCACAGTATCTCCAAAGGAGACTTGCCTTTTACCACCCGGCCCGATCTCTAAGATCTGAATCTTTACTTCTTGCGGTGGTCCCGCGAGTAAAAAGGGCTTGTATTGGAGGCCGCTCCTTTGGGTTGCTAGCGCCACAGCTTTGGAATACTTTACCTCTGGTTCTTCGTGGTGCTACTAACCTGTTTACCTTTAGGAAGGGCCTTAAAACCTGGCTTTTTGCCCTTTAGGCTGTTTTATTCAGTTTTATTATATTGTCTGATCTGTGTTCTTTATTGCTGTGTTGTGTTACCTTGATACAGGTTTTAAATAAAGCGCCGGGACACTCTTTTTGAGTAGCCGTGCGCTTTAAAAGACAAACATATAACATAACATAACATAACATAACATAACATAACATAACTATTATCACATTTGTCTCCTCCTCTACAGCACGTGACACCATAATCCCTCTGTCTGTCTTTCGGCGCCTTTTCTCTATGGATCTGACTTCCATCTCTTTACATCCTCCTAAACTGCCCTTTTCTGTCTTGTCTACTACAAGCAAAAGACACAGTATATGTGTGTGGACACACATGCACATAGGGCTTGCTTTAAGGTGGTGCGACTGGTGGAGCCGCACCTGGTGCTGACCTTGTGGGCACTGTGTTTAGAAGTAACTTATGGGTTCACAGGCATCTGCTGCACAGTTCCCTGTGCTGGAACATGTGGTGAGAGTGGAAGATAGCCTTTTTTCTCTTTCTTCTGTTTTGTGCTGCAGTACCCGGGTCCTGTCGAAGGAGCATGATGAGTTCTGGGCCACAAAGTAAGTCCTTATCATCCGCACAATTTGAAATGGTGAATTCCACTGAGCTAACTGGACACAGCGTCAGTCTATGGTGGCATTTAAAGCACTGAGTGTAACAAGGCCAATTCCTTTGTTCAATAAAATGTCCCTTCCTAAATCACCGGAAAAAGGAATAGATGAACAGTCTAGGTGGGCAGGAGAGTAAATAACATCTGAAAATTCATTAAAAGTATTACAAATATCTCATTTGATGCCAGCCTTTGTTACGGATATTGTAAATTGATAGTGTTGGCTGCTTCTGAAAATCTGTGTCACAATATATGTGCAACTTGTGTTTCTTTCTTAAATATTAATTACGTTTACTCTCACATCCTTGAGTTCCAGTGATCCAAAGGTCCCGATCTACAGTGTCCCAGAGCTGTTTCACCACTATCAGAAATGATACTCAACTGATTTCCTATCTTGTTTTTGATAATGCTTTCTTTGTGCAAAGTATAAAGTCATAAATATTTTTCTTTGTGTTCATTTACAATCTCTGACTCCATTTCTACAGGTGACTGAAGCATGAACAGAAATAAGAAGGTTTAAATTAAGTGAAACACAACGAAAAGGATTATTTCAAGGAAAGTTAAAACATTCTCGATCTCTTGAGAAGAAACATATTCTATGTTCCAGGAATGATGAGGATGTTGGAGCGGAAGAAACTGGTGAATGTGAAAGTTGTCAAATCCCTAAAGGAAAAGGAGCATAAATGTTTACCAAGTGTCAGTAACTGAGATTAAGGAGAACATTGGCCACAATTGATCCCCATGCAGTGCACATGGGAAAACTCAGTGCTGTAACTTCTGTTTGATGGTTTATGAGAAATGCTTTGGAGACGCAAACCCTCCCTAACAGATCAGCATCCGTAGACGTGTTGTGATGTGACAGAACCGTCAAAAAGACTAATATCCTTGGTTTACAAGCACAAGCTTTGTCTCTGTCTCCTGAAGATGAGAGGAGAGAAAAGGTTGTTTAAAAGAAAGTCATTGTAAATACACTTTCTCAGATGTCCATTCACCAAAGATGCTGGATTATCATTTCCAATATAGGAAGATTTTCCCCCACCAGCTCTGTCTCTTGGGTTGATCCGAGGGGTTTCAAAGTGACCTGTAACTTCCAAAGTGTATCATGTACCTGTCTTAGCCACTGAGCAAAAAAGCATATACTGGCACAGACAGTATAAAAGGGGCCTTAGTCTAGAAGCCCTACCAAAATCGTCTAGAACATCCATCACCTGTGGTAGATACGAATTCACGATCCTGAGGTACACAAATGCATCATCAGCATACAGTGATATCTCCTCTCAATTTGTCTCACTCGGTATACTGATTGCTGGGTCCTGTGAATGAAACAGGGCAGCAAACAGATCCATGGCTAGGGCAAAAGTAATCGACAGCGGGCCTCTTTGCTGCATGCTTCAAAAGAAACTGAGATCTCTGCCTGTCCAGATGCGGGCCAGCAGGATGGTGTATTAGTCAAAGCAGGGGAGGACGGGCGCAGCGGGCTCCCCAAAGGCAAGCCCGTCTGCACCCGTCCGTGCCATTACGAGATACGGGGCACGCCACCATGACAAAAAATACATCTATTCTATAGCCAGTCTCCTACATATGGCACCCAATACACTTTATACTATTGAGGATCATTTACGGCAAAAGCTACAGTCCTTTGGGCTTTTAAACTCCAAGCCCCTGACTGCTGACGATATCCAACCCCGGGTGTACGATCTGTGATTCGTCTGATGTCATCCACATTAGGAACAGGCAGAGACTTGGTTAAAGACCTCGATTTGATGTACCTTAATAACCGTTCCATGGTCAAACACCAGTTAGAAATTTGTAATACCATAGACACGAACGCACCGGATTGCCTGCTACTTACTGAGATTTGGCTCACAGAGGAGTCGTCACCTGACATCCTGGCAGCCCTCCCCGACAATTACTATATCCTACGCACAGACAGGCCACTAGGGAAGAGAGGGGGAAGAGTGGCTGCAATTTAAAAAAAAGAACTTCCCCCCTCTGCCCTGTCTCATCTGGTAATTGCATCAGTAGATTCTCTTGTAATTAAACTTACTTTATACAGTAGCACGCTTATTTTTCTGATGTTATACAGACCCCCGCAACAATGCCTGACTTCCCCAAGACCCAATCAATCAATCAATCAATCAAGAAATTTGTATAGCGCGCTACTCACCCAGGGTTTCAAGGCGCTTGGGGGGGGGGGAGGTCCGCTACTGCTCGAACAGCCAGTTCTCGAGTTGCTTCCTGAAGGAGAGGTGGTCTTGGGTAAGACGGAGGTGGATGGGGAGGGAATTCCAGGTCATGGCTGCCAGGTAGGAGAAGGATCTTCCTCCCATGGTGGCTCTTCGGATGCGTGGAACGGTGGCAGGGCGTGGCTGGTTGAACGTAGTTGGCGGGTGGGAGTGTAGAAGGTCAGGCGGCTGTTGAGGTACCTGGGGCCTAGGTCGTGGAGGGCTTTGTGTGCTTGGGTGAGGAGGCGGAATGTGATTCTTTTGCTGACGGGGAGCCAGTGCAGGTCTTTCAGGGGTCCGGCAATGTGGCTGTGGCGGGGGATGTCCAGGATGAGTCGTGCGGAGGCGTTCTGGATGCATTGGAGTCTTTTCTGCAGTTTGGCTGTGGTTTCGGTGTAGAGGGTGTATCCGTAGTCTAGTCGGCTGGTGACGAGTGCCTGGGTGACCGTCTTCCTGGTTTCGGTGGGTTCCATCGGAAGATCTTTCGGAGCATGCGCAGGGTGTTGAAGCATGAAGACGAGACGAGACCCTTGCTAATCACATTGCATCTTTGATCACTGACTATGACAAAGTAATGATTATAGGTGACCTGAACTTCTAGGCCAATGAGACTGATGAGGG
This sequence comes from Lissotriton helveticus, assembly GCF_964261635.1. NCBI lineage: Eukaryota > Metazoa > Chordata > Amphibia > Caudata > Salamandridae > Lissotriton > Lissotriton helveticus. Next base: position 3,054,499 of record NW_027611653.1, read on the forward strand.
AAAATCTTCCAGAGAGCTTTCTGAGTCCCTTGCCTGTCTAAACCTTACTCAACACATTGATACCCCTATGCACATTAAGGGCCACACCGTTGATCATGTGTGGTCAATCATTGTTAACTTGACTAACCTGGCAGTACTACCCTGTGCTTGGTCTGATCACTATATCAATAATTTTATTCTGCTTGCCCCCCCCCCCACTGAACTCTAATCCCTCACTCTCAAAAAGCACTTATAGAAACTGGAATCGGGTTGAGCTGGATAAACTAGTAGAAACTCTGTTTACAGAGCAGCTGGTATCAGAAGGCAATCCTGATAACTGGGAGAGTAAGATTAACGATTATCAAAAGAAAGCCTTCGAACTCCATGCACCTCTACAGACCAAACCTACCGCCCTAGGAAGCATGAAGATTCCAAAGGGTTTAACAAAGATCTAAAAAACATTAAACTCCAAGTACGCCAAGCCAAGCGGAAGTGGAGGAAAACCTACAAAGCACAAGATAAACTTGATTACACCACCATTCCCCATCAGTATATGGCGGCTATACTGGAGGCCAAGAGAGCCTTCTTTACGAATAGGGTACTCAACTCTGACAATGGTTCGAAAGAAATCTTCAAGATAGTAAAAGAACTCTCTAACCCCAGCCGTGTCACGCCATCTTTTGTGCCCAGTCAGGTACTTTGCGATGACCTGAACTCCTTTTTCTTGGACAAAATAAAGAAAATTCAAAATTCCATTGCTCCCACTAACCGTGACCACCGAAACAACAGGAGACTTCCAATCCTTGTGTTCTAAACTCCCTTCCCTTAATGGACAAGAAACGTTTCCTGGACCTTATAGCTAAGATCAAATCAGGCTCACCCAAGGAGGATTGCCCCATCTATGTCTCCAAAGCAATCTATCGATACTTCCCCAATACCTCTCTTAAATTACTGAACCATTCACTGTCCCGTGGCATTGTTCCACTTACTTTTAAAGAAGCAGTGGTTGTTATACTTCAGAAAAAAGGAAGGCATAGACCCCAATAAATTGGAGAACTACAGACCCATCTCTCTCCTCCCTTTCCCGACGAAAGTGCTGGAGACCCATGTGGCTACTCGCCTAAGCTCTTTTCTGGAAACCACTACATTCTTGGACAACCATCAGGCAGGTTTTCGTCCCGCACACTCCACCGAAGCAGTGATTCTATCAGTACTGGACGACCTCAAGGGACAGGTTGACATGGGCCATACTCGGGTCTGATCCTCCTTGACCTGTCTGCGGCATTTGGCACCGTGAACCACAAAATCTTGTTGAAGCGCATTGCCGCAGCAGGTCTCGGGGGCTCTGCCCTTGCCTGGGTCAGCTCATTTCTGGAAGCCCGTAAACAGTTAGTGTGGCTCTCACCCTTCAAATCTAGAATGGTAGACCTGAACTGTGGCGTTCCTCAGGGTTCCTCTCTCTCGCCAATTTTATTTAATATCTATATACGACCCCTGATTTCAGGTCTACGTCAGATGGGTGTGAAAATCTTCAACTACGCAGATCACGTGCAGCTTATTTTCACCCTTGACAACTCTGTAGAATCTAAGGATTTTGTCAAGTGGTCGATGCTCTATGTGAAAGCATGGATGAATGAAAATCAACTAGAGCTGAACTCAGAAAAACCTGATATCATCGTTCCCCACAGCAAACATGACTACTGGACCCCTCCTATTGGTTCCTCGATCTAGGAGAGGCACCCATCCCTAAATCTGCTATAAAAAGTCTTGGTGTTCATATTGATGCCGACCTCTCTGTGAGCACCCAAATTGGCTCAGTGACTTCGGCATGCTTTGTCCAATTGCGCAAACTGCGCAAGATCAGACACTTCTTTAGTAAGAAAGCATTCACCCAAATCGCCATAGCCCTAATCCTTTCTAAAATTGACTATGGGAATGTCCTCTACATTGGTCTCCCACAATTCCTGAGACACCGATTGGAGATGATTCAAAATCAAGTGGTGAGGATCATCTATCTTAAGGACAGACAATGGCATATTACCCCCCTGCTTAGAGACCTCCACTGGCTCCCAGTGGAGCAACGAGCCTTGTTCAAAGCTGGTTGTACACTCTTCAAAGCTATTCAAGACACCGGCCCAAGATTCTTCATCTCTTTGATCAATAAACATCTACCTCAGCGGACTTTGAGATCCTCGCACCAGAACCTCCTGATGGTGCCCAGAATCCATCGCTTGAGGGAGACTATCTGCGGGTCATAAAACAGCTAAAGACCTGGCTTTTCACTACAGCCTACAACTAGCTATCTCAGGCCCACAACTGCACTCATCGATTCACTCTCACAGTGCCAAGAAACCAGGCGGTGTACCTGCGCTCTAGAAAGCCCCATATACCATAACATAACATACCATATTATGACACAGGACGTCACACCTTCTCCCCCTAACACATTCTAAACTTAAAGAAAATAAAAGGAAACTTAATAATGAATACAAAGGATACAAAGAACATAATAGAGAATGCAGTTACGATCTTTGAAGAACTCAACAAAGCGATTTTATAGGCAAAGAGAAAACTAGGGTGCATGGCAAATGGGAAAGAGCTCACTTTAAGAAACACAATTGCACAAACGTCGGGGAATACATTTCAAGCGAAGTGGCCCAGAGTCCCATTCTTGTGCAAAAGGCTCTTCCACCTCAGAGCCTGAATCAGGCCCACCAGTTGTGGTGCTAGTATCAAAACTAGCACTAGCCTGACACTTCACCACTCAACTTAAATTCTAAATTTTACGGTCACTCGTCTTTATTGCATTTTTGAGAACCTTGCTAACCTAAACGGAATTTGAATCTGGGAGACTTGATCTTGACCACTTGTTCTCTTCACAGACCTCCTTTTATCATACAAGATTTTTCTTTTTTATCACCTCTTTCTCTCTTTCCAGTTCTCAATACTGCCCACTGTTAGACCTGGTACCATTGAAGTGAGTCTCCCTTCCATTTTTCGCTGTTGTCTCCTCTGTTTTTGATATGTTTTTTCTGGTTAGATGCTTTGGGCACTGTGCCACTGCTATTCAGTGCCACAGTGCAAGTGCTCCCTTTGTTAAATTGATGTAATGTATTAGGGACTCCATGAAAGTCTTATTTGGTTTACTCGTCAGTCCCTAGTACAGTACACTGCATGTGCCCAGGGCTTGTAAGGCAAATGCTGCTGGTAAGCTTGCAGCACTGATTGTGCCACCCGCAGAAGCAGCTTGTAAAGTGCATCTTAGGCCTAACCATCCAAGCCTGCCCCAGCTAGGTTGTGTATTCCATGTCTGGTTTGTGAGGAGTGAAAGGGGCTGCGGTGGCTCCAGGAGACAGGGTGAGTCAGCACAAGGCTGAATAGACCTATCTGCATTGGGAGTGGTGGGAGGAGTAGCACCTGGCCCTGAATAAGGCTGTGCCTACCTTCCACAATGCTGGCTCCACCTCCCGTGGAGCGTCTGGTAACCCTGGCCCACCCTGACAAAGGAAGAAGTAGTGCACTGGCAGGATGCACCCAGAACTGGTTTGGACTAGGTACAGAAACTCTCTGCCTTCAGAGACAAAAGATTTGTGTGTATAAAAAGGGGAAACCAGAGCTTCTTTCTCTACAACAGAACAGTTGCATTCAGCACCTTTCAAGGGCCTAGAGATGAAAAGAGTGGCTTTATCCTCCCTATAAAAGCATCTGCAAAAGAACTGCTCCTAACCCCTTCGAGCTGGCATCAGTCATGGGATTAGATACCTTTGTGGGATCAAAACTTGCTAGACAAGGTGCTTCATTCAGATGTTTCTAAATGCACTCAAACTCTTCTTCACAGCCCCTGGACCAAACAAATGTGCCTCCCTTCTTGAGGAGAGACCTCAAACAAGAGGTTTTCCCTGCAAAGTTCAGAATGAACTTGTGATCAAATTCAGCTATGGCCAGAAAGTTTACAAACTCTTCTTTGTTCAAAGGGGTGCGCAAATTACAAAGGGTGTTTACCAATGAGTCTTTGGGTTTGATGCCTGCAGCGGACACAAAATGCCCTAGGTACTCTATTACTTTGACACCAAATTTGCACTGGTCAGCCCTAAGCGTGAGGTCAGCATCGCGTAATTTCTTCAATACTGACCTCAACATCCCGTTATGCTCCTCAAAATCCACGCCAAAGATGAGCACATCATCTGGGTACACCTTGACATCCTGAAGGCCTCGAAGAATTCCCTTCATCACCCTCTGAAAAAATGAGGCTGCAGAAATCAGTCCAAAAGGCATTCTTAGAAATCTAAAGGTACCAAAGGGTGTTACACAGGAGGTAAGGTCCTGGGAAGAAGAGTGAATATTCTGAATGTTCTGACGAGGAGTGAAGGCTGGCCTTGTGATAGGCAGAGGTCAAGTCCAAGGAAGGAAATGCCTCGCACCCTCAAGAGAACACAGCATTTTAGTTATGTTGCGTAATGGGTTATGATCAATAACTGCTTTGTTGAGCTCCCTCAAGCTGACACAAAGCCTGGCCTCCCCATTGGCTTTGGGGCCATAACAACAGGAGAGACCCATTTTGTTGCTTCAACTTCTTGAATGATGCATTTGGCTAAGAGATTATCTAATTCAACTTTCATGCTCTCCCTTACTTACCAGGTGCATTCCTAACCTTAACTGTTTTTGGAACAGCATAGGATTTGACCTTTATCCAATTTACATAGTTGTTGAGACAAACCCAGTTCACCAGCAAAGATCTTAGGGAATTCCTTGATCCAGTCTCAATTAGCATTACTAACAACCTTAACTGGTGGTAATTCTTCTAGGCAGACAGATCTCATTGGGATCAAGGCAGATATGTAGATCATGTTGATGGGACCAACTTATGAGCGAGTCCCACTTCTACAAGACATAGATTTTACCAGTGATGACTCTCCCTTTGAAGTCAATTGTGCCCCAGAAATAACCCAGCAACTCAATAGTCACCCCACCTTAACCTTTTGGTCTAATGTCTGGCTTCAACAGGGTGACTTTGCCCAGCAGATTATGCTCATAAAGTGTCTTGGGGACTAGCGGTATCTTTGCCCCAGAGTCAAAGAGCATGCTCACTGGAGCATCATTAATCAAACAAGCTCCTGAGGGCCATCACTAGCATTCCCTGTGACTGGGAGAATATTGATTCCTTCCAAATCTTCTTCATAAAGATCAACTTCCCTGACTTTTTAATGCTCGTTGCCCGTTCTGCAGCTCTTTGAGACGTGACATTTTCTCTCACAAGTTTTTCACATGGCCTTCCAACCTGGGCAGTCTTTAAATTTGGCCACATGGGCAGGGTTGCCACACCCGAAGCACTTCCCCAGAAAATTATTTGTGTTAAAGGATTTTGAAGTGGTGCTCGATTTGGGTTTAACTAATCTATCCACCACCACCTTGACATTAATGTTCTCCTTTTTATCACCTGAACTGTCTTTGTGCATAATATCAAAACACGCTTTTAAATGCTTGTGACTTTTGGCTATGGTCAGCACTTCTTGAAGAGGTGGCATGTCTTTTTTGCCACAGGGCGTCTCTCATTTTGTCGAGGGCGCATCCCAACATGAACTGACCTCTTAAGCGCTCCTCTAAAGCAGCATCAAAATTGCATGTGAAAGCCAATTTGTGCAAGGTAGTTATGTACTGTTCGACTGACTTATCCTGCCTTTGCATCCTTCTCCCGAAGTGATATCGCTGAAGGACAGTACTCACTTTGGGGAGGTAGTGCAAGACAACTTTTTGAAGCAGATCTCGTATTCATTAAGAGTGACAGAGTCACTATCAGAGAGTTTAGGAAGATGTTCAAAGAATTCTTGTCCCTCAGAGCCCAAACAATGGATTAACAATGAGGCTTTCCTCTCTGTGCTTAAGGAAGTACCACAGACATGAGCATAATGTGTGAAAACCTCCTTCCATGAGAGAGGAGGAACTCCTGGAGATGTCAACAAGAAGGGAGGGGTAGTGACATTTTGCATGTTGTACGTACTGTTTTGACTTAGTTACTACTTAAGGGTGAACTTCAGTGATCTGCCCACAGTGCGCAATATCCACAAACCTTCTAAGCTGTGCGCATCAGTAAAACTGTGTGAAACTTCAGCAATTAAAATTTAGGCCAATGCGCGCAATCCCAGAAACTTTATTTGCTGTGCGTATCAGCTGAACCATCACCCCGAATACTAATGGCACATATTTATATAGGGAGTAGTCACTTTAGTCTGGTGCTCAATTACATGTGTAGATGTGAGTCTGGTGGTGCCTGATAACTGAAAGGCACATATTTATTTACATACAATTTCATATATGGATGATTTATTATTCCTGTTACAGCACCTTCTACCTTGAGAAGACCCATCCTAGACCAGTGTGTGAACAAAACCCATGCCAACAAATCGAGGACAAAGGGATCGGGACATGGTCTAGGGACACTAACAACAAATCCTACATCAAACCTCCCGTTTAACTGATGGAGAGCAACGAGCAATATAAAGTGATATACCGAGAAAAAGTAACCTGGAGAATTGCTGCAAATTAAAGCAAATTTTAAAAAAAACTAATAAAGAACTACATACCCACAGCTGTGTGACCTGAAAGCTGTTTCTCAATAAAGCCCTAGTTTGTGATTAACTTACAGTGCTCACATTATCATCCTCGCTAGAAGAGATGGGAGCTTGGGGTGTCTGGTCACAGAAGCTCATTTACATAGAAAGGGGGGGTGACAGCCTGTTCACAATGCACAGCACAACTTGTTTACGTAAAGTGCTTGTACACAGAACAGGGTAAAGTCTTGTGTCTCTTTTTTTCATTTTCTTTAATATATCCTGCACCTCGCTCGCTTCTTCTCTTTCTCTCATTTTAATTCATCATAAATTACTCAAATTCAGTATTGCTTTAGCAGCACGGCACAAGTCGGGGGGTAGCCACAGTTTGAAGGGGTCCCCCACTATTATCTAGAAACAAGGCTCAGTTCCACCTAGCTCCTTAGCGTGCGATTGATAATTGTTACTTTGTGCCCCAGCACTGCAGACACAAGCCTCTGAGTGTTTGTTTGTGTGAGTGGCGCAAGAGAGAAACAGAGAACTTGACACAATTAGTCCTTCTATTGCTTAATACATTGTAAATGTGAATCACTTTGGGGCTTAGGGGCTGGATAAAGAATAACGTCAGGAAACAAGCGCAAATTAAAAGCACATTCTATTTTTTTGCTGAAAACAGTTGAAAAATTTAATTTCCAAGTTCCACATATCTGTTTAAATATTTACACTTTCAGTCATTTCCGAGTTTAGTTACAAACTAATAGTGTGAAAAACACATGATGTATAAAAACTGTAACCAAAAACGTATTTTTACATTATTTTATGTTTCTTGTTTTTTATTTTTAAAACAGGCCGTCAACCTTTCACGTGAAAATTATTATAAGGGACTGACATCACTTCTTGTGATGTCACTATATGTGACGTCACTGTGATTTGCATATGATAATGGGCTCCCTTACTATTTTCCTTACTTGTGCCCTGTTTATTGGCATGTTTTGAACAACAAGGGAACCCCAAGTGAGTCGGTAGTCCCATCTTTTCTGGATCTCGGGAGACTGGGACATCTCGGGAGACTGGAGGGCTGAGGCAAGATGGCTGCCGTGAGGTTGTGCTGAGCGGTCGCATCGAGCCGCTCTTCTCCACACAGATATGCTGATGGTGTATTAAGAAGGATGTCGTGCTGCCCCCATGGCCCCCATGACCATAATAATCTGGGTGTACACTACATTTTTGGACTGGAAATTGCTGGACAACAAGGAACCAATCACCCAAGGACTGTACCGGTTTAAGAGAAAGGTTCAGCATTTGGTAACTACTTTCGGCACCAGCTTTATAAAGATGCCCCCTCTACCTCCCTTGCCTCCATGTTCTACGAGGCAAGAAAAGGCAAAAATGCAAGTGGACCCGAGCATGGCGAGAGGCGGTGCGGGTAATGGTGGAGGAAGCAAGACGACTGGAGATACTGCCGGCCCCCCGCTGCGGGCTCTAGGAGCAATTAAAAAGACCATAACCCCAGCGGCTAAAGAAAAGAAACAGGAGGGCCGTGGTAAAGAGAGAGTGCAGGCGGAACAACCGAGCCCTACAAAAGATCATAGCGGCAACGTCGGAACACAAAAGCAGGGGAAAGCGAGTGTAAAGATAATTAAAGATATGGGGCTAAGTGTCAGGGCTCCAAGTAATTAACCTGATGGCTTCTCGTATCTTGCACAGGAGCAGAGATGCTAGTACCCGAATCCCTTTAGACAATGCCAGCAGGTCTATTTCAGAACCTTCCTACATTATCTCCAGGGAAGGGGGAATTGGATAAAAATAATAAAAGAGAAGAGACTGGTCTGGACTTGTTTCCTCAGACTACTTCTTGTGATGCGGTCTGCATACCAGGAAACCTAGAAAATTAACACATCATTATACCCTACTCTCCTTATCACTAGCCTTCTTATTACTGCTGAGAAAAGGCTTTCACCCACCCTTATGTCTCTGGACCTGGCTTCTATTCTTAGCTGTTGTATGGTGCTCTCTCTCACTCTTCTAGTTAGTTGTCACTGTGTGGATTCAAGAAATAAATTTAATATTATTACCTTCCTATTGCTACACTATTGACCTATCTTATTAGGTCGAATTAACTTGCACTTACTTCACTGACTAGATGAGAGTTCCTTGTAAGGGGGGGGGGTCAGGTGATTTTTGTGGTTATTTGATATTGCTCTTGACTATTCTTTCTTCCTTTCTTATTTTACAGGAGTGTCTCAAACGCTGTCAAGATTGGCTTGGTAAGTGTTAATTTAATTCCTTATTTCTTATTATCTCAGTCTCTCTGGTTATGTATTTAACTGTCTTTCATTCTTCTTTTCTTTTTCTTTCCAGAAATAACTATTTACAACGTATCCTCTCGGTTGTTAATCTTTGGCATGAAATTCGACATATACATCTTTCTTCTAACAGGCTAAGCATGCGTGTCCTTTTACTTAGCTTCGCATTTCCTTGGAGCTCCTTCGAGTCTAACGGTTTCTCCTCAGCCGAGGGCAGCGACTCTTAACTTCCTCTCAGGCGACGCCACTCTCTTCAGTTGAAGTCGGTAACTTGCTTCTACCTCAGACAAGCTGACTAGGACTTGGAACTAGGGGGGTTGAGATACGCGTTTGAATTACTACGCCATACTCACTTCCTCTACACTCGCGATAACGAGCGCAGTACTTCAACCACTTTTAAACTAGGACAGGGAATATTTTTACCAGAGTCAGAAATGTAGGTCCTCACTAGACTATGGCTCTGGTGAAGTGCGTAGTCTCTGACGCTCGCGCACTGCTCATAGCCTTCAGAACCAGTAATGACAGAAAGACTAGAACTCCGACCTCAAATCATCGTGGCCACGGTGGCGGCCATCTTGTCTCTCCAGTTTCTGACCTTTTCGGTCCACGTAAAGCAGGCAGGGATAAATTGATCAGACTGGGTCAAAACGGAGCCACATATCTGGGAATCTTTTTGAGTCCTGACAGTACCCCCCAACAAGGCAGGCCCCTTCCCTCTGGGTTTGTGAGGGAAACGTTGATGAAAGGAGCGAATCAGCCGGGGAGCATGAACATCTTCTTCTAATTCCCATGACCGTTCCTCTGGTCCATAACCCTTCCAGTCAATGAAGTAGTATAATTTTCCTCTGGATGTCTTAGAATTCAGAATTTCCTTTACTTCGAACTCAGCTCCTGTCTCGAACTGGATCGGCTTAGGGGGGTGACTGAATTCTCAGATCTGAGGGTGCCTTTTTGAGCAAGGACACATGAAAAACTGGATGAATCTTTATCCTGGAGGGCAGTGCTAGTCGGTAGGTGACCTGATTGACTTGTTTCTCAACTGGGTAAGGGCCAAATAAAGCGAGGTTGAAACTTTCGATTTCCTTTCAGTCTCAAATGTTTTGTACTCAACCATACTTTATCTCCAAGTGCTAGTGGAGGTCCTGCTCGTCTCTTTCGATCTGCGCAAATCTTATATCTTTCCTTGGCTATTCTTAAATTATTTACCGCCTTCTGCTGAATCTGATTCAAATGCGAAACTAATTCCTTGACCGCAGGAACAGCAACCTCCATTTGTCGAATAGTCGCATTTGGATGCCTGCCATAATTCAGGAAGAAGGGGGAGAAACCTGTCAAACTATTCTTGGCATTGTTATGGGCGAATTCCGCCAACCACAAATAGTCTGACCAGTTTATCTCCTCCTTTAGGAGGAAAAGTCGAAGTTATTGTTCTAACTCCTGGTTCACTCTCTCAGTTTGCCCATCAGTTTCCGCTTCCATAAAGGCCCTCCAGAAATGGGACATAAACTGGGAACCCCTATCTGAGATGACTACCTTGGGGATACCATGGATTCTAACTATCTGGGAACTGAAATGTCCTGCTAACTGCTTGGCAGAAGGAATCCCCCTTAAAGCTGTGAAATGGGCCATCTTGGAAAATGCATCCACCACCACTAGGATTGTATCAAACCCCTGACTTGAAGGTAAATCAGTAATGAGATCTAGTGTAACTGTGTGCCATGGGTAGGGGGGGGTAGGCAAGGGTTGTAACAATCCTTTAGGTGCTTGTCGTTCTGACTTTCCCTGCGCGCAGATTTCACAGGCCTTAACATAACTCTCAATATCCGCCGACATCCGAGGCCACCAGTAGTGTCTCTTAATTAACCCTTCAGTCTTGTTCTCTCCCTTGTGACCAGCTAACTTGTCATCGTGACACTCGCGCATCACTTGTTGCTGAAGTTCAGCCGCTGGCACATACAAGGCATCACTGTGGTATGGCATTTGGTGAATGATAGTTCTTTTTGGATGTTCTTTTACCCAGTCCTGCATAGCCTCTGGACTCATGTTCTCTGCAATGGCCTTTTGCAAATTGATTGAAACAATTGCTCCAATAAACCTTGTTTCTGGAATGATCGGTTGAATGTCTGTAACTGTTCTCTGGGATTCTGTGCCTAATCTTGAGAGTGCATCTGCCTTTCCATTTTGCGCTCCAGGGCGAAAGGTAATCACGAAGTCATAATCCGCAAAATATAAGGACCATCTAAGTTGCCTTGGTGTAAGTGTTCTGGCGGATTTTAAAAATTTTAAGTTTCTATGATCAGTAAACACCGTTACTTGATGCTGGGCTCCCATCAGGTAGTGTCGCCACTCCTTAAAAGCATCCTAAATGGCCAGTAACTCCTTTTCTGTAATGGTATAGTTGATCTCAGCCTGGGTCAGTTTCCTGGACCGATAAGCTACTGGATGTAGCTGACCCGTGGTCTTGTGACGCTGAGACAGAATCCCTCCTAAAGCTTGATCTGATGCGTCGGTCTCCACGTAGAATGGTTCTGACGGGTTGGCATGAAGCAGCACTGGTGCAGTAGTGAAATCTTTCTTCAAGGATTGGAAGGCCTCCTCCGACTCCTTTAACCATTCGAATTTCATTCCTTTCTTTAGCAATTTGGTGAGGGGTAGGATCTTTCTGGAGAACTCACTAATGAATCTTCTGTAAAAATTGGCGAACCCAATGAAACATTGGACTTCCTTTACGCTCGTCGGAGATTTCCAAGTGGTCACTGCCTCCACTTTTCGAGGATCCATCAAAATGCCAGATGGCGAAAGAACAAATCCCAAAAATTCTACCTGCGAAACATCAAAGGCGCATTTCTCCAGTTTTACAAACAATTTATTCTCTTGCAGTCTTCTCAAAACTCCTTTCACCTGCTCATTGTGTTTTGTCACATCAGGTGAATAAATCAAGATATCGTCGATGTACACGATGGCACACCGATCAATGAACTCCTTCAGGGCATCATTAATAAAATGCTGGAATGCAGCTGGAGCATTACACAGACCATATGGCATGACTTGGTATTCAAATAGCCCAAATCTAGTCCGAAAGGCCGTCTTCCACTCGTCTCCTTCACGCATTCGAACTAGATGGTAAGCCCCTCTTAAATCTAACTTCGTGTAGATTTGGGCTCCTTTCACTTGGTCCAGTAAGACCGATATCAATGGCAAGGGGTATCTGTTTTTCTTTGTTATCCTGTTAATGGCTTTATAATCGATACACGTCCTCAATTCCCCTTCTTCCTTCTTAGGCACGAAAAACAAGGGTGATGAGACGGGTGACTGCGATGGTCGGATGAAACCATTGGCTAGATATCTGTCCAGGTATTCCTTCAAGTGTTGATGTTCTTTCTCCGTCAATGCATAAACTCGACTGCATGGCACGTTTGCTCCTGGCTCCAAATCTATCTTGCAGTCATAAACTCGATGTGGAGGTAAGAGTTCTGCTTCCACCTCGTTAAATACATTCTCAAACTCCTTATACTCCTCTGGAATTTGGTACGTATCGATTGTGCACATAGAATGCCCCCCAGAGCACAAGCAGAGAGCTGGATTACTCTCCTCCACTGCAGTCCTAAAATCAAAACAGTTTTCATGACAATAACTTGAATCCATTACAACTGTTCTGGAGCTCCAGTTAATCGTAGGGTTATGCTCTGTGAGCCATGGCAGTCCAAGAATCAGTTGAAACTGAGGAGCATCTATTAAATTGAACTGAATTTGTTCTTGGTGCCCATCATTGGTAATCAGTTGAATTAGCTCGGTATGACTCACGATGGGGCCAGATGATAGATTAGTTCCATCTACCGCTCGGACCGGTTCACTCTTTGCTTTTGTTATAGCTTGGATGCCCACCTTCTCCGCAAATTGCAAGTCACAGAAATTTCCTGTCGCATAACTGATACTTCCGTTAGGGTCGTCAGGTTCAGGTTTTAAAGTCTTTATTTCGATATCGAAATCATAAAAGACAACATTTAAAACATATTTAAAACAATTAGGATTATAAATAACATGGTAAAGGGCATTATAATGACATTTTTAAAATAGCAGCACCATTATCATAAAAAGTTATTAAACATTCAAAAATACAAAGACCAACCAGACCATAGCTTATTGAAAGTTAAAAAGAAAAACAACAAGAATATGCAAGAACATTCCTCATACTATATACATTTTTCCTGAATTTAGTTGAAAAGGAATGGTTAAGCTTTTATGAACAAATTAAGAAGCCCTATTGAAGGTTTTGTCTGCTTCTTGCCCTGATGGCCCAAGCCCACCCTAGGAATTTGGCTATGCTCACCACAATCACCTCTGAGATATTGGTTTTAGAGCCCAGATAGCCTCCGAAGACCTTCTAAAAGTGAGGCGCTGGAACAGGGGTTTTAACCATTTTGTTCGTGGCACTGAATAGATCGGGCAGGCAAACAAAAAGTGACCCTCAATTTCTTTGTGACTTGGACACCAACTACAAAATTCAGTTACTCCATTAACCCATTTTTTTGTTAAGGAATTCAATGGCAATGCTCCTACCCGAAACTGATGGTAAAGTTTCTTGTCCAGCGGTTTGGTGATGATATCCCAATAGGTCTCACGGGAGGGATCCAACTTAATGGTCAGAAATCTTCCCGTTAGACCAACAGAGCTGGAAGCCGTTACTAGCGATTGACGGACCGAGGCCCAGTACAATGCCTTGAATTCCTGTTTGGAGGGAAAAGCGTTGGTACTTGGAGATATCCACAGATGTTCCAGTCCTATTTCAACCAGAATGGTTTTTACCGTTTTTAGCCAAGGGATTCTCCCAGATCCCCCAATTGACCTAACTTCAGCCAATTCCTTTGCAAAAAGGGTAAGGTTAGGGGATGTCCAATTACGCCTCCAGAAGGCCACCAATCTAAATCTTGCCATCTCGTTAATTGGATTGCATCCCAGATCCAGGCATAGGGGTATAGAAGGGGATGATTGGGGTAGCCCAATCATGTTCCTTAAAAACTTACACTGGGTTCTGAATAGGCTAGAGAGATCCATGTGTCCCCAGAGATCAGCACCATATAGGATTGCGGTGTTGATCTTAGTATCATAGATTTTTAACGCTGGGGTAACCCGTTTTGTAATTGATCTCCTTTGCTCATTCAAAAGACAGCCGGTAAGTCGGGCAAATTTAAGCTGTTGGGCACCAACCTGATCTTTCCATCCCAGACGACGGTCCAAGGTAACCCCCAAGTACGTCATGGTTTTAACTTGTTCCAAGTTGACTCCACTCATACTTACGGAGCTCCGGACAAAATGCCTCCTATTAAGAACCATAAACTTGGTTTTGCCCACATTTACCTTTAGGTCATTGATGGCACAGAACTCCTCGAAGCGGTCCAGCGCCCGCTGCAGACCACTGCGTGTTTTTGAGAGGAGTAGGGTGTCGTCGGCAAAGATAAGCATTGGAAACCTTGTCCCTGCCAGCAAGGGGGCGTCAGTGGGAGTGTCTGCAAAGAATTTGACCACTTGATCTATGAATAGCAAGAAGAGTGTTGGCGCCAGGACACATCCCTGGCGAACACCACGGGTCACGGGGAAGGGTTTCGTCACTTGTCCCAGGCCTCCCCACCTCACCCTTGCATAGTTGTCCTCATGCATTTTGACTATCAGATCAAGTAGTTCCCTAGGTAAGCCTAGGTCCCTCAGGACGCACCACAATTTATCCCTCGGCACTAGATCAAAAGCGGACTTCAGATCAATAAATGCGGCAAAGATGGTTCCACCGCCGAGCAAGACCACCTTCCAGTAGATCAGACAAAATCTGAACACCTGGTCGATGGTGCTCGTACCTGATCTGAAGCCCGCTTGCATGGGAGACAGTATGTCCTCTAGTTCAATCCAGCCTTGAACTCTACTCAAGACCATGCGTGCAATAATTTTTTGGAGGGAGTCGATAAGGCTAATCGGGCGATAATTGCCCGGATTAGACCTATTGCCTTTTTTGTGGCACCCTTCCACGACCTGGGGATTCTTGCCCCTTTAGCTATTGCATTTGCGATCTTTGTTATGTAGGGCACCCATAGAGCGGGGTTGGCTTTAAACAGATCGGCAGGGATTAAATCCATCCCTGGTGCTTTCCCCCGCTGGGTCAAGCCAAGTGCTAGCTCTGCCTCAGTTTCCGAGAAGATGAGTTTCTCCCCACGAATAGATGACGGAGGTACCTCGTCCAATTTAAAAGGGGGTTCAGAGGTTTCAGCACTAAATTGGGCCGAATAATGGGTCACCCAAGCTTCAGGGGTACATGATTTGTGGGAATGCGTGAGTCAGAGTCCTTGCCCCATTTCGCTAAATCCCAGAACTTGGACAGATTATTCGAAGTGGAGGCATCCAAAAGATCGGACCAATACATATCCTCCCACTCCCGTTTGGCTTCCCACTGAACTTTCTTATATTGCACCCTAGCTGCCTTAACCGCACACATGTTCCGGGACTTAACCGCTTTGACAAGGTGTCTATGGGCCTACCTGCACTTTTTATTGTACCATTTCTGACGGGGGGCATTTTGTTTGGCGGTTCCCTTCTGACCTGGTAGAGAAAGAAGGAGTTTGAGCTCATTAAAACAACACTCATGAAGATCAATAACAGTATTTACAGAACCACCCCCCAGCAAATCATCAAGCATTAAATTTCATTAAACATATTAGAGACCACAGTCTCAACGCTCTCCTGTAAGGTCTCGTCCCCCGCTAGCCTGGACCATTTTAACCTCCTTCGATCATTGGTCAGAATAACGTCCCCTGTCCGGGAAGTATCAGGTTCCTTCAATCTCTTCATTCCCGGCAGCCTTAGTTTAAGTATCAGGGGGTTATGATCACTTTCTGGGCGGGGTACCACTTCCATATCTACCAGCAAAGGCCAGTGTTCCAGCTTTAACAAAAAATAATCAATCCGGCTTTTCCTTCGTCCGTTGTCAAAGGTGTAGTTAGCACCCAAATCTGATCTTGACCGACCATTTATAGCCCTTAGCCCCCGGGTAAGACACAGAGCCATCCAGTTCAGCGCTACCTCAGTTGCTTTAACAGTTTTATTTAGCATCAAATCTGGAATATTCCAAACTGCATCTTCTGCAGAGCCCCAGCTGTCCCCGGCTACATAAAGCGGCTCAAAAGTACAATTTAAGTCTCCTGCCAGGAGGATGAAGTTTTCTCTGCCCAGTCCGGCAAGATAATGATCCAATACATCCCACACAACAGGGCAGCGACCCCCAGGGAGACCTCGTGCATATATATTAATAACAATCAGGTACCGATGGCCATTTTTGCTCAGTTTAATTACCAGGAGGTCAGGGTTGTCTACAAGTATCTCAGATGGGTGATATCCTGATGACTGCTTCACCCAAATCAGCAAACCCCCTGAGGCTCGCCCTTTACCACCCCTAATAGCTGGTTTGAAAAAGTTTACAAAACCTACCCTATGAATTGGATCAGGTGCCCAAGTTTCCTGTAGCAGAATGATATCAAATGTATCCACAAACTCCAACCAATCTTCTGAATACATGCGTCCCATAACCCCTGCAACATTCCAGGACACTATGTTGAATATTTCTGATAAGGGAGCTGCTAAGGGGATCATTGATGCTGATACAGCCGGGGTCACTAATATACACCCTGTTTTTACACTATTCTCATTGCTGTCAACATTATCCCGGGTTTCCCCCACCCGCATAACCTCTGTTGGATCATCAGCAGCTGTTACAGCATGTTCCTCGGTTGCTAGTGCTCCCTGAATTGCCTCTACCTTATTTGTGAAAGGAGGGACCCCCCGACTTGGCATCGCTTCCACGTACCCACTGTTCACAGCAGATTTAATTTTTCTATTCTCTATAGAAAGTCAGTCTATGGCCTCAAGATCGGAAAGGGGCCCAAAGTGGTTAAAAAGTGGGGGATATTGCTGGGGGTGTGGTGTTCTTACTATGGGGTGCCTCCTAACTGGGGGTCTTCTGTGAGTGGGGCCTAATGACAAATTACTCTGTCTTTGGGGGTAGAAATATGCTAGCCCCAGAGTTTGTACATCCCCCTGCCTAGCAAACCTGGCTTCCCTTCGAATAGGGTCCACCACCCAAGGATCCTTAAACGATATTAAAATACAGTCACCCTCCAAGTCTTTGGTGCCGTGTCCCACCCAATCAACTCTCCTTACAAACAGAATTTCAGTAGGAGATGATGGTGGCAGGGGACGGTTTTTATTCAACCAGAATATCACCTTGTTACGTAGATCCCCATATGACTCCTTAGTACTACTTTTAACGGGGCAACACCTGTTTATACTATTGTATATTGGGTTGCCTCCGTGGGTAAGTCAGCGCGGGGAATGGCATACCTATTTTGTTTCCCCCCAGTTGGGGTTTTGGTGCTCCGGTGATTAATTGTTTGCCCAGGGGGTGGCTGTAAGCATGTGCTAACGTTGGATTTCGCTGGATTAGCGGACCGAGCAACTTGGGACCTATCTAGGTTGGAAATGTCAGCGACCTTCTTTTTAAGAACCTGTGACAGAGTACCCTCAGCTACCGTGCTAAGATTATTTCTATGCCTCCCCCCAGCTAACGGTTTCTTATTAGCTACCCCTATTGGTACAGGGTTGGTGGACTTACTACTGAAAACATGGTTTGGAGATTTTGTCTTAGATACCGGCTGTATTGGAACCCCTCCCGCTGGACTGGAAGTAGTTAACTTTTGTAGCAAGCCCAAATTTGTCCTTACTACTATCTCCAGAGCATCTATTTTGGAGGTCATCAGCCTAGTACGCTCCAAAACAGGGAGCAGGAGGGTTTTAATCATAGCCTCCATTTTTACCAGTAAGACTTCATCACTATTGAGGCACATAGGGCAGGGATTAGATGACCCCAGGGTAGTTAAAGCAGGACATAGCACGCTAGGGAATGCAGAAGGTATTTGTAAGTCAGGGGGATACACCAAAGCAGAGGCAACATTACTAGATGGATCATTAAATTTGGGCATCTTGTGATCTCTCCACCCCTGAGGACTTGAATCCTGTTTTCTTTTTCGGGATGTTGTTCCTAATCCCAAAGGATCATCCTCTACTATGAGATTTAAGACAGCATTAGTAGGTGACTGTGAATTTTCCAAACTAAGGTCGTTTTCCCCACTATTCTGAGTTTGATCCCCGCCACTTGACTGAGTATCATCCAATGTTTGCTCAAAATTAACCAAAGGAGCTGAAGGACCCACCCCTTCACCATCTATGTGAACTATTGCCTCGGTGGTAACAGAATATACACAATTTGATGCTGCATGAGCCGCAGGACTAGTCATTTTTGCCATTCCGCCCAGTGAAGAGCGCTTACCGCTAACAAGGTCTAAGGAGAGGCGTTTTTCCACCATCGCTATTTCTTTTTCCAATATCCCTGTTGCTCGGGTGATAAAAGCGGCCAGTGGGCCCGAGACAACTCCCTTCGTTGTTTGTATTTGAACTGTCCGATCTTTGCCTGATCTTAAAGGCATGTTACCAACTACTTATGCCTGTTTTAACTATAGTAAACTCCTACAGTGATGGTATGGAATGCTAGTGACTCCGTGGAACCCACACAATGTGAATAAAGTAATTTCCACAGAATCTCAACTTACCGGAGGGTCGTTCATAAATTTGAGGGTAAGTGAGGGTGAGCAGAGGTGGGGGGCCCGGCCCGAACTCTACCGTACTCGAACGGCCTCAAACGGCCCGCTCTTTGCCCGGTCTTCGCCCCGAGCTCCGTCCCGCTGTGCGGGACGGTTAAACTGCTTTTATCCTCCCAGGCGGGGGGGGCGTTGCCGCTGCGGGAAGAGGCTCCAGGTGTTGTAGATCGCCTCGCAGTCCCGCAGCGGTGTGGGCGGTGTGGGCGGGGTGGGCGGGTCCGGTTCAAGCAGCAGGCGTGGAGCGGGTGCCAAGACCGGAGAACAACGAAGCAGAGGCCGGCAAAGTTTCACCACAAGATGCGCCTAGTCAGGTCAGGAAAGCGTCAGAGCCCCAGCACTGAGTAGCCAGGGCGTTTACCCCCCCAGTTAGGGTCGTCAATCCTAATCTAATCTCCATTGACAGGATTAAATGTGGAGCCGCAGATTACAATGTATTCGCCACTTGATGTTCGTTTGGAGTTATTTCTGAAATTGCACCCACCCGTTCAACTCCGTCCACAGGTGGTGCCGTTAGTTTTCCTTCGGCTTAAAGGTTCCTTTAGGTTTCTTCGGACAATTTCGGACGAAATGTCCACCACTTGTGATAACCTCCGACAATCAAATATACGAAGAAACTCTTGCTTGAAATTTTCAAAGTTCCTTAACAAAGGATCTTCTCGGGAGACTAAGGACATTGACCAGGCGGCTGCATCTCCACTTAGGTACGAGAGTATAAAGGCCACCTTAGACTGCGCGTCAGGGAAGATGGAAGGACGGCACAGGAAATGTAGAGAGCATTGTGAGAGGAATATCTGCGCCTTCTGTGGATCTCCATTAAACCTTTGTGGAGCTGCTAAGGGTATTACTGGAGACAAGTAATGTATAACTTGTGTGGTTGACCTATTGGTTGCCTCTAATACCGGATTCATGGCCTCTCTCTCTAAACTACTCATCCGACGTAATCTTAAAGCCAACTCTGCTGTCTCCTTCCTGGCGCTCACTACCTCCTGCCTTAGATTTTGGTTTTCCTCCCTAACCGCTCCCAGTTCCTTTTGATTGGACATCAATTCCTTCTGCCATCTCTGCTCGGGTGCAAAATAAAACTTGGGCACTTCACTCTGTCAGGGCTCCAAGTAATTTACCTGATGGCTTCTCGTATCTTGCACAGGAGCAGAGATGCTAGTACCCGAATCCCTTTAGACCATGGGTACTCACAAACTTTCTCTCGGGGGCCAAATTTACAGTGTGGTTTGTGTCCGAGGGCCGTACTGGTGGGGGCGGGGTCAGTGGGGAAGAGGCGGGGCTGGAGCAAAAAAAGAATTGTGACCATGAGGTTGATCATAGGTCCTTGCAGCGGACGCCTTCGTCCACTGAGCCACCAGACCCACCAGACCCGGCATAGACACATCTGTCTCTCTCTCTCTCTCTCTCTCTCACTCCCTCTCCCTCTCCCTCTCTCTGTCTCTCTGACTCTCTGTCTCCCTCTGACTCTCTGTCTCCCTCTGACTCTCTGTCTTCCTCTGACTCTCTGTCTCCCTCTCACTCCCTCTCACTCCCTCTCCCTCCCACTCCCTCTCTCTCCATCTCTCCCCATCTCTCCCTCTGTCTCACTCACTCTGACTCTCTCACCCCCTCTCATCCTCTGTCTCACTCACTCTGACTCTCTCACTCCCTCTGTCTCCCTCCCTCTGTCTCCCTCCCTCTGTCTCCCTCCCTCCACCTTTCCCTCCCACCCTTGCTCTCCCTCCCGCTGTCTCCCTCTCGCTCCCTTTCCCTCCCTTCCTCGCTCTCCCTCTGTCTCCCTCCCTCTCTGCCTCCCTTTCCCTCCCTCCCTCTCTCTGTCTGCCTCCCTTTTCCTCCCTCTCTCACTTTCCCTCCCTCCCTCGCTCTCCCTCGCTCTCCCTCCCTTTCCCTCCCTCTCGCTCTCCCTCCCTCTGTCTCCCTCTCCCTCCCTTTTCCTCCCTCTGCCTCCCTTACCCTCCCTCCCTCGCTTTCCCTCTCTCCCTAGCTTTCCCTCCCTTCCTCTGTCTCCCTCTCTCTGTCACCCTCCCTCTCTCTGTCTCCCTCCCTCCCTCTGTCTCTCTCCCTCCACCTCTCTCTCCCTCGGTCTCCCTCTCCCTCCCTTTCCCTCCCACCCTTGCTCTCCCACCCTTGCTCTCCCTCCCTCTATCTCCTTCTCCCTCCCTTTTGCTCCCTCTGTCTCCCTCCTTCTGCCTCCCTTTCCCTCCCTCCCTCGCTTTCTATCCCTCCCTCGCTCTCCCTCCCTCCCTCGCTCTCCTTCCCTCCCTCCCTCTCCCTCCCTCTCCCTCGCTCTCCCTCGCTCTCCCGCCCTCACTTTCCCTCTCCCTCTCTTTCCCTCCCTCTCGCTCCCCCTCCCTCTGTCTCCCTTTGTCTCCCTTTCCTCCCTCTGTCTCCCTTCCTCTGTCTACCTTCCTTTCCCTCCCTCCCTCTCCTTCCCTCCCTTGCTCTCCCTCCCTCGCAAACCAACATTAATAGGTCACGAAAGGAGCACATTTCTCAATTAGTTTTGCTCCTCGTTATGTTATGTTATGTTATGTTATGTTATGTTATGTTATTTGAATCTTGTATAGCGCACGGCTACTCAGAGTGTCCCGGCGCTTTATTGTAACTGAAATCTCAACATAACAAGGAAAAACAGAACAGAAAAGATAAACAAAGAGCCTAACTATAAAGTGAAACTGCTACCTACAGGGTGAAGAGCCACGTTTTAAGGCCCTTCCTGAACGCCAGTAAATTAGAGGTACTACGCAGTGCCACTGGCAAAGTGTTCCACAACTGCGGAGCCAGCAGACTGAAAGACCGACCTCCAATGCGTGCCCTTTTTATCCGAGGGACCACGGCAAGACACAAAGACCCGGACCTCAGAGACCTTGCCGGATGATAGAAGGAAAGCCTTCTCTGAAGGTATTTAGCTCCAGAAGCATGTAAAGCCTCGTGAGCCAAGGTCAACGCCTTGAACATTATCCGCTTCCGGATCGGGAGCCAGTGGAGTGACTGGAGTAGGCCCGAAACCCTAGCACGGCCAGATAATCCATAAATGGCCCGTGCAGCTGAGTTCTGGACCACCTGCATCCTTTGAAGCAGATACTCTGGCAGGCCCAAATAGAGAATGTTAGAGTAATCCATTCTCGAGCCAATTAAGGCCTGGACCGTTATTTTCCTATGCTCCTCCGATAGTAAAGGCAGGAACTTACGGAGCATCCGAAGAAGCCCGAAACAAGTGCCAACCAGCCCTAGAATCTGGGGACGCAGAGTCAGACCGTCGTCTATTTTAATTCCCAGGTTCTTGGCTATCCGGGAGGAGGCTGCAGGAGGGAACATGTTCACAGGCCACCATCTTTTCCAGTCAGGATCTGTTTTGCAGCCAAAAAAGAGTACCTCCGATTTATCCGGGTTGCACTTGAGGCCGTTTAGATGGAACCAGTTAAAAACAGCCCCAAGGCAACCCTGGATACTCTCTCCATCGAAATCCGCTCCCTTCTGGCAGGTGAAAAGGAGCTGAGTGTCATCGGCGTAGGAAACCATCTGGGCCCCAAAAGACTCTGCCAGAGCCGCCAGGGGGGTCATAAAGATGTTAAAAAGAGTCGGGCTCAACACTGAGCCCTGAGGGACTCCGACCCCTAATGACGGCATCACGGCGGAGCTAGTGGAGGCCCAGACCGTTTGTTGCCGGCCGGCCAGGAAAGATTGAAACCAGCCGAGCACCGTCCCCCGCAGACCGATCTCAAAAAGTCTAGCGAGGAGACCCTCATGGGGGACAGTGTCGAAAGCCGCCGATAGATCTAACATCACGAGCATCGCTTTACCACCTGAATCCAGCACCTCCTTAACAGCCTCCGCAACTTCCAGGAGAGCTGTCTCGGTACTAAGATTGGCACGGAAGCCGGATTGGGAGGGGTGCAACAGGTCATGAGATTCCAGATAATCAGAGAGCACCCTGTGCACGTGCTTCTCAAGGATCTTAGCAAAGGCAGGCAGAAGCGAAATGGGCCTGTAATTGGCCAACACCTCCAGATCCAGTCCGGGCTTTTTAAGTAGAGGGATAATCATCGTCTGCTTCCAGATCTCAGGAACCAACCCTTCTCCAAGAGAGCGATTCAAAATAGGATTCACGATGGGATTGATGACTTCAGCCATTCTTGCCAGAAATTTGGCCGGACATACGTCAAGAGGTGAACCTGACTTTAGGCCGGCCATCAATTCCTGCGATGACGCTGTGGAAAGTGGAGTAAAATCAGCCAGAACCGGGCCTACGCTGGCAGGAATGGCAGAAGCATCCTCCGGGTAACCAGATACTTCCGGTCCCTTCGGAGGGAAAGAGTCCTGGATCAGCTTGATCTTGGAGGTGAAAAAGTTAGCCAAGGCGCTTATCCACGCCTCCGTAGGGGGTGTCTGGGTCTTAGAGGCTCGGGGAGCCATAAATTCCCTAACAATGGCAAATACCTCCTTGCAGGAATTGGAAGCGGTTTCAATTCTCCTGGAAAAATAACTTCTTTTCTCAGTGAGAATATCACGATGATAAATTTTAACCGAGGCTCTGTAGGCAAGTTTAGCAGCGGGATCATATTGCAGACGCCACGCTCTTTCGGCGACCTTGCACTGCCTTCGGGATGCCAGCAGCGCTTCCGTGAACCAGGGTGCAGACACCCGTTGTACAGCATCGCGAAGGGGCTTCATCGGGGCCAGATCGTCGAGCCTCTCCGTGAGCCACACATGCAACTGCTCCAGGTCCTTATGCAGGTCCCCTGTCAGAGGGCAGGGGTGATCCCGACATGCCTGCGCCAACAGTTCCGGCGTTACCCGATAGAAAGCCCTCGATCCTTTACAGGGCTGCCGAGCAAACGCACTAGAAGGCTTACTTAATTCCAGCACATAGTACTTAACTAGCCTGTGGTCCGACCATAAAACCTGTAGCGGTACTGACATCTCAATAGAGATCGTCGAAAAGACCAGATCCAGGATATGGCCCTTTTCATGCGTTGGGCCACAAGAATATGGAGAGAGGCCAAGGGGGGCTGTCACATCCATCATTTTAACCGTATCTACGCCTATTTCATCATCCATATGGATATTAAAATCTCCAGCCAGTATACAATGCTCAGATCGAAGCACCAGTGATGGAATTATCGCCTGAAGCTCTTCAAAAAAGGTGCCCGCCGGCCCTCGTAGATTTTAGATAAGTCGACTACACGTTCTGTAAGTTTCAATAATATTCCCTTTAACTCTGTACCAAGATTTAGAAAAATTAAAACGTTTTGTCCTAGTAATTTCAGAATGCTCCTTTCACCATTAACAAGATCTATAAATAATTCAGTGGCAAGTTCTAGCAGTTTCTGGAATGTTCCCCTTCAACGTTACGGCAAAATTTAGGCAAAACGGAATGTCTTCAGAACTATTTCAACACCGCAATATAGTACTTTATTGTCTATCGGTAAGGCCCCACCTTTTACCCAAAGTACGGAGAGTCTTTGCCAAGTCTGAAGTTTCTGTATTGGTGAGTACCGGCACATGGGAGGCACAGGGAGAGTACCTCGCACTGGGTCTGATGGCCACAAAGGTCCTGTAAAGCTCCAGTGAAGCCCTCAAGCAAAAAGACGATCAGTAATAAAGTTACAATGATGCACAAAGCAGAATCGAGCTGGTGATGACCAGCTGTAATGCAAGCGAAGCTCTGGTCTCAATACTTAATAGCATACATTTGCTGTGGCATCTTTATGTGGGCACTGTCAAAACAAGTTGTCCTCCATGGTGCGAGTCCTGGGACATGTCGTTCTGAATCCAAAATACGCCAAAGTGCTGACTGTTGGCTAGCATGACACTGTATAAGGAAGCATTGGTGGTCCCAAACATGCACATGTACACATAACAGAGGGGAGATAAAATTCCTAGACGAGGGCAGTGATCTAACAGATACGAGCGAGTTCATGTGTGACTGGCAGGTTTGGCTGTGTTCATGTGAGACAACTCCAGGGGGCGCACACAGCCGCACCCAAGCATTTCACAGGTCTTTAAAAGACCATTAGCATGTTAATGAGGCTATGTTCACCTCTCTGCGCCCCTGCTGCCCCACTTTGACTACGGCGGAAATCGCCCGGCCCCCACAGGCAGCAGAGTCTCGGAGTCGAGCTCTGGTTGCAGACAGCCTTTAAAAAAAATAATAAACCTCGGTCCGATGTCTGAAAGGTCCGTGGGCCGCCAGGGAAGGCTTGCCGGGCCGCCAGCGGCCCGCGGGCCGTACTATGAGTACCCCTGCTTTAGACAATGCCAGCAGGTCTATTTCAGAACCTTCCTACATTATCTCCAGGGAAGGGGGAATTGGATAAAATAATAAAAGAGAAGAGACTGGTCCGGACTTGTTTCCTCAGACTACTTCTTGTGATGCGGTCTGCATACCAGGAAACCTAGAAAATTAACACATCATTATACCCTACTATCCTTATCACTAGCCTTCTTATTACTGCTGAGAAAAGGCTTTCACCAACCCTTATGTCTCTGGACCTGGCTTCTCTTCTTAGCTGTTGTATGGTGCTCTCTCTCTCTTTTCTAGTTAGTTGTCACTGTGTGGATTCAAGAAATAAATGTAATATTATTACCTTCCTATTGCTACACTATTGACCTATCTTATTATGTCGAATTAACTTGCACTTACTTCACTGACTAGATGAGAGTTCCTTGTAAGGGGGGGGGTCAGGTGATTTTTGTGGTTATTTGATATTGCTCTTGACTATTCTTTCTTCCTTTCTTATTTTACAGGAGTGTCTCAAACGCTGTCAAGATTGGCTTGGTAAGTGTTAATTTAATTCCTTATTTCTTATTATCTCAGTCTCTCTGGTCATGTATTTAACTGTCTTTCATTCTTCTTTTCTTTTTCTTTCCAGAAATAACTATTTACAACGTATCCTCTCGGTTGTTAATCTTTGGCATGAAATTCGACATATACATCTTTCTTCTAACAGGCTAAGCATGCGTCTCCTTTTACTTAGCTTCGCATTTCCTTGGAGCTCCTTCGAGTCTATCGGTTTCTCCTCAGCCGAGGGCAGCGACTCTTAACTTCCTCTCAGGCGACGCCACTCTCTTCAGTTGAAGTCGGTAACTTGCTTCTACCTCAGACAAGCTGACTAGGACTTGGAACTAGGGGGGTTGAAATACGCGTTTGAATTACTACGCCGTACTCACTTCCTCTACACTCGCGATAACGAGCGGAGTACTTCAACCACTTTTAAACTAGGACAGGGAATCTTTTTACCAGAGTCAGAAACGTAGGTCCTCACTAGACTATGGCTCTGGTGAAGTGCGTGGTCTCTGACGCTCGCGCACTGCTCATAGCCTTCAGAAC
The DNA here is from genome assembly GCF_964261635.1 of Lissotriton helveticus. Taxonomy (NCBI): domain Eukaryota; kingdom Metazoa; phylum Chordata; class Amphibia; order Caudata; family Salamandridae; genus Lissotriton; species Lissotriton helveticus. The sequence continues at coordinate 3,080,360 of NW_027611653.1, forward strand.
AAGTAATGACAGAAAGACTAGAACTCCGACCTCAAATCATCGTGGCCACGGTGGCGGCCATCTTGTCTCTCCAGTTTCGGACCTTTTTGGTCCACGTAAAGCAGGCGGGGATAAATTGATCAGACTGGGTCAAAACGGAGCCACATATCTGGGAATCTAATTTTTGAGTCCTGACACTAAGGCAGCCTACCTTGGTCGAGGTTTTTACTCCGAGGCGTCCCGCACCACTCGACGCACCACTCTAGGCAGAACAGAATCAAGGAGGAAACGCCCTCGTGGACGTCCAGGACGCTGAAGTGTTGGTTGCTAGGCAACGTCCTGGTTCAGAGCACGGCTTGGGAAACAGCGCGGCCTCGAGTAAGGAGGTCGCTCTGGAAGGTCTCGACCACGGTGAGAAAGGTACAATTACTGGGGGGGTAAACGCCAAGGTTTCAGACACTGAGATGACAAGCAACAGCACAGGAAATGCGGGCATGATGGAGGCCCTATTGCAGGTCGAGGCTGAGCTTAATTCGACTCTGCAGGCTAGTGGTACATGGGGAATCAACGCAGCACTTGAAAAAAAAGACAGCGAAGTCTATGGTGAGGGAGAATGCTTCTTTTCACCCTTTGAGGATACAGACACTACCAGAACCAGTGATCTTATCTCAGAGGAGGGATTGATAGAGCAAGATTTCGCATCGCGACTTGCTCGAGTCATGAACCTCGAATCTGTTGTAATCCTATAATCAAATTGTACGTTTTACTAATCTCCTTTATTTTTGATATGCGTGTATATTAGTGAAGCTTGCCTATGTGTTCTACTAATACGATTAACCCGTGTCTCTAAAATGGCCGCTGCTTTAGAATTTGCTTCTGCGCATGCGTTAGTCACACACTTTACGTAGTTGCAGTTATGGAGGGAATTTGCGCGTGTTGCAGCTAAAATGGCTGTCAATGTACTCACATGCTGAAACTCACACCGTTGCTCTTGTGTTATTGTCTGTTGCATTCACGCTAATTGCCTAGTATATTTTTATAAGTAAGAAATATAAAGTAATTACTCATGGTATATGATACATTCATTCATTTCTATGTTTTAATTTGTTCTCGCTTACTTTTCATGCATCCACGGCATGGAGGGGTGATGGGGTGCTTAGGAGTCCATTTTGAAGTGCAGTACTGCACAGGACCAGAAGTGGCAAAGTGGCATTGACATAATGCCAAGTGAAAGTCGCTGCCAAGATGTGCCTGGGAAGATGCACCTTCACCCGGCCCGAGAAACTAAAATGTTCTGTGATGGATACATTGTATTTCTTTCTATTGTATTCTGTGCGACTTCTCATGGGAACCCCAAATCTGCTAGGCGGTACCCTAGAATGTAAATTAGGACTTGTAGAAGTCTCTTCTGATTGGTGTGTTAACCCATCCTACCTTAGGACCAATCGAAATTGGGGATTCTGACACTTTGCAACATTGGGGGGTGGTAAACTGACCCGAAAACAGTATAACTAGCCTAGGTTCACCTAGGGAATTTGTCCGACTTGTCTGAATTAGCTGACCTGTCACTGACCCAACGCACTCAATAGGTGACTGAATTTACAGAGGGCTGCGGAGCACTCTGTCCGAATTTGACCATAGACTAAAAGGTTTTACTAAACCTTAAGTGCTGGCGGAGCACTTTGCTGGGGAGTTCGCTAACCCAATCGGGGTTCTGACCGAAGGCTGCAGAGAGGGTGGAGCGCAGGCGTTGCTTCCGAACTGCGGGTGCTGGTCGTGTCCTGGTGGTCCTGTCCTGATCCTAATCTGGTTTTCCTGTCCTGTCCTGGGGTGTCCATTCTGCACCTGCTGTCCCGTTGATGACTGTCCATCCTTGGGGTTTTCCTGTCCTTAACTGACCCGTGGCCAGGGTTGGTTTTTCACACCAGTCTAGGTAAATATCGCTGAAACTCTAGAACTGCACCTTTCTATTTTTTCCTGTCTTTGCTTCAATAAAGACATACCTTTGCATATGATAATTTTCCATGCTTTCCGCTACCATTGTGTTCCATAAACTCATTTGCATTTTTATTTCATAGCGTGTTCCTATGTTACCCTACCTTTTAGAAATCATTTTCGCTATTGCAGTTTGCAATTTCCTAATGTGGTCTGTAATTTTCTCACGTAAAACTGGCTGAAGCAATTTTCTAGATTTATAGTATGTCCCACCTTTTCACTCCTCTATAGCTGTTTTAGGATTAGAAATTTCCCTTTATATTCATGCAGTACCTCCTAAAGGTATACGTAGTTAAGTTTGCCCATTGATAGATGTCCATTCTTGAGTTTGGATTTTTACTTTATTTAGCGTGTTCCCTGTCGCACTATTCTTAAGAAAACCCTAATGGTTGCCCTTACACTGTTTCTCTATGGTTATATGCTGTTTGTCATCTTGATTATCGACTGCTTTATTACTGCAAGCCTAATGCTCTCAGAAATCTGATTACTAAGATAAAATTCTTAAAAACTTTTCAGTTGTCCGTGGTCATTTTCAGAAATATTGAACGTTTATGAAGTGGGGTTTTGTATTTTTCCTGCCTTTTCCTTTTACAGCTAGCTCCCTGACCCATCGTGGTCATAGGTACCCGTAACGGTGGATGGTAAGTCGGGTACCCTAGAACAAATCGAAAGGGACTCATGGTTATTGATAGTAGATTGTAAGGTCATCTGATTAATGTATATGGTGAATTGAAGTATATGGGCCCGAAAGCTATATGATAAAATTATTGGTCGGGTGACCTGCGATCTCTATCAGTAATTTACTGGTAGCACAGAGGATGGTTAGGGAACAGTTAAAGGTTAGGTAGGACTAGTTAAAATAGCTAGGTCGGAGGCTGCTAGGCAACGAATCTTGTTGCTGCTACGAGAGTAGGCACTTCAGGGGAATTGATCACTCACTTGAAATGTTTGCTTTAAGAAAATTATGAAATGTTTTAAAATCATTGTTCTTGTTATTATACTGATATATGTATTAATTCATTCGTTTGTAAAACGTTTTATGTGTTGTGGGAATCCCCGGGGAAATTGAATAGCGAGTGGTGAATAGAATCCACTTGCTTCGAGGTCACTGGCTTTCAAGGAAAGTTGGTGCAGGTTAGGCAGAACTGGAAGCACTAACTAGGGTTCTTTCTGAATGTATGTTTGAATAAATGACAGCAGCGAGTTCATTGGCAAAACTTTTAGCGTGACATAACTTAGTGAGGGTCACATCGGAAGGAGTAGCAGGTTCATCGGTGCTTGGGTGAAGGCAAAGGGGTTCGCTGGTGAAACTTTAGGCTTAATAATATCCCAGAAAGTGGATAAGTCTAAGAGAAGTAGCAGGTTCCTTAATGCTTGAGTGAAGGGTAGGCAGAATAGATCTATCCATAGTGTATGAAAGGTAGACAAACTGAAGTCTACTTGCAGAGAAACAAAAGCTTTTCTGTCTAGACACTTGAGTACAGTGGCGAATGTATATTTGTTGTTAAATAACCAAGCACTAGCACTTTAGAAAGAAAGTGCCCGTTACCTTGTAAAGGAGGGAGTCAGTCGCGAAGCTGCTCTGACGTCACTCTGTGCCGCGCTGGGATTGGTAGACGCAGCGGGTGTGTAGCGGAGCTGGAATTGTAAAGGAGGGGTGAGAGCCGAAGCGTGAGAACTGTCTCGCGAAGAGGCCGCGCACCCATTAGTCAAGATTGTTTGAAATCGTGCATTTCATTGGTTGCACGAAATAAAAGACGCTCTTGAATTGGAAGTGATTTTGTAAACAAAAATCACCTGTAGGAATCGTATGTGGCATTCGTATAGACCGCATATCAGACCTGATCGTCGGTATATGGGATTTGAGAACGATCAGTGGAAAGGTGTTAAAAAAGACATTATGTACGGAAACAAGAGAACATTGTCCCTTGTGAACAAGGTAAAGACTTATTTTAAAAAGGACAAACCGATTAGAACCAGAGAAGGTGTTGTCATTCCACCACCAAATACTCCCGCATCTTTCATGATGTTTGATAGAGGGTACAATACGTGTGTATGGTTAGAAAACTGGGCAGAATATACAAAGAATGACGGAATTTTGGCTTTTCCGTTAGAAGGTACCTTTAATGGCAGGATTTTATTCAATTTGAGAACCCGAATGAATGATTTACATCCCAGACCTAGGTTAACGCAGTACGAAGCATTAGAGGAATGGGAGATCGAGGCTTTTGAAAGGGATAAGCCCCGAATGGATAAAGGGTTAACTAAATTTTATCCGAAATTGAAGCAGGAAACTCGAGACAAAAAGATGAAACAGTGGAGGCAGAGTATGATTGTAGAAGGGTTGTTCCCAATGATGCAAGCGGGTGGGCCTCCTCAAGGAGGAAAGAGTACAGAAAAATGTAAGCATTGGGTGCCCCTCGGGGAATCGGATAATGAATTGTTAGATGACATGTTTCTGAAAAGTCCGCCGCCTTATAATGAGGGACATAGACCCTGCAGTGAAGGTGATAATTCCTGAAGACCTCCTCCCCAGGAGGAGGCCAGATCTGCAAGTGTAGGAGGAGGTTGTCAAATACCTACCTATACTGAGAGTCTAGGACCCATAGATGCAAGAGAGATTTACCCCAGAATGCCCACTAGTGGAGAGATGAGATACTCACGTGAAAGAGACTTTTGCCCGAGACTTCCTTACGAAGGTGAGGCAAGACCGTCAACTTCAGGGATGCCCATCTTACAGCCTCTGTATGAGGAGGGACTAAGACCCCTAGGAACAGGAACTTTGTTCCCAAGACCTAATTATGGAGACGGACCCAGTGAAACCCATCCCACTGCTCCAAGTTATGCACCCACCTTAACCCCGCAGGTATTACATGAAAAATCCTTAGATAGGTTATTGGAAGAAAGGGAGCGAGAGGCTCTAGCTAAACAAAGAACCGAAATAATTCAGAAAATCACCCAGTTAAATACCAGCCCTGAAGCCCTTACTATCCCAGTAACTATTGGACCAGTGGTTCCGTTCTACGGGGACCGGCAAGGGAGTCCAAAAACTCCAGTTATTACCCCAATTGTAGCGCAGCCCAGACCAGAACCCTTAATTGTAGATGATCAGACCAGTGAGTGCGAGTCTGAAGTCTCGCTAATGGACCTGCCCATTAGGGACACCGGGAAAGGAAAGCAGAAAAGACATAATCCATTTAACACGAAGGAGATTCAAATTGAATCAACTTCAGGTACCAGGAGTGTCACTGTCGTGACTCCTGAAGTAATCGAAAGGTGGAGTCGAGAATTAGAAAAACAAACCCCTCAGACGAAACCTTTAGATCTTTATAAACTGAGAGTAGAAATAGAAGAACTGATGGCAGGAAACGTAGGATTAGATCGATTAAATACCTACTCTGAAGAAGAGCGGCTGTTTATCTGCAAAAGTCTTACACGAAATGCCCGAGTGCTCTGTGAAAAACTGACATGACACTGCAGCTAGTATGGGAATAGATATCTCAAAATCGAAACCCTTGCAAAAACCGTACAGAGCAGATTTCTCAGACAAAGATTTAGAAAACCTGAATGTGTCAGGGAAAAAGGCACAGGTCAAATAATTATTGACAGTACTACAGAAATGGGGAGATGTGGAAAAATGGAAAGCCAGATGGGCCAGAAAGAAAGATGAGGCTCGATCCAAACAAGCGACTCCTGAATTCCTATTAAGGGAAGCAGACAAACCAGAGCAGTTATACCCCATGCGCGAAGTGCCAGGTGGAAAATATGTGCATGTTCCATGGTCTAGACAGGATATTGTGTCCTTTACCAATGACTTCCCGAAATTACGAGAGAAGCCTGTGGACTGGTACAGACAGGTGGGAGGAATTGTGAAAGTGCAGAAATGCTTATGGAAGGACCTGGATGGGTTCTTCGACATTGTGGTACCTGTAGATTTATGGACCGAGTGTAAGATTGCCATAGCTTGGCCTAGTGAGGAATACCCAAGGGACCCTGCTACAGGTGCACCCTCTAATGAAGTAATGAAAAAATATGAACAGGTAATTCAGCATCTAAAACAAAAGGTGCCCGCAAAAGAAACTGATTGGACCAAGATAGATAGAACCACGCAGCAAAGGGACGAGACTGTGCATTCCTTTTATGAGAGACTGTTGCAGGTGTTCAAAACATACAGTGGTATAGATAACATCGAGATGAAGGACATGACACATTTTATTTACAGGTTTGTAAACGGTTTAAGACCCGAAATTTGTCAGTGGATAAAAGATAACAAAATCTGTTGGCAGTCCAAGAAAATGGATGAGGTCCTCCGGTACGCAAAATACTGTGAGGACAAGATGGCAGAAAAACGAAAGGCGCTGAAGGAAAAGGTGATGTGGGCACAGGTTAAATTAGCTGAACAGCAGGAAAAACAGTTGAGTAAGTTAAATAAGACTACTCAGAACCAAGGCCCTGGGGGGTGGGGGAAAGCCACGAGCAAAAATGAGCAGAGAAGAGGCTAAAAAGAAATTTCCCTGCCACCAGTGCGGAGAGATTGGACATTGGAGAGACGAGTGTCCATATTTACAGCATGATAACTCCAAACCCCTGATTTAATTCCACAGACGCAGAATGAGAAACCAAGAAAGACCCAGCAACAGGTAGGGGCAATCAATCAATCAATCAAGTCATTTATAGAGCGCACTACTCCCCCGTAGGGTCTCAAGGCGCTGGTGTGGGGGGGTGCCGTTACTGCTCGAACAGCCAGGTCTTGAGCTTCTTCCTGAAGGAGAGGTGATCTTGGGTCAGGCGCAGGTCGGTCGGGAGTGAGTTCCAGGTCTTGGCGGCCAGGTAGGAGAAGGATCTTCCTCCTGTTGTCGCTCTTCGGATGCGGGGGACGGCGGCGAGGGCGTGGCTGGTTGATCTGAGGAGGCGCGTGGGAGTGTAGAAGTTGATCCGGTTGTTGAGGTAGCTCGGGCCTCGGTCGTGTAGGGCTTTATGCGCGTGGGTGAGGAGACGGAAGGTGATTCTCTTGTTGACCGGGAGCCAGTGCAGATCTCTCAGGTGTCCGGAGATGTGGCTGCGTCGGGGGATGTCGAGGATGAGCCTGGCCGAGGCGTTCTGGATCCGCTGGAGTCTCTTCTGGAGCTTGGCGGTGGTTCCGGCGTAGAGGGCGTTGCCGTAGTCCAGTCGGCTGGTGACGAGGTCCTGGGTGACCGTCTTCCTCGTCTCGGTGGGGATCCACCGGAAGATCTTACGTAGCATGCGTAGGATGTTGAAGCAAGACGAGGAGACGGCGTTTACTTGTCTGGTCATGGAGAGGGAGGAGTCCAGGATGAAGCCCAGGTTGCGTGCGTGGTCCGTCGGTTTGGGTGCGGTGCCCAGGGCGGGGGGCCACCAGGAGTCGTCCCAGGCGGAGGGCGAGGAGCCCAGGATGAGGACCTCCGTCTTGTCCGAGTTCAGTTTCAGGCGGCTGGTCGTCATCCATTCGGCTACATCTCTCATCCCTTCGTGCAGGTTGGCTCTGGCGGTGGTGGGGTCGTTGGTCAGGGACAGGATCAGCTGGGTGTCGTCGGCGTAGGAGATTATGTTGAGGTTGTGTTGGCGTGCCATGGCCGCGAGGGGGCTCATGTAGACGTTGAAGAGGGTGGGGCTCAGTGAGGATCCCTGGGGGACGCCGCAGATGACTTTGGTGGCCTCTGACTTGTACGGTGGTAGGCAGACTCTCTGTGTTCTTCCGTCGAGGAAGGAGGTGATCCATTCTAGTGCCTTGTCCTGGATTCCGATGTTGCCGAGGCGCTGTACTAGGGTGCGGTGGCAGACAGTGTCGAAAGCCGCGGAGAGGTCCAGGAGGATGAGGGCCGCTGTTTCTCCGTTGTCCATCAGAGTTCGTATGTCATCGGTGGCAGCGATGAGGGCGGTCTCGGTGCTGTGGTTGGCTCGGAAGCCAGACTGTGAGGGGTCGAGGGATCCATTCATCTCGAGGAAGGCGGCCAGCTGTTTGTTGACGGTCTTCTCGATGACTTTGGCCGGGAACGGGAGGAGCGAGATGGGACGGTAGTTCTTGAGGTCGGTGGGGTCTGCTGTGGGTTTCTTGAGAAGGGCGCTGAGTTCGGCGTGCTTCCAGCTCTCAGGGAAGGTGGGGGTGTCGAAGGAGGTGTTGATGATGTCCCGCAGGTGGGGTGCGATGACAGCGTCGGCCTTGTTGAAGATGTGGTGAGGGCAGGGGTCAGTCGGAGATCCGGAGTGGATGGAGTTCATTGTTCGGATGGTGTCTTCGGTGCTGATCGGAGTCCAGGTGCGGAGGGTGGTGGTGGGTGGCGTAGTTGCGGTTGTGGCTTGCGTTGGTTGGTTGCTGAAGCTGTTGTGTATGTCCGCGATCTTGTTGTGGAAGTAGGACGTGAGGGAGTTGCAGAGGTCTTGCGACGGGGTGATGTCATTGTTTCCGGCGTTTCCGGCGTCAGTTGCCCCGTGCACCAAAAGCAACCTTTAGGGGAAAGTCACCCCAGGGTGATGACATAGAGATCTGGGGAGGCAATGAGAATAGAAATGCAGCAACTTCGCAGTTTTTGTTGAATGACACTTTTCTCTGTGATGATCAATACTGACGGGGCCTGAGAGGGGAGGACAAGGAGTGCGTACTTGGCGCCTTCTTGCCGGTAGACCAGTCCGGACCATACATTGAAGGGAAGGTCGACGGAAATGACGTCACTTTTCTATTGGACACTGGTGCTACCCGTTCTACTGTGAGAACAGCGGACGTTCCAAACCTACCCCTCTCGGGAGAAGCAATCCAAGTAGTGGGAGTATCTAATCAATTGATTAGTACCCCTGTTACAGAACCAATGGAGATTACAATAGGGAACTTCAAAGAAATGCATAGATTTGTAGTTTGTGATACCAGTCCAGTAAACTTACTGGGACGTGATTTGCTGTGCAAAATGAACTGCACCATCTTTTGCACACCAAAGGGCGTTGAAATTCAGACCCCAGATGGAGATGGTATTTACAAATTAATGTTAATTAGACCTGACTCAGAAATCAAACAAATGACTGTACAGGACTTACCTGAAGAACTCCAAAAGACAGTGAAGCCAGTAGTATGGGATTTTACTGGAAAGGATGTAGGATTGATGGCAAATGTAGACCCCATACAAATAGCCATGAAAGAAAATGCAGTTTACCCCAATACCAAGCCATACAAAATGAGTGCTGAAGTAAGAGCAGGAGTTGCTATTGAAATACAAAAATTGCTAGAAGCAAACATCATACAGGAAGTGATGAGTAGTCCGTGTAACTCACCCATTATGGGCATCAAAAAGCCTAATGGCAAATACAGAGTAGTACAGGACCTGAGAAAAGTCAATAAAATAGTGGTTCCTTGTTGTCCTGTTGTCCCGAACCCAGCAGTGATCCTGTACCAGATTCCCTGGGATGCTGAGTGGTTCACAGTGATAGACCTCTGTCATGCATTCTTTTCGATCCCCTTGCATCCAGACAGCAAATTTCTTTTCTCATTTGCTTTCAACAGTCACGTGTATGTCTGGAATCGGGTCCCCCAGGGGTACACAGAAAGCCCCTCTATCTTTAATCAGATCTTAAAAAAATGCCTTGAATCATTAGTCTTACCCGGATAGTCTGTTCTGGTACAATATATTGACGACCTCTTGGTGGCGTCCAAAAGTCATAGAGATTGTGTTGTTGACACCATTGCCCTACTGAATCACCTAGGTGAGAAGGGACACAAAGTGGCCCCTGAAAAATTGCAGTTCTGTTCAAAGTCAGTAAAATATCTGGGGCACCAGATAGAGAAGGGCATCAGAAAAGTCACCTCAGAGAGAGTCAGGATAATTCAAAAGATGCAGTTACCCCGTACTCAGAAAGAAATCAGAATGTTCCTTGAAGTTGTAGGTTACTGCAGGCAATGGATTGTGTGATTTGCAGTCCTGGCAAAGCCTCTGATAAATATGACCAAGAAAGGAGCGAAGGATCCAGTGGAATGGAATGATGAAAGCTTGACAGCATTTACTAAGCTACGTGATTGTCTGTGTACAGCCCCTGCTTTAGGAATGCCTGACTATACAAAGGAATTTGCACTGTTCTGTGACACACGAGACAATTGTGCATTGTCGGTCTTGACTCAGGAGCATGGGTCGACTAGACGCCCAGTGGCATATTTTTCTGCCACGTTAGATCCAGTGGCTGCTGGATTACCTGGGTGCCTGAAAGCAGTAGCTGCAACTTGCACGAGTCTAGAGCAGAGTGAATCCATTGTCATGGGACATCCTGTAACTGTGTATGTTCCACATGCGGTTGTAATCTTTCTGACCCGAACCAAGACCCAGTATCTCAACCCTAGTCGGCTGACTAAATACGAGAGGATTCTCGTGGGTGCTGCAAATGTAGTCATCACCCGATGCAATATCTTGAACCCCGCCACTCTACTCCCTGACTCAATGGTAATGGAAGCTGAGGGAGAAAATGAGCATGATTGCATTGATCTGACAGAATTCAGTACCAAACCACGTCCGGATATTAAGGAAGCACCATTGCCCGTACATGACGAAGAATGGTTTGTGGATAGTTCATGTATGAGACACGAACTTGTAGGCCTCAGCGCTGCATACGCTGTGGTCGCTTTAGACAAAATTAACCCCTTCAGTGCTAATGACAAGGGTAACTCGTCATGGAGTTTCCATTGATTTCAATGGAAAGTCAATGGGAAGAGGGGGGAGGTCCTTAGCAGCCAAGTGGTTAAAGAAGCATCCTGTTTATTTGGAGTGAATTCTGCACAAGTAGCCGAATTGATTGGTCTAATAAGAGCTTGCAAATTGGGAAAAGACAAAAGAAAAACAGTGTATACTGACAGTCAGTACTGTTATGGGGTTGTGCATGACTTCGGCCAATTATGGCTACAAAGAGAATTCCTGACTTCATCTGGTACCCCCATTCGAAATTGAAGGGTTGTACAAGACCTTCTAGAGGCAATCCAATTACCAAGAGAATTGGCAGTAGTAAAATGCAGGGCACACAAAAATGGCCTTGACTTTGTGTCATTGGGAAATGAATTTGCAGATAAAGTGGCAAAACAATGTGCCAAAGATCGCATGTCAATAAATATCAAATTGGGGGGAGTTGGAAACAGCTGCCAACTTATGGTGTTTGAAGAAGTGCCTACCTGGGAAGAAGCGAGAGATTGGCAGCATGCTGTACCCTCGGAAGAGAAAGAAAAGTGGAGAAAACTTGGTTGTCATCAGAGGTGTGAGGATGGTGTCATTGTGGGCCCAAATGGTATGGCTGTGTTGCCTAGGCACCTACTTGGCTCTATGGCGCGACTGATACATGCAGGGTCACACATTGGTAGGGATGCCATGGTACTGGTTTTCAAACACACCTGGTTTAACCCCGAGTTTAGGAAGGTAGCAGAGTCCCTCTGCCAGAGGTGCTTGACGTGTCAACAGTTCAACGCTGGCAAGAGAACAGTAGTCGAACTGGGGAAAATTGGGAAATCAGGGGGTCCCTTTGTAAGAATACAAATTGACTTCATCACCATGCCACGTTGTGAGGGAAAACGATATGTCCTTGTCATTGTCTGCCTATTTTCAAAATGGGTGGAAGCCTACCCTGCCGCACAAAGTGACGCCATGACAGTAGCAAAACTATTACTAAGAGAACTGATACCTAGGTTCGGGGTTCCAGTCACTATTGAATCAGATAGAGGCGGACATTTTCAGAATGAGGTAATCGATCAGCTCTGTAAAGCATTTGGAATCACACAAAAGCTGCACTGTGCCCATCGTCCAGAGGCTTCTGGAGTAGTGGAGCAAATAAATGGCACCATAAAATCAAGATTAGCAAAGATGTGTGATTCAACTGGAATGAACTGGGTAACCGCCCTACCTCTTGTTCTGATGGGACTCAGAAGTATCCCAGACCGGAAACCAGGCCTGAGCCCCCATGAAATCCTAATGGGAAGAGTGATGAGACAAGCATGGGTACCAGGATACAAACTGTTGAGCATTACTGATGATTTGGTGCTTGAGTACTGCAAGAGACTAGGTGACCAAGTGCGTTCTATCTCTCGCCAGATTGGAGAAGACGCCGTCGCCAATCCAACGACTCCAGTCCACAAATTGGTTCCAGGGGACTGGGTCAGAATCAAGAAGCATACTCGTTCGAGTTGCCTTGCACCGAGGTGGGGAGAAAAACGCCAAATAATCCTGGTAACCACAACAGCGGTGAAGTGTGCAGGCGTTCCCAAGTGGATCCATGCCAGCCATACCCAGAAGGTACTACCAGACAAGGAGCCTGGAGAGGAAGGCAGTCCAGCTGAGGGGTCTGCAGACGTTGGTCCTGAAGTAGCTGACAACGAACAGCCGAGCACCAGTCCAGCTGAGGGTCCCGCAGACGTTGGTCCGGAAGTAGCTGATGACGAGCAGCCGTGCACCAGCCAAGAAGATTGGATACCCATAATCGACCTAATCGAAGACCCAATCAGAACAAGAGAACGAATTTGCGGAGATAGAGAGTGGAATAGAGAGGAAGAGACAGGCACAGGCGAAGAACCTCAGATCATTGAGATTCACATCAAAACTGAGGAAGAAGAAGGTCAGACAGGGACAGAACAAATAATCGACACTCCTCCCCAAACTCCTGAAATCGAAAAGGGACAGACTAGAGCTAGTGAAAAGGTTCAAGCAGAAGAAAATGAAGGGATCGAAGTGCTTGAACAGGATCAGATAGGATTAGAAGAACGTGTTCAGGACTTAGAAACAGAGACATTTAAAAGCCAAACTAAAAACTTACCTGAACCAGGCCAGTTTAGCAACCAGGCAGAAAAAACAGAACTAAGACCTGGAACTAGTCAGACAGGAAGGGAAGAAGAAGCAGCAGTGCCACAAACAAATGAAAATAAAAGGGCGTTAGAAGAAAGGTAAATCCCCGTGCCAGCTAAAAGACTTAAGAAAAGAAAACATATTGAACCCGGATTCATAAAGAAACTAAGACTAAGAAGAAAAACAGTAGAAGAAAAACTTGCAGAAAGAAGAAAGAGTCCTCGAATAGCAGAGCAACCTGGAGACACTTCCAAAAGAAGGAGTGATCGAATAAAGAGACTGAACGAGAAATACCAGGATCCTGAATGGACTTATTTAATCTTGGATGAATTTGAGGATCTTGATATAACTGACGAAAGCGACGGGGAACCGATTGCTGATCACTCTGCAGAAGAAGAGGACGAACCACCGTGAAATTGCTCAGGGTAAGCTACCTGTGCAAGGCCACAAAGAGGGGTTGAGAACTTCTTCTGAGCCAAAATGTCTGATTCAAACGTGAATGGTAGACCTAGCCGCAGCTGTTGCAAAACATGCTGCAAGGTATGCATATGTAGTATAGTTATAGTGATATTAGTTTGGATAGGCCTAACAGTTTTCATACCTTTTATGGTGAGCAAAAATACTAATATTGACCCTACCCAGATTGTAACTACTGACACTGAAGAACTGACAACACGAAGTGTAGAAAGACGTGAGAAAGCACTCAGACAAACTAAACGGGACTTAGAAGCATCAGATGAGGAAGGGCTACATTATCACGGAGTGAAGAACAGGACACATTTAAATGTTTTCGCAAATCTTCTAGTACACTATGTGGAAACTATGGAAATAGAGGATTGCTATGTCTGCATGAAGCTACCTACTTCTGTAGCTGAAGGCGTGACTTACCATCACCTGCCCCTGACATATGGAATTTCATGTAGCATTTTAGCTAGCTTGTTTTATAAAAGAGGACCGTTACAGTACTACTACTCTAACAATGACGTGATCTTTTCTGAACTTCCTATACGTGGAAACCTGAACCCTGTACATACTAAAAGTGACGTTACACGTTATATGGGAGAATACTTTCTGACTATAGGTAACATAGACTTAGGTGAAGCACACAGAGATAACTTGACCTGTTCATTACATGAACAAGAAAAGATGTTTTTAAACATGGCAGAAAAAAGGAGAGAAATCATCCAAAGAAAGGCAAATGATAAAAAGCAGAGAACCACTAAATGGGCTGAAAACATGCAAAGCACCTCAAATGGTGGGCGTGGCCTGCTTTGTTGCTGGATTTCGAGAAGAAGGGGAAGCTGTGTCTTCCCCGGGAAAGGACTAGTTATTATAACAATATTTTCATTGGTTCCAGTCAATGTGAACACAATTATAAGGTAATTGGAGGTTGGGGTTTCAAAAATGGGTCAGAACCTGTGTTTCCCGGAATTTATTATATATGTGGAGACAAGGCTTATTTCAAATTGCCGGATCACTGGTATGGAAGCTGCTATTTTGGCATTGTCTTCCCGAAAATATACCGTGTGAATGGAATTGCTGGAAGCAATGAAAATACTAATGGCTTAGCGCGTAGCAAAAGAGAAAGCGTAGGCGAAATAATGGGTAGTATTTTTAGTGCACTGATACCTGGAGTGGGAGTGGTTCTGAACACTCACAGAATTTGCAAATTATCCACAATAGTGGATGTGTTGTCTACTGACACAGCTCATGGATTTCTGCTGGTCAATACCGAAATGGTTGCGATCAGATCAATGGTTTTGCAGAACAGACTTGCTCTTGATACCTTATTAGCAAAAGAGGGCGGAGTCTGCCGGATGCTGAAGGCGCAACATTGTTGCACCTACATTCCGGACAAAAGTGTACAAATCAAAAGGTATGTGAAAAACATTACGAATTTGGAAAAGGAACTCAAACCACTTGAGGTTGATAGTGCCTGGAAGAGACTGGTTGATGGTCTCTCAAATGTAGGTCATTGGTTTGCTAGTTTAGGTAAAAGCTTATTGTTTAAGGTACTGATGCCAATTGGAGTGATAGGTTTTATCCTATTCCTCATATTCGTCTGTTGCAAATGTCACAAACACACAAAGAAATACTCAGTGAATGCGAGAGGTGTGAAACGGAGTGTGGATGAACTCGAGTTGGAAGAAATGAACAATCAGATTTACAAAAGGGTGAAGAATTCTCACCCTACCAAAAATGAGAAAGAGAAACTGAATCGCCTGTTGGAGGAGATAGAGTTGTACAAGGTGTGAAAGAAAAGTTGGCATCTGGTTCCGTTATTTTGTGATGATAGTAAATATCATCAAAGAGGGGATTGATAGAGCAAGATTTCGCATCGCGACTTGCTCGAGTCATGAACCTCGAATGTGTTGTAATCCTATAATCAAATTGTACGTTTTACTAATCACCTTTATTTTTGATATGCGTGTATATTAGTGAAGCTTGCCTATGTGTTCTACTAATACGATTAACCCGTGTCTCTAAAATGGCCGCTGCTTTAGAATTTGCTTCTGCGCATGCGTTAGTCACACTCACGTGACTTTACGTAGTTGCAGTTATGGAGGGAATTTGCGCGCATGCGTATTGCAGCTAAAATGGCTGTCAATGTACTCACATGCTGAAATTCACACCGTTGCTCTTGTGTTATTGTCTGTTGCATTCACGCTAATTGCCTAGTATATTTTTATAAGTAAGAAATATAAAGTAATTACTCATGGTATATGATACATTCATTCATTTCTATGTTTTAATTTGTTCTCGCTTACTTTTCATGTATCCACGGCATGGAGGGGTGATGGGGTGCTTAGGAGTCCATTTTGAAGTGCAGTACTGCGCAGGACCAGAAGTGGCAAAGTGGCATTGACATAATGCCAAGTGAAAGTCGCTGCCAAGATGTGCCTGGGAAGATGCACCTTCACCCGGCCCGAGAAACTAAAATGTTCTGTGATGGATACATTGTATTTCTTTCTATTGTATTCTGTGCGACTTCTCATGGGAACCCCAAATCTGCTAGGCGGTACCCTAGAATGTAAATTAGGACTTGTAGAAGTCTCTTCTGATTGGTGTGTTAACCCATCCTACCTTAGGACCAATCTAAATTGGGGATTCTGACACTTTGCAACATTGGGGGGTGGTACACTGACCCGAAAACAGTATAACTAGCCTAGGTTCACCTAGGGAATTTGTCCGACTTGTCTGAATTAGCTGACCTGTCACTGACCCAACGCACTCAATAGGTGACTGAATTTACAGAGGGCTGCGGAGCACTCTGTCCGAATTTGACCATAGACTAAAAGGTTTTACTAAACCTTAAGTGCTGGCGGAGCACTTTGCTGGGGAGTTCGCTAACCCAATCGGGGTTCTGACCGAAGGCTGCAGAGAGGGTGGAGCGCAGGCGTTGCTTCCGAACTGCGGGTGCTGGTCATGTCCTGGTGGTCCTGTCCTGATCCTAATCTGGTTTTCCTGTCCTGTCCTGGGGTGTCCATTCTGCACCTGCTGTCCCGTTGATGACTGTCCATCCTTGGGGTTTTCCTGTCCTTAACTGACCCGTGGCCAGGGTTGGTTTTTCACACCAGTCTAGGTAAATATCGCTGAAACTCTAGAACTGCACCTTTCTATTTTTTCCTGTCTTTGCTTCAATAAAGACATACCTTTGCATATGATAATTTTCCATGCTTTCCGCTACCATTGTGTTCCATAAAGTCATTTGCATTTTTATTTCATAGTGTGTTCCTATGTTACCCTACCTTTTAGAAATCATTTTCGCTATTGCAGTTTGCAATTTCCTAATGTGGTCTGTAATTTTCTCACGTAAAACTGACTGAAGCAATTTTCTAGATTTATAGTATGTCCCACCTTTCAACTCCTCTATAGCTGTTTTAGGATTCAAAATTTCCCTTTATATTCATGCAGTACCTCCTAAAGGTATACGTAGTTAAGTTTGCCCATTGATAGATGTCCATTCTTGAGTTTGGATTTTTACTTTATTTAGCGTGTTCCCTGTCGCACTATTCTTAAGAAAACCCTAATGGTTGCCCTTACACTGTTTCTCTATGGTTATATGCTGTTTGTCATCTTGATTATCGACTGCCTTATTACTGTAAGCCTAATGCTCTCAGAAATCTGATTACTAAGATAAAATTGTTAAAAACTTTTCAGTTGTCTGTGGTCATTTTCAGAAATATTGAACGTTTATGAAGTGGGGTTTTGTATTTTTCCTGCCTTTTCCTTTTACAGCTAGCTCCCTGACCCATCGTGGTCATAGGTACCCGTAACGGTGGATGGTAAGTCGGGTACCCTAGAACAAATCGAAAGGGACTCATGGTTATTGATAGTAGATTGTAAGGTCATCTGATTAATGTATATGGTGAATTGAAGTATATGGGCCCGAAAGCTATATGATAAAATTATTGGTCGGGTGACCTGCGATCTCTATCAGAATCACTTTCATGTTCGAGCTCCCCCGGTAAACAAAGCACTCAGAAGAAAAGATGGCCTCAACTAAAGTGGCACGGTTCAGGCTCGGGCTCGGGATCGGCACCCCTCAGTGATCTTGGTTGCAAACTGGCATGGGATTACTCCGCTACTTTGCAGCCACATCAAGAAGGCAATATTCCCCTGGACGCTACCGGGAGAGTTCTCCCTGAGAGTGTATCACTCCAGGTCCCTTTTGACATGTTATTCGACACATTAAAACAGATGCAGGGGAGGCAAGAACTGAAAGCCGCAGGGCAAGACAAACTACAAAAAAAATCCATAATACCGTGAAAAAGGTTAATAAACTATACGATGAAATGGCTGCTAGAGTTACTGAGGTAGAAGAGAGGACGGGGAAACTGGAGGAAGATATGAGTACCTAGCAAAATTTCAAAGACACACAAGAAAAGATCACGGAGGATTTACAATGGAAACTTGAGGACTTTGAAAATCGCCAAAGGCGCAATTACATTTGTCTTTTGGGCGTGGAAGAAGGAAGTGAGGGGCAGGACATGATGAGCTTTGTTGTAAAACTATTAAAAGGCGCTTTTCCTGAATCTGAGTGGCAGTGGGAGAAGGAAGTTCAACGCGCACATAGGTTCCCCTTTAAGCAAAAGAAAGAGAGAGGAACAGGCCTCCCAAGGGCAATACTTATAAATGTTGGGAACTACCTTCTTAGGCAAGAAATAATGGACAAGGCAAGACCTGATAGTAAACGAACATTTGAGGGCATTACCTATTTGCCAGGCCCGACTTTTGCCACGTAACTGTGGAAAGGAGATGAGGCTTAGGCAATTAATAAAGCCTTTCCAGTCTATTGGTTCAGAGGGGGGACGTGAGGATGTTTCCATCTGAGATTAAAGCGCAGCAATTCCTGGAGGAGCTCAAGTCTCAGAAGGGGGGCTAAAAAACTCATCATGAGTTAAACTTTAGGAAATTGACAGAATGATAGTGCACAATAGTTTTTTTTGTAAGGGCACTTGTATAGTGAGATGAGTTTATGGGCTGAGTTGAAGCAACAGGGGCACATGGAATAAAGAATAATGAATAAAGAGAGAGGGGTGCATGGGGGAGCACAATGAAATGGGATGTGGGAGGGAGGGTGGTGCGGCCTCAACAACCGAAAGCAGTCACACATAGGTCATCCTGAACTATTTGCCAGTAGAAGGAAGGGAGGGAGGGAGGTTGGGCAGTGTGGGGAGGGGGGATAATGGGGGTGGGGGGAGGGTAAGGAGTAAGGGGGAGAGAAATTTTCAAGCAAGAGAGGATTTAAGTGGCAAGGAGCAGCACAGAACAAGAGATAGCAGGTCAAAGTTAAAACAGCAACGAAAGCAGTATGGCACAGCTTATGTATTTGTATCAAATGTAATTATCTGCCAGATTAAGCACCAAGAAATGCCTCATGACTGGTTTTCTATGATGGTACAGAAAAGGGGGTGGTGATGAACAGAGTGCCTGAATTAAGCAGACCACTCTTACCCAGTCCAAAGATCAGGGCTTGATCCATCACCGTTATTTATCTCACTGCCCCATCCCAGCTCAGAACCTGGCTATATGCAAATTAGTCTGTCCCTGGCCCAGTGCA
Organism: Lissotriton helveticus; assembly: GCF_964261635.1. Taxonomy (NCBI): domain Eukaryota; kingdom Metazoa; phylum Chordata; class Amphibia; order Caudata; family Salamandridae; genus Lissotriton; species Lissotriton helveticus. The sequence continues at coordinate 3,099,212 of NW_027611653.1, forward strand.
TCATGGGAACAGGGCAGACCAAACTACCAAGCCAATTCTTCACCAGAAAGGAGACAAGCTACCGGGGACCGGTTTCTGGCATTTCAGCCTCTTCGGCCCGGCTTGCTTGAATCCTGATGGAGCAGTGAGAAAGGGACTCATGTCTGAGTATACCCTGCCACACCTATAGTGGCCAAAAACGGTACAGAAAAGGGGGTGGTGATGAACAGAGTGCCTGAATTAAGCAGACCACTCTTACCCAGTCCAAAGATCAGGGCTTGATCCATCACCGTTATTTATCTCACTGCCCCATCCCAGCTCAGAACCTGGCTATATGCAAATTAGTCTGTCCCTGGCCTGGTTTTCTATGATGGGCAAAATGTTTGATGTATTTTAATGACTTGTAGTGTGGTAAATAAATAATTAAATACCGGTACTATTTTTCTATGCATTAACTGAAAAGGATAGCTCAATAAATAAGAGGCAGGATCCGTGATATCTGAGTCAAATGGGCTTTAATCAGATGGCTCGAGCCAATGGACCATCGGGTTCCATCACCTGCAAAGGTTCAGGAAGGGACAGACACAAGGGAAAGAGGGAATCGCGCAATGTCATATTAACATCATACAGTATATATAGTAAAACAGTACAATTGCATTGCATACAGTAGGCGTAACAAGTGACAAACGAAAGATAAGAACATATGGGCGTAACAAGAAGGCGTGCACAGGGCGTGCACGGAGACATGTGATGCAAACGTCACAGAAGTGTCATAAATGGGTGGATACATGGAGGGGGGCTACCTGGGCAGCTGGAACCTTTAACCTACTGGTGCGCGCAAACGGACTATGACGTGTAACTGGGGAGAGCTGGGGGCTCTGACTTCTGGCACTAGAAGAGGAGACTAAAGTCTGGGATGTCAGGACGACATGTACCTATAGCATATCTGGTATCTCGTGTTTGGAGTACATATTGCTTGAATCTAAAAGTCATCAGGGCAAAGGCTACTTGTCACTAAGGCTGGTGCATGCATATATTCTACATGTATTGCGTGTGCTATGAATCTTCTATGGATACTAATTCAGTAATTCTCTTGCATGGAGACAGAAAGACTAGACTATAGCTGAAGATGTTTATGCGGTTCGTTAGCTTAGGAATGTGAAGCCGGGGAGCGGAACTGATAACTAGAGGCATAACATATTCTTGGCAGGCAGGCAGGCAGGCAGGCCAGGCTGGGCACCGCGCTGCTTGGCAGAAAGTAAGTGAAGGGTCAGGGATGCGGGAGGGGCTGCATCGCTCCTCGGAGTGGTTTCAGGAGACTTGAGCTTGAATCTGGTGTCCGGGCCCTGTAAGGCCTAAAAAACGGGGACAACTCGATGAATTAACGTGCACAATGGAAAGACGTTGGCAACATAGGCCTAATACTCGTTGCTTTCACGAGGACTGGATAACTGGCATACTATCGTTGGACACAACTATAATTGCGTCTTTATTCGGTCAAGGGGGTAAATATGCATATCGATCATGCACATATAACATATAATGGGGAACACGTAGGGACACATGACAGGGCAAAATTCAATTTTCCTCATTCCCTCCTTGTTCCCTACGTTTCCTTCAGGAAACATCTATATTCATGAACCATCTATCTGTTCATAGAGCATCATTTGCTCGTCTCGAATCTTCTTGGAATGGGACTTTGGACTTGGAATACAAGAGGTAGCGCACAAGCCGCAAATCGCAGGGCCACATTGTAAACATAGACAACAAGTGAATATGATCATTACTACTATTCCCAGGAATGACAATACTTTCCATCCCCAGGCAGATATTACACTCCAGAGCCAACCGGACCATGTCCAGGTGCCTGGATTCTGGTGTAACTGATGGGCGATTTTATGAAGTCTTGTTATAGCTGAATAAACAGACGTTGCGTTATTAGGAATGAAAATGCAACAACTAGATCCGATGACTCTACAAGCTCCGCCCCTATCGGCCAGTATGACGTCAAGAACAAGGCGGTTCTGGAGAACGACAAATCTCATAGAAGATTGTTCTTCTGTTAAGTTACCTAGAGCGGAAGTAGTCTCATTCACTACAGCTTCAAGGGTTCTGGTTAACCTACGTATTAGCTTACTATTCTGGACAGTTCCTATGAAGAAAAAGAAACCTTTATTGAAGTCTGTATACTGTTCTAATGCAGTTTCAGTTTGATCGACAATTGGGGACTCGATCTCCCTTCTATGTCTGACGTGTACTAGATGTGTATTTCTGTGATAATCGGATGGGGCTAGGAAAACTGGTGGCAGTAGGAAGGCAATGTAACATGTCCCATCCCAATCTAGGGGCAGTACATATGCGGTCTGACCACATACAAAATACGAATGACGTGAGGCTTTGAAAGTAGACTTCCCACTGTCACTATACTCGACCACCATAGTACAATCACTGTGTCCTAGATTAGGCATTACTAGTCTGGTGTGAATAGTGTAACATTCGTATAAAAGTATTGTTGCGCATGGCAAGTCGGTAGGATAACTCGTGAGGGGGTAGTTCACTAAAAGTGTGCTCTACTGTATCATTAGAGGAAAGATGTACATGTGAATCAATAGGAGGAAAAAATACATGTAAAACATAACTTATGCATGTAACCTCTTCCGTCCTTTCCCTCTGCTAGTTGAGTCTGCAGTCAGCACGGGGACACACTGTTTGTGCAGCCAGGCGCTTTATAAATGTTTTTATTATTATTATTATTATTAACCGTAAGACTCAAAAATAACTTAAACGATAAAGTGACAACGCATCTGCTGCGCAAATTTTTACAGTAACGTATTTTCTTGGAGTTTCGTCTAACTCTCTCACTATGGGGGTCTATCTCATACATGTCAGGAACCTGTCTAACCGCTTCACCCGAGAGGGACTTAGACAATTAAACTGTCTGACTTGCTAGACCGGAGCTTAAGTTTATACTCCTGCTGCGGAGTTTTCTCTAACAGGGGGAGTTTAGAGTCAGTATCGGGGCAGTCCTTGAAAAAAGTCTTTGGACGGAGTCCATGAAAACGCTTGATGTGGCTGGAGTGTAGCCAGCCTTTTCTTCCTTCTAGCTTTACGGCGGTCCTTGTGGTCATCAGAACAAGTTTTGGCTCTTTCCAGCGGGGCTCCAGCGGACTTGAACGATCAAAGTTCCTCACAAGTACTAGGTCGCCTGGAATGACCTCGTGCGGTTTCACTTGGGTGTTGTCTGGAAAGGCAGCCGCGACCTGTGAACGACAAGAGAGTAGTGCAGACATCAAGGAAGCTAGGTAATCTGTCAGCATATTACTGTCAACATCGGTAATTTTACGTGGCATCGGTGTACCCCACATGTTCGGGGGACGTCCGAATACAACCTCAAAAGGTGACAGACCAGAACGGGAGTGAGCGACCATTCTCATGTAAAAAAGGGCGACTGGCAGAGCTACCATCCAATATACGCCTTTCTCGGCACAAACCTTTGCAATGCGGATTTTCAGAGTCTGATTATGTCTCTCAACGAGGCCAGCTGCCTCGGGGTGTCGCACACAGTGGAACTTCCATTGGTACCCTAACAGAAGGGATACTTGTTTCATGAGCTCGGATGAGAATGGCTGACCGTTGTCTGAATACACGACCCTGGGTAAACCATAGCGGGGGAAAAACTCACGAACCAACTGCCTGGCAGTGGTCGCAGCAGTGTAATCTGGGACTGGATATGCTTCTGTCCATCTGGACAAAGCGCATACAACTACGAGGACATACTTGAAACCTCGACATCGATCCATCTGAATATAATCCATCTGGAGGACTTCAAAAGGGTGGTCAGGAGGATGGAATCCACCTTGTTCCACCGGAACACCTTTACCTGGATTGAACTGACAACAGATCATGCAGGTACGCACTTTCTGCTTTGCTGCTGCTCGTAAATGATTGTTAAACCAAAGGTTCTGGATGCTGTCTAACATGGCTTTTTCTCCTAAATGTGCTGGACTATGTGCGGTGTTAATAATAACTTGAACCATAGAGTCGGGGAGAAACCATGTGGCTTTTCCCTTCGTCAACCATCCCTGATCTGTCTGGACCCCTCCTTGTTCAGACCATTTCTTGATTTCGTCTGGGGTAGCATGTGTCTGTATGTCTAGTACGTCTTGTGTAGGGTCCTTCACTGTCATACAAGTCGTCTGATCTGGAACATCTGTCTTTGTCGTGTTAACTGGAATGTCTGGAGTCTGAGCTGTAAGCTTGGCTGTTCGATCTGCTAGATCGTTACCTTGGGAAATGGTGTCAGTGGCTTTCGTATGTGCTTTGCACTTCATAATGGCGATAGCTGTCGGTAAATGTATTGCTTCTAACAGAGCTTGAATGAGGGGGCCATGCTGAATCTTGGCTCCATGAGAGGTCATGAAACCTCTTTCTTGCCAGAGTACTCCAAAGTCGTGAACGACTCCGAATGCATAACGTGAATCTGTATATATGTTTATTTTCAGGTTCTTGGCTCGTATGCAGGCTTGGGTCAGAGCGATGAGCTCTGCTGCTTGAGCAGACAAGGTGTCTATACGATGTGTTTCTATAACTTCAGTTTCAGTAGTCACTGCATACGCGGCTACTAGTTCTCCTGTACTTGTTCTCATACATGAACCATCCACATAAAGTGTCAGGTCTGGATCAGGTAATGCAATGTTCGTCAAGTCTTGTCTTGGCTTTGTCATGGTGTTGATAACTTCCACGCAGTCATGTGTGGCAGGGTTTGATGTAATCGAGGGTAACAGTGTAGCAGGATTTAAAATGTTGCAGCGTCTGATTTCTATGTGTGGCTGAAACAGTGTCAATTCATATCCTGTTAAACGTGCAATTGTCAAGTGCTGAGTCTGTGTTCGGTTTAAAAGAACTTCCACGGAATGTGGAACTTGTACTGTCAGGGAGTGTCCTAACACTATGGAATCACTTGTCTGATAGCTAGAGCTGTGGCTGCAACTGACTTGAGGCACGCAGGCAAAGCCTGGGCTACTGGATCTAATGTGCTAGAAAAATAAGCACAAGGCTTGTGTTGTCCTGCTTGATCTTGCGTGAGAACAGATAATGCTGTACCATCACGTTCAGTGACAAAAAGTGTAAAAGGCTTACTATAGTTTGGTGTCGCTAAAACAGGTGCTTGGCATAGAGCTTTCTTTAACTCCTTGAAAACAAGTGTATGTTCCTGGGTCCAAGGGAGGACAGTCGATGTGGCTGCCTCCTGTGTCGTTAACTGTATCAGTGGTTTGGCTAGATATGCGTACTGAGGGATCCATTGTCTGCAGTAAGAAGTGAGGCCTATAAAAGCTCATACCTCCTTCTGTGTCTTGGGCTGTGGAAGATGTGCTATTAACTGGATACGGTCAGGTGTCAACTGTCTACCCCTCTTGGACAGTAAGTGTCCAAGGTATACCACTTGCTGGACACAGAATTGCAGTTTCGAAGGGGACACCTTGTGCCCCATCTCTGCCAGAAAATACAGGACCGTAAGTGACGCACGTTCGCAGTCACGTTCTGTACGGGCTGTGATCAATAGATCATCGACATACTGGAGCAGGGCAGTGTCAGTTGGCATGTGAATACTGTCTAGTTGTCTTTTAAGTGCTTGACTGTAAATACTAGGACTTTCTGTGAACCCTTGAGGTGCTCGTGTGAATTTATAGCTTCTTCCATTTAAACAGAATCCGAAAAGAAACTGGCTGTCTGGATGAATGGGGACACTAAAGAATGCGTTCTTGAGATCAATAACTGTAAAGAACGTAGCTTCAGAATCAATGGCAGTCAATAGAGAAGAGATATCTGGAACCACAGGGTACTGGGGTATGATACATTTATTAAGTTCTCGAAGGTCAATCACTAATCGATAAACTGGGGGTGCATTTGGATCAGTACGTTTAAGAATCGGAATGATAGGAGAATTACATACATTGGAGTCAGTTTCTACAACTACTCCTTGAGCAATGAGCTCGTCAATAATTTTCAATAAGGCTGCTACAGCCTCAGGTGGCAATTTGTACTGTCGGATTCTTGGTAATACAACACCTTGTTTCAGAGTGACACGATATGGTGTAATGTGCATACAACCTACATCAGTTGGACCTTGCGCCCATAAATGCTGTGGTACATTCAGTAATCTTGGATCAAAATCACGTAACACATAATGACCTTTAAAATCACGTAAAAACAATCTCACTCCTTCCGGAGAGCAGCATATTACCGCTCCTAATTCTTTCAATGTTTTAATACCAAGTAAATTTTCAGGACAGGATTTCGTAAGTAACAAGTCTGTAGTTCGGGACAATGGACCAACTTCTAGGGAAACTGGTTTCGATATTTCATTAACAATAGGCTTTCCTGAAAATCCCAGGGAAACATTTCTTGAGCCTGAGAGTGGAGCCCCTGGAACCTCGTCATGACTGATGGTAGTCCTACTTGCCCCTGTATCAATCAGAAACTTTCTGTCTTTCCCTAATACTTGACTGTGTACATAGGGACCCTCTTGATCTACAGGAACCTCGATGAGAGGCAAGCCAACCTCCCTCTCTAGGCTGTTTCATGAATACTGCTGATATTCTGGATAATCTGACTGTGCGTACTGGTACATCTGTTGTGTAACGTGTTGTGTGGCAGCTATAGGCTGCGGTACTGTAACTGACTGTTGTGCATTCTGCGGTGGTTGCTGCGAATTTTGCGGAACATGTTCCTGTCTAGGAGGACGCGGTCTCTCTTTTGTCTTACCTGTAGCTATGTTGTGTTTCAGAACTGCACATTCGTTTATATAATGACCTGGCTGTTTACAGTAATTGCATGTCCCTTTAACGGGAGCTGCAGAATGGCTAGTCTGATTCGGACCCCTCTTCTGACTCTCTGCTGGAACAGACTGTGCAACTAGTACTTTCATTTTCGTGTCCTTCATACGTCTCCTTTCGTGTTCTTGCTCTTCCCTGATTCTATTCTGGTGATACTGTAACATCTGGAGCATTTGTGACGGGGTATTAGCTTGCCAAGTACTCTCGACCTTCAATACTCGATTTTTAACTTGCGGTAAAGAATTTTCAACTAGTTTAGTAACAAAAAGATGTGGATACGATTCACTACTTGTTTTCAGACCGCTATTAATAATGAAACATTTCTCAAATCTGGAATAAAAATCACTAGTGTCTTCGTCTTGTTTCTGTTTACAGGCTGAGATGGCATCCCAATCTTCCTTTTTCGTGGCTAGCAATCTTGGCAAGACTTGTATTAACAGTTCGGGCAACTCTTTGGCTCTATCCCCAAGACCAGTACCTGGGACCCGTGCATTATCTTCGTTCTCTAACGCGGTCCAGTCAATCTTTTTCTCTCCCACCTCCCATTCTTTTTCTTTCAGTTTTTCATATATGCCCGCAGGCAACAGGACCTTTAACATTTTGATGATATCTGGATACGTGTATTCTCCCATACGGAGCATGTCTTTTAATTCTCGGTGGAACCCTGCTGGATCTTTATCGTGACAGGGCACTAACTTTTTCATTTCTAGAAGTTCTATTTTCGTGATAGGGGTATAAACAAATACTCGTTCGAGATTACCCCCCGTTCCCTTAACTGGATGCACTTCTCTCAACGGATTCTGTCTGTCTATGTAGAATGGGGGTGAAACGGGAACAAAATGCGGAGTCAGGAACGTTCTGTATTTGTGGCGCTGTTCTAAAATGACACTAATTAAATCGGTACCTAGACCTTTCCATCTGTTTAGTAGTAACTCGTTCAATACATTATATAAGGGACCTGGATCAGAATGCTGACTCTCGTACTGTGTAATGAGGTGCTGGATCATGTACATACCCACCAGTCGCTGTTCGGCTGGGGGCAGTTTCAGAAACATTTGAGCCACTACTTCGTCTGGAAACGTGGTAGAATCACTAGTCCATCGAACTGCTGATCGGGCTAGTTCTTGTTCATGCATGGCACTAAGCTCACTGTAACCTATTCGTAATTTCAGAACTTTATCGGTAGCCTGGAATACTTGTTCAAGAGAACACTGTTCTGGTACGGGTGGAGGAAAAGCTTTCTTGTAATCTAGACGTGTGTGTCTATCAGAAGGTCTCGTTCTACCTACATACGCTATTCTAGTGGGATTCTCGTTGTCTACCTCTTCGTCTGAAGAGTCATTCTCTTTCTCGGCTACTCTCATTGCTTCCTCCTTTTGGTGTATACTTATAATTTCTTTACGAATCTTTCTGTACATGGTTTCTATACAATTTGGTGTTCTGTGTTTTCCTTCTGCTATATTGTCACTCCATCTGGTCAGGACTTTCATATCTTCTTTGTTTTTATCAGGATAATCCTGTTCTCTTAATAAACAATTTATTAAAAATTGCAAAATCATGCCTTGAATCTCGACTTTCCTGTGTACCATAGCTTCGTGAATACTTTCTGGTTTCTCCCCCGTACGAATGAAGTGATATATTCTGTCTAGATGTTGTTCCATATTTGATATGGTAACCAGGAAGCTTGCAACTCGTCTTAAACGTATGGAATATATTATCATACTATCTTCGCCTGGTACCGGGTCATATCTACAATCAGATCCACACTCATTAAAGTACTTTTTGAGGGCTTCGTACGTAGTCACTTTTGGCATACGTTGTAACGCTGCATCTCTCAGCGTCAGTCGCTTTGTTTGAGGCGGGGTGATAGGAGTACCTCCCCCTGCTCCTCCTGAACTGGAATCGTCAGTTAATACTGAGTGTGCGGCTGCTGGTAACGTGACTGGCAAAGTAGGGGTACGTAATGTGGGTTGGTCCTGGGGTGCTGGCACATTAACAGGACCAACGACTGGAGGCACAGTAATTACATTAACAGGAGGTGGAAGTTGAACCGGTGCAGGATTCGTATTAGCATATTCTGGGACAGTGTCGTCTAAATAGGAAGAAAGGAAAATTTCAGCTGCGGTCGGTTTATGACGTAGCTTAGTCGGGACCGAGGGTGGCGGTAGATTACAGAGTGTTTCCGGGGTTGCTTTAGGCAAACCCTCGGCGAGAAGAGGATACATACCTTTAATAAGGGCATTTCTTTGTCTGTCTGACTGTTCTGCTCTAACTCGTTCGCCTTCTTCTAGTAATTCCCTTTCTTGGGCTTTTTCTGAGGATTCTCTACTTAATTCTGCTTTTCTGAATTCTTTCTCTGTTCTTTTATGGGATTCTTTATGCCATAATTCTATGGCATCTTTCTGGGATTGTCTGGCTTTCTTTTTCCACAGTGCTTCTTCTACTCTCATGATGCACTCGGCATCCCACGTTCCTGAAACAGGCCATCTATATTTCTCTTCGAGGTCCTTCGTGTAATCAACCCATAAATCTAGATGCAATATGGCATCTAAGCCATGCTTATGATACATGAAATGTCCAGGACTGTCCCTGGGAGGGACAGGAACTGATTCTTCGAGTAACCCTTTTCTGGTTTTTATCTGATGTAATTTCGAAAACAGCGGCATATTTGAACCGTACTTGAACTTGAACACAATACACAATGAACACAGTAATGAATAGCAAAACAATCATTCATACCACGACATCAAGAACACATTAATAACAGTTCGAACAGATACTACCTAATACATTGAAATCATAATACTTGAACTTCTCGAGAACAGACTTACTAGAATTACTGGATGCACTGCTAAAACAGTACAGAACATACCGGTCTCCTAAAGAGACACGTCATACCGTATCCACCTAGGTGAACACGTCGGACCGGATCTGTGTACCCAAACCCGTCGGACCGGGCACAAATTAATGAACCCGTCTAGATACGTCCCAGCAACGGTACTCACCGGGAAGCAAACTGAAGGCCTCGGACTGGACTGGACTGCTACGACGTCTGGTTACTGCTACGCACTACGCATGCGCCTCGGGCTTCGGGCTTCGGAAACAGGTGGGCCTCCGGATACCTCGGACCTTGCTCTCTCGGCTTGGGCTCTGGTCGGGACGACCCGCCTTCCTCACCGCCTCGTCTGGATGCCGGACCGCAGTCTCCGTCTCCTCCGTGGGCCTGAGGGAGACTTGAAGCAGAAATATCTGCACGTGCACAGTAGAGTTCCGTCACGGCTGTAGAAGGGTCAGGGGGCCTGCGTTACATCGCTGGTGCGTGGGGAAGGGGCTCATCCCTGTTCGGGCACCATAATGTGGTAAATAAATAATTAAATACCGGTACTATTTTTCTATGCATTAACTGAAAAGGATAGCTCAATAAATAAGAGGCAGGATCCGTGATATCTGAGTCAAATGGGCTTTAATCAGATGGCTCGAGCCAATGGACCATCGGGTTCCATCACCTGCAAAGGTTCAGGAAGGGACAGACACAAGGGAAAGAGGGAATCGCGCAATGTCATATTAACATCATACAGTATATATAGTAAAACAGTACAATTGCATTGCATACAGTAGGCGTAACAAGTGACAAACGAAAGATAAGAACATATGGGCGTAACAAGAAGGTGTGCACAGGGCGTGCACGGAGACATGTGATGCAAACGTCACAGAAGTGTCATAAATGGGTGGATACATGGAGGGGGGCTACCTGGGCAGCTGGAACCTTTAACCTACTGGTGCGCGCAAACGGACTATGACGTGTAACTGGGGAGAGCTGGGGGCTCTGACTTCTGGCACTAGAAGAGGAGACTAAAGTCTGGGATGTCAGGACGACATGTACCTATAGCATATCTGGTATCTCGTGTTTGGAGTACATATTGCTTGAATCTAAAAGTCATCAGGGCAAAGGCTACTTGTCACTAAGGCTGGTGCATGCATATATTCTACATGTATTGCGTGTGCTATGAATCTTCTATGGATACTAATTCAGTAATTCTCTTGCATGGAGACAGAAAGACTAGACTATAGCTGAAGATGTTTATGCGGTTCGTTAGCTTAGGAATGTGAAGCCGGGGAGCGGAACTGATAACTAGAGGCATAACATATTCTTGGCAGGCAGGCAGGCCAGGCTGGGCACCGCGCTGCTTGGCAGAAAGTAAGTGAAGGGTCAGGGATGCGGGAGGGGCTGCATCGCTCCTCGGAGTGGTTTCAGGAGACTTGAGCTTGAATCTGGTGTCCGGGCCCTGTAAGGCCTAGAAACGGGGACAACTCGATGAATTAACGTGCACAATGGAAAGACGTTGGCAACATAGGCCTAATACTCGTTGCTTTCACGAGGACTGGATAACTGGCATACTATCGTTGGACACAACTATAATTGCGTCTTTATTCGGTCAAGGGGGTAAATATGCATATCGATCATGCACATATAACATATAATGGGGAACACGTAGGGACACATGACAGGGCAAAATTCAATTTTCCTCAGTAGGATAGCTACAATCAATGTTTGTGGGCTTAATGATGCGAATAAAAGACTTAGGGTTACAGCACTACTAAGAACTCTGCGATTGGATTTAGTCTGCCTGCAGGAAACACATCTCGAGGCAACAAGAGGAAATTTACTGGACCAACTGGGGTTTATGGTATTGGCAAATTCTAAACAGTCATTAAGGACTAGGGGAGTCGCTGTATTAGGGAGAAGGAATGATGTGCTGGTGATAAGAAATAAGGAGGACTTATGGGGTAGATGGGTTCTATTAGAGTTAAGATTTAAGGGAGACAAACTAACTCTCGTCACAATATATGGGTCAACAGAGGATGACCCGGAAGTCTTTCAACATCTTGATACAGAGCTAGCTCAGTGGCCAGAGCCTATAGTTTGCTGTGGTGAATTTAATATTCACGATCCCAGTAGTATCTTTCTTCAGCCACAGGGGTATTATACGGGGAGGAAGAAGAGGGTACATACAGCACTTTCAAATATGGTGGTCCATAACTCCTTGAATGACCCACGGATTAAGATACACCCTAATATAGACGGTAGTACTTTCTATTCCTTTCCCCATAAAGTTACGGTCAGGCTGGACTATTTTTTGATTTCCAATTCCCTGCAGACTGATGCACATATTGAAAGGAGACCACAAATTATTTCGGATCACAATCCTCGAATCCTGACAGTCAGACTAGGACAGGCGCAAAAAAGGGTCACCCAATGGACTTTTGAAAGAGCACTATTGAAGGACAAGATGTATAAAATTCATATGGGCGGATGGATTAAGAGCTACTGGGAGATCAATAGAGGAACAGCACCCCCGGGGGTGGTATGGGACGCCTTTAAAGCAGGAGTCAGGGGAGAGACACTGAGTTTTGTACTTTCCAGTCAAAAAAGGGAAAAAGAAAGAATAGAGCAACTCTCTAGAAACCTACTTAAGGAAGAGAATGAACTAACACTAGCTATACAACAGCATTTACCCCTAGATCAGCATTTATTGAGAATAACAGCTCTCAGGGCAGAAGCTTCGGAAAACATCATCAAAAAGGCAGCAGAGAATTATCTGATTAAAAAAGAGGCCGCATATGAGTTAAGTGAAAGAGTCGGCCACATTCTAGCCGTAAGAACTAGACAGAGGTTAGCGGCGGCAGACATCAAGGAAATAGTGGATGGGCAGGGCAATACAGAAATGGATTCAGTCAGGAAGGTTTTTAGGCAGTTTTATAAGGACCTATATGCCATCGGCAACACAGGAGGTTTAGCAGAGATAGACAGGTATCTAACGGATATTCCTAAACCATTCATCACAGTGGAACAAAGGGAGGAGCTGGACTCTCCCTTCCGCCTCGAGGAATTTATGTTAGCTTTGGCTAGCCTCCCCTCGGGTAAAGCAGCGGGCCCAGATCAGCTGCCTGTGGAGTTTTATAAGGCCTTCCAAGGAGACATTGCTGGAGAAATGTTAAATGTTATGTGGCAGGCACAAAAAGAAGAGTCAATACCTGAGACATGGGGAGAAGCTGACAATATTGTGATTTTAAAGAAAGGGAAACCTGCAACTATACCAGGCTCCTATAGACCGATCACAATAATGAACACCGACGCTAAAACATATTCTAAAATATTAGCTATGAGGATCACTGGGGTTATTGAGGGGGTGGTATGCCCCATACAACATGGGTTTATCCCTGGCAAGGGCACTACACAACATGTTAGGCAGTTGATCACAATGTTCGATGCGGCAGGTACCCTGGGGGACCCTATGGCAGCGCTTTTTCTAGACGCTGAGAAGGCGTTCAATAGGGTCTCCTGGGATTACCTGTGGCAAGCATTGAAATGGAGTGGAGAAGTGTGGCTCACTGGTTAGAGGAGGCAGACCTGGAAGCAGAGGTCAGCCTGTGACCAGGGTTCAATTCCCGGCTCGGCGGGGTCTTGAGTCCTAAATTGTCCATGGACTTGACAATTCTCACTCCGGTGCCTACTCGATTCACGGGTTCACACTCTGCGACTCTGGGCAATAGCTTGCTTAATCTCCACAACTGCCCCTCGCGGCGGGATGCCTGGCTTTCACCTTGCGGATACCCTGCCAGGGTTATCTCACAGGGGAATACCAGGACGGGTTCCCTAAGCAAGCGCTTAGAAACCGCTCGGTGATTTGCGCTATATAAATTCCTGTACATTTACATTTACATTTTACAGTGGCATAGGCGAGGGCTATATAAAAGCTATCCAGACTCTCTACAAAGAGCCAACAGCAAGAATCAGGGTCAATAGGGGACACTCGGGAGCAGTTAAGATATGTAGAGGCAAGGATGTCCATCATCCCCCCTGCTGTTCGCTATATATTTGGACCCTTTCCTACGGAGATTGGAAGGTAACCCAGGGATTCTCCCAATGAGAGAAAACGGCTGCGAAGTTAAATCATTGGCCTACGCAGATGACGTTGCCATTTTGACACCTAATCCATCAGCAGCTATTGGTGAAATAGAGCATGAGGCGCAGTTATTTGGGCAGGTGTCAGGCTATAGCTTAAATAGAAGTAAGACACAGATAGTAGGCAATAGGCTTGTAGATTGTAATGACCAAAGGGTGGTAAGCTCGGCAATATAACTGGGAGTGGCAATTTCAGCAGACTTAGATGTAGTGGTACAGAGCAATATCGCCCCATTAATAGATAGGGTAAAGCTAGACCTAGAGAGAATGAATAACTTGCACCTATCTCTAGTCTGCTGCACTAACGTCATCAAGATGTTAATTTTACCAAATTTTTTATATTGTTTTAGGGCAATTCCGTTATTTTTTTTTTTAATAAATGGTTTAATGCAATAGAGATAGCTCTCAACAGATTTATCTGGGCACAAGGAAAGACGCGTAGAGCTTATAGGTTTATATCCCTGCCAAGAGACAGGGGGGGGTGGGGTGCACCAGATTTTAAATTATATTACTGGGCAGCTGCCATACAATATATGCAGGGACTGGTGGGCGCCGACGGCTTCAATCAAAGAATCACTAACTACTCCACCAAAATATATGCCGCAGTACTAGGGGCAGTGACGGAAAACTGTTTCTTAAACTGTATCGACTTTGGATATTATAAAAGAACTAAATTCAAGACAGTAGGGGCTGCCATCAAAGTCTGGAATAGTTTTTTAAAAAGGTCCCGTCTCGGGAGGTTTAATCGGTAAATCAGGCTATATAAAAACAAGTCCTTTCCGATACCAATCTTCACAGATATCGTGATGGCAGGATGGGCAGAGGAGGGGATCATCCAGTTGGTAACGTAATGAATACCGAGGGATTTCTGCAGTTTTCAGAGTTGGTAACTAAATATGGAATAGACAGGAGGGACTTCTTTAAATACTTGCAAGTAAGACGTTTTTTAAATACTAAACGAAGAGGCTTGGCGGGCTTCGTTAAAATAGATATATTGGAGAAAATTAGGTTGGGGGGAATGTACTATTCACAGTTTTTATGCATGTCTACTAGAAGGAAAAGCTGATGACAGAGAGAAATACAGTAAGAAATGTGTAGAGAAATTGAACGGAGAAGAAAGTTGGTTTGAGGACTCCCTGGATTTGGGGCGTACAATTCTTTGCTTTGCCCCCTTACAATCACAGCATTATAAAACATTGTACTCACTGTATTTTACACCAGCAAGAATTGCAAAATGGGGAGGCACTACGGGCACATTATGTCCACGATGTAATTTAGCAGAGGCAGATATGATCCATATCTTTGCTACATGCCCTCAATTGCATACCCTAATTAGAGATATAGAGAAGTTCTTAGATCAATCCCTGGATATTCAAGTTATGCTTAACCCTACGAGAATCTTATTAGGGATAGGGCCAGACATAATTGAGCCACAGAGAGAATTCCTGTTTATCGCTATGGCAGTATACAGACTAAGTTTAGCTAGGGCTTGGCTGGATAAAACCCTCCCAGCAATGCGAGTATGGTTGGCTAATCTCTTAGCGGCATACAATATGGAAAAGCCTATATACGCACGAAAAGGCAAGAAAGGAAGGATGCTAGGTCTAAGAATATGGGATCCTATTTGTAGATGGAAACGGCAGTTGGAGACTAACTACTCTTCTGGCTAGGCTGATCCCATGCCTTTAGGGGTATTTATTTCATTATTTGGGGTATTTATTATTTCTCTTATAACTTTATGTTCGGTTTGTAACCAGGAGGTGGTGCCATAATTAATTAAAGTTGTTGTAATTAATTGTAATGAAATGTAATTACAAACAAAAGATACTGCTTGTTTATTAATTGTGGAGAAAGTAAGATAGCAAATGTGTTATGATCTGTAAATATGTGCAACTTGGAAAAATAAAAACATAATAAAAAAAAAAAAAAGGAACCCCAAGTGAGTCAGCACAGGACCTTGGGGAGCAACTTTTTAGATACAACAACGGTCCCATGCATCAATGAATCAGCCAAAAAGATAAATACAGACACAGTCGATTCTGTATTAAGTGACTAAATATTTTTACTTTAAGAAGGAATACACAGAGAATTTCCTTCAACAGTTTCACGTTGTGGGGCACAAGCCTGTACCCCAATTAAGCACAAACACCTTAGTACACTCAAAGTGAGCGGGAAAGGGCTTTTAGGCAAAAAGCTTAAGTGTTCTCAAAATTGCAGTTAGAATAAGAATTTCAACATGCACCTTTACATCAACATATTAAATGTAAACTATGTATAAGGCACAAACTCGTCGACGGCGTTTTGATCACAATAGGTAACGTTACCTAGTCCCCGTTCTCCCTCTACTTGGCGTCCGTGAAGCTGTTTTCGTCTTCCTTGGCCACACTCGGCATTTTTATCACGGCACTTCCGCGCCACTATTCCCGTAAATTACACTACCGCGGGATCCTTTTCTACTCTGTTATGGTTCCGTTCACTGCAGCTCCCAGCCCACGTGATACTGCAAATATTCACTAGATCCCATACAAACCTTCTATTCTCCACTCTGGCAGATTCTCACCCACGGGAACAACTGTTAGTCACTAAGTCTACAGGCAAATCCTTGTATCTACCCCATGGGTACATGTCGTTTCATCCGTTGCCTTACTCGCACCTTGTCGCTACAACCTTTAGTAACCATAAGTTACTTTGATATATTCTGCCCGACCGAATAATTGTCTGAAGTCCTACTTCAGGCAATTTCACTTCTGTTTTTAGCCCAACCTTTAAGGATTGACTTGCCTGGTTTGTTTTTAATCAACACCACCTCTCCACCTATCACCACGTTGTGAGTCAATATCTATAAATGTCGATTTTATATATCTCCCTATATTTCTTTCCTCCCCACATTTTCTTTTAGGTTTTAGAGGCTTGAAATTAATTAGGCACTTACCAGTTGTCCTGATGATGATCCATTTGATTTAAAAGTGGGATCGAAACGCCGTCGACCAGTTTATGTGCCTTATACATTGTTTATACCATGTAATATGTTGATGTAAAGGTGCATGTTGAAATTCTTGTTCTAACTGCAATTTTGAGAACACTTAAGCTTTTTGCCTAAAAGCCCTTTCCTGCTCACTTTGAGTGTACTAAGGTGTTTGTGCTTAATTGGGGTACAGGCTTGTGCCCCACAACGTGAAACTGTTGAAGGACTTTCTCTGTGTATTCCTGCTAAAGTAAAAATATTTAGACCTCTGTCCGGCTGGACAAGTCACTTAATACAGAATCGACTGTGTCTGTATTTATCTTTTTGCCTGATTATTTGATGCATGGGACCGTTGCTGTTTATTGGCATGACATCGGTCTACAGGTATTAAAAATAAACATATAAATTCACAGGTGTTCAGCCCGTTTCTCTGGTGAAGTCACTCATTGTCATGTATTCGGCTGCTTCTTCTATTTTTAGGTGAGTACAAATAACGTGCCGTTCCCCCTCCTTCGATTCTCTCTTTTTCTCCCCCTTTTATGTCTCTCTTGCCCTCTTTATCTGTCCCCCTCTCTATCTCCCACACACTCCTGTTAGCGTTGACTACATGAATGTCGCTGCCACTTCTGGCATTCATACGACAAATCCTTTAGAATATTTGAGGACAAGGGACAATCTAGTGTGGAAGACGAGTTGCTGTGAGTGCAACTGATTGTCCTGGCACATATATGCTTTTGATGTGGGTTTTTGCTATTTCACCACATTCTTCAGAGTCTGCTGCGTACAGTGGTTCAATTCTGGTAATAAGGTACAGTTTGCCAAGACACTGAATTAATAGAAATAGCCAAGTCGGAGTGGAGCCATGAGTCACACTTTGCTATAAGGCCCAAGGCACAAGCAGATCCATCAACCGATACCAGTCTGTAAAAGATGCAGCAAACGTTACATAAAAACAAGGTATATGCTCTTTTATATCTAAAAATAGGTTATTTCTTGAACACTTGTGCTTCACTTTAGTTCATTACATGTACTGCAGTGGCATTTGTTAATAGTAATACATGCATTTTACCAAAGAAGCTTACCGTCTCCAGAGCCCTGACAACATGTCCACTCTGGGTGTGTGAGTTTATAGGTTTTATTACTAACCTGACAAGATAGCTGAAAATACCGTTGTTAGTCCCAGTATTGCTCAGTGTTGCTTTTACAGGTAGTGTGGTCAGGTGCGATTGAATGTTTTACTTTGTATCTCTTCTTCATCAAATAAAAATCAACAATGTTTCTTTTCTTTTAGTCCACATTGTGCTTGTCTCCCACTGTGTATCCTGGTGCATCATGTCGCTTTGCTATGTGAAACAATCACTGGAAACAAACACTTTTATAATTCTGCAAACACTTTTCTGTTTTTCTTCTTTACTGTTTGTCGGGTCTTCTATCATCTGGTATTTCAATGTTGCACATAATTAGAATGTTTTCTTTTTCTGTAATTCATTCTTCATACAATAACTGCACTGTTCAGGTCTGGTCTATGTCCTCAGATGTGTCAATATTATTTTTGATGTTCTTAAGTTCTTTCCGGAATCTCTACATCTCTAGCAATATTTCCATGTGAGTTAAATGTAGGAGTGTATTCACTGAGGGCTGTGTGGGATCGAACATTGACAAAAGCCCTTCTCACTTATCAGTGCCCTTATATGTTTTCCCCCTGTGTGTTTGCTTATGACTTTGTAGCTCTAATAGTAGACTAAAGCTCTTCCCACATTCATTGCACTTGAGTGGCTTTCCCCCTGTGTGCGTGTTTGTTGATGTTTTCGTAAGGTTGATAACTGACAAAGCTCTTCAAACATTCACAGCAATCATATGTTTTTTCCCGTGTGTATTCGCTGATGTCTTTGTAGGTCTGATAATTGACTAAAGCACTTCCCAGGTTCATTGCACTTGAATGGTTTTTCTCCTGTGTGAGTTTGCTACGATACCTTATTAATGAAGTGAAGCAAAAACTACTGTCACATTCACTACAATGATAGGGTTTTTCCCCCGTGTGTGTGTTCGCTATGTGTTTGGAGGTTTGATAATCGACTAAAGCTCTTCCCACATTCACTGCACTTGAATGGTTTTTCTCCTGTGTGTGTTCCCTGGTGTCTTTGTAGGTCTGATAATTGACTAATTCTCTTCCCACATTCACTGCACTTGAAAGGTTTTTCTCCTGTGTGTGTTCCCTGGTATCTTTGTAGGTCTGATAATTGACTAATTCTCTTCCCACATTCATTGCACTTGAATGGTTTTTCTACTGTGTGTGTTCGCGGATGATAACTTAATGCTGAAGAGCTACAAAAACTACTGTCACGTTCACTACAATGATAGGGTTTTTCCCCCGTGTGTGTTTGCTGATGACTTTTTAGGTCTGATAAAGATCTGTGGGGCCCCTGCCATTGGCCCCCAGAAATGGGTACAGTTCCCCAGCCTGTTCAATCCGCCCGTAATTTGGGGATAATGATTTATGACCAACTTTCCATGAGGCAACAAGCTACAAAACCCGCTTCCACATGTTTTACCATCCTGAGGTGGCTTAGGAAGCTATTATGGATGCTGCCAAGTTCGACTCAGAGGACAGTAATTTAAGCACTGATAGTCTCTAGATTGGACTGTGGCAACATCCTATATCTGGGAGCCAATAAAGAGGTAATCCGGAGATTACAGATGGTATAGAACGCTGCTGCGAGGTTGCTGTGTCATGTTCCGAAAACACCTTCCATCTCAGGCAAGCTTCGGGACCTTCACTGGCTGAGAATTGAAAACCGAACCAAATTTAAAGCCATGTGCTTTATGCATAAAATTAAACTCGGTACAGATCCTCACTACCTAGGTTCCTTAGTCCAGCCATACCTCCCTGCACGCCCATTTAGATCATCTTTCCAGTCCAAATACTCAGTTCCAAGATTTAAATCTGTCCGCATGGGGGGCGACTCTTTCTCTTATCTGGCACCCGTACTGTGGAACTCCCTCCCAATCTCTCTTCGTCATGAAACTAATCATGTTAGCGTCCATAAAAGCCTTAAGACCTGGCCACTTAATCAGTAATTCGGACTGTTGACGCATCTGTCCTTGGCGCCGGGAAACCTCCGGGTAGCTGTGCGCCTTACAAATCTATTTTAATAATAATAATAATAATAACTGCACTTGAATGGCTTTTCCCCTGTGTGTGTTTGTTGATGTTTTTGGAGATTTGATAAGTGACTGAAGCACTTTGCACATTCACTGCACTTGAATGGCTTTTCTCCTGTGTGTGTTCGCTGCTGTCTTTGTAGTTCTGATAACCTACTTAAGCTCTTGACACATTCAGTGCACTTGAATGTTTTTTCTCCTGTGCGAGTTTGCTGATGACTTTTTAGTTCTGATAACCAACTAAAGCTCTTTACACATTCACTGCACTTGAATGGTTTTTACCCCGTGTGTGTTCGATTATGACTTTGAAGGTGTAATAACTGACTAAAGCACTTTGCACATTCACTGCACTTGAATGGTTTTTCCCCTGTGTGTGTTCGCTGATGTCTTTGAAGGTGTGATAACCGACTAAAGCCTTTTGCACATTCACTGCACTTGAATGGTTTTTCTCCTGTGTGTGTTCCCTGATGATAACTTAATGCTGAAGAGTCGCGAAAACTACTGTCACATTCACTACAATGATAAGGTTTTTCCCCCGTGTGTGTTCGCTGATGACTTCTTAGGTTTGATAACCGACTGTAGCTCTTCCCACATTTATTGCACTTGAATGGCTTTTCCCCCGTGTGTGTTTGCTGATGACCTCTTAGGTTTGATAACTGACTAAAGCTCTTTTCACATTCACTGCACTTGAATGGTTTTTCCCCCATGTGTGTTCGCTGATGACCTCTTAGGTTTGATAACTCACTAAAGCTCTTTTCACATTCACTGCACTTGAATGGTTTTTCTCCTGTGTGTGTTCGCTGATGACTTTTTAGGTGTGATAACTGATTAAAGCTCTTTACACATTCACTGCACTTGAATGGATTTTCCCCTGTGTGTGTTCGCTGATGTCTTAGAAGGCTTGATAACTCACTAAAGCACTTTGCACATTCAGTGCACTTGAATGGTTTTTCCCGTGAGTGTATTCGCTTATGTTTTTGGAGGTTTGAAAAGTGACTAAAGCACTTTGCACATTCAATGCAATGATACAGCTTTTCCCCTGTGTGTGTTCGCTGATGGCTTTGAAGGCTTGATAAGTGACTAAAGCTCTTTACACATTCACTGCACTTGAATGGTTTTTGTCCTGTGTACGCGTGCTGATGAAGCTTGCGTAGTGATGACAAACTAAAGTTCTTGCTGCATGTGTATGATTCTTCTTTCTTGGTTAGTGTCTGTGGGTCGGGTATATATTTGCCTACATCCCATGACTGTATTTCCTGATGGGCCAACATGGCTGATAAAGCGCTTGTGTTTTTTCTCACACAATTTATATGTGTGCAGTATTTTGCACGTTTGATTTCTGTTTTAACAACAAAATGTGATAGGCACCAAATATTTGCCACACTCCTAATATGTAGAAGGTGTCTTTGTAGGCGATTGTGCCTTTAGATTGGATTATGGCAATGCACACTTGTGGGTAAAGATGTATCTTCCTTCTGGCCAGTGCAAATAGGGACAGTCTGTTGTATTTTAGATAGAAGAACTCCTCTTTCATTTACCTGTCTATTGTCTGGCTCAACTCTGTTGTGCTTTTCTCTGGTTGCTGTGGTTTGGCCAGAAAGAGTTTAAAATTCACCTAGAGCACTGAATGATGGCTTGTCGTCATTTTAGAAAACAGAGCACTGCGGTAATCACACTATACCGATCCCATGATCAAATCTGGTGTTGGACACTTGTTTATACAGGAGGCGGTTTGTTATTGTTGTTGCCTTAATGTTCCTAAGGTCATTTCTTCGTCTTGTGGCGTAGAGGTGCACAGCTCAGACTCTTGCAATCACTGAAGTGCCCTTGATGCTTCATCCGGGATCTGTCAGTTTGTGTGCAGGTTCCTCTGCTGCCGACTGCGCTGATGTTTTCATGGATATTGTAGCTCAATATTTCTGCTATTATTGAAGATTTACAGCATTAGCTTTGTTATTGATGGTCATTTCATACATTCAAGGCTTGTTTTCTGTTGGATGTAAAGATATTGAAAATTACTAGATTGAAACATAATGGAATGAGAATTCACAATGTTTAACTGGTTGTAAAAGACATTTCGGGGACGATTTACCAAATCTCCACACAATGCAGCGCAGCCCTCCCCAGCGAGGCTGCGCTGCGTGGCGCGACAGGAAGGGAACAGGAGAGCACCATATTTTCAAAGATATGGCTCTCTCCTTCCCTTTCCCTTGCGCCGGCACTGATTATAGCGGCTCTGTGCCATGCACACACCTTAGCACCAGATCGCTAGGGTGTGTGTGTGAGTCCAGCATAGGTTCCGTACAGGAAGGACACCCTTCCTGTACATATTACTATGCCTAGACACGAGGGAAAGCTTTTACCATATTGTATATGTGTTGCACAGTGCAGCACGCATGCAAAGTCAGAAAAGGAAGGAGAAATGAAAGCATTTCTACTTCCTTGCACCTAGTTGTGTGGTTGCACGGTACCAACCTTGGCAGGCACCCATGGCACAAAGTAATGCGAAACAATGCTATGCGCAGTGTCACATTACTTTAACGTTATTTCCAGCGCTAAACAAGTTTAGCGCTGGAAAGTAAATTAGGAAAAAAAGATTTTGCGCCATTTTGAGCCACTTTTGTGCCGCAAATACAGCGGAAATACTTAGTAAATCTCCCCCTTCTTCTTTATCGCTTTTGAAACTTAGCAAGGAATATTTCATCATACACAGATATTTAACTAAAAGTTCGGTTGATCAGGTGACATCTTATTACATTTACAGAGTAAGGGCGCTCACGGAGCACCCAAGTGCTTGAGGTATAGCTTAAGATAGAGGCATATGGTGAAGATTTCATTTAAACAACAATAGAGTTTAGAAAAAGAGATGGATCAGGCTGGGCTGCAAAATTTCCAGTAACTCTTCACGAAGTATAAAACAAAAGTAACTCTATTCACACACTTCTTCTCGTTCTTCCCTATTCACTTAAGATCATCTCAGATACCAACTCCTGTCTTTACCTCACTGTTCATAAGTCACCTTTGACACTTTCAACAGCTCCCTTGGTTCAAGCATTTCTGGTTTATTCTAACCTGGAAGATTGGAACTTTATTGTGGGTTGAGGGGGGTTTCCTTTCACCATAACATCTGTCCATCTCCCTGAAACTAGTGCAGCTTACAGCACCCGGTTCTGGCCCTGAAAGTTAACTTTAAAAAGCAAGTCTTTAGTTCTTCCTAAGGTGGATAAAGTTCTGTAAGATGCACCTCCTTCCAGAGCTTTTGTGTAAAACAGAGCGAGGGGTTCACTGTAAGGCCCGTTCTTTACATTATAAGCGCAGATAAGGTAAACAAATATTGATTCATATAATTTAATATTCAATGATATCAGTCATTTACTACTTATAGAGAATCCATCACAACCAATAATTTACCTGACATATCCCCGCAGCAGATGTGTGCCTATTACTCTGTTTCCCCCCATTTCCAACATTACATGGCATCTGGCATAACGTTGTCCTTTTGGGGCCCAGGATGCCATTTGTGACCGGATGAGCATTTGGAAGAACGGGAGGAGGTGTCAGTTATCCACAGGTGATGCGGCATTTCTACCTTTCCATATTTCTCATATTCAAGTTTACCTAATTTCATGTTCTTCGGCCCCCCTACTGCCCTCTGTCTGCACACTCACTCTGTGGGGTTCATCAGAAGTCAGATAACTGCCTCATACTCACAAGGCCATGGATCTCACTTCTTCTACAACACGTATTGCAGACAAAGGGCCTAGTTAGGAGTTTGTACAACAGATTATTGCCTCAAAACTAGGGGTGGGTGAAGAATTCCGATCTGCCAGGGGAGCTTGCGAAGTTTTGCCGACAGGTCCGGAGTTCCAAAAAACTCCACAAAGTGATACAGAACTGAGTTTTTTTTCATAAGCGGTTCGCCAACGGTAAGGTGGCGAGCGCTTGTGAGAATATATAATGCGCAAGGCCTCCTCACGGTGAGATTTCTAATTTAGGGAGGTCGCGACCACTTGAGTGTAGAAATCTGCCATTCTCGTTGATGAAGCTGCCACTCAATTAGAATGTCAATTCGAACGGCAGAAAGCAGCAGCGCCCTCTGGCGTGACGCGTAGTGCCGTTCATGCTGATTTTACAATGCGGGACAAACTCCTGGCACTAAAGATCAGTGAGAGCAGCGCAATTTAACAAACTCTGCCACTTGCGGAAGTCCTGTAGAGTGTGGAGTTTCTTGGGGTTCCGCAAGAGTAAAACTCTGCGAACTACACCAAGGCCGAATCAAAACGTGACAGATATCCGGTCTGCCTAATTTTAGTTCCCACAGGATGTAATGCATATTTAGTGGGGCGGGCAGGATACCCATCACATTTGTGATGGAATAAACCATCCGCTGAAATCTAAATCAGGCCTTTGATGTACATTGTGTCCAGTGTGACTAGCTGGGCTTGAAGGGTCTTGTGGTTTGTGGGTCTCTCACTGCTTTGAGGTCACCGCCAGGCAGAACTTCTGTCAACAGCGCCTTGTGCAGATCTTTCTTTCAGGCAGGCCCTCTGCCAGCTGTGCCTTGTACAGATCTTCCTTTCTAGGCAGTACTTCTGTCAGGTGTGCCCTGTGCAGATCTTCCTTCCAGCCTGGACTTCTGTCAGCTGTGCCTTGTACAGATCTTCCTTTCTAGGCAAAACGTCTGTCAGCTGCACCTTGTACAGATCTTCCTTTCTAGGCAGGAACTTCTGTCAGCTGCGCCTTGTGCAGATCTTCCTTTCAGGCAGGGACTTCTGTCAGCTGCGCCTTGTGCAGATCTTCCTTTCAGGCAGGGACTTCTGTCAGCTGCGTCTTGTGCAGATCCTACATCCAGGCAGGACTTCTGTCAGCTGTGCCTTGAGCAGATCTTCCTTTTTAGGCAAAACGTCTGTCAGCCACGACTTGTGCATATCTTCCTTACTAGGCAGGACCTTTGTCAGCTGCACCTTGTACAGATCTTCCTTTCTAGGCAGGGACTTCTGTCAGCTGCGCCTTGTGCAGATCTTCCTTTCAGGCAGGACTTATGTCAGCTGCTTGTGTGCAGATCTTCCTTCCAGGCAGGAATTCTGTCAGCTGCGCCGAGTGCAGATCTTCCTTCCAGGTAGGACTTCTCTCAGCTGCGCCTTGTGCGGATCTTCCATCGGGCAGGACTTCTGTCAGCTGTGCTCTGTGCAGATCTTCCTTCCAGGCAGGACGTCTGTCAGCTGCGCCTTGTGCATATCTTCCTTCAATGCAGGGGCTTCTGTCAGCTGCGCCCTGTGCAGATCTTCCTTCCAGGCAGGGGCTTGTGTCAGCTGCACCTTGTGTGAATCTTCCGTCCAGGCAGGGCTGCTGTCAGCGGTGCCTTGTGCAGATCTTCCTTCCAGGCAGGACTTCTGTCAGCTGAGCCTTGTGCAGATCTTCCTTCCAGGGTGGACTTCAATCATCTGTGCCCTGTGCAGATCTTCCTCCCAGGCAGGGGCTTCTGTCAGCTGCCTCTTGTGTAGATCTTTCTCCCAGGCAGGGTCTTCTGTCAGCTGCGCCTTGTGTAGATCTGCTTTCCAGACAAGGGCTTCTTTCCTCAATGATCAGTTCAAAGGTTGGGAGAGGTAGAACTGTTCTAGGTCATCTTCTTTATTGAAGTTCTACTGGTCATGCCACAGAGCTCGAGCTCTGAGAAGAATGAGAGTCTGGATTTTATGAGCTCTGTAGAGCATTGAGACGTCCTACCGCATCCAGCACATACTACAAGACTCCAGAAGTCAACACTACAAGTGCTTTTCCAAGGTTTAATTCAACCACTGAATCTGAACATCCCTTGCAGGAAGCTTTTCAAAACTAGGGGTACCTGGGCTTTCTCTCAGTGGCAGCTGGTGACATTTGAAAGTGGTGAGGCATAAAACAATTGTACTTCACTGTGGCGAGCGAGACTGAACCACCTACATGAGGTAGCCATATTGAAAGAAAATAACTAAGTCTTGAACTGACACACCCACTGGCTCTTTGCACGAGATGGGGAGTGAAAAACACTCGTATTCATGACTAACATTCCCTGCTGCTATTACACCAGGAAACAGCCAAGATAAAAGTGGCCCGACCCCATGGTTATGTGTTCCTCTTCGGGAAGCCCTGCAGAGGACTTCTGGTGCCTCTGCAGCTTCTGTGACTGAGAGTCTAGCAACACAGCGTGTTAGCAGGAAAAGAATAACAAAGTTCACATTCATAAAGATTAAGGACTGAGCCACACATAACAGGCAGTGAGAGTGTGAGAATCCTCCTGTTTGTCTGACATCTGGTCGACGACACTGCAGGGAAGACAATCCGTGGTGCACCGATACGTCTCTGGCAGGGTGGACTGGAGGACGGGTCATTTAGATCGTATTCCCAAGCAGGGGAGGCTATTAAGATATTATCAACATAAAACACGGCAGCATCTATAAAACGGCAAATAATATGGTGTATCAGGAGAGATGCCGATTTCCAAGCAGGAACACAAGCAGCTCGGCGGGAAGCAGAAAACAGGCAGAGAGTTCTTGCAGGCAAGGCCAAGCACTTCAGCACTCATCCCTCCTATGACTCCTGAAAAGCCTGTCATCCGAATGAAATAGTGTTTGCAGGACACAACAGATCAGTAAATATGCACATGCTATGTATATCGTATTCTAGTTTGATTTGTTTTGCTTAGTTTTACAATGCAGAGACTGCAAGATTTAGGATGCTAACGGTTATCCACAGTTGAGAGCTTAGTAAAGAACGTTGTTGATGCAGATAACTGCACTAGACATTGATACAACCGTATCGTCTACCCTGGGTGGGCGGCTTTATGTGCACCGTGTTTGAGACTCACAGACTATCTTTATTAACCAATACACCACTTGGGAAAACACCATCTTTTTATTCCGGTGTCTTTTTCAGCTCAACTGTTACGTAGCTATGCGGTTATTAAAAGAAAGTTCCTGAATAGATAGCAACGACACAAGCCCCGCAGTACGGGGTCCCCCTCAGCACTGCACTGAAGCCATAGAGCTCCAGATTAAATCGGGAGCAGGGGCTCCCCTGTGAACCTTGTCCCTCCAACTTTCGTTACGCCACTGCACAAGCTCTCCTCAAAATGAGTCGGAGGTCGGAGGATAAGGTACGCTGGAAAACCGCGATAGCATCTTGCTTGTTAACAGAGAACGCTTTTGGTTTTGTCAGCTTGAGAAACGATGGTGATCAGTTGACACTATACGTAAGAACCGTGGCATATTAATACGCAAATTCATGCAAACAGGGCAACCATGCACTGACAATCAAAGAAGACCCCTGCTGTTGATATATAGCCCAATTGTTTTCAATGATAGGGTTCCATAATTTTAGGAAGAAGAAGCATTTATGGTGGGAACGTTTAATCGAATCCCATGGTGTAATGTAAACAGTTGCGGCCGGCAAAGCGGGTGAGTACACGTGGGGGGAGGTAATCTA
Source organism: Lissotriton helveticus (assembly GCF_964261635.1). Taxonomy (NCBI): domain Eukaryota; kingdom Metazoa; phylum Chordata; class Amphibia; order Caudata; family Salamandridae; genus Lissotriton; species Lissotriton helveticus. Next base: position 3,126,582 of record NW_027611653.1, read on the forward strand.
TCAGTATATTACCTATATAAAATAAAAAACGTACATGCGTCCTCCGGGACCGCGTCACACTCCGCCGCCTTAGCTCCTGCTTGCTCTGGAGTCCTGGCGCCCTTTTAGGCAAGCTCCCTCTTCCTGCTGCCCTAATCCAATCACAACGGTTTGTGATTGGTTAGGCGCAGCCGAGATCCCCCCAGCAGGAGTGCGCATGACTACTTTGTTCGACCCTGGGGCCGACCAAATAGTCAGTACCCACAACAGTAGGTAAGCCACTCCCCCCACCCTCAAGCATGACACCCGCCCGCCCGCCCCAACCAGAAACAGAGGCACTTCTGCTTTCACGCAGTGCAAGAAGGCAGAAACATAAATGGTAGTTTTTACCATTTTTGTTTCTGCCTTCTCGCACTGCCAGAAAGCAGTGAGGCAATGCAACACGCCCCAATGGGGGAGCCGCCACTGCTTTCTCTATCTGTTGTAACTGACGATGTTAATCATTGGTAACATCTATCCGCTTTGGACAAGGTCCTCTATTTTGCTATCAAAATGTAACTCATCCTGCGCAGACCTAAACCCTCAAGTCCATATTGCATGAAGCTGGGTGGTTCTCACCCAAAAAAGGGCCCTCCATGAATTGCTGACATTTTCTTACACCCCCTGGACAGCCGTGGCAACACACAGACCAACTGCACCCCCTCAGGGATCACCAGTCTATTTGCCAGGATCAAGACTCAGATCTTTCAACCTTCTCAGCTACCCTATTTGGAACGGCCCGTCTCTGAGATTCCTGGAAGCTCCACAGTCAGTGAGCTCAGAGTTTCCTTGTAAAACCATCTCATGAGAGTGGAAGAAAAGAACAATAAGTGACACGCTCTGCACAGAAGTGTAATCTACCAGTATCATTCCATGTACCATTGTCCTACTGTTGATGTTTCGACATGCATGTTTTGCCATCTATCACAGCAGATTCTTCGTTTAAACTCTTACTCAACAGTTTGTTTTGCATCATACCTACTTAAATATGTACTGTTTCTGACGCTTACAACATCTCTGGCAGACATGCTGTGCTGTCTGTTGCTACATAAATAGGAAATTAATTGCTCCTGCAGGAAGAGTGCAGTATCCTTGCAGTCAGATGCACTTGATTGGGATAAAAGGTACCATGTTTGTTAGAAAAGCTGCAGCTATAAGAATAATAACATAGCAAGAGCTTTGCATACAATGCCATAACACAGACCAGGTACTAGAAAAACGTGACGCAAACAATGCAGTAAAACAGGCCAGGCACTAGGAAAACGTGATGCAAACAATGCAATAACAAAGGCCAGGGACTAGGAAAACGTGACGCAAACAATGCAATAACACAGGCCAGGCACGAGGAGAATCTGATGCAAACAATGCAGTAACACAGGCCAGGCACAAAGAGAATCTGAGGCAAACAATGCAATAACACAAGCCAGGCACTGGGAGAATCTGACTCAAACAATGCAATAACACAGTCCAGGCACTATGAGAATCTGATGCAAACAATGCAATAACACAAGCCAGGCAATAGGAGAATCTGAGGCAAACAATGCAATAACATAGGCCAGGCACTATGAGAATCTGATGCTAACAATGCAATAACACAGGCCAGACACGAGGAGAATATGATGCAAACAATGCAATAACACAGGACAGGCACGAGGAGAATCTGATGCAAACAATGCAATAACACAAGCCAGGCACTAGGAGAATCTGACGCAAACAATACAATAACACAGGCAGGCACGAGGAGAATGTGACGCAAATAATTCAATAACACAGGCCAGGCACGGGGCATGGCTTGGCAGCCGATGGAGCAGGTTGCATGAGCGCCGAGCTCCACACGGATCCCCGCAGAAATCCTGAAATATTGTAGCTTTCTGGCCTGCCCGGCGACACAGAGCACGGCCGGAGGGGTGCTGACCTGCCCTGGCGCCTATCCTTGGGCACATCGGACGTGGAGCGGGAGTTTGGGAGGATTTCCAGCCTGAGGTTGCTGGCAGAGGCGCGTCCTAAAATGGCGGCGGCCCGAGGACGACTACTAAAGCCTAGACCGGAGGCCGCGCATGCAAGCCAGCTGAGAGACCGAGGCACTTCTGGTGCGAAAGCGGCAGTTCATCTGCGGATCGGCTGTGAACTGAGTTGCTGACAAGAGAGGGACAGCTGCGAGCGCTGGCACCCTGCTTCGTGGTTTTTTAGAAAACAAGGGACCCCTATAGAAACAGCTAGCTATAACATAGGGAATAAAACTAGTATAAGAAAGTATTATAGCTAGATGCTGATAGCAGTAGAAATTTAGAAAATTGGAAGATTAGAATAACTCTAAAAGTATCATAAATTGCAATAAGAGAGATAGACCACCCTGAAGTATGTGATCAATAACCACATGGAAGATATTTATCAAACAGTATATTTATTTATTTATTTTATCTTTTATAAACATGATTTATTTGATAGATCAAAGTTCCAGTTGTGCATAAAGGATACATAATGATGACTACATAGAATAAAATATCATAAATTGACATTTGATATGTACAAATACATGATGGTAGACGCGAAGTTGATTTCGGCAGTGCGGCAGATGTCTACAACGCGCGTTTCGGCATACACGCCTTCATCAGGTAGCCGTCTATTGCACTAAAAAATATATATAATAATTGTGTAAATGATATATTTAGGGCACTAACATACTCTTAAATAGCAACTAGAGGTATTCAATCATATAAACGATGTTCTATTTAACATAACATTTATAATTATCTTCACATGGAAAAGTCGCCAAAATACAACACCATATTTACAATATTTACAATGTTCTTAACCTGCATATGGTGAATAAAGACATACAAAACAGCTCACTTGTGAAATACATATATATACACTAAAAATTGTTATTCTTACATACAAATATTTACATAACTTTAAAATGTCATGTTTCCATTGCACAATAGCTAATTCTGTTGACCACAAGAACATGTTCACATGGTTAGTCGGCCCCAAATTAACCATGCATTATCTAAGATTATATGTTTAGCTAGTAAATCTCTGAAATCTTGTAATAGCAAAGAGATAGATTCTCTTACCATATATCTATTTCTAGACATTCAAGATGTTATGCTGTTGCGTCGAAAGAATGTCTGCTCATAAGGCTTGATCTGCAAATAATTAAAAGCATGCGACGGATAAATAGTCACCCTGAAGATAATAAACCTCATATTGATCTCAAATATGAGATAACCATTTAGCTAGATAACAATTCGAGCTTAAAGCAGGAGGATATAATCCATATTGTGTTCATTCTGTATAAGTTCAGGGCGCCTTATATATTTCTCAGTAAATGTGGACAATTAGGATGCCTGTAGATTATTGCCTCATATGTTTACTGCCTGTTAGTGCAATGGCTGAAAAAGGGAGAATCCCATATAACGTATCTCAGTAGAGTGGATTGGTATATAAACCAATTCCGTAAAAGTCAAATAATTGCAGTTATCGTTTCTTAGATGGTAATATATTCTAAGCATAAAGTATTAAGGCGAATAATTATGTGTTATCCAAACATTATGAAATTCTTGCAAGGCTGATTCTATATCAAGTTAATTTGAAGTAAAGACTTACTGAGTAAAGTTATTTCTTCTGACAAGACCGTAGAGATGGTTGGGGGACAGGAGAGCAAGAATGTTCTGGGATGTTGTGCCGTAGGTAGCAAGTCCTGATTTTATAAACATATGAAAGGCACAAGGGGTCCGAATGAATTTGGCTTCTGGCTACAAGGTACTTAACTTAGCTCCATATTAAAGATGGATAGTTACGGAGACTACTTACGCTATGTGTTCATTTGCGAGCCAGTGGTGTCTGGACTATACAATTACGTATGTATTGACTCTGATCCGAAGATAGTATCCGATATAAACCTGTCCTGAAAATATATCAAAGAAAGAAAAGAAAAGAACACCCATAAACTACTTCTGAGTATGAAGTTCCAAATATTTCTCCTCAGAAGGTGTAATTGTATAAGGAGGCTACTTACACAATGCGGTCATGTATGAGCGGTAGCGTCAGGACAAGTATTTTTAAGAAACTACGGCGTGCCGAGGAAAATTTCCTATGGAAAAGATATAAACTATAATAAATAGTCTGTCTAGAGTATCGAGGTTTTCTAGTTATTGTTATGGTTATATTCACATATACACATTTACCTGGCATATGGATGCTTCCAATTTATAAATCCTCTCGCCGAGACGCCATGGGCTAAGGGATGGTCGGGTTTTATGTTCTGAACCGAGCCGTATAATGGGCTGATTTAAGTCTGAGCGGCCCGTGCATGAACCTATCAAAAAGTTGAGATTGTTCCGGATATGGGCGCAAGAGTATCCAATGCAATAGCCATCAAATTGTTTACGAGTGATGTCTTAATACGATTGGCCACCTAGGTAGCAAAGAACTACCACGAGGACGCTATTGGTTAGACGTGAGGGTGACGTTATATGGAGCAGTGTGATTCGTGTTTAGAATTAAACGAGAATATGGCTGCCTAGATGTTAAAAGACTACCCAGTGGATGCTATTAGTTAGTTGGTACGCTGAGATTGTGTGGAGCAGTATAATTCGCTCTCAGGGTCCAGCGTGGATATGCCAAGCTTCTTTAGTGGATAGAAGAGAGTCTACTTCTCAAAGAAGCGTGTATGTGACCTAACATACACTAATTAAAACATAAATTAGGGCCAAGACATATTTACATGTATGGGTATGATCGTATGATATAAATGATAATTCGGCAATTAGATTGATTAGCCGATGTAAACGCTTGATGAAAGCGGTAAGGACCTCCTAGAAAAAAATCGAGGAAGTCATATTACCTAGAGCTACATGTGAAGCTGTTATTATAATGAAGAATATGTGCACTATCCACCGGCTGGTGGTTGTTGATGCTAGAATTATAAATACATAGTCACATGTAGATAACAACATTTCTAGTACTACATGTGTATTGGAAATGACTCTAAATTGAATAAACTGTTAAAAGATCTTTCCTATATGTACTATTATACTAAGGTCTTTTGATCTACATTCACATGATACGCTGTTGCATCGAAATCATGGAGTAGTTTAAACGTATACTTCCTCGAATTTTTTCTAGGAGGTCCTTACCGCTTTCATCAAGCGTTTACATCGGCTAATCAATCTAATTGGCGAATTATCATTTATATCATACGATCATACCCATACATGTAAATACATAGTGGCCCTAATTTATGTTTTAATTAGTTTATGTTAGGTCACATACACGCTACTTTGGGAAGTAGACTCTCTTCTATCCACTAAAGAAGCTTGGCATATCCACGCTGGACCCTGAGAGCGAATTATACTGCTCCACACAATCTCAGCGTGCCAACTAACCAATAGCATCCACTGGGTAGTCTTTTAACATCTAGGCAGCCATATTCTTGTTTAATTCTGAACACGAATCACACTGCTCCATATAACGCCAGCCTCACGTCTAACCAATAGCGTCCTTGTGGTAGTTCTTTGCTACCTAGGTGGCCAATGGTATTAAGACATCACTCGTAAACAATTTGATGGCTATTGCATTGGATACTCTTGCGCCCATATCCAGAACAATCTCGACCTTTTGATAGGTTCATGCACGGGCCGCTCATATTTAAATCAGCCCATTATACGGCTCGGTTCAGAACATAGAACCCGACCAGCCCTTAGCCCATGGCATCTCGGCGAGAGGATTTATAAATTGGAAGCATCCATATGCCAGGTAAATGCGTATATGCGAATATAACATAACAATAACTAGATAACCTCGATACTCTAGACAGACTATTTATTATAGTTTATGTCTTTTCCATAGGAAATTTCCCTCGGCACGCCGTCGTTTCTTAAAAATACGCGTCCTGACGCTACCGCTCATACATGACCACATTGTGTAAGTAGCCTCCTTTTACAATTACACCTTCTGAGGAGATATATTTGGAACTTCATACTTAGAAGTAGGAGTTTATGGGCGTTCTTTTCTTTCTTTGATATATTTTCAGGACAGGTTTATATCGGATACTATCTTCGGATCAGAGTCAATACATACGTAATTGTATAGTCCAGACACCAATGGCTCGCATATGAACACATAGCGTAGGTAGTCTCCGTAACTATCCATCTTTAATATGGAGCTAAGTTAAGTACCTTGTAGCCAGAAGCCAAATTCATTCGGACCCCTTGTGCCTTTCATATGTTTATAAAATCAGGACTTGATACCTACGGCACAACATCCCAGAACATTCTTGTTCTCCTGTCCCCCAACCATCTCTACGGTCTTGTCAGAAGAAATAATAATCAGTAAGCCTTTACTTCAAATTAACTTGATATAGAATCAGCCTTGCAAGAATTTCATAATGTTTGGATAACACATAATTATTCGCCTTAATACTTTATGCTTAGAATATATTACCATCTAAGAAACGATAACTGCAATTATTTGACTTTTACGGAATTGGTTTATATACCAATCCACTCTACTGAGATATGTTATATGGGATTCTCCCTTTTTCAGCCCTTGCACTAACAGGCAGTAAACATATCAGGCAATAATCTACGGCATCCTAATTGTCCACATTTACTGAGAAATATATAAGGCGCCCTGAACTTATACAGAATGAACACAATATGGATTATATCCTCCTGCTTTAAGCTCGAGTTGTTATCTAGCTAAATGGTTATCTCATATTTGAGATCAATATGAGGTTGATTATCTTCAGTGTGACTATTTATCCGTCGCATGCTTTTAATTATTCGCAGATCAAGACTCAGGAGTAGACATTCTTTCGACGCAACAGCATAACATCTTGAATGTCTAGAAATAGATATATGGTAAGAGAATCTATCTCTTTGCTATTACAAGATTTCAGAGATTTACTAGCTAAACATATAATCTTAGATAATGCATGGTTAACTTGGGGCCGAGTAACCATGTGAACATGTTCTTGTGGTCAACAGAATTAGCTATTGTGCAACGGAAACATGACATTTTAAAGTTATGTAAATATTTGTAAGTAAGAATAACAATTTTTAGTGTATATATATATGTATTTCACAAGTGAGGTGTTTTGTATGTCTTTATTCACTATGTGCAGGTTAAGAACATTGTAAATATTGTAAATATGGTGTTGTATTTTGGTGACTTTTCCATGTGAAGATAATTATAAATGTTATGTTAAATAGAACATCATTTATATGATTGAATACCTCTAGTTGCTATTTAAGAGTATGTTAGTGCCCTAAATATATCATTTACACAATTATTATATATATTTTTTAGTGCAATAGACGGCTACCTGATGAAGGCGTGTATGCCGAAACGCGCGTTGTAGACATCTGCCGCACTGCCTATATCAACTTCGCGTCTACCGTCATGTATTTGTACATATCAAATGTCGATTAATTATATTTTATTCTATGTAGTCATCATTATGTATCCTTTATGCACAATTGGAACTTTGATCTATCAAATAAATCATGTTTTTAAAAGATAAAAAAAAAAATATATACTGTTTTGATAAATATCTTCCATGTGGTTATTGATCACATACTACAGGGTCGTCTATCTCTCTTATTGCAATTTATGATACTTTTAGAGGTATTCTAATATTCTAATCTTCTAATTTTCTAATTTTCTACTGATATCAGCATCTAGCTATAATACTTTCTTATACTAATCCTGCTTCGTGGTTGCATCGGGCGGTGGCGGCCTTCTGGACGGAAGGAGCTGTGACCGAAGGTGGGAACCCTAAGGCTCCGTCCCCCTGGAGCTGCGTCCTTCGAGCCAAAGAGGCTGCGACGGAACGGAGATGCCTGGCTGCACACGGAGGAGCTGCGGCACCGTCGGTCCTGCCTCGGTGAGTGGGGTGCAGCTTAGCCCGGAGCCCCTGGCTGCAGAGGCAGGCGTGGGTCTCCGGGGCGGCAGCGGACTGCGAGCTGGGGTGGTTGGTGGGTGCTGGCGGCAGGACGTGGGCCCACAGAGGAGGGACTGCCGCATGAAAGATATACCGGTTGGAGGCAGAGGCGGAGGGGAGCTGGCGGAGACACGAGCCTTGGGGGTGCGGCACTTGACCCTGGAAGGCTGCCTGTTGAGGTGCGGCGGGAGGTACTGCAAAGATCCCTCAGTGCATGATTTGGCCCCTGGACCCAAGGAGATGGATGTGGGCCTAAAGGAGGGTGTCCCTGACACAGCCCCGAGCAGCAAGGATACACCGGTGGGCTTTGGTCAGGAGATTGAGCCCCGGAATGTGGGGCATGGGTCCTTACCTGGTCCAGTGCGGAGAGCACGGTACAACTGGGGCCTGAGCAGGTAAAGGTGCTGCAGGCAAGTCCCCTGTAAGGAAACAGATTGTTGTTCCTCACCCGCCACTGCTGGACTAGTGCGCAGGGGGCAGAACGTTGCTCAGCGGGGACTGGCACCAGCGGGACGGGATCTAGCACCCGTGGATCTGCGCTACTGGGGAAGGGTGAAGATCCGTTTTCCGGGACACCTGGACCGCGGAGCGAGGAGCCACTGGCGGGCTGGGCTCCTGGGATCAATTGGAGCGGGCTCGATTGCTGGTTGCACACCTGGAGACTGGGCATTGTGGCAAGTCCATATATACCATCATGCGATCCGGGGAGCTGGAGCAAGGGGAAAACTAAAGGAAAGCAAGGTGGGGCCGAGTCCGACCAGATGGAGGCACCCCAAGATGCAGCGGCAGTTAGACAGAATTCTGGAGGCGGTTGCTGGCTTGTGCATGTCCCTGCAACAAGACATCGTACAGGTGGCAACGGGACTAGGCCTGTTTCGCATGGATCACTCTAAGCTGGTGGATAGGTTTAAACAGGTGGAGGTAACGCTGCAGGAGGTGGCGCCAGCCCAAACTGTACTGGAGACCAAGATGACAGATGCGTTGGAGCGGATACAAGCATTGGAGAAACGGGCGGAAGACGCAGAAAGCCGAAACCGTAGGAATAACATTTGCGTAGTGGGCCTGCCTGAGAAAGTGGAAGGGATGGACATGGTGCAATATTTGGAGAGCTGGCTGAGGACTACGGTGGCTGCCGATGAGATGTCGCCCTTCTACACCTTGGAACAGGCGCAAAGAGTACCTGCGAAACCACCGTCCTCCCCGTCCAGTGGTAGCAAGACTTCTGCATTATAAGGACAGGGACTTATTACTCCAAAAAGCGCGAAAAGATGGCCCGTATCAGGCTGAAAATAGCAACGTCTCTATTTTTCCAGATTATCCTCTGGAAATCCAGCGTTGCTGCGCATCCTTCCTAGCAGTTAAGAGAGAGCTGAGATCGGAAGGCCTCCAATATTCCTTGTTATTCCCAGCCAGACTGAAAATATTGTTAGATGGGGCACTCACTTCCATGATATCCCAGAGGACACATGGTCCTGGTTGGAAGCCTATAGGGCAGGGACAGACCACATGGAGAGGCGCCATCAGGAGTCCTAGGGGGAATTTCATTGGAGCAAGTCACAGCGGATCAGGAGGCGAAGGCTGGGTACGCAGAAACCATCACAGTCACAGACGGAGTTGGAAAGGCAGGGGGCTTTGGAAGCGGTGACGGCGCTGTCTGGAGAGAGGGTGTCGCAGTCATCGGGGAGTACGGACTCAGAGAGAGACAAAGCACAGTCTGACACTGAGGCCTCGGAAGCAGGAAGCCTGAGGATGCCGCAGGTCACCCCGGCCACAGCAGACGGACTTTTGGATGAATGATGTTTTGCAGTTTAGGGGGCTGTCACAGGGGCTGGTATATGTGAAGGGAAGGCTGGCCCATAGGCACTATTTAAGAAGAGGGATGTTGGCACGTTGCAGTTCACGGGGTCCATTGGGAGGCCGAACCGAGGTGAGACTTCGAACAGTGTGCAGCAGATCGCATGTCTAAGTGAAGGTGTACGGGTTGGCTAATGGAACTGTGGCTACTTGGGGGATCGAAGCGGAGATATATAATATACGCAAGCGGTCGCCAGTTGGCACTGAGCCCCCCCCCCCCATTGCCCATAAGGCACGCCCGCAGTGACTATTGGTGGGCTTAGGAGTATGTTACATGTTAAACTGGTTTGGATGGGGACTAGCAGTGTTGTTCTAGGACCTGTTCTTGGGAGGTTGGGGGGGGAGGGGAGGTTGGGGGATTGGTTCGAGCATGGGAATCACCAGTGTGTTCATATTTGTGCAAGGAGAGGTGAAATGGTTACTTTACTACGATGGGGACAATACCTGATTTACGTTGCATCACTTGGAATGTAACGGGACTACACACCATGACGAGACGACATAAGGTTCATGCGTATTTGGTCAGGAGGGGAGTTCACATAGCGTTGCTCCAAGAGACGCACCTCACAAGATCGGAGGGACTAGCATTGCAGCGCAGATGGAGGGGGCAGGTTTTTAGTACATCATACTCATTATTCGCTAGGGGGGCATTGATTTGGATTAGAGCAGGGGTCCCCTTTCAGGTGACTATGCAAACCATAGACTCAGAGGGGAGGTTTGTAGCGGTTAAGGGGCGATTATATAGCAGGGACTTAGCGTTATATAGTATATATGCACCAAATATAGACCAGGCGCTGTTCCTTGACCGCATGTCCGGCACATTGACACACTATTTCACGGGTCCAGTAGTGTTAGGAGGAGATTTTAATTCAATATCGGATGTCGCTCACGATAGGTCGCATCCCCCATTACCGGATTCTCCGGACCACAGGTTATCGAAATGTAGACAAGATTGGCAAGCCAGATTGAATTTTGTAGGTGTGTGGACAACCCATCAGCCGCATAACCGGGACTACTCTTAATTTTCGGCACTGTATGATCTCCATGTCCGACTAGATGCAATATTATGCTCGAAGTCGAGCACGGCAGAGAGGACCTACAACATAAGCGGGATGCAGCTGGCAGCCCCAGCGTGTACATGCACGATTTTACAGTGTTTAAAGATGGCCAATTAGTTGGGTGGCGGTTTAGCTGCTGCTTGCTGTATTGTACAAGTTGGATGATACGAAGTATGCATCTCAGACTACCCAATGTTACACTCCTGTTTTTCTATCACAAACTTACTTCAAATGTTTAGTTTGATTTAAGGTATTCCTGTAACTGGTAAAAACGAAGAGATGGATCTTGAGAACCCAAGTTGTCACAAGGGGAGGCTGAAAAACAAATCTGGTTTTATAGATTCCATCTTGTTTGTTACACAACGTGGATGTCACTGTGATGGTGAGACTGGGGCTGTTCTTATCAAGGAAATGCCACTGACTGCGAGCTGCCCAGACCTTTAATAGAGAGTTCAAAACCACAATCTTTTGGCAAAGAGGTCAAGCCAGGAATAAATGGGTGAGGTTTGTGCAGCCCAACTCAGTGAACTAAACATCTTGTTGGGGGTACACAAGGATTTTTTAAAGCACTTGCTACTTTAACAGAGCCCGTTTCCAAGCACTCAAAGTGTTTACAGATAAGAGAATAAAGGCATAAAGAGATAGTGATGCCTAAGATTTTATTTCATACCAATCAAGCTACTTCCTGCTTAGACTTGGCTCACCAAATGCAGCAATAGCAGGCAGAAAAGGCTTACTTTAAGGTCCAGTACTGTCTAATCTATGTTTCTTCTAAACATTAGGGGATTCAACAAAATGTATACGGTTTTATAAAAGATAAAAACATAAAAGTCATACATAGGACGCTTTTTGCAGCACGCTGCTGGGGTTCTGGACAAGGAGATTGAAATGGCTATTAGATGATTATCTCACTCACCTTCCCACCCTTCCCTGGTGGTTTCTTCTGTTGCTCCATATGCCGGTTCCCATACTCAGCCTCAGTCCCCTCAAGTAGGCTTGGTGGACATACCTCAAGATATGCCTCAAGACCAGGCTGGGGGTATCGCCCCCCCTTACACCAGTTGTTGTCACATGGGTCGGTGCCCAGTCGCCAATTTTTAGGTCAGCCCCTGACATGACCCCTGGCAATGGGTTGGGCCCAGGAGGCGCTAAAAGGAAGCGCTCCCCGGTTGGGGGCGCTTGTAAACGCAGAAAGAACATTGGATCACAGTCATCTTCAGCAGTCCACCCAGTAGTGCCTAACCTGGATGATATTTCATTAGACATGCTCAAAGCAGCCTTGCTGTCAGCACTTGGAACTAAATAGGACCCGATCCTACTACAACTTTCTGCACTGGAAAGCAACCGGTCTGCACTGATCGCCTCCTTGCAAGAGGTCCATGCCCTTCTCTCCACAAGTATCTCTCCTACAAGGTCTATGATCTCGATCACCATTTCCAGTCCCAGTGGTAGTGGCACGAGCGCAGGAGACAGAGCAGTGTCTATCACGAAGCAGCCTAGTCACATGGTAGTAGATTCAACGCCACCCATTATGCCCAGGACTGACCCTAAAGACCGTCCAGCCAACTGGCGGGGGTCACCCAGACCTCAGTATCTTTTCAGTCTCTGCAATCTCAGGGTTTCAAAGTGGGCGGATTGTACAGTTCCAATGATAGGTGGGAAGGGCTGGAAGCCATGCCACCCGGGGACTAGAATAACTATTATCCTAGTTTGGGCTCTGTTCATCTCCTACCTGAGTCCACTCCGCTTGTTGTCATGTGATTACCATGCCTCAACCCCGGAACCAAGGAAGACTTTTACCAGCTGACCAATAAGGTGGTGCACTGGCTCAATTCCAACATTGCCCCTGGGCTTAGGGTGGATAACCACATTTTCATGGTGCGCCGGACACAGTGGGTTGGTAGCGCCAAGAAATCCTGGCTGGGGGACTGTATTATCATCAATTGTAACAATCCAGTCATGGTAAACCGAATCTTAAGCCCGGTTGCCCAGTCTAACTACAGGTGTTGGAACTTAGCAATCTCGACACTTCTACAGACCCAATTATTACCAACTACGGTCCTAGAACGAGTGTCTCCAAGAGGTGGGCCATAGGGGTTGTGCAGAGGGGATGATAGGGGTAAGCACAGCAAATAGGTTTACTCCTCTGAGCTCATTGGAAGATTGCGATTGACGATATGTGGGTCTCTCGGGCCCTGTGGCACCCGCATACCAGGGTAGTGTATCGCCCCCAGAACAGGTATCGAGTGTGAATGGAGGGTGTCAATTTTGTTTTTGAAATATCGCGGGGCTGGAGAGCGAGATTGAGAACACCGAATGGTTGGCCCTTGTTAAGAGTTTTGATGTGATATACCTCCAGGAAACGGGCTGTAGACAATAATTATCACCTGGATGGCTATAAAACCCTCTTCATTCCAGCTACCCCATCCAGGACAGGGAAAGCCAAGGAGGGGCTTATCACCTTTGTTTCTCTAGCTGTGCTTGTCATCTCCGCTACCTCACTAAACGTCTCTCCCAATTTACATGTGATGTTGTTGTCCAGTGGAAAGAGCAAGCTACTTCTGGTAAACTTTTACAACCCGGGAGTTACACACCTGGATGAGGGCTATATAACTCTGCTGGTGTCTGTACTTCAGGATAGCATCTTGAAAGGTCAGAGTTATCACTACATTTTTCTAACAGGGGATTTTAAAACTCATGTGTGGGGACATCAGGCAAAGAGAAGTGGAAGCTATGGGTTGTGCACGACAAGCAGGCTTACACATGGACGATACTCCCCAGGGTATTGAGCTTAACTCCATATTGCTTGAATTTGATTTAACATCTGTAATGAAAAAGCTGCCTCCGGGGAAAACAGACATTACTCCCACCTTTATTGGAAGAGGGTGTGAGACCTTTATCGAATTCACCTTTGCATCTACCCCCCTTATTCTCTGGTTACTAATTTTTCTGTGCAGGCGAGTGAATGTAGTGACCACAACCCCATTTGTGTCTAAACAGGCTAGACCCGAACACTCGGACTTACCAAGGTGGGTGGGGGCTGGTGGCCCCCTTAAAAGTGGTGGAAGCGGGAAGGAGCGTAAAGTGGGGGTGTATTGTCCCAGAGCTACTCCACAAGTCCATTTTAACTCAGTGTCGCAGCGAGCTTGCACCCTGTCTCGGTGATGAGGCAAGTGCTCCGGACATCATGGGTGCATTTGGATCCATGTCTACTGTCATAAGGAAGTTACTATGGGCCTCAGGTGGGGGCTGTAAGCACCAGGTCCACGATGGTTCGGCATGCTCCCAGGCTTCCAGGAACCTGAGACAGGCCTTGGGTGTTAAGCCCCGAGACCGGGTGGCGCTCAAAGGTCACAAAGAGCATATAAGGCTGCTCTAGCAACTCGCGAATCTGTCCTGAAGATGGAGGTCTGGATCGATTTAGTGGAGGCTAGTACACTGCGTAATAGCTCAAAGTTCAGGGGCTTTATTAGCAGCCCATTTCTATATGGAAATAATGCTAATTTACTGGAAGCCCATATCACTGAGGACAATTGAGTACATCATTTCGAGGGTATCTTCCAGTCGGATACCCCGCCAACTGAGGGGCAGGAAAGGGTGGAAGGCAAGTCGGAACTTATTTTCACCACGCAAGAGGTGAGAGCCGGTATTCTGGGTCTGTCTAATAACAAGGCCCCCGCGCCAGATGGGATCCCGCCATATCTCTACATCGCCCACATACAAACCTGGGTGCCTGTCCTCACAGATGTTATCAATGCTGCAGTCCAGGTTGTCCACCCAGATTCTTTTGCTTTATCGATTATAGTCCCGGTATTTAAAAAGGGAGATCGTTACAGTACCTATTGTTATAGGCCCATTTCTCTTCTGGACTCTGTGGTGAAGGTGGTGGGCCACATGGTACTTGACACACTTGTATCATGGGTTGATGAAAACAACTTTTTATCCGCTATCCAATACGGCTTTCATCCAGGTCGTTCCACTGTGGAACAGTGTTTTAAACCTGTACATGGTTCTGAACAAACACACTATGGCTCGTTCCAGCCCCATATACCTAGCCTTCATGGACCTGTCCTCAGCATTCCACTGGGTCAATAGGTCCAAGCTGTGGCAGTTGATGTCCTTCATTGGCATTGACAGTAACATCATTTTATTTCTGAGGGATCTTCACCGTGATTGCCCGCTATTCAAAGGATCTGAAAGTGTCCAGTCAGCTTGACATCAAGAGAGGGGTGTTTCAGGGGTGCATTTTAGCATCCTTTCTTTTTAACCTATATATTAATTCCTTAGAGAAGGCCCTCTTGGTCACAAATGTGCATTGTCCCCAGGTAGGCAAGCGTAGCCTGCCAGTCCTCCTATATGCAGACGACGCAGTCCTTGGGCGAGGACAGCTAGGTGCCTACAAATTCTTCTGAATTCTTTTGCCCTTTTTATGAAGGACTTAGAACTTTCGTTTAATCATTCCAAGTCGTTCATTACGCAGGTGGGACCTCGTAAAGCTAAGCAGTTCACTTTTAAATTCGGACTTTCGTCAATACCGAAGACCAATGTTTTCTCCTATCTGGGAGTTGTGTTTGACGATTCCTTGAGTTGGTAGCCTTTGCTTACTTGGAAGAAAGGGGAGCTAGTGAAAGCTTTTGCAGCTGTTTTTAACTTTGCCAGCAGAGTGGGAGGGAAGCCAATAGGGGCTCTTTTGAAGACATATGAAGACAATTTAGGGGAGAGGAGTTGGCCTAATGGCTAGGGCGCTCGACCCCAGACCTGGGGAACCAGGTTCGAGTCTCGGAAATGTCGCTAATCCTCCTGTGATTCTGGGCAAATCGCTTAATCTCCCCGTGCCTAACAAAATTAATGAGTGTCCACATGTAATGTTACTGGTGCTATGTAAAGCGCTATGGTACCCGGTTCGGTTCAAGTTCGCGCTATATAAAACTCTGCAAAAAATAAATATATATATATTTGCAAAATCTTCAAACCTCCACATGCAGCGGCGAAAGAAGAGACAGACCCCACATTATCCAGGCAAGATGTTATTTATTCCGAGTGCCTTCCAAAATGCAACGTTTCGAGTACTGGCGTACTCTTGTTCACACCAAAATATATATATATATCTCAAAGGTTAGTTATGGGAGTGAGATATGGGGCCACATGGGGTAGGGGCAGTGCAAAGTGCTGCAAACTCTTTCCTGTGATGGGCCCTTTCTGTTTTTTAAAGAATGAGCTGCTGTGATAGAGAGGGAAATGAGCTGTATAAGCCTAGTGTGCGTGAGTACATTGTGTTAAAAACTGTACCAACCACCGAACCTTGTCTTCTAGGGCTTAAAAGCATCCATGATTGTTTTCTATTGACCCGGTTTTGGCTCAACCTCTTCCATTACCCCTAGGCACACCCTTGTGGATCACACAGAGGCCAGTGCCTCATGCCCTGTGGCTGCAACAGTGAGTCTCCTCAGGACATGATGCACTTTATAATGTTTTGTAGTTTTTATGCTGCATTAGAAAGTTTCATTATTCCCATTCTCAAAAAAACAGGTTTTAGGAGGGTGAGACCAGCTTTTATCTTTTTACCACTCCTCTCTAAAGGCACTGTTTTGCATACGCTTTACTTTTTACGGGTCGCTGTTAGACTCAGGTCAGGCTGCGATTCATTTCTGTACTGTAATTCATGAATTTGTATCTTGTGTTTTGATTAACTTGGACATATTATATTTGTCAATCTGTAACTTGGAAGATGTTTTATCATTTTATGTACGACTTTTATGGTTTTCTTTTATAAAACCGAATAAAGCTTGTTGATAATAATCACTAGGGGGGTTCATTTACAGGGTAGCATAGTATACCTCACAATCTCTCCATGAGTCACAGTCCACACAATGTACATGGTTGTTCCCCCTACTTCCAACCTTACAAATACCCCCAATCACCTGCCCAATCCTCTCCCTGCTGATGCCAATGTGGTCCTCCGTCATCCCACAGACCAGATTTTTGGCCCCTTTGAAACTGCCCACTCAATAAAAATGCTGCACTTGTAAATACATATCAACTACCATTTCTTGTGTTTGAAACATTTTATTGAATAATAAAAGCTAATAAACATAAGCTGATTATTAAAGCAAAACAAAACATCAGTTGCCATACAGATAAGAGACAAAAGTTGTACATAAAAATCAACATACTGTAACACAGCAAAGTTCTGTAGAGCACAATTCTTAATTTCAGGCAATCTTTAAAGTTCAACAATAGAAACGTTCATAAAGAACAGAAAAGGAAAGAAAGAAGGTGAGATACAGTGATTTCATTAATGTAATACGTCCTACATATAGAAAAACAAATCTAATTATTTTCCTTAAGCAATACAGTCTGCACACTAAAATACTAAGAGAAATGTATTGAACAATGAACATTTCATGTGTATAAAGAACAGGAAAGGAAAGAAAGAAAGTGGGATACAGAAATTTCATTAATGTAATGCTTCCTACATATAGAAAAACAAAATTAATTATTTTCCTTAAGCAATAATGTCTGCACACTAAAATACTAAGAGAAATATATTGAACAATGAACATTTCATGTGAAATTTGAATTCAATTTGAATAGTTTAACCTCCTCAGCATTATTTGACTCATGATTACAACCTGAATGCTTTCAGGAAAGGAACCGCCTCATGGGGTTCAAAATCACATCTTTTCCAACAATAGGATTCAAATGATAAACTTGAATTTCAATTAAATTTATTGATTCAGGCCGTTTTGGAGATCAGCAATTTTAAATATATACAAAATCCATACACTTTTGTAAAATTGTCACCTAAACTTGAATTCAATCCACCTTTTGATTAAACACTTCCCATTCCAGCAAGCATCACAGGACCACTTGTTGTTATCTTCCCAATTAGTGATAATGTTTCAGATGGCAACAACAATAAATATGTTTAGAATTTTACCTCCGAAAGGAAAAACATGCCATTTCTGAATCATGGTACAATAAAATGTAGGAACAGAAGGGCATTTTTAGGTATAGCATTCATTAAGGTTTGACCAGGCTTGAAACTAGAGTTCCTGAACTTTTGGACATTTAAATGTCATATTTTAAAAGAGTTCAAACAGACCCAGCACGAGCTCCACGAAAAATTGAAGATGAGTGAATTGTACTTAGAGAAAATGTGCTGATTAGTACTATATTGATGTTAAATACAGTGGTCAGGCAATGCTAGTGGATCTAATCTATTCAGATTTTAACTCCATAGTTTGTTCAATAAAGTGACTAGGCATAACACTTGAAGGTCCATCTCTCAGATCAGTTCTATTACAGTTTTATTTGCAAAAACACTAAAAGAGATCAATGGAAAATAGATTTTAAAAGCCATGGGTAGAATTGATCCTTGGTCTAAATCTAGATTATTGTCTGCAATAGAAACCAGTACAAATAGATCAAATCTAAAAGGATTGAATATGTTTATTACAGTGGTTTAGAGTAAACCCAGAAGACACACATTGGTCCTAAAACTCAGAAAATTTATATAAAGATCATGATTACATCCAATTTATGTCCAGAGACCGATTTAGATGCTTTCCTGTTTAAGTGACAACATTTGCGAATATACTTAACAAAACATTAAAGCTGGATGTCAGAAATTCTGTCTTTAAGTATTGTGTAAGAGTTATATGTGATGATTTTTATTTGATCTGAAGCAACACTATCACAAAATAGGTATGTGCACAGGTTATCATTCAACTAACATTATTAGCAAACTTAATTTGGATGGAATTGAGAAAAATTGCCTCATGTACCAAGGGTTTTATTGTTCAAAAATCCACTGGTTCGGTAATTCACAGAGTTTGCAAATGCTAAACCCCCCTTTTTGAAATGTACTAAGCCCATTTAACAATTCAGAATTTGGAAGGGGAATGTTAATAGTGTCCCTTCTGAATATGTAATACATCCTTAAGGTATGTATTAAGCTTTGAAACCATATGTGGGCTGAAAAACAGTAACAGGATGTAGTAACCCAAGGGGACATTTGTGAATCTGAAAGTAAAATGGGGTGCATTAAAAATGCCTTTATTTAAAAGCAATCGCAGACACAGTAGTGTGCTGACTCCACAAGCAACCACTTTTACCAAATGGATTATTAATACATGAACCTCAGTATTTCCTATATTGCTGAAATTTAGTCTCTAATATTTTTGTCATCTGGTGTAAATATTTGTTTCTGTTATTTTATTTCCCATTTCAATATTGTCATGAAATGTACCTAATCTTTTTGTCAAACATATTGAAATATCTTTTTCACAATTTTTGGGGCATTCTAAAAAATGTTTTCACTCTCTAACTTAAAGCTTCCTAAGAACAATACTGACGCCAGTTCCTGGTTTCTCCTAGATCATTTAGCTTTCTCACTAAACCAAGCACAATATTGATTTGAGAGAAGTGGTTATTGTAGTCATATGCACTGGGGTTCGTTTTAAAAAAACAAATATTGACCTTCCTTTATCTTTAGAAATAATACTTGCAAACATTTATATTAAATAATTTCAGATAATTTACTGATAAAGATATCAGATAAAGATCCCCTAATTTCTTATACCTTGTGGTATAAAAAATCTGCTAGAATTAACAGACTTCTCTTCTAGATAAATCCAGGTTTGAGAAGGTTTAATTGCGATTATCAAATTTCCGTTATTTTAACACATTTTCTCAGTGCACAGAGTATTTTTCCTACATTGATCACAACATTTCAAGCAATGGTCTGTGCTTAAACGTACAATGAAGGGGTAAAATGTATTTCTACCACAATCAAGAAACCCTTGGGTCTATGAGGATTACCGTTGCAAATTAAGACCTAGCTAAAATGGAATATCCCTTTAAAAGGAGGATTTCCCTCACCCACCATAGTTACCATGCTTCCTCATTCGGAATCTCCTCGCACAGTTATACCTAGTCACGGTACGGGGTACAACCCCCTCACTGAGAGGGAGGAGTTCAGGCATGTTTTGTTATAGAGAAAGGTATACTAAATACCACAATAATGAGCTCAGGGTAGTGAGGGCAGCAGAATGAAAGTTAAAACTTGGTTAAGGGTATATGGTTTCCATTATTTGTACTCCCTTGGGCCACGATTAAAAACAGGGCACTGTGGTAGAAAAATATATGCACTGTTAGTGTTAATAGGAGGTCAACATGTTTCAGCTTATTAACCCTTCAAAGAAGTGTTTGCGGCTTTCTTCAGGATGTAATCAAAAGTGCTGCTGCTCATTGTACTCAATCAATAACAAGCATTGGCATAGCCAATAGGTCTCGCCTTTGGGACCTTATAAGTGTTTAGCAATGCAGATCCAGTAACAATGTGAAATAATTTCTATTAAAAAAAAAGAAGACGGAGGAGGAGCTTCGTACGCAACCAAGATGGCCGCGTGAGCACAGGGCTCCCGAGACCCTCGCAACCTTCCGTACCTATCCTGATAATTATCCTGACTTCGTTGATGGGCTATTGAAGACGAACCACACCTGAGGCGAGAATCGTTGTCCAAATTTGAATCGGACTTCAGGGACCGAAATAACGACGATCTGAAGATTGCGGCCTGCCCCTCGGAGTTACCCAGGGCTCAAATTGGCATGGTGCCCAGGCAGAAGTTGAACAACAACGGCCTGAGGGGGTACGGACTGTCGTGCTGATTTGGACTTTCACTTTCGATTTTGAGGCTCCAGTCTGATCCTGGCTGAGAGCGTTCCCTGCGGGCAGAGGGCTATCGGACTGCACGACGATCAAGGGTGCTGTCCTGAGTGCGTGTACTGTGACTGGACGGGCCTATGCCCTCTGGTTGCCACTGATAGTTTGGTTGCGGTTCCGAGTGCTGCCATCTTCTCTCGTTGTCTATTGCTTCTGGTGATCTCCTTGTCCGCGATGGCGGCCAGGCCTGATAGGGACAAGCAGAAGTCCAAGACCACTCGGCGAGGTGGTTATACTCAAGCAAATAACATGGACCGATATGCCCAATCTAAAGCATCCCCCAGTGGACCGGGTAGGTCACTGGAAGAAACTAGGGATGGTCCGACCTCCTCGACGGAATTGACTTTGCAGGATGTCATGGGCGCCATTGACGGAATGAAAGCCTCCATCGGCCAACAATTTGAGGCTCTTGCCCACAAGCTGGACACTGTTTCGATCAATGTCAATTTGATCCGAGCAGATTTATCAAAAACGAATGAGAAGGTCGAATCTTTAGATCTGAAGACCTCCAGCCTGACGGGTGATGTGTCTGACTTGCAGACACCTCCAACGATCTTTTTGCTCGCCGGTTGGAGGACTTTGAAAGTAGGGCCCGGCGTAACAATGTACGCATTATTGGGGTCTCGGAGAAGTCGGAGGATCTGGCGGCTGATCTTTTTGTCGAGGATCTTATAATCAATCTCCTCGCACCTAAAGGACTGAGCAAGTTCGTTGCGGTTGAACGTGCCCACAGAGTACCGGGTGGTAAACCGAAGTTGGGTGCCCCGCCGCGGCCTATCATCGCCAGAATTTTTAACTTTAGGGATAGAGACGCTATCCTGCAGGCTTCGCGGGTGGGTGGACCTATGAAATATGAGAACACAACGGTAAGTTTCTACCCGGACTTTACACAGGCGGTTCAAAAGCAAAGACTGGGATTTCTGGGTGTTAAGCTGCGACTGAGAGAGGTGGGACTGAAGTACGCAATGCTTTTTCCAGCTAAGCTGCGCATTGAATTCGAGGAACGGACATATTTCTTTGATCGTCCAGAGGTGGTGGGAGACTGGCTCGACACTTTGCCTCATCAACATGGTCAGGAGGAACAATCTGAAGGATCGGAGGGCGGTCCGACGGAGCAGGAATAGGAGCATGGTTTCCGGTTTCTGAACTTTCCTGATAGCCTCAGACTGTGGTTCGATGACTTTTGTTGTGTGATTTGATGTGTCATACCCGGGGGTGGCGGGGCGATTGGTGGGACTCTTTCCTCCTCTGGGTTTCTTTTTGTAGATTAGTTTGATGCTAAGGCGACAGGCACACTGCAAGTTGGGGTGGCTATTTAGTCTTACGCAGGGGTACAGGGTGGGAGAGTTTGTAACGGGTCTTTGGTTCGGGGACGGGGGGGTGTTTGTTTGGGTGTGTTTTGGTTTCGTACAAGGCAACGTTTTGTCCTATCATTTGATCTGGATGCTGAGCTCTGAGGGGGGTTGGATTTGCTTTCACTTTCGGGATGGGGTAGGGGATTGAGACTAATGAGTTGGAATGTGAATGGGTTGGGGGACAGGATAAAACGTGGGTTTGTGTTACAACTGTTGAAATGGCTTTCCCCTGATGTGGTATTATTGTAGGAAACACATTTGATCGGTAACACTTGTCATGCCATGAACCGGAGAGGGTATCGTCTGGTCGCCCACGCAGGGTTCTCCTCTGGATCCAGAGGGGTGGGTATCCTTGTTAGGAGTTCTCTCCCTTTGAAAATTGATGCAACGGTCCTGGATGATAGGGGGCGCTACGTCGGTCTCACTGGATGGTGGGAGGGTAGAACTATATCCTTGATCTCGGTTTATGTTCCCCCGGGTTTGCAGTCAACTTCTTTTGCGGACTTGGGGCGGGTGGTGCTGGGACTTCCCGAAGGGACTCTGGTCATGGGCGGAGATTTTAACTCAGTTGTCTCTGGCAGGGAAGATCGACAACCACCCAGGGACCTCACGGGGTCACAGAATTGGCTTAGCAACTTTATAGATACACTGGGCTTGGTGGACTGTTGGAGATTGATGCACCCTACCCAGAACCAATACACTTTCCACTCGGGTGCACACGGTGGCCTTTCTAGAATTGAGTACGTCTTGATGCGAGCTGCACAGGCCCCCTCCGTTACTGAGGTTTGACATTTGGCTCGGGGAATATCCGATCACTCTCCGCTGTGGCTTCAGATGGAGTTGCGTGTAGGTGCGGAGGGACGAGTAGCTCTGATTAATCCATGGTATTTCCGTAACCCCAAGACCCGCGCTGCATTGATCAAATCTCTTGACCAGTATTTTGTTGAGAATGAGGGATCGGTGTCTTCGGCGGTGTCGCTCTGGGAAGCTTTTAAGACGGTCATTCGAGGTCAGGCGTTGTCATTGATTGCTGGCGCTAAGAAGAATAAGAATGAGGACGTGGTTAGCCTAGAGGCAGAGATTGCTGACCTGGAACGTGATCTGGAACTGGGTGTCACCCGTGTGAAGATGCATGTTTTGAGTCTTAAGCAACTAGAATATAAGGCTTTGGTGACGGATGCTGCAAAGGTAAAGAGCAGGGAGCAGCAGGGCCGACTGTATGATGTTGGGGATAAAGCTGGTAAACTGATAGCATGGTTGGACAAGAAAGAGAGGGCGAGTCGGGTGGTTCCCGTGATTGAGAGAGTGAATGGAATGCGTGTGACTGACCCCGAGGAGATAGTCCAGAGTTTTGCGGAGCATTTCCAGGACGTATAGGGACACCTGTGCCAGTGTCACCATGGTGACACCAGCATTTGTGGACCCTGGACAGATTGTACTAGTGATAATTACCTAGTGACCAACGCTAGCAATGTCACTACTACACATAGTGTGGCTGTTGTTAATTTCTCCTGGGGAGGGGTAACTGGCCTAAAAAGGGTTGTGGTAAGTGCAGACCTCCCAGTTGAATGTTTGTTGGGCAATGACCTAGAATCCTCACTATGGTCAGAAGTGGAGTACAGGACTCATGCTGAGATGTTAGGGATTTCATCACATGCCCTTGCTGTGACTAGGTCACAGGCCAAGAAGTGCCTCACTGAACCTCAGGTCTTGGATCCTGGAACAATGGACCAAGCACCTACCAAGAGTAAGAGCAGTAGGGTTAAGGCAGTGTCTTCCCTCCTACCTACAAGTGATGATCAGCCTTCAGAGGAAGCTGATTGTGAGACCCCTGAAGGAACTGTCCCAGAAGAGCTTGAACCTGACCAGGTTGAGTTTCTTGGGACAGGGGGACCTTCAAGGGCAGACTTGAGGCAGTCACAGTTAGACTGCCCCTCTCTTGAACCCCTCAGACAGCAAGCTGCTGCTGAGGCTGCTGGGAATGCTCAAGGTACCCATAAAGTATATTGGGATGATGGGCTCCTTTATTCAGAGGGTAGAGACCCCAAGCCTGGTGCAACCAGGAGGTTGGTCATAGCTCTGCAATTTAGGGGCTTCCTTCTAACCTTGGCCCATGATATTCCCTTAGCAGGACACCTGGGCCAGAACAAGACTTGGGACAGGCTTGTCCCTCACTTTCACTGGCCCCACATGTCTGAAGATACAAAGGAGTTTTGTCGCTCCTGTGTAACCTGCCAAGCCAGTGGCAAAGCAGGTGGCACAACAAAGGCCCCCCCTAATACCACTAGCTGTGGTGGGGGTACCCTTTGAAAGAGTGGGTATTGATATTGTTGGACCAATGGATCCACCCACAGCATTTGGGCACAGATTTATACTGGTGGTAGTGGATCATGCCACCAGGTATCCAGAGGCAATTCCCCTGAGGACCACAACAGCACCTGTTGTGGCAAGGGCCCTCCTGAGAGTATTCTCAAGAGTGGGCTTTCCAAAGGAGGTAGTATCTGACAGGGATGCAAACGTCATGTCAGGATACTTGACTGCAATGTGGAAGGAGTGTGGTGTTAACTACGAGTTCACCACTCCCTATCATCCACAATGTAATGGCCTTGTTGAAATATTTAACAAGACCATGAAGGGTATGATCAAAGGGTTACCTGAAAAGCTTAGGCGAAGATGGGACATCCTTCTACCCTGCCTTCTGTTTGCTTACAGAGAGGTTCCACAGAAGGGGGTTGGCTACAGCCCTTTTGAGCTTCTGTTTGGGCATCCTGTAAGGGGACCCCTATGTCTGGTGAAGGAAAGATGGGAGTTACCTCTCAAACAACCTAAACAAGATATAGTGGACTATGTACTAGGTCTCCGCTCTAGGATGGCTGAGTACATGAAGAAGGCCACTAAAAACCTTGAGGCTAGCCAGGAACTCCAAAAAGCCTGGCATGACCAAAAGGCTGTCTTGATTGAAAATCAGCGAGGACAGAAAGTGTGGGTGTTGGAGCCAGTGGCCCCAGCAGCACTCCAAGACAAATGGTCTGGACTCCACACAATTGTCGAAAAGAAGGGAGAGGTTACCTACTTGGTGGACCTAGGCACTCCCAGGAGCCCCCACAGGGAGCTCCATGTCAACAGACTAAAGGCACATGTCGACAGGGCAGACATGGGCTTGCTCATGGCTACAGATGAGGGGCAGGAGGAAGAGAGTGACCCTCTCCCAGACCTGTTGTCTCAGAACCCTGAAGATGCTTCAGTTGATGGTGTGGCCTTAGGTGGCGTGGCAGCCTCACTGACCACCAGCAAAATGACCGCAGACAAGTCTTACAGTCATTCAGACATATGTTCTCATTGACACCCAGTCAGACTAACTGGTGTACCCATGTGGTGCACACTGGTGACAGTCTTCCTGTGAAAAGCTAGATTTACAGGCAACCTGACCATGTCAGGGACTGCATAAAGACTGAGGTGCAGAAAATGCTGGAGTTAGGTGTCATTGAGCCTTCAGAGAGCCCCTGGGCTAGCCCAGTGGTTCTGGTCCCCAAACCTCACACACAAGATGGGAAGAGAGAGATGAGGTTCTGTGTGGATTACAGGGGACTCAATGCTGTCAACAGGACAGATGCACAGCCAATTCCAAGGGCAGATGAGCTCATTGATAGACTGGCTTCTGCCAAGTTTTTGAGCACGTTTGACTTGACAGCTGGCTACTGGCAAATCAGATTAGCTGAGGAGTCTAAGGCCAAAACAGCATTCTCAACCCCAGGAGGACATTACCAATTTGTGGTGATGCCCTTTAGTCTGAAGAGTGCACCTGCCACTTTTCAAAGGTTGGTGAACCAAGTCCTTACTGGGTTGGATGACTTTTGTGCAGCATATCTAGATGATATTGCCGTCTTTAGCTCCACCTGGGAGGATCACCTGATCCACCTGAAGAAAGTACTAGAGGCTCTGCAAAAGGCAGGCCTCACTATCAAGGCTACTAAGTGCCAGATAGGGCAGAGTAAAGTTGTATACCTGGGCCACCTTGTAGGTGGAGGACAGGTTCAACCACTGGAGAGTAAGATCCAGACCATTCAGGACTGGGCTACTCCAACTACCCAGACTCAGGTCAGAGCTTTCTTGGACCTGACTTGGTACTACAGAAAGTTTGTTAAGAATTATGGGTCCATTGTGACTTCTCTTAATGACCTCACTTCCAAGAAAATGCCCAAGAAGGTTCAGTGGACAGTTAGCTGTCAAAAGGCATTCGATGACCTGAAGAAGGCCATGTGCTCTGCACCTATCTTAAAGAGTCCTGACTACTCCACAATGTTCATTGTCCAAACAGATGCTTCTGAGTTGGGGGTGGGAGCTATGCTTTCACAACTTAATGTAGATGGTCAAGACCAGGCCATTGCTTTTATTAGCAGAAGGCTGACCCCTAGAGAGAAACGTTGGTCAGCCATTGAGAGGGAGGCCTTTGCTGTGGTGTGGGCCCTGAAGAAGTTGAGATCATACTTATTTGGGACTCACTTCAAGATTCAGACCGACCATAAGCCCCTCTTGTGGCTAAATCAGATGAAGGGTGAAAACCCCAAACTGCTCAGGTGGTCCACTTCCCTACAGGGGATGGACTTTACAGTGGAGCACCGCCCAGGGACTGACCATGGTAATGCAGATGGTCTCTCCAAGTACTTCTACTTAGAACAAGATGACACAACTGGTCAAGGTTAGTCTAGTGTCCCTGTGTTTGGGGGGGTTGTGTAGGAGAGTATGGTCTGCTATCCTATGGTCACCCCAATTTTTTGCTTTTTGCTTCACTGGTTTTTGACTTAATGTGGGTGTGGGCCTGCCAATTAGACCCACAGCCTGCTGTTCTCTCTCTAAATGTATGCCAATGCACTTTAGGTGCATTACCAATTGGAACATGGATCACCTTGTGAGCCCCTGTACAGTGTACCCTAGGTACCCAGGGCATAGGTGCATCCAAGGCCTACCAGGGGCTGCAGCACGTATTGTGCCACCCCTGGCCTGGCCTTACTATTTGACACAACTGGCTGATCACTCAACTGGGGCAAGGTGGTGTAATCACCCTTTGCTTTAGGTATAGTATCTCTATATCTAACATACAAAGGACACACAGTAACCTATAAGTCACTCCTATGGCAGGCCTTACCAATCCTGGAGGCAGAGTGCTTTGTTATGTGTGAGATGGTGCTCTAGCATGAGCTGAGGCTGTCTGCAGCTTTCGGAACCATGTCCTTTAGCTGTTTCCTGATAGCGTCATACCATATACTCTTAAGTGCATTATGAACCTCGCGGTTAAATGCTAACTCTGGTTTGACACCTCTCCATCTCGAGGGAGAGGTGTGGCGCCGCGGCCAGGGCGACTGACGCTGGAATCTGGGGACCACGGTTCGATCCCCGGCTCCGGCGGCAGGTTAGCCCAGCACCATGTGACTCTGGGCAATAGCTCGCTTAAACTTCCCGACGGCCCCCAGCGCCTAGAGACCCTTACGGGTGATTGTGCGCTTTACAAATGTGGACTTTACTTTACTTTACTTTACATTGTCAAAACATGTCGAGTAAGGTGTCATACGAATTGGAATACTACCCCCTCGCCAATTCTGGCGACGGGGGTAGCATTTCACCCTTCTAGAGGGACACGACATGTACAGAACCTGAACCCGGTTAAAGTTAAACAGAGCCTCAGCATCACAAAATGGATGCTGCCACCACAGACACAAGTCTGACCTCCTGCTGCTGGGAGTCCTTCCAGCGAGGAAGGCTTGGACAAAGCGTTTCCTGCCTTGGGAGGTGCTAGCACCACCCCAGACAGGATTTTGTGTAGTGGGTTAGGGAGGGCTGAATAGAATCAGACATGCCCGGGGGAAAAACACAAGATGTCCCCGTGCATATGCCAGTTCAAACCGGTGCTGGGGCACTCCAGCCCCAGCTCTGGCGCGAAACTGGACAAAGAAAAGGGGGTGTAACCACCCCCCTTCCTGGTCCCACCCATAGGAGGGACCTAGTAGGTAATCCAGCCCCTTGATTTGGTTTAAAGGTAGGAGCTGTGTCCCAAGACTTTAGATTATCCTGAACTACGCTTGAAGAAGAAGAAACTCTGGACCTTCGACATTCTGCTGCTCAGAAGACTGAAGAATCTCCCTTGTAGCCAAGGAGTGACCACCCTGTGAACACAGGCACCATCCAGCGATCAACGACTTGCTTTGCCGCTGCCTCCCGCCAGAGCCGGAGCCCGACAAGAACCAGACTCTCAGACATCTACCAGCCCGATCCACAGTCCCTGCAAAGCTGAGACGAGTGGAGGCGACCTGAGACGTGGGACCGGACCTCTTGGAAAGTCCACGAGAAGCTGACTGCGCAGCACCTGAGGCACCCTCACCGCTGTGCTTGGGGTCTTGAAAAGCCCCACCACTGAGCTACATTTGCACCAAGGACCAGCCCGCCATCTCTCACGAGATCTGTTTGTGGCCCTTTTGCTTTGTTACACTCGACGCGCCTTCCCGGTTCTTAGCCAGCTGGCTAGTGGCCATTTTGGCGACCAAACGACAACTTTCCACCGCTGGTCTGGTTGCTCCAGACTGGCCCTTGCTGCTCCTAAAAGCAGCAACCCCTCTGACCTTGCTGGTCTGGTCTGAGAGAAAAGCCTTCTTTGTTTCCTGTGTGGCTTGCATTAGCCAAGGCCTGTTTGCTCCGATCAAGAAGCCGACACCGCCATCAACTAGAGCCTTCGTGGGACAGCTCATCAGTGACTCCTGGTCGTCGTCATCGTCGCCTGGTCTACGTGGCTGAAGAGAAAAGCTTCACGACATCACCTAGATAGTGGAGAAGTGTGGCTCAGGGGTTAGAGGCGGCAGACCCGGAAGCTGAGATCGGTCCTGGACCAGGGTTCAATTCCCCGCCTCGGCGGGTCTTGGGCTCAAAAAAAATTCCACGGACTCGATAATTCTCGTTCCGGTGCCTACTCGACTCACGGGTTCACACTCTGCGACTCTGGGCAATAGCTTGCTTAATCTCCACTACGGCCCCTCGCGGCGGGATGCCTGGCTTTCACCTTGTGGATACCCTGCTGGGGTTATCTCACAGGGGAATACCAGGACGGGTTCCCAAGGCAAGCGCCTTAATGCCTTCGGGTGATACGTGCGCTATATAAATCGCAATACATTTACATTTACATTTACCTGTTTGCACCCGACAACGCCTGGTTCCTTCCTGGTTCCACGCCGGTCACTGGCTAGTGACTTTGAACATTGTCCCCTCTGCTTTCAGGTCTTCATCACTTCAGATCCACCCTTGGATTCACCGGAACTCTTCACATCAGGTCGCCTGCAGCATCAACACTCCAAGGCTCCATCTGAACTCCTGCAGAATCCCGACACACTTTGGCACCACTGCACCCGCTTCCTGTGGGTGAGGTAACGCAAGCACTCCGGTGCTCCCGAGTAGTTCCACTCTCCTAGTGTGCAGATTCCAAAGGGTTAAGTTCTAGACTGACCAGAAGACTTCCTACCTTTAACTTTAAAACTTTTACGCATCCATTGATTTCAATGTGAACTTCTTCTAACTTTGCGCACTGCAAACCAGATCCCGTGGGCCTCCTAGTTCCTAACCTTAGTTAGATCCTCGTAGCCCCAGCGACTCCCACGGCCCTAGGCCTTTCTTCCTTTCGACTTGTGGTACTTATACCACTTCTTTAGTATATGGTTTTAGGGGCCACCCGGGCATATCCATATTTTGTGCAACTTTGTATACTTATCAATTGAATTGTTTTAACGTGTTTGCTTCTGTGCTCATAAAGAGTTCAGGGGACTATTTGTAGTAAATAAATACATATATATTTTCAATATATATCCTGTGTGGCGTCCTTTCACTTGGTGTTCAAGGGGTTACATATGGTAATACAGCCGGCTTCACATGCCAAAAGAGTTTATCCTAAGACTGCTTTGTCCATGCTACCAATAGGATAGCTGGTCTATAAGGTTGACTTACAACCAATCACCATAAGGGTTGTTTGGACTGATACAAGGTGATCACTAGAACTAGTGAACATCATATATCAGGCCAACGTCTCAAAGTCTCTGCTTCACCTCTGCAAAATAACATTTCTCCCCAGACCTGGGTAGATCATTTCTACAATCTTTATTCAGTAACTCCATTTAATGAGCCGAACACTGTGCTGAGGACTGTGTAAACAGACAACTCTCTAGCTAAACCTGGCAGTTTCCTTAACCTGGCCGACATCCTCAGCTCTGGATGCAATAACCAGAGGTAGAGCTCCAGGATTAGACAGCACTGCAGCATATATCCTTCTGCTAGAAAGAGATTAATTGTCTTAGTATAACCTTTTCTTAACTAATGCCATTATCAGTGGTGCCCCAGTACCAGACTCTTGGAAGGGAGCGGGCGTCGTCCCGTTATATAAGAAGGGGGATATATTCCATCCAGCCAATTACAGGCTGATCAGCTTGATCAACTGTGCAAAGAAAATGTCTGCCCAATTGGTCTTGAGCAAGATTGAGGAATGGACTGCTGCTATGGCCAACGTATCTTCCTTTCAGACAGGCTTCAGGTAGAAGATATTCACGATTATGCCCAGGTTCGCTGGAGAACCCAGGGCCAGGTGACTGAACGATTTCCTATCAATTAAGGCGTTTGCCAAGGCTGTGCCCTGGCACCCACCCAGTTTTCTTTATATCTTAATGTTGTTCATTATCTGCCCTCAATTGATGCACCATACCTGGCAGGCACAAAACGAGCAAGTTACTTAACTTCGGTAACGATGCAACTGTAAGAGACATATATTAGTTATAGATTCCTTAGCTTACAATTACCCCCAGGCGTCAGACTGGATCTGAAGAGATTTTTTCTTAGCAGTACCCCTGCGTGTCGGTAGATGGCATCGGTCGACTCCGCGTCCGTCATCGGCATTGTGGTCGCCGGGATGACGCCGCGGTGTCTACTTAGACACCACTCCTGAGCGCTAACCACAGTGTTGACACAACGTTCAATGCCAGAAGCGCAGACCCATGCAAGACACTGGCCATTGGTACACAAAACTAGGGACCTGCAAGGGAATCCCTATCCCTATAAGTCAGTGTGCAGAATGGGGAGGGTGGGTGGGGCGGTAAGGCATCTATAACTAATATATGTCTCTTACAGATACATCATTACCGAAGGTAAGTAACTAGTTAATCTGAAAGAGACTATTAGTTATAGATAACTTACCCTAGAATAGATACCCCAGCAATTCCAACCCCGTAGGAGGGTCTGCAAACTAAGATCACACCAAGAAGTCCTGGAGAACAGAACGGCCGAAAAAGCCATCTCTCCGGACTTGGCTGTCCAGGCAGTAATGCACAGTAAATTTGTGCAGGGACGCCCACGTGGCTGTGTGACAGATGTCAACCAGCGGAACTCCACGTCCCAAAGCAGTAGTGGCTGCCGTTGGTCTGGTAGAGTGGGTGCGCAGTCCTACTGCAGGTTCCATTTTCGCCAAAGAATAACAGATCTTAATGCATAGGACGACCCATCGAGAGATGGTATCTTTGTGCACTGCCGACCTTTCTTGGTGCCCACATAATCCGTAAAGAGTTGATCGTCCACCCGGAAGTCATTAGTGCGGTCAAGGTAGATAGACAGCGCACGTTTTGGGTCCAGACAGTGGAATCTTCCCTCCTCTTTGGACGGGTGCAGAGGCGGGGAGAAGGTAGGCAAAGCGATGGGGAGACCTATGTGGAAAGAGGCAATCACTTTGGGCAGAAAAGAGGGCTTATATGGAGGACTACTTTGTCCGGATGGACAGCAAGAAAGGGAGGTCTGGAAGATGAGCCTGAAGATCACTCACCCTGCGAGCAGAGGTGATGGCAAGCAAAAAAGCAGTCTTCCAATGTAAATGTAAATGTAGTATACTTGTAAAGCGCACAGCTGCCCCAGCAACGGGGCGTCCCGGCGCTGTATAACTCTGGGGAACCCGTCCTGGCTTTCCCTGTGGGATGGTCCCTGCTGGGAGTCCCCAAGGTGGAGCCAGGCATCCCCGGAATTGGTGGGGCCGTTGTGGAGATTAGGCAAGCTAATGCCCAGAGTTGCCGAGTGTGATCCCTGATTAGAGTAAGCACTGAAGCGAGAATTATCGAGTCCGCTGACCAAGGTCCACGACCCTGCCGCGTCGGGAATCGAACCCTGGTCCCGGGCCGACTTCTGCTCTCGGGTCTGCCGCCTCTAACCAGTGAGCCACACTACTCCAATGAGGCCAAGTGGACGATTATGTAGGGGCTCAAAGGGAGCACACATAAGATAAGTGAGGAAAAGATTCAAGTCCCACTGGGGAATTACGAAAGGAGAAGGAGGAAAGAGAGGAGTAAGGCACTTCAGAAATCTGATAACAATAGGATCGATGGCCATGCTCAAGAGCTCGGGGTACCAGACTCTTTGTGCCCAGTCAGGAGCCACAAGAATGACTTGGGACTGATCGCGTTTGATCTTCTTCAGCAATCTTGGCAGAAGTGGTACAGGCACAACTCCACTCGCGACGGAAAGGGTAGCCGATCGAGATCCGCCTTGGAAACTCTAACACACAGAACTGCTGACATTGCGTGCTCTCTTCAGTGGCGAATAGATCTAACCAAGGCTCTCCCCACTGCTGAAAGAGACCTTGCACCACCTTCGAGTGAAGATGCCATTTGTGATCCATGAGGCACTGAGTTTGTCCATCCTGGCATTCAGTGAACCTGCTAGTTGTTGAACCACCAGAGATATGGCCTGATGTTCCAGCCATGTCCAAAGGCGAAGAGCCTCTTGACATAGGGTCCACAACCCCACCCTGTCCTGTTTGTTGCAGTACCACATGGCGGTGGTGTTGTACGTGAACACCTGCACAACTCTTACTTTAACAGAAGGAAGGAATGCCTTCAGTGCAAGACGAATCGCCCAGACCTCCAGAAGGTTGATGTGGTGCCTGGACTCCGCCGGAGACCAGAGGTCTCTGATCTCCGCCTCTCCCATATGGCCGCACCATCCCAGGAGTGAAGCATACGTCAGTACTGTGAACTCAGGTTGAGGAAGGGAGAGGGATCTGCCGTTGACCCAATCCTGGTTCGTGAGCCATCACTGCAACTGACTTGCAGTCCCCTCCAAAATCTGAACGTCATCGGAAAGATTCCCCTGGTGCTGCGCCCACTGGAACTTCAGGTCCCACTGCAGAGCC
This sequence comes from Lissotriton helveticus, assembly GCF_964261635.1. Classification (NCBI taxonomy): domain Eukaryota; kingdom Metazoa; phylum Chordata; class Amphibia; order Caudata; family Salamandridae; genus Lissotriton; species Lissotriton helveticus. The sequence goes on from NW_027611653.1 coordinate 3,159,739, forward strand.
CGTATATGCCATCTGGCATGATCCACCAGCAGGATGCAGGAGGCCATGAGGTCCAGCAGCCTCAGGGTCATTCTCACAGAAAACCGGGATGGATGCTGAAACTTTGGTATCATAGTCTGAATATCCTGGACTCGCTGCTCCGGAGGATAGACCCAAAACTGCGCTGTGCCAGAACCGCTCTGATTCAAAGGACTTATGGGAGGGAATCAGGTGCGACTTCCGCACGTTAACTGTGAACCCCAGCAAATGCAGGAAGTCCGCTGTAGTCTGGAGGTGGGAGACGACAGCCTGGGCGAGCCTGCCTTCAACAGCCAGTCATCGAGATAGGGGAAGACTGGAACCCCTGATCTGCGCACCTGAGCTGCAACCACCGCCATCACTTTCGTGAACACCCTAGGGGCGCTGGTAAGGCCAAAGGGGAGCGTGGTAAACTGAAAAAGCTTGTGGCCTACCATGAACCGTAGGTAGCGCCAGTGGGCAGGCAAGACGCGGATGAGAAAGTAAGCGTCCTGCAAGTCCAACGCTACCATCAAATCTCCAGGGTCGAGGGCAGACAAGACCTGAGCCAAGGTTAACATCTTGAACTTCTCCTTCCGGAGAAACCGGTTGATGTCCCTGAGGTCTAAGATAGGACGCAGGCCTTTGTCCTTCTTGGGTACCAAGAAGTAGTGGGAATAGCAACCACGACCTACTTCTGGCACAGGGACGCATGTATCTCTTCTGGAATGGGATGGGAAGGCCATATGCGAGACAGAGATTAGGGAACCCTCGTCAGCGGCAGATACCCAACTCCACATCAAGCTGTTGGAGTTGCGAGCATTTCACTTGGCAGTGAAGGTCTTCCGGCCCACCATCACAGGAGGGCTGGAGCAGCTTCTCACAGACAAGACAGTCAATGGCGATGGTCTCATCAGGAGTCACACTTGAACTTGTTTGACAGCGAGCCCAGGATTCATTGGCTGCAGTTGTTTGGTACGACGAACAGGCGCTGGAACTGCTTGGTGGAGTTTGACTTTCGTGAGCAGTCCCCCTGCGTGTCGGTAGGCGTCGTCTGCGGCTCCGCGTCCGTCATTGTGATCACCAAATGACGTCACTGGAGTACTTAGACGTCACCCTCGCTGATGTCAGTTCTGTACATAGCTTTCCGCGCCAGGAACGCAGAGCCATGCAAGAAACAGACACTGGTACCATGAAACTAGGGCCCTGACAGGGAAATTCCTGAACCCTAGATATCGGTTCGCAGAAACGGGGAGGACGGGTGGGGCGGTAAGGAATCTAACACAAACTAATGTTTCTTACAGATATATCGTTACCGATGGTAAGTAAATTGTGCATCTGAAAGAAACACGTTAGTGTTAGATTCCTTACCTTAGAATAGATACCCCAGCAATACCAACCCCGGTGGTGGGTCTGCGAACCAAAATCACACCAGGAAGTCCTGGAGAACAGAACGGCCAAAGAAGAAGTCTCTCCGGCCTTGGCTCTCCAGGCAGTAATGCTTGGCAAACGTGTGCAGCGAGGCCCACGTAGCTGCCTGACAAATGTCCAGCAAGGGACTCCCCGTCTCAAACCAGTAGTAGCCGCTGTAGCCTGAGTGGAATGGGCGCGCAGCCCCACAAGAGGTTCCTTTTTAGCCAAGGAATAACAGATCTTGATGCACACAACGACCCACGAGAGATGGTCCGCTTGTGCACTGCCTGTCCCTTCTTAGCTCCCACGTAGCCAACAAAGAGTTGGTCGTCCACCTGGAACTGTTGTGTGCGGTTCAGGTAAAAGGAGAGCGCACGTTTTAGGTCCAGACGGTGGAGCCTCTCTTCCTCTTTCGAGGGATGTGGAGGCGGAAAGATGGTGGGCATGGTAATGGTCTGTCCGATGTGAAAGGCAGTAACCACCTCGGGTAGAAAAGAAGGACGAGTCCTCAGAACAACTTTGTCCGGATGGACAGAGAGGAAAGCAGGCTAAGAGCCTGGCGCTCACTCACTCTTCTGGCCGAGGTGATGGTAACCAGGAAAGCAGTCTTTAGGGTCAGAAGACGGAGAGGGCAATTATGAAGTGGCTCAAAGGGAGCGCACATCAAAAAGGTAAGAACCAGATTCAAGTCCCACTGAGGCATCACGAAAGGAACAGGAGGAAACATGTGCGTGATGCCTTTCAAGAATCTATTTACAACAAGGAACTTGAAAATAGAAGGCTGACCAGGAAGCCACAAGAAGGCTGAAATGACCGAAAGATAGCCCTTGATAGTGCCCAGGACAGAGCCCTGCTGGGCGACAGAAAGAAGAAAGAGGAAAACCTCTGAAAGAGGGGCAGAGAGAGGATCCACAGCCTTTGCTGTGCATCATGCCACAAATTTGTTCCACCTGCAGGCATATACCGTTTTTGTGGGGGGACGTCTGTCTGGCAGAATAGCATCACAGACTTCAGGAGGCAAGTCAAATGGCCTCAACTGTCGCTGCTCAATCTCCACGCATGGAGGTGGAGGCTGGACAGGTTCGGGTGGAGGACCGTTCCCTGCTGCTATGACAGAAGGTCCTCCTGAAGAGGCAGTCGAATCGGGGGATCGATTCACATTCTGAGTAGCTTGAGATACCAGTATCTTTGTGCCCAATCCGGAGCCACAAGGATGACTTGGGCCCGGTCGCGCCTGATCTTCTTCAGCACTCTGGGCAGAAGTGGGATAGGCAGAAAGGCATACAACAGACCGCAACTCCACTCGCGACAAAAAGCGGCGCCGAGCGAGTGCCGCCTTGGAAATTCCAACGCGTAGAACTGAAGACATTGCGCGTTCTCTTCGGTGGCGAATAGATCTAACCAAGGCTCTCCCCACTGCTGAAAGAGACCTTGCGCCATGTCCGAGTACAGACGCCATTCGTGATCGATCATGCACCGGCGGCTGAGTTTGTCCGCCCTGGTGTTCGGCGAACCTGCCAGGTGTTGAACCACCAGGGTGATGCCCTGATATTCCAGCTATGTCCAGAGGCGCAGAGCCTCCTGACATAGGGTCCACAACCCCACCCCGCCTTGTTTGTTGCAGTACCACATGGCGGTGGTGTTGTCCGTGAACACCTGCACTACACTTCCCCGGACAGAGGGAAGGAATGCCTTCAGTGCAAGTCGGATCGCCCGCAGCTCCAGAAGGTTGATATGGAGCCGGAGACCAGAGGCCTCGGATCTCCGCCTGTCCCATGCGGCCACCCCATCCTAGGAGGGACGCACCCGTCACCACTGTGTGCTCCGGTTGGGGAAGGGAGAGGGATCTGCCACTGACTCAATCGCGGTCCATGAGCCACCACTGCAGCTGTCTCGCAGTGCTCTTCGAGATCAGGACGTGGTCAGTCAGGTTGCCCTGATGCTGTGCCCACTGGAACTTCAGGTCCCACTGGAGAGCCGCATCCGCCACCTGGCGTGATGTACCAGCAGGATGCAGGAGGCCATCAGCCCCAGGAGCCGCAGGGTCATTCTGACCGAAACTCTGGATAAAGGCTGAAAGATTGGAAACAGAGCCTGAATATCCCAAACCCGCTGCTCGGGAGGATACACCCAAAACTGCGCTGAGTGTAGAACCGCTCCGATGAAGAGGATCTTCTGAGAGGGACTCAGGTGTGACTTCGGCACGTTGATGGAGAACCCCAGCGAGTGCAGGAGACCGGCCGTACTCTGGAGGTGGAAGACGACTGTCTGGGGCGAGCCCGCCTTCAACAACCAGTGGTCGAGATAGGGGAAGACTGGAACCCCTAATCTGCGCAGATGAGCTGCAACCACTGCCATCACTTTAGTGAACACCCGGGGGGCACTGGTAAGGCAGAAGGGGAGCACGGTAAACTGAAAGTGCTCGTGGCCTACCATGAACCGCATGTAACGCCGGTGGGCCAGCAGGACATGAATATGGAAATAGGTGTCCTGCAAGTCCAACGCTACCATCCAGTCTCCAGGGTCTACGGCAGCCAGAACCTGAGCTAAAGTCAGCATCTTGAACTTCTCCTTCAGGAGGAAGCCGTTGACGCTCCTGAGGTCCAAGATAGAGCACAGGCCCCCTTTGCCCTTCTTTGGAACCAGAAAGTAGTGGGAATAACAACCACGTCCTACTTCTGGACCAGGAACGCGCTTGATGGCCCCCTTGGTCAAGAGGGCCCTAACTTCCTCTCCCAGAAGTTGCAAGTGATCCCCCGACATGGTACTGTGGTGGCATGGTTGGAGGGGTCGCCTCAAAGGGGAGGGAGTAGCCCCTTCGGATGATTTGCAGCACCCACCTGTCCGAAGTGATGGAACGCCAGTGGAGTACGTGATGGCAAACCCTGCCTCCGACTGGCGTGGAATAAGCCTGAAAGCTCGGACTAGGAAGGCTTTGAGGCAGAAGCTGCGGGAGCTGATGTGGACTGACCGGCTCTCTGACCCCCTGCTGCGCCACGGCGGGTAGCACGTCTGCGACCGCGTTGAGGCTGTACAAACGTGTAGGGGTGCCCCTTCCGTGGCCACGAAAGAGACGAAAAGCAGAAGTTTGCTGGCGCTGGCCCGACAGGCCCAAGGACTTGGCCATAGCCCTGAAGTCCTTAAAGCGCTCAAGCTCGCTATCTACTTTGTCGCCAAAGAGGAGACGGCCATCAAAGGGCATGTCCATGAGTGTGTTCTGGACATCTACTGAAAAACTGTCGGACCTCAGCCAGGCGTGACGAGTAATCGCCACAGTCGTTGAATTTGCTCTGCCCAGCGAGTCCGTGGTGTCAAGTCCACATCGGATGGAATACCGTGCTGCGTCTCGGCCGTCAGCGACAGCCTGGGCGAGCCTTCTCTGGGCCTCTGCCGGACACTGGGGCAGCACGTCCGCCACCGTATCCCAGAGAGTGGGTGTAACAGCCCAAAAGGCATGTAGTGTTAATGGACCGCAATCCTAGGCTGACCGAGAAGAACAGTTTCTTGCCAAACTGATCTAGCCTTTTGGATTCCTGATCCGGCGGAGAGGTCGGGAATGTGGTCTGGGACGTGGAGGCCTGGATAACCAGACTCTCGGGGGTGGAGTGGGTGGACAGAAAGCAGGCGTCGCCCGGAGCCGGGCGTTGGTCCACGTACTGATCCACAGGGAGAACTGTGGAGGGCTTGGACCTAGTGCCCATCAGAAAGTCAGTGAGGGCCTCATTAAACGGCAGCAGAGGGTTCGTAGAGCTGACTGACGGTTGAAGCACCTCGGTGAGGAAGTTAGTCCTCATGCTGCTGCAGGGAGCTCAAGGGCTAGGGCCTTTGCCGCCCTGCGCAACACCACAGCATAAGTAGCCCCCTCCTCCGTAGTCACGGAGGGAGGAGAGAGAAAACCAGTGTCAGGCAAAGTGTCTAGACCACTGGCATCCCCCAGCTCATCTGCCCAGTCCTGACTTAACTGGCACTGCTGTGCCAGAGGGTCCTCAGACCCCTCCCAGTCCTCCCCTTGATCCGTGTCCTGATTAACAGGCATGTCAAATGGAAAATGTCAAAGGTTCTTATATAGCGCCTTATCACCGATAGGTCTCAAGGCGCTTGCTTTGGGAACCTGTCCTGGCTGTTCCCTGTGACATAACCCCTACTGGGCATCCCCAAGGTGAAAGCCAGGCATCCCGCCGCGGGGGGCCGTAGTGGAGATTAATCAAGCTATTGCCCAGAGTTGCAGAGTGTGAACCCGTGATTCGAGTAGGCACCGAAGCGAGAATTGTCGAGTCCGTGGACATTTGGGCTCAAGGCCCTGCCGCGTCGGGAATTGAATCCTGGTCCCAGGTCTGACCTCTGCTTCAGGGTCTGCCTCCTCTAACCAGTGAGCCACACTTGCATAAGTGACAGAGCCGGGTCATAGGTGAAGGGCTCACCCATCGACGTCGGAGACGCGCTGCTCCGACGCCAAACCGGGACTGGGGCTAAAACCAGGGACGGTGTTGTCCGAGGATGGCGCCGGGGTCAGCACCAGTGGAGGAGTCATAAGGTCAACTGGCGTCGACCGGGATCCAGGCCTGGATCCCACGGGGTCCTCCACGCCGAGACCGAAGTTGCCGACGGCACCGGGGCCGAAGCCGCCAGCAAGTTAGGACTCCCAGTCGGGCCCGCGGGCCCGAAGCCGCGCCGGCAGGTGTCGACGGCGGGAAGAGAGTCCTCTTGGCAACGAGGAAGTCTCTAATATCGCCCGGAGTCGCATTGAGTCCAGGGAGCGGAGGGTGTGGGACAGGATGCGACTCCTGAGCCGCGTGAGTGGCGAGGGGAGTCCGAAGAGCAACACTGCTTCTTTTTGACATGCCTAGACTTACCCGAGTGCGAGGACTTGGATCCGGATGATCGGTGATGACTGCGGCTCCGCGACCAGTTCCTCGACTTCCTCCCCGACTGGGACCTCGAGCGGCACAGAGTCGACTGCCGGAGCTCGAGGAGCTTACAGGAACGCTCCCGCCTAGCCTTCGACGTCAAGGCCCGGCTTGTCATCCTGGCCGCCCCCCAAACAGTAGGGACAACGGCGGAGGGGGTCGGTAACAGACATCAGTCGGTTAAAGGCATTACACAGCTTTAAACCGGGCATCCCTACTGGCACCAGGAGTCGAGTCGACTCGACAAAGATAGACAAAAATGTCCAAAAAGTTTGTCAAAAAATGACTAAAGGTACGTGCTCTTCCCGGATCTGCGCTAGCTGGCGCGGAAAAAAGAAGAACTGACGTCAGCGCGCGAGGGCGGCGTCTAAGTACTCCAGCGACATCATTCCGACGATCACGACACCGACCCGCAGACGACGCCTACCGACGCGCAGAGGTACTGCTGACGAAAAACTTTCCGTATCCAGTCTGACGCCTGGGGGTAATTCTAAGGTAAGGAATCTACCGGTGCATGACTTACTATGCCCGGTTGCTCTAAAATAATTTGAATTGACTTGCTGCTAACTGGTCTTTACTGCTGCTATTTTAGAATTGACTTTTCATATATCGCAGAATTTTAAAACTTCTCGCATTTTAATTGGAAATCATTTTACTGTGCATTGGGTGCTTTGCTTAGTGTTGTTTGGTCCCTACCTGCCTGTGCCCCGTTCCACAGCGGGTTTTCCTGTTTGCGTGGAGGACACGGCGGCAGACAGCTAGTCCCCCTGCTCCCATTGGCTGGTACCGGTCAGGTGGTGCGCCAGACTCGGGGCCGGCCATATTTAATGGGGACGACTGGAATCCTCAGTTGGTTCTCGTTACCGGTGCATGACTTACTATGCCCGGCTGCTCTAAAATAATTTGAATTGACTTGCTGCTAACTGGTCTTTACTGCTGCTATTTTAGAATTGACTTTTCATATATCGCCGAATTTTAAAACTTCTCGCGTTTTAATTGGAAATCATTTTACTGTGCATTGGGTGCTTTTGCTTAGTGTTGTTTGGTCCCTACCTGCCTGTGCCCCGTTCCACCGTGGGTTTTCCGTTTGCGTGGAGGGCACGGCGGCAGACAGCTAGTCCCCCCGCTCCCATTGGCTGGTGCCGGTCAGGTGGTGCGCCAGACTCGGGCCGGCCATATTTAATCGGGATGACTTTCTCCGCGCACAGCGGACGCGCGCAGCAGGCGTGCGCCGAAGTTGCGCCCGTCCGCGCTAAGGACGCGCAAGGGGCTAGTTGGGCTGGACCTCGTTTTACTCTTCATAAAAATCGTGAGTTATATTTCCACTCTGCACTTCTTGCACTTAGACCTGGGTTTAAACGGTGTCATTTCTCTTCTATTCCTGACAACCTGGTTAATCTCAACTGGTGCAAAGGGGTTTCTAGATCCATACGCCCTCGCCATTATTGTCTTAATAAATCTAGGGAGATATGGAAGTCAGTTTCCCGTTCCTAACGATTTAAGTGAGGCTGGCCTGCTCCTTAATGCTAGGTCGTTGGCTCGTAATAATGTTGCCTTCAACGACTTTGTCTCTCAAAAAAGGCCCCCTTGGGTCTTTATTACCGAAACCTGGGGTTCTGAAACCTCCGGCCCTGACTTCGTAGAGGCAGTCCCCGAGGGCTATTCTTTGGCCAGAATGGATAGGTCAGGACAAAAGGGAGGTGGCCTGGGTATCCTTTCCAGAGACACTTTTACTTGTAGCACTAAGCCTCTTTCTTTACCCTCTGATAAGTTTGAGGCTTTGTATTTCTCTATTAATTTCCTTCCCTCTGCCTCTTTCTCTGGTATTCTCCGTTATAGACCCCCTGGCCCCAGAACGACCTTTGCCCATGACATCCTTAAATTGATAGAGCCCTACGTTGATAAGCCCCACTTCAGTATTCTCTGCGATTTTAATTTTCACTTAGAGGCCATAGAATCGAAGGATACTGCAGTACTTGTAGATGGTCTAGCGGCATGTGGTTTGGGTCAACTGGTCATTGGCCCCACACATTTGGCCGGCCATACGCTGGATGGTATCTTTTCAAATGATTCAAGACTTTTGGCAGGAACTCCCATCCCCTCTAGGATTACCTTTAAACTCCTGTGCTTAGCCCATGGTGCTTTTTACGGCGCAGGCTCAGAAGGTATCAGGGCCCTTCTGTGTGTGTATTCCCCCAGTAGAACCCTCCGGTCTTCTTCCAAGAATTTGCTTGTGGTCCCTAAGTTCACAAAGGCAAAGTGGGGAGGCAGAGCTTTTTCTGTTCTAGCTCCTAAACTCTGGAACTCTCTCCCTTTGGAGCTCACTAGCCAATCCTCTTTAGCGGTCTTCAAAAAACACCTGCAGACCTGGCTTTTCTCCCAGGCATATTAGGGACTGCGCCTTTTGTGGCTTCCTGGTTCATCTATCTGGTAATGTGGTCGTTTTGTTTGCTTGTCTGGCGCCTTGATGCTCCTTGGGGCTAAGTTTTGCGCGGTATAAAAATGCTATTCATTCATTCATTCAACACTAACGTGTTCCTTTCAGATTCTGTCTTTCAGATACTAGCTTTTTTGGCATAAGGATTTTCTCCAGTGTGGAGTTTCTCATGGTGAGATAGCGTTTTTCTCTGCAGCTTTTCTGGCATTCAGAACACTCATAAGGTTTTTCATCAATATGGAGAATCGCTTATGGTTAGTGAGGCTGTGCCTATCAGATAGGAATTTCTGGCATTCACTGCATTGGTAATGCTTTTTCCCTGTGTGCGTCTGCTCATGTAGAGTGAGATTGTGTTTAAAACTGATGCTTTCCTGGCACTAAAATATTTTGATGGTGTGTTTTCTTATGGCGCTTGAAATTATCTCTACCTCTAAATCTTTTCTGACATTTAGAGGACTGATAATTTTCTTCTCCAGTATGGATTCTCATATGTTTAGTGAGATTACATTTAAGGCTGAAACATTTTTGGCATTCAGAGCACTGATAAGGTATTTCCCCAGTGTGGGTTCTTATATGCTGAGTGAGACTGCCTTTTTTACTGAAACATATCTGGCATTCAGAGCACCTATATGTTTTTTTCCCCAGTGTGGGTTCTTATATGCTGAGTGAGACTGTTTTTTTCACTGAAACAATTGTGGCATTCAGAGCACCGATAAGGTTTTTCCCCAGTGTGGGTTCTTATATGAATAATGAGACTGTTTTTTTGGCAGAAATATTTTTGGCATTCAGAGCACTGAAATGGTTTTTCCCCAGTGTGGGTTCTTATATGCTGAGTGAGACTGTTTTTTTCACTGAAACATTTGTGGCATTCAGAGCACCGATAAGGTTTTTCTCCAGTGTGGGTTCTTATATGAATAATGAGACTGTTTTTTTGGCCGAAACATTTTTGGCATTCAGAGCACTGATAAGGTTTTTCCCTAGTGTGGGTTCTTATATGCTGAGTGAGATTGCTTTTTATCCTGAAACATTTGTCGCATTCAGTGCACTGATAAGGTTTTTCCCCAGTGTGGAATCGCATATGTGCAGTTAGAAGTGATTTAACATTGAAATCTTTTGGGCATTCAGAGCACTGATAAGGTTTTTCCCCAGTGTGGAATCTCATATGCCCAGTTAGAAGTGATTTAAGTGTGAAATCTTTTGGGCATTCAGAGCACTGATAAGGTTTTTCCCCAGTGTGGGTTCTTATATGTTGAGAAAGAGTTCTTTTGTCTCTGAAACATTTCTGACATTCAGAGCATGGATAAGGTTTTTCCCCAGTGTGGGTTATTGAATGTTGAGAAAGACTTATTTTGTCTCGGAAATATTTCTGGCATTCAGAGCACTGATAAGGTTTTTCCCCAGTGTGGATTCTTGTATGTTGAATGAGTTTGCTTTTGTCAATGAAACATTTCTGGCATTCAGAGCACTGATAAGGTTTTTCCCCAGTGTGGGTTCTTGTATGCCGAGTGAGACAGTTTTTGACTCTGAAACATTTGTGGCATTCAGAGCACTGATAACGTTTTTCCCCAGTGTGGATCTTTGTATGCCGTGCGAGATTACGTTTTACACTGAAACATTTCTGACATTCAGAGCACTGATATGGATGTTCCACAGAATGGGTTATTGCATGTCGAGAAAGACTTTGTTGGTTACAAAACCTTTCCTGGCATTCAGAGCACTGATAAGGTTTTTCCCCAGTGTGGAATCTCACATGGGCAGTTAGAAGTGATTTAAGTTTGAAATGTTTTGGGCATTCAGAGCACTGATAAGGGTTTTCCCCAGTGTGGATTCTTGTATGTTCAGTGAGTCTGCTTTTGCAACTGAAACATTTCTGGCATTCCGTGCACTGATATGGTTTCTCTCCAGTGTGGGTTATTGTATGCCGAGTGAGACTGTTTTTGTAAATGAAACTTTTCTGGCATTCTGTGCACTGATGAGGTTTTTCCCCAGTGTGGGTTCTTGTATGCCGAGTCAGAGTGCTTTGATCACTGAAACGTTTCTGGCATTCAGAGCACTGATAACGTTTTTCCTTAGCCTTAGAGTGGTATCTTGTATGATGAGTGAGACTGCGTTTGTCTTTGAAACTTTTCTGGCAATTCGGGCACTGATAAGGTTTGTCCACAGAGTGGGTTATTGCATGTCGAGATAGACTCTGTTTGTTACAAAACCTTTTCTGGCATTCAGAGCACTGATAAGGGTTTTCCCCAGAGTGGATTCTCATATGTTCAGTGAAATAAGATTTACGGTTGAAACTTTTTTGGCATTCAGCGCACTGGTAAAGTTTTTCCACAGAGTGGGTTAATGCATGTAGATATAGACTCGCTTTGATACTAAACCTTTTCTGGCATTCAGAGCACTGATAAGGTTTTTCCCCAGTGTGGATTTGTATGTGATGTGTGAGCCTACTTTTTAAACTGAAACATTTCTGGCATTCAGAGCACTGGTAAGGTTTTTCGCCAGAGTGGATAAATACATGTCGAGAAAGACTTTGTTTGTTACAAAACCTTTTCTGGCATTCAGAGCACTGATAAGGTTTTTCCCCAGTGTGGATTCTCATATGCTCAGTGAGATAATATTTACTGCTGAAATTTTTTTGGCACTCTGAGCACTGAGAGAGGATTTTCCCAGTGTGCATTCTCTCAAATTCAGTGAGATGAGATTTATGGCTTAATCTTTTTTGGCACAGGTAACTTTTTCCCCAACTTGGGTTATTTTGCTTTGATTGAGGCAGGTTTGAACACTGAAATTGTTTTAACAGCCCGTGTTTTTAAAAGGTGTATTCCTAGAGTTAATATCTCTACATTTAGTTTTCTCTTGCTTATAAGCCACGGTAAGAGTGAACCCGATTTTAGAGTCGGGCTTGTTTAGATAATGTTCAGCATTTATCTCTAAAAGACATTGTGCGTAATCTTCTTAACACTTGCATTGAGCAAAATATGTCTGGATGCAGCCCTGTAACACATGTCGAAATGTTTGTAGCAGATAATAGTCTTTTGGTTGTAGCCTCTCTGGCAGCAACTTATTTTGTGACTGAAGTTTTTCTCAAATCTATTTGTATAGGTTCTTAGCAATGCAGTGATAAGGTGTTAGTCTGATATTTAATGATTAAACTGAGAAGTACCTTTTTGCACTGGCGTAAAGGCAGTAACTGAGAACATTAGAACGTGCACAGTACTATTGTGGATCATTAGGCGCAGAACATCAGTTCCTTTTACCCTTTCTATGTTTGGTGTAAGGTTAAGATTTGTAGTTCTGAAGACGAGGATTTATTTACATTAGCTATAGCGCAACGGTGCTCCTTTAATCCATTTTGATATTTAACAGTTTTACATATCATTCACGCACAGCAGATAATGTCGAGGCGATTTACATAGAATTACAGAACAGCACACAATAAAAAGAAAACAATCTGAGATGGTCATGAACACAATAAAGTGGTGAATTTTTAAGGTTTTCGCCAGAGTGAGCAGAGTGGGTCGAGGTGTTATATCCCGAGGCAGATAGTCTCAAACTTGCGTAACTGGTTAAAAACAGTTGTTGCACAAAGGTGATTTTCCAATCTTTTGGTTGTTAGCGTGTCAGCTTCGGAGACTTCTTTCAGTGTCTTTTCTTTGATGGTTTGCAGAAGAAACCTTTTGTTATATCTTTCTTTAATGCAGTGTGTGCTTCCTCTCTGGAATTACATGATGCTTTAGATCATGCGTGCTTTAGATGAACGTTATTCTGTCATGCTGAGGCAATTTGTCTTTCTGATAATATTTCAGATGAGGATGCTGTGATTGGTCTTTCTGGCATTATTTCTGATGCTGTGTGCACAGATATGACTTTGCTCTGGGTTAATGAAATGCAAAATTAGAGACTTCACTTACAGGTATAGTACTTTCCTCAGCTCCCACTTCCTCGCCACACCTAGATTTTGGAAATTGTTCAAACTTAGAATGCTGGATGTCCTTCAGTTTTTCAAAATAATCCTTCTTATGGCACTAACATTCAGTTGCTTAGTGCTAAATCTTGCTTTCTTCATCCGTAATTTCAATCACCTATAGTATAAAAATTAAATAGTTAATACATGTAGATTTCCCCAAAAATAATTTACAAGCCATATCAATGCAGAATTGCAGAATTTTGAAAATGTTCAGCTGTTCTTCAGACAGAGCAGAGTGTAGAATGGTAGCCTGAGAGTACTTGGATGTAGGAGTGAGGATTTGTAGAATTTATTAAGCTCACAAAGGATACATGTACCCTATGGACTTGTAACATAGAATCCCAAAGGCAGACATTAAAGTCATATGGACAGGCACCAAACAGATATTAAAAAAAGAATACTATTAATTAATTTTTAATGTAGATTTCTGGGACGGGAATTTCCCCTCCACGGACAACAGACGTTTCCCCTGCCCTGAGTTACCACCTACTTGTATCTGGTATCCTGACTTTTGAGCTCTGGACTCTGCCGCACGCAAATCTATTGTGTATTGCGAGGACTATGCCTAGACCTATCCCTCAACTATGGTTCAGAGTATGAATCAAGGGCAATGAAATTAAGGCGTACTTTCATGTGTTCATTTTGTTCCACCTGATTATCAGTTGTTAGGTTTTTCTGCACCCGGATGTACCGGGTGCAGAAAAAATAGGACATCCTTTTTTTCCAGACAGAAACATTTTACTGAAATGACGCACCAGACTCTGGGTGCAGCAGAAGCAGCCAAGAATGATGCTGTTTTTTTACTAACTGGGGAAACACACAATTCTTCCCTCTGTTAGAAAATGCTTTCCTCTTCCCTCCCCTGCTTCACCCATCTACCCCCAACCAACCACATGCATATATCTACCACCTGCTTAAAACAAGTAAAAGCAGAAAAACACTATGAAATAGTGAATGGCATGTGGTTTGACAGGCAGAAGAATCTGTTCCTCGTGGCAACTCCCCAGTCCACGGCATCAAACTTGTAACTGAACTTTACTGGGATAAATCTACCACAAAACAATTACATGAGATTTTTCGGCCACTCCAGTACTGTGCAACCTCTAACAAGGGACTACGAGAGGTCTTGGACTGGTCCTGTGACCTGGAGGGTCACATCAAGTGTGCCCTTATTTAACCCCTTGCGTGCGGCCGCGTTTCCCCCTCCGGTGCTGAGCTCTAATGAAAACGGGCGTGGTCATGACGGAACGGTTCTGTCATGAGCTGACGGAACGGTTCCGTCATGAGCACAGCTCAGCCGTAGCTCATGACGGAACCGTTATGTCATGAGCACCGAAGGGGTTAAGGCAGAGTACTGTCATGGGTTTAACAGCTAGAGCGGTGGTGGCAATGCACCCTGTTGTAAGGATCAATAGCCTTATGATATCTTTGCATCATGGTCAGTGGAGTGGCGTCCTGCTGACACACTTATGTAATGCTCCATTTCTATGCCTGTGTCCAGACTTTGCGCTAACATCAAGAGCGTGTTTAGGGTGTTGGTATGCGTAGCATAGAAGCAATGTGAGAGTGCGACAGAGTAAACCGCATCTCCTGCCTGCCAGTTATGTGCACAAGTGGGACCATCTATCCCTCTTTTATACCCTAGTTCAAAGTCCTCTGTTACCCAGGAATAAAGTGCTCTACAAAGTACCCAGGTGCCTGCTGTGACACCAGGGATGGTAACAGCCTGATAGTCTATCTAAGTTGCAGGGACATCACCTGCAGGCTGAATTACTTAATGTAGAAGCTGGGTACCTGTCCTGAAGAACCTAGAAGTCTGCCTAGAAGCCTGCATGTCTGGTAAGAAAAGGAAGGGAGTTTGACTATCCAGCAGGAGGACAAGGTTGTCCGGGAAGAAGCAAGGTCCGACACATCCTCATTCTCTGTAGGGCGGGCCGGAAAGCAATCCAGCAGGACCAGCTAGTCTGAGGGACCCCGCCCCCCCCCCAAGACTCTCCAAACAGTTCAAGGCAGAAAATAAAAGTCTACGACAACATGATTTTTGAGGCCCAGTAGGACGATTGTGTGATGCCAACAAGCCTGTTCAAGGTTTCACTTGTCAAATTCCTAACACAACAGGGTCTGAATCTATTGACTTCCTGTAGAGCCTGTGTTGGGCTTTTAGCTGCTGGATTTCTGAATACTCTGTGTCAGAAGCTCATGAGGGACTACAACTACTCCAGTGTCGAACACCCTGTCTGAGCTTACGCCTGTGGTCCAGCCAGCCACAGTGTGGGCTCAATTGCTGACGGTCGGGCCTCCAGAGGCGGCTGCACTTACCGACAGGCCAGGTGTGACTGCTACCTTGGGACTGCTGATATTCAGGCAACTGCAAAGAAAAGACAGAGTGGGTGCCCTACTGAATGCAGCACTATATCCAGGACAAAAGCACTCCACAAAAGCCTGCTGATGGGTCACTGCTCTCTCGAGTCTTCGGGCGTACCATTCAAATGTCGGGAAACAGGAAAGAGACCCAGACAAGACTGACTCATCCTGTGAAAGGGTAAGACGCTTACAACAGAGCATACAAGCATTGGGGTGACTGGAATGACAGAACTGACCCTATACTATATTCATGATACTCCTAAATGCCCCTAAAGGGGAAGAGGGTATCAGAACCGGACGCACCAGTCTGCAGCACATGATAGTCTAGCATGCCTGCACCATCCTTTCACCCAGACTGTCCATAAATTTGATTTTAGAGCTGTTACGCACATAGCAGGGGGAATCTCAGACCATTCGCTGGTGGAGGTGCAACTCGATGGTCCGGTTGTGGACTTCATCCTACCCCCAGGGGTTGATCTGTGATATTTAAAAGACAAGACGTTCAAAGCTTGCATGAGAGATAGAGCAGAATTCTATTTTAAGGAGAATGGGCGGCCTGTTGAATCAGCTTGCATGCTATAGGGTGAATTCAAGGCAGTGATTCGAGGCCAGACACAAGCCTTGATTGGGAGAATGTCGACGGAACGTAAATTGAAGTGCGAGGCTCAGGACAAGGAATGTGCTTTCCTGGAGGTTCGCTTGGCAAGTGGGGAATCAGTTTCTCTCCCATTACACCATCAACTGAAGCAGCATACATTAAGAGCACTAATGGAAAATAGCGTGCACTAATGCGCTGGCTACCCAGCATTGTCTATATGATGTCGGTGATAAAGCCAATGAGTTGCTTACATGGTAAGAGAGACCAGACAAAGGACGGAACTGGATCCTTGAGGACACTGACAACAAGGGGACAGAAACACTGGGAGAGACTTCCTGAAAGACCTGACCCTGCCAATGCTAACAAATAAGGACCTAGACGCACTAGACCAAGACCTGACAGGCTAAATAAATTAGACATTAGGAACCTTGCAAAAAGGGCAAGCGACGGGACCTGATGAGCTCCCTTTAGAATTATATAAAAGCATGGTGGATAAAATCAGGGAGTACCTCCAGAGTATATGAAAATAAGGGTGTCTCCCGGAGGACCACAGAACGTCTGAGGTGGCGGTCATCCCAAAAAGGACGAACCAGCAACTGAGTGTGGGTCTTATTGACTTATCTCCCTGCTTAATTTTGAGACTAAGGTCCTTGAATAGGCCCGGCGATCTGCCTGCGAACAGTAGCTTTATGCCACACCAGGGAACGCGCTTAAATCTCTGACACCTTAATGGATTACTACACGCAACAGGGGATTCCTTTGCTGAACCAGTGGCACTGCTGTCAAGCTCTTGAATGCTGCCCCTCTAGAGTGCATGCACGTCAATAACACAGTCTCCCGAGTCTTTGCCGTCCGACAGGGATGTTCCTTGTCTCCTATGCTCTTCACACATGCGTGGGTTCGCCAGGACCTCTCATATGGGGTATTCCAGTTGATCAAGAGTGGGATGAGAGAATCTCCGTCTACGGTGATGTTTTGCTGTAGGACACGTAATCAGCCTTCTCGAGTGAACAAATCCTACAAATCTTTCACATATTTGGAGATTATTAAAGATATAAGATCAATTGGAAGACGTCCTTAATATTCCTGCTGGTGGCAGGGACCCTGCGGCTGCACTCTAGGTGCACAGTTTGAGTGGCACTACATGGCTTTAAATATTTGGTTGTGGTCATTACAAGAGAGCACAGGCAGGAACATACTCCCGAAATTAGACCGGCTTCGCTGGGATGCCCCACACTTGTGGGCGCTCCCGCTCTCCTTACTGGGCCGAGTGGCCCTATTTAAAGTGATGACCCTCCAGGGTTTCCTGTACATCGTGCAAAAAACGTCCTTTAAGATCCCACCAGACATTTTCTTTTAAAAGGTAGACTGAGAACTTTGGCTCCTATTGTGGGATGGTGGAACTTCACACTGAGTAAGATGCAGAGGGGAGTTTAAGGTGGACTGGCGGTCCGGAGCATTCGCAAGTATTATTGGGCCACGCAGCTGGTGGCAGTCAACAACTGGGTTTTTCGGACTGTGAGGATCCTGCTTACCGGGTAGATAGATTGGCCATGGGCAAGAGAGGTTACCCCACGCCGTGCTGTATCGAAGAAAGTATGAGTGCACCCTACCTACTCATATCCATAAAGTGGTAAGGGTGTGAAGAGAGGCTACCAAGTGTTTAGGCTGAGAAGGTAAGCTGACTGAAATTACTCCACTGTAGGATGGTGATCTCTTAAGTGCAGTGGGAGGATTGCAGGGCTTTGCAAAATGGGGATTGATTAGCTTAGAACGGCCGGGCGATGTGTGGAGGAGACAGGCACTTGTGTCCTTCACAATCCTACAACAAAGGTATATTAGGTGACTAAAGATGGTTCTGACATTTGCAGGTGGGTCACGCTCTGCAAGGTCACATATGGAAAGGGGGGAGTTGCCTGATGCATCCCCAATGGAGGACCAGCTGCTAACTAATCCCCAACCGAAAAAGCAATCTCGACCATCTATAGGAAGTTGATCTACAATTCTCTGGATCCCTTGGGGATGTTTCCAGGCGGCCATTCAGCAACTTTTGTTCCAAATCTGGAGTTGATTTTTAAAAACCAATAACTAATCACCCTCACACTCTTGGAACTTTCTCCCTGATTAATTTTCTCCCAGGAAGTGGGATTCATTTAAAAACAAATTCTCATCACGACTGCCAGGTATTCCCTGGTGGTCCTGAATAAGAGAAACATATCAGACAGCCTGATCTAGAGAGGAAGGGCCGTCCAATGTATTTACATCAATGCCACTCAAGTAAGGCTGGACACATGACAATCCAGCTGACTTGCATTAGGTCAGGCAGACCATCGGTTTGTTGGACAGGATACTCCATCACGCTTGTGCAGGATTACCCTGCTCACCAAACTCTAAATCAAGACCTTTATCTTGTCTGTGCTATGCATGTATCTCTAGTTCTGCTTCATTATGTCCATCAGTCTTTGTATTAGTTACTTGTTATTGAGGCGTGTGTGTTTAGTACAGCGTAATCTTACGGTGTGTGTGTGGGTTTATTTGAACCCTGCGGTTTAATCTGCACTTGTTGTTTATGCGGTGTTATCACACCCTTGTAATTATAAAAAGTATGTTACAGGCAGCCAGGTGTCTCTTGCCCGTGACTTCTGCGGAAGTAATGGTGCACAGTTAACAGCAGCAACATTGCAAAGTGTCAAGAGCCTGATTTAGAGTTTGCTGGCAGGGTTAGTTAGACACAAACGTGATGGATATCCTGGCCGCCGTATTACAAGCACCACTGAATATAATATATGAGAGCCTCATTTCTTTCTTTCGTACTTTCTATTTCCCTTGTTTTTATTATCTTTACTAGCTGTACCCGGCCACGCGTTCCTGTGGCTCAGTCTGGTTAAATGGAAAAGAAAGAAAAGAGTAAACGTACGTTTCTAATATGCTTGTGGGTATACAATATTTTTTGTTGTTCCATTGTCTGTGCAGATGTAGAGATTGTCTGGTTTGCCGACTCCAGAACACGCAACATATAATTGTCCCTGTGAGAAGCAATCCGTGTCTAGATCTAAACCGCACAATTCTAAAGATTGGCCCTGAGCTTTTTTTTTTAAATGTTTTTAAAGAAACTGTTTCGAAAAACACAGTTTGTAGTACATGTATCATAGCAAGTACTCATGTTTTTTTTGCTGCTTGTTATCCAGTTTTTACCGATATCAATTTGATACATGTTTAAATCACATCACATCAATTAATATAACAGAAACAAACAGTACAGATGGTAGCTTTTGGGCGCATCCTTAATATATAACATGTAACAGAACCGCAGGTCGCGGTTGCATCGTGTTCTTTTAAATTATGTTGCAAACTGAACCAACTCCTCCCCCCTTCCTCCACCCACTTCACGTTCTGCCATCCTGACACCAACTGTCCATCCTAATATATGTAGACTATTGTCTCTATGCGTCCCTTGTAGTTGTTGCGCATCAACCAAATCGATAGGGTCTGTTCGGGCTTTCGATTAAAAACACGCACGTATTCGACACGCACGTATTTGAATCCAACGTTGTGTATATAAAAACACGCCCGTTTTCGAATCCAACGTTGTGTCAAAATTTCAAAGCAATCGGTGGAGTACTTTCGGAGATTTGAGATTTTGAACAACAAACAGTTACATTTTTATTTATATAGATAGATTTTACTTTTTTTTATCCTCTTTCTTTTTCTGTTTCTCTCTATTCCTGGCTTATCTTTAATTCATTTCTTAATTTAAGAATGCTTAGCCTCCTAAAGCATTTTATTAAATCATTTTAATTTCTTCTTTCCTGTCATGGGGATGACTGCACAGATATCCTTACAAGTAGGATCTTTTGAATTCTGCATGAACCTATTTACTAATGGTCCTAGTTGAAGGTGTCATTTAGAAGTTAATTATATGTTTCTTATGTGTGGTAGGGTGGGTATGTGTGAGAATGTGTGTGAGTGAGAGAGTGTGTGTGTCTGTGTGTCTATGTTATGTTATGTTATTTGTACTTGTAAAGCGCACTGCTACCCTAGGATGTCCTGCCGCTGAGTACTGGTGACCTGGGGAGCATCAGCTGTTTAGTGGGAGAAGATTCATGTTTTCAAACCCTTGCGAAAAGAAAAAAGGTTTAGCACATTTCTGAGAGGGAACGGAAGTTCATTCCATGCTTTGGAGGCACAGTGGAGAAAACTTCTGCCTCCCCAATTAGTTTTCTTAAAGTTGGAGGTTTGGACTAATTTGGATCCGGAGGAACGTAGGAACATACCATGTAAATCTGGTTTTAAGAAACTCCGGACCAATCCTATTAATGGCCCGAAAGACGACACAAAGTGCCTTGAAGCGTGATATAAGTGGAACTGGGAGCAAATGCAGTTCTTAAGTTCTCCTTTGACCAAAGCAACCCTACGGGTTCCCGTCAGCATTCTCGCTGCCGCGTTCTGGACCAGTTGCAACTTGTTCATATGTTGTTTCTGAACATTAAGATAGAGGCTGTTGCAATAGTCCAGACGGGACATAATGAGTGCAGTGACAACCGTCCTTAGGTTGTCTGCCGATAGGAAGAACTTCATTTTTTTGCTAAAGTTGCCTGATTCACTTGGTCCCCTATGGTGAATTTGTTATCCACCATGACTCCCAAATTCTTAGCTTTCCTAGAGAGTGTAGGGCACGATCCCAGATCCTCCGGCCACCAGTCCGGGGTCCAGACCCAGGGATTATTGCCAAATTTTAACACCTCAATTTTAGCCGAGTTGAGTTTTAAACGGTTGGACGACATCCGGGTGGAAATAGAGCTCATGCAATTATAGAACCTCTCCCCCGCCTCCCTTTCCGCTCCCTCTGTCAGCGATAGCACAATTTGTGTGTCATCAGCATAGGAGGTGACCAGGAAACCAAACGACTGGATGACACTGGCCAGGTGTACCACGTAGATGTTAAAAAGCGTAGGGCTCAACGCCGAGCCCTGTGGCACCCTGCCGAGCCCTGTTGCCATCTAAATCTACCGTCTGACAGGAAGGAATGTAGCAGTTTCCATGCTGAGCCCTTCACACCAATATCAGAGAGCCTGTTCAGCAGGACCTTACGGTGGACCGTATCAAAGGCCGCGGATAGGCCCAGGAGGATTAAGATGGCATTACCTCCCCTATCCACGGCTTCTCTGATTTCCTCGGTTGATTTTATTAAAGTCAGTTCCGTACTGTGAAAAGCTCTAAACCCATATTGCGATGCGTCCAAGGAGTTATTGGCAGAGATAAAGTTGCTGATTTGGCTATTTATTTCTTTTTCCAGTAATTTGGCAGGTAGTGGAAGCCTAGAGATAGGGCAATAATTATTCGGGTACTTAGGGCCAAGAGATTACTTCTTTAGAAGAGGAAGCACAGAGCCTTTTTCCAATTTTTGGGAAAAATTCCGGACCGTAAAACTGCATTAAGCAGGGGTGTGAGCCGTTCCAAAAGTTTCCGGAATTTGCTTACCAATTCCATTAGGACACGGATCACTAGGGGCACCCGATTTTAGCATAGACAACAATTTGACCAAATCTGCTTTCTCAATTGGGGTTAAATGCTCCAGTAGTTCTGCCGGGGCACCTAAACTTCATGATCTGTTAGATTGAAATCAGTCTGAGTATCATTGATTAGACCATCGAGTGAGGTAAAAATTGTTTCTACTTTACTTTTAAAAAAGCCAGCTATTTTATTACAAAATTCTGCATCCCCCTGTTTCTTTGGAGTGGCGGGGTTAGCTAATTTAGAAAAATCATTCCACTTTTAAAAAAGCCTTCCTTGGAGTCATCGGACCCGAGTAACATCCGTCCAATTTCCCAGCTTCCTTTTCTGGCTAAGGTTACTGAGGCATATGTGAACTCAGTCCTGGCACAATCTGTCGAGTATTTCAAGTGATGGCGCCACCGTTTCATTCTCACATACATGCTATTAAACACGGGGTTCCTCAGGGCTCTATATTGAGCCCTGCACTTTTTAACATCTTTGTACAGCCCCTAGCCCTGCTGGCAAAAAGCAGAGGGTTGTCATTGGTTTCATACGCCGATGACACCCAGCTAGTCATCACTTTTTTCGAGGAACTGCCAAGACAATCTCATCACATTGAAAGAGGACTTGGTAGCTATCTCTGACTGGATGGCAGCTAGTTGTTTACAGCTGAATGCTGCCAAGTCAGAAATTCTAGTGCTGGGTAGAGACAGCTCCTAATATTTAGGCGTCAACAAGTCCTGTATTGTCCGCCTGCAGAGAATCCAGAACCCAGCAGCTGGCGCCCTGCTAGCTTTGCCCAGATCTTGCTCAGTCTCGCACCTTCTGCCTAAAATTGCACTGGCTACCGATAGCGAAAAGAATCCAGTTTAAGTCTTTGTGTGTGGCTCACAAAATATTGACCTACCAAGGACCGCAGATTTTGGCGAATCTGCTGGCCCATTATGTACCGGACTGCCTTTTGCTTTCGGCTAATGCGGGCTTGGTTTGCACTTCCCGTTTTCTCAGAGCTAGAGCGGGCGGTTGATCATTTAAAGTTCATGGTATTTTGTAACAAGAAGTACTCTTTTTTAGCTTCCAAAAGAGCTTGCTTGTAACTGGAAATACAAGTTTTTAAATTCTCCTCTGCTATGTCATAAAATTTTCGCCAATTCACCTCTGCAGGAGAGGCCCATTTGGGAGTCCACTTTTTGTGAGAAACAAGCTGATCACAGGCATCCAAAAACCAATTATTATAAATGGTCGTGGCCTCCTCCACATCCAGCGGGAGCTGGTACATCGAGTTTTCCAAGACATTTCCCAGTCCTTCAACATCCAGCTTGTCTGAGTGTCTCAGGTATTCCGGTCACTAAATCCACAATTATAGTTGTCCGTAGGCACCAGGATCTGGTCTAAATCAGGATTTGTACGTCAGGCTGGCCGGGAGCTGCGGGAGACTACGTCCTGATGGCCATGTTGCTTGGCCATGCCCGCATACATGTCAATATTGACTGGAACAGGTTGGCAGTCAAGTTCACCTCTGGTTTTGAATATTAGCAGGATTTAAGGTACAGGGGTCACTACTGACTGGAGTTACTTAGCAGGATAATAGGTCTCAGGGAGCCAATACTGACTGAAGCTGGTTAGTATGATCACTAGTCCTCACAGACTCCTCACATTCCTCTCGAGAGAAGATCCTGCCTCCTACTCATTAGTGTCGTTTCAGTAACTGTTTCTATCATGTGTTCAGGTTTCATTGTCTTGTATTAGGAGAAAAGTGTATAAAAATACATTGTGTAGCATTAGCATTATATACTCCAACTTGCTTTAGGGTGGATGCTCTCGTCCATTGCAAAGACAATTGTCACTTGTTAGTTTGCTTGGCCTTTTGCTATTTCTGCATTAAATGTATGATAGATTTGTTGGCCTCCCAGTGTGTTGTGATTTATTTTACATATCACAAGAGATGACGAGGAAAATGACAGTCCAGTATACACATTCTTCATATAAATCAACTCACAGTATACTGTTCTGGAGGTTCAGTCCCACAGACATTATCTCTAACTGAACGCGGGAACCCTAGGAAGCAGGTGCTTTTCAAACCAGTTGCCCTCTGATGCGGCGTCTGTCCTCGTTATTGGATAAGTCAGTATGTCCTGAATTTTAGGAGGGTTACCGTATCTAGTGCACCCTGTTAGGCAGTGCTCACCTGTGGTAGTAAGATGTTAATAGGCACCTTATCACCTATGCACGGTGCAGGGCTTTGAGTTACAGAGCTCCTCACGCTGTGAAGAAGATTAGGTCACATTTACCCATTTTCCCATACTTGGTCCTGATGAAATGCCAACAGATTGCTCCATGACTACACAAGGCATGAAAAACGTTGACCTGAAGTATAGACCCCAGCTTACCAGCAGGCTTATAGGTGATCGACACTTTCACACAGTGATAGGGGTCATTAGTTCCTCAATTTCTCTGCTACTGTTTTTAATCTCAACATGGACCAGGTAGATCACATTAACTATATTGTGGCAACTGGTCGATAGTTGATCTTATATTCAGACTTCACTAATCTCACATCTTATGACACAACATCTTCCGTCCTACTATGCTCATCCGTCATACTTAGTAAAAGATCTCTGACAAAGTGCGCTCTTGTGCTGCCCGCCAGGCATTGTAGCGCGGCCTGGTGAGGAGTATAGCCCAATGATGAAGCATGTCACCTTCAGGTGAGTGAAGGCAACTTGTCTTAAAAGCACATGCTTCCTAGGGTGTCTGCGTTCAGTTACAGATAATGTCTCTGGGACTGAACCTCCGGAACAGTATACTGTGATTTGATTGTGTTTTATTTTAACAAATGTACATAGCAGATATTGGTCCTTCCTTCTTTCACAAACATGATCGGATACCTGCCTCGGAGCGCACTTCTTACAGACGAGTATGGGGTTATCATGTTGCTGCTACAAGCTCCTTACCTGTGCGAGTTATCGGGAACGATGCAGGGCCAGACCGAAAGCAGCCACACGTGGAGATCAATGACAAATACTGAAAAATGAACAGAGCTTCCAAGCTGGTGACCATTACTTAATTGACCTTGAAAATAAGAGACATGTTTTTAGTATTCTGGTGACTCATGACCATAAAAAACAAAGGTTATAAATTCAATATTGTGTCAAATACTTAAAAAGTGGAACTGGATGTGCTGAATCGGATGTTGTCCCAGGTCATGCGTGACACCTTCCACCACTATTGCTTATGGGACTTGTAGTTTGGTTTTCCTCATTAAAAGGATGGGCTTTAAAGTCCCAGTGTTCTAAGCGATGTTGGTCAAAATCAGAGGCCTGAGTGAGGGTGAAGCATGACATGGCTCTGCTTAGCAGTGAGATGAACGATAGTTCCTCAGCCCTTCCATTCTTTGACAGACAGAGCCTGGTCAGCCGCTTATATTTTTTTGCAATGGGAAAGAAACTTTTATTGCAGCTTCTGTCCTCTGAAGAGATAAAACCCCTGGGCGTGTTTAATTGACTTCTGACAAACATGAACAATCAAGAACATGAGTTTCTGGAAAACTATCAAGCACCCAATCAGAATCAGCCGCCCTCCACACCCAGGAATTCTTGAGGCTTTGGAGAGGGTGAATTGCACGTGGCATAAGAGGAACACTACATCGACTCAAAGCTCACTTCTCAGGGATGTACTGAAATGCCAGCCTCAGGGCACACTTAGACAGCTCTTCACCTCCTCCTCCTCAAACTGTTGACCAGCTATCAGGGCAAATGAGCCTTCAGCAAAGCATTGCTGGCTTGGTTCCACACCGGACCAGGCAAGGCGGTCAACTCCATGCTCCTTCAAGTCAGCAAGCACTCTTGTCGAGCCAGTCCTAACCCCACATGGATGTTCCCCATCACAACTATTTTAATGGTACTAAGTTATGTTTCTGCTAAATGTATGAGTCAAAAAGTGAAAGATTTAACTAGGAAATGCTGAAAGAGAAATCATGACGTTTTTCAATATTTCTGAGTCTGCCACAGTACACAGGAGCATTATTTCTCCAGGATTGAATCTTTCATAGGTTCACATGCTTGTATCTTCCCCGTCGTCATGGTGGGAGTCTCACGGTAACAGAATGACCAAAGCAGTATCATAGAGAAGAGAAAACTGCATAGATAAGCCCATAGGGCCTGAAACTATTTGGTAACCAGACCTCCTAGTTGTTTGGTCCAAAACTCAGCCAATCAGCACCCCTGCCCTGACATCACACTCCCCAACAGAACCTTCCTGCCTCAGATTTCCAACCGCCTTCGTGTGAGAAAGGGGTCTCCCTGAGCTCTGCTCAGTTTGTTTGTTCCAGTGTGAACTTTTGACCTTTCTAACTGAATTCTTTCTGGATATAAGGTATTGTGATCTATCTTTTTACCTTATAATGGCTTAAAGCTCAAAGAAGAAGCTTTTCAGGCCTTGCCGATCCTGTGGGAAAGCTAGGCTTTTTTCTGAAGACCCACATAAGGACTGCTTATACTGCCTTCATCCCAAGCATGTTGCTAAGGACTGTAAATACTGCAGAACTTTCTCTGCCAAAACCTTACGGGGACAGAGAAGCTTGCCTTCTGTTGTGGCTTCAAAAGAAGAAGGCCACCTCAGATTCTGATTCTGGAGAGGAATCCTCAAGTCAGCCTCCCAAAAAGAGGTAAACTTCTCATTTTGAGGAGGTGGTGGATCCTAAAAAGGGTAAAAAGAATGGAAAGGAGGCGTCATCTCTTCCTCCTACTCCCTTGAAGAAGCCGTCTAGTCTAAAAGGAGCATCTTCTGCTCCGTCGACCAGTTCTATGGTGTCTCCTGTTAAGATTGTGGTGAAACCGTCGACGACTCCGTCAACCACTACAGTGTCGATGACGACCATTCCGACGGCGACGACTGGGATCAAATCTATACCGCCGACGACTACGCCGTCGAGACCAGCTACCCCGTCGACGAGGCAATCTTACTCGACGACCACATCGTCGACAACAGGATCGATGACGAAGCCATCGACGACCTCGACGACGACCTCCTCGTCGACAGTAATTCCGTCGACGATTACCCAGTCGACGACAGCTCCGTCGCCGATGAATATAGTGTCAACTGCGAAGGCTTTTAAATCTCCGCAGTCGAAGACAGTGATCTCTTTAAGATCTTTTCAATCGTCGACGGGATCGCCGACGATTAGGAAGTCATCAGAATTTATGGCATGGACAAAGATATCCCCTCTGCCTCCATCCACATTACTGGAGCAGGATTCTGAGGATGAGGAAGCTTCTGGAGTGGCATATAGTCCTTCTCAGCTTCACATTAAGAGCCAAGACACGGATGAAGAGCGAGTTTTTTCTTTTAAAGATACTGCTCAATCCAAATCTTCGAGATATGAATCTTTTCAGGAACCTTGTGACTATGATGAAGAGGAGCAGCAGGAGGAAGCAAGAGAGGAATCAGTCTCGCTACCAGGATAACTTGCTGCTTTTAAAATTATAGCGCACCTACTTTGTTTGCTGGCACCTTCAGCTCGAGCGTTCTGTGCAGTGGAGCTAGCGCTGTCACAGAGGCTGTATTTACTCTATCTCTGCCGCCATTGACGGCGTGCAGCGAGGCCACGCCCACTTCGAGGCCCCGCCCCCCGCCCTGTGTATATAAGCGCTGAATGCGAGCGCTGTGTGCATGAGTCACTTTCCCTCCTGAGGCAAAGAAGCCGGGAGACAGATTTACTATTTTTTAACCTTTGTGTCACTGATAACTTGCTGCTTTTAAAATTATAGCGCACCTACTTTGTTTGCTGGCACCTTCAGCTCGAGCGTTCTGTGCAGCGGAGGTAGCGCTGTCACAGAGGCTGTATTTACTCTATCTATACCGCCATTGACGGCGTGCAGCGAGGCCACGCCCACTTCGAGGCCACGCCCCCCTGCCTCTCTTAGCCCCCATAAAACATGTGCTTTCACCGGACGCGCAGCAGACGGGCGCAGCGGGCGCGCCGTTTGCGCGCCGAAGGCGCGCCTAAGGCAAGCCCGTCTTCGCCCGTCCTCGCCAAGTCATCGCCTCTCGCCAGTCCCCCTGGCCGGACATCATCAGTACCCCATCACTATGACAGGGACAACTACTTGCATATAACCTGGTAAGTCCTTGTGTCCACCTAACAGGTACGCTTGGTCAAACATGCCTCAAATGTAATAGCGGTAACTTTACTACTGCTACCCCCCACCGCATCCGACAACTCCAGAACTCACCTATAATTATTCCTATTACGGTCCTGCATCTCAATGTTAGGTCACTCTCCAAACACTATTCCGAAGTTAACACCCTCTTACTGGATGAAAACCCGGATATTCTGTTCCTCTGTGAAACCTGGTTACGTGATGACATCTCTGTCATACCTAATCTTACGCTTCCAGATGAATACCATATGCTTAATCTGAATAGAGATGGGAGAGGTGGAGGCATTGCTGTCATCTACAAGAAAATTTATACTTGCACATTCACCAAAGAAGAACTTACTAACTGTGAATGTGCTTACTTCAAAATCAATATTAACCCTAACTTCACTATGTCAGGTCTCTATATTTATCGTCCTCCAGGACCTGCCTCAAAATTCATTGAAGCTCTTCTTGAGACAGCTAACTCGTTAGTGACTAAAACAGCGAACTTTACCATATTAGGTGACCTCAATCTTCATTTTGATCTACCTAATGACCCTACGATCAAAAGTCTTCTTGCTGACCTCTCCGCCTTGCAACTCAACCCCCTGATCCACACTTCTACGCATTTAGCTGGACACACCTTAGACCCAGTATTCACTAACATCGAAGAGGCTAAAACTGAGGTGCCCCTTCCAATGGGATGGACTGATCATCACCTCATTAAATTGACTATTCTAAAATAAAACTACGTACAAAAACGCACCAGTCCAACGGCTAAAAAGACCATGGCACAAACTTTCCACTAGTGATCTTCAGGCCACTCTTGGGGAAATCCATCTTGAGAATAACTCAGACATTGACTCAGTCTACAGTAGATTCCATAGCTGGATCACGGGAGGACTTGATACTCTCATTCCAGCGAAGTGGACGAAAGGACGTAGTACACCGACTAACCCTTGGTATAATGACATCCTTAAAGCCATGCGCAAAGACTGTAAAAGAGCTGAGCGTCTATGGAGAAAAGAATACAACAACGAAGACAAAAGTAATTATCCAGCTAAACAAAAATTGTACCACAAAGCCATCCGTGGAGCACGATCCGCCTTCTATGCTGAAAAAATCAACTCGAGTGCCACTCCCGCCAAAGAAATCTTTAAGCTTGTTAAAGAACTCCAGAGCTGTAAATCCCCCTCCCCCAATATCTCCACTGCCCAACAATGTGAGGAGCTTGCCACATTTTTCGTCGCTAAAGTACAAAAGATCTACAGCTCCTTCCCACAACACTCCCCTAATCGTGTCAATTGCACTAACCTCCACCCTTACGGCACAATTATGACCAACATTCCAGCAATATCCGTTGACAACCTCATCAAAATGTGTCGTAAAATTAAAATTGGTTCCCCTTCAGACCCCATGCGTCCGGCACAATTTCTGGAGTCTCTTGACTTCTTCCTACCTTCCCTGGCCTCTGTTCTCAATCTCTCCTTCTCTTCAGCCACAGTACCATCTGCATGGAAGCAAGCTTGGGTTTCACCTATCATCAAGAAACCCTCCCTAGATCCTACCAAACTGGAAAACTTCCGACCGATCTCGCTGCTTCCATGGCTGGCTAAACTTGCTGAAGCCCATGTTAATAGTGTACTGTCCCAACATATGGTCCAGAATAACATCCTGGACCCATCCCAAAATGGGTTCAGACCGGGCCATAGTACGGAGTTTGCTCTTTTGGCCACTACCGAGTATCTCCGGACGGTCCTAGATGCCGGTCAAAGCGCTGCGCTGATTCTTCTTGATCTCAGCGCGGCCTTTGACACGGTGTCTCATGACATCCTTCTTGATCGTCTGGAGACATTCGGAGTATCTGGCCTGGCTCTAAGGTGGTTCCATTCTTTCCTTAAAGACAGATCCTTCCGGGTCTCAGCACCCCCTTTTCTATCGAAATCTCATCCAATTGCACAGGGAGTTCCGCAGGGCTCTGCGTTGAGCCCATCTCTTTTTAATCTTTATGTGCAACCTCTTGCAACAGTGGCTAAAGAGTGGGGTCTGACACTGGTGTCATACGCCGACGACACACAGTTGGCCATTATTCTTACGGAAGGCCCGTCCATCTCGGCTGCTAGATTCAAAAATGGTCTCTCGGCAGTTGCCCAATGGTTGACGGACAACTGTTTACAGCTTAATGCTGGAAAAACAGAAGTGCTACTCCTTGGTAAGAACACCAGCCATTGGAATGAGCACTGGTGGCCGTCTTCCTTGGGCACCATACCACCTCCCAAATCCCTAGTTAAAAATCTAGGAGTGTGGATGGATGCCAGACTTAACTATCAGACCCACACCAAAAAAGTCGCCGGCACGTGCATCGGCTTGCTGAGAAATCTCAGCCATATACTGGGCTTTTTTGATGCTAAAATCCGCCAGCTTATTATACAAGCAACCATCCTCTCGCGTCTTGACTACGCCAATGTTCTCCTTTTAGGTGCTAACAAAGGAGAGATAGCACGGCTGCAACGTGTACAAAACTCCGCGGCGAGAGCCCTGGTCGGCCTTCCACGTAGATGCTCAGCCAGAGCTACCATTCGCAAACTACATTGGCTACCTGTTGACGCTAGAATTAAATTCAAAACCCTAATCATGACTTTTAAAATCCTTAAATTGGACAGTCCCACACTACTCCGACCCCTCCTCACCCCTTATGTCCCATCGCGCATTCTGCGATCATCTAATCAACATCTTTTATGTGTTCCTCGCACTAAACTCTGCCGCATGGGCGGCCGCTCCTTTAGGGTTTTGGGAGCCAAGTTATGGAACGAATTACCCCTTAACATTCGCTCTTTAGAGAGCTTGTCTGCCTTCCGGAAAGCTACTAAAACTCACCTATTCCCTGCCCCGTAACTTCCCTCTCCTCTACGCCTCTGGTCAGGTCTGTGACTTCATTAGCGCCGGGACGCCTCATTGCTGGGGCAGCTGTTTTGCGCTTTACCAAATAAAGAATAGAATAGAATAGAATAGGATCACTGGTAACGGATCTGAGACTCATGATTATTGATTACTATCGTCGTTTCCCCGAGGCTAATGCTCCGGTCTCGACGCCTACAGTACCTCGAATGCAAGATCCAATGGCTCAGTCTACGCCTCAGACGCAAAAGCTGCGATCGCCACCTGTGGCTACAATCAGAGATGATCTGACCGACAGTGATGGGGATGATCAACCTGAAGAAGGTGAACTTCTATAGGATACCACAGAGGGACAGGAATGGAATCAATATGTGTTACCAACAACTCCTTCTCCTTCGCCTACTCCAGCGTCTTCGCCTCCTCAGGACATTGGAGGTTTTCACGATATCGTGGAAAAAGCAGCTAAGCAATTTGATCTGGAGATGCCGGTTCAGGAAACTGAATGTTTTCTATATGATTTTAAGGATGACTCCAGAAAGTCAACAAGATCAATTCCAATTATTGAACATATTTGGGATGAGGGTCTGAAAATCTTGAAGACGCCAGCATCAATTTCTGTTTCGGTTCCTAGAATCGAAAAGAAATACCGTGCACCAGAGTCCTCTCCGGCCTGTCTGATAGGGCATCCACGCCCAGAATCGGTGGTGACGCAGGCGGCGCAAAGAAATTAGAAAAATCTGGTCTCCACTTCTATGGTTCCACCGGATAAGGAAGGAAGGAGAATGGATGGAGCTGGAAAAAGATTCGCAGTTATGGTGGCGTCTACCATTAAAGATGCCAATGCTATGGCACTACTCAACCGCTTTAACAGGCAAATGTGGTCAGATATAGCGCCACTTTTGGCTTTGCTTCCAGAAGATAACAAGCATTTGCAATGCAATAGGTCTCGCATTAGGAAAGTTTGAGCTATTGGTATTGTAAATGAGAATTTTTTTATTTATGTGTTGGTTTTGAAAATAGTGAAATTAATATCTTTGTCATTTACAATGCCAATAGTTATAACTTTCGCAAATGTGACACCTATAGCATTTGTAATGCAATATGTGTTGTATTTACGTGACTTAGATAAATTGATATTACAAATAACAATGACTTAATTTTTGTAATAATTAATACTTAAATAAAAGTGATTGTAATTTATAATGGGATTAGCTTAAACTTTTGTAAATAACTTTTGTGAAGATTATGTTCAGTGTATTTTATTGTGACTAAAATCCAAGAACAGAAGTGAAATATTAACATCTTTTTGTGACATTTGTAATAAAGATTGAAACATTGAGAGAACATATTTGAACCAGATGTTGAATGGTTGCACAGATTGATGCTGTGGTGGCGCTGAGTGATGTTGTGGTGGCGACGAGTGATGCTGTGGCATTCAGTGATGCTGTGGTAGCGCATAGTGATGTTGTGGGGCCCCTGAGTGATGCTGTGGTGGTGCTGAGTGATGCTGTGGTGATGCGATAGATAGACAGAGTGAGTGCGATAGATAGAGTGCGATAAATGGAGTGAGGGCGATAGATAGAGGAGGGCGCTATAGATAGAGGGAGGGCGATATAGATAGAGTAAGGGCGATAGATAGAGTGAGGGCGATAGTTAGAGTGAGGGCGATAGCTAGCTAGCTAGATAGTGAGGGTGATAGATAGATAGTGACGCACTGGCGGCGCAAAAGTGACGCAAGGGCTCATAAATAAGCCCCTAAGTTCACAATGAAGAATCTCGGGATGAATGTTGGGATGCAACCTCCATTTTTATTAACTTGTTTCTGTTACAACATCAGGCTTTTTGAATGGTGGCTCACTATAGGCCCCTAGCTACTCACTGGGGGTAGGAACCAATATGTGCATTTGACAAAAGTGCAGGAGTGATGTGTGACTGGCACACGTGTAAATGTGTTAAATAATATTCCTAAAGAAAATCTGCATTTTCTACCCTGCCATACTGATACTAGCTAATTATAGTATGTTGAGCATGCCTCTAATCCCCTTTCCATGTTTTGGACCAGTCAGTCAGGTGCTAATCCACTCTGCACGGGTCACGACCACACACCTCAACTAAATGCTTTAAAAGCATGAATTGAGTACTACAGAAATCCATTATATGCATGTATTTCCCTGCTTCTGCTGCCTAATTAACAGTCAGTTGATTAGCCATTGTAAAGCTCAAGGCGAGTCTGCAGTTGAATAAAACAGAACAAAAATAGCTTCTTTCCAAAGGCTTGTGCATTCGTATTTGGAGGATAAGGCGTCTAGTTTCTATACTTATAGCATTATTTGTTATCCCTAAAAGTGTTCTGTTCCATGTGCTGTCCATATAAAGGAAGCGCTGTCTGCACACCCACAGCTCCAGGTACATAGCACAGCTCTTACACAGCTGAAATACAATCAATCCCTCCTATTATACCCATACAGGGCATGTAGCTCTGTTTCATAATGTGTGTGAACGCCTATTCTGGAAATCCAACAGTGACACGTCCATAGCACTAATGAACCACTCCCTTCACTTGTAGCTGCAAAGAATGCTGTATCTCTGAGGATTTCAAAAAAATGTTGCGTCATTCAATGAATTGTAGGCAAACACCTAATAAATGACTACTCACATGACTTGAGTTGTTGAGTCTTCCATGCTCTTGTCTCCTCCTCACATAGAGTGTTCGGTGCTCCTGTTCTTCTAACACAAGTGCGTGCACTGGCGTGGGTGTAACTAAGTGCGTCAGCGCGCTGCTTGCAGAGCAGACTGCACGCTGCTATTCATCCCGCGCCAGGCAACAGTATTTAAGGGTGTGTGGTAAAACAATATTATCTACGTTTGAGCACTCTGGGCTTCATATTCCACCGGTGAATGACAGTATAATAGCGTTGTGTGATGGAATGTCGGTTTTGCAATGCTGTTGCTAAGTGCCTAATTACCTACAGGTAATGACATCGCTTGAAGTGTTTGCCTTATAAATAAGTTCCTTTCGTCGACAAAGAGGGTGTACTTAGCCTGAAGAGGTGAAAACACTTCCAAAAATAAGCCCTCTGTACACATATTGTGTTGTGAAACAGCAAGGCATTTGCCATTTATCCAACGAGCGGGTACTTATAGCAATAGTTACACAGCGGATGCCTCAACTGGTTTTTGTCACGTGGTCAAGACCGTTTGTACAACTCGGAGGATTTAAACAAGGAAATTACTGGGTCAACATTGGTGTCTTCTGTCCCACTTAGGACGTTCCGGAAACATAAAGGACCGATCGTGCCATAAATTAAATTCATATCTCCCGCAAGTGCAAAATGTTCATTATTCATAAAGCACAGAATTGTGATGCGCCCAAAGTCACTCGCATCCGACATCGTGTACTTTACACAGCTTAAGAGTAACTTATGCACTTGTGAGTACACTATGCACGGGCGAGTGAGAGAGAGTAGGGAAAAGCAGGTGGGCATTCAGAGGCGAAACCCGAGAGTGGCGAGGCTGGCAGTGCAGACTAGAGGAACACCCACAGGGCTGGTTCGAAGAGTTGGTGTCCCCGGCTGAAAGAGAATGCGCGAAGCCCCTCTTTAATTTGCATACACTGACACATTGAGGGGCTGTTTGCATCTCATCAGATGACCCTGCTCCAGGAGCTGCTTGGTGCAGACCTCTCCTGTGCTGCAGTCATAAAAAAATCTCAGTGTCAAAAGCAGTAACTCTGCTATCTGCAAAAAATAAACATCTTTCATCTGCATGATACAAGTTTACTTCCCTGTAGACACATTAGCCCTCTATACTACTTTATGACTTAAAGCGTGACTAGACAAAACACAGACCTTGAAGTTTGCATGCAGTTCCTTGAGGCTGGTTTATAGCTCACTGTGTTATAATTGAAGGATTGCAATTTATGACCTGCAAGTCATAAAAAAAATCTCGGTGTCAAAAGCAGTAACTCTGCTATCTGCTAAAAATAAAAATCTTTCATATGCATGATACACGTTTGCTTCGCTGTAGACACATTAGCGCTCTATACTACTTTATGATGAGGTAAAGTGTGACTAGACAAAACACTGATCTCAGCAGCAATAGCCGCCAGAGTTACCTTACCATTATTATTATTATTATTATTATTATTATTATTCCATGAGATTCCATGACATTTAGATGGCACACAAAGCTCTCAGCCGCAGGTGGCTTGATCTCAAAAGATATTTTAAAAAGCAGCCTTTGCAACCCATTAAGCCACAGCATATTTACTGTCACATTTCTACTTGTTTCCTATTTCTTTGTGGAAGACTTTTAAAAGCAAGTGTATTAGAGGACTGTCAAACTGCTGTTCATGACTCATCCCCTCATTACTTAACCCTCTGTTTGTTGCCACATCTGGACCCCCAGTTTATGGGTTCCCGAAGTAAAGTTTTTCCAAATACAGCACTGAACACTAATCTTATTTCTGTTAGTTTTTGTGAACGCGACTCGAATGTACTGGAGCGCACTAGGTGAGAACCAGTTACACGGCACAACCTAGTACGCCAGGCAAATGTTGACTCGTTTCACTGAATACATCTGTCTGAACTGCGTGTATGTTCAACAGACCCCCACAAGCCACTGTTCCTTCCCAGTGCGAGTGAAACCGCTCCTCGCAAAGCATTACAGTAAATTAATGCACAACGCGTTTTCAATGTAGAACACAGACCAGACAGTGAAAAACCTTAAAATTCACGTGTCACTAGACACTGTAATAACACGGAGCTGCGGTAAAGCGCTAATATTCAGGCGGATTCTAAGATTTAAAAAATATATATTATTTTACCTCACTGCTGATGAATGGGCACGAGCTTTTAGATAACACATGCTTAACGGAAGGTAGTCCTTGCAGTGAATTGTTTCAGAAAGCAAACAAGAATGGGCTGCCACCAATTCTTTAGAGATATTTATTTACATGAAAAGGAAAACCAACGCTGCAAGACATTCTGCCACGAGGCTCGGGTTATGCAGCACTAGAAGAAAGTTACACCGAGTGTGTCTGGTGCTGTATTACATCTCCAGCATTCACAAACTCGGTGATTAATAGCGCGGCTCCTCCGAGACCGGCACTTACAGACCAATAAAAAATAAGGAAACCCTCTCCCTCCTCCCACCCGGACCTCCGTGCACCCCCTCCCCGCGTTCCCACCACTAATAACATAGCTGTATATTACCTGCCCCACCTCACTCAGCACGGCAGCCCCCTGTCCTCAGTCGTCACGCCAAGAATGCGGCAGCCGCAGCCTGGAAATTCCCATTGTCCGCTCGCTGAAGCCATCCGCACAAAAAACGAGGCGCGCGACGCGATCCGATTCTTTGGACAGGAGCAGCAGTGAAAGATGATCTGAATCTGGTCAGAGGGACCCTGTGGCCCTGCCTACCGTAAGGTTCAGCCTCTAAGTGACGTCAGGCGGGCACACGCACTTCCGCGCAGGCGCAGAGTGTTCTTGGCCGCTTCTCTGCTTGCTGATGGCATACAAGAGGCGTTGGACGGGACGAGAATAGCCCAAGGGACCCGGTGAGTGGGGTCGGGGGCTGTGTGTGGGAGTGGGGTGGGAGGAGGGGTGCGTGTGTGTGTGCGTGTGCGTGTGTGTGCTGTGTCTGTGTGCTGACTTGCTGGGAATCTGAGGCAGGGGATGTGCACGGCGCCGGGCTGGGCGTGCGCGCCCACAAGGTGAAGTCGACGCTCGTGCCCGGCCCCTGTCTCAGATTCCCAGGAGACGGGTGACAATAGTTGTCGAGCTAGACATGCTTCGCATGTGTTCTAGCTCGACCTAAAAAAATAGTTTTATATGTCACTACGTGCAAAAACCATAAATCGATAACAATATGACGTTGCAGAATTATGACCATACTTTAAACTGGCATCATGAGAAGGATACCGCTTCCGCTCGTTTGAACGATATACTTAACATGTTTGTTCTTATCTTTTAAAATTCTTTTTTAATCATTTTATAGGGATATAATATTTGTATTATGACATTGTTATGGTTTTAAATAACTTAAACAATAAAGATTACTTACTTTAAAGACCTGGCCAAGCCTCATTTGGCTGCTGCCGGGGCCCTGGCCGATGATAAAGTGCCTCCAGGCCGGAACGTGGACGGCGTGCTCAATGCTTAGTGGTGCCGGGAGATGTAGTTCCTCACCCCTGTCAGTCACAGGTTTGTGGCAGGCAAGCAAACAAAGATTAACGGGCTCCCGTTTCAGTGCAAGACAAATTGCCCGAAGCTCTAGAAGGTTGACTTGGAGCCCGGACTCCGCTGGAGTCCAGTGGCCTCTGATCTCCGCCTCTCCCATGCAGCCACCCCACCCCAGAAGTGATGCATCTGACACCATTGTGAACTCTGGTTGGGGAAGGGAGGGGGGCCTGCCGTTGACCCAATTGTGGTTCGTTAGCCACCACTGCAATTGGCGTGCAGAGCCCTCCGTGATCTGGATACAATCGGAAAGATTCCCCTGATGTTTTGCCCACTGGAACTTCAGATCCCACTACAGAGGCCGCATATGCCACCTGGCATAATCTACCAGCAGGATGCAGGAGGTCATAAGGATCATTCTGACTGAAACCTAGGATAGAGGCTTAAAGATCGGAATCATAGCCCGAATATCCCAGACTCGCTGTTTGGAAGCATAAGCCCGAAACTGCGTTGTATCAAGAACCGCTCCGATGAAAAGGAGCTTCTGAGAGGGAATCAGGTGTGACTTTGGCACGTTGATAGTGAACCACAGCGAATGCAGGAGGTCCGCTGTAGTCTGGAGGAGGGAGACGACAGCCTGGGGCGAGCCCGCCTTCAACAGCCAGTCGTTGAGATACGGGAAGACGTGAACCCCTGATCGGCGCAGATGAGCTACAACCACCGCCATCACTTTCATGAGCATCTGAGGGGCGCTGGTAGGGCCCCAAAGGGGAGCACGCTAAACTGAAAATGCTCATGGCCAATTAGTGAACCGTAGGTAATGCCTGTGGGCTGGCAGGTCGGGAATGTAGAAATAGGTGTCATGCAAGTCCAGCGCTACCATCCAGTCTCCAGGGTCGAGGGCAGACAGAACCTGAGCCAATGTCAACCTCTTGACATTGGCTCAGGAGGAAGTGGTTGACGTCCCTCAAGTCTAAGATAGGACGCAGGCATTTGTCCTTCTTGGGTACCAGAAAGTAGTGGGAGTAGCAACCACAACCTACTTCTGGCACAGGGACATGTTTGATGGCTCTCTTGGCCAGAGAGCCGCAACTTCCTGGCAGAGAAGGGCCAAGTGATACTCCGACATGTGATGGAATTGAGGTGGCATTGATGGAGGAGTAGTCTCGAAGGGGAGGAGGTAGCCCCTTTGGACTATCTGCAAAACTCACCTATTTGACAGGAGGTTCTGCCAGTGGGGGAGGTGATGGCGAATCCTGCCGCCCATTGGCCCAGGAGGGTCGGGCTATGAAGGTTTAGAAGCTGCTGCAGAGGGGGTACTGGTGGACTGGCCCCCACGTTGGCCCCTGACCACGACGCTGCGTCCCACGTCCCTGGCCACGCAGAGGCTGAACAGTATACGCAGGCCTGTGGCTCTGGGCGGAACATGGTGGGACATCCCTTCCATAGCCACAAAAAGAGCTAAAAAGCAGACTGCGCTGGGCGAGAGTTAGTACCAAGGCTTAAGGATCATTCTTAGCCCTAGAATCCTTAAAAAGCTTGAGCGCGTTGTCCGCTTTGTCACCACACAAACAACAGCCATCAAAGGGTCTGTCCAAAAGAGTTGATTGGACATTGCCCGAAAAGCCAGTAGACCTTAGCCAGGCAAAGCGTCTCAGTGCTAATGACGTTGAAATCGTCCTGCCTAGTGAGTCGGCGGTGTCCAGCCCACATCGTATGTGAACTTTGTTGCACCTCTCCCCTCAGCAGCTGCAAGGGAGAGCACGGCCCGTGACTCTTCCGGGCACTGAGGCAGTACCTGCGAGACAGTGTCCCACACATAGTGGGTATAACGGCCCAAGAGACATGCAGTGTTCACAGACCTCTGTCCTAAGCTGGCGAAAGAAAACATCTTCTTCCCATGATGGTCCAGCTTCTTGGATTCCCTATCAGGTGGAGCAGTAGGGAATGCACCATTGGAAGTAGAGGCTTGGACCACCAAGCTCTCAGGAGTAGGGTTTTGGGAGGCGAAAATGGGGTTGCCCGGGGCAGGGCGGTGGGGTGGGGCAATCGTCCTATCCACAGTAGCCCCTGTGCTGGGCTTGGACCAAGGGCCCAGAAGGATGTCTGTGAGGGCCATATTGAACAGCAGCAGGAGCTCCGAAGAGGCCGCTGATGGTTGATGGACCTTGGTCAGGAGGTTAGTACTGATTGCCACCATAGGAAGCTCAAGGTTTAAGGCCTCAGCCACCCTACGCCACACCACTGCGTATGATGCAGCCTTCTCTGTAGCCAGAGTAGGGGGAGAAAGCATACCAAGGTCTGGAGAAGTGTCCAGAGCACTGGCCACACCAAACTCCTCTCTCCAGTCTGGTTCTTCCAACTGGTATGCTAGAGGGTCCACAGACCCCTCCTAGTCCTCAACTTCCTCTGGTTGCCATTCAGGGTGATAGTAAACACCAGGGTAGAACAAGGGTACAAAAGTACCAGATGGTGCCGGTATCAGCGTCCGTTCTGCTCCGTGTCCATGTCGAGCGGGAGGCCGGGGTAGACAACGGTTGGGGACACAACCTGCAGTGGAAGGGGTGGAGGTGTCGTCAATGGATTAGACGCCGGAGGTGGTGTCGTAATGTCGACCAGCCCCAATCCAGATCCAGGAGTTGATCCATGGGAGCACTGCGGAGCCGAAGCCGCCAGCATCGAAGGCCAAGAACCCCCAGCCGAGTCTGCAGGGTCCGAAGGCGCACTGGCCCAGTAGGGGCACAAGCAGCCCCCATGCTTACTCCTTTTGTCGGTTTAGACCCCATCAGAAAAAGCAGAGAAGTTTTTGGATGTTTATTTTAGATACGGTTAAACATGGTCTAAACCAGGAAATTCAATAGGAACAGGCCATGTGATACAATACCAGTTAAATTACCATGGTAAATCAATCACTGACCGAAGGCCGAGTGCCCATGGCATGGAAAAAGGCATCAGTAAGACCTATTAGGAAGAATACTACAATCCCTTGGACGGATTTGTCTAATCTCAGACCGATATCCCTACCTCCATTCATGGGAAAGCTCACTGAAAGACATGTAAACAAGCACCTTTCGAGCTATATATCGAACAGGCCGGCAGTCTAGACCATTCGCAATTTGGCTTTAGGCCGAAGCATAGTACTGAGTCGGCACTGTCAATAACGGATGATCTACACATGTACCAGGACAGGGGTCATTCGGTAGTCCTGGTACTGTTAGATCTGTCGGCAGCGTTCGACACTATATCTCATAATATTCTGCTCGAACGGCTTGCTAAGATCGGTCTTGTGAGTACAGCACTGGCCTGGCTAAGAAGTTTCCTATCTAACCGGACTCAATCGGTTAAAATGGGCACATTTCGCTCGGTGGAAACTGAGATTACCAAGGGGGTGCCACAGGGCTCTTGTTTGAGCCCAACTCTTTTTAACATCTACGTGGCCTCCCTGGCTAAAATCTTTAGAGAGTTCGGTTTCATCCCAGTATCATACGCGGATGATACCCAGCTCCTGTTTCCTTTTAAAACTCTTACCGACGAAGTGAAAACATCTTTTTCCAATGGCATGAAGGCAGTAGCAAATTGGATGACTTCTAACTGCCTCCAATGCAACGTAGGCAAAACGGAGGTTGTATTCTTTGGGGAAGCGCAAAGATCCTGTGGACCCCGGACTGGTGGCCGCAAGACCTTGGCCCGGTCCCAGACCCTAAATTGGTTGTGAAAAATCTAGGAGTGCGCTTGGATCGTGAACTCTCTTTTAAGCAACATTGTAACATCATTGTGGGTTCCTGCTTCCATGTCATCGGCTTGTTGCGAAAGGTCTTTCCCCTGCTACCGGACTTCACCAGGAAAACCTTGGTGCAAGCTCTGATACTTAGTCGTTTCGACTATTGTAACGGCCTCCTGTTATCGGCCAATGATGGAGTACTAGCCAAACTCCAGATGATTCAAAATACTGCGGCCAGGCTGGTATTAAATGCCCCCCCTAGAACACCGTCTAACCCTCTCTTGGAGAAATTGCATTGGCTCTCAGTCCGTAACAAGGTAAAATTTAAGACCTGCTGTTTAATACACAAGAGCCTAAATGGACTGGGGCCATCGCACTGGAGAGATAAATTCATTCCATACAACCCGGTTAGGTCCCTTAGGTCCAGTAACCAGCTTCTCCTGAGAGTGCCAGCTGTGAGAAAGGCCAGACAGGGTGGCAAGACCCTATCTGTAGTCGGTCCGATTTTATGGAACAAGTTTCCCCTTGAGCTGAGGCAATGTTCTGAACATCTGAGCTTCAGAAAGAACTCAAAACATTCTTGTTTCAGAACTAATCTGCTATCCACTGACTGCTTGACCATGCTTCTGGTATTTTGGGCGCAGAGATACTCCGGAAGGAGTCGATTCAAGCGCGTTATAAACCCGCAAATAAATAAATAAATAAATAAATGAAACCATCCATGGCGTTTGTTCCAAATTCTATTTTTTGCAATTCCTATATACTATATACACCTCAGCAAAATACATCTATTAGTGGCACATGTTTCATCTTCCACCTTATTTTCTTCAGTCTTACTATTATCTTTCATATTTTATTCCTTTATTTATTTATTTTTCTTAGCTTTATATATGTAGCAGTTACATACCTGCGCGTCGCAATTAATCATCATATACTGTCCTTATCATCGCTTGCCACGGAGTTCCCTGTTAGTACACGGCCTAGTCAATTCGGATTAGGTCGGCAACACTACACCACCCAGTCAATTTGGATTAGGTCGGCCACACTGTATAAATACATGTGTAGCACGCTATGACTACATTGCTATTCACTTTCCTGATTGCAATACTGTTTCAACAAACAGATGCACGAATACTGCTTCATATAAGGAGTGACATTGCTCTTTATATTATGAAAATTGATTCATTTTAGCTGTGTCACAGACAGTATAAGGTGGTAATATTGCGTAAAGTTAGGCATTGTGCTTCACATATATGTTTTTTACATCGTTCCAATAAAGTTTTGTCAAGGTACACAGACGATTGGCCATCTTTTACCATGTGATACACCCGCTGCAGGTCAAAACACCTTAACCGGATCACGCCAGGTTTAGTTTCCGATAGCAACCAAAAAAATGCCAATACTGATACCATTCAAACTCAAGCAATTATCCCACACACCAGATGACCTAAACACTCTGGTTGAAAATAGTAGAATTCTCTTTTTCTTTTTCAAGTACACTTTTTTACTTATTAGTTATTATTTTCTCTTGATTTTGTATTGTTTACATTTATAAACAATGATTCATTAACAAAAAGATAACTAATAAGTAAAAAAGAGTATATGAAAAAGAAAAAGAAAATTCAACTTTTTTCATCCAGCGTGTTTAGGTCATCTGGCGTGTGGGATAATTGCTTGAGTTTGAATGGTATCAGTATTGGCATTTTTTTTGGTTGCTATTGGTATATTGGTCCGAACCTTACTGAATAAGAGCCAAACCCTTTCTTGTTTTTCAGGTTTAGTTTCCGGGCATATTCGCAGAAAGAAGGAACCTCATATCCGGAGGCTCCAAATGACTAAAAGGTAAGTTCGAGCCATTGACACGCCCTAGCTTTAATCAAGTCCGCATAGTTTTTCACAGTACCCTAATTAAGTTTGCATAGCTCCTGCTGGCGCATCGTTATCTCGTGACATTATAAAACACATTTAACTTAACATATGTGGATATTTTGTAACTCTTATTATTCTTCTGCCTATATTTTTACCCGGTCATAGTAAAAGGCACGAGTGAAGTACAATTGTGCATTCTTTCTCCTCTGCAAATTACACACCTGTGTAACGAAACCCGCTAGTTTAAGCCTCCATTTTGTAGGCATTTTAAAGGCTTGATTTCGAAGTATATTATATAAGCTGTACTGTAATTTCATTTTCGCCTTATAGTTACTTCATTTATATTGCAGTAATCCTTGAAATCACAAAACAGAATTGTACTGACCCCTTTCATCTGCACCGCATTGCATCAAAGTAAGTGCTGTGCCGTTCTACATTAATCCCTAATACTAGTATTGACTAGCTATTTATTATCGATCTTCAGTAGGTCTCATTGCTATTACATTTTCGCTAAATACAAACATGCTTTAAGTTTCAACTAACCAGGACAATCCTGTGTATCTTTAGTCTTTAGCTTTGAAAATATAGCAGTGACATCCAGTAACTATCAGACATCACTGTGCTATCTTGTTTTTCTGGCGTCGCCTGATTCCTCTCTCTATTGCCCATCAGGCATACAGGTATAAATAGAAAATAGTTTTCGGATTTGTAATTAAGGACCCATTCTCTATCACATTTGTCCATTTACTTATGTTTAATAATTTTTAGTACACCATTATTGAAACACCACGAGGACTTACATATTTCATCCGCTTACAATGTACTGACGGCGTCTTTTTGCCCTTGGCAACTGAGGTAAATATTAGTTAGATACCTAGAATCGCTGTCAATCAAAAACGTTATTAAATGTGAGCAACTATCAATATGCGTCTTCTACCTTCATCGTTTAGATTATACATGAAGTATCGCACTGTCTTCATTTACCGTTCAACACGATGGTTCTCCAAACCCCATCAATAGTAGGTATACTATTTCTGACACCATGAGTTAAGCATGTGACTTTGATACAAATAGGGGTCACCATCGTATACATACACAAATGTTCTGGGTGCCTTTTCCTTTCTTCCTCCCCCCCCCCCTTTTTTAATCATTCACATAGGGTTCCCTTCACTATCTTTATATATTGCCTTTTTCACATCTAATTTTATTCCATTAACCTTACTATTCACTTCTAAAGTAATTATCTTGAGTCATATCTTTCCATTTTCACTTTTACTCTCATTCTTCTCCCTTATTTCATCCAATGCAAATGTCTTCTTTGTATACTTATCGCTCATTGTATTCGTGAAAGAACCTCCATCATTCATAAAGACAATGTTTACTTCACAGATTCATCAATTGTTTGTACTGTGGCCCTCTTCCTGGCGAAGGCACCCCTGTTGCGCCGACACAGACGTAGAATTCCACCAGTCATTTGAATTTGTGCCACTCAGTCTCCAATTGATCTTGTTTTTTATATATTGTGTCAATCTATCAGTGTTGAGCAATATGTCATCATACCAACAATGTTTTAAATGTGTCTTCAGTATGTCTGTGAGTTTGTATGATGGACATGAAAGTGGATGAATGATTATTATTTTTTTTCTAATTGTTTAACACTTAATAAATGCTCATTTTGTATTCTTGATAAATAATTTGTGCTCTTTGGTTCTTTCTGACCTTTGTCTATTGATTAGCATTTAATTATTGTTTATTGAGTGGTTGCCTTAAATCTGTACAATGATTGATTTTTCCCTACCTTAAGGAACCTTATCTTAACTGTAGGCGGCCTCTTCTTTTGCGCTTGTCAGCAATCCTTAGTATCTGAAGGCTTGTGAGTCAACGATCCTTCACATAGTAGAACATATGTGAAAAAAGAAAACCCAAATCATTTCAGTGATTCTTTTTGTGCCATTTCCACTTCCCCATTAGATGCTACTTACCTTGCTTGGAATGCTGAAAGTATATATTAGCGGACACTTCCAATATCAGGCGTACCAATCTGCAGGAGAACAATACCAGATATTTTAGCCACCACTCACACATGGATGACAGTGAATTAATTGATGGACCTAAAAACATCAAGAAGTAATCAATATAGTTTTCTACCATTAAAAGAGCTATGAGCGAATTAAAGTTACATCATCATGTCTGCAGCAACAAACTAAAGTTACATCACACAATGCAAGACAGACAGGTGGAAAGGTCATAAGATTGCGGAAACATGTATGTACCTAATTTATCTGAACGACCTCATTCATAGAGGTGCTCCAAGGAGAAGATGTGGCCACCATACACTCCAATAGGGGGCCAACACTTCCGACTCTAAAATATAAGATCCCCTGAACAACAAAATTAAGAGTTATTACATGTACAATAGTCCTATGTAATCAGCAGTGCTTTATTTCCTATCTCTACATGCATCCAGCAGTATTGATAACCTTTGCAGCCAACATATGTTTCGTCAATAGGGTATATCCACCATCGACTTCATCAGGCTACAAATAAACAGAAAACCATACATAAACTACAGAGTATCATGCTTATGTAGTAATCAACCACGGTATCCCTGCTGCAAGATCTTTTGTGTAACACCGCATTCCAAAATGTTCTTTCTTGAGATTAAAATTATAGTTAAGAACCGTGAAACCACAAAC
Source organism: Lissotriton helveticus (assembly GCF_964261635.1). Taxonomy (NCBI): domain Eukaryota; kingdom Metazoa; phylum Chordata; class Amphibia; order Caudata; family Salamandridae; genus Lissotriton; species Lissotriton helveticus. The sequence goes on from NW_027611653.1 coordinate 3,204,418, forward strand.
AAGACAATGCATCCAAAGGAAAGATTGAGTTGTGCGCCCTCGATACCAAAGAGAAGAGACCTAGTGACACCTCAAAAGAACACCCGTATTAGGAGGACAGTTGTCCAGAAACAGACTGCAAAAAAGAATACCAGGTGAATATTTAATACAAATAGGAAATCCAAATAACCACTCATATTACCCAAAACAGTGATAAAACTTGCCGCATTAAGGGCTAAGGCTATCTGCCTCCCTCTTAAAGAGCGCAAGGGAAATGTTAGTGGATTAGGGAGACCCAGCAAAATATAGGCAGGGAAGCACAGGATATCTGTCTCGAAGGCTTCATTTATGTCCTGGAGTATCAGGTCCCAGTATCTTACTAATTTGAGGCAATGCCAAAGTAGATGTACTAATGAGCCTGCCTGCCCGCAGCCACGCCAGCAGTAAGCCGGGGTCGGTCTTTGTTCGAGTGCTTCTGTCGGGCCGCAGTTAAGTACCAGTATGAGGCAACTTTATAAGCTGCTTCCGTACCCGGGATGTTGTGTGCAGTGTGATGTGTTCTAAAAAAATATGTCCTGCCACTCCTTGTCTGTGAGGGATCTGCCTATTTCCTCCTCCCACCTTAACTGTCCTTAGAGTTCGTTGGTGTGGTGTCTACTGAGAGGAAATAATATAGTTTTGATATAAGGCGCTTGCCGTCGCTTTTACTAATAAGCCACTTTTCATACTGGGTTAATGGACGAGAAGCTCCTGGTCTCATCTCCGGGTAGGTTACCCAGTGACGAATATACCTTTAAATCCCCCATTCTTTTTCCCCGCAGGGAATCACAACGCCGTCGTTACAACGAGCGTGTTGTGATTCCGCATACCATTACTCCGCAAATCAGAACAACGACTTGCAGAGGAGGGGCGCTGTAAGTTGGAATAGTATATTCCAACTCCAGTCTGTGCAGACACTAGGGAAGGTGTTGGATTTTAAATCCAACACCTCCCCGCCCCCCGCAAAGTGTTGTTCCGACTTGCGGAGTAATGGTGTGCGGAATCACAACGCAGTCGTTGTAATGACTGCGTTGTGATTACCTGCGGGGTAAAAAATTAGTTGTAAACGCTGTTTACCCCCAGAGACACGCTTGATTATAGGCGTACTAGTCAGTTGCTGGGATTTCGTAACCTTTCTGAAGCTGATCAAAGGGAAAGGCCCTCTCTTGATTACACCCCTTCTCAAGCCACTGCTGGAATGTTTTTGATTTGCACCCAGGCGGGAAGTCAGAGTTGTCCACCAATGGAGTGGGGAGGGGAATGAAGTAAAGCCATGGCGGATTGCAGTTGCGTCCCATACTTTTAGGGTAGTTGTCATCACCGGGGAGAGGTAAAGCCTCCATGCGTTATGCCTACGCGGGAGCAAAATCTCTCCCCAAGTCTTCGCTCCTGCAATTATTTGGTTACTAAACGATCAATGTTTCTCTGAAAGTGGGTGGTTCCACTCAAGAATGAAGGGTAGTTGTGATGCTTGAAAATACCTGGACAACACAGGGGCCCCCCACCTAACTTGGGTTTTGTGATCTGCACAAAGCTGAGTCGCGGTTGCTTCCCACCCCAGATGAAGTGGTTGATGGCCCACTGTAGGTTCCGCAATGTAACCGCAGTTGGGGAAAGGGAGCTAGTTTGAAAGATGTACAATATGCGCGGCATTATTGTCATTTTAACTGCTGCAACATGACCCGCCCAAGAGAGACCCGATCATGACCATGTGGAGAGGGTTTCAGTAGTCTGTTCTAGAAGTGGCCCGTAGTTAGCCGTTAGTGTCTTATTAGGGATTCATACTAAGAAAATCCCCTGGTATGGTATGTGATTGCTGGTCCAAGTGAATGGGAAATGCCTGGACAGGGCCTCTACTGTGCCAGGGGTAGTAGACAGATTCAGTATTTGTAACTTGGGAAGGTTTACCTTGAAGCCAGCCACTTCACTGAACCACGAGAATTTGCCACTAGGGCCACGAGCGAGGTCTCGGGATTTGTCAAGGACAGGAACACGTCGTAAGCGTAGAGGCTTATAGTATCTATGTCAGCCCCCAGGCGGACCCCGGAGATCAACGGGTTGTCTCTAACCTCTGAATTTGGTATATCCCGCTTGGATAGATTTGTGATTCTTTTTTCTTCAAGCTGATATTTGGATATTCTCCACCAGTACTTATGGTGGGTCCGATCTTCAATCGGTGTTCTTTTCTTATCTTCATTATCTCTCCTCCTGTTTTCTCACTTCCCTCACTTTCTTGTCACTCTATTCTTAGTACATATAAAAAGAATTCCTGTTAAACTTATCTTTTTTTCACTTGGTGATGGCTGGTGCTTGTTTTACTTACACTGCAGTCAATTCCACCTTTGTTATACTCTTGGATTCTTGAGTCACACTGTGTAGATGTGTATTTAGGTCTAAAACTAACACTGTTTAGATGTGTATTTAGGTCTACAACAAACTCTGTTAAATTTTGGATGTATAGACACGTCAAGGAGTGTATACAGCATGTTTTGTTTTACATAACATATGGTTTATCTATGTTTCTCAAATGTATATACAAATGTTGTTTTTTATGTGTTTTTAAATATGTCAATCTCTATATATGTTAGTGAATTGTATGGTATTTATATATTTGTTTTTGTCAATGTATGCAATTTTGTATGTCATATTTATACTAGTATTGTTTGATATTTCCAGCCTTGAGAAAGTCTTAGTGCAAGACAAAAAACGTGTTGGCAAACTGCGTGCTGGGAGATCTTATACGATTTTTTTAATACTAATAAAGAATTGATGAAATCACAAGAAGATTGACATTCAATTGACTCTGAACTGCCTGGATCTTCTTTCTTGGAATTGATGTTGGTTTTAATCTGTCTCATTGTCCAATTGAGGGTATACAGATCCCTTAAAAAGCGATTACTTAGCTAGGACTGAAAAGAAACTTATAAGGTGTGCTTTGGATAGCCTCAATGCTATATGTTCATATTTGGCATCGACGTTGAGCAATGAGACTGGACGATAGGAGGCACATTCAAGGGGATCTTCAGATGGTTTTATGATTACTGAGATGGAGGCCTCCGAGAGGGAATCAGGGAGTGCTCCCGTATCAAGAAATGAGTTAAAAAGCTGTTTCAGAACAGGGGCTAGTATCTGACAGAATTTGTTATAGAACGAGGGGGGCGGGGAGGGGGGGGGGGGGGGGGTTAAGCCATCCAGGCTCGGGGACTTGGAGGTTTTGAGACTGGCTATTGCTGTCACTACCTTGTCAACTTGGATAGAGCGATCAATGTAAGTTGCAGTATCAGTAGGCAGCGCAGTCAGCTGCGCACCATGGAGGTAACTACCTATGTCTCTATGTGTAGAGTCTTCCTCCGCACTAAGTTTGCTGTAGAAGGCTCAGAAAGCTTCTGCAATTTTGCGTATACTAGAGTCCCGGACGGGTCTTTGATTGCCGGTATTGTTACGGTAACCTCTCTTTGGCGTAGCTTATGGACTAGCATGCAGCCAGAAGGATTTCTGTTAAGGAAGAATTTGTGCCGGAGATGCACTAAGGCATATTCCGCTCTATCTAGGTCCAATCGGTGGAGAATTAAGCGTTTCTTCTTCAATTCCCTCCAGGAGCGGGGGGCACCGGTGAGTTTGTGTATGAATTCTAGTTCTGCTACTGATGCCGCTATTTACTTCCTCTGTTCCTTCCGTAGCTTGTTTTAGCTTGCTGATATGGCTATTAATTCCCCTCGTATAACTAGTTTTAACGCTTCCCACAAGGACGCCGGGCGAACCTAGTCTCGGTCATTGGTGGTGAGATAGTCTTTGATTGCCTTGCTAATAGCTTTAGTTATCTGGTCGGAGTGAAGCATGGCGTCAAGAAGAAGCCTTCGTGACGGGCATGGTTGAGAGGCACCTAGGTTCAGCGATAGCGTTATCAGGGCATGATCAGAGAGGGAATGGGATTAAATTGTTGCTTCAGCTACGCATTCCCAATAGTGCATCTGTGATGAGAAAATGATCAATAGGGGCATAGGATCTATGGGCCGCAGAAAAGTATGTGTAGTCTTTGGCGGGGGGGTGTGTCTGACTCCATATATCATTAAGGACGCAATTCATACGCCATTGATGTCCAGTCTGTGTGAGGGTCCCAGCTTGTGTAGCGAGATGCCCCGAGCGATCTAAGTCTGTATTCATTACCAGGTTAGGCCCCCCCACCCTATCACCACCTCCCGGTCTTGCGAGGCTAAGACTTGTGTAAGGTAGGTAATCAAGAAGCGTTCCTGGTGTTCGTTCATTGCATAAATAGATGCCACTGTGAACCGTTTATGACCCCACTGGAGCCTAATCCATAATGCTCTGCCCTTGTGTTCAGCTATCACATCAGTGACCTTTCCCTGGAAGCTCTGGGCAAGCAGTATGGCAACCCCATTTATTTTAGTTGTGTCAGTGGTCCAGTATGGTCTGGGAAACCTGGGTGAGCGCATGCGGTGGGTGTCCCTGACAAGTAAGTGGGTTTCCTGCAATAAGCATATGTCTCCCCGGAGTGTTCTAGATAAGATAAGATCGCTTTGCATTTTACTTGACTATTGAGACCTCGAACATTGAGGCTCACCAAACGTATATTATGCATTGCACAAGTTTAGGAAGCCCCTATGCAGCTTGTTCACTTCGTCCTCGTCGCGCCTGCGAGGTAGCGATGGTGCGCCATACCATGAAATTCGTAGAACTCTTGGAGCCCTTCTGGAGACTTGGCTGGTGCGGAGGAGAAGAAGTGAAAGAAGATAGAATGTACCCATAACCAACAAAAGGATATACTGAAGAAATCAACAGGAGCCAAGTCTGTCAAGACCCAAGAGTCAGTATGAGGCGACGACAGCCAAGGGAGGACTGTTCTGGAGGACCACCCTCCAAGAGATTCTGTGTGGGACCCCTGAGCGACCCGCAGATTGTACAGTACTGGGAGCATCCTACCAACAGCCCCTCTACTGCCTCCTTCAGTGCCTCGCAAGTCCCTCCGTACCCCCGGGAGCAGGTTCGTCTTCAGCTCATGATGCAGTTGAAAGGGTGGATTCCGCTGATAGGACCTGTAGCACCGCCTGTCTCTTTTTACTAATGGTGGCCAAGTCGGGCTGGGCCCGCAGTGGTTGCTTGTTACCTTCTGCCATGCAGTTCGTATACACTTAGGAGAGGCGGGCTACTCCTCAGAATCATCCTGCGTGGTGATGTGCAGGAGGGCACAGGCTTCCCTGAGTGATCTGATCTGATAGAGAGATCCTTCATACTTGAAGATGATGCGGAAGGGGTGGCTCCATATTAGCCTTCCGTAGGTGTTCTGTTACAGAGCGGAACGTCCTACGTTTCTGCAAGTTGATCCTGGAGAGATCCTGGTAAAAGGTTAGGGAATAGCCTTTGAAGTGGACCGGTGGGAGTCTCTGGCTTTTCTAAGAAAGTCCTCTTTGATCTGAAAATCGCGAACGCAAACCAGTATATCGGCTGGGGGACCTTTCCCCAGGCATTCAGATCCCACTCTGTGAACCGAACCCGGTCTAGCTGTAGTGCAGAGGTTTCAGGAAGTCCGGAGACATGTCGTAGGAGGTCTGTGACAAACTTGCGTAGGTTGGAGCCCCCTGCTTTGGATGGCACACCTCCTGGATCTGTTCTGCAGGTCCTCGTTGCGAGCCTGAAGGGCCAGCTACTGCTCTTTTAGCCGTAGCTCCCCTTTTTGAAGCCACAAGAACTGCTCCTCCCGGCCTAGCTCCCTGTCTTCAAGCTTGGCGACTTTCTCGCCCACCTCGGCCTCCTCGCATGTCACCTATCGGATTTCCGATGCTAATTCGGTTTTCATCATCTGCAGGTCTGCACGTAGTGAAGAGAAGAGTGTTTCAAGGAATGCCTTAGTGACCGTACCCTCTCAGTCATCTGCGTCTAGCCGAGCCTCATGCCCTTGGCTTCTAGCCTTATCTTCCATCCTGGAACTGCCTGACTTTCCCAACATGACGCCTTGTATTACGAGAAGCGGTTGAACCCCCCTGTGTCGATTTGAAGACTGTGCATGACTGGTTCTCTATCGTCTCCGTAGAAAATGAAGGAGTCATCCTGAACCCTACTCATATGCGGAGATTACCCTCTTAACTATTGGCATCCTTCTCTCTTCTTCATCTCCCGGACTTGGCATTATTGGACTGAACACAGCTTGGGAGTCGCCCACAAGAATGACCTTCAACCTCTATGAGCATTTCTTGAAGTTCCTTATTTGAGGACCTCTGCATTGCTGGATCCCCCGTGAGAGTTGATGTGTCTACTTTTTAGATTGATTGTTTGTCCCACTGTGAACTGTACATCATCGCCCTGAAGAAGGTGTAGCCCCGTCCGGGGGCCTTACACCTAAGCGTGCGTCAGCGTTTTGTGTCATCTGGGGTCTACTTGGCTGATCTGTTGTCCATCCCCCTGATGACTGTTTTCCATCTATTATTATTGGATCAGCTCATGGCTATTATGTACCTTGGTATTGGATGCCTGGTTGTGGTATGAGAGTGTTTGAAATGCTGGTATGTATGAAGGTATGAGAGTTTTTTGTTTGATGTCGATATGTGGGACTATATTTGTCAAATCATCAGTTTTTTAGAAAAATCCCCATGTGGTTTGTCATTAATGTATTGAATAAAATGTTTTTCTATGTAATAAAACTTGTATCTATTTTTCATTATGTGCTGAATTAATCTGTTTTGATTTGGGTGGTTCTAAATGTATCAAAGGACCTCCTTGTGAGTTCTATATTAAATCTATATGGCAGGTATCTTTTCTCTTGTTGTATTTTGCCTTTCCGAACATGTTCCCTGCCATGGCTTTGAGGCTGAGGGGAATAGCTATCTTTGTGCCAATTATTCGATGTGACCCTGCAAAGCGAAAGATGGGCCAAAACTTGGGCAGGCTGCTCATCACATGCCACAGGAGCACGCCACAGGAGTAGGCACGCTTTTGATCCCTACTGTTCACCGGGACACCTGCACGCTCCAGAGTTCTCCCACTCTGTGGTCCAGGGTCGTGGCGCAGTCCGCAAGCTCTGTTCGCCTCACCAGTCCAGGTTGTCCACACAGCCCCTGGGGGGAGAGGGGATCAATCAGCTCCCCTGTCTCCGCGGTCCACGGAGCTCTACCCCATGGAGGATCATCACTCGTTTGGTGGACATCCGTATACTATAGGCCGCAGGTCACGGTCCAGAGACCGCTGGTCCTCTTAGCCTTTCGTTCTTTCGCACAAAGGGTTCTATGCTGCTTCCGCAAGGATCCGCTTGTACCCCCTTCTCTCAGGAGCTTGTATTTAGTCCCAGGGACACCTACTGGGGAACAAAGGGCTCGAATGATATGCTTATTTAGGCGGCGGCACGGAGTGATCTAAAAGCGCGTCCTAGCTGTCCACCATCTTGGCCACGCCCCCAATTAACTTTTATAGAGGCAAAACAGTGTTTGCAGTGTTGGGCAGTGTTACTTGTCTAAGAGTAGAGTTTACATTGTCTGTGTAGTGTTACCCATGAGTGTAATGTGTATAGTGTCTGGGCAGTGCTGTCTCTTGTCCTGGAGTGGTGTTTACAGTGTCTGGGCAGTGCTATCTGTTGTCTGGCGGGAGTGTTCACAGTGTCTGAGCAGTTCTATCTGTTGTCAGGCGGGAGTGTTTACAGTGTCTGGGCAGTGCTATCTGTTGTCTGGCCGGAGTGTTCACAGTGTCTGAGCAGTTCTATCTGTTGTCTGGCGGGAGTGTTTACAGTGTCTGGGCAGTGCTATCTGTTGTCTGGCGGGAGTGTCTACAGTGTCTGGGCAGTACTGTCTGTTGTCTGGCGGGAGTGTTTACAGTGTCTGAGCAGTGATATCTGTTGTCTGGCAGGAGTGTTTACAGTGTCTGGGCAGTGCGATCTGTTGTCTGGCGGGAGTGTTTACAGTGTCTGAGGGGTGCTATCTGTTGTCTGGCGGGAGTGTTTACAGTGTCTGAGCAGTGCTATCTTGTCTGGCGAGAGTGTTTACAGTGTCTGAGCAGTGCTATCTGTTGTCTGGCGGGAGTGTTTACAGTGTCTGGGAAGTGCTATCTGTTGTCTGGCGGGAGTGTTTACAGTGTCTGTTCAGTGTTACCTCTGAGGGTAGTGTTTCCAATGTCTGAGCAGTACTACCTGTTGTCTGCTTTTAGTGTTTACAGTGTCAGGCAGTGTTACTTGTCTGAGGGTAAGTTTACAATGTCTGGGCAGTGCTATCCCTTGTTTGTTTTTAGTGTTTACAGTGTTGAGCAGTTTTACTGTTGTCTTAGGGTGCTGTTTACAGTGTCTGGGCAGAGTTTCTATTGTCTTAGGGTAGTGTGTACAGTGTATGAAGTGTTGCATGTTGTCGGGGGGAGTGATTACAGTGTCCAATCTATTGTGTTTTTAGTGTTTACAGTGTAACCTGTTGTCTGAGGGTAGAGTATGTAGTGTCTAGGCAGTGTTTCATGTTGTCTGAGGGTAGTGTTTACAGTGTCTTGGCAGGGTTTCTGTTGTCTTAGGGTAGTGTGTACAGTGTATGAAGTGTTGCATGTGGTCGGGGGGAGTGATTACAGTGTCCAATCTATTGTGTTTTTAGTGTTTACAGTGTTACCTGTTGTCTTATGGTAGTGTTTATGTTGCCTGGGCAGTGGTATCTCTTGTCTGAGGGTAGAGTTCACAGTGTCCGGGCACTGTTACCTGTTGTCTGAGGGTAGAGTATGTAGTGTCTGGGCAGTGCTTCATGTTGTCTGAGGGTAGTGGTGGTGACCCTTGACCCTGCTCGCAGGGCCGGTCGCTCCACACACCGCATGGCTCCCTGTGTGTGACCAGGACTCCTGCCCTTCACCGCTGCTGCCGCGAGTTCGCCGCTGCACCCGTATTTCTGAGTATTGTTGTTGACTGTACCCAGTGTTTTACTTGCATTGTGCCCTGCTTATTGCCTGTTGCCAGTATATTTTGTGTTTCTCCGTGACTGTTTTTCCCGCTTCTGTGCCCCCCTGCTCCCCGCTTCCCATCGCTGCTCCCCTGCGGCCCCGTCCCTTTTCCTTCTGTGCCACGCTCCCTCTGTCGCCCATTGGCCACCCCGCTCCCACCTCCCAGCTGCTCCTCCCTCCCACTTGGCCATTTATGGAGGACGCCGCACGGAAGCGCAGCGGACGCGCCAATTGCGCGCCAAAGGCAAGCCCGTCTGCGCCTGGACCGCGCCCAGCGCCAGAACACCAGGACCCCGCCGACACCAGGACACCCGACTAAGATACGACACCGCCGCCATCATCGCACTCAACACCGGACAACCAACCGCCTGCTACCAAGCCAACCCAAAGCGCACCCACGGACCCTTCACCTGTCAAGCCTGAAAATTCACCTGCCTTCGACCCCGCACCCTGCCCGCCAAACCAAACACCAACAACAACCACCTTAAGTGCATCCTCCTCAACACCCGCTCCGTTCACAAGCACGCCATCGAACTCTGGGACCTCCTCGACGCATCAGCACCAGACGTCGGTTTCCTCACGGAAACCTGGATGAACGCCTCCTCAGCCCCCGACATCGCCATAGCCATCCCAGACGGCTACAAAATCACCCGGAAGGACCGAACCAACAAAACAGGAGGAGGAGTCGCCGTCATCTACAGGAACACCATCAACGTCACGACCAACGCCGAAGACATCGTCCCACCGCCGAACACCTACACTTCCAAATCCACACCAACCCCCAGACCACCCTCGGAGGAACGCTCATCTACAGACCCCCAGGCCCACGCACACAATTCAGCGAAACCATCGCAGGCTTCATCAGCCGCACGCCCTAGCCTCACCAGAATACATCCTCCTAAGAGACCTGAATTTTCACCTGGAAAAAAACAACGACAACGCCACCTCCACCCTGCTCGACAACCTCACCAACCTCGGACTCAAGCAACTGGTGGACACCCCCCCACCTCGCCGGCCACACGCTCGACGCCATCCTCTCCGCCAGTAACCACGTCATCTTCAACCACTCCACAAGACTCCACTGAACCGACCACAGCTGCGTACACTTCATCTTCAAGAAGACTACATCTCACCACCTCGCGCATCGGATCCTCCGCAGATGCTGGAGCAAAACCACCACAGACCAGCTAACCACATCGCTGAGCCAGAACCCACCAGCCGACACCAATCTACCCGACACCAACAACGCAGCCCACAACCTCGCTCAGTGGATCACCAACTGCGCCAACAACCTCGCTCCACTGAAGAACCCCCAAGGCAAGACCGGCAACAGAAAACCCCCATGGTTCACAGATGCCCTCAAAGCCGCAAAGAAATCTTGCCAAACACTCGAAAAGACCTGGCGCCACGAACGGACAACAGAAAACATGACAACCCTCAAAAACACCACCCGCGAATACCACCAGCAGATCCGGGCCACCAAGAGGACATCGATCAAAGAGCAACTGGACAACAACACCCACAACAGCAAGGAGCTCTTCAGCATCGCCAAAGAGCTCTCCAACCCCAACGCCAGCAACAACGACATCACCTCGTCACAAGATCTCTGCAACGCCCTCGCCACCTTCTTCCACCGCAAGATCGCAGATATACACGACAGCTTCGGACCCCAATCTCCATCTCTTGACACCAAACCAGCTACCCCCACCACCACCCTCAGCGTATGGACCCCCATCAGCAGTGAAGACACCATCCACGTCATGAACTCCATCCACTCCGGCTCTCCCTCCGACCCATGCCCCCATCACATCTTCAACAAAGCCGACACCATCATTGCACCCCACCTTCGGAACGTCGTAAACAGCTCCTTCGCATCAGCCACCTTCCCTGAGAGCTGGAAACACGCAGAAATCAACGCCCTTCTGAAGACACCCACAGCGGACCCCAAAGACCTCAAAAACATCCGCCCCATCTCTCTTCTCCCCTTCCCGGCTAAAGTCATCGAGAAGACCGTCAACAAACAGCTGACCGCATTCCTCGAGGCAAACAACTCGCTCGACCCTTCCCAGTCCGGATTCCGAGCCAACCACAGCACCGAGACCGCCCTCATCGCAGCGACAGACGACATCAGAACCCTGATGGACAGCAGGGAAACAGCCGCTCTCATCCTCCTAGACCTCTCAGCAGCCTTTGACACCGTCTGCCACCGCACCCTAATAGACCGCCTCAACAACACTGGAATCCAAGGAAAGGCCCTGGAATGGATCACCTCATTCCACTCCGAGGTCACTGAGATCATCTGCGGCGTACCCCAAGGATCCTCACTTAGCCCAACACTCTTTAATATCTACATGAGCCCCCTCGCCACCATCGCACGCAAACACAACATCAACATCATCTCCTGCGCCGATGACACCCAACTGATACTCTCCCTCACCAAAGACCCAGCCATCGCCAAAACCAACCTTCAGGAAGGTATGAAAGAGGTAGCGGACTGGATGAAGCACAGCCGTCTGAAGCTCAACTCAGACAAGACGGAGGTCCTCATCCTCGGACAATCCCCATCAGCCTGGGACGACTCCTGGTGGCCCACGGCGCTGGGCACCGCACCGACACCCATGAACAACGCTCGCAACCTGGGATTCATCCTGGACTCCTCCCTCACGATGACCATGCAAGTCAACGCTGTTTCATCTTCATGCTTCAACACGCTACAGATGCTCCGGAAGATCTTCCGATGGATCCCCACCGAAACCAGAAGAACAGTCACCCAGGCCCTCGATACCAGCCGACTGGACTTCGGGAACGCCCTTTACGCAGGAACCACGGCCAAACTTCAGAATCGTCTCCAGCGCATACAGAACGCCTCCGCACGACTCATCCTCGACATCCCTCGCCACAGCCACATATCCGCCCACCTGAGAGACCTCCACTGGCTCCCCGTCAACAAAAGGATCACGTTCAGGCTGCTCACCCACGCACACAAGGCGCTCCACAACACGGGCCCCGAATACCTCAGCAGCCGCCTCTCGTTCTACACCCCTACCCGCCAGCTCCGCTCCACCAGTCTCTCCCACGGATTCGTAGAACCACCACCGGAGGAAGATCGTTCTCCTACCTGGCAGCAAAGACTTGGAACTCCCTCCCCAAACACCTACGACTGACCCATGACCATCTCACCTTCAGGAAACACCTAAAGACCTGGCTCTTCGAGCAGTAGCGGCACCCCTCCAACCCCCACTCAGTGCCTTGAGACCCTTATAGGTGAGTAGTGTGCTTTATAAATGTATTGATTGATTGATTGATAGTGTTTACAGTGTCTGGATGGTGCTATCTGACGTCTGTGGGTAGTGTTTACAGTGTCTGGGCAGTGTTGCCTGTTGTCTGAGGGTACTGTTTACAATGTCTGGGTGGTGCTATCTGAGGTCTGAGGGGAGTGTGCACAGTATCTGGGCAGTGTTGCCTGTTGTCTGATGGTAGTGTTGACCCAATTTGCAGTTGCAAGATCCCACAGCTATCTGAATACTTTAAAGGAGGGGCGGTGCTATTCTCCAGCCAGAACGCAAAGTCTTCTGTAATCAGGAGTGGGTGGAGGTACTCGTCTGTCATCGGGGTGGAGGAATGGTTCATGAAGTTGGAAGGCATGGCTTGGCAGTTCGGGCTGGACTGTTCCCATGAGGCACAGGGTCAGACTGATTTGCATATAGCCATGTCTGAACTGGGGTGGCAGAGTGGGCTAAAGAACGGTGATGGATTAAACCCAGATCTTTTGACTGGGTGTGAGTGTTTGATTGGTTCAGATGCTCCGTCCATTACCACCCCCTTTTGTACCACTAATGGTTCATGAAGTTGCCAGTGGCAGTAGCAGGAGAGGATTCTGAGGCTGACATTGGGGCACAGCGTGATTCTGATCTTCACAATCTCCCTGATTTTGGGTTTTTTTTAGCGTGAAGTGGGTCATGGAAAGGGTTTCTCCGAGTATTGCTGCTACTACAACCCCATGGTGTTGTTGGTGTGTTTCAAGGAGTATGTCTGAAGCATGAGATGCTGCAGCACACGGCACAGGAGTCTAAAAGGCAAGTCTCTGGGATGAGGTGGGTGTGAAGTTTGGGATTTGCGATAAGGCTGTGTATATCTGGTGCAGGCATCACAGCAGATCTTACAATAAAAAGATTTCAAGAATTGCTTTTTTTTAATGCTTTCTGTCAGCAGATTACACTTGCTGGACGTTGGTAGGATGCTGCTGGCCTTGAGGATCTCACTCGGTTTAGGGTCCCTGGTCACAGTTTGTCATTCATGCTTTTCCAGCTGGGTCTGGTGGTTCATTGGATGAATGCGCCAACTGTAGGGGCCTGTATTTAACCTTATGGTCACAGATTCAAATCCTGGCAGGTCCACTCACTCTTTCATCCTTCTGAAGTCGATAAAATGTGTACCAGTGACTTGGATAACAATATAATCTGTTATTCAGCACAATGAGGCCCTTCTGGGTGACCGTGTGTTAGAAATGGGGGTCTCTAGTTGGCAATGATTTGCACCTTTGTCCAAAAAGGAACCCTTCAGGATAAGGGGGTACACTACTGAAATAACCCCAGCTCACTTCCTTGGTAGCTTGGCACGAGCAGTCAGGCTTATATCAGAGGCTGTGTGTAAAGCATTAGCACATAACCAACAGTAACAAAGTGAAAACACCACAAAAGGACACCACACCACTTTAGAAAAATGTCCAATACTTTATATATTCAAAACAAAAACAATACAAATCCAACATACAGTTCTTCAAAATATGAACTGTTCCAGAATAACCTTAAAATACAGTTCCTTGAAGTCTGTAGCTCCGTTTGGTGCTACAGCGGTGCTGAGAACAGAATCCAACAGTTCCGTCAGACTGCATCGGTCATGGGGTCGGCAGACTCGTTAACAGTACCTTTTAGTTGCAGCCGATCACGTTGGTGCAGGCCGGTCATTGAAACCGTTGTGGTTGCGTTGTGAAGAGTAGCTGTGCAGCGTGCGGTGCCCTCAAGATTCGTACGGGTAGCAGCTTGGTGACGATGGTCGTCGGTAAGACCAGAGTTGCAGTGCGAGATGCGGCTGTGCCCTCTGCGGTGCCTTCCGGACATGTAGTCGGCGACAAAGTCTGCTGCTTTCCCCCTCTGTGGCAACTGAAACTGCGATTCCAGAGGTGGTACCCAGAGGTAAGTGAAGTCTTTGCTGTCCTGGAGACTTCGTGAACAGGAGGTAAGTTTGGTTTGAAGCTCTTGGAGATACTCAGCACAAGTTTAAGAAAGCTCAGTCCAGTCCTATTACTGCCCAAAGCAGAAGCAGCAACTGCAGGCCAACCCAACAAAGCAACAACCCAGCAAAGGGGCAGTACTCAACCTGCAGTTCTTCCAGCTCTTCTTCTTTGCAGGTTCCTTGATTCCAGCGAATTCTAAAGTTCTGGGGTGTGGGCCCTAATATTTATACTCAGTTCCTCTTTCTTCCCTTGGGTGGAGAGTGTCTGTGCCCAGCCCATACCAGTTCTGTTCTCCCTGGCCCGGCTTCCTGGCAGGAGGTGGAGACAGCATTGTCCAAGGCAGACCAGGCCCATTCAGGTGCCGGGAAATTCCTCCCACTACACTAAATGCAGCCCAGGTCTATTCAGCCCAGCCCTGACTCATCCATTGAAGGCAGGACACACCTCGACCCCCCCCCAGTGGCTGTCTGAAGAGAATGCACACCCCCAGCCCCTGTCACTCCAAAGCCAGATAGTCAATCCAAAAACTCAGCAGAGGCACACAGGATCATAAAACTCATCTTTACTAATCTTTACTCATCTGAGTGCAGGCATACTAAACTCCCTTTCTCTATTTTGTCCCAATGGGAAGATATACTCGTAAAATCTTACAGAGTATTCCCCATTCTATCCTATGGGACAGATAACCTTTCAAAAGTGAACAAGCATTTGCAATGCAATAGGTCTCGCATTAGTAAAAGTTTGAGCTATTAGCATTGCTGATAATAATGCAACGCCAATGACTGAAACATTTAGTAATGCGAGACCTGTTGCATTGCAAATGCTTTTTTATTTCTGGTACGACACAGACCGTATCAGTCTCTACGTCTTAAAGATACTTTTAAATGGTTTGTGTATCCCAAAGAAATCCGGCTCCTATACCATTATGAGTTAAGCCAACCAAGTCATTTATAGTGCTTAGAAACAATAGAAAGGCGACATATAGTTGTATATATAAACACCTAACTTCCTATAGACGCTGCTAACATAAACGAGGTGGACCCGGAAGGTCTCCTTGGAAATGTTCAATAAGCAGCAAATTTGGAAATATCAGGTACATTTCATTTCCCTCCAGAGTGCTCCACTGCGCAGTGGACCTTGTAATTCTGACAGGGCTGGTAACACTTGTTACCGGCCCAGTCAGCATTACCTGGCCACTGATTATGAGGAACTTAGACTAACTGAGCCGCTTACCCTGCTGACAGTGACAGCACATCTCCAGGAACGTATTCAGACTGTTATACTCCGGTCTGCGATACGAACCTCAGCCCAGAAAGTGAACAATGCTGTAATACCACACTAATGACAAATTATACGCTATCTAATTGCCAAATAACTATAATAAGAACATACACCACTATGAAAAAAAATATTTATGCAATATGCGCTAGGTAGAAAAAGAGGCAAAGAAGGTAATTTAGGTAACATGATTTGGCTACAGAGTATAGACAGGAAGAGTGCGAGGTGTGCTGAGTTCTGTTCCCTCCTCACAGTTGGACATCACTGTCCAGTTTTGGGCATGAGTAACACTGTGCCTGATTGCAAGATTATTGCTGTTCTTTATCGAGGCATTAGTCTTGAGCCTCAAACTTGATCTCCCCAGGGCCTTAATTATAGCGCTGGAACAATCATTTGTCTGCTGCAGGTCGCCTCGGTGCTTGGAGATGATGGGTGTTGGAAAGGCGATCCCAGGGGAGACAGAAGGTGTCTGACTGCCCAACCCGAGACCCACCTCTTTGTATGGAATAGACCGAGCGCCGTAGGGAGGCCTCCTTGGCGAGGCTCCTCTCCTACAATCGTATCAGCGGAGCAATCACACTACCACAGACGGACACCACACGAAGGGATATTCTCAAGAATCTTTATATAAGAAATGAAGGCACGTTCTCGTTGTAGCATAACACAGGGATCGAGGGATCCGTAAAGTCTTGGTTTTGGGAAAAAGGGGGTAGCGGGACAGTCTTGGTACCAATTGGTGCGTGGATAGTTCAGGGGGTCAGGCCGCGACAGCGTCAGCAGGGCCTCGGGATAGTTCAGCGTTGATCAGGCCGCGACAGCATCAGCAGGGACTCGAAGGTGGTTCAGCTCGGTCAGGCCGCGACAGCGTCAGCAGGGCCTCGAAGGTGGTTCAGCTTGGTCAGGCCGCGACAGCGTCAGCAGGGCCTCGAAGGTGGTTCAGCTCGGTCGGGCTGCGACAGCGTCAGCAGGGCCTCGAAGGTTGTTCAGCTCGGTCAGGCCGCGACAGCGTCAGCAGGGCCTCGAAGGTGGTTCAGCTTGGTCAGGCCGCGACAGCGTCAGCAGGGCCTCGAAGGTTCCAGGGCAAGAGTTCGGATCATGATCAGCCGCGACGAGGTCAGCAGGGCTTCGACTCCAAGATACAACTAGAGTCCTAATCCAGGGCTGGCCCAGATATAGGACTGGAGGCCTTTGATGTCCGGACCCTCGCGCCTGGGGGTCAGAGGGGCCGGGATGAAGGTGTCCAGACACCCAGCAGGGGGGTGGAGCCAGCGCCCAGGGAGGCTGGAGGGCGATCGATACCAGGCGTCCGGGGACGGCTGGAGGGCCATCGAAACTCCCCTCCTCCGGGATCTGCCAAGTGGCCACTTTACCACCTGGGAGGATCTTGGTGCCTCGATGTCGGGGCTTTGCTGGGGCCGGGGCCAGGGCGGCTGCGGCCACGTGCTCGGGACGTGATGGGCCCAAGATGGAGTCGGGCCGGAAATGGTGGCCTGGCATGGTCGCCGGACCGGCAGGGTTGGCGAGCAGGGTCCGCCGGGGTCCCAGGGAGGGGGAGAGCCGTAGGTTGCCAGGGGGGCTGCTCTCGTCGAGGTTTCGTGAAGGTTCGTGTCAGGGGGGTCGACAGCAGGTCGATGGAGGGCCGATGTCGCCCGGGGCCCGCCATGCGGGAGGGGTAGGACCACGCCATGAGGCCGGGTCCAACAATGGGCTTTCATTTTTATTTCGAGTGCAATTGAGCCCGTCCTATCCGGTCTGATTGCAAAAAACGGTGAAATGCACAGTACCGACTAACGCAGGTTTATGTAAACGCCGAGGAATTGCCTGGATGGCTGTTTATGGTGCAGTACTCAAAGGATGCTGCGTCAGGGTTTAATGGTGCCGGTGGTTGCAAGTGTTGGGCACCGGTTCTCAGTTTCGGGGCGCGTAATATCTATTTTACCATTAGACTGTTTCCCAGAGAAAGATAGAAAAGGCAGCAAATGAGAGGCAAAGGGACAAGAAAGGGAAGAAAAAGAACATGCAAGGTGAAACAAACATGAAGGAAGTGTAGGCGGTGGAAGAAAGAGGCATGATGTCGAATCGGGACTAGGCAGGCCCAGTATTCGGCGTACTGGGCATTTGGCAGCACCGAGGGCGGCCTCTTAAAAAAAGAAAAAAAACTTTTTGCCTCAGCACTTGAAAAAAAATGATGTACAAATTAAACAACGACGCTGTCTAATGAACATTAGTGCTGACTTCTCCAAAATCAGTCTCAAGCTGAGATTTCACACTGCATGTCAAACATAACAGACCCATTCAGACGGGGTACGTGTAGAAGATTTAGCTTTGTTATACCACTTTACCAGGAGCAGGTGTGACCTTGTGACGCAGTTCCCTTTTGAGTCAATATTCCATGTCTGGTGCAAACTGGACTCAACGGGAAGGGGTAACCTTTTGTTTACGAGCGCTACGTGTGATACTGGTCAACACAAACCTCAGGAGATGAACCGTATTGTAGGGGCTGAATTTGTGTGTTCTTAAATGCTCCCAACATAAAGCTAGTAATTATTTCATCGAAGATTGATTGAACAAGGAAGCATCCTCGAGATTACAAAGAGTGAGTCTGTTTCCAAACATCGTCACTTCCGAAGAGACAAGTGGTGAAGCATAGGAGCAAACTTAGCATCTACCAAGTTTCATGTGCTTGCGTCACGTTCTGTATTGAAAACAGCGGGCCCGTTTTGTTTAATTATTTTACAGTGTGTTCTTGCTCCCCCGCAACGCTTGATGGGTCTTTGTTGTGAGAAGTACATCTGCTTAAGGCCGTGCGAGTTAAGCACTCCCTATTGCAATCTGTCGCGACTTGCAAGACATAAGATTATGTCTGAGATGGCAATCTCGACTTCTCATCCTTCCGATGACAATAATTTGAGTCCCATTTAATTCGGCAATCTTACCTTGATGCTGTGCATTGTCTTAGCCATGGCAATGTTTCAAATGTATTTTAAAAACAAGCAACAGCATTGCAAGCTTTCCTTAGCTTACGTAAACCGAGCTGGTATAGCGTGTGTATCACACCTGTATACTTCCTCATACTCACAATATAGAACAAGTTCTGCCGCTGAGTAGTTTGGGCAGTGTTAGGGGGTGTTATCTGAGTCCGGGGACGCATTGCTGACGAGCTTACTAAAGCCATTGCAGACAAAGGATGTGACCGCGTGCTGCAGGAGACACGAGCTGTGAAAGTGTGGGAGAGCGCGAGAAGGGACGCGCGCGTTTACAGCATGTGTCTCCTAAAGCGCGTGTGTTCACAGCACGTGTCTCATAAAGCGCGCGGTCACAGCCATAGTCTGCAATGGGTTTATTAAGCTTGTGCACCTCAACTGTCCCACTTTGCTACTTACACAGCGACAATAAGTATCGCTGGCGACAGCGCTTCGCGCTGCGACGACCGCTTCGCGCTGCGACGCTAGCGAGACCTCAAAACGAATGACCCTGTAGTTCACCATCAGGACATGTCACACACACCAGGACATGTACTACTTTTCAAATACACTGTATCCTGCCCAGAGGGGTACCTTGGGCCTACCTTAGGGGTGCCTTACATGCAATAAAAGGGAAGGTTAGGTCTTGGCAAGTGGGTGCCCTAGCCAAGTCAATCTGGCAGTCACAACTGAGCGCATACACAGCAGTGGCACGTCAGCGGCACCTTTAAAAGGCTGCTGGTGTGGGTGGCACAATCAGTGCTGCAGGCCCACCCTCATCATTTGATTTACAGGCCCTGGGCACACACAGTGTACTGTACTACGGATTTACTAGTAAATCAAATATGACAATCATGGAAACACCAATCCATAACACAATTTACAATAGGAGCACTTGCACTTTAACACTGGACAGCAGTGAGAAAGTGCAAAGAGATACCAAACCAGCAAAAACAGAGAAAAAACAGGCGGTCAATGCAAAAAAACAGGGGAAACACACCAAAAGATGCCAGGTCTAACACTGTGCACTTTACACATACACATATTATGCTTTTCACTACTTCAACAGATTGGCATATAGAATGACAGAGAAGCCATCAGTTTTGGAATTCCATCTACAACAACCAATCACATTGAGGCCCAACATAGCGATAAGGATTGATGATGTTATGAACAGCATCGGGGTACCCTCTTTGATAGTCTTCACAGAAATCATTGTACATTTAAGCAGGAGGGCAGGTCTGGGTCAGTAATGGGGTCAGCAGGGCTGGTAGGGGTCAGTAATGGGGCAGCAGGGCTGGTCGGGGGTCAGTGACGGGGGCAGCATGGCTGGTCGGGGTCAGTAATGGGGGCAGCAGGGCTGGTGGGGGGTCAGGAATGGGGGCAGCAGGGCTGGTGGGGGGTCAGTAATGGGGAGGCAGGGCTGGTGGGGGGTCAGTAATGGGGTAAGTTGGGCTGGTGGGGGGTCAGTAATGGGGTAAGTTGGGCTGGTGGGGGGTCAGTAATGGGTCAGCAGGGCTGGTGGGGTCACTAGTGACGTCAGCAGGGCTGGTGGAGGGTCAGTAATGGGGCAGCAGGGCTGGTCAGTAATGGGGGCAGCAGGGTTGGTGGGGTCAGTAATGGGGTCAGCAGGGCGGGTCGGGGTCAGTAATGGGATAAGCAGGGCTGGTGGGGGGTCAGTAATGGGGGCAGCAGGGCTGGTGGGTGGTCAGTAATGGGGCAGCAGAGCTGGTGGGGGGTCAGTAATGGGGTCAGCAGTGCTGGTGGGGTCAGTAATGGGGTCAGCAGGGCTGGTCGGGGGTCAGTAATGGGGTCAGCCGGGCTGGTCGGGGTCAGTAATGGGGGCAGCAGGGCTGGTGGGGGTCAGTAGTGGGGTCAGCAGGGCTGGGGGGTCAGTAGTGGGGTCAGCAGGGCTGGGGGGTCAGTAGTGACGTCAGCAGGGAGGGGGTCAGTAGTGACGTCAGCAGGCCTGGTGGGGGTCAGTAATGGGGTCAGCAGGACTGGTCGGGGGTCAGTAATGGGGTCAGCAGGGCTGGTGGGGGGTCAGTAATGGGTCAGCAGGGCTGGTGGGGTCAGTAGTGACGTCAGCAGGGCTGGTGGGGGGTCAGTAATGGGGTCAGCAGGGCTGGTGGGGGGTCAGTAATGGGTCAGCAGGGCTGTTGGGGGGTCAGTAATGGGTCAGCAGGGCTGGTGGGGGGTCAGTAATGGGTCAACAGGGCTGGTCAGGGGTCAGTAATGGTGTCAGTAGGGCTGGTGGGGGGTCAGTAATGGGGTCAGCAGGGCTGGTCAGGGGTCAGTAATGGGGTCAGTAGGGCTGGTGGGGGGTCAGTAATGGGGCAGCAGGGCTGGTGGGGGTCAGTAATGGGGTCGGCAGGGCTGGTGGGGGGTCAGTAATGGGTCAGCAGGGCTGGTGGGGGGTCAGTAATGGGGTCAGCAGTGCTGGTGGGGGGTCAGTAATGGGGGCAGCAGGGCTGGTCGGGGGTCAGTAATGGGGTCAGCAGCACTGGTCGGGGGTCAGTAATGGGGTCAGCAGGGCTGGTCGGGGGTCAGTAATGGGGGCAGCATGGCTGGTGGGGGTTAGTAGTGACGTCAGCAGGGCTGGTGGGGGTCAGTAATGGGGTCAGCAGGGGGGCTGGGGGGTCAGTAGTGACGCCAGCAGGGAGGGGGTCAGTAGTGACGACAGCAGGGCTGGTGGGGGTCAGTAATGACGTCAGCAGGGCTGGTGGGGGTCAGTAGCGACGTCAGCATGGCTGGTGGGGGTTAGTAGTGACGTCAGCAGGGCTGGTGGGGGTCAGTAGTGGGGTCAGCAGGGCTGGTGGGGTCAGTAGTGACGCCAGCAGGGCTGGTGGGGTCAGTAGTGACGTCAGCAGGGCTGGAATGGGTCAGTAGTGATGTCAGCAGGGCTGGTGGGGGGTTAGTAGTGATGTCAGCCGGGTGGGGGTCAGTAATGGGGTCAGCAGGGCTAGTGGGGGTCAGTAGTGACGTCAGCATGGCTGCTGGGGGTCAGTAATGGGGTCAGCAGGACTGGTGGGGGTCAGTATTGGGGTCAGCAGGACTGGTCGGGGGTCAGAAGGGCTGGTCGGGGGTCAGTAATGGGGTCAGCAGGGCTGGTCGGGGGTCAGTAATGGGGTCAGCAGGGCTGGTGGGGGGTCAGTAATGGGGTCAGCAGCACTGGTCGGGGGTCAGTAATGGGGTCAGCAGGGCTGGTCGGGGGTCAGTAATGGGGGCAGCATGGCTGGTGGGGGTTAGTAGTGACGTCAGCAGGGCTGGTGGGGGTCAGTAATGGGGTCAGCAGGGGGACTGGGGGGTCAGTAGTGACGTCAGCAGGGAGGGGGTCAGTAGTGACGTCAGCAGGGCTGGTGGGGGTCAGTAGTGATGTCAGCAGGGCTGGTGGGGGGTCAGTAGTGACGTCAGCCGGGTGGGGGTCAGTAGTTACGTCAGCAGGGCTGGTGGGGGTCAGTAATGGGGTCAGCAGGGCTGGTGGGGGTCAGTAATGGGGTCAGCAGTGCTGGTGAGGGTCAGTAATGGGGTCAGCAGGACTGGTGGGGGTCAATAATGGGGTTGGCAGGACTGGTGGGGGTCAGTAATGGGGTCAGCAGGACTGGTCGGGGGTCAGTAATGGGGTCAGCAGGGCTGGTCGGGGGTCAGTAATGGGGGCAGCAGGGCTGGTCGGGGGTCAGTAATGGGGTCAGCAGCACTGGTCGGGGGTCAGTAATGGGGTCAGTAGGGCTGGTCGGGGGTCAGTAATGGGGGCAGCAGGGCTGGTCGGGGGTCAGTGATGGGGTCAGCAGGGCTGGTCTGGGGTCAGTAATGGGGGCAGCAGGGCTGGTCGGGGTCAGTAATGGGGGCAGCAGGGCTGGTCGGGGTCAGTAATGGGGGCAGCAGGGCTGGTCTGGTGTCAGTAATGGGGGCAGCAGGGCTGGTGGGGGTCAGTAATGGGGTCAGCAGGGCTGGTGGGGGTCAGTAGTGACGTCAGCAGGGCTGGTGGGGGTCAGTAATGGGGTCAGCAGGGGGACTATGGGGTCAGTAGTGACGTCAGCAGGGCTGGTGGGGGTCAGTAGTGACGTCAGCATGGCTGGTGGGGGTCAGTAGTGACGTCAGCAGGGCTGGTGGGGGTCAGTAGTGACGTCAGCAGGGCTGGTGGGGGTCAGTAATGGGGTCAGCAGGGGGACTATGGGGTCAGTAGTGACGTCAGCAGGGAGGGGGTCAGTAGTGACGTCAGCAGGGCTGGTGGGGGTCAGTAATGACGTCAGCAGGGCTGGTGGGGGTCATTAGTGACGTCAGCAGGGCTGGTGGAGGTTAGTAGTGACGTCAGCAGGGCTGGTGGGGGTCAGTAGTGACGTTAGCAGGGCTGGTGGGGGTCAGTAATGGGGTCAGCAGGGCTGGTTGGGGTCAGTAGTGACGTCAGCAGGGCTGGGGGGGTCAGTAATGGGGGCAGCAGGGCTGGTGGGGGTCAGTAGTGACGTCAGTCGGGGTGGTGGGGGTCAGCAGTGATGTCAGCAGGGGGACTGGGGGGTCAGTAGTGACGTCAGCAGGGAGGGGGTCAGTAGTGACGTCAGCAGGGCTGGTGGGGGTCAGTAGTGACGTCAGCAGGACTGGTGGGGGGTCAGTAGTGACGTCAGCAGGTCTTGGGGGTCATTAGTGACGTCAGTCGGGGTCAGTGAGAGGCCCTGATCTCCCTCAGACTCACCTCCTCGGTCTCTCCTCTGGGGGGGGGGGAGGGGGTCAGTAGTGACGTCAGTGTTGGGCTCTGGTCTCCCTCAGACTCACCTCCTCGGTCTCTCCTCTCGGGTGGGGGGGGGTGGATCCCTCCTCTCCTGATCTCCGGCGGGGAAAGCTCCGAGTCTGAGTTGATCCCGAGAGCGGAGGAGACCGCGGGGGCTCCGGGCGACATTAACCTCCCGACGGGCATGAGCGGGGTCAGTTACTAATATACTGCGCATGCGCTCAGCTTTGTACACTAATGCCTCACGACTTCTTGGCACATGGTCACAGCTGGAATACTAATGACTGATGGCCGTACTGCGCATGCGCACTGCACGGAAGGGATTCCAACGTCAGTATTGCGCATGTCCAGCGCAGGTATACTATCAAACTCCACAATGTTATACTAATCATGCATGATTGCACTGCGCATGTGCCTTACACGGAATACTATACAATCACGGTTCGTACGCATGCCCACATCTCTGAGGCCGGGCAGTTTCTTCTGCGCATGCCGTTATCTCACAGAAGCGGGTCCAGATGCATCTGAGTCTGCTCGTCTCTTCTTCCTCGAGCCTCCAGGTCCAAAATATTGTGAAGTGGCCGCTTGGGACCTTGGGTAATCTGGAGTGTTTGGACTGAGCGCATGGGCAGCCCTGCCAAGGTCACGCATCCGGCGTTAGACTCACGCATGTTCAGGCTGGTGACTGCCTGACTGCACTAACATGCATCAGCCTGCCTGTATCGTGCTCTTGACCCCGGCACGAGGCGCTCTCTATTTGCTCAGCTGCACAGTATTGCCTGCTCATCCTGGCCTGCGCTGGGTCAACAGCCTGCTGCCTCGCGTGGCAGTGACTATTTACACTGCAGGGCCTCATAAAGGAGTGTTGGTGCCTGCAGGTGAATCAATAATTCTAGCTGAGCTTGAGGGCGTCTGTCACAAACATGTCCAGGTCCTGCAGCCAGCACCCCATTGGATTACGGAGCCCGTGCCTTCCCTGTTGTTGTTTTACGACAGGGCGTCCACCCAGCTGTTGCCACGCGGGATCAGACTGACCACTAACAGGCGGCAGCTTTCTGGTAACTTGCCGTGCCCGCCCCAGTCAGAGTGATACAGTAAAGTCCGTGCGCTGCACTGGTGACCACCAGCATTGAGAAGGTCATGGGTCACGCTGAAGTGTGGCAAGGAGTTTCTGTTTGCAGGCAGGATATTTTCAAACAAGTAATCCTGCAGCCCCACGCCTGAGCAGCTCCCAGCACTGGCAGACAGACCCCCATGCGCTCTCTAGCGGTGTGAGGCCTTTGGTACCCATGCGCTTTTCACGTGTCCATTCATTCATTCATTCATGCCCGCTAGAGTCCGTCCCAGTGGAATCTGAAATCAAAACAGATTCACCCACACTTGGCACGTGTGTCCTTTGTCTCACTGCAGGCAGGATATTTTTAAATTCTACAGCTGAGCACCCCCAGGGGGCCGCACTCATGTTGTTATTCTTGAACTAGACAAGAGCATCATTTTCTGCATCTGCTGATCAAATAAATCGCTCAGCAAGTCCCAAGATGAAGCTGCTTAAGAGTGCAACGTATGTGCATGGTGTGTAGGTATCCCATGTATTATTGCGGCTTCTGCAGGAACGCACCCTATAGAGAATCGAACACTTTCAATTTACATGGGACGCTCCCATTTCGTTCAAGCTAAAATAAGAGCTTTAAATGGTCCGGTACTCACAGGTACTGAGTACCGGCACTTCTTAGTTTTATCACTCTGAGTGCCGGCACTTCTTAATTTTATCACTCTGAGTACCAGCACTTCTTAGTTTTTATCACTATGAGTGCCGGCACTTCTTAGTTTTATCACTCTGAGTGCCGGCACTTCTTAGTTTTATCACTCTGAGTGCCGGCACTTCTTAGTTTTATCACTCTGAGTACCAGCACTTCTCTTCTGCTGAGAAGAGTACTGGTACTCATGAAACGCTGGTGCTGGCGGCCTCTCTGACAGCTAAGGCACTTCTGTAGACCTGAGTCGAGCCCCCGCTGAACTATTCAGCTTGGGCTCATTTGCATACCGTCCGGGTGTTCACCATCATGCTGTGTTGCAAACACAGAAATCGAGGCAGCCCGGTGACAGCGCTATCAAGAAAGCCATGGGGTAACAAGGCTCAAGTGGCTTGAATTCCACCTGACTCTTTTGTGTAAGTGTCTGCTTATGTGTATCTGCTTGCCTGTGTTTGTTTTTGTGTGAGTGAAATATGAGAGAAAGGGGAGCGAATAGAGACACTCTTGGAAAAGATATTAAAGGAAATGTGTGGAATGCTTGTGTGTGCACGTCTGCTTGTTTTTTTCTGTGTCGCTCGAGAATATATAGCATTGTGCCACGCAACAGCAATTAACAGTATTGATGTTGCAAATATTACAAAACAAGGAAATGCACACACAAAATAAACAGTATTAATGCTGTAATTGCCAGGAACGATGTTACGCATTTTTCAGCTTTAGGCAGGTACAAGGGCAAACCTCTTAGCATTCCATGAAATGTGCCCTTCACTGAAGACAGTCTTAAATATCTAGTGAAATTTGAGGCTGCGGATACCGTAATGCATAAATGGACTTTACCTCTAACAGTTTGGGCAGCCAATGCACCCCAAGTCTCACAGCAGAACAGAAACGAGGACAATTATTCTGAAACTATTTTATTAGTTTTCTTTTTGAAGTGTCCAGTGTTGACAAAATAGCAAGGCACCATCTTACTGCCTCTTTCTTTGCAACAAGCAGTCCACTATAAGTGTAATTAAAAACAGGATACAATTCCAGCTCTCAACGTGCTTTGTCTAGTATTATGCAGGATAAATTACAATAACAGGCAAATATCACAAAAGAACTCGGAGGAACTCATTGTGATTGCTGAGCAGCAAAGAAAGAGGCAGGCAAGATGGTGTCTCTCACTTTTGATGGTTTTGATCCAGTGAAAAAGTAAATTGACAAGTTTTCAGAAAGCTTATGTGTTGCTAAAAAAAACAGAACAGGCTGAAAGTGCATATTTGACAACAACCTGGATACATTTGTCCTTTACTTTACGTGCAGGCAGTGCGTCACTCAATAAACCCTTGTTTAGCAAAGACCAAAAGAACAACGCTCCCATGTTTTTAGCCCTTTACTACACTAGATTATTACTGCTGCTTAATTGCTGCCATTTCTAAATGAGTTATAGTTATTTACTATATAATTAAGTGTCCAAGAATATTTCCACTCAGATGGTGGTATGCTCAGTCATATACAGATATTTAAAAAACTTCCAGCTATGAGATATTATCTCAATCTACAATATTTATCAACTGGGTGTTGTAAAATAACATAAGAAATATGCTATATGCACAATTTGAGCAGATTGAAAAAAATACTAATTAAAACGAAGTCTGCAATATGTGTATTCAAGTGACAAGAAAAAAGACACTTAACTTCCTCATGAATTAAATGGAGCAGGAAAGGGCAGGGAGAGAAGGGGTTTCTGTATGGCAAAAGTAAGCCCCATGTCCACTGACTAGCGTGGTTCTAGTCAGGGTAACCTAGATACACATTAAAAGAGGACCTGTGCTCACCCTCTGGTAGCTTGGCACAGAGCAGTCAGGCTTATCTAAAGAGGCAATGTATAAAGTATTTGTGCAACACACAGACACACACACACATGCATGCACGCAGATGCAGACACACACACACCACCCACATTTAGAAAAATAGACAATACATTAATAAATAAATTAAGATCAAAAAGACAAAAATCCAATTAGTAGAAGTCGAGTTGTGAATTATTAAAGAATAAAAATAGTTCTAGTGCTTGGAAGCAATAAGTGCCAGTGCGGGTTATCTGGTCATGCTGGACAGAGCCAAAGTCAAAGGCCGGCTACAGGACCTAAGCAGGCCTCGGTGAACAAAGTATCTTATCCTAGGACAACAGCGAGGTGCGTCGATTTTCTTCACGCAGTGGTGGTGAAGCGTCAGTTCCAAAACCGAGATGTGTTTGTTCCGAAGTAATGCACCCGTTTCTCCACACAGTCGAGGGATGAGTTCTGCAGGCGATGCTTCGGTTCCGATGCGAAGCACTTGGTCTGCTTCTGCCACAGGGACAATGATTCGAATTCTGCTCATGCAGTCAGTGGACGCACCAGTTTCCCTGAAGCAATTATCTGCGTCCGCTTCCAGTAAACGCTTCCAGTAAATGAGGGACAGAATCAGGTGTAGAGATGTTAATCTCCCTGAGTCTCAATAACAGAAGGCAATCCAACAAACCCTTGGAGATCACTTTGGTGCTCAGCAGGGTCAGAGAATAGCAGACAGCAGGGCAGCACATGAGAAAAGCAGTACTTCCAGGGCAGCTGCGAAGCAGAGTGACAGTCCTTCAAGTACCTCAGCAGTTTTTCCGACAGTGTAGTTACAGGTTGTTAGAAATGGTATCCCTGGCTGGCCAGGGCTTGCGCCAAAGTCAGTCAGAGACCACCACTTCCATGTCAGGGCAAGGGAGTTACACGCTAAGATAACCCCTGCTCACCCCCTTGGTATCGTAGCACGAGCAGTAAGGCTAAACTCAGAGGCAATGTGAGTTAAGTGTTTGCGCGTGCACCCCCAGCAACAACACCCAAGGCCCATCACAAAGGAAACTCCACACAAGGTTATATGTAAAAATAGCCTTTGTATTATACCAAAACACATCAGATAAAAACACACACTTTACAATGTGCCAACAGGCACGGGCAGAATTTACAGGGGATATGTACAAGACAGGGCCACCTGGACCACTGTCAGGAATAGGCACTTTAATACCTAGCACTTAGAACATAGAATATAAAACCACTGTGGCACAAATTAGAAAATAGAGCACACCACCAGTAATCACTGGTAACAGGTAAGTACCACCTACGCAACCCTAACCACCTTAGGAAAATATTGCGCAGGGAACCAGGACCTCCCTAGCAACACCTGTACTAGGAGAAAACAACCACCTAAGTTTCACCATACATTTAGGGGTATAGGCATAGGAACACTAAACACATGATGCATAAACATACATTCAGCGGTGTAAGGACAAGGCACATGACGCATCAAAACACCTTCAGAGGTGCAGGGAAGGAAAACACATGATGCCTAAAAACATTCACCGGTGTAAGAACAGTTGCGCAGTACTCACATAAGCCACCACCTGTAGCAGTCCCTAGGCCAACTGGCCTTGTTGGGGCTAGGATGCCCTGTGTCCCAAAGTCAGGGGCCTAAACGGAGCAGCTGCCCAGTAAGTGCTGGGCAGCTGTGAAGACAATGATTGGGTCAACGCTGGAGCCTCGTGGGCCCAAGAACAACAATGACTGCCCTCTGAGCCCCTCTGGGCTCTAAACAAAGGACTGGCCCCTTGGTGCCTCGCTGGTTTCAAAAACACAATGTGGGCAGGGTGGGAGCGGCCCGCTGCCTTCTGGGGCTGCTCTAAGTGAAAAGGTGCCCCCTGAGCCTCCGTGGCTCTAAAGAAAGAAATGCCCCCACGAGCCTCTCTGGGCTTGCAACTTAAGGAATGCCTGGAGCCTCTTGGGGCTCTCAATCACAAAATCTGTTCCCAGTCCTGAGGCAAAGTAGCCGGGAGCTGGAGGTACTTTCAAAGCATTTCCTGCATTTTTGATGTTACAAAATCTGCTTGTTTTTATATATAACTGCTTTTAAATCTGTGTGGTGTCACTCTTACCATACCTGTGTCTCCACGCGCATCCTTTGCAAAATCTTAAGCGCCCAGCCGAATTGAATGCTGCTCGCGCTCTTTCCTCTCCCAGCCGCCGCCATCAGCACAGGCGTGCGCGCTGGCCACGCCCCTTTAGGCCACGCCCCCCGCCTGGACTAGAAAACGCTTCACTTTCAAGCGCCCGTCAGAATCTGTTCCCAGTCCTGAGGCAAAGTAACCGGGAGCTGGAGGTACTTTCAAAGCATTTCCTGCATTTTTGATGTTACAAAATCTGCTTGTTTTTATATATAACTGCTTTTAAATCTGTGTGGTGTCACTCTTACCTTACCTGTGTCTCCACGCGCATCCTTTGCAAAATCTTAAGCGCCCAGCCGAATTGAACGCTGCTCGCGCTCTTTCCTCTCCCAGCCGCCGCCATCAGCACAGGCGTGCGCGCTGGCCACGCCCCTTTAGGCCACGCCCCCCGCCTGGACTAGAAAACGCTTCACTTTCAAGCGCCCGTCAGAATCTGTTCCCAGTCCTGAGGCAAAGTAGCCGGGAGCTGGAGGTACTTTCAAAGCATTTCCTGCATTTTTGATGTTACAAAATCTGCTTGTTTTTATATATAACTGCTTTTAAATCTGTGTGGTGTCACCCTTACCTTACCTGTGTCTCCACGCGCATCCTTTGCAAAATCTTAAGCGCCCAGCCGAATTGAACGCTGCTCGCGCTCTTTCCTCTCCCAGCCGCCGCCATCAGCACAGGCGTGCGCGCTGGCCACGCCCCTTTAGGCCACGCCTCCCGCCTGGACTAGAAAACGCTTCACTTTCAAGCGCCCGTCAGAATCTGTTCCCAGTCCTGAGGCAAAGTAGCCGGGAGCTGGAGGTACTTTCAAAGCATTTCCTGCATTTTTGATGTTACAAAATCTGCTTGTTTTTATATATAACTGCTTTTAAATCTGTGTAGTGTCACCCTTACCTTACCTGTGTCTCCACGCGCATCCTTTGCAAAATCTTAAGCGCCCAGCCGAATTGAACGCTGCTCGCGCTCTTTCCTCTCCCAGCCGCCGCCATCAGCACAGGCGTGCGCGCTGGCCACGCCCCTTTAGGCCACGCCCCCCGCCTGGACTAGAAAACGCTTCACTTTCAAGCGCCCGTCAGAATCTGTTCCCAGTCCTGAGGCAAAGTAGCCGGGAGCTGGAGGTATTTTCAAAGCATTTCCTGCATTTTTGATGTTACAAAATCTGCTTGTTTTTATATATAACTGCTTTTAAATCTGTGTGGTGTCACTCTAACCTTACCTGTGTCTCCACGCGCATCCTTTGCAAAATCTTAAGCGCCCAGCCGAATTGAACGTTGCTCGCGCTCTTTCCTCTCCCAGCCGCCGCCATCAGCACAGGCGTGCGCGCTGGCCACGCCCCTTTAGGCCACACCCCCTCTCCATACAAATGTGCATGCACAGGAAGCGCAGCGAATGAGCGCAGCGGGAGCGCCGTTTGCGCGCCGAAGGCGCGCCTAAGGCAAGCCCGTCTGCGCCCGTCCGCGTTAAGACCGCGCAAGGCGCAGGAATCCCTGCCCAAATTCCCCATTGTACCAGGTACGCTCCCAATGATCTTCGCCAACTTCGAGGTAGGCCTGGCTGCCCCTGCAAAATCGATCTGTCAACAGCAGTCAGCTCCTTCAGCTGCAATAAATGCTGCTGGTCTCTCAAATTCGACTCTGAGCTGCCAACCCCCCCCAAACAACAACGTCCCTTCTTCACAGGTGGCCTGATAAATGCCCGATCGATGTGTAAACATAGTCAGGACATTCACGATCTCATTACTGACCATGACCTCGACTGTCTCATGATCACTGAAACCTGGCTCACTGAAGACTGTAACCCCGACATAGCCGTAGCCCTCCCTCAGGGTTACTCCTTCTATAGACAGGACAGACAGAAAGGTAGAGGAGGAGGTGTTGCCATCATACTGAGGAATACCTTTAACTGCCACACCTTTTGCCTTGACCCCCTCACCGACACAGAGGGTCTCGGCTTTTCCATTAAGCTCAGCCACTCCCTCTCCCTCTCCGGTGGCCTGATCTACCGCCCTCCTGGAAATGTTGCTAAGTTTCTTGACTCTTTAAATGATGCACTGGGACACTTTCTACTTCGTTACCCGCACTTCACCCTCCTAGGAGATTTTAACCTGCACCTCGAGACCTCTGCTGACGCCCAGACCAGAAACTTCCTGCGGACACTTGAAATCTTTAACCTACAACAAAGCGTCAAGTTGCCTACCCACTCTCTTGGTCACACCCTGGATGGTGTTTGTTCCAATTTCCCGTCTATCACCACCCTGTTCCCCCTTCCCCAGATTTGGACAGATCATTGCCTCATCCCCTTTCACATTTCTACCTGCCACCCTCCTACTAGCAAAAAACGCACTTCCTACAATGCTCACTCTACAAATTGGAAAACGGTCCAGAACAACCTAATCCTTCATCCCTTTTCCCCAACCAGTGCCCCCTCTCTATCCGGTAACATCGATAGAGATGCAGTTCGTCTTCATAACTGGCTCTCACAAGAAATCACTAAACGATGCCCACTCAATCAACAGGGTAGCACACTGAGGAAAAATAAAATCAAAGTTCCCTGGTACATGCCTGATTTAGCCTCCGCACATCTTCTCTGCAGGAAAGCGGAACGCAAATGGCGCGGAACCTACAATAATGACGACCGTAGCACTTATATCTCGCAGAGGAAAAGCTATCTCTCCTCCATCAAATTGGCTAAAAAAACTTACTTCGTAAACGCCATAAACGAAGCCAGCCAAAAGCAAAAAACCCTGTTCACAATAGTAAAAACTTTTACCAACCCCAAAGCTCTACAGCCTGAAATCCCCCCATCCCAAGAGCTATGTGACAGGATTTCTGATTACTTTGAAGATAAAATTACTTCCATTCGAAAAGACTTCCCCCCTCCCCCTCCAACACACAAAATCCCCGACGCAGACCAACCGTGCCTGACCGCTAATAGTCTTAAAAACTTTACTCCAGTAACTCTGACTCAGACCAGAGAAGCCATTCTTGCGTGCAAATCTGGCTCCCCCTCTGACCCCTGCCCCCCCAAGATTCTCCACCTCATCATTAACGAGGTCAACCCTATCATAAACGAAATAATCAACCTGTCCCTCAGCTCCGGTTCTGTTCCTTCTGTATGGAAAAAGGGCATGGTTAAGCCACTTATGAAAAAGGCAAACAAATCCCCAAAAGACTTGACCAACCTCCGTCCCATCACCCTGCTACCCGCTCTGGGTAAAATAACAGAACAGCTAGTACACAAAGAACTTAAGACTTTTCTTGACTCCCACAATTTACTCCATCCCCAGCAATCTGGGTTCCGGTCCAATCATTCAACTGAAACCGCTCTAATCGAACTGACCGATACTATTAAATCCCTACAGGATCAAAGGAAGAAGGCCATTTTAATCCTTCTTGACCTCACGGCAGCTTTCGATACCATATCCCACTCCATCCTCATCAATAGACTTATTGATATCGGCATCACTAGTTCAGCCTTATCATGGATCAGATCCTTCCTCAGCGATAGGTCCCAAACTGTCACCCTTGGCTCCTTTCAATCCAATGAGAAAAAGGTGTCTTCCGGAGTCCCTCAAGGTTCCATCTTAAGCCCCCTCCTCTTCAACATTTATCTCATCCCTCTTCTTACTTTGATAGAATCATTCGGCATAACCGTAACTTCCTATGCTGATGATACTCAGTTGATCATCCCCCTAGACGACAACTCCAATAAAACAGAGCTCAATCTCAAACACTGTCTAACGGCAGTCTTCCAATGGATGGATGCTAACCATCTTCGCTGCAACTCAAATAAAACTGAGATCCTCCCCATTGGAAAGAATGCCTCGTTCTGCCCCGCTCTGTGGTGGCCTGACAACTCTGTAGCCCCCCCTCAGACAGTCACCTCTGCTAGAAATCTCGGGGTCATTTTTGATTCTGACCTCTCATTCGATCATCATGTCACGTCCGTAGCAGGAAAATGCTTCGGCATAATAAAATCTCTGAGAAAGTTCTTTGATTTCCTCCCCCTTGACTCTAGAAAGACAGTTACAGTGGCCCTCATACTCTCACGAGTGGACTACTGTAACGGTCTTCTGGCAGGGACAAAAAAGTCCACTCTCTCGAAACTTCAAAGTGTTTTACACACTGCTGCCCGCCTTGTTCTAAAACTCCTTCGCAGATCATCAATCTCCACAGCCCTCAAGACCCTGCATTGGCTCCCTTTGCACAAGAGAATACTCTTTAAAATCCTCATTGTTGCTTTTCGAGCCTTCAACAATACAGGTCCCGCTTACCTTACCAGACGTTTCCCTCACTATAATCCAAGTCGTTCCCTTCGATCCTCACAAGAAAACCTTATGACCTCCACCAAATTCAATCTGAAGTCTAAAGGCGGTAAAACCCTTAGCACCCTGGCCATCAAAGCCTGGAATAGCATGCCAAGACATCTCAGACTTCAGACTCTTGAGAAACCTTTTAGGAAACTCCTCAAAACCTGGATTTTTAATCTCCCCGACGACTGGACTAAAGCCGCCATCTAGCTCCCCCCCTCCTACCACTCTGTGATTTGGGCTCAAGGATTCACAGCGCCATGATGCTCCTTCCGGAGCGAACGCCGCGCTTTACAAATACCCCTCCAAATACCAAATACCAAATACTATAGCTTTGTGTACCTCACAAAACCACTGTCGCTTTGTGCACCTCACAAAACCACTGTTGCTTTGTATACCTCACAAAACACTGTTGCTTTGTGAACCTCACAAAACAACAGTCACTTTGTGAACCTCACAAAACCACAGTCACTTTGTGAACCTCACAAAACCACCGTCACTTTGTGCACCTCACAAAACCACTGTCACTTTGTGCACCTCACAAAACCACTGTCACTGTCAATTTGTGCACCTCACTAAACCACCGTCACTTTGTGCATCTCACAAAACCCCCGTCACCGTTTTCTTTTTGCCCAGTACCATAAAAAAAACTGCTCTGCCAATTTTATTACGTTTTTAGTAGACAAATCTTGCTAGGTCAGTCAAAAACACAACATTAATATCATGTTTCCTACAGGTGAGACTTAGTCCTGCAGGTAATTATGCTCCACAATTGTGAGGCCTCCAAATCACTCTATCCTACTTGGTGCCTTTCCTTCACTAACAGTTTTCTTTCTTTTAAAAAAAATGTATTTATTGATTTTTCAAATATAACAGTCAATTTGACAACAACAATCCGCATTGAAGCACATCATAGAAGTATATCTTAAAGATATAATGACAGAAAGTACCATCATAATTGGACATAGGGAAAGCGATCACAAATCGGTGTGGTCAGTGAGTATATTTGTGAAATGGGCAGGTGGAATTTAGGGTGGGGAGGAGCCTGCAAGTGAGTTACGAGGGAATCTCAATTCAATCTGTAGAGTTGTGTTCAAGGGTTCACAGGTGCAGGGGGAGCACGCAGGGGTACCACATGTCTCTGGGTGAGATGGGGGGGGTGGAAGTATGGCACAGTTCTCACTAACACTATTGTAATGTGTCTGACTTTCAAGCCAAGCTGGAGGAGTGGGGACCTTGATACTGCCCCAGTGGAGCGCAACCTCACGCTTGGCTATTAGGAAGGTCATTGAGGTCAATCAGTGCATAGGTTGTGGTATTTCCTTAGTATATTCTAAGAGGGCCAAAAGGGTGTCAGTGTGAGCACTGCATCGGTCATAGCCGAGATAGGGGTGAAAACAGAAGTCCAGTATACGGATATCATTGGGTTGTCCATGTCAGGTGTGCAAAATCTGCTTCTGTGGCAAAGCATTTGGGACAATGGTTGGATCGTGTGGGGTCTAATTTAGCAATGTCCGAGGAGGATAGATAAGTATGATAACAAAAATTAAAATGCAACAACTTATGCCCAGTTAACTGAAATATGTTGGGTCTGTGACCAACAGTAGAAACATATTTTAATCAGTGAGGGGGATTCCACACTCCTCTGCCCAAGTTTCATGTATGCGCATGGTGGTGTCTGGTTTCATAGTGATGCAAAGGTGGCAGAATCAAGAGGTCATACGAACGCCATACGTGTCAGACACCGCAAGCATCAGAGGTGGAAATCCGCTGGGGCTAATGGGTAAGAGGAGAGGAGAGATACGGCTATTGTTTAGTCGCTGGAAGATAAAGTGATCCACGTATGAAACGTCATGAAGGCGGAGTCAACAGATAGTTGCAAGACATGTCCGTCAGGGAACACTAAGCATTTTCTTAATCTCCCATTCACTACACTGACTGGGTGTCCTGTGCCATTGTAATGAGTAATTCTGTTTCCTTTTTATCTCAAACACGTTTTTGTTTACCTTGATTTTTAGTAATTCACTTCAGATTTAAGTACTAATCCTGATGAAGGCTACTGTACCAAATTTACTACAGGAATCGAAACACATTAATAGCAACAAATTAGCGTACTGGACCCCAGTTTGTCTGTACACTGTTTGGTACCAACAGGCATATTACTGTGAGCTCTGATGCTTGTAGAAAGGTGACTATGGTAAGCCTTGTGTGTTGTCCTCTGTAACAAAGTAAGCTGTTTGGAAAATTTTGTCTAATTATCATTTATTGCTACAGCGATTAAATATTCATCAAGCTGCAGCTACACCATGGTGGTCAGGCTTCTTCTTTGTTTCAGCAAATGCATCACATTGATTATTGCTAATAATTACCAGAGTCATTTGGGAGTACTCAACACTAAATACCAGGATCATAAATACTACTATGAAATCTCACTACCACACGTACCTCGAAACATTTTCCAAACACTATGGCACCCGATGTATATTTGGCGGACGGGTTACTCCGTCACAATGGTGATGGATATCCTGTCTGCGAAATATAAATCCCATGGGATATTATGGGATTTATATCAAAGCAGACCAGATAAGTCCCCTTTGTGACAGAGTAACCCGTCCGCAAAGATTTAATTCAGGCCCTATATAGGAAGCTTTCTCTGCCTCAATCATACAGTTTTCAACAATAGTTAGTGTGATGCCCTCCGAGTATCTCTTTCATTAGATCCTCAGCGAGCGTGAGGCCACTCACACGGCCTTATTTACACACAATCTTCAAAGGCTGGAAGGGGTTTCCCGAGGGATCACAGGTCTGCTCCTACCATCAGGCGGTGATCAGAGCAAAGCCAGAGACGGCACAAGGGAAGTATAGACAAATGGCAGACATGCAGTCTCTGCAATGCACACTAGATTAAGGCTCAGACTCACTGTTGAGAAGGTCTCGTTTAGGAGTCCCGCATCAGCAGCAGCCGTCAGGAAGGAGAGATGGCAGCCAGTTATAGGCGGTGCTTCTGAACCGCCCAGAAGCCGTAGCCCAAGAGGTGCAGGGAACAACGCAGTCTCGAACTGAGGGAAATGCAGGGAATACATGAGTTAGAAAATTCAAAGGAAAACAGCTCCTCAAACCATAGTGAGTACTACACTTGAAAACAACAGAGGTAACTGCATGAGGTAAAAGAGAGGATGGACACTAAAACATTCACGCCTGGTATCTGAATCCAGCATTCACTGTGCAGGGGGTCATATTATGGGGCCACAGCTGGGTCCAGATGTGTCAGGTCATCTTCCACATCACAATCACGCCTTGCATCGAGACAGCTCACACTGCACCTAAACTATGAATATAGAAGCTCCTAGCCCTGCCAATGAGCAACACTTTATGAGAACAAAGCATTCCAAACTTATCTAAAAGTCACTCAGATCTGGCAGGGCTTTGGGTGCAGCAGGGTGCTTCATAAAAGTATTGATTCATCTTCAGGAGGAGGCTTAGTTTATTCTGAGAGTGTGTTTCCGTTGTGTGAAATAACTAGCTTCCCACAGGGTGTGCAGCCGGGGCACTTGGACTCCATCTTGGGGACCGAGGGAGGTTGTGCACCTTCACAGTGGAGGGTGCCACTCAGGGCTCGGTGCAGCAGGCTGAATACAGAAGTGGATCCCAGGAAGAGAAATGGTTTCTTCCACAGGACACGTAACTGTGGATAGATGAGCTACAGGTGCGGAGATGAGTGGACGCTGAATTGGGGGAACGTGTGTGCGGAGTCCACTGGGACCCCTTGTGTGGAGATTAAGGGAGTTTTCTTATAGCAGGCATCAGGGAATTCCCTCACCTGCTGTAGTGCATGAAGAAGAAGACACTGAGGCGTGTAGGGGGTCACTCTGGGGGGGTGTACGCCTCATTCCTCACTCACAGGACCAGTGGGTATCTGGGCCAGCTGTTCTTCCTGGCGAACTGTGGCTCAGTACTCAAGTGTCCCTGTCAGGGCTGAGCAAACACTTGGATAAATGAGACGTGGTGGACATTCCAAAACGGTTTACTTGTCAAGTACACCTCTTTAGCAATAGGTGCACAGCATGTATTGTCCATTAGTTGTCTTGTTGCTTCTTGGCAGGAGAGTTCCTTTTCCATTAGAACAATATTTCCTCATTTATCTGACGGTTTGCATATAATACTCTTCGTTTAACACACACACATTTATATATGTTCTAGAATAATAAAATAACATGGTTGTATGATAACTTTTGTATAGCATGGTATGGTATGGCCTGTCATGGTATAGTAAAGGATATCACAGAATGGTATGGTATGGTATGATATGCTATGGCCTGCCACTGCGTAGTATGGAAAGGAATAGCCTGTCAATGTATAGCATAGTATGGTATGGTCTGTCAATGTATAGCATAGTATGATATGGTATGTCATTGTATAGCATAGTATGGTATGGCCTGTCATTGTATAGCATAGTATGGTATGGCCTGTCATTGTATAGCATAGTATGGTATGGCCTGTCATTGCATAGCATAGTATGGTATGGCCTGTCATTGTATCGCATAGTTGAACTGTGCATGCGCTTAATGCACTGCAGGAACCGAGCTGCTGCTCGTTTTTAATATTGCCTCGTTTTTCATTTATTTTTATTCCTCATTTATTATCCCCTGTTTTTAATAGCGCTCGCTGCACCTGGCCCTTACCTGCATTTAACTTGGTGACACCCACCGCTGTTTGGCGGGTCCGCTTCCCGGCGCAGGTCCGTTTTCAGCGCCATCTTGGATAGGGATGGCTTAACACTATCGCTGATTGGCTGGTATCGCGCTCTAGTCGCCAGGAGGACGCTAGGCGGATACTTAAGAGAGTCATGCAGACGCGCAGCGGATACGCGCTGCGGGGACGCCAGACTGACGCCGGAGTTACGCCAGAGTTCAGCCCGTCTGCGCCCGTCCGCGCTGAGGACGCGCTGCAGGACGGGCTGGACCCTGGGCTCTCCGTCGTTCATTCTCCCCCTCCACCAGAGAATCTCTACAATACCCTTTGTTCTCTGAGACCTCGTGCACTTTGCTGCCATCACCGGCTCAGACCTGAAGTTCTGAGCCGGGCTCGTTTTTGTCCCTCGTGCAACAGCTCCTTTATTTGTTCTAGTCAATCCCCTATGCGTACCACCCCTCCTCAGTCCACCAGTTATATTTCTCAACCCAAACAGGGTTTTTTGGTCAATGCTCGTTCTCTGATTAAACATGGGATCGAATTTCATGACTTCGTTAGCTTGAGAAATCCAGATTGGGTTTTTGTTACAGAAACTTGGGCTTCTGAGTCCGCTGGTCATGATCTTCTCCTGGCTATACCTGAAGGTTATTCCTTTCTAAGGTTAGACAGAGAACGTTGTAGAGGAGGTGGAATAGCCATTCTTTTTAAATCTACTCTCTCCTGCATAATAAAACCTTTATCAGTCTCCACAGATCCTTTCGAAGCACTCTATTTTTGTATTACGCACACTCCGGTGAGCTCTTTCTCCGGCATACTGCTTTATAGACCCCCCGGGTCCAGAGTCAATTTTTGCCCAGAACTTTTTAGAATTTTAGAACCTTATTTTGGTAGGCCTCATTTTACCATTCTGGGTGACATTAATTTCCATTTAGAGGATTCTGCATCTAAAGATACCTCTTCTCTGCTTAATTCCTTGGAGGCTTGCGATCTTGTCCAACTTGTTCTCCACCCGACCCATCAGGCGGGGCACATCCTTGATGGGATTTTCTCCAACGATTCCAGACTTGAAGTCGGTTTACCGGTACCAATTACATGGTCAGATCATCTAGCAGTCCCGCTTTCTCTAGACATTCCTTGTCCTGATGTCACGGCTGACACTGGTAAAAAACAATCTAAAAGGAGCTTCAAAAACTTTACTAAGGAAGCACTTGCACCTTTTTTCCGCAACATCAGTATTTCAACTAAACAGAAGGTTGATGACTCGGCTCAAGACTTAACTGATGTCATTATCAAAGCTGCTGATGAGCTAGCCCCCCCTTCCCTGAAATTTGCAGCTAGACAGAAGCCATCTGCCCCTTGGTTCTCTGCCGATCTGAGGCTGCTCAGACAACAATGTAGACAGAAGGAACGTGGCTGGCGTAAATCTTGGGATTTAAAAGATAGAGAAGGTTACAAGAGTCTACTACGGGAGTATAGAAAGCGAATCATCAAGGAAAAACAGGTCTACTTTTCCAACTTAACCTGTTCGTTAACATCCTCCAAAGAGCTTTTTAAAATTGTAGACTCCCTTTGCTCTCTTCAGGTTCCTGATCCAGTTGTTGCTTCCCAGGAGCTATGTGATGATATATCGAATTTTTTCTATAATAAGATAGACGATATCTACATAGCCCTAAAGGCGCAGAGGAACTTACTCAGCTTGGAGGATTCCGTGCAAATCACACGATTGGAAGCTTGGAATGTAGACTCCCCTCCATCCCTTGAACACTTCCCGGCTCTTACGCTAGAAGATCTCAGTAGCTTACTGGATAAAACTAAATCTTCATCCCCTCTTGACCCTCTGCCCCTTAAGGTACTTAAAAACTGCAGAGAGATAATTCTTCCCTCTATGCTTGAGGTAATGAATGGAGCGCTGGAACAGGGCACTTTTCCATCACTCTGGAAGAGAGCTATTGTAAAGCCGCTTCTGAAAAAGACCACTTTAGACCCTGGAGTGCTGAAAAATTTTAGACCCATCTCTCTGCTGCCAGCCCCTGCTAAGATGTTGGAGACCCACTTGAATCTCCATCTTTCGAACTTCCTCGACGCCTCTGGCTTCCTGGATGGGTCCCAACATGGCTTTAGAAAGCTACATAGCACGGAGTCTGCCTTGACAAAAGTCATGGACAACATCCGCAGAAAAGTAGATTTGGGTCTTACCACCGTACTGGTGCTGCTTGATCTTTCAGCAGCTTTCGACACCCTGTCTCCCTTGACTTTAACATCTAGGTTAAGGGAGGCAGGGGTAGTCGGACCAGCGCTCAGTCTCCTGAGCTCCTTTTTACAACATCGAGAGCAGCGTGTCATGCTAGGTGAATACCTCTCCCCTGCCAAGTCTTTGCAGTGTGGGGTGCCACAGGGGTCGGCATTGAGTCCGACCCTGTTCAACATCTATGTGGCCCCCCTTGCAAGACTTGTAAGATCTCAGGGGATGGAGGTAGTGTCGTATGCTGACGACACGCAGATTATGGTATCCCTGACCCACTCTGTCAGTGAAACTGCTTCTAACTTCAGGGCCTGCATGCAACTTGTTGCAGAGTGGATGGTCTCCAACTCCCTGAAGTTGAACGGGGACAAGACAGAGGTCCTGGTCTTTGGCAAGGACCAGGACATATGGTCAGATGACTGGTGGCCTCCTTCTCTAGGTAGCTGCCCTATACCTACCAAATCTGCTAGAAACCTAGGGGTCATCTTTGACACCCAGCTCTCCATGGAGCTACAGGTGAATAGAACGGTGGCGACCTGTTGGGGTGTTATCAAGACCCTGAAAAGGATTGTACACTATCTGTCCCCACAGGCGCGGAAACAGGTGGTGATTGCCCTTGTTGGCTCAAGGCTCGACTACTGTAACGCAGTGTACGCCGGGGCCAACAAGGGCTTGCTCCAGCGTCTACAGGTCATACAGAACGCGGCAGCGCGGTTTGCTCTCGCTTTGCCCTGGTTATCTTCTATGACCCTAGCGAGGAAGAACCTCCACTGGCTCCCCATCCCGTCAAGGATCATTTTCAAACTCCTTTGCCTTACCT
This sequence comes from Lissotriton helveticus, assembly GCF_964261635.1. Taxonomy (NCBI): domain Eukaryota; kingdom Metazoa; phylum Chordata; class Amphibia; order Caudata; family Salamandridae; genus Lissotriton; species Lissotriton helveticus. The sequence goes on from NW_027611653.1 coordinate 3,245,366, forward strand.
ATAAGGCTCTAACTGCAGGCTCGGCTGATGCCCTTGGTTCATTACTTATTAGATATGTTCCGAGTAGATGTTTACGTTCCAGCGAGCAACACCAACTGGTAATCCCCAGAGCCAAGAAGGCCAGATGGGGGTCCAAAGCTTTTTCCATATTGGCACCTCTCACCTGGAACTCACTCCCCCTCGAAATCAAACGACTTCCTTCCCTTGACCTCTTTAGGAAGTCATTGAAAACCTGGCTCTTTATTGAGGCATACCAGTAGGTTCTGTTTCTGTCTGCTATCAGCTTTATATTTTTTTTGGTTTAGGCGCCTTGACGCCCACTGGGCATAGCTGCGCGTTACAAATAATATTTCATTCATTCATTCATAGTATGGTATGGTGTGTCATTGTATAGCATAGTATGGTATGGCCTGTCATTGTATAGCATAGTATGGTATGGCCTGTCATTGTATAGCATAGTATGGTATGGCCTGTCATTGCATAGCATAGTATGGTATGGCCTGTCATTGTATCGCATAGTATGGTATGGTGTGTCATTGTATAGCATAGTATGGTATGGTCTGTCATTGCATAGCATAGTATGGTATGGCCTGTCATTGTATAGCATAGTATGGTATGGCCTGTCATTGCATAGCATAGTATGGTATGGCCTGTCATTGTATAGCATAGTATGGTATGGCCTGTCATTGCATAGCATAGTATGGTATGGCCTGTCATTGTATAGCATAGTATGGTATGGCCTGTCATTGTATAGCATAGTATGGTATGGTCTGTCATTGTATAGCATAGTATGGTATGGTGTGTCATTGTATAGCATAGTTTGGTATGGTCTGTCATTGTATAGCATAGTATGGTATGGTCTGTCATTGTATAGCATAGTATGGTATGGTCTGTCATTGTATAGCATAGTATGGTATGGCCTGTCATTGTATAGCATAGTATGGTATGGTCTGTCATTGTATAGCATAGTATGGTATGGCCTGTCATTGTATAGCACAGTATGGTGTGGTCTGTCATTGTATAGCATAGTATGGTATGGTCTGTCATTGTATAGCATAGTATGGTGTGGTCTGTCATTGTATAGTAGGCTCTGCCTAGTCTGAACTGCCATAGTTGCCTGACAAGAAAAGTCCCACACAAACCGCCGGTAACGTGGTAGTTTTACTAAAGTTTCACAAAGGATTACAAATAAACAGCAGAAGACTGTACTCACTGCAGAAGTACCGCTCTTTGCACCGCGACCATGCTCCACTTGAAACATCGTGCATTCCCCAGCAATGGAAACACACGGAGAGAAGACAGCTTTGCGGAGCATGCTACAATATATTTCATCAAAAATAATGTCCAAAAGAAACACGTTCTTGAAATCCAAACCTGTACTTGTCGACATAGATGGCACGAAGAGGCCGTGTGCAGCAATCTCCAATACAGTGCACACACATTGATTATTAATATACATGCCACTAGTTTCCATCTCAGATAAACTTTTAAATTAAATTGAGTCCTTTAGAGGATAACGCTACACCATAAACGTTTCACAGGACCTTGTAAGCAACCACAGGCAGATTAAAACGTACTGTAGAAGAACGTGCAATTTAGATTGAGGAACCATAACCCACATTAATTTCCAGTTTGAATGAACTCCAAGACTCCTCCGCATATGAAGCATGTACAGGATGGGGCTTTCCGCTGACAAGGACACTGGTGTAGTGCTCAGGATCACACAAACTGTCATTGTAGCAAAAATTCCTAAATCTTTAAGCCAATGAAGTACACACATGCTAGGCCTGTCCGGTGAAAAGGACACTGGTGGGGCTGGCATGCCTTGTAGTACGAGTTACTTTTCTTCGGTAACAATGTATCTGGTAGAGACGATTCTAACTGCAGATTCCTTAACGTAGAATTATCCCCAGGCCCGAGTCTGGACCCTGAAACATTTTTGTCCAGCATCCCTGCGCGCCGGGGGGACAGCATCACTCGGCTCCGCCCATTCGTCGCCCGCGTACATGGCGTCAGCGAGGTCACATAAGTCCCACTCCGGCACGCCTACGTCAGTTTTCTTCAGAGAACTTTTCTGCTCCACAACGCGGAGCCACCAGACAAAAACTGTGGGAGTATGGGAACAGTGTGCGAAAGAATTGAAAAAGGAAAAAAGGAATGGTGATGAACAACACCATAAGTAGCAGTGCCAACACTGTAGTGGCCAAAAGCAGGGAGGGGAGAAAGAACAGAGCACAGCCCTGAGTAGCCACCCTACCAGTATGTAGACAGTTCCCCCCTTGAGACAAGGACTCAAGCAAAATGTCAGGACAACATGTATCAGTACCACAACCCCAACCAAGAACAACGAAGTGGCACCAGTTCCAAGACAAAGAGGGAACGACAAACCTGCAAGGCAACCCCAGCACAGAGTGCGACAACCCCCCCCCCTAAAGGGACAAAGGGCAAGGCAGGGCCAAATGACCCCAATCCAGGGGTTAACAGAGGGGCCAGGACCCTTAGGAACAAAGAGGGAGGGAGGGAAGGGACGAGAGGAAAGGCAAGCCTCAATCCTGGAACAACCAGAACAGAGGGGCACAGGAGTACCCATAGACCCATCCTCCAAGCACCAATAGAGATGGAAAGGAACAAGAAACAAGACAACCATCCTGTCAAAAGAATAAAGAATGGACTCACAAAAGACATAGCCACCCACCGGGAGGCGAATGTAGAAGACGAAGCCCAAGGTCCTTGCAGAACGGGGAAGAAGGGCGGCTCGTGAAGGAATCTGCGGCTAGAATCGTCTATACCAGAAACATTGTTACCGAAGGTAAGTAACTCGTACATCTGATAGAGACTACTAGCCGCAGATTCCTTAACGTAGAATAGATACCTTAGCCATACCCCCAGGGAAGGAGGGTCTGCGAAGGACCCCAACAGCCAGGACAAAGCAGGGGGCTGCACAGGGGACTAGTCCAACAGACAGGGCGAGGAGCCCCGCCCCTCCAGACAGGAGGAACCCCCCCCACAAGCAGAACACCACCGACCCCAAGAGGGGTGTGAGGAGAAGAAAAAAAGAAAGAGGAGGCCCGTTCTCACTCAACAGAGGAGGCCGTAGCACCCCACGCCCCTACAAGACAACAGAACCTCCATCCAATGCCAGGACAAGGAAGCCTAGAGGGTCCAAGGAAACGAGGGAAAAGAAGGCGAGCCCACCACAGGCGAGCAACAGACCAGACAGAACAGAGCCGACAGCAAGAAAGCAGTCGGAAGCAGGAAGAAAAGCCTAGAGCCCCCGGAAGACCGGCCAGGCTGCGCCTGACAGAAGGAGAAACACAAAACTACTGCAGCCCCCAGGACAGAGGACATGAAGGCGGCGAGGAAGAAGAAGAGCCCGGACACACCTCAGCGAGAGGTCTGCACACACGACGCAAGGAAAACAGAACCAGAGCCACGATGCCAGGCCGCAGACAGCGGGTCAGACCTAGTAAACAGCTCAGCGACCCCAGGGAAGACATCCCGGGGCACCACCAAGGCATTCCAATCCAGCAAGGGGAATTACACCTGCAACATACATAAACGCCATGGAGAGCAGAGGCCCGAAGGCGACCACAACTCCCCAGCACAGCATTAGCTATGTAACAGCTACCACTACCCCACATAGGGTAAGTTAAGTCCCAAGAGATGGGAATCCTCTTTGGAAGAAACTTCCACAGCAGAGGACAACAGAAAAGGTCGCGGAAGGCTTATCAACCAGCCCAAGAGAAAAAACAGGAGGCCTAATCTCAGGGCCAACCTGGTACAGGTAAAGTAAAAACACACACAGTGAAGAAGGGCCGTCCAGCAGCCAACAGAACCACAGCCTCAACAAGGAGGACTCTAGTGGCCATAAAGCACACAAAACTACAACAACGAGGGCGACTCGCCCAAAATGAGGAGCATCAACAAGAACTAGCCCAACTCACCGGTCACTGAGGGGTCCGCCGACCCCCATGGCGACGCCAAGGCCGACTCGACCTCTGGCGAGGCATCCGCCTACACGGATGGACGAAATGAACCCGGGGACTGACAAGGAGTCCCCCGCCAGCCTCGACCCACAAGGGGATGAGAGGGGCTCGCTGACCCCTGTGGTGCCGCCGAGGCTGACCCGACCTCTGACGGGGCAGTCACCTAAGTGGAGGGACGGGAAGGGCCTCGACCCATAACAGGAGGAGAGGGGTCCACCGACCCCTGTGGCGCCACCAGGGTCAGCAGCCCCCGGCGCCGGAGCGACGTCAACTTGGCCTCAGGCAGAACCACCACCTGCCGAAATGGCTGAATGGGGCTCGGGGATGCGACCCGAGCCCCGGCGACCTCCGCGACACCACAGGGACTCCCACAGGAGTTTGCGGCGAAGCAAAGGCGCCATGGTCTGAAGGAGGGACCCCCGAAGGGCCGCACCCCAACGTCACCACATCCTCCGAGCCTGGAGCCGAACCAGTGGGCACTGGGGCCGAAGCTACCGGCGACGCCGTGGAGGGCCCCGCAGAGCACAAGGGATCTGTCTCCATTTGGTCTCTCGACACCCCTTCACCGGGAGACGGTGGATAGGGGGATGATACGGGGGGCCGCATCACCTGCGGAGAGCCCACGCCCCCAACAGGCCAGAAACCAGCCCTCAGGGACAAACTGCGACACTTACCAACAGGGGAGCGACACTCCTGCGGCACAGGAGAGAGATGAGGACGACGACGATGCTGGCTGCTCCGAAAGCCACTGAAGTCGAGCGAGGTGACGTAGCCGAGCTGGACATGCGAGCCAAAAGAAGTTTCATCCGTCGCTCCCGCCGTGACTTCGGCTTCAACCTTTAGCACGACTCGCAATCAGTCGAGCCGTGATCCTCCCCCAAGCATCAAATACAAATGAGGTGAGGGTCCGTCGCCGATATCAAACGTCCACAAGACGAACAAGTCTTGAACCCCGAAGGCATCGCACACTGTTCCCACACACTTAAGATCGCAGAAAAAAAGGGGCCTAAACAGGCCCAGAGCACGAACTGGATCCGCGTTGCACGCGGAAAAGTAAAAAACTGGCGTAGGGGTGCCGGGGTTGAACTTATGTGACCTCGCTGATGTCACGTACGCGGACGACACCGGGGCGGAGCCGCGTGATGCCGTCTCCCCGGCTGGCAGCGATTCTGGGCAAAACATTTTCGGGTCCAGACTCACGCCTTACGTTAAGGAATCTGTGGCTAGTAGTCTCTATCAGATCTTCAAACTAGAGACTTTATCTTTATCTTAGTTTCTATAGATTTCCTTTAAATATTTCTTCTTTCAGTAAGTTCTTTTGTACCACGCAGCGCCATACGTTTTGAGGGTTGTGTTTTCCAATTTGTGTATGATGTTCTTCAGCTCTCGCTGTTTCTGGTGTCTTCACACTTTAGATTGTTTCCACACTCTTTGTTTTGAACCTGTTATTCTTAAATCCGTTTACTGCCTAAGGCTCTGCACTTAGTAGCAGCCACCTTTTCGAATATTTCTTTGTGTGGCTATTGTGATAGGTTTCTTTACATCTTACGCTGTTTTAGTTACATTTCTCCTGTTTGTGTTGTCTTAGTGCATAAGTCACCTTGAGCTGCACAGGGGTTTTGGCTTTATTTTCGTGTCATTATCCCGTTCTTGAGGGATGTGAATGGGTTTTACTCCCACTTCCATGTTGTAGCCACTTTTCCCTTATATGAGGGGTGGTTTAAGGGGTGTCTCTCCCTTTTTCTCAGTTTATGGGTGTCTGTCTCATTTAACGCAATGTTGTCATGTTCCTCATGTTTGTAAGTCACCATGTGCTTCATGCTGGTCATGCAGTGTGTATAAGTCACTTTGTACTTCACATTTTGTTTTTATTGTAGTGGGGTTTGTCTCATCTACATAGTTTGCATCATGGGTCACTGTTCCATTTTTGCACTCCAAAGTTTCTTGACGTTGTAATGGGTTGAGTGTCATCTACTCAGTTTATGTTATGGCTTACAGTCCCATCTTTGTATTTATGGTCCCTTACATGAGGGGTGGCAAGTTGAGTTACTGTCCCTTCTCCATATCTTACATGGTTTTGTTCCTTACATAAGAAGCAGGTACGTGGATGCAGTCCACCCATAGTGTTAGAGTTCTGGAGGTGCGTTACTCCCTTGATTCTCTTCACAGTGTTAGAGTTCTGGAGGAGCGTTACTCCCTTGTTTCTCTTCACAGTGTTAGAGTTCTGGAGGTGCGTTACTCCCTTGTTTCTCTTCACAGTGTTAGAGTTCTGGAGGTGCGTTACTCCCTTGTTTCTCTTCACAGTGTTAGAGTTCTGGAGGAGCGTTACTCCCTTGTTTCTCTTCACAGTGTTAGAGTTCTGGAGGAGCGTTACTCCCTTGTTTCTCTTCACAGTGTTAGAGTTCTGGAGGTGCGTTACTCCCTTGTTTCTCTTCACAGTGTTAGAGCTCTGGAGGTGCGTTACTCCCTTGTTTCTCTTCACAGTGTTAGAGTTCTGGAGGTGCGTTACTCCCTTGTTTCTCTCCACAGTGTTAGAGTTCTGGAGGTGCGTTACTCTCTTGTTTCTCTTCACAGTGTTAGAGTTCTGGAGGTGCGTTACTCCCTTGTTTCTCTTCACAGTATTAGAGTTCTGGAGGTGCGTTACTCCCTTGTTTCTCTTCACAGTATTAGAGTTCTGGAGGAGCGTTACTCCCTTGTTTCTCTTCACAGTGTTAGAGTTCTGGAGGTGCGTTACTCCCTTGTTTCTCTTCACAGTGTTAGAGTTCAGGAGATGCGTTACTCCCTTGATTCTCTTCACAGTGTTAGAGTTCTGGAGGTGCGTTACTCCCTTGTTTCTCTTCACAGTGTTAGAGTTCTGGAGGTGCGTTACTCCCTTGTTTCTCTTCGCAGTGTTAGAGTTCTGGAGGTGCGTTACTCCCTTGTTTCTCTTCACAGTGTTAGAGTTCTGGAGGTGCGTTACTCCCTTGTTTCTCTTCACAGTGTTAGAGCTCTGGAGGTGCGTTACTCCCTTGATTCTCTTCACAGTGTTAGAGTTCTGGAGGTGCGTTACTCCCTTGTTTCTCTTCACAGTGTTAGAGTTCTGGAGGTGCGTTACTCCCTTGTTTCTCTCCACAGTGTTAGAGTTCTGGAGGTGCGTTACTCTCTTGTTTCTCTTCACAGTGTTAGAGTTCTGGAGGTGCGTTACTCCCTTGTTTCTCTTCACAGTATTAGAGTTCTGGAGGTGCGTTACTCCCTTGTTTCTCTTCACAGTATTAGAGTTCTGGAGGAGCGTTACTCCCTTGTTTCTCTTCACAGTGTTAGAGTTCTGGAGGTGCGTTACTCCCTTGTTTCTCTTCACAGTGTTAGAGTTCTGGAGGTGCGTTACTCCCTTGTTTCTCTTCACAGTGTTCGAGTTCTGGAGGTGCGTTACTCGCTTGTTTTTCTTCACAGTGTTAGAGTTCTGGAGGTGCGTTACTCCCTTGTTTCTCTTCACAGTGTTAGAGTTCAGGAGATGCGTTACTCCCTTGATTCTCTTCACAGTGTTAGAGTTCTGGAGGTGCGTTACTCCCTTGTTTCTCTTCACAGTGTTAGAGTTCTGGAGGTGCGTTACTCCCTTGTTTCTCTTCGCAGTGTTAGAGTTCTGGAGGTGCGTTACTCCCTTGTTTCTCTTCACAGTGTTAGAGTTCTGGAGGTGCGTTACTCCCTTGTTTCTCTTCACAGTGTTAGAGCTCTGGAGGTGCGTTACTCCCTTGATTCTCTTCACAGTGTTAGAGTTCTGGAGGTGCGTTACTCCCTTGTTTCTCTTCACAGTGTTCGAGTTCTGGAGGTGCGTTACTCGCTTGTTTCTCTTCACAGTGTTCGAGTTCTGGAGGTGCGTTACTCGCTTGTTTTTCTTCACTGTGTTAGAGTTCTGAAGGTGCGTTACTCCCTTGTTTCTCTTCACAGTATTAGAGTTCTGGAGGTGCGTTACTCCCTTGTTTCTCTTCACAGTATTAGAGTTCTGGAGGAGCGTTACTCCCTTGTTTCTCTTCACAGTGTTAGAGTTCTGGAGGTGCGTTACTCCCTTGTTTCTCTTCACAGTGTTAGAGTTCTGGAGGTGCGTTACTCCCTTGTTTCTCTTCACAGTGTTCGAGTTCTGGAGGTGCGTTACTCGCTTGTTTTTCTTCACAGTGTTAGAGTTCTGGAGGTGCGTTACTCCCTTGTTTCTCTTCACAATGTTAGAGTTCTGGAGGTGCGTTACTCCCTTGTTTCTCTTCACAGTGTTAGAGTTCTGGAGGTGCGTTTCTCCCCTGTTTCTCTTCACAATGTTAGAGTTCTGGAGGTGCGTTACTCCCTTGTTTCTCTTCACAGTGTTAGAGTTCTGGAGGTGCGTTTCTCCCCTGTTTCTCTTCACAATGTTAGAGTTCTGGAGGTGCGTTACTCCCTTGTTTCTCTTCACAGTGTTAGAGTTCTGGAGGTGCGTTACTCCCTTGTTTCTCTTCACAGTGTTAGAGTTCTCTGGGTGTTTTTCTTCTGTGTTTCTCTTTACAGCGTTGCTGCCTGTGACCAGGAATGGAAGCTATGGCCGCCAGACTCTCAGCTGGGTGAAGGGACATCACCCAGGGAATTCAAGACCACCTGTCCCCAGAGCACCAGTGTCTGCCTGCTTGCCAAGACCAGTGTGCACCCTGTGAGAAAGATGAGAGCATCAGGGCCCTCCCGTCTCATTCTCCCCCCCTCCCCTCTTCCTCGACCGAGGCACCTGGCACAGTATAGAAGTGTGGGAGTTGAGCAGGCAAATGAGCAATAAATATAATAATAATAATAATAATATAAACTTTATTCGGATTATTACAATCCATAAAAGCAATACAATTTAAAAAATCTTCAAAGAGATCTAGTTATCAGTTACTTAAAAGGATCGCAAAAAGGAATTTCATTAGTATATACAGTACAAATATATTTTCTTAAAGGTTTTTCCTATGTCTGTATATACATTTCAGAAAATTAAGGACATGGTAACATGTGGCTTCGGTATCCAAAAGCTGCAGGCTCAACATGGCTACTCTGCATTGTCTGAGACCCCACGATTTTAAGAGGGTCAGTAGCCAGAGTTTGCGGTGTTCCTGATAAAATTTACAGAACAGAACTGTATGAAGCGTGGATTGACCTGATATCCCATCACATGGGCATGGAGGTGAATTTAGGTCCCACACGTTTGGTGTTGGGAAAACCACCAGTTTGTGAAATAAGTTCAGTCTGAATCTTATCAGGAGGAATCGTTCAAAGGTACCAATGTCAAGATTTAAATAGGGCTGCATTGAAGGGGTAGATTGAACCAGCATGGCGTGCTGCGCCGACTGTTTCCCAGCCTCAGCCTGAAGTCTTAGTTTAGTCAAATGGTCCAACGCTCGCTGTTTTAAGTTCTCATTTGCGAGTTCTCCAATTTTTTCGGGATTAAGATAATATTTTTCCATTCCAAGATCGCGAAGAAAGGTCCGAATGTAGGCCAGCCATTTAATTCTCAAAACATAGTCCAGGGACATTGCGTCCGCCACTATCATTTTTGTGAGGGCATTTTTGTCTGATGTCCAGATACGTCGCCAAAGTAAAAGTGGTTGTAACTTGGCAAGGTCTTCAATATATGGTGCCCCTAATTCCAAGTGGCAGGCGTAAGTGGAGGAAGTTTTGGGGGCAGATAGGATAAATCTGAAAAATGTATTTTCTGCGGTTTGCAGAGAGGTGACGTCCATATGTCCCCATAGTCCTGCTCCATATAAAGCTGTGGATTGGCATTTGGCTTTATATATAGTTATCAGTTCTCTGGGTGGGCGTTTTCCTAATTTTTGAGAGAACGATACCAAAGCGGCTAGTGCTCTTTTAAAGCAATGGCTTCTGGCTTCTATTGCTGGTTTCCAGGAGAGTTTATTGTCTATCATGACCCCCAGATAAGAGTATTCTTTGGTTGAGTCAATTTTTTGACTATCGAGGTAAATAGAATTTTGCTGTTTTTTCCCAACCCCAGCATTCATTACAAAAGTTTTTTTCACATTTATGTGGAGGTCAAGAGTTCTCATAAACTGGGAATATCTATTAAGGGACCTTTGGAGTTCACGGGGAGTTTGTGCGAGAAGGACGGCGTCATCCGCATACAGCAGAGCGGGGATCGGGCGATGTTTTGCCAGGGGGAGATCACGGGCACCCTTTAGTAGCTCAACCTCCAAGTTGTTGGTATAGAGGGAGAAAAGGAAGGGTGCCAGGACACAACCTTGTCTGACCCCACGCTCTACTGCGAAGGACTCCGTCAGTTCTCCCTTTATTCCGTAACGGACTCTTGCAGATGGATTGGAATAGAGTTCCCTTAGAAAATTCAGGAGTGGAGGATCTACCCCCATCTGTGCCAAAAGGGACCACAATTTTGTATGGGCGACGCAGTCGAACGCCGCGGACAAATCTACATAGGTCATATAAAGTTTTGCTTTCTTTGCATGCACATATTTTCCAAAGATTAATGATAAATTTAGGGCTTGTTCCACGGTACCTAATCCTTTTCTGAATCCGAATTGAAGGTCGGATAAGATACCTCTTTCTTCTGCCCAGTCCTGAAGTCTTTCTAAAATCACTCTTCCTGCTATTTTTCCCAATGAGTCCAACAAGGAAATTGGGCGATAGCAGGCGGGGTCCATGCGATTACCTTTTTTAAAAATCGGCACCATAATGGACCTAGTCCAAGACTCCAAGATTCCTATTTTTGCTGTAGCGGTGCAGACTCTTGTTAAAATTGGTGCCCAGAGATCTGTTTGATGTTTAAAAAGATCTGCCGGGACGCCATCCGGCCCTGGAGCTTTCCCTTTTTTGGTGGAGTTCAATGCCGCGAGAATTTCAGGAATATCAAAGCTTATATCTATTGGGTATGGTGAGAGTGTTTTTTCCTCTTCTTCCAGGTCTTGATCGTGGGTTGGTTTTCGGAAGATACTGGTGAAATGTGACACCCAAGTTACAGCGTCTATGGCAGCTTCGATTTTTGGGCAAATGTCGTCTGCCAAAAAGGGAGTTCTTATAATTTTCCAAAAAGCTTTAGAGTTTTTTTCCTGGGCGCTGATGTGGAGTTCATGCCACAGCTCTCGCTTCAGTTCCTCTTTCCTCCTTTTTCTTGTTTTTAGATATTCACTTCTAAGAGTGGCTATTGTTCTGGGATCCCTTTCTTTTTTATTTAGGGCTAACTTTAGATTTGTATGAGCCTTGGTGCACTCTTGATTGAACCAGCCATTAGGCTTGGATGAGCCAGGTTTTTGTTTTCTTGTTAGTAACACCTTAATTTTTCCCATGATTTGGGCGAAGTTGGTTAGAAGATCCATATCATTGGTGGCTGTATCCAAACAAATTTCAATTTGGGGATGGACTAATCTTATTAGCTCTTTAGTGAGTTCCTCTGGATTTATCCTCTCCCATTTTATAGAATACCCATTTACTTTATCCATATTAATATCTTCCTGAGTCAGTGCGTTAGCTATTATTTCTGGAGAACATTTCTGGTGAATTAATGAGACTTCCAGAGTTAGAATTGCATGGTCGCTTTGGGAATTTGGTATTACTTCAAAGTTCTTTACTCTTAGTTGTAAGGATGCTGATATAATTATAAAGTCTACCGTAGTTTGGTAGCCTCTTCCAATATAGGTGGGTGCAAGTGAGTTTTCCCCATAGTCCGAGGTGTTTACTATCTGGAGATCCAGATCGGATAGGAGATCATTCATTTGCCTTCCCATTTTGTTGTGGGAAAAATGGGTGAGTAAGAGGCCTTCTTCTGTCACCATGCCGGGGCATTTTCTTTTTGATTTGGTACAGGCGTGTAGGTTGAAATCGCCTGCCCATAATATGGTTACCGGGCCTCCTTCTCCTTGTTTCATTCTTAAATTAATTAGTATTTCGTGGAGGTGGGCCAAGACTTTCTCGAAGTCCAATTCATCCAGATTGTTATAAAAATTGATGATGATCATCGACTCTCTTTTCTGGAAGGAAAGACCAAGGATCTGCAAATTTTGTGCCAATTCGATAACCTTTATTTTAACGTTTTGGATAGTGTTGGCTATAAAAATACAGAGACCTCCCTTTGGTCTACCTGTATGTCCCGACTGCGCGAGGGACGAGTACGTTTTAAATCCTTGCAGGTGATATTCTTGTAGGGACCATGTCTCCTGTAAGCATAGTACTTGGTGATTAAGCGTGTGATACAGGATTGTCCCATCCTCTATTTTTGTCTTTAATCCCGCAATGTTCCACGAGATCAAGCTCAGGATTATTACGCTGTCCCTTGAGCTTTTTGTACTTTTTAATTCATTTCGGATCTCGGGAGCTGGTAGGGTCTCTGAGTCTGGGGAGACTGACGGGCATTCTATTTGAGGTTGGGAGTATTCCTGAGGTTGTGATTGTGGTAGTCAATCAACGCATTCCAGGGGGCTGTATCTATTTACTAATTGGAGGCCATTCCAACTATCCCAACGTGTGGAATCGTTGCACTTTATCCGATGGTCCTGGCCACTCCATTCGTCCCTATTTCTGCCATGATGATTTGGGCCTAGTGGGTTGAATGGGGGAAACCATCCTTGCCGCGACTGTTGTATGCCTTTAAATTATATTTTTATCATGTTACGCTTGCTGTGTATCCAAGACAGATTAAATGTCCGGCTGTGTAGCGGTGATATGCCGGTCCTCCCTGAGGCTTATAATAACGGTTGCCACAGGCTTGTCTCTGCTCTGCCCTGCCCTCTGTATCATTATTGGTCTAAAACACACAGGTTTGTGCAGGCAAACTGGTGAGTTACTGGTGCTAACGCCTTCTGAAGGGGAGTCGGCATGACTGACAGAAGATCCATCTTCGGATTTTTAACTCTCCTCCAAGGGCGTTGTTGTTCAAATTAAGGGGGTTGTATCTGCCTTTTCTTTGGAAAAGTTTTTTTGTCTTTTTGACCTTTACTACTTTTTCATTTTGTTTAAGGACATTAATACTGATATGGTCTCTTCTAACTTCTTTGAAGCTTTTTTGGCATCAAGCTTTTTTGTGTGTTGCAGGGCGGTGCCAACCATGAGCTCCAGTGGTGCCTTGAAGAAGAGGTTCCGAGATGGCTGATCCCTGAGCTCAAGTTGGGATCGTCAACAAAGATGGCAAGAGAATATCTGATTTTTAATTCCAAAGGAATCTCTCCTGATGTGAGGTAATCCGTGAGCATGCCAGCCTGTAGGGTAGTACTTATGTGTTTCTTTAAAAGTTTCTCCAGTTTATCAAATAGTGTTTGAACACTGTTGCTGATAGAAGGACGTGGGGTGGAGGCAAGAGGTCCACTAATGGCTGTATTAATGTATTCATCCGAATTGAGGGAGTTCTCTAGAGCTCAGTTAATGCTGCTGAAGAGGGTTCTGTCAGCAGAAGGAACTAATAATAAGCTGTTGGATGGATATAACTCTGGGATACATAGGGTGCCCTCTAGCTGTGACAGCTCCAATGTTGAAGCCATGCTGTGGCAGCCAGGGTTTCCCACCGAGACCCCGCCAGAGCAACCGGGAACAGACCACCCCACCATGGATTCCCGGGCACACTGATACCAAAGGGAGGGGCACTTATAGCGTCACCACAGGTCAGAGTGTGCCTAACTCCTTTCTGTTAAGAAGGAAGAGACCCAGGATCAAACCAAAGAAATGCAAAATAAAATCACTACTTATCTGACGATATCTGAATGATTAAAGAAGTTTAAAGATTGCTGCACACTGTTCGGTGTTCTTTTCATGTTGGTGACCTATATGGAACAGCGCTGCGGAGACACAAGAGAAGAAGACACAGAAAAGCACTGGTTTCCTCTAACCCTACCCTAGGGTGGAGAGGTCAGCGAACGGAACCTCAGAGAACTCAAAACCCTACCAAGAACTCCAGGGCAACCTATTTCTGTGGGAGTGGCAGAAAGAGACTGAGCGGGGTGGGAAGGACAGGTGGGGTAGAATGGGGTGGAAAGGGCAGGTGGGGTGGAGCCGGTTGGCGAGGGGAGGCGATGTTGTGAAGTTCCTAAAAATACAGAGGATCACCGCGTTTGGGGGACAACATCAACTAAGGGAGTGGTGTCTAAACTGATTCTGCCTCCCCCCCCCCCAGAGGATATGCCGGCCAATAGACCAGCTAGCTCACAGTGCCACTATAAGCCCCCGAACCCTACCAAGGAGCGAATCGTTTCTGGCAACCATTGAACATGACAACCCCTTCAGGGATCGTGGAAACAGTACAGTATTTTTCGCTCAGTCAATCGTGTTCACTTAGTCTCAGAGAGATACACAGAGGAAACGTTGGGGACGTTTTCAATAAGCACTTATTGAACCAGCGCCATTCTAGTATAAAACATGTTTGCTGTGACCATCAATAAACAGAAGCAAATGAATATGATTACAAGCACCAAAATCGTGAATAGAAGATACAATTCTACCATGGTGCTAAAACAGTGAATATATGCAGGCATATAAACATGACGGTAATCAAGCGTACCCTTACGATGCGGACCCTACTTAAGTGTACCTAAGTGCACCTAGCATGTATGTGGGTGTGAAGCCAAGAATCCCCTAGAAAAGAGGCAACCCCCTTACCTGATAGGACAGAACAAAGGACCCCATCTTGATCACAAGTTCGACACCCCACAAGGGATGCCAGGCCAATGTGTGTTGCAGCCTCAGCGTGCAGGGACCTCCGTGTCAGTGTCAGCGTAGAAGCATCTCCTCTTCTTACCTAGTAAAGGTGTGGTTCTTCTATACCAGGAGGTAGTCGTGGGGGTTCTACCTAAATAGATATGTTATGATTGTGAGGATGCAAATTAACCTAAATCAATAATTGCAATTATGCAAAATAGTCCTGCCGCCCGTGGATGAAGATAGTGATGACTTTTGTACAGAGTATGTCCATCCTATTACGTATGTCGTTAACTGGCTAAAAATGTAGGAGCATGAACGTCATAAGTACTTTTATGTGCAGGTCCTGCCGGGATTGGACTAATGAAGAAAACAATGCAGAGGTAGAGCCGCCAAAGGAACAGAGGAAGGAGAGAGCACTGAAGTAATGTCTATAAAGGGTCAGAGGCGACACCGGCTGGAGAACAGAGGAGGAAAGAGTAACAAACCAGAGACAAGCAGATCAAACCCACAGAGGAGTATTATTACTAGTCGAACACTTGGGAAAGCGGAATGCTGGCACTGTGGGGGGGATATCTACTCACCTATAAGGACCCTGACGCTTCGACTCTTCTCGGGGTCCGGACACTTCACCGGGCAGTGCTGCGACCCTTCCTTGTCTCTTGATAAAAGAGCAGGCTTAGAATCGGCCATTACTGTAAGAAAATAACAAATGAAATGAGTCTCAAAAGCGCCTGAAAGATCCCCACAGAGGAAAGGGCAGACACAGAAGGACACAATGTCCACAGAATGTTGTTAAAAGCCCTTTCAGTGAGCCGGAGGGAATAAGCGGGGGTTGGGGGGGAGGGATTTAGGGGGATATCCCTCTGAAGACAGGAGGGTCTGATTCTCCTTCCCAGTCAGGAAAGACCATAGTTGTGAGGGAAAGAAAGTAACCTCTAATGTGTCTGAAACATGTATGTGCTTGACATGTTCACAGACCAGCAGAAATTACACTAATGTGTCTGAAGCATGTATGTGCTTGACATGTTCAAAGACCAGCAGAAATTACACTAATGTGTCTGAAGCATGTATGTGCTTGACATGTTCACAGACCAGCAGAAATTACACTAATGTGTCTGAAGCATGTATGTGCTTGACATGTTCACAGACCAGCAGAAATGACACTAATGTGTCTGAAGCATGTATGTGCTTGACATGTTCACAGACCAGCAGAAATGACACTAATGTGTCTGAAGAGCGACTGTGGTCCGAGGAAAAGGAGGGGTCAGCTGAGGGACGTGTGATGTTTCACCCTTTGACTGCTAAGGGCTTTCCGCCCTGTCTGATATTTCAGTGTCTTTGGGTTCACTCCTTCATAACTTTAATAAATATTACACACATCAAATACTCAAACTAGCTTGGGTGGATTTATTCAGAGCCCGCTTGGTGTCTCAAGAGCTAGTAGGCCTTCAGCACTGGGGCCGGGGTCGTTTGCCTCTGATGCCCGGGGTCCTTCCTACTGAGGCTCTGCGGACTAGGCCAAGTGTACCCCCTCACCCAGTGGTAGGGATGATGATCAGGCTTCTCAAGCTCAGAACTCAGCAATAACCCAGCAGTGCAATCATGGATTGTCCAACTCAGACCGGGACTTTGTAAGATACTACACCCAAATGCAGCAGCTGTGAGAGCTTAGTGGGTGCAATGGATCTCTTGACTGGGGGTGAGTGGTTGTAAGGTTTCAGCGCTCCGTCCATCTTTTTGTTGCATTTGCGCAGGCCCACTATACCCAGGGGTTGGAGTAATCTCTCTCCCTTTAGCTTGGATCTGAGTTCTCTCTTCGCAGGTGCAGTTTACCTCTCTTAGTTCTTGCACTCGGTTCACCTGCGAGTCCCCACAGGTTATGTTCTTTGGCAGCAGAGTCCGGCAGTGCTTCTGGTCCACTCTCTTTCAGAAGAGACATTCCAGCTGCTGTGTCTGGTGGCTCAGTGGACTAATGCGTCCATTCCAGGGGCCTGTGTTCGACCTCATGGTCACAGGTTCAAATCCCGGCGGGTCCAATCAGCCTTTCATCCATCTGAGGTCGATAACATGAGTACTATTGAGATGGGTAACAATGAATGTCTGTTATTCAGCGCCAAGAGACCTCTGGGTGAACGTGCTCTTTACAAATACACATGTTATATTATGTTATGCAGCAGACAGAAATGGAAGTGCACAAACTCTGTGCTGGTGTCTGGGCTTTGGCGTCGTTGCAAGGGTGTGACTGGTTCTGGGCTTCAGATGAGGTGGGTCTGCGGGTCACTGTTTTCTAGGGTCACGGGACGCTATGATGCAGCGTTCTGAAGGTGGTGCTACTCCATCAAGGGACACCTCGTCAATTCAGCGACATGGGCCACTCAGGCACAGTCCATAGTATGGGAATGCGGCACCACAGTCCGCTCAGGCACAATCCTGACTAACGGTTTGTCAGGAGTGACCGGACCCATGGTTCTTAGAGCTCACAGATCGCTCCCCTAAGTCTTCCTGGGCAGACAGACTCCCAATGCTTTGAGGTCAAGCTGCTACTCGCTCTACCTGGTCACTAACAACTTCTGCAAGATTGGCAAGCTCCTTCCCTCTCTCGGCAGGCAGGTTGGCTTCCGGGCGCTTGAGGACAGGGCAGCATCATCTTACTTCCAAGTCTGACTACAGGTGTTGTGGCCTCACCTCTTTGAGGCTGGGTGTCAGGCAGACAGGAGCTTTACTAGCACAGCAGTCCTTTGAGTACTCCCTGGTGCACTCCCTTCCGCGGTCAAAGAAAAGTTGGAACTGTAATAATACGTAGATTAGTGGCTCCTACTTGTAACCAGATGAAGCAGACGCGGGGTTGAATTCTCTGTCTGTACTTTCAGAACTGATTTGGAGTGCTTCTTACTTCAGAGGTAGTGTAGTCTTGAGCCAGGAGTTCCCACAGCAGAGACACAAAGGAGCGAGAGCTTTCTGCACCTACCTTTCAACATCCTCACAATGGCACCAGGGAACTGACAAGTGGCTTGCTTCACATAAAGGACTCTTCACACTCTGTACAGAGACCCTTCACCCCATCTATCGAATGGCAGTGCACAGAAAGACTAACTAGCAGCCTCTCGCAGCAGAAGGATCTGACTAAATTCTTAAAAGAGCCCCATCTCCTCTCTCCCCACAGGGATCTCCTCTGTCCAGCTTTAGGAACCTCAGCAATACACTTTGGCTGTGTATGAATATGACCTCACTTCCCTCCTGTGTACATGAGCGGGCCATGGGCTTCCAAAATGGCAGCCACAGGGCTCCATCATTCTGGTGTATTGAGACACACTATGCATGTTCCTCACATGTCACATACACATACATGAATATTGGACACTTGGGATGTTAGAGCAAGGTCTGGTAGGGTTGCACCGGGAACAAAAATCAGCACTGATGACAACGCTCACGCCGGCCATTTTCATCCACCCATTTCCTGTCTCGCCCGTCTGTCTTCTCTGCTTTTTCTCTCTCGGATCTCTCGCCATCCTCTTTCTTTCCCTTCTCTCTCTTTGCTGCTTATGCCTCCCACTGTGGCTGCTGAAATAAGTGACAAAGACACCAGCAGCGGATGTGGGTCTTACACTCTGGACTCCGAGATCTCCAGCCTACCAGGGAAATGCCAGATGAGATAAAAAGCCAGTCTGTCACTATGGCCTGGGTTAAAGTATTGAAGCAGAACTTCACACAAATGTGCCGGTAGGCAACCACTCCGGTGACACATATAAAAAGGTCTGGTCACAACTACTGATTCACAAAACATGGTACATGGCCCCAATCAATCTACATGCTAGACCCATGACATGGACGGTGTCCATTGTCCGAAAACTGAGGTTACACTTCATGTGCCCCTTCAGCTCACAGGTCCAGGACTGTGCAAGTCCTTGTGCCAGTTCCTCCTGTGACAGTTCTTCCATCCAGCTTGCCCGCAGTCCGCTACGCTCTGATGCATTGTCTACCTGCTGCCCTAATTTGCGCCTCATCTGCTCATTTCCTGCTCTGGTTTATCTCCTCTGCTCCTTTCCTGCTCTGTTGTGCCTCCTCTACTCTTTTCCTGCTCTGTTGTGCCTCCTCTGCTCCTTTCCTGCTCTTTTGCACCTCCTCTGCTCGTTTCCTGCTCTGTTTTGCCTCCTCTGCTCGTTTCCTGCTCTGTTGCACCTCCTCTGCTCGTTTCCTGCTCTGTTTTGCCTCCTCTGCTCGTTTCCTGCCCTGTTTTGACTCCTCTGCTCGTTTCCTGCTCTGTTGCACCTCCTCTGCTCGTTTCCTGCTGTTTTGCCTCCTCTGCTCGTTTCCTGCTCTGTTGCACCTTCTCTGCTCGTTTCCTGCTCTGTTTTGCCTCCTCTGCTCGTTTCCTGCTCTGTTGCGCCTCCTCTGCTCGTTTCCTGCTCTGTTGTGCCTCCTCTGCTCGTTTCCTGCTCTGTTGCGCCTCCTCTGCTCGTTTCCTGCTCTGTTGTGCCTCCTCTGCTCGTTTCCTGCTCTGTTGCGCCTCCTCTGCTCGTTTCCTGCTCTGTTGCGCCTCATCTGCTCGATTCCTGTTCTGTTGTGCCTCCTATGCTCGTTTCCTGCTCTGTTTTGCCTCAGGCACTCAGGACAGGGAATCACGATGGTACACCATGCAGGGACATTTCCGTCCCAACAAGTTTTTATACAGGTTCTTGCTCTCAAAATAAGAGACTGGGAAATAACCCAGGGCTCACTACATACTTTTGTGGAAGCATTCAAGTAACTGTTCAGAAGTCTCAGACTCCATGAGGGAACTGTATAAAGGCAGGAAGTAGGAACAGTCTGTAGTGTGCCTCTAAGCGAAGAGCTGTGCTTAGAATTATTTGTGGGTCTAGGATGAAATAATACTCTCCTGACTGTGAACAGCATTTCACTCCATTTATTGATCCAGAGAGAAAGGGTCATTCTAAGAGAATGTAAATCAAAGTGCAGGTGAGCAGCAGCTCGTGCAAAAATAGCTGCCTCTATGTTAATCAGTGAGTTCACACTCCATCTCTGCAGAGCCGAGGTACAGCTCCAACCTGTGTGCTGAGGCAACCATGAACAGTGAGGGATTACAGAGAGGGACAGAGTGAGGGTTCGCAGAGAGAGAGGCAGAGTGAGAACCAGAGTGAGGGGCAGAGTGAGGGATCACAGAGAGAGAACCAGAGTGAGGAGCACAGTGAGGGATCACAGAGAGAGAACCAGAGTGAGGAGCACAGTGAGGGATCACAGAGAGAGAACCAGAGTGAGGGTCACAGTGAGGGGCACAGTGAGGGATCAGAGAGAGAGAACCAGAGTGAGGGGCACAGTGAGGGGCACAGTGAGGTATCACAGAGAGAGAACCAGAGTGAGGGGCACAGTGAGGGGCACAGTGAGGGATCACAGAGAGAGAACCAGAGTGAGGGGCACAGTGAGGGATCACAGAGAGAGAACCAGAGTGAGGGGCACAGTGAGGGATCAGAGAGAGAGAACCAGAGTGAGGGGCACAGTGAGGGATCACAGAGAGAGAACCAGAGTGAGGGACACAGTGAGGGGCACAGTGAGGGATCAGAGAGAGAGAACCAGAGTGAGGGGCACAGTGAGGGATCACAGAGAGAGAACCAGAGTGAGGGGCACAGTGAGGGATCAGAGAGAGAGGCAGAGTGAGGGACACCGTGAGGGGCACAGTGAGGGATCACAGAGTGAGAACCAGAGTGAGGGGCACAGTGAGGGATCACAGAGTGAGAACCAGAGCGAGAGGCACAGTGAGGGATCACAGAGAGAGAACCAGAGTGAGGGGCACAGTGAGGGGCACAGTGAGGGATCACAGAGTGAGAACCAGAGTGAGGGGCACAGTGAGGGATCAGAGAGAGAGAACCAGAGTGAGGGGCACAGTGAGGGATCACAGAGTGAGAACCAGAGCGAGAGGCACAGTGAGGGATCACAGAGAGAGAACCAGAGTGAGGGTCACAGTGAGGGGCACAGTGAGGGATCACAGAGTGAGAACCAGAGTGAGGGGCACAGTGAGGGATCACAGAGTGAGAACCAGAGCGAGAGGCACAGTGAGGGATCACAGAGAGAGAACCAGAGTGTGGGGCACAGTGAGGGGGACAGTGAGGGATCACAGAGTGAGAACCAGAGTGAGGGGCACAGTGAGGGGCACAGTGAGGGATCACAGAGAGAGAACCAGAGTGAGGGGCACAGTGAGGGATCACAGAGTGAGAACCAGAGTGAGGGGCACAGTGAGGGGCACAGTGAGGGATCAGAGAGAGAGGCAGAGTGAGGGATCAGAGAGAGAGAACCAGAGTGAGGGGCACAGTGAGGGATCACAGAGATAGGCAGAGTGAGGGATCAGAGAGAGAGAACCAGAGCGAGAGGCACAGTGAGGGATCACAGAGTGAGAACCAGAGTGAGGGGCACAGTGAGGGATCACAGAGAGAGAACCAGAGTGAGGAGCACAGTGAGAGATCAGAGAGAGAGAACCAGAGCGAGAGGCACAGTGAGGAGCTCAGTGAGGGATCACAGAGAGAGGCAGAGTGAGGGATCAGAGAGAGAGAACCAGAGTGAGGGGCACAGTGAGGGATCACAGAGAGAGGCAGAGTGAGGGATCAGAGAGAGAGAACCAGAGCGAGAGGCACAGTGAGGGATCACAGAGTGAGAACCCGAGTGAGGGGCAGAGTGAGGGATCAGAGAGAGAGAACCAGAGTGAGGGGCACAGTGAGGGATCACAGAGAGAGAACCAGAGTGAGGGGCACAGTGAGTGATCACAGAGAGAGAACCAGAGTGAGGGGCACAGTGAGGGATCACAGAGAGAGGCAGAGTGAGGGGCACAGTGAGGGATCAGAGAGAGAGAACCAGAGCGAGAGGCACAGTGAGGGATCACAGAGAGAGGCAGAGTGAGGGATCAGAGAGAGAGAACCAGAGTGAGGGGCACAGTGAGGGATCACAGAGAGAGAACCAGAGTGAGGGGCACAGTGAGTGATCACAGAGAGAGAACCAGAGTGAGGGGCACAGTGAGGGGCACAGTGAGGGATCACAGAGAGAGGCAGAGTGAGGGGCACAGTGAGGGATCAGAGAGAGAGAACCAGAGCGAGAGGCACAGTGAGGGATCACAGAGTGAGAACCAGAGTGAGGGGCACAGTGAGGAGCACAGTGAGGGATCACAGAGAGAGGCAGAGTGAGGGATCAGAGAGAGAGAACCAGAGCGAGAGGCACAGTGAGGGATCACAGAGTGAGAACCAGAGTGAGGGGCACAGTGAGGGGCACAGTGAGGGATCACAGAGAGAGGCAGAGTGAGGGATCAGAGAGAGAGAACCAGAGTGAGGGGCACAGTGAGGGATCACAGAGTGAGAACCAGAGTGAGGGGCACAGTGAGGGATCACAGAGAGAGGCAGAGTGAGGGATCAGAGAGAGAGAACCAGAGCGAGAGGCACAGTGAGGGATCACAGAGTGAGAACCAGAGTGAGGGGCAGAGTGAGGGATCAGAGAGAGAGAACCAGAGTGAGGGGCACAGTGAGGGATCACAGAGAGAGAACCAGAGTGAGGGGCACAGTGAGTGATCACAGAGAGAGAACCAGAGTGAGGGGCACAGTGAGGGATCACAGAGAGAGGCAGAGTGAGGGGCACAGTGAGGGATCAGAGAGAGAGAACCAGAGCGAGAGGCACAGTGAGGGATCACAGAGAGAGGCAGAGTGAGGGATCATAGAGAGAGAACCAGAGTGAGGGGCACAGTGAGGGATCACAGAGAGAGAACCAGAGTGAGGGGCACAGTGAGTGATCACAGAGAGAGAACCAGAGTGAGGGGCACAGTGAGGGGCACAGTGAGGGATCACAGAGAGAGGCAGAGTGAGGGGCACAGTGAGGGATCAGAGAGAGAGAACCAGAGCGAGAGGCACAGTGAGGGATCACAGAGTGAGAACCAGAGTGAGGGGCACAGTGAGGGATCACAGAGAGAGAACCAGAGTGAGGAGCACAGTGAGGGATCACAGAGAGAGGCAGAGTGAGGGATCAGAGAGAGAGAACCAGAGCGAGAGGCACAGTGAGGGATCACAGAATGAGAACCAGAGTGAGGGGCACAGTGAGGGGCACAGTGAGGGATCACAGAGAGAGGCAGAGTGAGGGATCAGAGAGAGAGAACCAGAGCGAGAGGCACAGTGAGGGATCACAGAGTGAGAACCAGAGTGAGGGGCACAGTGAGGGATCAGAGAGAGAGAACCAGAGTGAGAGGCACAGTGAGGGATCACAGAGTGAGAACCAGAGTGAGGGGCACAGTGAGGGATCACAGAGAGAGAACCAGAGTGAGGGGCACAGTGAGGGATCAGAGAGAGAGAACCAGAGCGAGAGGCACAGTGAGGGATCACAGAGTGAGAACCAGAGTGAGGGGCACAGTGAGGGATCACAGAGAGAGAACCAGAGTGAGGGGCACAGTGAGGGATCACAGAGAGAGAACCAGAGTGAGGGGCACAGTGAGGGATCCCAGAGAGAGGCAGAGTGAGGGATCAGGGAGAGAGAACCAGAGTGAGAGGCACAGTGAGGGATCACAGAGTGAGAACCAGAGCGAGAGGCACCGTGAGGGATCACAGAGTGAGAACCAGAGTGAGGGGCACAGTGAGGGATCAGAGAGAGAAAACCAGAGTGAGAGGCACAGTGAGGGATCACAGAGTGAGAACCAGAGCGAGAGGCACAGTGAGGGATCACAGAGACAGAACCAGAGTGAGGGGCACAGTGAGGGATCACAGAGAGAGAACCAGAGTGAGGGGCACAGTGAGGGATCACAGAGTGAGAACCAGAGTGAGAGGCACAGTGAGGGAACACAGAGTGAGAACCAGAGTGAGGGGCACAGTGAGGGATCACAGAGTGAGAACCAGAGTGAGGGGCACAGTAAGGGATCACAGAGTGAGAACCAGAGTGAGGGGCACAATGAGGGATCACAGAGACAGAACCAGAGTGAGAGGCACAGTGAGGGATCACAGAGTGAGAACCAGAGTGAGGGGCACAGTGAGGGATCACAGAGAGAGAACCAGAGTGAGAGGCACAGCGAGGGATCACAGAGTGAGAACCAGAGTGAGGGGCACAGTGAGGGATCACAGAGACAGAACCAGAGTGAGGGGCACAGTGAGGGATCACAGAGAGAGAACCAGAGTGAGGGGCACAGTGAGGGATCACAGAGAGAGAACCAGAGTGAGGGGCACAGTGAGGGGCACAGTGAGGGATCACAGAGAGAGAACCACAGTGAGGGGCACAGTGAGGGATCACAGAGAGAGAACCAGAGTGAGGGGCACAGTGAGGGATCACAGAGTGAGAACCAGAGCGAGAGGCACAGTGAGGGATCAGAGAGATAGAACCAGAGTGAGGGGCACAGTGAGGGATCACAGAGAGAGAACCAGAGTGAGGGGCACAGTGAGGGATCACAGAGAGAGAACCAGAGTGAGGGGAACAGTGAGGGATCACAGAGAGAGAACCAGAGTGAGGGGCACAGTGAGGGGCACAGTGAGGGATCACAGAGAGAGAACCAGAGTGAGGGGCACAGTGAGGGGCACAGTGAGGGATCACAGAGAGAGAACCAGAGTGAGGGGCACAGTGAGGGATCACAGAGAGAGAACCAGAGTGAGGGGCACAGTGAGGGGCACAGTGAGGGATCACAGAGAGAGAACCAGAGTGAGGGGCACAGTGAGGGGCACAGTGAGGGATCACAGAGAGAGGCAGAGTGAGGGATCAGAGAGAGAGAACCAGAGCGAGAAGCACGGTGAGGGATCACAGAGTGAGAACCAGAGTGAGGGGCACAGTGAGGGGCACAGTGAGGGATCACAGAGAGAGAACCAGAGTGAGGGGCAGAGTGAGGGATCACAGAGAGAGAACCAGAGTGAGGGGCACAGTGAGGGATCACAGAGAGAGAAACAGAGTGAGGGGCACAGTGAGGGGCACAGTGAGGGATCACAGAGAGAGGCAGAGTGAGGGATCAGAGAGAGAGAACCAGAGTGAGGGGCACAGTAAGGGATCACAGAGTGAGAACCAGAGTGAGGGGCACAGTGAGGGATCACAGAGAGAGAACCAGAGTGAGGAGCACAGTGAGTGGCACAGTGAGGGATCACAGAGTGAGAAACAGAGTGAGGAGCACAGTGAGGGATCACAGAGAGAGAACCAGAGTGAGGAGCACAGTGAGGGATCAGAGAGAGAGAACCAGAGTGAGGGATCACAGAGAGAGGCAGAGTGAGGGATCAGAGAGAGAGAACTAGAGCGAGAGGCACAGTGAGGGGCACAGTGAGGGATCACAGAGAGAGAACCAGAGTGAGGGATCACAGAGAGAGGCAGAGTGAGGGATCAGAGAGAGAGAACTAGAGCGAGAGGCACAGTGAGGGGCACAGTGAGGGATCACAGAGTGAGAACCAGAGTGAGGGGCACAGTGAGGGATCACAGAGAGAGAACCAGGGTGAGGGGCACAGTGAGGGATCACAGAGAGAGAACCAGAGTGAGGGGCACAGTGAGGGGCACAGTGAGGGATCACAGAGAGAGAACCAGAGTGAGGGGCACGCCTCCACGACGCAGGAATCCAGGGAAAAACCCTGGACTGGATCACTTCCTTCCTCACTGGCAGAACCCAGAGAGTCCGCCTCCCCCCGTTCCGATCCAAAGCCACCACTATCACCTGTGGCGTACCCCAAGGTTCATCCCTCAGCCTGACACTTTTCAACATCTACATGGCACCGCTCGTCAACATCGTCAGAGCGCACCACCTCAACATCGTCTCATACGCCGACGACACGCAGCTGATCCTCTCTCTCACCAAAGACCCGGCTGTCGCCAAATCCAACCTCCATGAGGGAATGAAGGCCGTCACAGATTGGATGAAGACCAGTTGACTATTGTGATTGCTTCTTCCATGAATAAAATTACTTATTCATATCAGTTTTCTTCCTCTCCGGAGGTTCCCTCTGTGATGGCAGAACAAGATACTTCTGGTCCCCATGAACCCAATCTTACACTTTTCAATCCCTTGTCCACCCTACTGTTCTGGTGACACTCACTTCCACCAAGTAGGGTCTCCCTTTGGCTCCCTTTATCTTGGGCAGATCCCAGTCAACTAGAGAACGGCTCTGGTGGTCCACCTTCTAACGAAACTGTGTGCCGACCCTATCATAGGCCAAGATTACCCCTCCCTTACCCTTCCAAAGTCGTCCAGAGTATTGTCAACCACCAGCTATCTTAATTTATCTAAACTAACTCTGATCTGGATAAATTGCTGGCCAGGTTCAGACAGGACCATGCTGCCAAAGCCATCCTGTGCTTCCAGATGGTCAGATTCTATATCTATTTCTTGGTCTTGTTTGGCCCCTTGTGCTTGGCCTATTAGGTTGAAAGGGTAGTTGTCTTTGCTTGTTGATGCTGAGTGCTCTCACCGTTCTCTTTTGTTACCTGGTCATAGGAGTTTTTCCTCATGGAGCATGAGTTGAATAAGTGTTTGTCGCTCCCACACATATTGCATCTTTTTGGTTTGGGGCATTCAAAGGTTTTGTGTCCAGTTTCATTGCAGTCTGTGCACCTCTTTGTTACAGTTTTCTTTGGTGTGTCCAAAAGTTTGGCAGGATCTACAGAAAGTAGGCTGGTTGGGATAGTTTAGGAACCCTTTGTTTGCTCCTATGGAGAAAGTTGCTGGTGGGTGTCTGAGGTTTCCCATGCCTGTTTCATCCTGCTTAAGTGTGCAAAGGTACCTCCATTTCCCATTCCACACTCCAAAAGTATTTTTTAGGTGCCACCCCCCACGTATGTTATCACAGTATTTGTGTAGGAACAGCTCAACATCCTGGTCAGGGACATAGGGGTTGTACATATGAATGGTTGTAGGTATTTCTTTTATCACAGTTGCATATGTCATGGTTATTCCGTTCATGGCTTCTTCATTTTTCTTAAAAATTGTACCATACATTATATTGCTCACTGTTGCCTCGTTTGTAAAGTTAAACTCGTACAGTCCCCTACTGGGATATTCCTGAATACACCTTAGTTTGTCTATTCCTACTTTAAACAGTTTTTCCAGAATTTCAATCACAATATATTGTACACCTTAAACATTTCTTTCCTCCTCATTAACTTCGATTTTGATTGTGTTGTGCCCCTGCTTTGGCACATTCTTCTTATACTGAGAGCTTGCGCCCAAGTATCACTTTTCCTGTATCTGTGCTTAGTCTTAGTCACTGTTACTGCACATAGGCATCGTTGTTAATAGGCGGGAGAGGGGTACTGGCTATGAAGGTGGGAGGAAAAAAAAACACCCTGTCCCCGGTGTGCTCAACCACTTTGACGCTATTGACGGAACCGTTCCGTCACGCCCCTCGGGTGGGCTGTGCTCATGACGGAACGGTTTCGTCACGGCCCGGCCGCCGCGCCTGCGCGACACGTTTCATTAAGCGGGCGGGGCCGTGACGGAACCGTTCCGTCACAAGCACAGCTCACCCGCGAGCCGTGACGGAACGGTTATGTCACCCGCGCAGGTGAGCCGCGCGCCCCCCGTGACCGTTAGCGCTGCGGCGGAATAGCCGCCGCAGCGAAGGTGTTAATAACAATTGAGGGGACGAAAGTGCCCAGTGACAGCGCCGTGCCTGCCTGATTGCCACTACTGCCCGAGTGCTCCGGTCGTGAGGGAGGCCCAGGGGAGGGGTGTGAGGGAAAGGGGCGTCCGCGCTGTGCAGGAGGCAGTCCTGTCAAGTATCACGCATCAGGCGTGACGCTAACGCATTTCAGTGTGGTGATCCGCATCACCGCACTGAAATGTATTGACACGCATTTTGATACTATCTCAGCATCCCTGGCATTGCCTAAATATCATGGGTCAGTGAAAGTGTGGCAGCGCACCGTTCCTGGCGAGCGCGTGCTGTTCTCCCTGCAGGCTTGAGTCTTGCAGCAGTGTTGAGGCTGCTGCAAGCCTCACGGCACAATGCAACAATGTTTCTTAGTGATTTCCGTGGCGCCGCCCGGCTTTCACGCAACCTGACGTCATAGTAGTGTGACCAGTATTAGTCTGGCGCCACGGGCGGGGTTGGGAGATGTTAAGTGAAAGTCCTGCTTGCGAGGCGGGGAGTTTGTTTTAGGAGAAAGTGGTTTTGGCTGGCTAAAGGTGTGCAAGCGCCACCGCAGTTTTGGCGCTCGCAGCACTGTCTGCTGATTGCACTGCCCAGGTCGTGTATATATATATATAATGACGTGCTGACTGTACCACGGTGAATTAGATTTTTCATCACCGGAGATCAACTGTGGGCGGCACTATGAATTGCACGAAGAGGCAGAAAATAAATTAAAAAAAGTTGCAGTAGCATTGGCCAGGACTTTCACTGCAGCACCCCAGTCCAGGCCAGAATACTTTCTAAGGAGGCGCCGTGGTGGATTGAGCTCCAGTTACTGCAACTTGGTAAGTGCGGCCGCCGACTGTGTGTGTGTGTGAATAATGAATTCCTGCAGACAGCGCGGAATCGGCAGCGGTGCCGGTAGTGTACAAAACTCACTGTAACTCAGACGTTTTGTAGTGTCCTGGCATGGCTGCATCTTCCATTATTGCTATTTTATTTTGCATATATTTACCATGTTTGAAACGGTCTGCCTAATTGGGATGAGTGGTGAATTGGGCCTCTTCCAATTACAAACGTAGGAGTGAAAAATGAAAGGTGTTGATGTTATGGCATTGAAACCCTTCACTATGTAAATAACCTTAATTTTATGCTGCTCCTTGACTAAAAATGTCCCACTGTGTATTCACACCCAGAGGTGCAATTTCAGGGGTGGGGGGCTCAGAAAATATTTCGTGGGGGGCTGATTCTTCCAGAAATAGGCAGAGTGGAGCTGCAGCGGATGGAAGAAGGGGTAAAAAACAACAAAGCCTCGTTAACCCGCAAACGGTCTTTTAAAGTCCTGTGAAGTGCTCGGGTACAGTTGTCTCAGCAGCCCGGGCTGACACACACCAGGGCCCTTTCCCTAGGGGCATTGCTCGGCTGTTCACACCCACCCTCTGCATCATTCTCCCCTGAAGACTTTCCATTCCCATGCCCAGGGGGGAGGCTCAGTAAGAGGACCTGTACCTTCCGACCCGTCCCCGAGCTTCACGTCCCTCCCGTTCTGCTTCGCAGGCACAGAGCCCACCAGGCTGCACTTAGGTCCCCGGGTTGCCTGTCACAGGCCTAGAATTGCCAGCAGCTGCCCCGGAGGCCTCCCAGCCGTTTGCCTTCTGCTCAAAAATATAATCACTGGAGAAGCAGAGTGTAACATTGTTCGATGCAGTCTAGTGCTTGGGGGGGCGGAGATAGAAACAGGAACAGGAGGAGCCGGGACCGGCTAGTGGGCAGATAGAATAGGGACATGGACGGAGAAGGATGCAAAGAATAAAGATCCTTATAAAATATATAATCGTGTCTGTCTTCCTTGAGCCAGGACACGACACAGAGGCTCTGGGTTGAGTCTGAGGGTGCGGGTCTGCCGACCCGAGGCGTGCCAACTTATGCATGCACGACGCTCTCCTGCCATCCTGCTACTGCCTCCTGCAACCCCCACAGCCTGGGCTATGAAAGGTTTTATTTTATTTTAATGCACGCAGCATGCTTTTCAGAAGAATCGGCATTCTGTGGTCTGGTAACCTTGGATTTGTCTCTGAGAAGCCAGGAAAGAGCTCAGTGCCAGGGCAATTTCCACCGGCTCGAAGGAGAAGAGTCTGGGGTAATTTGAAACAGGTTTCTGACAGCAATGAGCTGTCATCTATGTTGGATGGGAGGAGGTTATTGCGCCGGCCTCAGCCTGTGAAGATAATGCAGCATGGTGCTAGGCCGCCTGTCTGTGCACGTGTCAGATGAGACAGTGGGACATTAGATAACTGAGATGGCTCAGTGGGTAACTCGCTCATGTTGGTGCCTCACACATCCTTCCTGCTGGGCCAGGTCCATGTGGACAGAGACCATTTCCGGTGCTTTGCAGCACTTTTAAGATGTTCTTGGAGTTTCTAGTTCTTCAAATGGGTGTATAGAGGTGTGGCGCCACGGCCAGGGCGACTGACTCCGGAATCTGTGCATCACGGTTCGATCCCCGGCTCTGGCGGCAGATTAGCCCAGCACCAGGTGACTCTGGGAAATAGCTGGCGCCGCGGCTAGGGCGGCTGACTCCGGAATCTGGAGATCACGGTTCGATCCCCGGCACCGGCCGCAGATTAGTCCAGCACCATGTGACTCTGGGCAATAGCTCGCTTAATCTTCCCGACGGCCCCCAGCGCCTAGAGACCCTTACGGGTGATTGTGCGCTTTACAAATGTGGACTTTGGACTTTAATATCTGATATGTATATGTTTATCTTCATTACTTGGTGTTGCTTGTGAGAAAGTGTCACTCCTAGTTGTTGAATGTCACTCATAATGACACTGACATTTTGAAAATGTCACGCGTAGCCGTCTGAAACCGTGGCAGCTGTGAGTGGGGGGGGCGCAGACTCGCCTCGGTTGGAAACGCTGCTTCTTTCCCTCGTGTCTTTGAATGGGAGATCGTTCCTGGGTGTAGTACCGGTGGCGGCCGCCGGGTGGCGTCAGTGAGCAGAGTGCTCGATGCAGTGGGTCTGGGAGCCGGCGGGCTCCTGGCCCTCGATCCGTCCCTACAGCTATGAGCAGTGGCCTGTGCAGGTGATGCAGGTTTTTCATTTTACCAATGCTTATTAAAGCATCACACAAGAAGCAAATTTCCGGAAACTTCACTTGGAAAAGTAGTGTGCCTCACTACGGTTTTTGCCTTCCTACTAGCGGGCTGCTACTTTGCCCCTTTCGAACTTAAATATCCGCTCTTTATCATATTCAATGTCACAAAGAGCCCTGCATGTATATGAAAGTAAAGCAGCATTATGAGGCGCGCACAGGATTGTGGGTATGCAGATTGCTGGTGACGCGCTGACCTCTAGCGACAGGAGGGAGCTTAGCACCTCCCGCCTCGTACTGTGTCCCTGTGACACCGCCTCTCCTCATCAGCCGAGGAGGCCCGACCGCCCCCATTGAACTCACATTTCAACCAGTCACGGAGTTTCTTGGACTGAAACCCTCCAAAAATTATACAGACTTCCGCTTTCACGGCCCCTCGAAGTGCGCGTGACTGGCGGAGTGAATTGCAAAAGTATGTTTATCGCGGTGATCATTTCGCGCAAACACAATAAAAAATATCACTCACCACTAGTAGGGTGACTGTACAGCGGTGACGTGCCGATCACTTTCATGAATGCCTTTGCGTGCACAGCTACAAATACTCCTTAACCTATTAAACCAACGCCTGCGTCGCCTGTACTGATGAATCGGGTGTTTGCCGCAGAGGCTTCTGGGTATGCAAATGTTTGTGCCTGGCCACGCCCCCTCCAAGTGCCAGCCAGGCTCCTGCAGCAGCCCCATGGTTTCTTGTGCTCTGGGTCCAGGCTGAGAAGAGTCTCAAAATCCAGCAATAAAGGGAATGTGTGAAGCTAATTTAATAGTGACAAAAAGTGACACTAGAAGTCCCACCAGAAGTAATCCTGCTGAAATACACAAAACAAGCATTGGCATAGCCAATAGGTCTTGCCTTTGGGAACTAATAAGTGTTAAGGCAGAGATATTGAGTTTGTGTTTGTTTTTAAGCTGTGTTGTGCAGAAGTCTGCAGTATGCTGAAATGTTATAATAAAGAAGTGTGAGAAGCATTTTTGTTACTTATGATGTATAATGTACAACAAAATGACGATGATAAAAAACTATTAATTAGAAGTAATGATTTGAGTTTTTTTTATGTTTGAATGCTGGCAACTTGTATCTGCCTGTTCAATTCGTTGCTTTTTATGGTGTTTATTGTGAAAGGAGTGGGTATAAATAACAGGAGAGTGAAGGTTACTTAGTTAGTTAGTGAGAGTGATAGATTTAGTGAGTTCATTAGTGAGAGATAGTTAGTGAGAGATTGAGAGAGTTAGTAAGAGTGATACAATTAGTGAGAGAGTTAGTGAGAGTGAGAGAGTTAGCGAGTGAGTTAGTTAGTGAGAGAGAGTTATTGAGTAAGTGAGAGAGTGTGAGATTTAGTTAGTGAGAGTGAGAGAGTTAGTGAGTGAGTTATTGAGAGTGAGTTAGTTATGATCACCAATTATAAGTGAAATGGAAATGTCAGAATTTCACTGCTCCGGTTTACTCCACCCAGGAGTAAAGAAAAAACAACAACTCCACTAACCCATGTCATACACTAACTACAGGCAGCCAGTAAAGCTGTACTGGGGCCACACAGGCGTGAAGCACCCTCTACAGGGACAGGCTACAGACGGTAAATTCTCTACTCTGTCCACCCGACGGCAAGGACAGGATACAGCATCCATGGCAGAGTCTACTCAGGACAGAGGTGAGGGACCCGAAGGCATGCACTAAATACAGCAATTTGTTAACATGCTTTGTAAGGTCCACCCCGGAGCAACAGGAGCTGCCCTAGCAGGGGTGGATAGCAGACCCTGCTCTGGGAGGAGTAAAGTTTAATAGATGCCTGACTGAGAAGAGGGGTGCAGAGAAGGATCTGGTTTATTCCAAGCCCCATCCAGTGAAGATGTAGGGGCAAGAAGAGGAATTTGCCTTTCTGCCCTGCAACAGACACCAGAGCTCGACACCCTGGCAGTGGCGGGCAGGTTGGGGCAGTGCAAGGATTTCAGTGGTGCAGGCGCGTAGTGCAAACAGTTTGCATGGGAGGGGGTGGGCCAGGTGGATAGAAGGGACACCAGCAGGTAGCTACAAGGCCTTCGGCACCCACTCCACTCAAAAGCAGCCGGTGTGGAAGGAAAAAGCAGGATGCACTGCACAGCACACACGGCCTACAACTCCCACTTTACTCAAAAACAGCCGGTGTGGAAGGAAAAAGCAGGATGCACCACACAGCACACACGGACTACAACAACCACTCCACTCAAAAACAGCCGGTGTGGAAGGAAAAAGCAGGATGCACCGCACAGCACACACAGACTACAACTCATACTCAACTCAAAAGCAGCCGGTGTGGAAGGAAAAAGCAGGATACACTGCACAGCACACACGGCCTACAACTCCCACTCCACTCAAAAGCAGCCGGTGTGGAAGGAAAAAGCAGGATGCACCGCACAGCACACACGGACTACAACTCCCACTCCACTCAAAAGCAGCCGGTGTGGAAGGAAAAAGCAGGTTGTACTGTACAGCACACACGGCCTACAACTCCCACTCCACTAAAAAACAGCCGGTGTGGAAGGAAAAAGCAGGATGCACCGCACAGCACACACGGACTACAACTCCCACTCCACTCAAAAGCAGCCGGTGTGGAAGGAAAAAGCAGGATGCACCGCGCAGCACACACAGCCTACAACTCCCACTCCATTCAAAAACAGCCGGTGTGGAAGGAAAAAGCAGGATGCACCGCACAGCACACACGGACTACAACTCCCACTCCAATCAAAAGCAGCCGGTGTGGAAGGAAAAAGCAGGATGCACCGCACAGCACACAGGCCTACAACTCCCACTCCACTCAAAAGCAGCCTGTGGAAGGAAAAAGCAAGATGCACCGCACAGCACTCACAGACTACAACTCCTACTCCACTCAAAAGCAGCCGGTGTGGAAGGAAAAAGCAGGATGCACCGCACAGCACACATGGCCTACAACTCCCACTCCACTCAAAAGCAGCCGGTGTGGAAGGAAAAAGCAGGCTGCACCGCACAGCACACACGTCCTACAACTCCCACTCCACTCAAAAGCAGCCGGTGTGGAAGGAAAAAGCAGGATGCACCGCACAGCACACACGGCCTACAACTCCCACTCCACTCAAAAGTAGCCGGTGTGGAAGGAAAAAGCAGGGTGCACCGCACAGCACACACGGCCTAAAACTCCCACTCCACTCAAAAGCAGCCGGTGTGAAAGGAAAAAGCAGAATGCACCGCACAGCACACACGGCCTACAACTCCCACTCCACTCAAAAACAGCCGGTGTGGAAGGAAAAAGCAGAATGCACCGCACAGCACACACGGACTACAACTCTCACTCCACTCAAAAGCAGCCGGTGTGGAAGGAAAAAGCAGGATGCACCGCACAGCACACACGGACTACAACTCCCACTCCACTCAAAAGCAGCCGGTGTGGAAGGAAAAAGCAGGATGCACCGCACAGCACACACGGCCTACAACTCCCACTCCACTCAAAAGCAGCCAGTGTGGAAGGAAAAAGCAGGATGCACCGCACAGCACACACGGCCTACAACTCCCACTCCACTCAAAAGCAGCCGGTGTGGAAGGAAAAAGCAGGATGCACCGCACAGCACACACGGCCTACAACTCCCACTCCACTCAAAAGCAGCCGGTGTGGAAGGAAAAAGCAGGATGCACCGCACAGCACACACGGCCTACAACTCCCACTCCACTCAAAAGCAGCCGGTGTGGAAGGAAAAAGCAGGATGCACCGCACAGCACACACGGCCTACAACTCCCACTCCACTCAAAAGCAGCCGGTGTGGATGGAAAAAGCAGGATGCACCGCACAGCAAACACGGCCTACAACTCCCACTCCACTCAAAAGCAGCCGGTGTGAAAGGAAAAAGCAGAATGCACTGCACAGCACACATGGCCTACAACTCCCACTCCACTCAAAAGCAGCCGGTGTGGATGGAAAAAGCAGGATGCACCACACAGCACACACGGCCTACAACCCCACTGTACACGTCGAAGTGGCCGGTCACCTGTGGTCTGCGGTAGGGCAAGCAAGCAGCATCTCGCCAACCTCTTAAGACACAGCAGAAGCCTTTCATGATCGGTGGCCTCCACCTAGCATGCACCTCACCCGATGAACAGCGCCTAGACGCCGGCGCAGCGCTTCATAAAGGTTATTATTGTAGCAGACGAGACAGCTCTCATGGTCTCACTTCACCAGATGGTGAATAGTGAGACTAGTACAATATAAGGCGAGGGAGACACTTCTAGGCGTGGCTGGTCCAAACAGATACTGTTGAAGTTGAGGCTCAGTCTGCTGCCGGTGCTCGCCAGGTAGAGAGCGAGAGGTGCAGGACGAGACATTCGTTCACAGGTTCATGCAATCGTGGTCAAGTGAAGAAGCCAAGGTTAAGATCACACCCTTCAGACACCATCTCATCTACATCGCCTTTTACTGATCACCTTGAATGATGTACATTTAGGGGTCACGGGATTACCATCCACAGCGCCCCCTGAGAGCCCCCCCTCCCCATGCAGGCCAAAGCAACAAACTCTGAGTTCCAGAAACAAAGTGGGGACTATAGGAAAAGCACACCCTCGAGTCTGCATGAACATGCCAAAGGCTTGCCAGCACAGACTTCATTGCACGTCTACAAATAACAAATCCCTCGATTCATGCAGCTCTTTGACGCTCTAGCTTGCTGCATGAGTTCTTACCAACAGGAGCTAATAACAAGATCATGCAAGCATTTGCAAAACCAATGGTGCTAGCCTTGCAAGAAGGTGGAACTCTTAGTTTTATTGGAAGCATGTGCCACAAACTGAAAACAAATGATAAACACTGCCCCCATGTGCTTGCAATAAAAATGTGCAGTGTAAAAACAGCAACTCATGGTTGTTTTACTAGTGATATTTTACAAATGCCAATGCTTTCAGTTCTCACAACGATTCATAAAAGGGGGTGGTGATGGACAGAGCATCTGAATTAAGCAGAACACTCCTACCCAGTCAAAAGATCAGGGCTTGATCCATCACCGTTTTTTAGCTCACTGCACCATCCCAGCTCAGAACCTGGCTACATGCAAATTAGTCTGTCCCTGGCCCAGTGCATCATGGGAACAGGGCAGACCAAACTACCAAGCCAATTCTTTACTGGAAAGGAAACAAGCTTCCGGGGATCGGTTTCTGGCATTGCAGCTGTCTTCGGCCCGGCTTGCTTGAATCCTGTATAAAAATACGACACATGTATAACTGTGTATTTGTCTTCTCTTAAAATTGTGACTTTTGTTTTTGCAGTGTAGCACATTGAAAGTGCATGATTTATTGGAAGTTTCGTTTAACTTTTCTAGACAGAATAAAATAAGTTATGGAGGAAAGGTTTTCCAGTAACAAGTAAACATTTTTTTTTTAAATCTGCTTGCTAACCTTACTTCTTAGATTATTTTGTTCATTATATTGTATTGACCTTTGGGTACTGTTAGTTCACTGACTTATGACTATGGTGTATTGTCTTCAATTGGTCAACCTTTTACTATTATATTTATACTTACTACTGGTGTGATTCTGTATTCTTTATATTGCATTCCCTTATATTATTCCGAATGAATTCTTTTAATGAAATATGTAACTTATGTTTTACTAGCTTGACATTCTATCATTTTCCGCTTTTTACTGATTTGTTGTCAAATTAATGGTTTAATACTTTACTATTTTATATTCACTATTTAATATTTAATGATGTTTGTATTTCCTGCTAATAAAAAATGATAACACAAAAAAAGAAAGTGCATGATGTATATACAGCTAAATGAGTGTTATTATAAAAAAAATGTTTGTTTTCTAAGGTAGTTTTGTATGTAAGTAAAAACATTTTTTTCATATTTTTTTTACTATTATTTACATTTTGTAAAAATATATACAGTAACATTTTTCCTATTGTTTACAAAGACATAATGCCTAAACATTGTATAATATGAAATTCTTTATAAATAGTTCTAGTTAAAATCTTATGCTGTATACTATTTGTAAAACAATGTATTTATTCTCTTTTTTTGTGCAATGTAGTTTGTAAACATTGAAAGTGTATAGTATATATATACGGCACGGCGATGGGCACCTGCTTCGCCCCCAGCTACGCTAACATCTTCATGGGGTGGTGGGAGGAGCAGGTGTCCAATGAGCTAAACGCCTTTAACAACCAGGTTGTCCTGTGGCTGAGGTTTATCGATGATATTTTTATGATTTGGAATGGCTCAGAAGTATCGGCTAGACAGTTTGTGCGCCAGCTCAATAACAACACTGTGAATTTACAACTAACAGCTGAAATACACACGTCCAGAATTGAATTTCTGGATGTGTTAGTAGAAATACAGGGAACCAAAGTGACTACTAGTCTCTTCAGAAAAAGCACGGCGGGTAACAGTCTATTGAATGCAAGAAGTGCACACCCCAGAAAATTGGTGGACAGTATCCCTTATGGGGAACTGCTGCGTGCTAAACGCAATTGCAGTACGAGTGAACAGTTTGAGACAGAAAAAGCAAGGATGATAACACGATTCAGAGAAAGGGGTTACAATAACACAACCATACAGGGAGCAGTGGCGAAAGCTGATACTAGAGTAAGGAGGGACCTCCTTAACACTAATGTAGACACAGAAATTGAATCTAAGATCAGGTTCATAACCACCTTTTCAAGCCAGTCTAGTGAAGTGAGTAAGATCCTGAACAGACATTGGCATGTGTTATTGACTGACCAACATCTGAAGCCACACCTGAAAGATCACCCCCAGATCACCTTCAGAAAGAGTACATCTTTGAGGGATGAACTAAGTCCGAATGCGGTGATGGGAAAAAGTAAAATCAAAGACACACCAGGATTCAGATGCTGTAGATCTTGTAAAGCATGTCGCAATAGTGAGAATCGTAAGGAAGTCCTGGTACCTAGCACAGGCAAAACCTTTACAATAAATAAAACCCTAACCTGTAACACCATGTATTGTGTATACTTGTTAATCTGTCCCTGCAACAAGTGGTACGTGGGGAGCACGACTCTGAAGGCAAAGGAGAGAGTGCTCCAACACATGAGGGCCATAAAAAATCATAATGCCCAGTACCCAGTTGCAAGGCACTTCTTTGAGCAACACTACCAAAATGAAAATCTACTCAAAATGGTGGTGCTGGACAAGGTAGACCTAGGACCACGGGGAGGTGACAGAACCACGTGTCTGCGAAAGCTAGAATCAAGAATGATTATTGATTTTGAGTGTACTTACCCACAGGGGTTGAATAATCATGAAGAACTGTCTGTTCATCTAGAAAAGTAACTATCATGATCTAACCATGAGAATGTAAAGCTGATAGAATTGAAGCACAGAATGCCCTATATGATTTTTGTATGCTAAGTATCAGCATGTCTGCAGAATGCCGCAAATCATGTACGCCTAATTGTAAATATCACCTTGTTTTTAATTAATTCACAGATTCTATGCATTTTGGGACTAGTGGAGTTGATATTCCTGGATAGGATCCATTGATAAGTTAATGAGGAACGGTCGCTGTGATGCATTACCATATAACCAAGCGTGAGAGGCTGCTGAACCAATGTCCTGCATTTAATTGCCATCAAGACTGAGCAAACATCCTGATGGGATGTTATCTAACTATAGACCATGGTTATATTTACATTTACATATGAGATAACGCAGTTTATGCCCACTGGGGCGGAAGTTGGAGACAAAGTGTCATGTGGCATGTTTTTGTAAATAATAGCCCACTAGGGCGGTATCAGTGAATAAGAACATTTTGTTTGGCTTTCAGGCTGATATGATGGCGGAATCAAGTGAATATTTATAACTTTGGTTCTCATTACTTTCTTGACCATGTTTAAACATTATATATATTATGACGCATTTTATGCCCACTGGGGCGGAATGTGGAGGAAATGAATCATGTTCCATGTTGCATGTTTTTGTAAATAATAGCCCACTAGGGCCCCCTTTTTTTGCATTTTGGAATAGAATATTATGTTTGCTCTTTGGCGGATACTATGGTAGAATCAAGTGAATATCTATAACTTTGGTTCTTCAAACTCTCTCACCGTTTAAAATCTTTATGCATCGCGACCTTAAAGTGCACCACTCCAATATGTCCGCTCTTTATTTTGCACTGGGTGGGTGTTTTGGAAAGTCCTTCCTTTATGTTTTGATTGGGTTAATGGTAAAAGGACTATGATTTTGTATCCATGACAAACGTGATCAAGCCTGTTTGGTGAAACGCGTTGTTTGTTTTGCTGCCAATAAATTCTCAAGCACAGCAACTTCTGGAGTGTTGTCGTAACGTTTCCTTGCATATGGGAAATCTCTTTTGGATATTTGGGCCGCCGGGACCCTAACGACGACCCGCTCGCGAGCCGGTACTGGCCAGACACCGGAATTGTGGTTTGCATATATATATATATATATATATATATATATATATATATATATATATATATATATATATATATATTACCTACTGGCGGTCGCCAGTAGGTATATATAGTTAGGATTTTTTCCCTATGGGTTTTTTGAAAATTCTATGTCTAATAACTTTGGCGTTTGAGGACGGAATTGGCTGAAATTTTCAGGAAACTGGCACATTTTGTTTCTGAGCAGCCCCTGGAAATTTGGGGGGGGGTTCGTCAAGGGGGGGCCGAGAAAAAAGGGGGGTCCCAAAACGTGTTTTTCCAATGTTAATTTCCATAGGGCGGTTGGCCTCACTTTTAGCCCGAACGGCTGAATGGATTTGAACGAAACTTGGCAAAATTGTAGGGACTGGTAGCCCGATGTGCCTTTGCTAGGTCTCAATATATGTGCTCCAGTGGATTTTGAGAAATTAACGTTCAAAAAAAGATATATATCTGTAACAGCGCACCGGGCAGCGCTCCGCTTCGCGTACTTTTCGCGTTACGGAGCTTTGCGAAGCGAAGCTGATTGGTTCTCCGGCGTCTGTCAACATTCCAAACAGTCCGTAGCGGCCGCCATCTTGTCTCTCGGTAGGATCGAGAGACAAGAGGAGGCCAAAGCGAAGGGGCAAATGACCATAAGGGGGCATAGTAGATGCTCCCTGACCCCCTAGGTTTGATGTGGAGGTTTTAAAAGGGCCCCGCGGGGCAAACAAAAAAAAAAAAAAAATCGAACGGGTGAATGGATTTGCATGAAACTTGGCAAAATTGTAGGGACCGGTAGCCCGATGTGCCTTTGCTGGGTCTCAATATATGTGCTGCAGTGGATTTTGAGAAATTAACGTTAAAAAAAAGATATATATCTGTGACAGCGCTCCGGGCAGCGCTCTGCTTCTCGTACTTTTCGCGTTACGGAGCTTTGCGAAGCGAAGCTGATTGGCTCTCCGGTGTCTGTAAACATTCCAAACAGTCCGTAGCGGTCGCCATCTTGTCTCTCGGTAGGATCGAGAGACAAGAGGAGGCCAAAGCGAAGGGGCAAATGACCATAAGGGGGCATAGTAGATCCTCCCTGACCCCCTAGGTTTGATGTGGAGGCTTTAAAAGGGCTCCGCGGGGCAAAAAAAAAAAAT
Organism: Lissotriton helveticus; assembly: GCF_964261635.1. Taxonomy (NCBI): domain Eukaryota; kingdom Metazoa; phylum Chordata; class Amphibia; order Caudata; family Salamandridae; genus Lissotriton; species Lissotriton helveticus. Next base: position 3,285,201 of record NW_027611653.1, read on the forward strand.
ATATCGTTTTTTTTTGGTGGGGTGCGCCCGGTTAGCGTAACAAAGCGAAGGGGCAAATGACCATAAGGGGGCATAGTAGATGCTCCCTGACCCCCTAGGTTTGATGTGGAGGTTTTAAAAGGGCCCCGCGGGGCAAAAAAAAAAATAATAATAAAAATCGAACGGGTGAATGGATTTGCATGAAACTTGGCAAAATTGTAGGGACCGGTAGCCCGATGTGCCTTTGCTGGGTCTCAATATATGTGCTGCAGTGGATTTTGAGAAATTAACGTTCAAAAAAAGATATATATCTGTGACAGCGCTCCGGGCAGCGCTCTGCTTCGCGTACTTTTCGCGTTACGGAGCTTTGCGAAGCGAAGCTGATTGGCTCTCCGGTGTCTGTAAACATTCCAAACAGTCCGTAGCGGCCGCCATCTTGTCTCTCGGTAGGATCGAGAGACAAGAGGAGGCCAAAGCGAAGGGGCAAATGACCATAAGGGGGCATAGTAGATCCTCCCTGACCCCCTAGCTAGGTTTGATGTGGAGGCTTTAAAAGGGCTCCGCGGGTGGGGTGCGCCCGGTTAGCGTAACGGGAAGCGGACTGGGGAGCGTACTACAAGGAAACAAGAATGATTGACTTTTAACTTATTGTATGTTTATAGTCTTTTTTTTTCTTTTTTTCTGCTGAGTGACGTCTCGGCCTATCTCCACGGGATGCAGTCCCTACCATCTCGGCATTTAAGCCCAGGGGGACCGGTAGTGTGGGAGAGATAACGTCTGTTAACGTTCGATTCGAAGGAAATCAGGAAGTGTTGATAAACATTGTCTGCGCCATTTTGCCTTTTTTCAAATGCCACACTTATCTCCACGGGATGCAGTCCCTAACATCTCGGCGTTTAAGCCCAGGGGGACCGGTAGTGTGGGAGAGATAACGTCTGTTAACGTTCGATTCGAAGGAAATCAGGAAGTGTTGATAAACATTGTCTGCGCCATCTTGCCTTTTTTCAAATGCCACACTTTTGTCGTGCACGGCAGCCATTTTAGATGACTTGACCAGACCCACTCTCTGCACGCTGTCGATCCTTAGCATGGCTCCCCACCCTCGCAAGCATCTCCCCCAGGCACTGGTCACCCCGCTCTCTGTCTTATGCATGGGCAATAAACCTCCCCCCATCTGCGCTGCTCTTCCCTGAGAATCACACCCTGTGCCCGCCCGACACCTCCCTTTCGCCCTATTCACTACCGCACTCTCTGACACTCCTCTTCCTCTGTGTCCGATTGTCCAGGCCGGTCCCAGGCTATCAGCTAGCCCTGCAGATGTAGTTCATGGCCCCAGCTGTAAAGAATCACCCCTCTTCAAAGGAGTTATAGTAGATCAAGGCCCACACCCGATGAGATCCGTCACACCACACGCGTTCCTACTATCTGAAAACCATCCTGTATTGTGATTGGGGAGGGGACCGAGCCTGAAGCGGAAGATTCCAGGGATGCCTCTTTGTACATCAAAGTTTTTACAATTATGTGTCACATTAAAACTAAATAGCACTCCAACAAAGTAGTAGGATTATAAAACTTTAATAACTTATAAATATATACAACAAAACAAAAACAGTAAAAACATTTAAACATTTTTAGGAAAAAAGAAGGAACAATGGTCAGTAGCGGTCGGTTGTGCGAATAGTCCCAATGCAGCACAACGTCCTGATTTCTGGACGGCACCCAGGTGATGTTGCCTGGGTGCCGCACTGATTTGGGTATCCGGCGTGGGGCGTCCCGGGGGGTGGGTCGTCAGTAGCGGTCTGTTGTGCGAATAGTTCCAAGGCAGCAGAACGCGCTGAAATGTGGATGGCACCAAGGTGATGTCCAGTAAGTTGCCGCCCTCCGAATAACGGCGTGGGGCGCCCCGGGGGGGGGGGTGAGGCGGCGTGAACGGGCCTCCCCAGGTGGAGGATCGTCTGCTGTAGTGGGGCACCCCTTTACCGTTTCAGTTGCCATTCCGTCCGCTTTTGGTCCACTGTGTCAAAATCCGCCATTCAGCTGAGTTGCGCCCACTCTTGCGGTGCAGCGATAGGCGGCTGCCACAGGACTCTCAAAATGGCGGCAGGCTCTTTCCTTTTTGGGCCTGGTCCACTGAAATGGCCCTGGGACACCTTGGAAATCGGACGCTAGTCTGCTAGGTCTTGGACCCCATTCTCGAAAGCGTTCCCTCAGCCTTGAGGATTGTACAAAAGTCTTGGGGGCCCCCGACTCCTGCAGGCTTCCGGTGGGGAGCGGCTGCCATGATTGCTCGCGGAATGACCACGACGGAGCCACGAGATGGTGGTGCTTTCCTGCTGACGCCAGCTTCAGTCTGAAACATCCAGAAACAAGGTGGGGCTTTCATCGTTTGGGAAAAAAAAAAGTTTTCATCCAATGAAAAGTGTTATTTTTAGGTCATATGATCAAGCCTTCCATCATTAGGAAACCAAAAGTAAAATGAACCAATGAAAAGTTTTATAAACAAGTCACATGACCTGTTATGCGGCATAGGGCTATAAAAAGCGTAGAAAATCCGTTGGCACGTGAGGCGGCGTCAGTAGCGGACCGATGTGCGAATAGGCCGAAGGCAGCACAACGCGCCAAGATCCGGATGGAGCCGAGGTGGTGTCTAGCAAGTTGCCGCACTGGTGTGGCCATCTTATAATGCTGAAAGTCGGCGTGGGGTGCCCCGTTGGCCTGTGAGTTCGTGTCAGTAGCGGACTGATGTGCGAATAGGCCGAAGGCAGCACAACGCGCCAAGATCCGGATGGCTCCGAGGTGGTGTCTAGCAAGTTGCCGCACTGGTGTGGCCATCCTACAATGCTGAAAGTCGGCGTGGGGCGCCCCGTTGGCCTGTGAGGCGGCGTCAGTAGCGGACCGATGTGCGAATGGGGCCAAAGGCAGCGCAACGCGCCAAGATCCGGATGGCACCGAGGTGGTGTCTATCAAGTTGCCGCACTCGTGTGGCCATCCTACAATGCTGAAAGTCGGCGTGGGGCGCCCCGTTGGCCTGTGAGGTGGCGTCAGTAGCGGACCGATGTGCGAATAGGGCCAAAGGCAGCGCAACAATATTTTCTGAATAGAAGACACCACAAGGCGCTGAGATTCGGTTGGCACCGAGGTGGTGTCTAGCAAGTTGCCGCACTGGTGTGGCCATCCTACAATCCTGCTCCGAATAACGGCGTGGGGTGCCCGAAGGGGGGGGGGAGGCGGCGTGAACGGGCCTTCCCAGGTGGAGGCTCGTCTGCTGTAGTGGGGCGCCCCTTTACCGTTTCAGTTGCCATTCAGCTGAGTTTCGGCCGCTCTTGATGCTACAGCGACAGGCGGCTGCAAAAGGACTCTCAAAATGGCGGCCTGTTCTTTGGATTTGGGCCTGGTCCACTAAAATGGCCCTGGGACACCTTAGAACTCGGACGCTCAAATTTTTTTTTCCTTTCCTCTACATGCAAAAAAGGTAAATGCCCGGTACGTTACACGCTTCATCTGCCACGATGTACTCTCCAGAGGAACCGAAAAAAAATATAGTTATGGTAACTATACCATGCATCGTCATATGGAGAGGTGGCACCGATTAATTATAGTGCTGCATAGAAGAGAGATTTGGAGGAGAACCCCCGACCTGCCAGTACATTCACCAAAGAAGTGGCACTGACAGCATCAGAGGCAAGGGAAACGGTCCCAAATATTTAGAAGAACTTTGGAAAGATTAAAATGACATGTTTAGATTGTGGCAAATTAATTTCATGTGGACAGATGAGTGTTACTCTAATAAATACAGCATATGAACATCATCATAGTCGATGGTTGGTAGAGACATTTTGACTATATCCTGGACCTGCCCGTCCTCGCCAAAAATGGCGCCGGAATAAATGGGATTCGTAACTCCTTGTTGTGTACTGGTTGCAGAACCTTGAAATCACGAGATACGTATGCAGTTTTGAAGCACATGGCGGACGGGGACGAGAATTGATTGAATATTTCGACATCCCTATTGATATTAAGTTCTGATGTGTTATTGATTACTGTACTATTGAAAGTTCGAATTAACGTCACCCATGGTACTTGCCCGCAAATGTATATCTAGATAATTTTATTGTAACTGGCTCTGTCGTATTTTAATTATAAAATGTACGTCCACCGATTCCGCAACTGTTAGACACCTTAGTTCTTGCAACCTAATGGCCCGCCCGTTACGTTCTTCTACAGTGTAAATGTCTACTCATCATATACGATTACAGTTTGCTCCGTGGCCGGCCCACGTGGTTATAGGCCCGTATTTGTATACTGACGTATTGACAATAAAGGTTTTTAAAAGAAAACATGGTAGTAGTTTTTACATTGGTAAAGTTTTTAATAATAGTCACTGTTTTAGAATCAGTAAAAGGCAAGTGAAATAAAGCAGTCCAATTACATGAAGGGTAAAAGGTATAATACGCAGGAACGCAGTAAAGATAAATGGTCAAGGGCTGTTGTGTTTTCTACTCCTGCAACATAAAGTGATCGATAAGAATCTGATATTCAGGCGTATCGGCGACTAAGACAGCAGGCCGAGCCTCTTTTGCTCAACGGCTCCGTCATGGGACGAAGAAACGCCCTTTTTCTCGAAAAAGGAATATATTTTACTTGAAGGACAGTTGTAAATTTTCCGGGAAAGTACATTAGCCTGGAACATTATAACATATGTTTAAGAAAAAATAATGTTCGAAAGTAATAAAAAGCGTAATTTTTAGGTCATATGACCAAGCCTTTCATCATTAGAATAAGAAAAGTAAAATGAACCAATGAAAAGTTTTATTAACAAGTCACATGACCTGTTATGCTTACGTTACGCGCTGCGCGCCGCGCCCCGGATCGCTTCCGGGAAGCTGCGCTTCGCGCACCGGAGCACTTCCGGGTGCGCTAACGCGGCGCGTCATATGACGCATTACGCGACAACGCAGGTCCAGAATATAGTCAAAATGTCTCCACCAACCAGCGATCGGAACACAACCCCTTTCAGCAGGCTAAATAGTTCTGTTAAATGACAACAGAAGGGACAGGCAACAAGAACCATCAGTCAAAGAGGGGAGGGCAAGTTCTTCTCTACCGGGTCACGTTGGGGCGCTACCGGAACTGATCGAATTGGTAGTCTACAGTGTTTCTGGATGTTTCAGACTGAAGCTGGCGTTAGCATGAGAGCACCACCATTTCGTAGCTCCGTCGTGGCCATTCCACGAGCAATCATGCTAGGCGCTCCCCACCAGAAGCCTGCGGGAGTCGGGGGCCCCCAAGACTTTTGTAGAATCTTCAAGGCTGAGGGGACGCTTTCGAGAATGGAGCCCAAGCTCTAGCAGACAAGCGTCCGAGTTCCAAGGTGTCGCAGGCCCATTTTAGTGGACCACGCCCAAATCTGAAGAGCCGGCCGCCATTTTGAGAGTCCTGTGGCAGCCGCCTATCGCTGCACTGCAAGAGCGGGAGCAACTCAAGTACATGGTGAGCGAGACGCTGTAGTCGAAAGAGCAGGCGGTAAACAGCTGAATAGCGGAAGAGGCACAGTGTAGCAAAAGCGGGCTGAATGGCAACTGAAACGGAAAAGGGGCGCCCCACTACAGCGTGTCTTTAGGTGAAACGGATTGTGGGACAAGGTGAAGAATGGAAGAGTCACCAAAAGGCAAAAAGTTCCGCTTGACCCCGGGAGCCGGCCACCTATGTCGGGGGCGATCTGAGGCCACACCAGGGCAACACGACTTGGGGAGGGGGCCGGAGCAAAGCGCCCCCTCAGAGTCCGCGCCATGACACCGTCCCTCGGGGGCCTCCGTCAAGCGGTTCAGGGTGGCACCGCATCACATTGTTTTCAAATGCAGTCACGTCATCAAACAGCCCCCACTTACATTAAGAATAGTGAAACTGAAGCAAGTGCAAATAGGCTTCAGACAGTGTTACAAGCACTCCTCAAAACTTTGAACCATCAGAGTGCATGAGTTTCATGCTCGATCGATTGAGCTAGCCGGATCGGGCAACAAAAAGTATAAAATAGTTATGTAAATAGTTATTTAATAAAATGTTTTATCCTGTTACTTTGCTGGTGTGTTGTATATATTTGTAATATTTGCATAGAGTTTATCGTTATTTTGGGCGGGGTGGGTGGCGGAGCCGAGCTGTCTTGCAGCCATCATGGTGTGGAGTTCAGTTCATCTCACTAGTTTCGTATTTGTCATGAGGGGTTGTTCCTAATGTTTCTATTTTAGCGAGGTCAAAAAGAGATCCCATTAGTGGCCTACTGATTTTGCTCGATTCCTTTTGTTTTTTTACACGATTTTTCGCTATCTGCAAAGACTAAACAGAGTATTGCGACTCTGTGCTTGTTTGTAAATAGAGAATGAACCAAAGAGAACCAATTCTAAAACAGTAAATGCTTGGATAACAATCAATCAAATGGAGAGAGAAGCAGGCACGACGGATTACAACGGGGGCAAAGGCCTGCGTTAACTACCCTTCACTATCTGCAAAGAGAGAGTACTCCTAATAGAATTGAGGGGGGGGGCAGCATTCAAAGCAGATCAGTGTGCATAAACACGAAAATGTTTTTTCTTACCACGTACTTGACAATCGACAGCTTATGATATTTGCTATTAAAAAACCATTGAAATTCACTGAAAAAACCATAGGTTATAGACCATATATAGTTATGAATTAGCATTTACAAAACCTTGAAAATTCACTGAAAAAACCATAGGTTATAGACCATATATAGTTAGGAATTAGCATTTAAAAAACCTTTTTTTACTCACACAAAACCATTGAAATTCCATATATAGTTAGTAGTACTAACTATATATCGCGCACCCGCAATCCACTGCTGATCATGTCACATATTACATCATTCATGACATGGTCAGTGACATCACTGATGACATCACTGATGACATCTCAAATGACATCACTGATGACATCACTGATGACATCTCAAATGACATCACTGATGACATCACTGATGACATCTCAAATGACATCACTGATGACATCACTGATTACATCTCATTTGACATTACTGATCACATCACTGATGACATCATTCATGTGATAATACGATGAACCTCTTCAGACTCTAATATAACCTTAGATACACTCAGTGTAAACAGACACTCACAGACTGTCACTCATCCATGGAGTTACTTACACACCTAGTCAGTCATGCAAAGAATCAATCACACCTCCATTTCCTCAACTATACAGTTATACACACCTTACTTATTCAAACATATACTAACACATATTTACTCTCTTTTACAATCCCTGATACAAGTTCACAATCATCCATACAGTCACTCACACATTTACTGGCTCTTATGCACAGTTATTTATATATGTCAACTCTCACATGTACTGTGTTTTACATATGTACTTACTTTGACATGTAGCACTGAGATATCCATTCACTCACCAATGCACTAATGCACACAGTCAACCGCCCATACAGATGTTTCCACATGCACTTTTGAACCCATACACCTAGTGAATCAACTGCTCACACATCTATGCACAGAGTCATACACCTCCCAGCCACCCATACACACTCTCAGTCTCCCATACAAATGCTTGGACAACCAATCAATAACCCATATAGTTAATCATATAGCTACTGATCAACACATGCAGCAGTTTACATCACAACAGACATAATGATGCACAAATTAAGACAGTTTAGTCACTAACCCATGCACTCAGTGAGACACATTTAATCACTCACTTATACAGTCAGTCACGCACCTACTAAATCCTTCATCCAGACATTTCTACATCTACTCATTCTTCAATATGTAAAACATATTTAAAGTTTATAGAAACATACAGTCACTGGATGTTGTCATCAGTGATGTCATCAGTGATGTCATTTGAGATGTCATCAGTGATGTCATCAGTGATGTCATTTGAGATGTCATCAGTGATGTCATCAGTGATGTCATTTGAGATGTCATCAGTGATGTCATCAGTGATGTCACTGACCATGTCATGAATGATGTAATATGCGACATGATCAGCAGTGGATTGCGGGTGCGCGATATATAGTTAGTACTACTAACTATATATGGAATTTCAATGGTTTTGTGTGAGTAAAAAAAGGTTTTTTAAATGCTAATTCCTAACTATATATGGTCTATAACCTATGGTTTTTTCAGTGAATATATATATATATATAGAATGATGTAATATGTGACATGATCAGCAGTGGATTGCGGGTGCGCGATATATAGTTAGTACTACTAACTATATATGGAATTTCAATGGTTTTGTGTGAGTAAAAAAAGGTTTTTTAAATGCTAATTCCTAACTATATATGGTCTATAACCTATGGTTTTTTCAGTGAATATATATATATATTAGCTATACGAGAGGCTATATGTGTTATTGATTGGTTGCCCAAGTATTTGTATGGGAGATTGAGTTTGTGTGGGGGTGACTGGGAGGTGTGTGACTCTGTGCATAGATGTGTGAGCAGTCTAGGTGTATGAGTTCAAGAGTGCATGTGGAAACAGCTACATGGGCGGTTGACTGTGTGCATGAGTGTATTGATGAGTGAATGGATATCTCAATGCTACATGTCATAGTAAGTACATATGTAAAACACAGTACATGTGAGAGTTGGCATATATGAATAACTGTGCATGAGAGCCACTGAATGTGTGAGTGGCTGTATGGATCATTGTGAACTTGTATCAGGGATTGTATAACAGAGTAAATATGTGTTACTATATGTTTGAATAAGTAATGTGTATATGTGTATAGTTGAGGGAATGGAGGTGAGATTGTTTCTTTGCATGACTGACTAGGTGTGTGAGTAACTCCATGGATGAGTGACAGTGTGTGAGTGTCTGTATACACTGAGTGTATCTAAGGTTATATTAGAGTCTGAAGAGGTTTATCGTATTAGCACAAGAATGATGTCAAATGAGATGTCATCAGTGATGTCATCAGTGATGCCATTTGAGATATCATCAGTGATGTCATCAGTGATGTCACTGACCATGTCATGAATGATGTAATATGTGACATCATCAGCAGTGGATTGCGGGTGCGCGATATATAGTTAGTGCAACTAACTATATATGGAATTTCAATGGTTTTGTGTGAGTAAAATAAGGTTTTTTAAATGCTAATTCCTAACTATATATGGTCTATAACCTATGGTTTTTTCAGTGAATTTTCAAGGTTTTGTAAATGCTAATTCCTAACTATATATGGTCTATAACCTATGTTTTTTTCAGTGAATTTCAATGGTTTTTTAATAGCAAATATCATAAGCTGTCGAATGTCAAGTACGTGGTAAGTAAAAACATTTTCGTGTATATGCACACTGATCTGCTTTGAATGCTGCCCCCCCCCACCTCATTTCTATTAGGAGTACTCTCTCTTTGCAGATAGTGAAGGGTAGTTAACGCAGGCCTTTGCCCCCGTTGTAATCCGTCGTGCCTGCTTCTCTCTCCATTTGATAGATTGTTATCCGAGCATTTACTGTTTTAGAATTGGTTCTCTTTGGTTCATTCTCTATTTACAAACAAGCACAGAGTCGCAATACTCTGTTTAGTCTTTGCAGATAGTGAAAAATCGTGTAAAAAAACAAAAGGAATCGAGCAAAATCAGTAGGCCACTAATGGGATCTCTTTTTGACCTCGCTAAAATAGAAACATTAGGAACAACCCCTCATGAGAAATACGAAACTAGTGAGATGAACTGAACTCCACACCATGATGGCTGCAAGACAGCTCGGCTCCGCCACCCACCCCGCCCAAAATAACGATAAACTCTATGCAAATATTACAAATATATACAACACACCAGCAAAGTAACAGGGTAAAACATTTTATTAAACAACTATTTACATAACTATGTTATACTTTTTGTTGCCCGATTTTGTTGTTCAATCGATCGAGCATGAAACTCATGCACTCTGATGGTTCAAAGGAGTGCTTGTAACACTGTCTGAAGCCTATTTGCACTTGCTTCATCTTCACTATTCTAAAAGTAAGTGGGGGCTGTTTGAGTACGTTTCTGCATTTGTAAACAATGTGATGCGGTGCCACCCTGAACCGCTTAACGGAAGCCCCCGAGGGACGGTGTGATGGCGCGGACTCGGAGGGGGCGCTTGGCTCCGGCCCCCTCCCCAAGTCGTGTTCTCCTGGTGTGGCCTAAGATCGCCCCCGACATAGGTGGCCGGCTCCCGGGATCAAGCGGAACTTTTTGCCTTTTGGTAACTCTTCCATTCTTGACCTTGTCCCACAATCCGTTTCACCTAAAGACACGCTGTAGTGGGGCGCCCCTTTACCATTTCAGTTGCCATTCCGCCCGCTTTTGCTACACTGTGCCTCTTCCGCTATTCAGCTGTTTACCGCCCGCTCTTTCGACTACAGCGTCTCGCTCACCATGTAGTTGAGTTACTCCTGCTCTTGCGGTGCAGCGATAGGCGACTGCCACAGGACTCTCAAAATGGCGGCCGGCTCTTCAGATTTGGGCGTGGTCCACTAAAATTGCCCTGCGACACCTTGCAACTCGGACGCTTGTCTGCTAGAGATTGGGCTCCATTCTCGAAAGCGTCCCCTCAGCCTTGAAGATTCTACAAAAGTCTTGGGGGCCCGACTCCCGCAGGCTTCTGGTGGGGAGCGGCTAGCATTATTGCTCGTGGAATGGCCACGACGGAGCTACGAAATGGTGGTGCTCTCATGCTAATGCCAGCTTCAGTCTGAAACATCCAGAAACACTATAGACTACCAATTCGATCAGTTCCGGTAGCGCCCCAACGTGACCCGGTAGAGAAGAACTAGCCCTCCCCTCTTTGACTGATGGTTCTTGTTGCCTGTCCCTTCTGTTGTCATTTAACAGAACTATTTAGCCTGCTGAAAGGGGTTGTGTTCCGACCGCTGTTTGGTGGAGACATTTTGACTATATTCTGGACCTGCGTTGTCGCGTAATGCGTCATATGACGCGCCGCGTTAGCGCATCCGGAAGTGATCCGGGGCGCAACGCGCAGCGCGTAACGTAAGCATAACAGGTCATGTGACTTGTTAATAAAGCTTTTCATTGGTTCATTTTACTTTTCTTATTCTAATGATGAAAGGCTTGGTCATATGACCTAAAAATTACGCTTTTTATTACTTCCGAACATTATTTTTTCTTAAATATATGTTATAATGTTCCAGGCTAATGTACTTTCCCGGAAAATTTACAACTGTCCTGCAAGTAAAATATATTCCTTTTTCGAGAAAAAGGGCGTTTCTTCGTCCCATGACGGAGCCGTTGAGCAAAAGAGGGTCGACCTGCTGTCTTAGTCGCCGATACGCCTGAATATGAGATTCTTATCGATCACTTTATGTTGCAGGAGTAGAAAACACAACAGCCCTTGACCATTTATCTTTACTGCGTTCCTGCGTATTATACCTTTTACCCTTCATGTAATTGGTCTGCTTTATTTCACTTGCCTTTTACTGATTCTAAAACAGTGACTATTATTAAAAACTTTACCAATGTATATACTACTACCATGTTTTCTTTTAACAACCTTTATTGTGAAAATGTCATTATACAAATACGACCCTATAACCACGTAGGCCGGACACGGAGCAAACTGTAATCGTATATGATGAGTAGACATTTACACTGTAGAGGAACGTAACGGGCGGGCCATTAGGTTGCAAGAACTAAGGTGTCTAACAGTTGCGGAATCGGTGGACGTACATTTTATAATTAAAATACGACAGGGCCAGTTACAATAAAATTATCTAGATATACATTTGCGGGCAAGTACCATGGGTGACGTTAATTCAAACTTTCAATAGTACAGTAATCAATAACACATCACAACTTAATATCAATAGGGATGTCGAAATATTTAATCTATTCTCGTCCCCGCCCGCCATGTGCTTCAAAACTGCATACGTATCTCGTGATATCAAGGTTGTGAAACCAGTACACAACAAGGAGTTACGAGTCCCATTTATTCCAGCGCCATTTTGGGCGAGGACGGGCAGGTCCAGGATATAGTCAAAATGTCTCTACCAACCATCGACTATGATGATGTTCATATACTGTATTTATTAGAGTAACACTCATCTGTCCACATGAAATTAATTTGCCACAATCTAAACATGTCATTTTAATCTTTCCAAAGTTCTTCTAAATGTTTGGGACCGTTTCCCTTGCCTCTGATGCTGTTAGTGCCACTTGTTTGATGAATGTACTGGCAGGTCGGGGGTTCTCCTCCAAATCTCTCTTTTATACAGCACTATAATTAATCGGTGCCACCTCTCCATATGACGATGCATGGTATAGTGACCATAACTATATTTTTTTTCGGTTCCTCTGGAGAGTACATCGTGGCAGATGAAGCGTGTAACGTACCGGGCATTTACCTTTTGCATGTAGAGGAAAGGAAAAAAAATTCGAGCGTCCGAGTTCTAAGGTGTCCCAGGGCCATTTTAGTGGACCAGGCCCAAATCCAAAGAACAGGCCGCCATTTTGAGAGTCCTGTTGCAGCCGCCTGTCGCTGTAGCATCAACAGCGGCCGAAACTCAGCTAAATGGCAACTGAAACGGTAAAGGGGCGCCCCACTACAGCAGACACGCCTCCACCTAGGAAGGCCCATTCACGCCGCCCCCCCCCCCCTTCGGGCACCCCACGCCGTTATTCGGAGCAGGATTGTAGGATGGCCACACCAGTGCGGCAACTTGCTAGACACCACCTCGGTGCTAACCGAATCTCAGCGCCTTGTGGTGTCTTCCATTCCGAAAATATTGTTGCGCTGCCTTTGGCCCTATTCGCACATCGGTCCGCTACTGACGCCACCTCACAGGCCAACGGGGCGCCCCACGCCTACTTTCAGCATTGTAGGATGGCCACACCAGTACGGCAACTTGCTAGACACCACCTCGGTGCCATTCGGATCTTGGCATCTCAGCGCCTTGTGGTGTCTTCTATTCAGGAAATATTGTTGCGCTGCCTTTGGCCCCATTCGCACATCGGTCCGCTACTGACACCATCTCACAGGCCAACGGGGCGCCCCACGCCGACTTTCAGCATTGTAGGATGGCCACACCAGTGCGGCAACTTGCTAGACACCACCTCGGTGCCATCCGGATCTTGGCATCTCAGCGCCTTGTGGTGTCTTCTATTCAGAAAATATTGTTGCGCTGCCTTTGGCCCCATTCGCACATCGGTCCGCTACTGACGCCATCTCACAGGCCAACGGGGCGCCCCACGCCGACTTTCAGCATTGTAGGATGGCCACACCAGTGCGGCAACTTGCTAGACACCACCTCGGTGCCATCCGGATCTTGGCGCGTTGTGCTGCCTTCGGCCTATTCGCACATCGGTCATCTACTGACGCCGCCTCACGTGCCAACGGATTTTCTACGCATTTTATACCCTATGCCGCATAACAGGTCATGTGACTTGTTTATAAAACTTTTCATTGGTTCATTTTACTTTTGGTTTCCTAATGATGGAAGGCTTGATCATATGACCTAAAAATAACACTTTTCATTGGATGAAAACTTTTTTTTTTCCCCAAACGATGAAAGCCCCACCTTGTTTCTGGATGTTTCAGACTGAAGCTGGCGTCAGCATGAAAGCACCACCATCTCGTGGCTCCGTCGTGGTCATTCCGCGAGCAATCATGGCAGCCGCTCCCCACCGGAAGCCTGCAGGAGTCGGGGGCCCCCAAGACTTTTGTACAATCCTCTCAAGGCTGAGGGAACGCTTTCGAGAATGGGGTCCAAGACCTAGCAGACTAGCGTCCGATTTCCAAGGTGTTCCAGGGCCATTTCAGTGGACCACGCCCAAATCTGAAGAGCCTGCCGCCATTTTGAGAGTCCTGTGGCAGCCGCCTATCGCTGCACCGCAAGAGTGGGCGCAACTCAGCTGAATGGCGGATTTTGACACAGTGGACCAAAAGCGGACGGAATGGCAACTGAAACGGTAAAGGGGCGCCCCACTACAGCAGACAAGACTCCACCTGGAGAGGCCCGTTCACGCCGCCTCCCCCCCCCGGGGCGCCCCACGCCGTTATTCGGAGGGCGGCAACTTACTGGACATCACCTTGGTGCCATCGTTCTGCTGCCTTGGAACTATTCGCACAACAGACCGCTACTGATGACCCACCCCCCGCGACGCCCCACGCCGGATACCGAAATCAGTGCGGCACCCAGGCAACATCACCTGGGTGCCGTCCAGAAATCTGGACGTTGTGCTGCCTTGGAACTATTCGCACAACAGACCGCTACTGATGACCCACCCCCCGCCGGATACCGAAATCAGTGGGGCACCCAGGCAACATCACCTGGGTGCCGTCCAGAAATCTGGACGTTGTGCTGCGTTGGGACTATTCGCACAACCGACCGCTACTGACCATTGTTCCTTCTTTTTCACTTTAAATGTTTACTTTTTTTTACTGTTTTTGTTTGTTTTGTTGTATATATTTATAAGTTATTAAAGTTTTATAATCCTACTACTTTGTTGGAGTGCTATATATTTTTAATGTGACACATAATTGTACAAACTTTGATGTACAAAGAGGCATCCCTGGAATCTTCCGCTTCAGGCTCGGTCCCCTCCCCAATCACAATACGGGATGGTTTTCAGATAGTAGGAACGCGTGTGGTGTGACGAATCTCATCGGTTGTGGGCCTTGATCTACTATAACTCCTTTGAAGAGGGGTGATTCTTTACAGCTGGGGCCATAAACTACATCTGCAGGGCTAGCTGATAGCCTGGGACCGGCCTGGACAATCGGACACAGAGGAAGAGGAGTGTCAGAGGGTGCGGTAGTGAATAGGGCGAAAGGGAGGTGTCGGGCGGGCACAGGGTGTGATTCTCAGGGAAGAGCTGCGCAGATGGGGGGAGGTTTATTGCCCATGCATAAGACAGAGAGCGGGGGTGACCAGTGCCTGGGGGAGATGCTTGCGAGGGTGGGGAGCCATGCTAAGGATCGACAGCGTGCAGAGAGTGGGTCTGGTCAAGGCATCTAAAATGGCTGCCGTGCACGACAAAAGTGTGGCATTTGAAAAAAGGCAAGATGGCGCAGACAATGTTTTTCAACACTTCCTGATTTCCTTCGAATCGAACGTTAACAGACGTTGGGACATATTACCAAAGTTAAGCGATATTTATCCCTAACGATGCTTAGCAACGAATTTTTTACCGATAAGCATCGTCAGAAATTATCGCAGATAAACCTTGCTATTATCAAGGTTTATCGCAAATGCGATAAAAAACGTCCGCAATGCATTAATATCGCTGAAAAGTCAGCGATATTCATGCATTACCGAGCTAATGCTCTTAGCCATGTTATCCACCTCCCATTGGATAACATGGCTAAGAACTGCTCAGAGCAGGTGTTACTTTTTGGAGATAAGCGATATTCATGCATTACCGAGCTAATGCTCTTAGCCATGTTATCCACCTCCCATTGGATCACATGGCTAAGAACTGCTCAGAGCAGGTGTTACTTTTTGGAGATATTCGCGCTTAGCTTAGCTTGGTCAATACATGTGTACAGGTTGACCACATCTAAGGTGATCAACAACATTCAAAAAAAAAATATATATATATATATATCAGACACACACGTTCACGTTTTCCAAGAACGAAGTCCAGGCCAGCATTAGTGTTCAAAACCGGATTTATTCCAAAGCTTTGGAATAAATCCGGTTTTGAACACTAATGCTGGCCTGGACTTCGTTCTTGGAAAACGTGAACGTGTGTGTCTGGTCTGTAGGGAGTGGCGATCCCGTCCATGGCCCGCCGCTGACAGAGGCCACCTCAGCTTAATGCCAAAACTTTTTCTTGGATATATATATATATATATATATATATATATATATATATATATATATATATATATATATATATATACATATATGTGTGTTAGTTATATTATGCAGGTAAATGATACAGGTAAATGAACGGTAACTTTTTTCTAAGACAGTTTTGTATTTAAGTAAATAAACATGTTACTTTTTCTTAGATGTTACAAGTATTTCTTTATTATATTTTTTTTACAATTGGCATTTCTTGTACAGTTTGTTTAATCCATTCATTAGTATATATGACTTTCCAGGTTGCAGGTAAATGTTCCATCAATTCATCTGTTAAGTCTTCTATAAGCATGAGCAGTAATTCCATTCTGTGAAGCAGAACCAGTTATTAAACTGCATCCACAACTGCTTTGATAAACCAACTTTACATGCTTAAAAGCATATCACCAATTCACAAAAATGAACTAATAAACATCAGACAATGAGAGAGGAGATGATTTTGGGGGACTCTAACCTAGGGGGAGGACCAAGCAGATGCCTTGAGCACACAGAGCATATCATTCTGAACAATTCAGTGGTGGTCCCATTCTCTTAGAACCACCCCAAGCACAGTTATGGGCAAAAATACAACGAAAAGCCCCTGCAAAGCATTATGGGATAAGATTAGCATCATTATTAGCATTCATGAAAGGGTTTCAATGTTTTTGAATTTGCCTTATCAGGGACATCTTGGGACAACGAGGTGAACTGCAGCTTGATGTATAATATTTTAAATGCTATTGCATTATTTGCCTCATCAGGGACATCTTGGGACGACGAGGTGAACTGCAGCTTGATGTATAATATTTTAAATGCTATTGCATTTGCCTCATCAGGGACATCTGGGGACGACGAGGTGAACTGCAGCTTGATGTATAATATTTTAAATGCTATTGCATTATTTGCCTCATCAGGGACATCTTGGGACGACGAGGTGAACTGCAGCTTGATGTATAACATTTTAAATGCTATTGCATTTGCCTCATCAGGGACATCTAGGGACGACGAGGTGAACTGCAGCTTGATGTATAATATTTTAAATGCTATTTCATTTGCCTCATCAGGGACATCTTGGGACGACGAGGTGAACTGCAGCTTGATGTATAATATTTTAAATGCTATTGCATTTGCCTCATCATGGACATCTGGGGACGACGGGGTGAACTGCAGCTTGATGTATAATATTTTAAATGCTATTGCATTTGCCTCATCATGGACATCTGGGGACGATGGGGTGAACTGCAGCTTGATGTATAATATTTTAAATGCTATTGCATTTGCCTTATCAGGGACATCTAGGGACGACGAGGTGAACTGCAGCTTGATGTATAATATTTTAAATGCTATTGTATTTGCCTCATCAGGGACAAAAGCAATAGAGAATCTCACGCAGCGCTTGCTACGTCAACTACAAGAAGAAAAGATAGACAATAATTAATTAAGAAGATCATTGGAAGTCATCTTAAAAAGAGCTCTCCCCACTTAAAAGACAGCAACACCAAAAAAGCGGGTCACTATACTACAAAAATGGCCGAAAATAACTTAGAAGTGGCAGGCATAAATGCTCACATCATAAAATATCCACCATTTCTTTCCAAAACATCAGCCAAAAAATTTAAACACAATCTATTGAGGAAAAACCCTGACACATTGATCTCGGACCCGTGCTGTAATCGAGACCTAAACGTGATCGCAAACGACATGATATTCTTTACCAGGAAAACGGCTAAATGGCGCACAGTCATTACAGAGAAGCTCAACATACAATCTGTCAGCAATATACCACATGGCACTAAACTAGTGATCACACCGTCACCTAGAATCAAGGCAGACTTGTGCATAACGCTATATAAGAATGGAATAGTGCTTATACAAGCAGCCAATGCCGACTTAGAAAAATTTGACCACATATTCCCTACTTTAAAAGATTATGTAGAGAACACAAGGAAACAACAGCGCCTTCGGAATGGGCAAGTAGATAGCCCAGACTCCATCGATTCTATCAACACAGACATCATGCTACTGAGAGACACACAGGACTCACGACACGGAACGCATCCAACTGACACAGGCGCTAATCGACCTAATGAATATCAACACCCCCAACTAGCATTGTCACTAAATGACACATCTGTGACAAAAGTCAATCGGAATAACGATGGTATAGAGAGCCCAGAAAACCGGTTACCTCGGACTACTACAGCTCTAGCTCCGGCACAAACACAGAGGGAAGAAGCATCGCTGCCCCACCAAGACGTTGAGCCGCAATGCCTAACAAGGCCAGAAGACTCAATGGAGAGGGAAGTCAGGCAGGATGAAATGACTGAAAACGGTGAAAAATTACCCATAAGCACTAATATTAATGCCCCGCAGCAAACACTGAGGGAAGAACCAAGACTGCGCTCACTGGATATGACTTCGCCGTCAGAGAGGCCACGCAGTAGGAACCTAAACATAAATGACCTGGAAAACACGACCACCCCAGCAAGCGCCCCTTGTACAAGTCAAAGGTCAAGTAGGAACACACAAAATAGTCACCACCCAATACTGAAAGGGAGTTAACGTAA
The DNA here is from genome assembly GCF_964261635.1 of Lissotriton helveticus. Lineage (NCBI taxonomy): Eukaryota > Metazoa > Chordata > Amphibia > Caudata > Salamandridae > Lissotriton > Lissotriton helveticus. Next base: position 3,303,589 of record NW_027611653.1, read on the forward strand.
AAGAGCGTCTACCTTACTCATCCCACACAATAGAGACATGGCTAATGGAACCGGAGGCACTAAGGAAAGGAACCTGAGAAAAGGAACGGAACCTACACATGAGGAAACAAAAGATGAGCATCGAACAGAGAGGAGGAACACTACGAATACAGGACCGCAGTCTCAAAAAGAAATTAAAAGAATACAGACACAAATTGACTACATGTCAAAAGACTTACAAAACACACTGAAAAGAGTGGAAAACATCCTGGAACTCACGGTAGATACACACTCCAAAGTTGAGCACATGCAAGAACTACTGCAGATGTCGAGCAGGCAAAATAGACCAAAGAGAACCCTCAGGTACTTAACAGAAGAAGAAACAAGGTCAATACTGAATAGTTACGAACCCGAAGAATACAGTAGAGGGGAGAGAATTAAAACAGTTCCGATTGATGCTAACAGAATATCCAATCAAAATGGAAGGAAACTAGACATCAACAACCTGCAGCAAGTCCATATATCCACGAACCTGAGTGAACAGGAATCTAATAATGCAAGAAAACCAGTGAAATGTATGTTGCTCAACTGCAGGTCAGCTGTAAAGCACGCATCAGACGTTGCTGCTCTTATCATTAATCAGGAAATTGATATAGCTATCCTAACTGAAACTTGGCTGTCGGAATCATCATCACCATGCATGGACCTGTTAGTGCCCCCCCAGTATAACATAGTAAGACTGGACAGACCAAAAAAGATTGGGGGAGGGATAGCCTGCATCCACCGATCTGATATAGAAATCAACCAAATTCAATCCGACCCTATGGAATGCTTTGAATACCTAAGCCTTAATGTTCGATCTACAGGCATTCAAAGTTGCATCCTACATGTCATCTATCATCCCCCAGGAAATAATGCTACCTTTATAGACCAGTTAATGGAGATTATCACGGAAAATTCTAACATTCACTCTAACAACATATTCCTAGGTGATTTTAACTTACACTGGAACGACAATAAGGACAAATTGATCAACACTCTGAAGGACTTCCTGACGGAGTTAAACCTTACCCAAGCATGCACACAACCAACACACTCGAAAGTAGGAATTCTTGATTGGATACTGTCAAGAAGCAATAACATACAGATACAATCAGTTATGCCATGCGACTGGTCGGATCACCACGTCATCACCTTCCTTATGCCAACGCTGAAAAGGGGAAAGACTAAGCAGCCTACTAAACTCAAGAAGTGGACACGGGAGACTAAAGAGTCGAATATCGAACGATTAGTAGAAGAATGTGGGAAAAATCTCAAGTTACCGAATGACATGCAGAACGTGAATGACCTAATAGACCACTTCAACACAACAGTCACAAACTTAGTTAACACCACTATGCCACTAAAGTTAAAAAGAGTGTCGGAAAAGGACAAAAATCAATGGTTTAATGAGGCTCTGAACGAGGATGGATGGAAACTAAGAATGGCCGAAAGGAAATGGAGACAAAACCCGGCAACTCCAGAGTTGAAATCATTAAGAAAAATAAGGAATGAATACAACAAAAAGATCCTGAAGTCTAAAAAGGAATATATTAGATCAGAATTGGATAACGCCAAAAACAGACCAAGGAATCTATTCGAGGTCCTAAAGCAACAATCCAACAAATCGGCAAAATCGGCCCAAGAATCCACTAAAACCCTTCTGAGCTGTGAAGTATTCGCTAATTTTTTCACCGACAAGGCCATCACATTGGACACAGAACTCAAAGCTGAAGCGGACAATCTACTCATCCAACCACACAGTCTGCACAACAACATTCAGACAAACGACCTTGAGGAAACCAAAAACAAAGCGCAATGGGACACCTTCAGAACGTATGATCAGAATACCATCGCCAAAACACTAGCGGACATCAAACCAAATAACCACTTCAATGATCCACTCCCCACCAAATGTTTACAAAATATCAACCACGTCATCATCCCAATATGGACAAAAATAATAAATGCATCGCTATCGCAAGGGGTCCTTCCAGAATGCCTGAAAGCAGGCCAAGTTACACCGATCATCAAGAAACCAACAGCGGACCCAGCAGATCCGAATAACTTTCGCCCAGTCACCAATATTCCATTACTGGCCAAGCTAATCGAGAAATGCGTACAAAATCAACTAAGCCAACACATCACAAACTTCAGACTATTGGACAACTGCCAATCAGGATTCAGAACAGGACACAGCACGGAAACAGCGATCCTACATATCGCGGATGACGCCTTACAGGCCCTAGACCTTAATAGAACATGTCTACTGGTCCTTCTAAACCTATCATCAGCGTTTGACACGGTAAATCATGACAAACTACTAGACAGGCTACACAAGAGGATGGGAATGTCAGGACTGGTACTGAAATGGTTTGAATCCTTCCTTCAGAACAGATCGCAAAGATTCTTGGTCAACCAATCTTTATCCCCCTCTTGTCCAAACTCGATCGGGGTCCCTCAAGGATCTACCTTATCTCCTTCACTCTTTAACCTATACGTTGAACCTCTGACAGAAATCCTCCAAGACGCAAACATATCCTATCACATGTACGCGGACGACACGCAGATCTACATCAAAGTAGCATCTCTAGAGGACATCAAGTTAATCAATGAAGCGTTAAGAAAGACAATGTATTGGTTAACCAGTAATCACCTGAAGCTGAATGCTCAAAAAACTGAATTCCTATTAATTTCACCACCAAAGATCAATTCAGAGACGATAGAGTGGACCAAAATGATCACAGCACTAAACTGCACCCCTACGCTGGTGGACTCAGCCAAATCGTTAGGAGTCACCTTGGATAAGAATCTAGACATGAAAGCACACATCAAAATAATGGCAAAAAGTGCGCGCTTTCACTTGAACTACTTAAGGAAAGTGAAACCGTTCATCTCATCAGCAGACCTCAAACTAGCAATTCAATCCTTCAATCAAAACCCGACCCTGGTCTATTGTGCCACCCGTATTATCGAATTTCTTAACTGTATACGCTCACTCTTTGTATTTTGTTATAATGTTTGATGCACCTGGTTGATTATGTATATTGTTTATTGTTGAAGCACCTGGTTGACTGTGCACACTTTACCCTCTCCACCTCAACGTTCCTTACTTCCCTACTACTGTTGCACCTGTGGGACTATACACCCTGCTCACACCCACCTCAACTGTGCCCACCTTTAAACTCTAAATATTCTAAACACGCTTAAGCAAGTATATGCTCCTTATTATTGCACTTTATACTATTGACGCAATTGTTTGTCTATACACTGTGTACCGACACTACCTCACCTGTGACCTACCTCATGTCCTTTGACCCACCTATGTAACCAGCACCTTGTACCTAACTACCTCATATATTACTTTGTATATACGCTTTATTACTTTGTATTTTTATCCCCATGCCCTTGTAAAGCGCTCTGATATCTGCAAAGATCTTGTTCGCGCTATATAAAACTTTCAAAATAAATAAATAAATAAATAAAAATAGTTATCTCAAGGATTGAATACAGATGTACAACCTTAGCAGGTCTACCAAAAATGTCCACGGCACCTCTAAAAGCATGCCTCAATGCAGCGGCAAGGCTCATCACCGGATCGAGGAAGTTCGACCATATTTCACCTCACCTAAAAGCGTTAAACTGGCTTCCATACGAAGCGAGAATCCAATTTAAAATGGCATGTATCACCCACAAAGCACTCCACTACAAAACTCCGAGTTACCTGGCCCAGAAGATTGAGATATCGGGAGGTTGCAGACCGGCCAGAAGTGCCAAGGAGTTGCTGTTGAGGCCACCCATATTCAGGAAAAAGAAAACCTATGACAGAGCGTTCTCTGGGGCAGCCCCCAGAGTCTGGAACTCACTCCCTCCGAAGATCAGGAAAATTACTAACATTATTACATTCAGAAAGGAAGCTAAGAGCTTCCTAATGAACAAGTTCCTTACATAGTCAAGTACGGACCTCAACGTCACTGCATCGGAAAGGGCACACACGGAGCACCGAATGGAAACTAGAAACAATGTCCAGTAAGCAGTAACGACCTGGAGGCTAAGGCACTGAGAGATCTAGAAGAAGTTGCATAATCAAAGCCAAGACAGTATGGTCTATTCAGGAACCTAGCATTGAATTAAACAGGATATGGGAGAAAAGTTATAAACTTTTATGTCAACCTGGGGACAGACGCAGGTTGAAAATGTCAGCATTATGTTATTCTGGTGTTAGTACTAACCGAATCTACCTCATATCAGTATGATACACCTATTTACGTAAAGTATATCTAACCTACCATAGTCCAGTAGGGCAATGCTATTTGTATTGTAGCAGTAGGTTACACCTAATTGTATGGAACTATAACTACCTACCTCATTCCCTTTAGGGTAACGCTATGTGAATGGTTTATCTAATCTACCTCATGTATAGGTATATGTATTCTGTATTTCTAATCTACCTCCTGTTCATATATTCTGTGAAGCGCTCTGATACCCAAGGGTCACGTTCGCGCTATATAAAACTCTCTAAATAAATAAATAAAAATCTGGGGACGACGAGGTGAACTGCAGCTTGATGTATAATATTTTAAATGCTATTTTATTTGCCTCATCAGGGACATCTGGGGACGACGAGGTGAACTGCAGCTTGATGTATAATATTTTAAATGCTATTGCATTATTTGCCTCATCAGGGACATCTTGGGACGACGAGGTGAACTGCAGCTTGATGTATAATATTTTAAATGCTATTGCATTTGTCTCATCAGGGACATCTTGGGACGACGAGGTGAACTGCAGCTTGATGTATAATATTTTAAATGCTATTGCATTTGTCTCATCAGGGACATCTAGGGACGACGAGCTGAACTGCAGCTTGATATGTAATATTTTAAATGCTATTGCTTTTGCCTCATCAGGGACATCTGGGGACGACGAGGTGAACTGCAGCTTGATGTATAATATTTTAAATGCTATTGCATTTGCCTCATCAGGGACATCTAGGGACGACGAGGTGAACTGCAGCTTGATGTATAATATTTTAAATGTTATTGCATTTGCCTCATCAGGGACATCTAGGGACCTGTGCCCTCGCAGGTGGTCGCTCCCTCCTCGCTGTCCTGCTGCTCGCCTGCCTGCCTGCTGTCTTTCCTGCTGCCTGGACGCTTTCCCGCCGCCGCTGACCCGTAGCTCCGCCTCCCCCCCTCTCCCATTGGTCCTCCCGCCTCCTGCCTCCCGGCTGACCCTCCCTCCCGGCTCCTACTTAAGGGGTCCCTGCCGGGTCACTCACTGTGACCCCTGTGCCCTCGCAGGTGGTCGCTCCCTCCTCGCTGTCCTGCCGCTCGCCTGCCTGCCTGCTGTCTTTCCTGCTGCCTGGACGCTTTCCCGCCGCCGCTGACCCGTAGCTCCGCCTCCCCCCCTCTCCCATTGGTCCTCCCGCCTCCCGGCTGACCCTCCCTCCCGGCTCCTACTTATGACGCCCCCTCAGCGACCGCGCAGCGGACGCGCGCAGCGGACGCGCGCAGCGGGAGCACCGATTGAGCGCCGAAGGTGCGCCAAAGGTAAGTCCGTCTGCACCCGTCCGCGCCTGGCCCGCGCCCAGTGCCAGGACCCCTGGCCCCCACCGTCGGAAGCCGACCCGACGGACCTACGACGCCACCGAACTCAACGCTCTCAACACCGGCCGAACCCCGGGCTGCTACCGAGCCACACCGAGACGCACCCACGGACCCTTCAGCTGCCACTCCTGCAAGTTCACCTGCAACCGGACCCATGCTACACCAGCACCCACCAGGCCGAACTCCAGCACCACCCACCTGAAGTGCATCCTGCTCAACACTCGCTCCGTCCACAGACACGCCGTCGAGCTCTGGAACCTGCTTGACACCACAGCCCCAGACGTCGCCTTCCTCACGGAAACCTGGATGAACGCCTCCTCAGCGCCCGACATCGCCATCGTCATCCCGGACGGCTACAATATCATCCGGAGGGACCGCGTCAACCAGACAGGAGGAGGCATCGCCATCATCCACAGGAACACCATCCGCATCACGACCGACACCGACGATACCCTCGCACCCACCGAACACCTGCACTTCCAGATCCACGTCAACCCCAAGACCACCCTCAGAGGCACCCTCATCTACAGACCCCCGGGACCACGCACGCAATTCAGCAAAGACATCGCCAACTTCATCAGCCCACACGCCCTCCCCTCCGCCGACTACATCCTCCTCGGGGACCTCAACTTCCACATGGAGAACAACAACGACCGCAACACCATCACCCTGCTGGACATCCTCGCCAACCTCGGACTCAAGCAGCTGGTCAACACCCCCACCCACTACGCTGGACACACGCTCGACCCGGTCTTCTCTTCCACCAAGGACATCGCCTTCAGCCACGCCACGGGACTCCACTGGACGGACCACAGCTGCGTCCACTTCAGCTTCAGAAGGACCACGTTCCACCATCACCAGCAACAGGTCCCCCGCAGAAGCTGGAACAAGATCACTGCAGACCAGCTCGCTACCTCACTGAGCAAGAACCCTCCCACCAGCACAACGAACCCCAGCCAAGCGGCCACCAACCTCACGAAATGGATCAGCGACTGTGCAGACGACCTCGCCCCTCTGAAGACCCTGCCCAGCAGACCCGGCAGCAAGAAAGCCCCATGGTTTAACGACGAACTCAAGAGCTCCAAGAAGAACTGCAGAGCACTCGAGAAAACCTGGCGCAGAAACCCAACACCAGACAACATGACTGCCCTCAAGCTCGCCACCCGAAAACACCACCAACTGATCCACACCACCAAGAAAACCGCATTCAAGGAACGACTGGACAACAACGCACACAACAGCAAGGAACTCTTCAACATCGTGAAAGAGCTCTCCAACCCCAACGCCGGAAACAACGACATCACCCCTTCACAAGACCTCTGCAACTCCCTCGCCTCCTACTTCCACAACAAGATCGCGGACATACACAACAGCTTCAGCACTCAACCGACGCACGCCACGATCGACCCACCGCCCCCCACAACCACCCTCCACGCCTGGACCCCGATCAGCACCAAAGACACCGTCCACACGATGAACTCCATCCACTCCGGATCTCCGACAGACCCCTGCCCTCACCACGTCTTCAACAAGGCCGACGCTGTCATCGCACCCCACCTGCGGGACATCATCAACACCTCCTTCGACACCGCGACCTTCCCGGAGAGCTGGAAGCACGCCGAACTCAGCGCTCTACTCAAGAAACCATCAGCCGACCCCACCGACCTCAAGAACTACCGCCCCATCTCGCTGCTCCCGTTTCCGGCAAAAGTCATCGAGAAGACCGTCAACAAGCAACTGGCCGCCTTCCTCGAGACGAACGGTTCTCTCGACCTCTCGCAGTCTGGCTTCCGGGCCAACCACAGCACCGAGACCGCCCTGATCGCAGCTACCGATGACATCCGAACCCTGCTCGACAACGGAGAAACAGCGGCCCTCATCCTCCTGGACCTCTCCGCGGCCTTCGACACGGTCTGCCACCGTACCCTAGTACAGCGCCTCAGCAACGTCGGAATCCAGGAGAAGGCACTGGAGTGGATCATCTCCTTCCTCGCCGGAAGGACACAGAGAGTCCGCCTCTCCCCGTTCAGATCAGAGGCCACCGAAGTCATCTGCGGCGTTCCTCAAGGCTCCTCGCTCAGCCCAACACTCTTCAACGTCTACATGAGCCCCCTCGCAGCCATCGCACGCCAGCACAACCTCAACATCATCACCTACGCCGACGACACCCAGCTGATCCTCTCCCTCACCAACGACCCCGCCACCGCCAGAGCCAACCTGCACGAAGGGATGACAGACGTAGCCAAATGGATGTCGAACAGCCGCCTGAAACTGAACTCGGACAAGACGGAAGTCCTCATCCAGGGATCATCACCCTCCGCCTGGGACGACTCCTGGTGGCCCCCCGCCCTAGGCAGTGCACCCAAACCCACAGACCACGCACGCAACCTGGGCTTCATCCTGGACTCCTCCCTCTCCATGACCAGACAAGTCAACGCTGTCTCCTCGTCGTGCTTCAACATCCTGCGCATGCTACGTAAGATCTTCCGATGGATCCCCACCGAGACCAGGAAGACGGTCACCCAGGCCCTCGTCACCAGCCGTCTGGACTACGGCAATTCCCTCTACGCCGGAACCACCGCCAAGCTCCAGAAGAAACTACAGCGGATCCAGAACACCTCAGCACGACTCATCCTGGACATCCCCCGCCGCAGCCACATCTCCGGACACCTGAGAGACCTGCACTGGCTCCCGGTCAACAAAAGAATCACCTTCCGGCTCCTCACCCACGCACACAAAGCCCTACACAACCAAGGCCCAGGATACCTCAACAGCCGCCTCAACTTCTACGCTCCCAAACGCCAGCTTCGATCGACCGGCCACGCCCTCGCCACCGTCCCCCGCATCCGAAGAGCCACCACAGGAGGAAGGTCCTTCTCCTACCTGGCCGCTAAGACTTGGAACTCCCTTCCGACCCACCTCCGCCTGACCCAGGACCACCTCGCCTTCAGGACGCAGCTCAAGACCTGGCTGTTCGAGCAGTAGCGGACCCCCCCCCAGCGCCTTGAGACCCTCCGGGTGAGTAGTGCGCTATATAAATGCTTTGATTGATTGATTGATTGATTGATTGATTGATTGATTGATTGACGAGGTGAACTGCAGCTTGATGTATAATATTTTAAATGCTATTGCATTTGCCTCATCAGGGACATCTAGGGACGACGACGTGAACTGCAGCTTGATGTATAATATTTTAAATGCTATTGCATTTCCCTTATCAGGGACATCTGGGGACGACGGAGTGAACTGCAGCTCTTTGTAGAATTATTTGGATACTATAATATTCACTTCCCACTGCTAATCTCGTCCCATAATGCTTTGCAGGGGCTTTTAATTGGGACTGTATTTGTGCCCATAACTGTGCTTGTCGTAGTCCTAAGAGGATGGGTCCACCACTGATTCGAATCATTCAGCAAGATGTGCTCTTTGTTTTGAAGGCATCTTCTTGGTTCTCTCCCTAGACTAGGGAGGATCTCAAAATCATCACCTCTCTCACTGCTTGCTAGAATCTTAGTTTAACTTTTGTGAAATTATTATATGCATTTTAGCATGTAAAGAAGAAAAAAACAAAAAAAAACTTATTATATCTTGAATATATGATGATTCTGTTTTAATAATTGGAATTCTGACTGTAGCAACCAATGAGAACTAGCTCTGATTTAAAGTGTTTGTTTGTCTGCGAGTGGAGGAAAATCGTTAGGTTTTATGAAGGCCCTCACCCACCAACCTAGTTGGTGGCATGCTTCATCATCGGGCCGCACCCGAGGTACCGAGTGTACCTCAGGTGTGCTTCGACACCAGGTTACTGCGGAGCGGGTTTTTATGGTTCGTGAGGGTGCTTTGAGTGTGCTCTGAGTGAGGTTTAAAATACTGTCCTAGGGGTCCCAAAGACTGTTTTAATGGTGGGCCCCAGGCAGTCAATAAAAACAAAGGCTTTTGGACGTGCACGGTGGGCTTATGGCCTCCGACGTCCTGTGCGGTCAACTAGTTTCAGCCAGGCCTTTTCTTCTACTGGCTTTCTTCAGGACCTTATATTTGTAGGGTGTTACAGGGGTTTGCATGAGTTTGTCAGTGCCCTGTGTGTAAAGCACACGCTACGGTGCTTATATGTGCAAGAGGTGTTTCCTCTCGAGTTGTACCTGTGGGGGTAAAGAAAACAGACATAACATTTAAGTAAAGTCTCCTTATAGCGGGCTAAAAGCATTCAGTGAGGCCGCGCTGGGTGCCTAGAGGTGACCACAGACAAGGCGATTGTGTTGGCGTCAGTGGCGGGTAGTGAAAGTGTGGCCGATCTCACAATATGCGTTAATGTATGTGAAATTAGGCTTAAGTACCCTAACCGAAGTAAACAGTGGTGAAGGAATAAAATATTAAAAGGGGAGTTGCTTACCCCAGATTTTAGCGAACAACTCAGCATGGAGCTCAGCCGGGGGCCAGGTCATGTGCACTCTAAATTGGGGGAAGAAAAGGAAAAAGGCTGTTGGGGGAGGGGGGTAGTCTGGACCCAACTAGGTAACGGTAAAAGGATGCGCACACAAACACGGCCGGGGGCAGCATGAATGGTGCTTGTACCGTTAACAAAGTCGAGCTCAGGTACTTACTGCGCGATGTCGCTGGGCCCGCAATGAACCTGTTGTCCGGGCAGAGGCTCTGTGAGAAATGAGATTCAGTGTGGAGAGCGCTTAAATACCAGGAGAAAGCGCCAGGTGTTGCTTGTTAGCAGTGTCAGGTGTTCTGGCCTGGGCACTTGTAGCGGGGCGTGTTCAGCTTCCTGTTGTCTTGAGGAGGTGCCTGCTGTAGAGGAAATAGAAGAAAGACCCGCAATAGAGGAAATAGAAGAAAAATAGAAGAAAGGCGTGCATGCTGGTGTATGTAGCGCTTTTTCTAATTTTTCTCATTGGCGCTGCTAGGCAGGATTACAAAAGCCTAGATCGTTTATATGTGCGTGCAAGTGTGCGGTCATGTAGGAGAGTGGTAATCCATATTGGGGCAGTCGCGCTCCATCTGTGCACTGTAATGGAGGGACGCCCTCTCTATTTATGCATATTGCAGCAGCTAGGTGGGACAAAGATGGTAACGTGCGCTAGTATGCAGTGATGTTGATGCATATTGGTTCTCCCACGAAGGGAGGTGATGAACCCACTCTGTGGGGGCTCATGGGGATGTGCAGGGGGATTACACCTGTGGTGTTTCACGCGCTCTCCTTGGAAGGGACATCGCGGGGTCGTGATGGTCCAGTGTGGGTGTATACCCTGGCACGGTGTAGTAAGTCGGGCCGTGGAGGCTCAGTGCCCTGTCGGTGGAGTAAGGTTCGGGGGGCATCTTTGGGCGAGATCTAGTGTCGTCTCACAGAGTGTTGGGTTAGCGCATTCTAAGAAGGAACTGTGAGTGAGTTGGTCACAACCTAGGTGTTAGATCCAGTACGTCTCACTGTAGACGTTTGGCATTGGAACATGTGGCAGGGCAGGGGGCATTCCAGGCCCAGCAAGGGCGCTGTTGGTGAGATGGCACTGGGAGAGTGTGATGTGTCAGGTATTGACAGGGGGGAGGCCTTATCTACTGAGGCTGTTCCAAGGAATATTATAATTCAAACCCTCCATGTGGGTTGACAATCTGTAGATCCAGCGTTGTTCTTTGGACAGTGGGTGCTTCTCGTTGTCTGTAGGGTGGACAGGGATCTGCTCGATGACTGTCCATATGAGGTCATTGGTGGTATGTCCATGCCTTAAGAAGTGCTCTGTGAGTTTGCTGATAGTCTTCTTGCACCGAACCGTACTTCTGTTTCCACTGATTCTGGTGCGTACTTTTCTCGTGGTCATCCCCACGTATCGGAGCTGGCATGGGCACTCAATCAAGTACACTAGGTTGGTAGAATTGCAGTTCGTGTGCTTGCGTTGGTGCCATGTTTTACCCGTTTCCAGACTGAGGGTTTTGGTATGTTATGTTATGTTAAAATAGCTTATGTAGTGCTCAGCTGCCCCAGCAAAGGGGCGTCCCGGCGCTTTGTAGCAGATAGATAACTGACTCCGATGAGATTCAGCAGGGCATAATTCCAGAAAAGCTTAGTTTAGGGGGACGAGATGGGTTTTGATTGCCTTTCTGAAGTCCAACAGGCCTTCCAGTTCTCGTATGTGGGCTGGTAATGAGTTCCACAATTTTGCTGCTAAGTAGCGGAAGGAGCGTCCTCCCGCTCGGCAGCGCTTAATCCAGGGTACCCTGACTAGATGTTGACCTGCAGAGCGTAATACACGAGTTGGAACATACGGGGTCAAAAGGTTGCAGAGCATTTTAGGAGTAGCAAGTTTTAAGATTTTGAAAGACAGGCATAGAGTCTTAAACTGAATTCGCTGAGCCATAGGGAGCCAATGAAGCCTCCGGATGGTATCAGAGATGGAGCAGAATCGGGGAAGGCCTACTAAGGCTCTAGCAGCCGAATTTTGGGTGCGCTGCATCCGAGAGATCTCTGCTCGATTGGCTCCCAGCAGCAGGGAACAGGCGTAGTCCAATCAGGAAAGAACCGTGGACTGGGCTATCAGCTGCCTTGTAGATGAGTCAAAGAACTTTAAAATAGGTCTTAGACCTCGTAGAATGCCAAAGCATGTAGCAGCGACTCTTTTTTGGTCTGCAAGAAAAAATTAAGGGAGGAATCCAGCCAGACCCCCAAGTTTTTGACTTCTGTTTTGGGTTCTGGGGCTTTACCCAGAGCATTGGGCCACCTGTGATCACACCATAGGTCTACGTTTTTTCCAACCAGTAGCACCTCTGTCTTATTTGCATTTAGTTGCAGACAGTTAGATGTCATCCAGTCTGCCACGGCAGTCAGGCCGCTTTTAAACCTGGAGACATTTGCGGCCGATCCTTCCGTTAGGGCAACCACTAGCTGCGTGTCGTCAGCATATAAGACGATGGCGAGGTCCCATTATTTGGCGACAGCAGCTAGCGGCTGAACATAAAGATTAAATAATGTGGGGCTCAATGCCGAGCCTTGGGGGACGCCCTGCTCAATAGGATGTGCCTGAGATAGGAAAGGAGGGGTGGAAACACGAAATGACCTCTCGGTCAGAAAAGATCTGAACCAGGCAAGGGCCATATCAGTGATCCCTGCCTCCTCAAGCCGGTGGAGCAGAATCTTGTGGGAAACAGTGTCAAAGGCAGCACTGAGATCTAACAGGATCAGTGCCGCCGTTTGACCATGGTCAAGGATAGATCACAGGTGTTCCGTCATGGCCAAGAGAGCGATCTCGGTACTATGACCAGCGCGGAAACCATGTTGTGTTTCATCCAGAATGTTATTGGAGCTCAGAACGTTGATAAGTATAGAATTAACATGTGATTCTGCCACCTTCGCTATCCAGGGAAGAAGAGAGATAGGCCTGAAAATTTCTGGCTTCATAGGGTCTAAATTAGGTTTTTTAAGGATGGGAGAGACCCACGCCTGTTTCCATTTCACCGGAACAATGGCGGATGAGAAAGAGGCATTAATCAGCTGGTGTAGCAGGGCCATACAGGACAGAGAGGATTCTCTGAACTGGGCAGCTTTCAGTGGATCAGCCGGAGAGCAGGACTTAATTTTCAGTCAATTGGCTAAATTCTTCCCATGAAATCTCAGGAATAGCTGTCAGATCAGAGGCTAAGGCTGGTCTAATGAAAGGAGATGGACCGGGCATAGTCATGGAAGAAAAAGATTGATAAATAGCCCGAATTTTCTCCACGAAGAAGGAGGCCAATTCTTCACATTGGGATTCTGACGTGGGAATAAGTGCTGGAGATTTTTTGGCACTGAGATCTGTGAGAATTTTGAAGATGACTTTAGCGGGGGTTGGAGCTCAATTTAATCTCAGAAGCCTAGTACTCCGCTCGAGCCCTGCATACAGCTCTATGATATGTTTTAAGTTCGGCTAGATAGTAAGCTTTTTTTCGGGAGCATAGACTTTCCTCCACTTGCGCTCATACCTTTTGCATGTCTTCTTCAGGGAAGTCAAGGTGTCATTATACCAGGGGTTAGAATCCTGTGTGCGACCCTTAATCCAGGTTGCCGGTATAAGAGTGTCAAGTGCCCGGGTGATCCAGGCACAGAATGAATCATATCCTGTCTCGACAATTACTAAAAGGGCCTAAAGGGTCCGCACCTAAGAGTGCGTGGAAATCTTCAAGTCGAAACTTGCACCACGGTCTTTTAAATACCGAACGTTGAGTATTGTTGTGTGAAGATGCAGGTGTGGGAATGGTCATTTCAACTAGGAGATGGTTGGACCAGGCCAGAATAGTCAGATCCAGGTCCAGATCAAAGTGGAGGTTAAGATCGCCAAAAATGCTAAAATTATCCGATTCCACAGCAAATGCTCCAACTGCCTCTAAGAGAGCATTGTTAAAACCGGAGGCAGGTCCGGGAGGCCTAAATATTAATTAGGGCTCCCTGTTTTCCGTTTTTCCGGATTTTTACATATAATTACAGACAGAAAACAATGGGTTTTCTGTCTGCATTTATTTTTAAAAGTGGATAAATACAGAAAATTGTGCTCCTTTAAAGAGACTCTCAATGCTGTCTTTGATGAATTATAGGTCAGCAGCTGAGCCTATGGACAGCATGGTTAATGAAAAAACAGGACAAAATGTATTTAAATAAAAGCATATGTCAACATACATGTAATCTGTGCACTGCACTGCATCTCAGGGCACTATGAGTCTGTGCACTGCAGTGCTTCTTAGGACACTATGAATCTGCGCACAGCACTGCTTCTTAGGACACTATGAGGGATCTGTGCACTGCAGTGCATCTTAGGACACTATGAGTCTGTGCACTGCACTGCTTCTTAGGACACTATGAGTCTGTGCACTGCACTGCTTCTTAGGACACTGTAGGCCCGATTCACAGAACTAACTTAAGACAAAATCCGAAACTTACTACCATTTTGCTATTCACAGAAGGCACTTACTCATTTTGGTATTCACAGAAGGCACTTACTCATTTTGGTATTCACAGAAGTTAGGAGTCCTAACTTTGGGACTCCTAAATGCCTTCTGTGAATATCGATTGGTATTCACAGAAGGTATTTAGGAGTCCGAAAGTTAGGAGTCCTAACTTTACTACTACTAAATTGAGAAAAATCCTAATTTTAAGACTTTCGGTATTCACAGAAGGCATTTAGGAGTCCTAAAGTTAGGAGTCCTAAATTTACTACTACTAAATTGAAAACAAATCTTAACTTTAAGACTTTCGGTATTCACAGAACACATTTAGGAGTCCTAAAGTTAGGACTACTAACTTCTGTGAATACCGAAATGAGTAAGTGCCTTCAGTGAATACCAAAATGAGTAAGTGCCTTCTGAGCAAAATGGTAGTAAGTTTCGGATTTTGTCTTAAGGTATTTCTGTGAATCGGGCCCTATGAGTCTGTGCATGCTGCAACTCATCTTACTTCACTGAGGAAGCTGCACTGCACCTTACTGTACTATGAGGAATCTGTGCACTGCACTGCATCTCAGGGCACTATGAGTCTGTGCACTGCAGTGCTTCTTAGGACACTATGAATCTGCACACTGCACTGCTTCTTAGGACACTATGAGGGATCTGTGCACTGCAGTGCATCTTAGGACACTATGAGTCTGTGCACTGCACTGCTTCTTAGGACACTATGAGGGATCTGTGCACTGCAGTGCATCTTAGGACACTATGAGTCTGTGCACTGCACTACTTCTTAGGACACTATGAGTCTGTGCACTGCACAGCTTCTTAGGACACTATGAGTCTGTGCATGCTGCAACTCATCTTACTTCACTGATGAATCTGCACTGCACTGCACCCTACTGTACTATGAGGAATCTGTGCACTGCACTGCATCTCAGGGCACTATGAGTCTGTGCACTGCACTGCTTCTTAGGACACTATGAGGGATCTGTGCACTGCAGTGCATCTTAGGACACTATGAGTCTGTGCACTGCACTGCTTCTTAGGACACTATGAGGGATCTGTGCACTGCAGTGCATCTTAGGACACTATGAGTCTGTGCACTGCACTGCTTCTTAGGACACTATGAATCTGCACTGCAGTGCATCTTAGGACACTATGAATCTGTGCACTTAAGGGCATCTTAGGACACTATTAATCTGTGCACTGCAGTGCATCTTAGGACACTGAGTCTGTGCACTGCACTGCTTCTTAGGACACTATGAGTCTGTGCACGCTGCAACTCATCTTACTTCAATGAGGAATCTGCACTGCACTGCACCTTACTGTACTATGAGGAATCTGTGCACTGCACTGCATCTCATGGCACTATGAGTCTGTGCACTGCAGTGCTTCTTAGGACGCTATGAGTCTGTGCATGCTGCAACTCATCTTACTTCACTATGAGGAATCTGCACTGCACTGCACCTTACTGTACTATGAGGAATCTGTGCACTGCACTGCATGTCAGGGCACTATGAGTCTGTGCACTGCAGTGCTTCTTAGGACACTGAGTCTGTGCACTGCAGTGCATCTTAGGACACTATGAGTCTGTGCACTGCAGTGCATCTCAGGGCACTATGAGTCTGTGCACTGCAGTGCATCTTAGGACACTATGAGTCTGTGCACTGCAGTGCATATCAGGGCACTATGAGTCTGTGCACTGCAGTGCTTCTTAGGACACTATGAGTCTGTGCACGCTGCAACTCATCTTACTTCACTGAGGAATCTGCACTGCACTGCACCTTACTGTACTATGAGGAATCTGTGCACTGCACTGCATCTCAGGGCACCATGAGTCTGTGCACTGCACTGCTTCTTAGGACGCTATGAGTCTGTGCATGCTGCAACTCATCTTACTTCACTATGAGGAATCTGCACTGCACTGCACCTTACTGTACTATGAGGAATCTGTGCACTGCACTGCATCTCAGGGCACTATGAGTCTGTGAACTGCAGTGCTTCTTAGGACACTATGAGTCTGTGCACTGCAGTGCATCTTAGGACACTATGAGTCTGTGCACTGCAGTGCATCTCAGGGCACTATGAGTCTTTGCACTGCAGTGCTTCTTAGGACACTATGAGTCTGTGCACTGCAGTGCATCTTAGGACACTATCAGCCTGATTCATTAAGAACGGGATTTGCGAGTCTCAAATAGCGAAAAAATGCGAACCGCTATTGAGAACTCGCAAATCAGAATTCATGAAGATTACCGGGAAAAGAAAGCGACTCGCACGCGGGCGCAAAATCCGTTAGCGACTAACGATAATCGCAGAATAATCGCTATTTCCGGCTACCTGCTTCGGGAATGCGAATCGCAATCTTGCGCGATCGGGAAAACAGGAAGTCGCTTTTCGAGCTCAGTCATGACATCACAACCAGGAAGCAGGCAGTTCCCACCCCCATTCACCACAGTGAGGCAGACCTCGAGGGAGCAAGTTGGAAAACAGCAGCTATTCTGGTGATTGCGAAAGTGCTACTACTCTGCTGCCATGTCAGAGGAACCTGTTCCTGGCCCCAGCAACAGCACAGGGCGGAAGAGGAAGCTAAAGTTTTCTGAGCAGGAGCTCGAAAATTTGATAGAAGGGGTGGTGGCCAACCACGACAAACTCTTTGGGAAAGACTCCAGGAAGGTCCCGGAGCAAGACAAAAGGAGGATCTGGCTGGGAATAGCCTCCAGTGTGAACTCCGTGGGTGTGGCCGATAGGTCACTTGAGGAGCTCAAGAAACGATGGTATGACCTCCGAGGTCGTGCCAAGGAGAGGGTGGCGGAGCGCCTTGGAGAGTCATCGGGCACTGGAGGTGGCGGACCTACAGTCCCTCCTAACACACCCTTGGAGGACCAGGTGGAGAACACCCTTGAGAGGGAGGCGTGCGTTGGCGTCACACATCTGGACTCCTCCCGCCCCACCCAAGACACCCAAGGTAAGTGGCATGCGACTGCGACCCTGTCCCCTATGACCGTCCCTGACCAAATAGGCTCACATAATGTCCCTTAGTCATGCCATTGTTGCGCATCAGGAAATGCCCTGAAGCATTGTGGGAGATGTAGTTTGTCCACAATGTAGTAGTACCACAATGCAGCCAGACAGGTTCCAAAGTACGCAAATCCACAGCCATCCAGGGAATGTCACCCAGCATGCATGTAACATCAGCACGTCTGACAGTCACATGCAACTAATGAGTATCCACTTACCCTCACAGGTGGCGCAGAAAGCAGCGACAGTGAATGGCTGCAAATAGATGAGGAGGCCCAGGAGGAGGATTTTCCACCACAAACCCAGGCACCAGCCCCTGCCGCTGCAACAACACCAGCAGCCAGGCCCCCCACCGTTGTGCCCCCTGCATCTGGCGGACCACCCACAGCCAAAGCCAGGACCCCCACCGTTGTGCCCCCTGCATCTGGCGGACCACCCACAGCCAAAGTCAGGACCCCCACCGTTGTGCCCCCTGCATCTGGCGGACCACCCACAGCCAAAGCCAGGCACGCCACTAATGTGCCTCCAGTCCCTGCCGCACCAGCAACGCCTGCTGTGACACCACCTGCAGCTGGTGCTACAACATCTGGGCCTGCGACAGCGCCAACACAGCGGCCAGCCACAGGGACAGACCAGCAGAGCAGGCGTGGGAGGTCTCGCCATCACACCACTGCTGCAATCAGCAGGAGGGGCAATGGACAGAGACATGCCTGTTTGAGCGCCGAAAGACGCATGTTGAGGATTCATCAGCGCCAGTCACAGCAGCAAGGTGCCATTCAGCTCCAGCTCCACAAGATTGGGCGCAATGTGGCCGGAGTGGGAGACCGCATGACGGCGGCCATGGGCCGCATGACTGCAGCCATGGAGGCCAACACTGCTGCGATGATTAAGCAGCGCAGTGCAGCAAGCCGGCGCCACCACCAGCTCATGAGCCGGCTGGCCTCCTACAGCAGGTCCAATTATGTGGCTGCAAATGCCACTTCACAGTTGTCGCGGCGGTCACTAACACAGCAGCACCAACTTGTACAGTGCTGTGAGGACATCACCAGGGTCCTGGAGCACCTCACCACGGCGGTTACGGCACTACACCCTCCTGCTCTACCTGCCACTGTAGGGGGTGACGATGGCAGTGAGGGGGCATCCAGCATCAGCAGCCAATCTGCCACACTAGTCCCGCCACTTAGGCGCAGCACCAGGGCAACGCCAGGTACAGGTGCCCCGGAAGAGGAAGAGCCTCAGAGGCGCTTGGGCATAACGCGCAGGAGGCGCAATTGACTCTATCAGACAATCACTGGCACAGGCTGACTATAAGCCTGCCCTGTCCTTTGACACTGCAGTATGGAGGAATACTGTTAGTAGTAAATAGTTGTACTGGTTACATTTTTTGTGAATGAAACAAATATATTTATTTTGCAGCACACATTAGCGTTGTGTAATCATTACATTTTGCATGCAATTGTGATTTGTGGGGTGAGGGAAGAGGGTGGGCTAGAAATTGTTCTCTGTGATGTGGTTGCGACGTCTGTGGCCTTCAGCTGGGTTCTCCCCGCGTGCATGGTGCGCATGTGCTGGTGGCCGGTCGTCCCCTTCTGATTCCTGCCTGAGATGTCAACAGGTATCCGGCGCTTGGTTGCAATGTTATGAAGCATTGCACAGACAGCCACAATGCGGCAGTACACAGCAGGACTGTAATACATGGCCCCACCTGTCTTGTGCAGTATACGGAACCTGCTCTTGAGCAGGCCAAATGTCCTTTCTATACAGTTCCTTGTCCGGATGTCCGCAACATTGTAGCGCCGTTGCTGAGGTGTGGCAGGGTTGAGGTAAGGGGTCAGGAGGTATTCCCGTAGGGCGTAGCCACTGTCACCTGAATGAGAGGAGCAGATGTTGATTGCCTGTGCAGCGCAGTTACTTCATAGCAATGTGACATTGTCGACAAAGTGTACTTACCAAGTAGGTGTCCTTCCCCAAACTCTCCCCTGAGCAGTCGTGTGTGGAGTCCGCTGTGCCTGAAGATAAAAGAGTCATGGGTACTCCCTGGGTACTGGGCGACAATGTCAGTGATGATGGTCTTGGCATTGCAGACCATCTGTATGTTGAGGGAGTGGTAGGACTTTCTGTTGCGGAACATATACTCCGTGGCAGCTAGTGGGCAGATGGCGACGTGGGTACAGTCTATGCAGCCGAGGACATGGGGAAAATGGGCTACATTGTAAAATTGTAGTTTTGTCAAGTCCAATTCCTGTTGGCTCGTGGGAAATGTGATGTGACGGTGGAGCTGGGTGAGCATGGCGTCAACGAAAGTGTGGAGGCAGCGTGACATGGTGGGCTGGGATATCCCCCCAGCAGCCGCTACTATGCCCTGGAAACTCCCGGAGGCCAGGAGGTGCAGGCTACACAATACCTGCACATGTGTAGGCACCGAATTGTTTCGCCTTGTTGGGTGCTGCATGAGGGGGTCAAGTTCATGTATCAGCCAGATGATCATTTCCCCATTCAGCCTGTATTTAGCAAATATCTGTTCTCTGGTTTGGCCCAGCAAGGTGACCCGCTGGCGGTAAATCCTTTCCTGCCTCATGCGTCTCCTCCGTGCTGCTCGCTGTAGCCTTCGCCGCCTCACCACCATGTACATTCCTGGCATTGTGGAACGCCTAATGCTGCTGCTGAATGTCCTTATGTGTGATTGGTCAGGCCTGAACCTGTTGGTGATTGGCCAACGGTTTTTCAAATTTTACTTATTCATGGCTTTTATGGTTACCACCTGCTTTGAGTTGTCCTTAATTTGCGCCGCGCAAACTGCGATTTTGGGGTTTTTCGCAATTGTAGATTTTTCATGAATGCCGATTGAGAATATATTGCGTTTCGCTATTAATTTCGCAGATTCCGTGGTTGGTCGCTTTTTCCGTATCGCTAATGCTCGACTACCGGGAATCTGCGACTTTTATAGCGTAATCGCTATTATGTGTTAGCGTATTCGCTATTATGTGTTAGCGATTTCGCTATTTTGTACTTGAATGCCAATTACGTAAATTGCACCCGCAATTGCATTTTCGCAGCGATTGCGGGCGCTATTTCGCTTCATGAATCAGGCTGTATGAGTCTGTGCACTGCAGTGCATCTCAGGGCACTATGAGTCTGTGCACGGCAGTGCATCTTAGGACACTATGAGTCTGTGCACTGCAGTGCATCTCAGGGCACTATGAGTCTGTGCACTGCAGTGCATCTCAGGGCACTATGAGTCTGTGCACTGCAGTGCTTCTTAGGACACTATGAGTCTGTGCACTGCAGTGCATCTTAGGACACTATGAGTCTGTGCACTGCAGTGCATCTCAGGGCACTATGAGTCTGTGCACTGCAGTGCATCTTAGGACACTATGAGTCTGTGCACTGCAGTGCATCTTAGGACACTATGAGGAATCTATGCACAGGAGCTGCCCGTGCAGGTAAGGGTGGCGGGCAGGGAGTGAAGAGCCGACGACGAGGGAGAAGATCGCCAGCCCACAGCAGCTATACTTAGGGTGACCAGAATTTTAAAGCCAAAAACCGGGACATTTCCCAAAAATAGAAGAAGGACTACAATATTACTTCAAGCGATGAGAGCGCTCCTCAGCAGAGAATTACAGAACAGGCAGTAAGAACATACATAAAATGTAATTTGCCTGTTAATTAAACTGCTTTCTTGAAATAACTGCTAACTTTCCTTGTTTTGTAAAACATAAAAAAGGGAAACGGCCACTACAACGCGGCCGTTTCCACAGAAACATTAACCACGCATGCATTACAACGCATGCGTGGTTACCATGAAAGCCTTTACCACGCATACCTTTACTACGAGGTACGTAGTAAAGGCATATGTGGTAAAGGCTAACATTAAAAAGGGGGGCTTGGGGGGGTCTCCCCCCCCAAAAAAGACTCACCTAAAGTCACTCAGCGTCGTTTAAGAGGAAACGGAAAGAAACTTCCGCTTCCTCTTAACGACGTACGACGTCACCACGAACAATGAGTGTAAAAGGTTACTCGTTGAAATAGCATTCCGTTGTAACGCATGCGTGGTAAAGGCATGCGTTGCAACGGAATTCGTGGTAATAACATACAACCCATAAAAAACACCTCTCTAAAAACCGGGACATGAGCTACATTTCTTGAAATTTACTGGGACAGCTGGTTAAAAACGGGGACCCCTGGTCACCCTAGCTATACTGTCTGTGTGTGCCTGGGCGAGAGGCTGGTAGACTCTACCCCCGAGAGAGATGGACTACTTTTCAACCAGAGCGCGGACCCAAGGTCGTCCAAAAATTAGCCAAACCTTCTCCTCAGCGGCACTCGTGGTCCAGCTGATTTAAGAAGGGCGATAGCAATTGTTAAATGTGCAGTTATTGTCCTCTGCTCCGAGCTGGTTCAATGGCGCGCGCTTTCAATGTTACGCCGACCCCCACATGCGGACGTCACGCGGCCACGAGCTCGGACAGGCGCGTGCACGTCATGCAGAGTCTATCCCTGAGGTGAGGTCTCACGAATGCCAAGTGTTATTTATTGTGTTCGGGGGAAGGGTTTGCCGTCTTTGCAATGCATTATGGGCCACCGGATGTGCGTTGGGAGGCTGTCACGCGGTACAGGAAGTGCCATCCTAACACCGGATGTGCGCCGGGAGGCTGTCTCGAGGCACCAGGAAGTGCCATCCTAACACCGGATGTCCGCTGGGAGGCTGTCTCGAGGCACCAGGAAGTGCCATGCTAACAGCGCTGCTCAAGGAAACAAGCATTTGCATATGCAAGTGATCACGCGTCAGTGATAGTTTGAGCTGCTGGAGCTGCAGGGAAGGAGCGCAGCTCGTAGATTGTCCGCACCATCAAACACCCTCTGCACTCACACCCGGATACTGTGAGCCAGCACCTCCCCGCCTTCACACGCATGGCACTTTGTGTGGCTTTAAACGCTAATATGAGGAACACAAGTGTGATCCATTCCGATGTGGATTCATGAATGTGTGCTCCTGAGAAGACACGGACGAACAAGTAGCCGTTGTCATGTATGAGGAGGCTTGAGTTGGACTGGGACCTCTAGGGACGGCCCCTGGTACTGCACGCTGGTGCATGCACAAGCTGCAGCCTGGCTGACCTGACCATGAGGGTGCTGCTTCCAGCATTCCCTCCTCAAACCAGGGGCCTCATTTATGAGGCTGTGCGTCACTTTTACGCCGCCGGTGCGTCACTTTTTGTGACGCACCAGTGGCGTAAAAAATGCGCCTTGTTGCGCCATATTTACAAAGTGACGCATCTAGGTAGATGCGTCACTTTTTAAACCCCTGCGCCACATTATACCTGCGCCAGGTATAATGTATGCAAGGGGGGCGTATTGACGCAAGAAAGGGTCGTAGAAGTGACCCAGTGAAATCTATGAGATTTCACTGCGTCACTTTTAGGACGCTGTTGCGTCAAAATCTTGCGCCTGCCTCACAGCAGGCGTAAGACTGACGCAAGCCCTTTAACGTGGGGCTTGTCCCATGTGAAAGGAAGCATTGCCGGAGTAGCGTCACTTTTGTGACACACTCCAGCAATGCGTCACTTTTGCGCCTACAGATACGTCAGAAATACTGACGTATCTGTAACTCCTTGCGACATGATGCGTCATATTATAAATATGACGCATCAATCATGTCGCAGGGAGAGCGCAGTGAAAAGTGTCGCATCGCTGTTTTCACGCAGCGATGCGTCACTTTTCATAAATGAGACCCCAGGGGTTTATGCTGCCCCACTTCATTAGGGACTTATAAGTAAATTAAATGTGCCAATTGGGTGTAAGTCAATTGCAAAAATGGTTGGAGGCGTGAGCACAAGCGCTCTAGCACTGGTTAGTTGTAGGAAAGTGCACAGAGTCCTAAGGCCAGCAGAAACAGATTTCATCAAACATGAGTGGAGATGGCAAACACTTTGAAGGAAGACCACGCTGACGGCTGGCAAGTCTAACAGCATCGTTTAACAACCACATATTACCCAATAACAAAATAGGGCTTCAGGCACAGCTCCATACACCCGAGGCCTAAGAATGTTTCTGTCTTTGTCTCAGGCCCTAATTGTACTAAATACTGATTTGCTCAAAACTTTGGCTGATGAGTCAGTGAAGGAAACTGGCTTATAACATTAAGAATCCCAATGCTTCCCTTTTTTAAAATTGAGCTAATCCAGGAAGTTGACCACGAAGGCGGGATTTTATTAGAGTTACAATTTTTAAAAACATTAGTAAGGAGCCCAGCGCATCTAGTCCAGGTGTCCTAAAGGCCTCGACAACCTCCCCAGCTCCATTCTAAGATAAGAACCCCATATCTTAAAGTCGGTACTTGAGGGGTAGTATACTGATTGATCACTCATGTGATAAATGGTAGAGAAATGGGTAACCCACTGGTCAGCGTTGATATGAGGAGTAACAAAGGGCAGTATACTCTCCCAGCTGCAGACCTTACGGACCACCTGCCAAAGCACTATCGGGCATTTATTCTTGCGGCTTCAATAAGGACACAGATTGATTGACCTGATCTCCCTTTTCCTAGTTCTAATGGTAAGTTTATAAATGAGACTGAGATGGACCACCCCTACTCTGACCCTGGAGACCTTGGCAAGGAGATGTCCTGGGTGTCTATTTGCTAGAGAACACGCAGCATTTAACCATTTGGGAGGTTATTCGGAGCAGGGAAAGATTGGTTTCATGAGCAGAGATGTGGCTGTGGCACACAGCGCCGACTGTAACGTGTCGAGCCATAGGCACTCATATCACAGACACAGTGTTAGGGTTTCTGGAACTGGACCACAGAATGTGTGCCCGGCCCCTTTAATTACCAGGGTCACATGTCCTGTGACACCTGTGATAAATGGGTGTGGGGTGAGTGTGGAGACCAGCCCTCTAGAAGGGGCTGGGGGAAACACATTATTAGGAAACACTAGAATGTGGCCAGCCAGTCACTACATTCCTCCCAACCTTTATAAACAAGCATTGGCATAGCCAATAGGCCTCACCTTTGGGACCTTTTAACTGTTTAGCCATGCAACAGCTGAAGTTGTTGCACCAAGGATATTGTGCTGGATAACTAAACACGTGTAAGGTCCCAAAGGCAAGATCTATTGGCTATGCCAATGCTTGTTTAGAAGGTTTGTGGCCTGTTTTATGGTATGGTGGGCCGGTTTTGACTGTTGGATTCCATCACATCACCTGTAGCAAGCACAATGGCAGGCAGACTACCATACCCGCAAATAAAGTGTCTTTACAAGTTCAAAATTGCCTTATTTGCAAATGAGGTGCATTTTTTTTTAATCTAACTAATTCGCTAATTGTGTCTACTTTATTTTGGTAACCGGGCCTATTTTCTGTTCAAGTTCAGACGTGCAACTATTAACTTACAAAATACATACCGCAGATTAATGGGAGAAAATAACCTCTTCTTTACAATTTTCTCAAGACTGGAAGGCAAAGGGCTGGGTGCATCATACCTGCCTCCCCGTCCCCATTCCTCCCCAGCCCACAGCTACAAACAAGCATTTACAATGCAACGGTCTCGCCTTTGCAAAAGTTAGAGCTATTGGTATTGTAAATGACAAATTTTTAATGTATGTGTTGGTTTTGAAAACAGATAAATAAATGGCATTGTCATTTACAATGCCAATAGCTGAGCAGTAGAGAGTAGTAGTAGTGAGTAGTAGTTTGTAGAGAGTGAGTAGTAGACTAATAGACCGTAGAGTTGTAGAGAGTAGAGTAGTAGTGAGCTGTAGGCAGTAATAGAGATGAGTAGTATAGATTAGTAGGAGTAGTATAGAGGGAGTAGGAGATAGTGTGTAGGAGATAGCGAGTAGTAGAGAGTAGTAGACTGCTGACATTCCGTGCTGATGCCCACGAGGCTAAGCCAGCAACAGACGAAAGAACCCCCAAACCAACTCCTCGGGACAGTATGGAACCACCAAAATGTCAAAAATAGTTTATTGTATATGATTACTTAAAATCGTTACAATTTATACTTTTTTATAAAATAAAAATAAAATTTATGTTAAACTTAATCTTCCGTTAAATTCCAATTTTCGACGATGCATTTCACAATATTTTAAAATCTGAGAAAACCATATAGCGCACATAAAATGTTATCTCACGGTTTGAGCAATCTGTGAGAGGTTCTATTATTTAAAACTTTCAAAAAGAAGTTATCTAGAACTAAATTGGCTAGGTCCTGTGTGAGGTAGAATGTCCATTTCAAATGCCAACTATACAATAAGTTTTTGTTGATTACTGTTTTCTATGTTGTTCCAGTTATCCTGTTGATTAGGGCTTTTTTCCACTTGCTTTTTGGGCTTATTGAGGTGTACCATGTTTGGGAGGCCCCTGCCGTCCTTGTTCATACTTTATTGGCACCCTCTAGATCAGTTTGTTTAAAAAGTTCCCTTACTTTTGACAGGTATTTAACACCCCGGCAAGCCAGGATTATAGAGAAGCCATCCAGCCAACGTATCACGGCTTGCCTGCACGTGCGAATGTTCAATTCATTAAACATTGATTTTAACAGCCCCCTCCTTATTTCCTTAACTGTGGGGCAAGCACACAGCAGGTGTGTTACCGTTTCGTTACGAAAGCCGCATAGTGGTCAATATGGTGCCTGATTGTTGCTTTGCCAGAACTTTCGAATCATGCATGCCCAAACGGTAATGGGTGAACCTCCTTTTTACCTCATTTCTGAAATGTGTTACTAAATAGGTCTGAGGCTTTGTTGATGTATAAGAGTTAATCACAGTCCACCCATGCCTGCATTTCAAAGTTGTTATTTTGTCTTCTGTCTTTTTTGCCAGTTTTTCAAAAGTTGCCTCGTCTAATTGGTTGTCCCATGTTGTTTGTATGTCAAGTTCCGCCAATGATTTCCTCAGGTATGCTCCCCATGAATTTGGAATTTCTTGTTCCATCTGGATTTTAATTTCTTTCCAGCATAGGTATGGAACCACCAAGATAATCCTACATTTGCTCAATAAAGCATTATGGATGCTTTTTATACCTATTAGTGCCGAACACTCTGCCAAAGAAAAGACTGAGGCAGAAAACTTTTCAAAGTACAATCGCCTTTATGCACCGTCAGCTAGGAAGTAGGTTTTGCTACAACACATCCAGAACAGAGCAAATAAGAGAGGGGGAGGCGTGGCCATACTATTTAAAGAAACTTTCACCTGTCTTCAAGAAGCCACCACACAAATTGGTAACTATGAAGCCCTGATATTTTCACTCACCATAAACACGCAAGCAATACTAGGCGGCGTAATCATCTACAATCCCCCTGGGAGCACAGCAGAATTTAGCACCCAGCTCCTCTCACAAGTCCTTCCTTTCTGTCTCAAAAACAAAAATGTCCTAATTTTAGGTGACTTCAACTTCCACTACGACAACAACAACAACCCCCTAACCAAACACTTAACAGAGGATATGAAAATATTGCAACTGACACAGAAAATTGAACTATCCACACATAGAGCAGGACATACGTTGGACCTTATCTTTACCAATGTAGAAAGTACCCCCATTAAAGACATAAAGCCACTTACATAGACTGACCATCACATGATCGAATTCACCATGAATCTACCCATAAAGCACATGAGACCATTACTCCAGACTGCAGGGAAAACAATAAGCTGGAAGAAATTTTCTGTGGAGAAATTTCACCATAAAAACATCCCTGTTTCCTCCAGTGATCATGGAATTCAACACCTGCAATACAGCATCATGAATGCACTAGAACCTTGTTCAACGCCATGCCAAAACAGCAAATCCAGACGAATGTTCTCAGAGAAATGGTACTACCCGAATTAAAACTCCTAAAAAGAAAATGTACCTCACTGGAACACAAATGGAGATTAACTAAAGCACCCAGTGACAGACTCAACTATAAAAATGAACTTAAAACCTACAACACTGCCTTAAGGAAGGCAAAAAAAGACTATTTTATGCTATGAATCTCTACGAATCTCCGACAACAGAAACTCCTCTAAAGAGCTCTTTAAAATAGTCAAGGAACTTTGCAGCCCTCCAAGCCTTATGCTAAACCTGACCCCATCACGAGAGGGGTGCGACAAAATAAGTAATTATTTCTGTGAAAAAATAGAGAAAATCTACACCTCCTTCTCTAATAATCTCCAGGAACAAACTGAGCAACACATATATCCCATGCCATCGGCAAGTTGCTCAACTTTTGGCCCCTATTCTGAGGAGGAAGTGAGTAAAGCCATGCTGGAGATTAAACCCCATGTCCACACCATATTTTTTCACAACTAACCCCCGTAATCTGCCCTGCAGTTACACAAGCACTAAATTTCTCACTTGACCAAGCAGAATTTCCAACAATTTGGAAAAACGCAGTGGTCACTCCACTATTAAAAAAAGCCGGTGCAGACATAAACAACCCTGCCAACTATCAACCGATTTCACAACTACCATACCTATCAAAAGTCCTTGAAAGACTGGTAAACAGACAGTTGTCCAACTTCCTGGAAACCAACAACCTGCTGGATATCTCCCAGACAGGTTTTAGGGCAAACAACAGCACCGAGACTACCCTTCTGGCAGTGCTTGACGACATTAGAACACAGGTAGCTCAGGGCAAGACGGTCGCCTTGATACTATTAGACCTGTCTGCAGCATTCGACACCGTGTCACACAACCTTTTACTAAAAACCCTTGCCTCGAAAGGCATACAGGCAAAAGCCCTACGCTGGCTCGAATCTTTCCTGTCAGACAGATCGCAATCGGTACGCCTAGGCAATTTCTCATCTACCCCCAGGAAGATCAAATACGGTGTCCCACAGGGGGCATCACTGAGCCCGACATTATTCAATGTCTATGTATCATCTTTGGCAACCATTGGTAAAAAGTGGGGTATCAATATCTGCTCTTATGCAGTTGATACTCAACTAATGGTAACCCTAAACGGCAAGGACGGCACCAAAAACAGGCTGGTCAACTTCCTAACCGACTTGTCCAACTGGATGTACAGTCATTGCTTAAAGCTAAACACCGACAAATCGGAGATCCTCCTATTCGGAGATCCCAACAGCTTTGGGATAATACCTGGTGGCCAGCTGACCTAGGCGCTCCCCCCACTCCAACACAGACCGCCAGAAACCTAGGAGTCCTTATTGACAATACCCTGTCCATGAAAAACCACGTCACAAGCCTATGTGGCAAAAGCTTTGCACTGCTAAAAATGTTAACACCTTAGCTGCTTTGGAACGTCCAGCTCCAGTGCTGAACGTTCCATTGCGCAGGTGCAGTTGGAACGTCCAACGGCCGACGGCAGCACTCCCGAGGTAGTGGTGCCTTCGGCCGTTGGTATAGGCGCAGCACTTAAGAGGTTAAGAAGAGTCTTCACATGGATTCCCGTAGAATGCAGAAAATTACTAGTCCAGTCTCTGCTGATCAGCAAACTGGACTATGGGAACTCCCTATTCGTCGGCATGGCAGACTACCTATTCACAAAACTGCAGCTGGTTCACAATGCGGCAGCAAAGGCAGTCTGCAACAACAAAAAGTATGACTCAGCCAAAACTTGTATGAGAACCCTACATTGGCTTCCAATGAGGCAAAGAGCCTCTTTCAAAATGTTATGCATTACTCACAGGGCACTACATAACACTGGCCCAAATATCCTAAAAAACAGGATCAAGTTCTATATACCTAACCGGAATCTCCGCTCACAATACACAGCAAGAGCAGCCACCTCACGAGTAAAGAGAACCAGGATGGGCGGTCGCTCCTTCTCTCATTTGGCCGCGAACATTTGGAATGACTTGCCTATAGATCTCAGGCTCACAGACTGCCACCTCACCTTCAGGAAAAAAACTGAAAACTTTACTCTTCCCCAAATTTGACAAATCCCTCTAAAACCTTTACCATCGGGTCACTGACTCTAGCAATCTTAGCGCCGTGATATCCTACCCAGGATGAATGTTGCACTTTACAAGCACAAAATACAAATACAAATACATTCAGCATAAGTGGAGCTGTAATGTGGAGAAACAATTGCCATCAAGCATAAATTGAAAAAATATTAAGGGAATTCCACTGTTACGTTATGGAATTAATTTGGGCAAACTCAATCATCCACAAGTTTGTGAGCTGCTAGGTCGCCCTCCTCCTAGAACTGTTGGAAAATATGCTTGGTAAATATATGGAGACCTGATGTTTACATTGCTGCCTGGAGCACAGGCCTGCTGTCAATACTGGAAGCGGATGTACAACCATGTACAACACAAAAAGTGGAAAAATGTGGGACGGCCGACAGTAGGGTGCTCAAACTGTCTGCCGAGCTAATAAGTGCAGGTGTTTGATTTTCTATCCCCACCCACAACGTGTCCTTCACGAAGGTCTAAATAACTCCAGTACTTTTAACCCCTGGGAGAACCCCGCTCCTCTCGTGGCCGGAAGCCTGTAAGTAATGGTCAATGTGTGAGTCTTTCTGAACCCTTCTTTCATTGAAAGTCCCATACAGCACTGAACAGCGCGTGACAATGTAGAGGACTCCATGGGTGGCGGCCCGCGGGGCTCTAGGAGAGAATGACGGAATAATGTACGTCGATCCCACCTGTACTCACAGGTAACTCCTACTGGGACTGTAAGTCAGTGCTCCATCTTGAACGAGGTCATATTGGCAAACTGTTAAATATTCAACATTGATTTTTGGTTGTGTTTTTTTTGTTTACATAAACGGAACACTGCCTTGACTTTGAATTGCAACATACTACAATGAGCCAGTACTTCAGCTCATGTGTAGAAGGATGGGGCACCCTGAGGCTCTCAGTGGGACTGGGGCTGGGGGCGGGGCCTTGTCAGTGTGCATGCCTTGACATTCTGAGGTGAGCCAGTGTTTAACAATCACGTGGTTTATCCTACGTCATAGTGCCCACACTACCAGCGCTCGCTCCACTTTGTGCACCATAACACTTACATACCAAGGAAACTCATGAGACAGATTTGTGGGAAAACAGTGGTGCAGGTTTATTTTGCACAACAAGTAGCAAATAAGGTGGGTCATCTTACAGGCGATCCAATGCGGCAGCCCCTCGCTGACCCGCATGCCTAATGAGCCATTCTTGCACGGCGAGTCGATGCTCTGACGGTGCAGTACATTATCACTTCCTTTCGTTCAACTCCCGCCCCCCCTGTCAGGGCGGAGCGATGAGGCACACCCCCGGTCGGTTCAGGCCCCCCGCCCGCCCGAAGGACTAACGGGGCGCCGACACTGTTTCCTGGAACCCCCTCGGCTCCAGGTTCTTGGCTCAGGCACCCCTACTGTGCCAGGCAGAGGTATTGACTGTATCCTTCTGCCGCAGAGGTACCCCTACTGTCCATCTGCTTCCAGATCGCCCTGTACTCCGCCACAGCTCTGGAGGAGGCCCCCGTCGATGTCAGAGCCCCCCACCCACCTAGCCACTTTCTGACGCTGTTTCGTGCACCTCTATCATAGTCCCCTTTGCCACACCACTATGGAGATATCTTTAAAACCGTTCTTAGGACACGCCCTTAGTTACATCAGCCGCATCTCTAATGAGGATTGCGTAGACACGCCCTTAGTTACACAAGCCGCACCTCTAATGGGGATTGCGTAGATACTGTTCTTAGACACAGGGTGCTGTTCTGGTTTTAGCCTCAAAGTGCTTTATTACATAATGGATACCTGGTTATCGCATGGTAACGCCCCATCTGAACCTGCCCGCACTTGATTGTGCTACCATGGCAGGTCTCACTCTCGCCGGACTAGTTACCACAACATTGATCTTGCCACCTCGGGACCTGAATAACCCATAATTCATTGACTCGGGGCCCTCTTAATAGTGTACCTGGCCCAGGGCCCTCCACCTCTTGTGGATCCTGCAGTTTGAATTAAGCTGTTTACCTGCCAATATCCACAAGAGGAGCCGCACATCCTTGCTTAGTCCCTGCTTCTCGTTGCATTCTGCATGTTATTTGCAAGATTTTTATTGGATGCTACTGGAAGACCGGTGAAATTGGTCCCAGGAACCAAAAGAGATGGGTATGGCAGGCATAACGTTAATGCCTGCAGTGAAAAGCCCTCATGTATCACGCCGAAGACTTATTAGTAATTGTTATAGCTTGTTACTTGCAGCTCATAAAACTAGAATCCTTCTAACGTACCACCGTGCACAGTGAAGGAATGGGACTCCTGTACCTTGTGACCCTCGCCGTCACTCGCCGTCACGTGAAACACTCTGTATACTGCTGTCATTACCCACTTCTGCACTGTATTGTACCTGTAATGTGCATGTTACTAAAAAGCGCTCTACCAGCCTGCAATGGCAGAGAAGTGCTAGAAGGAATGAATAGCGCTTCATCATCGTTGTTTGGGTAAGTACCAGGACAGGGAAAGATATCTGGCAATCTTACAGTGCTTGTACTTATATGTAAGTTGAACAAAGTCAGGCATGTCTCTCCTAAGTCCCTGCCGTTGTGCTACAGTATTCTCTTTGTAATTGTGTTTAGTACTCTTTTGTAACATGTAACCATAATGCGGGCACGGCATGGTAGTCTTTATGACAATGAATTTACCGTCAAATCGCCCTTCCCGTTTAATGTTGTAAATACGGTATAATTGCTATAGGCCTTCAGTGCCCTGACATAGCTTCCAGGCTCTATCCTCCCCTCAGTGAACTTAAGGGTGTTATTACAATGTCCTATTAGTCCTCTTTCTTACTGTCTGCTTAATGAGCCAGCGTATGCTGTTTTATGTGACCAAGCAAAGCGAAAGCATTATGGGCATCACCCTGTGATCAGTATTAATTACTTGCTGCGTGAACACAGTAGCCGCAACAATTATGACAGTGTCTGTCCTGGCTAAACACTGCAAGGTCATTACCAGGAATGGTTATAGTATGGCCTGAAGGTCCACCTAACAGGTGGTGGTACTCCTCTCCCTTGTACCCTCACCTCTCATGGAACCCCTCATGTATACTGCTATTACCCACTTACGCCATGTATGTCCATGTATCGTGTGCATGCTACCTCCAAGCGCTCCCCATCCTGCCTTGGAAAGAGTAGTGTAGTCCCTGTGAAGTATTTGCCATTTATTGCAGTATTATCCCTGCACCTGTGTGTGGTACTCTTTTTGTATTTGCCCACGTTGCCCCCGTCACTTCCACTTGTACACTGTATGCTACTTCTTAATTGCTGTTTTGCCTTTGCTACTTGGACAAGTGCCTATTTTGTTTGTTCACAATTGTCGCTTTCACCTCATGAACTTAACGTCTGCTTTTATCAATTTTCACCTGTCATTTACTGTTCCCATTGTAAACCTTCCTTAGTGTTCAGGACCTACTAACTATCATCGTTGGCGGGTGTGTTTCCGCTTGCGAGCGGACCTTCCCGTCCCTGCTCCAGAGGTGCAGCTGCTAATCCTTGCGACGTGATCCAGGCGTGATCTGGAAGAGCATAAAATGTACTCGTTGCGTACACATTGGTTTGTGTTCCAACTGCCTCGCACGTTCCTCCAACTGCCAATGCTGTTTCTTTTCGTCTGTTTTCAAGACCAACACCTACCTAAAATTGTATCATTTACAATGTCAATTGCTCTAATTAAGAAAAGCGAGACCGTTGCATTGTCATATGCGTGTTCTCTTCTCATACTTGGAGGATAACAAAATTGTAACTGTTGGGTAAATCCCCCTGATCAGCCATCATTGCCTGAAGATTACTTCGAAGGAGTGGATCACCATCCTCCGGCTCGACCCCCCTGGAGGACAGAAGGGATGGCAGTTTAAAACCCTTTCCTTTCCCACGAGTAATTTATGCGCCGGGAAACTGGACTCCGAACACGGGCACGTCACCCTGGTTAGAATAGCCGAATGTCTACATCCCACAGATGTCACGCGCAGCGCTATACTTTCGGCTGCTGCACATTTTCCTGTTCTTTGGGCAAGGGGGGGAATGTCCTACTTGTTACATTACTTACACGGATAATGGAACAGTTGACACCGTTACCCATGCTTCGCTGTACATGCTGCGTAAACATCTTTTGCCAGCAGCAGGAATGAGCAGAAAATATCTGCCGATAGTGTAGTGCACTGAAACCAGTAGTGCTGGGTAAAACATGGGGCCTTCCTCAGGATGTA
This sequence comes from Lissotriton helveticus, assembly GCF_964261635.1. Lineage (NCBI taxonomy): Eukaryota > Metazoa > Chordata > Amphibia > Caudata > Salamandridae > Lissotriton > Lissotriton helveticus. Next base: position 3,337,280 of record NW_027611653.1, read on the forward strand.
AGAGGAGGGGCTGCCGGGGGCTGCTAAGTACCAGACTGAATTTGGAGTAGCTAACCGCATAGCTCTCGACGCCTGCTCTCATCAGATGGCATCCACCTACGAAATTCTACCAGCGCAATTTGCCTTGTTGGTCCCTTGCGCACAGTGGGCTCGGACCTGTTGCATGGCCAATGCTTGTTTCTAAATCGTTCATACTGAAATTGTGTGTGTGTGTCTGGTGACAGCAACTACAAGCGCAAGAATTTAAGGTTTCCTATCTCACTCTCCATCATACCGATGAAGGCTGTCCAGATGTGCAGCTCCGCTTACAAGTCGGGGAGAGAATTTTTATTCCCCGTGGCAAACCTGCGTGACATTATAACAATGATGCCAGTCCCTTTACTGAGGGGATATTACTCAAGGCCCTCAAAATCCCGTTTGGTGAATTATGTTTACTTTGGGGATACTCTGAATTCCGAATTTTAATTGTTGCTCCCCCGTGGAAACCTATGCATGACCTCGTGTCGCACTTGTGAAGTTTAACCCCTCCTGACATCGCTGAGCCTGTTGCGGGTGCTCACTGGTCACGCTCCACTGTTGACCTCCAATTTCAGCAACTTTAGTATCGAATTAAAGGCCCCACCTGGAGCTAGCTGGTGTCGCATGCGGGGACTAAGGAGAGACAGCCTACACGCAAGGAAGGCCTGGCGCACAACGCACTATGACCCGCGCGTGTCACCGAGCACAGATGCCACGAAAGGATAGCACTTCTACAATTTGTTCGCTTTCTTCTTAGCCCCATTCTCATGTATCCTTCCGTACCTGCTGTACTAAAATTGCTTTACATAATTAAAATCCCAACCTTAATCCTTATTCCTTGCAATCGTTCTTTCATAACGCGCTCAACCCCCTCGGGTCATGTTTGCGCTATATAAAACCGCGTTAAATACTTAGTATAGAACCTTGCATTGTATCATAGTCTGCTAAACCTCCTCGTCTGTCTCCCCTGTTGAGTGAAAGCGCGCTGTACGAACGTATCGCTTAAGGAACGCACGAGTCGCAGAGCCTGCCGAGCGCTCTGAAGAAGTTTTGTGGCTCCCTTCAAGAAAAGCCACGTAATCATCCTCGACTGTCTCCTCTTTTGACTGAAAGAGCACTTTACGAGCCCGGGGATGTCTTTATATTTAAAGTTTAAACAATGGCCAGGAACATTTTGGAAACATGTTAGTCTGTACAATGCGCTTCCAGAACAGAGTGAGTGGTAGGAGCATTGGCACCTCATTTGCATAATGGAAGAAATTAATGCACCGCTCTAGGGCCTTTTTATTTCTTCCAAATGGAATATTTTACGACCACGCGGTATCTCAGAGCACGCCCACGCGCATACAACGCCGGCCAGCAGTTGTCACCCCAGCAGTCTTTGAACGCACGGTAAACATGCGGTTAGTCACTGCTCATTTCTAAAATTGTGCCAAGAGCTAATTCAGGAACTGAAAGGGGTCTGTTGCCATAAGCCTGAGCTAGGCGGGAGCACGCGATTGATTATGAAAAAACGCCTGAGCACACGAGGCGCGGGTTAATGTCCCCTGGCGCTGTGCATCGGGGCTTACATTGTAAGAAGGTTATAATGTGTTATGGGAGAAATTCCTAACTAAAACCTAAAAAACCCATTACCGCAGGAAAAAACCAGAAAGCATGGCCTCGAATCTACAAAGTGAAAATTGGAAAATAAAATCATTACCGCACAGGAGGTGTACGAAACTAACTTCGTGAAATAGTAACATGCATGCATCTGAAAATGCAAAACCATGAATGTTATATCCTGAATTTTGTCGTTGCTTAGTTATCGTAATCTTTGAACACACGGTAAACATGCAACACACGGTAAACATGCGGCTGGTCACTGCTTATTTCCACAAACATTATAGCAAAATTCACAAACAACAATAACAAGAGCGACAGAAGTAATAAACAAGAGCGACCGGAGTAACAATATTGTACAAATCAGGGACAGAAAACACAATTCAATGGACAATTGCATTTCTATCATCTAGAAAGAAGTGATTAAACCGAAGTGTGAAAAGGAATAAAACATAAAAAAGTTACTAATGCTAGAATTGCTTTTGGCTGCGTTTTAAGAATAAAACTTTGAGCACTTAGATTAGAGCAAAACTAAGACGAGCCTCGTTAATCTTCAGTATAACTCTCAAAACGTGATCAGCAACAAGGTTGTTAAATTACGATTACATGACGTCAGACCCATTAGTCTCTGAAAACGCAAACTAGTTTGTGGACGGAAAACAATTTGTGAGATCGCCTTGACGAAACTTAAAACACTTATACTGTGCTTTTTACAAGGAAATCGGTGTCACTTTCCTTATGTATTTATAATACACACGGAAATCTTCACATTGTTAATGTAGTGGAAGCCAGCTTCGACAAACTGCATGACGTCAGACCCATTAGTCTCTGAAAACGCAAACTAGTTTGTGGACGGAAAACAATTTGTGAGATCGCCATGCCGAAACTTAAAACACTTCATACTGCGCTTTTTACAAGGAAATCGGTGTCACTTTCCTTATGTATTTATAATACACCCGGAAATCTTCACATTGTTAATGTAGTGGAAGCCAGCTTCGACAAAATGCTGGTGTTTACTTTAAAGCCATAAAGCATTTGCTTGGGTGGAGAAGCTACAAATTCGACATAAAGTATTTGAAAATATGGAACTTTAAAAGTCTCTCTCCGGCGAGCCTGGCTTCCCCTCTCTCCGCAGAGGTCTAAAGTGAAGCAGCCTGTTTGAGCTCTCTGCCTGCACTTCTTTTTCCCGAGTTCCCACATAAATCAGTAACTCCACATTCTATGCAAAACAGCATTTTACATCCTAAACTGGGGCAACAATATTGTACAAATCGTTTTTCATCCTAAACTGGGGCAACAATATAGTACAAATCGTTTTTCATCCTAAACTGGGGCAACAATAAATGGAATATGATCAGCAAACATTATATCACGGGGCCCGTCCGGAGCTGGAGGCCTCTATTTCACACGAGGGCTGCCTGGAAGAGACTGCCCCGCGTGAGCGCCCAAGCATCTCTCCAACACCCTGTCCTCCCGCATCCCCACCCGATGCAAGAGCGGGAACCAAAACGGGAAACTCGACCGGCTCCATCCAATGTCCGTGCAAATCATTCACGATCTCTGCACGCAGAGAATGCAGGACAAAATATATGAAAGCGTCAATCAATGCACCAAAACACGAACTCTGACGAAACATTCAAACGGCCACCACCATATCTCACAATCTCTGCCCCTTTGTCTCCACGGCACCCCACCTCTGATTTCCGAGGCACAGCCACACCGCATCACAATCCGTCCACCACGCACACTTCATCTCCTCAGGGGCCCAGTGGCATCCATTCTAACCCTTCCCGCTCAGGGGCGGGAGGCAAAGACCGCTCTCGGCAACAGGAACAAACTCACCAAACATCAAAGAGCGCTAAACATTCTATCACAGGGACCGTCCGGAGATGGCACACGCTCTCCCTCGGCCCCCCAGACCACACAAACCGCTGCTCAGCATCAGGGACAACACGTCCCAAAAAACCTCCGATCATCGCCTCTTCCCGCTCAGAGCCCCACCATCGCCGAACCTGCACAATTTCTTAAAGCAGTGCCCCTTCTGCAGCATTGCTAATAATGAGGCCGCCCGCAATTAAATTAAGGCCATACCAGGTCCACTCCCTCGAACCTGCACAATTTCTTAAAGCAGTTCCCCTTCTGCAGCATTGCTAATAATGAGGCCGCCCGCAATTAAATTAAGGCCATACCAGGTCCACTCCCTTGAACCTGCACAATTTCTTAAAGCAGTTCCCCTTCAGCAGCATTGCTAATAATGAGGCCGCCCGCAATTAAATTAAGGCCATACCAGGTCCACTCCCTCCATTAGGGCACTGCCCCGCACGCTCCCCCTCGGCCCCCCAGGCCACACAAACCGCTGCTCGGCATCGAGGACAACAACGTCCAAAAACCGTCCGCTCCTCGTCTTCTCCCGCTCTGAGCCCCTCCGACACAGAACCCCCGCACGCGGACCCCCAACACAAAACTCACCGCTATTCCGACGAAGAAAATTCGACACATTACCCACGAGACAGCTAATGCCGAACAGGAACAACAAAGTCGCGGGAAGCCTAAACAGCGCTTATCAGCGCAGAGCCTAGGGACCCAGGCGCGGGAACAGCGCAGAGCAGCCCAGGAAACGCGACGGCAGGAAAGACCGAGCCTCGCTGCCGCGCTAACTTTAAACCCCTTGGGGCCGCCCCTCCCACCCGGTGGCCCACGCCCATTGGACGCGCATGAAAAGGGGCGGTTCAGGAGCTGACGCACACCGTTTTGCTCGCGCGGGATGTGGGACTAAGATGCTGTCTCGCTTAGCTCTCCTTCGTGTCGCGCGGCCAGCGGCATTTAACATGGTGTCCCTGATCCAGAAAACCACAGTTTGCGATGGATATTAGCAAGGTCAGCTGTGCTTATCATTAGCTCTCTATTTTAACAAGAGATTACAGTGAAACATAGTGCCAATCATTGTAAAGCATTCCAAGCATTTCAACTAAGCTCTCCCATTTTTACTGGAATTGTCTTAAAACAACAAAGAGAAATGTGGCTCATGAAAACGCGCTTGGTGCCAATGTCTGTGGGGACCCAGCTCGAGCCAGTTAGCAGGGCCACACGTAGCAGGGTGACGGTGCAGAACTTGTGAAGCTTCCACAAGCACCCCACTTCCAACAAATATGAAATGATATAGGTTCCCCCCCCTGCCCGACAACTCAACAGCCACAACACACAATACAGGCGTCACACGGAACCATGCCCAGTATGGCGAAGGGCCCTTACTCTGCCATGCCTGGGGACATTGGACCCTCTGGGGCCTCGTCACTCGCAGCCTGCAGGGACAACCATGCGACACAGGGCCTCCCAGCGAATGGGTTGACCCTTAATAAGCTTCATGAGAGGCGGGGCAGAGGACACAAGCACGCTGCACAATGAGGAGGAATCAAGAAATGGTATCCACCCCTCTGCTCTTCGAGCTCATTTGCATATGCATGCGTGTTCCTCTCGGTGCGCCGGCATACATGTGTATAGAGGGCTTTATTAACAAAGGGCTTTCCATTGCCCCTTCTTCTGGGCAGAATGATGCCAGACCTAATAAAGGCAGAGAATATGTTTAAATGCATGAATGTACTTCGCGTACTGAGCAATAAACACCGAGGGGCAGATTTACAAGTCCCTTGCGCCACTTTTGCGTCACTTTTCCCATGTTAAAAGTGAGGTAAAAGTGGCGCAAGGGGCTTGTAAATATGCCCCCGAGTTCCAGAGTCTGCGTGTAAACCACGTGGCTCTCCAGGAACAGGGTGCGTCCGCCACACATGGCATTATAATGTCCCACATTCCGTAACATGACACACACGCCATCTCTTACATAGCGACCCACCCACTACACGAGTCTGCAGGTATTTAGAAAACACGAGAATGAGGCACATACTGGAAAATGAGAGACGGGCGCAGACAGAAGGTGGAGACAGGCGCCCAGGGTGCCAGCCAGAGAGGAGGGTGGCACAGTACCGAGAGCAAGGTAGGCTGATGGTAAGTGAGAGAAAGAAGTGGCAAGCGAGGGCAGGGTGGCTGGCAGAGATGAATTGGACATACACCTGGTGCCCACTAGACTTTGCCGAGAGCCTGTGTACCAATTGCGAGACAGACAGGAGAATGGAATGGATAGAGGCAATTAGTAGGGCATAGTTTTTTTTTCTCTTTGTTGTTTCTAGATAGAAAAGAGCAGTGTTGTTTGCACAATGTGACAGACTGGAGTTTTGTAGTGAGGAAGGTCCACTCAGGAAGGTAGTATTTCAAGATGATTTATTTTATGAAGATAACAGGTTGCAAGATACAGGACATCATGTGGAATTGTGGTAGATCAGAGCCCCACCAGGAGCTGCCTGTCAGCTGCTCAGCCCATGACCAACAGTCTCTCTGCCTCCCTCAGTCCCAACATTCCGAGGCATCATCAGACTCCAACATCTAATGAGTCAGAGCACAGGCACTGGCAGAGCAGGGCTGGTAAAACACCTTACAGTATAATATGCAGGATACTACAAATCCCCTTTCGTTCTAACAGAAGCATTAAACCACTACGTGAATAACAACTAGCGAGAGAGAACCAAGAAAGAGATAACGTAGAATAGCAGAGGGACCGAAACAACAACAAGGAAAGGTGTAAGCAAAGCAACGTGAAGAGACAGGTGGAAGAATAAGAGGAGGAGGAAGAGAAGAGTAATACGGAACCAATAGAGATAACCCAGGCTCACAGACATAGAAAAGATGAGGAAAAAACAAGTAATCAGAAAATGGAAACATCATGGGGCAGAAGAACTAACACGCACCAAGGACTGACCCCCGAACGCACCCACTGGCCAGGCAGGCAAGAAAGGGAAGAAAGAACAAGGCACGATGGAAAACTGACACAAGCCTCCACACAGACACAGGAAAGAGGGAGTAACAGATTTCCTCCGGAACAGGGAAGGAAAGAGTAAAAAAGAACGAAAGAAAGCTAGGAGGCAAAAGACGACAACAAGACATGTAGATCCAGAAACCAGGGATGGCAATGAGAATGACACCACGAGGAAAGCTGGACGAATAGGAACACAGAGAAGAGGCAAAGTAGATATAAACACATAACTACAACTTCCCTCTGTTTTCAATAAACAATATAAATACGATGTAAGTGTAGCATTGCGTTATATAATCAAAAAATGGAAAGTGTTCCTCTGGTTTTTTTTGTCGGTTAGGGAGACTTAATCATCACCATACAAACCACTCAGGCGTCTTGTACCAACATTCAATCTACACATCTTATGTATTAACCCCTTGGTGATAGTAGAACCACAAAAGCTACATAAATTCACAATGGGATATTTATTATATAAAAAAAAGTATTGTGTCAAGGACACACATAAATTCATACAAGGGCAAAATGACCATCAATGTTTTTTCTATTTAATACAGTGCCTAATGCTCGTGATTAAATGGTCATATATGTGCACACAATATAGCTATACTTCAGAATTAAAAACATACGTTCACACTTATAATGCAATTTTAGCAAACAGTTAAAAACAGTTAAAAATCAATTAAAAACCCCCTTTCGGGTTGTCGACGCGTTTCGGTGGATAAGGCGCTAGGCCCCACCTTCTTCAGGACAGTTTATAGCTCAAGGATCTTAAAAGAATCTTAGAAGTATTCGTTGAGTAATTGGAATACTTGGTGACCTTTGGCAGAAATAATTCTTTTGGTCGCTTTCAGTTGTTTTGGTCCTGCAATTATTTATACTCAACTGTACATCGGTGTGTTCATAGACCTTCTTAATTGGCCATTTTTTTCATCACTCCCTTTTGGGCCATATTGCTATTGGTTTATAACTCGAGTCCGTGTGTTAGGTAACCTGGTTCAGAGGACTCGACCTTTGTAAAATATGCTTTTCCAATTATTGCGTATATGCTGCAATCTTGGGTCCATGTTACGAGTCCACGCTCTTTTCCTGTTTATCATTTTCCTTTTTTCGTCTCACGTTCAATTAGTAGGTGATTGTTACCTCATAGCAATAGTGGCTCGCTTCCACCGATGTCTCCTCTTCATTCAAAATACTGATAGAGCGTTATATAAAACAGCAAAATTACAAAATGTAAATAGACAATAACAGTCAGAGCGACTAAAACCCATGACCGTCCTCTACTCCTGTGCAAGAGTGTGAGGAGCACTGTAAATGGGACTGAAACCCATGTAATGCCCTATGTAGGGTGACCATGTAAATGTAAATGGGACTGTAACCCATAATAAGCCCTGTGTGAGGGTAAAATGTAAATAGGACTGTGACCCATAATAAGCCCTGTGTGAGGGTAAAATTTAAACGGGACTGTGACCCATAATAAGCCCTATGTGAGGGTAAAATTTAAATTTACATAGGACTCACCCATAACACTGTTCCCTGTGTGAGGATACTCGTGTACAAGTAGGAAGGGCTGTGACCCTAGCTACAGTGCCCTTGTAAGGCTAAAATTCGTATGTTACCTAAGTAGGCAAATGTATATGGGCAAATGGGGCTAGAACCCATTCCCATCCCTTTGTAGGGTAAAAATAATGTGAACAGGCACATATGTGTGGGCAAACGGGGGAACACCCATTCCCACCCCTTGTTAGAAAGGTGACCCGGGGGAGGCAGAAGATGTCTGACTGACCACCCCTAGGTCCACCCCTCCGTCGAGAAGTAGCCGAGCGTTACCGAGAGGCCTCCTGAATGAGGGCCCTCTCCTAGGATCGTACAGCAGAGTAATCACAACACTACAAACGGACACCACACAGGAGGTCAAGTTCTCAAGCTTTTATAAGTAATAACGGTTGCGGGTTCTTGGCAGTATATACAGCTGGATCGTGGGATCCGTAAAGTCTCGGACAAGGAGGGTAAGGTAGCGGGACAGTCTTACTCTGGGCGGAGGAAGGGATACCCTACGCACAGCTCTCAATCCTCGAGCTGGGGGGTTCCGAGAGGTTCGAGCCGCGGCGGCGCCAGCAGGCTAACAAGATGGTTCAGCAAGGTAGGCCGCGGCAGCGCCAGCAGGCTCTCAGATGGTTCAGCAAGGTAGGCCGCGGCAGCGCCAGCAGGCTCTCAGATGGTTCAGCAAGGTAGGCCGCGGCAGCGCCAGCAGGCTCTCAGGTGGACGTCGGGTTACAGGAAGGATGAGTTCGTCTGGTGTCGGCCGTGACAGCGTCAGCAGGGCTTCCAGTCCAGGATACAACTGGCGTCCTACTCCGGGGCTGGCCCAGATATAGGACGGAGGTCCTTTGATGTCCGGACCCTCGCGCCTGGGGGCCAGAGGGGCCGGGATGATGGTGTCCAGACACCCAGCAGGGGGGTGGAGCGAGCGCCCAGGGAGGCCGGAGGGCGATCGATACCAGGCGTCCGGGGACGGCTGGAGGGCCATCGAAACTCCTCTCCCTCCGGGATCTGTCGAGTGGCCACTCGACCACCTGGGTGGATCTTGGTGCCTCGATGTCTGGGCTTCGCTGGGGCCGAGGCCACGTGGTCGTGACGTGGTGGGCCCAAGATGGAGTCGGGCACGGCCTCGTGCTTAGGTCGTGATGGGCCTACGCTGGGGCCAGGCCGATGATGGGGATCCGGGATGGTAGCCGGATCTGTGGTGGTGGGGCGTGCAGGGTCGGGCAGAAGGGGCCGCCCGAGGTCCGGAGGAGGGCTGCTGTCGTCCTGGGCCCGCCATGCGGGAGGGGTAGGACCACGACATGAGGCCGTGTCCAACACGCGTCCCCCCCAGCGGAAGGCAGGGGAGAGTCACCCATTTTCTTGGGGATTCTCCTCGCCGAGGCGGAAGAATCTGGACAGGCCGTCGGCATTGGCGTGGTCGTTGCCGGGGCGATGCTCCACAGTGAAATCCATCCCCTGCAGAGAAATGGACCAGCGCAGCAGTTTCGGGTTTTCTCCCCGCATCTGCATCAACCAACGCAGGGGCCGGTGGTCGGTCTGGACTCGGAAGTGGGTGCCGAAGAGGTAGGGCCGGAGCTTCTTGAGTGCCCACACCACGGCAAAGGCTTCCCTCTCGATGGTGCTCCACCGCTGTTCTCTTGCCAGGAGGCGTCGGCTGATGAAGGCCACAGGCCGGTCGATTCCTTCGGGGTTAACTTGGGACAGGACCGCCCCGATGCCGTGCTCCGAGGCGTCGGTTTGGACTACAAACTCTCTGCTGTAGTCGGGGGCCTGGAGCACAGGGGCGGTGCACATGGCAGTCTTTAAAGTCTCAAAGGCTGTCTGGCACGCAGGGGTCCAGTGCGCCTTCTGGGGTAATTTCTTTGAGGTCAGTTCGGTGAGGGGCCCCACAATGCTCCCGTAGTCTTTTATAAATCGCCGATAGTATCCGGTGAGCCCCAGGAAGGCTCGGACGGCGGTCTGGGTGACCGGGGGCTCCCAGGCCTGGATGGCGTCTACCTTTGGTTGGAGGGGAGCTACTTGACCGCTCCCTACTTGGTGTCCTAGATAGGTCACGGACCCTTGGCCTATCTGGCATTTGCTGGCTTTGATGGTTAGTCCGGCCCGCCGGAGGGCCGTCAGGACTTCCCAGAGGTGGGACAGGTGCTCATCCCAGTGAAGGCTGTACACCGCAATGTTATCTAGATAGGCGGCGCTGTATTCTTCTAGTCCGGCCAGCACCTGATTCACTAGCCTCTGGAAGGTGGCCGGCGCATTTTTCATGCCGAAGGGCATCACTTTGAAGTGATAGTGGCCATCTGGCGTCGAGAAGGCCGATCGCTCTTGTGCGCCAGGAGTAAGGCCGATCTGCCAATACCCCGCTGTGAGATCGAAGGTGCTGAGGTATCTGGCGGCCCCTAGGCGATCGATCAGTTCATCCGCCCTGGGGATGGGATGTGCGTCGGTCCTGGTGACTGCATTCAGTCCCCGGTAGTCAACACAGAAGCGGAGCTCGGGCGCTGTTCCGGGGGAAGCGGCTTTCGGGACCAGGACAACGGGACTGGCCCAGGGACTGTTGGAGGGTTCGACTACACCCAGGGCCAACATCTTGGCCACCTCGGATTGGATGCAGGCCCGAACCCGGTCGGGCACTCAAAAAGCTCGTTGTTTCACAGGGGGGCTGTCTCCGGTGTCCACATCGTGGACGCACCACCAGGTGACCCCCGGTGTGAGGGAAAACAGATCCGCAAACTGCCCCAGCAGCTTCCGGCAGTCTTGTTGCTGCTCTGGGGTCAGGGTAGAGGAGAGCTGGACCCCTTCGAAGGAGCCGTCTTTCTCGGTGGTGCTGAGGAGATCTGGTAGTGGCTCGGAGTCGTCTTCAGCTCCGTCATCGGTCGCCAGCAGCAGACTCAGTTCAGTGCGTGCAAAGTGCGGCTTGAGCCGGTTAGCGTGTAGAACCCGGAGGGGGTTCCTGGGGGACTCCAGGTCTACCAGGTAGGTGACGGGGCTCTTGCGCTCCACCACCTTGAAGGGCCCCGTCCATTTGTCCTGGAGGGCACACGGTTCAACCGGGGACATGACCCAGACTTGCTGGCCCGGCTCGAACTCGATGGACGAGGCGTTCTGGTCATACCAGCGTTTCATTTCCTCCTGACTGGCCTCCAGGTTGGCCTCGGCAAGTTCCCTGAACTTCCGAGTCTGATTGCGGAGTGTCAGGAGGTACCGGTAGACATCCGGTGGGGCATCTCGAACTGCTGTCTCCCAGCCTTCCTTGACCAGGCTAAGGGGGCCTCGAACCGGGTGTCCGTACAAGAGTTCGAACGGGCTGAACCCCAGGGATTTCTGGGGTACCTCTCGGTAGGCGAACAGGAGGCAGGGCAGCAGGACATCCCATTTGCACCGGAGGGGCTCTTCTAGGCCCTTTATCATTCCCTTCAGTGTCCTGTTAAAGCGTTCCACTAGTCCATTTCCCTGGGGATGATACGGGGTGGTGAACTTATATGCGACCCCGCACTGTTGCCATAGGGACCGCATATGCTTCGAGATGAAGTTGGACCCCCGATCACTCATGACTTCTCGGGGGAAGCCGACTCGGGAGAAGATGTTCATGAGGGCTCGGCCCACCACGGGGGCCGTGATGGTTCGGAGAGGGATGGCCTCAGGATAGCGGGTGGCATGGTCCACCAGGACGAGGATGAAGCGGTGCCCCTGTGAGGTGCAAGGGTCCAGGGGCCCTACGATGTCTATTCCCACTCGCTCGAAGGGGGTGGTTACCACAGGGAACGGCTGGAGCGGGGCTTTGACTTTCCCCCCGCTCTTCCCGCTGGCTTGACAGGTCGGGCAGGTCCTGCAGTGGTTCTGTACATCAGTGCGCATTTTTGGCCAGTAGAAATGGGTCACCAGGCGGCTGTAAGTTTTGTCCTGCCCCAGGTGCCCGGCGAGGGGCACATCATGTGCTAAGTTCAGGAGGAAGTCTCTGAACCGGAGGGGTACAACCAGCACCCGGCCGGCCCCTAGCTCGGCAATCTTCTGCTCACTGTAAAGGAGGTCGTTGTCCCAGTAGACCCAGTGGGACCCCGCGGGGTCTCCAGCGGCTTGCGTAGCGGCTTGCTGTCGCATCCCCTTGAGGGAGGGGCAGGTTTTCTGTTCCTGCCGGAACTGTTCGCGGGTGGGGCCACCTTCTTGGCGCCAGTGAGCGAGTTCTGGGAGGTGGTTGAGCTTGGTGAGATCTTCTTGGTCGGGCCCTTGGGGGCCGGGCTCGGTGTCGGCGTCCTCGGGACGACGGGTGGCGGAGGTGCGGGCCATTCTGGCTCCTCTGTTGGAGCTTCCCCCGTTGGGGCGGAGGCTCGGGCGGACATGGAGCGGGTGGTCGCACAGACCCACTCGGGAAGGCCTAGTATCCCCAGGTGCTCTCTTCGTTCGACGCCAGCCCATGGGGAACTTTCCAGGTCGTTTCCAAGGAGGCAGTCCACGGGGGCATCGTCGCGGACAGTCACTTTCAGCACGCCCGACACTCCCCCCCACTCGAAGGGGATGCGGGCCATCTGACACAAAGTTTCGGAGTTATCTGCGGATCGGACTGGGCACAGGACGTTAGGAAGGATCTGTTCCGGGGTCACCAGATGGCAGCGGACCGCTGTCACGCTGGCCCCAGTGTCACGGAGGGCTTCGGTCCGGCGACCATTGATGGTGACCCACTGGCGGTACTTCTGGGTGTTGCCGGGGATCGGCCCTCGGGGGATCATGTCGTGAGTACCCAGGCAGGCTAAGGTCATGGCGGCGGGCTCCCACTCGGCCTGCTCGTGGTCGTCGTCCTCTTCCTCACTTCTTTCTTCACCTAGGGCAGCTGCCGCGATCTGGCGGACTGGGGGCCCGGTGGTGCCGGGTCGCTGGTTCATCGGGCAGAGGGGGTCATTCGCATAATGACCCTGTCGCTGGCATCTGTGGCACGTAACGTTCGGGCGGGGCCCCGGCCTGGCTGGGGGGCCCCCTCTCCGGCCCAGGGATGGCGACGTGGAGGTAGGGGATGACCCCTGGGGGGCGTCTCGACCCCGGCTCTGGCCTACTCCGCCACCTCGTGGTAGGTGGTTCTCCGGGGACCCCCGGCCGTAATCTCCCATCGTGTTCCGGGGAACTCGGGTGCTGGCCCATCGGTCTGCCTCGACAGCGAGTTTTCGTGGCTCAGTCAATTTGCTGTCGAGGAGGTGCTGCCGGAGTTCGACGAAACAGTTATTGGACAGGTGTTCCCATAGAATGAGGTCGACCAACTGCTGGTAGGTGGTGACCTGGCAGCCCCGAGTCCACCCCTCGAAGGCTCTACTGTAATAGTTCACGTATTCCACCCACGTGGTACCGGGGATTTTTTTGCAGTCTCGGAATCGCTGCCGGTACATCTCGGGGGTGAGTCCGTAGCGAGTGAGAAGGGCGGTCTTCATGTGCTCGTACGAGGTCCTCTCGGTATCAGGGAGCTCCAGCAGGGCGTCCCTCCCTTCGTTGATAAATTTCCCCCACAGGCCGGCACCCCAGTCCCTGAGGGGTACTCGATGGGCGGCCATGACGACCTCGTAAGCTTTGAACCACTGCTGGATGTCATCGTTCTTATAGTACTCTTTGACGACATCCTTGGGTATGTGCACCTTCGTGTCCACCGGGGGAGGTGAGGTCTTGCTTCCGGAGGTGCCGGTCTCGTTTGCCTTGGCTTTAAATTCTAGTTCTTTGAGGACGCGCTCGTGCTCGAGCATGAGTTTCTTCTCCTCGAGGTCTCTTTGTCTTCGCTTTTCTTCTAGGTCTCCTTCTAGCCGTAGCTGCTCGAGGGCTAGCTTCCTTTCTGTCAGTTGGATCTCTCCTTCTTGTTTGAGTCGAGCAAGCTCCAGCTCGTGGAGCCGGTTCCTCTCTCGTTCTCGGGCGTCTTCGTGGGAGAGGCCCGTGTTTGGGTTTGCGGGTCTCTCTCCCGCTGGGTTCAGCTGAGCCTCCGGGCCTCCGTTCGGGCCCGGGTTATCTTCACTCGGAGGTGGCGCCTCACCGGCGTCCACCCAGGCCTGCAGGGCCGATTTGAAATCTTCTTTGGTGCTTAAGCCAGTGGTAGCGATGCCTAGATCTTTGCAGAATTGCTTCAGCTCCTTGTGACTGTAGTCTTCCATTTTCTCCTTCTGGAATTCTGTGCTCATGGTCGCAGCGGGTTTTTCTGGGTAGCGAGTGAATCACTCTCCATACGATCTGCGTGGGCTCGGATCCCAGCGCTTGCCACCAATGTTAGAAAGGTGACCCGGGGGAGGCAGAAGATGTCTGACTGACCACCCCTAGGTCCACCCCTCCGTCGAGAAGTAGCCGAGCGTTACCGAGAGGCCTCCTGAATGAGGGCCCTCTCCTAGGATCGTACAGCAGAGTAATCACAACACTACAAACGGACACCACACAGGAGGTCAAGTTCTCAAGCTTTTATAAGTAATAACGGTTGCGGGTTCTTGGCAGTATATACAGCTGGATCGCGGGATCCGTAAAGTCTCGGACAAGGAGGGTAAGGTAGCGGGACAGTCTTACTCTGGGCGGAGGAAGGGATACCCTACGCACAGCTCTCAATCCTCGAGCTGGGGGGTTCCGAGAGGTTCGAGCCGCAGCGGCGCCAGCAGGCTAACAAGATGGTTCAGCAAGGTAGGCCGCGGCAGCGCCAGCAGGCTCTCAGATGGTTCAGCAAGGTAGGCCGCGGCAGCGCCAGCAGGCTCTCAGATGGTTCAGCAAGGTAGGCCGCGGCAGCGCCAGCAGGCTCTCAGATGGTTCAGCAAGGTAGGCCGCGGCAGCGCCAGCAGGCTCTCAGATGGTTCAGCAAGGTAGGCCGCGGCAGCGCCAGCAGGCTCTCAGGTGGACGTCGGGTTACAGGAAGGATGAGTTCGTCTGGTGTCGGCCGTGACAGCGTCAGCAGGGCTTCCAGTCCAGGATACAACTGGCGTCCTACTCCGGGGCTGGCCCAGATATAGGACGGAGGTCCTTTGATGTCCGGACCCTCGCGCCTGGGGGCCAGAGGGGCCGGGATGATGGTGTCCAGACACCCAGCAGGGGGGTGGAGCCAGCGCCCAGGGAGGCCGGAGGGCGATCGATACCAGGCGTCCGGGGACGGCTGGAGGGCCATCGAAACTCCTCTCCCTCCGGGATCTGTCGAGTGGCCACTCGACCACCTGGGTGGATCTTGGTGCCTCGATGTCTGGGCTTCGCTGGGGCCGAGGCTGGGGCCGAGGCCACGTGGTCGTGACGTGGTGGGCCCAAGATGGAGTCGGGCACGGCCTCGTGCTTAGGTCGTGATGGGCCTACGCTGGGGCCAGGCCGATGATGGGGATCCGGGATGGTAGCCGGATCTGTGGTGGTGGGGCGTGCAGGGTCGGGCAGAAGGGGCCGCCCGAGGTCCGGAGGAGGGCTGCTGTCATCCTGGGCCCGCCATGCGGGAGGGGTAGGACCACGCCATGAGGCCGGGTCCAACACCCCTGTGTAGGGAAATGTCTTTTAATTATTTTCTTTGAAGTTCTTGTTTCTTCCTTGCAGTTGTCTTCATTGTACTGTGTAGGAAACGCTTTTTTCTTCTTCGTCGTTAATTCCTTCTTGTGGTTACCTCTTCTTCTGTAAATTGTAGTTGTTGCCACTGTAGTTTCATTATTTTGCGCCATCTCCAGGTCCACTTTTAAATCAGGTACCTGAGATTTGCTTGTAGGTGTAGGTTCTTCATCACCTAGTCGCCAAAATATGTAGTGAGGAAGGTCCACTCAGGAAGGTAGTATTTCAAGATGATTTATTTTATGAAGATAACAGGTTGCAAGGTACAGGACATCATGTAGAATTGTGGTAGATCAGAGCCCCACCAGGAGCTGCCTGTCAGCTGCTCAGCATATGACCAACAGTCTCACTGCCTCCCTCAGTCCCAACATTCCGAGGCATCATCAGACTCCAACATCTAATGAGTCAGAACACAGGCACTGGCAGAGCAGGGCTGGTAAAACACCTTACAGTATAATATGCAGGATACTACAGATTATTTTTCAGCGAAGCATACAATACTTCTCACTCTTAGAGGAAGAAATTATTTTAAAGCCGAACAATATATTTATGTTTACTTATCCTGTAAAAGAACTGCATGTTGCCTGCAAGAAAGAAATGTACATATGCGCAACGAAGCAAGCACACAGACACATACTCTCTTACTTCGAAGTGCGCCTTATTTTCAAAAAAATATGATTTGCTGACACACCAGTCCTTAATTGGCAAATAACATTTCGGCTTTATACCGATATTAAATACGATTTAGGTGTTATGCGATGACGTTAACAATTCTGCTCTGAAAAAACACATTCCTCCGACGGGAGGTATAGTTCTCTCTGCAACAAACTCGTGACTTGAGTGGAAGGAAGTGGACGGGAGTCGAGGGAGCCAGGAAGAGTGGATCAGCCCGCACTGGCCAGAGGCTGCGGTGAATGTCTGCAAAAAAAAAACCAAGCAGTCAAAACACCGGCCCATATACTGACCTTTCAGATCAGCCCATCAGGCACTGCCTGATTTCCCAATAGTCCAGTCCGACCCTGATTAGAATTGAACAGTGCTTAATTTGAGCCTGAGGTTTCCAGTGCTCAGCACCAGAACTTAATTGTCAACACCAGCAGCGCTTGTAGCAGTGTGCCACAAAGGGGTGCTGTCTGAGATGACCACAACAACAGTCAATTATTAATTCAGTATACAATAAAAATGACTATTACTTACCGCCCAAACCATTCTTATAGCTTTGGGGGCCTGGAATAGTCCGAATTATCGCGCTTGTAAGATTGTGATAGTTAGCAGTTGTGTTGTTGCTATCATAGGCAGCACCAGCCGGGGCAATGTGTGGTGCAAGCTGCAGTGGCCTCCTGAGGAGAGCCCTGGCACTATTTTGTTTTTACAAATTAAGCACTGGAATTGAAAAGTCTCTTAAGAGCAGCAGATGAGGATCTTTCCTGTGGAATTCATTTTCTGTTCTTAGTGTTTATTGGTACTGATTAAAACCGGTCTTTTCCAAACTTTTCGTCGTGTCACTTGTCTCTCCAAAGTGCCCTGAAGCAAACGCTCACTGGAAAGACGCTGTCAAAGTGCCTCTTGAGTATGCTGCAGATATTAACCCTTTGGGAGTCGCCGGTCAACATCAACACCATCATTCATTCTGTAATGCGGCTCAGTGAGATGCCTGCCGGAGGGATCACTGCTGGCGGCATGTTTGGGCGAACGCTGAAGCACGAGGAGGTGGCTCCTACCCAAGTGGAGTTGTGATTTATTCTTTCTACCACTCAAGGACTTCTAAATACACCGCGTGGTACTTGCATCTACATACAGAGAAAGCGAGTGGTGAATGGTCAACACTCATTAGAACATTAGAATGTTGGGAGCTCCATTGAAAACAATGGAGTGCTCCGGGCTTAAGATGGTTTCTTTAAGCCTACTGCTCCATCATTCCAATGTTTCTTTGTTCGCAGCTCTGGCTGTGAACAAAGGCTTCAGGGAGCCTGAGGGGATTCCAATCCCCTCACGCTCCCATAAGGCTTTGTTCTTTTTTGTTAGAACATTCTGTCCTGTAGTGGCAGAATGTTCTAATAGCCTTATAGCCCTTCGTAGCTAGGCTATACCGGCTATTAAAGTCCCTCTCCCTTGTTAAAGGCCAGAGCCGAAGGCCTTTAACCCCTTCAGCGCGGCGCGAATTTTCACGCTGTGCTGAAGGTTCTAATGAGCCTATGGGCTCATGACGGAACCGTTCCGTCATGAGCATGGAAGGGATTAATAGCCGGTATAGCCCTCTACGGCGGGCTATAAGGCTATATTAACATTACCATACGGACGCCTCGAAGAGTGTCATTACAATGTGTGTGTACAAAGCGCACAATATTTTACACAGGATGTGGGGCACTCACCAACCTCCTGTATTTGTGTACAGATATAGAGACCCCGAACCGCGGAGGACGTGGCCCCGCCTTGTAGAGCAGCGATGACTACTTGTAGCGACATCTGTTGTTTCCTCGAGCATGTTTTGCTCTTTGACATAAGTGATAAGACAGGACTGATAGGAGTGTGCGGTGAGGTCTGCACCAGAACAGTCTGCAATGAGAGCGCTGACAGCCGTGAACTGAGTAGTACACTTTCACAATATGTGCTGGGTCTATTTTTAGTGAATGGCCCCCTGGTATCAGCTGGACAGTTCATGCATTTCTTTCTATGAAAAGTTTCCCTGGTAATGATGGAATGTACGGGAACTGTATTTTAAGCAAAAATCAATAGGTCGGCAACAAGTCTCGCCAGTGAAGCTCTACTGAATAAACTGAGAAAGGGAGGATGAGCAGAAAAAGACCGAGCGCTGAGCAAGGGGACAGGCACAAAAATGAGACAAGAATGAAACGAACCGGACTCCGGAGGTGGGGGGGGTGGGGGTTGCTGCTCCTGGGTTTTTCAATGCTCAGTGCCCAGCAGCCGGCCTGATTCCTCCTCTGCGGCGATGCCTCGCTCCTACCTCGGATGCAGCTGCCCCCTGACCTGCTGCAGCTTCACAGGCAAAGGAACATCACCACGCTGCCGAAGATCACACAAAATCTGCTTTTCCAGACAAAAAGAGATCTAACCGGCCTGCTTTTACCCATAATCCCCATGACGTGTCCGGTCGGCATACTTTCAATTCTTTCTCGGGCAGAGGGGCCGTGAAATGGGAGCTGCGAGCAAAATGACGAAGCAGAAAGCCCCCTCCCCCATTGGACGCTGACTGAGATTAGTCAGAGCAGCGCCAGCGGAGTACATCCCGGGGTTAGCGAGCCCTGCCACCTTCGCACATGGGATCGGGGGAGGCGCCCAAAAAAAATAAACAGCGGCCGTGAAATGGGAGCCGTGAGCGTGCTAGTGGAACAGAAGAGCTTGATGGGGGCTAGGGGAAGGCAAAACCTCCGTAAGTAAATAGAAGCAGATGGCGGCCGTAAAATGGGATTTGAGCTAAGAAAAAGTAGTCCCTAAATAGACTGATTACAGCCCAGCAGAGTAACTAAACAGTAGTTAGTCGGTGCTGCTTCCTGCTAAACGGCAGCACAAAGGAAGTGACGTTTTGCATCCCAAACCAACCATAAGCAAGATAAGAAAGAACAATGCAATGTTCAACAAACGGCAAGAAGCAGCACATATTAGCTGCCAATAGGCGGAGTTTCACTTAACATTTACATTACTTTAGTCCCGCTGAGACAGCGCGCGCGACGCATGCGCTGTCCAACACGAGACCTAAAAAGGGCAGAGGGTAACAGGGGCAGCTTAAGGACCAAAAGGCAAAGACGGGCAGAGAGACACAGAGAGCGAGGGGTACCGAAGGTAAAACCAGGCAAAGAGACACGGGGACAGCGAGGGGAACAGAGGGAAAAAACGGCACAGATCAAGTACCGGCAGCGGGGGAGGACAGAAAACAGCAGTCACAGGCACAACAATGACAATAACGCAATACAGTGAATACAATACACTACAATACAATAAATAGCGGAAAAATAGCAGAGATGAACAAACCTATGGCCTACCACTGGCCACCAGGGATGAGGCGTAGGAGGGAGCCAGCGGGTGGAGGAGGGCCTCAAGCTTCCACAGCAGCGGCGGCTGGGGCAGGGACACACAGGCGGTGCGGTACGGAGGGGGAGTGACCTATCTGGAAGGGTCAAGGGTCGTTCTCCTCACCGCGCAGAGGCCAGCATATATGGGGAGGTGGGATGGAGGAGAAGCTGGGAGGCGGGAGGTGGGGGCAGCGAATGGGCAGTCAGGGGGGCCGGGCCACAGGGGGTGCAGCGGCGGGAGCGGTGAGGGGCGACTAAGGGAACAGAAGGCAAAGGGCACAAAATAGAGGGGAAACAAATGGAACAGAAGGCAAAAAAGGGCAGAGGGTTACAGGGGCAGCTTAAGGAAGAAAAGGCAAAGACGGGCAGAGAGACACAGAGACAGCGAGGGGTACAGAAGGTAAAACCGGGCAGAGAGGCACTGGGACAGCGAGGGGAACAGAGGGAAAATATGGCACAGATCAAGTACCGGCAGCAGGGGAAGACAGAGAACAGCAGTCACAGGCACAAAAAAAATGACAAGAAAGGCAATATAGGCAATACAGTGAATACAATACAATAAATAGCGGAAAAATAGCGGAGATGAACAAACCTATGGCCTACCACTGGCCACCAGGAATGAGGCGCAGGTGGTAGCCTGCGGGTGGAGGAGGGTCTCAAACTTCCTCAGCAGTGGCGGCTGGGGCAGGGACACACAGGCGGTGCTGTGCGGAGGGGGAGCGACCTACCTGATAGGGTCAAGTTAACTCCCATGGAGTATTGCCTCTGGATCTAGCAGCGCCGTGCATGCTGCTTGAATGCCTTTATCCTCTTTCCTTTCTTTCTTCCTTACGAAGAGCTTATATTTTAAAGTGTTTTATTGTTAACCTAGCCACAAATCCCCAAAGCTTTCTTTGCTATTTGGGGATTTGGAACCCCTTTTTTGTCTCTTGTTATTTTCTGTGCCCACGTTTTGGGAATTTCACTTCAAGCCCATATGAAAACATTCAGTTTACTGCTTTTCCGAACATCCTGTTGTGGATAATTACCTTTGATGCTACTTAAAACACTCTCAATGGACCTATCGGAAATCACGCAGGTCAAGCCCCAGAGATACAGCTTTAGAAGACCAAGAGCCACATGCATCAAGCATCTTTGCCCTCGCGAGAGCAAAAAGGACTTTTCTGAAGCATGAAAGGCTTTGTATTTGCAAATTAGGTAATTGCACTTTTTTGCGATCACCTATATTGCGAATGCATTTAGGAAATTGCAATTTGTCATTCCCTAATGCCGATGCGCGTAGCCTAAATGCGAACTGTGCATTTAGAAAACGCTGATTACCTTCAGCTTCAAGTTGATGGTAGTATGCACATGTATTGAAAATGCACAAAAATGCATTTTTCAAAGTCATATGTGGCACAGTTGGGGCCCGAGGCACAATCCAGTTCTGTGCCATTGGCGTCCCAGTTCAGTGCATCCCTAATTGATATATCACCTGGACTTGCTTCAGAACGGTCGCTCCACCACGCTCCTCCTCATTAGCAGCTGAAACGCTCCCTGGTATTGTTTCTTGTGTGTTTTCTACAGCACTGTTGTTACCATTGCATTGTAGCGCTTTTCACGCATAGCGCCGCTGTTACTATTTGGCATAATTAGCGCGACCTCGCTCAGGCTGTTGGAATCATTTTTCTTGTGTCTGTGCATTTGTTTGATTCTACTGCTCACTCGACGCATTTGTGTTTTTGCTGACCCTGTCTGCCTTTCCCTTTGACACTCCATTTTGTTGTTGGTATCCCCTGGCCCGTCCCTCATCCACACTACTGCCTCCCTGCTGCCCCTCCCACCCACGTTCACCGAGCCTTCCTCTCCCCCGGCCAAACTGTGACCACCTGGACTTGCTTCAGAACGGTCGCTCCACCACGCTCCTCCTCATTAGCAGCTGAAACGCTCCCTGGTATCGTTTCTTGTGTGTTTTCTACAGCACTGTTGTTACCATTGCATTGTAGCGCTTTTCACGCATAGCGCCGCTGTTACTATTTGGCATAATTAGCGCGACCTCGCTCAGGCTGTTGGGATCATTTTTCTTGTGTCTGTGCATTTGTTTGATTCTACTGCTCACTCGACGCATTTGTGTTTTTGCTGACCCTGTCTGCCTTTCCCTTTGACCCTCCATTTTGTTGTTGGTATCCCCTGGCCCGCCCCTCATCCACACTACCGCCTCCCTGCTGCCCCTCCCATGCTCCGCCCCCTTCACTGTCCATTTATGTCAGATGTCCACACGGGCAGCGTCCACGCGCTACGGCCGCGCCGAAGGTGTGCCAAAGGTAAGCCCGTCTACGCCCGTCCGCGCCAAGTCCGCGCCCAGCGCCAGACCCCCTGGCCCCCGTCCCTCCCACCCCTCCCGCATTACCTACGATGCCACCTCCCTCCTAGCCCTTAACCCCAGCCGACTCCCCAACTGCGCCCAAGTCGCTCCTGGACACACCCATGGACCCTTCTCCTGCAACTCCTGCAAGTTCGACGGCACCAAGTACAACTCCTCATCCACGAACACACAACAGATATCTGACGCCAACCACCTAAAATGCATCCTGCTCAACACCCGCTCAGTCCACAGACACGCCATCGACCTCTGGAATCTTCTCGACACCATCTCTCCCGACGTCGCCTTCCTTACAGAAACATGGATGAACGCCTCATCAGCCCCAGACATCACCATTGCCATCCCGGAACGATACAAGATCATCCGTAAGGACCGCACCGACCAAACAGGAGGAGGCATCGCTATCGTCCATAAGAACTCCATCCGCATCTCAACCAGCTCAGACGTCAACCTTGCTAGCGCCGAACACCTTCACTTCCAGATCCACACCGACCCCAAGACCACAATCAGAGGCACCCTCCTCTACAGGCCTCCAGGACCCCGTGCAAAATTCAGCAACGTTATCACCGACTTTATCACCCCACACGCCCTCCCCTCCGAGGAATACATTCTACTGGGAGACCTCAACTTTCACCTGGAAAAGAGCAATGACAGCAACGCCACCACCCTTCTGGATAATCTCGCCAACCTCGGACTCAAACAACTTGTCACTACGCCCACCCACATCGCAGGTCACACACTCGACCCTATCTTCACCTCCAGCAAACATGTCTCCTTCAGTCACACCACTACTCTCCATTGGACGGACCACAGCTGCGTTCACTTTATCTACAATAAAACCACAACTCACAACCATCCTCAACCCACTCTGCGAAGAAACTGGAACAAAATCACCATCGACCAGATCTCCTCATCGCTTCTTCAAAAACCCCCTGCCCACTCCTCAAACCCCAACCAAGCAGCCATTAACCTCACCCAATGGCTATCCAACAGCGCCAACATCCTAGCACCGCTGAAAAAACGTCAAATCAAACTAGGCAGCAAAAACGCCTCCTGGTTCAACGATGATCTTAATAAATCGAAGAAACTCTGTCGCTCCCTCGAGAAGGCCTGGAAAAAAGACCCAAACAACTGCACCAGGGACGCCTTCAAAAACGCCACCTGCATACACCACCAACTAATCCGATCTGCCAAGAAAGCTGCATTCAAAGACCGACTAGACAACAACGCCCACAACAGCAAGGAATTATTCAACATCGTCAAAGAATTTACCAACCCCTCAGCCAACTCCAATGATATCACCCCCTCTCAAGCCCTCTGCGACTCCCTAGCTTCATTCTTCCACAACAAAATCGCAGACATCCACAACAGCTTCGACAACCGTCCCAGAGACCAACCCACCCAACCTTCTGCAGGACCTTCACCCCCCTTGAACATCCTTAATGACTGGAACCCAATCTCCACTGAGGACACCATTCGCCTGATGAACTCCATCCACTCAGGATCACCCACAGACTCCTGCCCTCACCACATCTTCAACAAAGCAGACTCCATCATTGCACCACACCTCCGTGACGTCATCAACTGCTCACTCAGCTCCGCCTCCTTCCCGGAAAGCTGGAAACACGCAGAACTTAGCGCCCTTCTGAAAAAACCCACAGGGGACCCCACCGAACTCAAAAACTACCGCCCCATCTCGCTCCTTCCATTCCCGGCCAAAGTCATCGAGAAAGCCGTCAACAACCAGCTCGCCGCCTTCCTCGAAAGCAACAAATCCCTTGACTCCTCACAGTCCGGCTTCCGAGCCAAACACAGCACGGAGACTGCCCTCATCGCAGCAACAGACGACATTCGAACTCTACTGGACAATGGAGACACAGTCGCCCTCATCCTCCTCGACCTCTCCGCAGCCTTCGACACAGTCTGCCATAGCACCCTTCTACAGCGCCTCAGAAACATCGGAATCCAAGGAAAAGCACTGGAATGGATCACCTCGTTCCTCACTGGAAGAACCCAGAGAGTCCGCCTCCCACCATTCAACTCAGAGGCCACTGAAGTCATCTGCGGCGTACCCCAAGGGTCCTCACTCAGTCCCACCCTCTTCAACGTATACATGAGCCCCCTCGCGACCATCGCACGCCAACACAACCTCAACATCATCTCCTACGCGGATGACACTCAACTGATCCTATCACTCACCAAAGACCCTAACACCGCCAAAACCAACCTACATGAAGGAATGAAAGAAGTAGCCGAGTGGATGAAGCACAGCCGTCTGAAATTGAACTCAGACAAAACAGAAGTCCTTATCTTAGGTACCTCCCCCTCCGCTTGGGATGACTCTTGGTGGCCAGAGGCCCTTGGAAAAGCACCCATCCCAACGGACCACGCACGGAACCTAGGCGTCATCCTGGACTCCTCACTCTCTATGAACAGACAAGTCAACGCCGTTTCATCATCATGCTTCAACATTCTTCGCATGCTCAAAAAAACATTTTGCTGGATCCCCACCGAAACCAGAAAAACAGTCACCCATGCACTGGTTACAAGCCGCCTGGACTACGGAAATACCCTATACGCCGGTATCACCGCAAAACTCCAGAAAAACTCCAACGCATTCAGAACGCATCAGCCAGACTCATACTAGACATCCCGCGTAAAGACCACATATCTAATCACCTGAAAAACCTCCACTGGCTCCCCGTCAATAAGAGGATTACTTTCCGCCTCCTAACCCACGCACACAAAGCACTTTACGAACTTGGACCTGAATGCCTCAACTCACGACTTTCCTTCTACACCCCCTCTCCCCAGCTACGATCTTCCAACCAAGCCCTTGCCACCGTACCTCGCATCAATAAAACCACCATGGGAGGTAGATCCTTCTCCTACCTCGCAGCTAAAACCTGGAACTCACTCCCCACTCACCTTCATCTCACTCAGAACCACCTAGCATTCAGAAAGCAACTTAAAACTTGGATATTTGACATGTAATTCCCCACCCTTCTTCAAGCGCCTTGAGACCCTCCGGGTATGTAGCGCGCTATACAAATCTCTTGACTTGACTTGACTTGACTAAGCCCTGAACAGTATTTAATTAATGGCGTCGGTAACGCTTCTGTTATCTAAGGGTATAATATCTGACATTAGTTTTTGTTCATTTTAATCCAGAAAATCCTAGCCACTGGCAGTCGGTGGATCATTCCTGAATCTACAGAGCTCAGTGTGTGTGAATATACTAATGGAAAAGTTACACGGATGGATTACAGCTCCCTGAGTCAGCCGCAAGGATTGCTGAGCCATAGTGGTAGCCACATCTCCCCTACTGTCAAGATCATTTGCCCTACCAATCCACACGCCTACCCCAATAACATACATTTTGTGCAAACTGTTCCTTCAAATGTACAGTCTTTTTAGCTATTTGTGCATGCACTCAGGGATGTCAGTGGGGCAGCAACACAAATGTGAGGTCTTTCTGTGCCTGCACATTGTTCCTTTCCATACCCTGTCCAGCTGGTGTTAGTCTGCTAAGGACATCCACCGATTCTTCTCCCAACATATTTTGCACACTTTAACCTCTTACACTTTAAAGGCTGGGCGTAGATCAAATGTTAAAGTAAAATGTTCTTTCCTTAGGTGACTGGCAATAAATCTTGAAACTCTGAGAGTTGTAAGAGTGTGAAGAGTGCATACTTTATGTTGTCTAACCGAGGTGCAGCAGGGGAGCCCAGTTCGAGCAATGCATTTGTTTACTGTATTCATTTATTATCTTCATTAGAGCCAGAGGTATGTCCCTCCTGCTTCTGTCCTCTGCATCCACATTGGCTGCGTTCATGATAGTTACTCGCTTTGGGACTCTATCAGTTGGGTTAAGTAGGTCTTCCATTTGTCCAGCCCACTTCATGTCCTCGTCCATTTTCTTGGTATAGGGCTTATCTCTTCGCTTCTCAGGAGGATCTTCTCAAGAATGTGTGATAATCATCGGCAAAATCGGTAATCTCAATGTTTCATATCGCCGTCCATCATGGGAAAATAACTCTGTGTTAACGTTCTATTTACAACACGGCGATAATATGCGATATGTTCCCGATAACGCGTCAAATGTCTGTGATAAAGTCACCAGGATGGCGATAAAAATGTAAACCCCAATGCAAATGGAGTTGTGATGGGGCCAACCGCGAAAAATAAATCAGCAATAATCTTCGCCGGGCCTGCAAGTCACACACGGTAGGTGGGAAAAATCACTATAAAAGTAGAAAACAACATACAAACAAAAGCAAAACAACACCAAAGCACAAAGGAGGTAGCCGGAGCAAGTACAGAGGACAACCAGAACCCCACAAGCCCCCCGAGGACCAGCCTGGGACCATGGGGTCAGGGAAAGCCAAGGACAAGAAGAAGAGGAAGACGCGGTTTAGTCCACAGGAAAACAGGATCCTGATAACGGAGGTGGTAGAACACCATCACAACTGTTTGTCACCTCCACTGTGTCATTGGCAACAAAAAATGGATTATGGCAGTCCATCGTGGACAATGTGAATGCAGTCGAAGTGCTTTAGAGTACAATGGAAGAGGTTAAGAGGCGCTGTAAGAATGTGAAGCGCAAAACCCAGCAGAAACTCAATAACAACAAGAAGGCAGCAATGCAGACTGGAGTTGGGAGTCCAACGCCACAGGAGGAGCTGGATGAGATGGAGGAAATGATGTCCAGCATCATCAGTGGGGAGACGTGGTTGAAGTTGGGGGACGGGACACCACTCAACATGACCTGACACAACAGCACCAGGGTGAGTAACGACCAGGGACTGGGGGGACGGGAGAGTTGGGCACAATGGCACAAATGCACAAATAAGTATAGCACATCTGCAGACAAACCATGCCCCAGACCCCCAACTCCCAACAAGAGACCAATGTACCCAAGTCTGCAACATCTCAGCACTGTATAAGCATAGAAGTGAAAGGCACACCGTATGAAAAGGATACGGGGCCTCAAATCAGCACAAGCACATAACATGCAGAGCACATCACCATTGGCAACAATGTGTTACAATCCGCAACACGTCCACAACAGAACAGAGGAAACAACTGGTGCCGCTTGTGTGTAGATACTGGCCAATCACATTTGGCATTGCAGGGAAATGTGAGTTGACAATGTACAAGTACAAACACATATCTGTGATGTTGTCGAAATGTCCACTGTCCCGCATCAAATAGGCAGCTCCTCCCAAACAGTCACAATGTACACTGTCATGCAGTCTGTATGTAAACATGTAAAATACATCAACATACATGTGAACACAATGTTAAACTACATCTCCCCATCACATTGCAGAGGGAAAACCAACACCTCCTGCAGAGCAGGCAGAACCTCTCTTCTCTGATGATGAAGAGGACCACCAATCCTTCGACACCGACGCCATCCAAGAGTTCATTGACAGCCCCCGCACCCCACCTCCAGGAGCAGGGCAGCCCAGCTGCATCTAGGAGATCCCACCCCCGGCACAGACCACACAGCAGGCCCCACCACGGCTGCCTCCCAGGACCCCCACGAGGAACACCTGGCCTTCCAACGCAGTGTATTGGGGTGCCAGGAGAAACTGGCTGAACAGGTGCGGGCGGGGTTCGACCACATGATAGCCAAACTAGATGCCATACGTGGGTATCTAAGTCCCATCAGGGACCACTCACAGTCCCTAACGGACACCCCCAGTCCGCTCCATGTCCTCCAATGATCCATGGCTGACATCGCTGGAGTCCTGACTCAGAGACAAGAACAACTGTCTAGTCAGAGTGGCTCTAGCGATGTCACGCGGGAGTTGGGACACATGCAGAGGATAATGGAGACCATGGAGCGGACGCAGGTGGAAAGAGCGGCTGCCATGGCTGCACACCAGCGAGAGGTATCTGGGATCCTCATTGCGCTAAACACCCTCCTCATGACATTGCTGCCACAAGGCCTTGCGATGATGAATGCTGCTGCTACGACTACATCCACATCTCCGCCCCCTGAAGTGTCCATGACACACAGTGTGGCAGACATTCCACCTCCAGCCTCTGAGGTATCACTGCCACACAGTGCGGCAGACATTCCACCTCCAGTCTCTGAGGTATCACTGCCACCCAGTGCTGGAGACAGAACACCACCCACATGTGAGGCACATGAAACAGCAGAGGATGAAGATGTGAATGAATCTGCCTTCGTGGTAAGCAGGATGCAGTAGCATTCATCTCCGCCATATGGCTGGTTTCTGTTTGGTTCTGCCCTCTGCATCATCACCATCCACTGTCCCCCGATACACTCTGCGACACTCACCTTGGACCTCGACATGGACTGCCATATTCTGTTTGGTCACCAATGACACAGCATTCAGACTGCGGACTGAACTCTTCCTCTTCTGATGAACTTGTCATTCCCTAAATGACTCTGGCTGGCCCTCCACGGGCCAAAAATGTAAAGTGGGGGTTTGCATCGCCCTGTACTGCTCCCCAGCTGCAACACTCCACTGAATGTGCATTAAACATTCATATTCACACAGATGTGTCCTGTCTATGATCTTTCACGTGTGGAAGTACGGATGATGTAGGGTCAGTGGTTCCCCCTTACGTCCATGTTACTCATGTTGTGGGACTTGGGTCACAGGGAGATACTTTGCCAATTGCGGTCCGGGTGGCGCGACACTAAAACAGAGATACACGCATTAATTACTTCCTTGTTCAGCCCAGGATGGAACCACGCCCAGAGCCCCGGGGTCATTGTTCACACCCTTGCGTTGGACTGACATACGCCAAGGCCAGTCCACTCCTCTTACGCTCACAGGCGTGGCGACAACGCTACATGTCCCAGGTCTTCCCTGTAGTGATCTGCTGATCACAGGTCTAGTTGTCCGCTTGTCACAGCCACTCCCTCATGGCTGGTTAACACCCACACCACGCCCATCCGGGACATGCTTCACAGGACATGTGACCCTGCCAATTAAAAGGGCAGGGCGCACGTGCTGGACACCATTTCCACTCTCTATCTGGGTGTATCCGTGTGGTTATTATTTATGCATGATGGACTAGGGCCCTACCACATCACATTCCCTAGTGCCGGAGGTGACATGATGGTGTCTGCACCACAAGACTCAATCATAAAGGGTCCATGACTTGTGGGGCACAGACTTGGTGGCACTGGATACACTGCAACTGGCACAGGCACACCGCTTCAGGATGGTGACTTTCAGTGCACTGAGGTAGGGGCACCTAAAGAGCTAAGCGGGTGTGCAGCCTGCGATGATACCACATCCTGGCGGTCCGGACTGGTAAGGATTTGGTGAGTCCTGCTGGACTGCAGTGTAGGCCTGAGCCAGCAGGCAGTGTGGGCCTACTGCCACGTGGCATTGCCTCTCGGGCAAACAGAGGTAGTGGCACCTCAAGGGCTGAGCAGGTGTGCAGCCTGCGATGAAGCCGTGTGCACTGATATGATCTCTGCCATTGCGAAATCAACACCCAGACTCAAGTGTGTGGCCTGGTGGCCTGTGGTGCGGGGTGCATGATGCTGAGGCTGCCATGGGCACGGGCCCAGGGCTTGAAGCTTGCACCGGCGCGTGGTGGGCCCTCTTGGACACCCGCCGGTGTCGAAAGGTGAGCAGTGAGGCCTGGATGCGCACGGGCGGGCAATTTTCGCTGGGCGGTGGGAGGGGCTGGGGTGCAGCAGCCTGTGTGCGCAGGGGCGGGCTAACGATGATGGCGTGTGTAACTGTATGGACTCTGCCATTCATGACTCTAGACTCAGATAAGGGACTGGTGGACTGCAGTCTATACCGGCACCTGGTTGGACACACACCGGTGGTAGCAGGTGAGCAGTGAGGTCTGGGTCCTCAGTGTCGGCACTCTCTCTCCCTCTCTTTCTCCCTCCCTCTCTCCCTCTCTTTCTCTCTCTCCCTCTCTTTCTCTTTCTCTTTCTCCCTCTTTCTCTTCTCTCTCTCTCTCTCTCTCTCTCTCACTCTCTCTCTCTCTCACTCTTTCTCTTTCTCTCTCTCTCTCTCTCTCTCTCTCTCTCCCTCTCTCCCCCTCTCTCTCTCTCTCTCTCCCTCTCTTTCTCTCTCCCTCTCTCCCTCTCTTTCTCTCTCTCCCTCTCTTTCTCTTTCTCTCTCTCCCTATTTCTCTCCCTCTCTCCCTCTTTCTCTCTCTCTCTATCTCTCCCTCTCTTTCTCTCTCCCTCTTTCTCTCTCTCGCTCCCTGTCTTGTTCAGGTTGTCGTCTGACTTTACACCAGGTAAGAGCAGGTGTTAAATTCCTGCTGCTAACGCGCCTTATCGCATGTTTTGCGTTCTTCTGGCGGATTTGGCTGGTTGTTGAGAATGTTAAGAAGGTGTGTTGTCACGTCTTTTTGCACGGGAACGCCTACTCTGCATCTCATTAGCGATATTTGCTGGTTTTCATCTGTGGCGATGCTTTTTGCGGTTGCTATCGCAGGGAAATTGGTGCTATCGGATGTTAGCACGCTACTTTGGCTGCTAACTTGGCGATAAGCCCTTGAGTATATGCCTCCTAATTTATACAAAAAAAGTTACATTTCCACCTTGTAGAGTAAGGGGCAGATTTACAAGCCCCTTGCGCCTCTTTTACGCCGCCATTGCGTCACTTTTGTGACACAGCGGCGGCGCAAAAGATGCACCATGCTGCGGGGTATTTACATGACGCATCTGGGAGATGCGTCACATTGTAAAGCCCTGCGCCAGAAGGAGGCGTTCCGGCGCAGGGGGGGCGTTCTGGTGCAGGAACGCCTCCTAAAAGTGGCTGAGTGAAATACTGAGTCACTTTTACGTCCATGCTGCGTCCAAACCCTGCACCTGCTTGAAGCAGGCGTAAGGATTGACGCAGCATTGGACAGAGAGGGCCCCCAGAGCATTGCTGGAGCTGCGTCATGCAGCAACAAGCCGCCTTTACGGCACAGATGCGGCACGCATCCATGCTGGCGAAGCCGTGGCGCACAGTAACTGGCGCATCCCTGCTGATATAAAGGGATGGAGCAGTTATTGTAAATCTGCCCCCAGGTCTGTGCAATGTGCTTTCCAACAGACTTGGAGCAGGGTCAATGGTTTTCCATCCATTCTTCCTCTCTTTTCTGTTGTTGCTTTTATTGCCCTGCGCGAGGCGGACACTATCAAACATTACTCAAAGGATATAACTGATTACATTTATTGATTTTATAAATGCTTATTCAAGTGCCACACAAGTGGCATATTACCCATTAACTTCCCTTAGAAAAGTAGTGTGCCTAACTACGATTCGTGTCTTCCTACTAGCCAGCTTATACTCTGGCCCCTCGTTCTTAAATGTCCGCTCTTTATCGTTTTCAATGCCACAAAGAGCCCTGCATTTAGGATGAAAGTGAAGCAGCAGCATGAGGCGCGCACAGGATTGTGGGTATGCAGAGTGATGGTGACGCGCTGACTCTTCCTCTCGAGCATTCTGACCTCTAGCGACAGGAGGGAGCGTTGCAGCTCCCGCTCCTTCAGCAGCCGAAAAGGCCCGACCCCCGGAGTAGACTCACATTTCAACCAATTACGGAGTTTCTTGTACAGAAACCCTCCAAAAATTGATATGACCTCTGCTTCTCACGGCCCTTCGAAGTGCGCGTGATCCACGGAAGAAACTATAAACATTCAACTTGATGATCCGTTCGCGAAATTACAATAAAAAATATCACTTCCTACTAGTAGGGTGACTTTGCAGCGGTGACTTGTCAGTCGCTTTCATGAATGCCTGTGAGTGCACAGCTAAAAATACTCCTTTTGCTATCAAACAAACGCCTGTGTTGCCTGTAGTTATGAATCGAATGTTTGCCGCAGAGGCTTCTGGGTATGCAAATATTTGTGGCTGGCCACGCCCCCTCCAGTGCAAGCAAGGCTCCTGCAGCAGCCCCATGGTGACTTGTGCTCTGGGTCCAGGTTGAGAAGAGTCTCAAAATCCAGCAATAAAGGGAATGTGTGAAGCTAATTTAATAGTGACAAAAAGTGACACTAGAAGTCCCACCAGAAGTAATCCTGCTGAAATGAACAAAACAAGCATTGGCATAGCCAATAGGTCTTGACTTTGGGAACTAATAAGTGTGAAGGCAGAGATATTGAGTTTGTGTTTGTTTTTAAGCTGTGTTGTGCAGAAGTCTGCAGTATGCTGAAATGTTATAATAAAGAAGTGTGAGAAGCATTTTTGTTACTTATGATGTATAATGTACAACAAAATGACGATGATAAAAAACTAATAATTAGAAGTAATGATTTGTGGTTTTTTATGTTTGAATGCTGGAAAATTGTATCTGCCTGTTCTAATCGTTGCTTTTTATGGTGTTTATTGTGAAAGGAGTGGGTATAAATAACAGGAGAGTGAAGGTTAGTTAGTTAGTTAGAGAGAGAGATAGATTTAGTGAGTTAATTAGTGAAAGATAGTTAGTGAGAAATTGAGAGAGTTAGTAAGAGTGATACAATTAGTGAGAGAGTTAGTGAGAGTAAGAGAGTTAGCGAGTGACTTAGTGAGAGAGAGTTATTGAGTTAGTGAGAGAGCGTGAGATTTAGTTAGTGAGAGTGAGAGAGTTAGCGAGTGAGTTATTGAGAGTGAGCTAGTTATGATCACCAATTATAAGTGAAATTGAAATGTCAGAATTTCATTGCTCCGGTTTACTCCACCCAGGAGTAAAGAAACAAACAACAAATCTGGATTGGACCCAACAAGCCTTGGCAACAGCAACCCACGCAAGATGACAAGATGACAAGATTGGTTTCGGTGCAGACCGGCAAGGTCTGAGGAACTCACCCTTTGGAGGGGAGTCAGGGCACATCTGGGGCAACCAGGGAAGCCATGGAAACAAAGTATATTCCTTCAGGGGGACCCACTAGCCAACGGACTAGGGATCACGAAGGCACCTTGAGCGTAAATGTTGAAAGCGGGCCCATGGAACACTCGTGGAGTGTAGGCTCACAATCTTCCAGGCAAAAGGTGCTCAGGGCTTGGACTACAAGTAGCCCAATGCACAACTTCAGGAAAGCTCGGGAAGTAGATGTATTAGCAAATGTGCAGGATGTCCAGGAGTTCCGGTCCCACATCTCTTGTGATAGCTACAGGTCTCAGCTTTGCTGGGGACTCGTGTCAGCCTCGGCAATGTCTGGAAGTCTGTGTCCTGTGTCGCAGATTCTTCGGGATCCATGAGGAGCCTTGAAAATGCAGACTGGCAAGATGCTTCTTTGGTGACTGTTTGAACAGGGGTGTCACTCCTTGACCCCAAGGGAGATTTCTTCCATCTTCCAGTCGATATGGAATGTCGAAGGTCAAAGATTTATGTTTCAGAGTTTCGTCCAGGGTAATCTAAAGTCTCAGTGACTGGGTTCCTATACTTATACTAAATTTAGGGGGTGGACTAACTCTGGGTTCCCAACTATGGGAGGACCTGGGGAGGGGGAGGTTATACCCCTTCCCCTTTGTCCAGTTTCACACCAGAGCTGGGGCTGAGTGCCCCAGCAACCGGTTTGAACTGGGAAATGCATGGGCCACCTTGTGTGCCCCAGGCAGTGTCTGAAAAACATTCACTGAATGCAACCCACCCTACCCCAATACACTAAAGCCTGTCTGGGGAGGTGCTGGCACCTCCCTGGACAGGAAACCTATTGTCCAAGCCTCCCCTGCCAGAGTTTCATCCAGCAGCAGGAGGTTAGACTCGTGTCTGTGGCAGCAGGATCCATTTTGTGATGCTGAGGCTCTTTTAAACATTTACCGGGTATACCAGTGTGTACATGTCTTCTCCCTCTAGAAGGGTGGAATTCTACCCCTGCCGCCAGAACTGGTGGGGGGGGGGGGTAGAATTCCAAAGTGTTTGACACCAAACACAACATGTTTTGATGCAGCCAAACCAAAGTTAGCATTTACTGCGAGGTTATAATGCACTTAAGAGTATATAGTATGGCTGTATCATAGAACAGCTATAAGGAAGGGTTTCCGAAAGCTGCAGAGGGGCTCAGCTCATGCTAGGGCACCCTCACACAAGACCAAGCACTCTGTCTTCAGGATTGTCAAGGCCTGCCATAGGAGTGACTTATAGGTTAATATGTGTCTATATATAGATATATATTGATATAGGTATACTATATATACTATATCTTAGTAAGGGGTGCTTACACCACCTTACCCAGGCTTCAAATGCAGACCTGTGGTGCCATTATTGAAGGCTTCCCAGGGGTGGCATAACACATGCTTCAGCCCCTGGTAGGCCTCTGCAATACCTATGCCCTTGGTACCTAAGGTACCATATACTAGGGACTCATAAGGGTAACCCAGAAACCAATCTGGAGTGTACCTAAAGTACATGTAACCAATTTAGAGAGAGAATAGCTAGGCAAACTATCAACCACCACGTACTACAAACCCACTGCAAGAAATTCACTATTGGCCTTTGAAAGTTTCCACCCACGACCACTAAGGGAGAACCTGCCCTATGGCCAATTTCTACGCATAAGGCGCAATTGCAGCAAGAAGGAGACTACAACACACAGGCCATAGACCCTTCCCAAAGACTACAACAACGAGGCTACCCAAGAAGGATCATCGACAGGACCAAGAAACAGGCAAAAAAACAAAATAGAGATGCCCTCCTGGAAACACCGACCCGTCAAGAAACAATAACACCATTGACCTGTGTCACTACGTACAACCCTATCTCCAATTCAGTGGGTAAAATCATCAAGAAAAACTGGAGAATCATCAACACGGGCAAACGAGACTGGGACCTGCCTCTCTTTGCCTACAAAAAATCGAACAGCCTACGGGATCAACTTTACACGGCCTAGAACCACGGAAACCACCACCAACCCTACACTACATTTAGTATGGAACCTCCCCAAAGTCACAGGTCACTACCCCTGTGGCGATTGCAGCATTTGCCATCTCACGACTCAGTTCTTCGATCCTGCTGACACGGGGAAACATCGTTAAGGCGATTTCCTGCATTTTGGCTTCAGGTTCAGTAGGTGGAGGGAAGATCTATTTTATTTCGTCATTGTTTAAAAAATAGCGTGAATAACCCTGAACACCTACCTGACTTATTATACACTCTTGGGCCCCGGTGCACCGCAGCCCTGTGGCTGATTGATGTGGAGGGCATAGACAAGAGCAAAGACCGGAACCACTCACTTCCGGGAGCGCGCCATTTTGGTCGACGCTCTAGTTGCTACACGCCCCCTGCCAACTATTTATATCCAATATGGCTCGGGAGCGCTGGCAGTGCACTGGTGGCGCGCCAATGGCAAGCTCGTCTGCGCCCGTCCGCGCCAGTAGGTCGCCTCTCGCCAGAAACGCTGGCCAAAATCTGCCAGGTAGCTATCTTTACTCCAGAGAGGTTTTATTAAATCTGCGACCTCCATCTCACCATTGTAGCATTCCCCCACTTCATCCCCTGAGTGGCCCGTTACGCTGTCCGTGTGGCACTTTTGTACTTTCTAAACCTATGCCTTTATCTGTTTCTCCTGTCATACTCCCTCAACATCGGCTAAAAATACTACAGTTAAATGTAAGCTCACTAGCTAAACACCATGCGGAAATATATGACCGTATCATTGATGAAACTCCTGATATTTTCTTTCTGACTGAGACTTGGCTGAGTGATGATATGACGGCCACAGCGAATCTGGCGCTACCCCCTGAATACTCGATTTCTTTGGTGAATAGAGCGACTAGGGGAGGTGGTATCGCTGTGATCACCAGGTCTAGCTACTCCTGTCTTTTTGATAAAGTTAATAGGGAGCGAGGTGAATGTGCTCACTTTAGTATCTCTGTGAGCACTCATTTTACCCTTTCCGGTCTATTAATATTAGAGCTCCCGTTTTTATGGTATTTCTTTTTTCAACATTTCCGTCTGTATTTATCCATATTTATTTTGTGTTTTGCTTATAAATGAAGTTGAAAAACTGTACATTTCCATATTTATTTAACTGAGAGGCGCACTCATACTTTGATGTCTGTCGGGTTTTAGCTATTTAAGCTGTCAAATATCACTTCACAATACATCCACTGGTAAATACTAGCATTATACCATACATGTATGTTGACATATGCTGTTATTTAAATACATTTTGTCCTGTTTTTTAATTAACCATGCTGTCCATAGGCTCAGCTGCTGACCTATAATTCATCAAAGACAGCATTGAGAGTCCCTTTAAAGGAGCAAATTTTTCTGTATTTATCCACTTTTAAAAATAAATGCAGACAGAAAACCCATTGTTTTCTGTCTGTATTTATATGTAAAAATCCGTAAAAACGGAAAACAGGGAGCCCTAATTAATATTTAGGCCTCCCGGACCTGCCTCCGGTTTTAACAATGCTCTCTTAGAGCCAGTTGGAGCATTTGCCGTGGAATCGGCTAGTTTTAGCATTTTTGGCGATCTTAACCTCCAATTTGATCTGGACCAGGATCAGACTATTCGCACCATGCTTGCCGAATTATCCGCATTTCAGCTCCATCAAATAGTTAAAAGCCCTACACATAAAGGAGGTCATCTGTTAGACCCCATATTTACAAACATTGAGATGGCCACTGTGATTACCCCTACTCCTATGGCCTGGTCCGACCATCTCCTAGTTGAAATGACCATTCCCACACCTGCATCTTCACACAACAATACTCAAAGTTCGGTATTTAAATGACCGTGGCGCAAGTTTCGACTTGAAGATTTCCACGCACTCTTAGGAGCGGACCCTTTAGGCCCTTTTAGTAATTGTCAAGACCGGATATGATTCATTCTGTGCCTGGATAATAAAGGCACTTGACACTCTTATACCGGCAACCTGGATTAAGGGTCGCACACAGGATTCTAACCCCTGGTATGATGACACCTTGACTTCCCTCAAGAAGACATGCAAAAGTTATGAGCGCAAGTGGAGGAAAGACTATGCTCCCGAAAAAAAGCTTACTATCTAGCTGAACTTAAAACATATCATAGAACTGTATGCAGGGCTCGAGCGGAGTACTATGCTTCTGAGATTAAATTGAGCTCCAACCCCCGCTAAAGTCATCTTCAAAATTCTCAAAGATCTCAATGCCCAAAAATCTCCAGCGCCTATTCCCACGTCAGAATCCCAATGTGAAGAATTGGCCTCCTTCTTCGTGGAGAAAATACGGGCTATTTATCAATCTTTTTCTTCCATGACTATGCCCGGTCCATCTCCTTTCATTAGACCAGCCTTAGCCTCTGATCTGACGGGTATTCCTGAGATTTCCTGGGAAGAATTTAGCCAATTGACTGTGAAAATTAAGTCGGGCTCTCCGGCTGATCCACTCAAACCTGCCCAATTCAGAGAATCCTCTCTGCCCTGTATGGCCCGCTACACCAGCTGATTAATGCCTCTTTCTCATCTGCCATTGTTCCGGTGAAATGGAAAGAGGCGTGGGTCTCTCCCATCCTTAACCCCTTCAAAGCTCATGACGAGCTCAGCTCGTCATGAGTTACGCCTGTCGTACGCTCATGACGAGCTGAGCTGGTCATGTAACGCGGCTTTTCGCAAACGTTAGCGCACAGCGGTAAAACCCGCAGCGTGCATGGGGTTAAAAAACCTAATTTAGACCCTATGAAGCCTAAATATTTCAGGCCTATCTCTCTTCTTCCCTGGATAGCGAAGGTGGCAGAATCACATGTTAATACTATACTTACCATCGTTCTGAGCTCCAATAACATTCTGGATGAAACACAACATGGTTTCTGCGCTGGTCATAGTACCGAGACCGCTATCTGGGCCATGACGGAACACCTGTGATCTATCCTTGACCATGGTCAAACGGCGGCACTGATCCTGTTAGATCTCAGTGCCGCCTTTGACACTGTTTCCAAGATTCTGCTCCACCGGCTTGAGGAGGCAGGGATCACTGATATGGCCCTTGCCTGGTTCAGATCTTTTCTGACCGAGAGGTCATTTCGTGTTTCCACCCCTCCTTTCCTATCTCAGGCACATCCTATTGAGCAGAGTTTCCCCCAAGGCTCGGCATTGAGCCCCACATTATTTAATCTTTATGTTCAGCCGCTAGCTGCTGTCGCCAAATAATGGGACCTCGCCATCGTCTTATATGCTGACGACACACAGCTAATGGTTGCCCTAATGGAAGGATCGGCCCCAAATGTCTCCGGGTTTAAAAGCAGCCTGACTGCCGTGGCAGACTGGATGACATCTAACTGTCTGCAACTAAATGCAACTGCATTCTACTGGTTGGAAAAAACGTAGACCTATGGGGTGATCACTGGTGGCCCAATGCTCTGGGTAAAGCCCCAGAACCCAAAACAGAAGTCAAAAACTTGGGGGTCTGGCTGGATTCCTCCCTTAATTTTTGCTTGCAGACCAAAAAAGAGTCGCTGCTACATGCTTTGGCATTCTACGAGGTCTAAGACCTATTTTAAAGTTCTTTGACTCATCTACAAGGCAGCTGATAGTCAAGTTCACGGTTCTTTCCCGATTGGACTACGCCTGTTCCCTGCTGCTGGGAGCCAATTGAGCAGAGATCTCTCGGATACAGCGCACCCAAAATGCGGCTGCTAGAGCCTTAGTAGGCCTTCCCCGATTCTGCTCCATCTCTGATACCATCCGGAGGCTTCATTGGCTCCCTATGGCTCAGCGAATTCAGTTTATGACTCTATGCCTGTCTTTCAAAATCTTAAAACTTGCTACTCCTAAAATGCTCTTCAACCTTTTGACCCCGTATGTTCCAACTTGCGTATTACGCTCTGCAGGTCAACATCTGGTCAGGGTATCCCGGATTAAGCGCTGCCGAGCGGGAGGACGCTCCTTCCGCTACTTAGCAGCAAAATTGTGGAACTCATTACCAGCCCACATACGAGAACGGGAAGGCCTGTTGGACTTCAGAAAGGCAATCAAAACCCATCTCTTTCCCCTAAACTAAGCTTTTCTGGAATTATGCCCTGCTGAATCTCATCGGAGTCAGTTATCTATCTGCTACAAAGCGCCGGGACGCCCCTTTGCTGGGGCAGCTGAGCACTACATAAGCTATTTTAACATAACATACCAAAACCCTCAGTCTGGAAACGGGTAAAACATGGCACCAACGCAAGCACACGAACTGCAATTCTACCAACCTAGTGTAGTTGATTGAGTGCCCACGCCAGCTCCGATACGTGAGGATGACCACGAGAAAAGTACGCACCGGAATCACTGAAAACAGAAGTACGGTTCGGTGCAAGAAGACTATCAGCAAACTCACAGAGCACTTCTTAAGGCCACCAATGACCTTAGATGGACAGTCATCGAGCAGACCCCTGTCCACTCTACAGACAACGAGAAGCACCTACTGTCCAAAGAACAACGCTGGATCTACAGATTGTCAACCCACACGGAGGGTTTGAATGATAATATTCCGTGGAACAGCCTCAGTAGATAAGGCGTCCCCCCTGTCAATACCTGACACATCACACTCTCCCAGTGCCATCTCACCAACAGCGCCCTTGCTGGGCCTGGAATGCCCCTGCCCTGCCACATGTTCCAATGCCAAACGTCCACAGTGAGACGTACTGGATCTAACACCTAGGTTGTGACCAACTCACTCACAGTTCCTTCTTAGAATGCGCTAACCCAACACTCTGTGAGACAACACTAGATCTCGCCCAAAGATGCCCCCCGAACCTTACTTCACCGACAGGGCACTGAGCCTCCACGGCCCGACTTACTACACCGTGCCAGGGTATACACCCATACGGGACCATCACGACCCCGCAATGTCCCTTCCAAGGAGAGAGCGTGAAACACCACAGGTGTAATCCCCCCGCGCATCCCCATGAGCCCCCACACAGTGGATTCATCACCTCCCTTCATGGGAGAACCAATATGCATCAATATCACTGCATACTAGCGCCCGTTACCATCTTTGTCCCGCCTAGCTGCTGCAATATGCATAAATAGAGAGGGCGTCCCTCCATTACAGTGCACAAAT
Organism: Lissotriton helveticus; assembly: GCF_964261635.1. NCBI lineage: Eukaryota > Metazoa > Chordata > Amphibia > Caudata > Salamandridae > Lissotriton > Lissotriton helveticus. The sequence continues at coordinate 3,377,184 of NW_027611653.1, forward strand.
GGAGCGCGACTGCCCCAATATGGATTAGCACTCTCCTACATGACTGCACACTTGCACGTGCATATAAACGATCTAGGCTTTTGTAATCCTGCCTAGCAGCGCCAATGAGAAAAATTTGAAAAAGCGCTACATACACCAGCATGCACACCTTTCTTCTATTTTTCTTCTATTTCCTCTACTGCGGGTCTTTCTTCTCAAGAAGTGGAGAAGTGAGGCTCACTGGTTAGAAGCGGCATACCCTGAAGCAGAGGTCGGCCCAGGACCAGGGTTCAATTCCCGACGCGGCAGGGTCTTGGGTCAATGTCCGCGGACTCGATAATTCTCGCCTAGGTGCCTACGCTAACCATGGGTCCCACTCTGCAGCTTGCTTAATCTCCACAACGGCCCTAGCAGCGCCGGCGATGCCTGGCTTCACCTTGTGGGTGCCCTCTCACAGGGAAAGCCAGGACGGGTTCCCCAGCAGTATACAGCGCCAGGACGCCCCGAGTGATGGGGTAACAGTGCGCTTTACAAGTATACATACATACATACATTTCCTCTACAACAGGCACCTCCTCAAGACAACAGGAAGCTGAACACGCCCGCTACAAGTGCCCAGGCCAGAACATCTGACACTGCTAACAAGCAACACCTGGCACTTTCTCCTGGTATTTAAGCGCTCTCCACACTGAAGCTCATTTCTCACGGAGCCTCTGCCCGGACAACAGGTTCATTGCGGGCCCAGCGACATCGCGCAGTAAGTACCTGAGCTCGACTTTGTTAACGGTACAGCCACCATTCATGCCGAGCCCTCGAGAAAGTATGGAGAAGGGAACCAACAATGGACAACATGACCACCCTCAAGCTCGCCACCCGGAAACACCACCAACTGATCCGCGCCACCAAGAAAAATGCATACAAGGACCGGTTGGACAACAACGCACACAACTGCAAGGAACTCTTCAACATCGTGAAAGAGCTCTCCAACCCCAACGCCGGAAACAACGACATCACCCCGTCGCAAGACCTCTGCAACTCCCTCGCCTCCTACTTCCACAACAAGATCGCGGACATACACAACAGCTTCAGCATCCAACCGACGCACGCCACGACCGCAGCAACGCCACCCACCACCACCCTCTGTGCCTGGACTCCGATCAGCACCGAAGACACCATCCGCACAATGAACTCCGTCCACTCCGGATCTCCGACCGACCCCTGCCCCCACCACGTCTTCAACAAGGCCGACGCTGTTATCGCACCCCACCTGCGGGACATTATCAACACCTCCTTCGACACCGCCACCTTCCCGGAGAGCTGGAAGCACGCAGAACTCAGCGCTCTACTCAAGAAACCTACAGCGGACCCCACCAAACTCAAGAATTACCTTCCCATCTCGCTCCTCCCGTTCCCAGCCAAAGTCATCGAAAAGACCGTCAATAAACAGCTGGCCGCCTTCCTCGAGACGAATGGATCCCTCGACCCCTCACAGTCTGGCTTCCGAGCCAACCACAGCACCAAGACCGCCCTCATCACTGCCACCGATGACATCCGAGCCCTGATGGACAACGGAGAAACAGCGGCCCTCATCCTCCTAGACCTCTCCGCGGCATTCAACACTGTCTGCCACCGCACCCTAGTGCAGCGCCTCGGCAACATCGGAATCCAGGAGAAGGCGCTGGAATGGATCACCTCCTTCCTCGACGGAAGAACACAGAGAGTCCGCCTACCACCGTACAAGTCAGAGGCCACCGAAGTCATCTGCGGCGTCCCTCAAGGATCCTCGTTGAGTCCCACCCTCTTCAACGTCTACATGAGCCCCCTCGCAGCCATCGCACGCCAACACAACCTCAACATAATCTCCTACGCCAACGACACCCAGCTGATCCTCTCCCTGACCAACGACCCCGCCGCCGCCAGAGCCAACCTGCACGAAGGGATGAGAGATGTAGCCGAGTGGATGACGACCAGCCGCCTGAAACTGAACTCAGACAAGACGGAGGTCCTCATCCTGGGCTCCTTGCCCTCCGCCTGGGACAACTCCTGGTGGCCCCCCGCCCTGGGCTCCGCACCCAAACCGACGGACCACGCTCGCAACCTGGGCTTCATCCTGGACTCTTCCCTCTCCATGACCAGACAAGTCAACGCCGTCTACTCGTCATGCTTCAACATCCTGCGCATGCTACGGAAGATCTTCCGATGGATCCCCACCGAGACCAGGAAGACTGTCACCCAGGCCCTCGTCACCAGCTGACTGGACTACGGCAACGCCCTCTACGCCGGAACCACCGCCAAGCTCCAGAAGAGACTCCAGCGGATCCAGAACGCTTCAGCCAGACTCATCCTCGACATCCCACGAACCAGCCACATCTCTGGACATCTGAGAGACCTACACTGGCTCCCCGTCAACAAAAGAATCACCTTCCGGCTCCTCACCCACGCACACAAAGCCCTACACGACCAAGGCCCGAGCTACCTCAACAACCGAGTCAACTTCTACGCTCCCAAGCGCCACCTCAGATCCACCAGCCACGCCCTCGCCGCCGTCCCACGCATCCGAAGAGCGACAACAGGAGGAAGGTCCTTCTCCTACCTGGCCGCCAAGACCTGGAACTCCCTCCCGACCGACCTGCGCCTGACCCAAGACCACCTCTCCTTCAGGAAGAAGCTCAAGACCTGGCTGTTCGAGCAGTAACGGCACCCCCCTCCTAGCGCCTTGAGACCCTACGGGTGAGTAGTGCGCTCTATAAATGTCTTGATTGATTGATTGATTGATGCTGCCCCCGGCCGTGTTTGTGTGTGCATCCTTTTACCGTTACCTTGTTGGGTCCAGACTACCCCCCTCCCCCAACAGCCTTTTTCCTTTTCTTCCCCCAATTTATAGTGCTCATGGTCCTGGCCCCCGGCTGAGCTCCATGCTGAGTTGTTCGCTAAAATCTGGTGTAAGCAACTCCCCTTTTAATGTTTTATTCCTTCACCACTGTTTACTTTGGTTACGGTACTTAGGATTAATTTCACATACATTAACGCATATTGTGAGATCGGCCACACTTTCACTACCCGCCACTGACGCCAACACAACCGCCTTGTCTGTGGTCACCTCTAGGCACCCAGCGCGGCCTCACTGAATGCTTTTAGCCTGCTACAAGGAGCCTTTACTTAAATGTTATGTCTGTTTTCTTTACCCCCACAGGTACAACTCGAGAGGAAACACCTCTTGCACATATAAGCACCATAGTGTGTGTGTTACACACAGGGCACTGACAAACTCATACAAACCCCTGTAATACCCTACACATATAAGGTCCTGAAGAAAGCCAGTAGAAGAAAATGCCTGGCTGAAACTAGTTGATCGCACAGGACGTCGGAGGCCTGAAGCCCACCGTGCACGTCCAAAAGCCTTTGTTTTTATTGACTGCCTGGGGCCCACCATTAAAACAGTCTTTGGGACCCCTAGGACAGCATTTTAAACCTCACTCAGAGAACACTCACAGCACCCTCACAAACAAAAAAAACCCGCTCCGCAGTAACCTGGCGTCGAATCGGGTGGCGATGATGAAGCATGCCACCAACTAGGTTGGTGGGTGAGGGCCTTCATAAAACGGTTTTCCACATACAAACACTTTAAATCAGAGCTAGTTCTAATGGATTACTACAGTCAGATTTCCAATTATTAAAACAGAAACCTCATGTATTCAAGATAAAATAACAATTATTTAAAAAAAAAATATTTTTTTGCAAAGACTTTTATTAAGTACTTAAAAGTTTGCGATACATAGTTTTCAAGGAAGTGGTACCTCCCCCTTAGGGAAGGCAGTCCACTTTAACTTTTTAATCAATGTATTTAAACATTTTACGAGTCGTCAGTTTGAGGTTCAAGAATGTCTGCAGATAGCGTTTGCAGTTTTTAATGGGGCCACTTTAAAGAGTCTAGTGGGGTAGGGAGGTGTTACAGTTCTTCCCCTTCCTCACTTTTCTGCTTGTCCGTGGCTGCATAGTCTCTACGCAGGCTGAGCACCATCCTGCGGCGCCCTTCTCGGTTCACCACCTCTCCATTGGTCACCAGGCGGGTCCTGGCGAACAGGAGAATGTCTTTAATACAGCAAAGGAGCCTCCAGCACCCCTGGATAGCTTCCTCTGTGTGTGTCCCTGGAAACAGCCCGTACATCATGGACTGTTCAGTAATGTTCTCGTAGGGGATGAGGGCTAGCAGTTCTTGGCGTAAGACAGCCCGTAGTCTCTGGGCAAAGGGGCAGGCCCAGAAGAGATGGTGTGCAGATTCCTCTGCGGGGCATCCCCTTGGACAGTTACTGTGCGGGCACAGGCCTCTGCTGTGCATGAAGGACCTTACTGGCAGGCCCCCCTTCACAGACATCCATGCTATGTCCTTGTGTCTGTTGGTCAGACTTGGGGAGGATACATTCCCCCACACGTGCGCTGCCATTGCTGGGGCAGGTCGCATACTGGTTCGGTGGTGTCCCTGGTCCTGATCAGTTTGCGGATTGTCCTGGGCTTCCAAAGGCAAGGAGTGACACAGTTCAGCCCAAATTCACCCACAAACTTTTCCACCTCCCTGTAGTACCATGGAAGGTCCCAGTTGAAAGTTACTGCATTTTCCCTCTTATCCCATCCCAGCCGTCTCCACACCGGGAGGAGGAAAAAGCGGAAGACTTTGTAGGCAGAGTGGTCCTTGTTCATATTTAACAGAGTTATTCGGATGCAGCCACACACAAAGAAAGCCCTGAGGATTGTTGGGATGTCGGGGACTGCCTTCCCCCCTTTGCGGTGCTCCTTGTGCATGACCGACCGTTTCACCCTGTCCATCTTTGAGTGCCAGACGAAGTGGAACACCATGCTGTTTATGGCCTGTGCTACGTTGGCCAGGAGTGGCCAGGCCTGTGTCACATGTTGCAGCACGGGCAGGGCGTCGTTCCTGAGCACCAGAGCCTTCCCCTTAATGCTCAGGTTTCTCAGGCTCCAGAGACCCAGTTTCTGCTTCACCTTGGCCAGGTGTTCGTTCTAGCTCTTCGCTGCTGCCCCATGTCCTCCAAACCAGACGCCGAGGATCTTCATCAGTCCTGCCTCGATGGGGAAGGGGAGAGGCTCGTTGCAGAGGTCCCATCGCCCGAAGAGTTTGGCCTGCGACTTGTCCACGTTGATTCACGCCCCTGATGCCTTTCCGAAGTCTGTGCACGCCTCCAGCAGGGATTTGGCTGATTCTCCAACCGCGCAGAAGAGGGTGACATCGTCCATGTACAGCGAACACTTGACCTCCTTCTTCGCATCGACGGGTGTCTGGATCCCTCTGATGTTTTAGTTCTTCCTGATGTACTCGGCAAGAAGTTCTATAACCGAAACAAACAGAGGTGGGGAGAGCGGGCAGCCTTGTCTTACCCCGGACCTGATAGGAAAGGGGTCTGTTTTACAACCATTTACAATGACTGAACTGAAGATGTCTTTATACATTACTTTAACGTAACCGCAGAAGCGCTCCCCCAGCCCAAACCCGGGCAGAACCCTCTCCATGAACTCATGGGAGACGCGGTTGAATGCCTTCTCCTGATCTAGACAGACCAGTGCAGCCCGGATCTTGCGGTCCGTGATGTACTGGATCGTGTCCCTTATCAGTGCCAGGCTATTTGCGCCCCTGCGCCCCGGGACCCCACAGGTCTGGTCTGGGTGTACTAACTCTCCCATGGCGCCCTTCAGTCTGTTCACTAGTGTCTTTGCAAGGATCTTGTAGTCTACATTCAGGAGAGAGATGGGACACCAGTTCTTTAGGTCACATCTCTCCCCCTTATGTTTATACAAGAGAGCAATCATTCCTTCCCTCAGAGTGCGGGGCATGATTCCCTCCCTCTCCATCTCCTCATACACCTGCAGGAGATCCGGTCCCACTAGGTCCCACAGTGAAGCATAGAACTCGACTGGGAGACCGTCACTACCCGGTGTCTTTCCTGGCTTGAAGGATTTCACTGCAAGGTGCAGCTCGTCCAAAGTCAGGGGGGCATTAAGGGCTTCTATCACTGTTGGGGAAACAGTTCTTGGGATACCAGACAGAAACTTTTCTGCCTGGTCTCCCTCTGACCTCTTCTCTGAGACGTGAACCGCAGAGTCAATCCACTACAATATGACTTAGAATGGTCACTTGACGGCGCAATCACGATAAAAATATACCTTCCTACTAATAGGGTGATTTTACACCGGTGATGTGTCAGTCACTCTCATGAATGCCTCTGTCTGCACACCTACAGGCGCTTCTTCTCCTATTAAACAGAGGCCTGTGTCACCTGTAGTGATGAATCGGGTGTTTGCCGCAGAGGCTTCTGGGTATGCAAATGACGGTGCCTGGGCATGCCCCCTCCAGTGGCAGCAAGGCTCCTGCAGCAAGCAGCCCCATGGTGACTTGTGCTCTGGATCCAGGGGGTGAAGAGTCTCAAAATCCAGTAATAATCACACAGGCAACATTTCAGGACAGGGAGGGGGAGATTTAAAATAGAAAATCAGGAGAATAAAAATCCCCATTGACTTCTGTTGTAGAAAAGGCAATTTCAGGCAAGAGAGGGATAAAATAAAGGCATTTGTAGCTTGAAAAAACGGTAGCCTCCCACCTGAATCGGGTCTATTGGCATGTATGAATAATGACTAAAGGCTCCGTGGGGTTAGGGTACTTCCACAATATACTCGTTTGCATACGTGCCAACAGGCCCGATTCACACAGGACAGTCCCGACTTTTGAAGCCAAAAAGGCAGTCTCCGCCTGACATGGCAGCGTCTTCAATGCAAGTCAATGGGGAAATGCATCTACCCTTCCAAGTACCACGCATCATGAGTGAGACTAACACATTTTTCTGCTGGTGTCCGCATCAATAGACTAAAATGCATTAGTCATGCAATTATAGCGCTCGGGGAACACTGCAGGAGCCGTGCTCGAGGAACTCAGCTGCGCAGCCCTGAGCGATCGCACTGGTATGCGCTGTGCTAGTAGAGCATGCTTTCTCACTTGTTGTAATGTTTACACACTGCAGTGCCTCCTAATGAAGGAAATCCGGGGCCCTGTAGAGAATCAATCAATCAATCGATCAGAGGGCAGGTGTCTCTGTCAGTAAATATTCCAGACATGGATCCTGGAGGCAGCACCTTGTCTGTTGTTCGTTCCCGGCACCGCACCCGCCACACTGTGACCTCGCACGGGCTGATTAACCAGAGTCAGACACCTCCAGGCAGCAGCTTTATTTTAAGTTGCAGCAACAGCACATTAAACCCAGAAATCACCGGCCTTCACCCGCGCCCAAATGAAGTCTACCTGCTGTGGGTTTCAGATTGCTATGAGCAAAATTTTAATAAATTCAGTGTAGTTATGAGTGACATTTCAACGGCTATGAGTGACAATTACTCAAAAGCAAAATCAAGCAATGAAGATGAGGGAATCGTATAAATATCAGAAGTTACACCCATTTGAGCAACAAGAAACTCTAAAAAGATCTTAAAACTGCTGCTAAGCAGCAGAAATGGAAGGTCATTATTCATACATGCCAATAGAACCTATTCAGGCGGGAGAGTACCGATTTTTCAAGCCAAAAATGCCTTTATTTTAGCTGTCTCCTGCCTGAAATTGAATTTTCTACAACAGAAGTCAATGGGGGATTCTCATTCTCCTGATTTTCTATTTTAAATCTCCCCCTCCCTGTCCTGAAATGTTGGCCTGTGTGATTATTACTGGATTTTGAGACTCTTCACAGCCTGGATCCAGAGCACAAGTCACCATGGGGCTGTCACTGGAGGGGGCGTGGCCAGCCACTGACATTTGCATACCCAGAAGCCTCTGCGGCAAACACCCGATTCATCAGTACAGCCGACACAGGCGTTTGTTTAATAATAGAAGGAGTATCTGTAGCTGTGCACACAGAGGCATTCATGAGAATGACTGGCACGTCACTGGTGTAAAGTCACCCTACCAGTAGGAAGTTACATTTTCATGGTGATTGCGCGGACAGCACACCTCTCCATCTTTCAAATATATTCTTTGCTCCTTGGTTCAGCCCCCCCACTCTCCAGGGGGAGGGGGACAGTGGCCGGACCGGGGGTCTCAGTGGAGGCCTCCCCCGGGAAGCAGAGCCCGGGCACCAATAAAGGATTGGCTGGAGATAAGGAAGGAGAAAGAGCGGGCCCACCAGAGAATGGGCTGGGCGAGGTGAGGTGGGGAGAGGTGTGGGCTTGGGGGGTTATAATATGGGGGGTGTAGGAGAGACTGAGTGGGAGAAGGGCACTGGGCAGCGGGGGAGGGGCTGTGTGGCGGTGGCTGGGAGTACGGAGAGCGAGGCGCAAGGAGAGGGGTAGATGGTGCAATGCAAGTAAATGTTAAGAGCGGGCGGGGGGCAGGCCTGGGCTATTCTGGGGGTTGGTTTCTGGGTGGACAAATGCAAGGCTCATTGCGGCTGGAATGGGGTGCTGTTCAAGGGGCTCGTGCCGCGCGCGGGCAAGGACATCGCAGTGTTTCCAAATAATGGTGACAAAGGCATCGCGCACAGAGATGGTCGAATAGGCGTCTTGTGGGACAGTGGCGTGCGTCGGAATGGGGCAGGGTTGCCATGGTGCTCAGGCAATAATAATAACAGCAGAGGGGGTGAGGCCGAGCGCATGAGAGTAGGTGTGAAGTCTGGGAGAGGCGGGCCTCGAGACTTGTGCGCAGGGAGTGGCGCTCGGTAAAGGGTGCCTGCTTGTAAAGTGTTCGGGGCGCAGGGGAGGTTCGTGGATGCGTGGTTGGGGTCCGGAGCACGAGGGTGGGTTGGCAGGACAGTGGGGAGGGGTGTTCGGTGGAGGGGCAGGTGAGGGCTTGTGGGCAGAACTGCCGACACGGGGTGAGGTCGTTGGGTGCCGCGCAGACAGTGGCCTTCAACAATAAGGGAAGAAAATAAATAACGGCAAGGAGGGCTCGATGTCAGGGGGGCCAGGAGTAAGGGTGTGCTCTGCCACAGTACGGGTGGGTACGGTTGCGCCTGGGGCCGTGATTCAAGGACAAGAAAGGGGTGGGTGGGGATGCAGGCCAGGTGGGGTAAATGTAAATGCCGGTTGGGCATGCGAGACATGGAGGGTGTCAGGTTTACTGGAGGTGTGCGTGTTGAGAGGTACTCATTTGTAGGCGGGGGCAGCTCTCGAATAAGTGGGGGCTCTGTTTTGGAAGGGAGGGCTCGGGAGGTGACAAGAGGTGGATGGGCGCCGGGCGGGCGGCGGTGGGGTCCCGGACTGCGGGGGTCAAGGGAAGTAATGCTGGGGGGCGGGTTGGAAAGACGGATCGGTAGACGTAAGTCAGGGGGGAAGGTCTACGTCTAGACGTTAAGTGCGGTTTAAAGGGATCAGGATGGTCTTGGTTGCGGTTACACGGGGAGGGAACATCATTCGAGTAGGAGGGCGATGTCAACTCTTAAATATAATAACCGGAAGGTAGATAAGGAAGGTGCGGAGTGACTATGGGATGCGCAAGAACGTACATGCAGGGATATCGAAAAAGGGCGCTAAGCGGATAGCCATGGAGGAGGCATAATGGGGGTCGGATTGCGGGGTAAAGGAGGGATGAATGGGGTTGGGGGGAGGGGGCCGTCCAGGAGAAAGAATGTAGAGAGATAGGGTTATGGGCGCGGGCGAGAGACGTACAGTTAGGTGCCATTCGGAGAATAGGCCTCCGATGCAAAGGGAGCGGAATTAAGAAGAGCTACACATGTGTAGCATCAGCATGTCGTTTGCTTGGCACTCGTGGCGGATAGGCACTAAAGGTATACTGCAGGAATTAGGCATAGATTGTGTAGCACGGAACTTGGTGGCCTTTGGAGGGTCCTAGCTGTAATGTGTCGGGTCAAGGCCCAGACACGTGGTGAAATAAGATAATTAATGGACACGGACACTGGCAAGCTGTTAGCCAGAAAGACCCCAAGCGGTCTTCCACCTTGTTTATTTATACCCCGGTGCAAACCCGCCCCGGGGGATGCGTGGATGCGTGCGTGTGTGTGCAACAGTGTATGGGAGAGCCCGTGTGGCTCTCTACACTAGCGGAGTGAACGAGAAAAAGTTTCACTTTGCCATGAAGGGATAACGATATGAAATTCAGGTGGGTTTGGGCTTGGGGGGGTTTGGGGGAGGGTGCAAAAGGAACAGGGGGCGGGGGAACGGTAAGGGCGCCACAAGGTGGGGGCGGGATGGGGCTCCAACGCAGGCAGACAGGGAAGACACAGCGTAGAGGGTTAGTGACAGGAGGGAGGGAATCAGCAAAGGAAAGGAATTTGTAAGATGAGGAGAGCAGGGGGGCCCGCCGATGGTAAGGGCTGGCGAATTGGGGGGGGGGGGAGGGGCAGAGCCTGCTCCACTAGGCATGGCAGGGAGCGGCAGATAAGGGGGGTGGGGGAGGAGAGGGTGAAGGGTGCAGGGAGCTTGGAGAAGTGGCGGCCAGGAGTAATCGAATAAGGAGGCAAAGGTCAGCACAACAGGGATACGTATGGCTACAGAATAAGTCGAGAGAGTGAAGGTCCCAGTCCTGGCATCGGCGGGGAAGAGCGCGATGAGCGAAAGTTAAAATCCGAAGCATTGTTTCCAGGAAGAGTGTGTGGGGGCATTTAGGACAATGGCACGAGCAATGTGCCCACGGGGGCGGGGGAACATAGATCGGCAGTTAACCCCTTCAACTCTGAGTTACGCCTCTCGTACGCTCATGACGAGCTGAGCTCGTCATGAACCGCGGGTTTTAGAAAAACTCAGCGCACGGCGGTAAAACGCTTAGCGCGCATGAGGTTAAAGTGAGCATAATAGTGGATAGAGAAGGGAGGGAAGCAAGGCACACCGCTGGCGGCCTCAACGCTTCATTGCTCTACTAGGGTCTCGTTCCGACACAAGCGAGGACTGGGGCCCAGGTGGTGTAATGTCTAAAGGATCCTTCAGAGTTGGCAGTATAGGAAAGGTCGGTACGGAGGGCGTGTGCACCCTATGTGTAACGTGGATGTGCTGGTGAAATACAACGCGACTGTGCAAATTGAACGAAACTCCTTACGAATTAATAAACTATCTAAGACCGTTCACTCTATACCCTTCACATGTCGGATGGTGTTCAACGCGTGCTGCTGGACACAACTGATACACTGGCTGCCGATAGTATTTTGTGTTTACTTTTGGATACATTATTGCTGTAGATCCTCAGTAACATTTGTTATGGTGTCTTAAGAGTTGATGTTCGGGTTTGAATGCTCTTTGTAGCATTAGATACAGTTCATGCATTTCAATTTAAAAATGGTATTCACCATGGGATCCAAAAGTTAATAATGGGGTTATGTTATCTAGTTATATAAATGCCAAACTTCAGCAGATGTTACATTTTATGTTTCTGGGCTGTGATGTTAGAAAGGTGATTCAGTCACTGGGGGTCACCGACGTCAGCGAGTCCCTGTCTGTGAAACACACTCAGACCCCAGGGGGCCCCAGGGGCTGGTCTGAAAGTTCAGGGGCTGGTCCTTGTAATAGGATCCGTTTAAAGGCCGAAGTTGACTAGAGGGATGTCCCCTCTGACCCATCAGAGCTCTTACATGCTGTGGGTGTCACAAATATGATAATAGGAGGAGACTGGGTTGAAATGCTGAGCCGTTGTCATACCTTTGCCCCTCGACCACCATCGTCTCAACGTCAGTGCCACCTCCTCTATAAAAGAGGCCTGGCAGGAATGCAGTCTGAGGGGTCAGAGGGAAATCAGAGGTTACAGGGCCATAGTTGTATCAAGGAGGGGTGTTTGCCTCCAAGCCCTGGGGCCTCCGTACTCTGGGCCCCCAAATTAGGGACCAGGCCCCCCTTTAACACCTGACTCAGAATAACAAGACAAGGCAGCCGAAAGCTGACATGTATGAAAGGAACACAGGAGGGTATTAAACTGCACCCTGACCCCATTAGTGTACACTTTTACATGTATGAAAGGAACACAGGAGGACATGAAACTGCACCCTGACCCTATTAGTGCACACTGTTACATGTATGAAAGGAACACAGGAGGATATTAAACTGCACCCTGACCCCATTAGTGCACACTTTTACATGTATGAAAGGAACACAGGAGGACATTAAACTGCACCCTGACCCCATCAATGCACACTTTTACATGTATGAAAGGAACACAGGAGGACATTAAACTGCACCCTGACCCCATCAGTGCACACTTTTACATGTATGAAAGGAACACAGGAGGATATTAAACTGCACCCTGACCCCATCAGTGCACACTTTTACATGTATGAAAGGAACACAGGAGGATATTAAACTGCACCCTGACCCCATCAGTGCACACTTTTACATGTATGATAGGAACACAGGAGGACATTAAACTGCACCCTGACCCCATCAGTGCACACTTTTACATGTATGAAAGGAACACAGGAGGGCATGAAATTGCACCCTGACCCCATCAGTGTACACTTTTACATGTATGAAAGGAACACAGGAGGACATTAAACTGCACCCTGACCCCATCAGTGCACACTTTTACATGTATGAAAGGAACACAGGAGGATATTAAACTGCACCCTGACCCCATCAGTGCACACTTTTACATGTATGAAAGGAACACAGGAGGATATGAAACTGCACCCTGACCCTATCAGTGCACACTTTTACATGTATGAAAGGAACACAGGAGGGTATTAAACCGCACCCTGACCCCATTAGTGCACACTGTTACATGTATGAAAGGAACACAGGAGGATATGAAACTGCACCCTGACCCTATTAGTGCACACTTTTACATGTATGAAAGGAACACAAGAGGGCATGAAACTGCACCCTGACCCTATTAGTGCACACTTTTACATGTATGAAAGGAACACAGGAGGATATTAAACTGCACCCTGACCCTATCAGTGCACACTTTTACAAGTATGAAAGGAGCACAGGAGGACATTAAACTGCACCCTGACCCCATTAGTGCACACTTTTACATGTATGAAAGGAACACAGGATGATATTAAACTGCACCCTGACCCCATCAGTGCACACTTTTACATGTATGAAAGGAACACAGGAGGATATGAAACTGCACCCTGACCCTATTAGTGCACGCTTTTACATGTATGAAAGGAACACAGGAGGATATTAAACTGCACCCTGACCCCATCAGTGCACACTTTTACATGTATGAAAGGAACACAGAGGATATGAAACTGCACCCTGACCCCATCAGTGCACACTTTTACATGTATGAAAGGAACACAAGAGTATATTAAACTGCACCCTGACCCCATCAGTGCACACTTTTACATGTATGAAAGGAACACAGGAGGATATGAAACTGCACCCTGACCCCATCAGTGCACACTTTTACATGTATGAAAGGAACACAGGAGGATATTAAACTGCACCCTGACCCCATCAGTGCACACTTTTACATGTATGAAATGAACACAGGAGGATATGAAACTGCACCCTGACCCTATTAGTGCACACTTTTACATGTATGAAAGGAACACAGGAGGACATGAAACTGCACCCTGACCCTATTAGTGCACACTTTTACATGTATGAAAGGAACACAGGAGGATATGAAACTGCACCCTGACCCTATTAGTGCACACTTTTACATGTATGAAAGGAACACAGGAGAACAATAAACTGCACCCTGACCCCATTAGTGCACCCTTTTACATGTATGAAAGGAACACAGGAGGATATGAAACTGCACCCTGACCCCATTAGTGCACACTGTTACATGTATGAAAGGAACACAGGAGGATATGAAACTGCACCCTGCCCCCATCAGTGCACACTTTTACATGTATGAAAGGAACATAGGAGGACATTAAACTGCACCCTGACCCCATTAGTGCACACTTTTACATGTATGAAAGGAACACAGGAGGATATGAAACTGCACCCTGACCCCATCAGTGCACACTTTTACATGTATGAAAGGAACACAGGAGGATATTAAACTGCACCCTGACCCCATCAGTGCACACTTTTACATGTATGAAATGAACACAGGAGGATATGAAACTGCACCCTGACCCTATTAGTGCACAGTTTTACATGTATGAAAGGAACACAGGAGGACATGAAACTGCACCCTGACCCTATTAGTGCACACTTTTACATGTATGAAAGGAACACAGGAGGATATGAAACTGCACCCTGACCCTATTAGTGCACACTTTTACATGTATGAAAGGAACACAGGAGAACATTAAACTGCACCCTGACCCCATTAGTGCACCCTTTTACATGTATGAAAGGAACACAGGAGGATATGAAACTGCACCCTGACCCCATTAGTGCACACTTTTACATGTATGAAAGGAACACAGGAGGATATGACACTGCACCCTGACCCCATCAGTGCACACTTTTACATGTATGAAAGGAACACGGGAGGATATGAAACTGCACCCTGACCCCATTAGTGCACACTTTTACATGTATGAAAGGAACACAGGAGGATATGACACTGCACCCTGACCCCATCAGTGCACACTTTTACATGTATGAAAGGAACACAGGAGGATATGACACTGCACCCTGACCCCATCAGTGCACACTTTTACACCCGGTGTAAATATGGGTGCATAGTTTGATGCATAACTTGTTTACATTGGGCATGAATAAATATGGAAACATTTGCATGTATGAGTGTTTCATCTGCCTCCCCAGGCTGCAGTCGGATTCTACCTATTTTAAAAGTGTTCTCCATTCGATTCTTTTAAATTGAAATGATGTCAAAAAGGAAGAACACAACAGAGAATGCTACAAATGGGGGTTTATTGTTTTTAACATCAGAAATTCAAGTCACGGTGGGGTGGGGGCTAATACTGCACAGAAATAGGAAAATGCAAACAGGGCTGTTTGGGGGATCGGGGTGGATATGCGTGAGATGCGGACACACGCCTCGGTTTCACCGCGGGGCCATTATCACTCATCAAGGTAGGCAAAGATGCTCGCGGAGACTGTCACTGGAGGGGTCGGGGCCAGCCACAGTCATTTGCATACCCAGAAGCCTCTGCGGCAAACAACCAATTCATCACTGCAGATGACACAGGCGTTTGTTTAATAGTTTAAGGAGCGCCTGTAGTTGTGCACACACTGGTATTCATTAGGGGTGACTGACACGTCACCGGTGTAAAGTCGCCCTACTAGTAGTAAGTGATATTTTTTATCTCTATTGCGCGAATACATCATAAAGTCATTCACGAGTTGAAATAAATTTTTATTTCTGAACATTTCGCGGGTCACGCGCACTCTGAGGGGCCGTGAGAAGCGGAATCGCTCCAATTTTTGGAGGGTTTCTGTACGAGAAACTCCGTGATTGGTTGAAATAAGAGTTTACTGGGGCGGTCGGGCCTTTTCTGCTGCCGAGGAGAGAAGGCTCCCGCAGGCTCCACCGGGAGGCGTCACAGGGTCACATGACGCAGAACGAGGCGCCGAGCGTGAACGCGCAAAGTAGCTGGAGCTGCAACGCTCCCTCCTGTCGCTAGAGGTCGGGATGCTCCGGAGGAACCTTCAGCGCGTCACCATTAATCTGCATACCCACAATCCTGTGCGCGCCTCATAATGCTGCTTAACTTTCGGAGAGGAGGAAGGAGCGGAAGCTGGAAGGCGGCAGGGGCTGTGGAACCTTTCTGACATGAAGCTGGATGAGCGGTGCGTGATGTTCTACGCCATGAGCAGCTCTCCCGCGGACAACGCTGGCTCCCTCTACAAGAAAAGTGAAAGAAACTCTGCCTGCTACAAGCGCTGGCTCGCCTTTAAGGGCAGTGTGTTACTTTACTTTGATGACAAGGAAAGCAAAGATCCTGCGGGTGACACAGTCTTGGAGGGCTGCCCCGTTGAGCGGTGCGAGGCTACTGGAGAGTCCGCCTTTGCGACCGCGGCCCTACGTCCAGGCAGCTCACAGCCAGGCTGTCATGGAGGCCTGGGTTAACCCCTTCTGTGCGGCCGCGGAACGAGACGAACCCCAGCCGTCATCCGCACACGAGCGCCGTGGAGCGTGACGGCTGGGGTTCGTCACCAGCATGGAAGGGGTCAAGGCAATCTCCCGGGCTAACTTGGACTAACAGCTGGAGGAGTTGCAGCAAACCCTTACTACAGGCTTGTCACTCCATGGCACCAAGGAGAAAGATAAACTAGCTTGGCCCGGGTGCTGAAGGGTGTGCGTATGAGGAAGACATGGCAGCGCCCTGCAAATGACAGCGCTGCCCTTGTACCTGCAGCAACACCACACATGGATGCCTAGGACTGCCTCAAGCCGCTGCCTGGCTTCCTCTTTGCAGCAGCCTGGCACAGCTGCTCTCCAGCAAACAGTATTCCAATCTCTGCTCATTCTATTACAGGACCGGAGGCTTCGGATTATGCTTCTATTTCTTATATTTGCTACTCACAGTAGCCAATGAAAAACGTTTTCTATGTAAATAAAACTACATTTCCAATGATGCTTGTACATACATCACATCCTGTATAGCCCAATAAGAGCTGTTGTACCCTGTGTCTCCTCCTCTTTCTTTGCTGCTCACGCAGACAGTTAAGTGCTCTGAACATAAAGTTATGATTGTAATTGATAGTTGAATTATCTTGATGATGTGTCGATTATGTTTGCGCTTATATCGCGCTATGTTGCATACTGGTGTTTGGTATGTGTATTGGCTGTCTAGGAGCCATTATGTTTTTCCTTGTAAAATGCTTTGCTTTCTCGATTGGCGCTTGCTGGCGCCATTGTTTTCAGGCTATTGTCGGCTTCGGAAGCTTCCGCCGGGAGCGGTGTGATTTCGTGGGGGAACTCCCACTGAAGCATTGTATGTGGTTACCTGGGAACCCCTCCGGCACGTTTTCACTTTCTCGATTGCCGCTGGTGATTGAGAGGGTTCCCGCTGGGAGCGCCGTAATGACGATGTGCTCCCTCCCGGGGCAGAGTTGAGGCTTACACCGACGGCCCGTTCGGGTTTCGTTTCGTTTCACTCCCCTCTGCCTCTGAGTGCCGCGCTGCGTTTATGGGCCATTTAGAACTTTAGTGTGCGAGCGCCGCCATGTATTATTATTAACAGCGGTTTTTTCGGCAGTGTACATTCAGCGCGGGTGGTCTAATCAGGCGTAGTCCCGCTGACCTCACAACCGCGCTGCACTCGGTAGCCTTCCCCCATTGACAGAGTCCACAGACCCTCTCAGACTCACGTGCCTATTGGTTTGCACTGAGTCCATGTGGCCTAAGGGCAAGCATTTTGACTATTATCCAAGAGGTTCAGGGTTCGATTCCAGGTTCTTCAGGTTGTGTTTTTCACAATTACAAAATTATTTTTAAATTACAATTAAGATTGGTATTAATCGGATGAATGTTTTCGGTGGTTGTACTGTAATGGTTTGTGTGCATGTGCTAGCGCTATTGGTTTCACCCACCAGAGTCCACAATGCGATCTCCCGCGGGAGTGGAATTGTCACGCAGAGGATATCTGCGACATGCCTGTTGGACCTGCGTTTGATTTTCATGACAAGGCCTGGCTTGGCCGCACACTGAATCGAACGCTCCTTCAAGAGCTGCGATACTGCGCTGGCGTCACAACGCTACGAAATGAGTCACGGTGGTTTGTGTATAGGTTTTTTGGCTCAGAGATTTGGTGTTTCCATGATTATGACTGCTGACTTAACAATATTTCTGTCACTTCCTTAGGGTTGTTCTGATCATTGCGCGGTCTCGCGCATTCTCCGCCAAAGGCTTTCCCTAGTAGCCGAGAGCGGTTATGGAGTCGTAAAGCTCCGGTGTGCGTAACCCACTTGAGCTTCATTTGGGCGATTTGGCCTACGCACGTCGCACGCGTCCCCTGGTTGTTTCGAGGTCACATTGCCTCGTGCTTTACATGAGCAGATGTCCTGGTAGCCTCCAGGCGATAACAATAGGCTGGCCCTCGGAGTGCGCACACGCTCCTTGTATTTTTTGATGACTCCGACGCCCACTGGGCTGATATAATGACTACAGCTTTGCTGAGGAGCCGTTTACATTATTCTTTTCTCTGTTTTAGTGTGCACAGGGTTGGCTCCCCCTCTACTCCTCCATTGTGCGGTGCTTTGCACTACTATATATTGAATACGGATATCCCTTGAAGGTGATTGGTGGGATGTATATTGGAGGATGACAACTAATTGATCGGAGCGCATGAGTCTCCTGAACTAATTATGTTGACAATCAGGTTCTCCAAGTTCTTGTGTGGTCAACAGGGCCCCAGGTTTGACATTCCCTGACTCAGGGTTACAGGGCTTGATTGACGCCCGTCATTGTTCTTCTGCCACAAATCCTTGAACATGATTTTGTTTTATTCTATTTTATTTTATTTTAATTTTATTTTTATTCTTATTTTATTTTGTATTTCCTTCGGCGTGCGACGGGACCTAGACTAGAAAGGGATTATTTAGACTAGACAGGCTGCAAATCAATATCCTAGTCGTAGTCATCCACAATCGACAATAGGCGTCGGTAGGACGCCTCTCGCGCCAGCTCTTCCCAGAGTCGCAAATCCTTCAAGGTTGGGCATTCGGTCATCCGTTCCAGGTAGGCCTTTTGTGACAGATCTCTCTGGGACAGATTTGTTATTAGTTGCATCTATAATGGGTAGACTTATATTGCTGGCATATGTTCCCATCATGTTCTGCAGTTTCTTCCATATGGCGTTCAGGAGAGCATCTAGTGGTCTCCTCCTTCCCTTCATTGGCAGTTGTTTCGATGGCGGTTCTGATGGTTGATGCTGGGTATGTTATCCCAAGCTCTCAGCCCTCTAGGTCTCCACGAGTACCACGTCATTTGACTTTTCGAGTTAGTGGTATATATACGTAGGGATAGATCTATCTTAACACAGTCACAGGCCTTAGCCTTCACACTTCCAGACATCGGATTAGGATGTGCTGGACAAGTCAGGTTATATCCTTCATACAATTGTGGCTCTTAGATTAGGTTTCCAGGTTTATCTGATTCCTACGCAACTCAGTTGTTGTACGACCCAAACTACAGTGCTAGAAATATATTTCCGATGGTATCAGTGCAAGAGTTCCATGGGGTGAGTGCCAAAGTGGCGGTGCGTTGGGCACCGTCAAATAAACAGTTTTTTCGATCTTTCTGTTATTCGGGTTCTTTATCGTGCAGGCCTCTTGAGGTTTACTAATCAGCATGCGCAATATCTCGACTGCGGGAACTATCAGCGGGTATAGGCATATAGGGCACCTTCTTAGTGGACTTGTTCCAGGATTCAGGCCATTCTGCCAAAATTCTCAGATTTAGGTTACTGCGGAATTCCTCCCATAGCATACAGGACAGTAAAGGACTGGAACCTTGGGTACCTTCAGATGGCTGGGGGTGGCTTCTCTTCCGAGAGACAGTCAGTAATTGTAAGCCCTTCGAGTTCTTCCTCACAGATCCTTTTGGGGCAGGAGTGATTTGTCAGTTACAGTCGTTATAGTTGGACGTCTGTTCCATCTGAAAAGAATGTAGGTCTGATCCCACGAAAGTCGAGGGAAAGGATTTTGTTTCCTCCGATTCAGAGTATTCCGGCGACTGGGGTTGCAATTTTCGCGCATGGAGGTCTCCATTTTGTATTCCAATGCTCCTTGGTTCGGCGGCGGCCGGCTCGGTCCCCTGCCTTTCCTTACAATTTTCCTTTTTTCGAATGCAGCGATACTCATGTAGAGCGAGGCAAAGGTTTCATGATTCACCAGGGAGCTACGGCTCGCAGGTTACTCGTTGCCTTTAGTAAGCACGGGTCTGGGTTTGCACATGGCAATGTGGTAAGTACAGTTTTTCCCAAGGTGGTATGTATTCCAGCTTTGCCCAGTACCTACAATGCTTTCCACGTTTTCTAACGCACTGAGGGCGTCCATTTCGTATTTCTGGGTCCTTCCACTCACGCAATATGGTTAGACAATGGAGGGTCACTTTTTTGGTATGTACACCATGAGGCAGTTTTGTGAGGACTGATTTCTCTAGTTTGTGAATTATTTACCAATAATGTACAGGGTATTCTGTAGCTTTCACCTTTTAGCGGCCATTTTGCCAGTTTTTCTAAGGTTCTCTCTCGGCCCAGGGCAAGTTGCTGCACTTGCGTCGGGTCCTTTTTTTTTTTTTTTTTTCGAGTTCCTTTTTGGTGGGGGAAAAATCCCAGCCCGGAATAATTCTAGTGATTTTTCTTTTGATTAATAGACACATAATAGTATGTCGACCGGACATTAAATATGGTCAGGCTGTGTTACGAGGCATTACACCTCTAGATGTTCCTACGGCGAGGCAAGCCGCGTTTTACAGGTACAGTATCTACTCTAAGAAGTTTGCTCTGTAAACTATGTCTGGAATGCATGTGGACAGTGCTTGGTCACAC
Organism: Lissotriton helveticus; assembly: GCF_964261635.1. Classification (NCBI taxonomy): domain Eukaryota; kingdom Metazoa; phylum Chordata; class Amphibia; order Caudata; family Salamandridae; genus Lissotriton; species Lissotriton helveticus. The sequence continues at coordinate 3,397,523 of NW_027611653.1, forward strand.
GAATTCGAAATAATGCATTTTTTGGGTGTTTTCTTCCCATTCCTTAAGGATTACAACAGTGATTCTCGGATCTACTATCTGAGGTTTTCACGTATAATTGTTCATATTACTGTTGATGATTATTGACATTTCATATGTGGGTCCGAGGCTATTATAGCCGATGGTTGAGGGCATTTTTTGCCGGAATGGGTGTTCAGAATCAATGGTGATACGCAGTCTGTTCAAGAACCATACATATCATTCGTCTTTTGATGATTCTCATTGTTTAACAAGTTTCAATTCTAATGATTGATTTTCTCAGAATGTATTTAAACAGTATATTATGTACCGGTGGGAGATTTAAGACTGTAGTTGTGTGGATAAGCGTTGAACTAGCATAATCCGAAGCCTCCGGTCCTGTAATAGAATCAAAAATTAGCTAGCATTCGCGCCAAGAATTTTCAATTCTATTAAGGACACGGAGGCGAGGATTATCCCACCCGGTTTATTACAGTATTGTAATAATTACCCACCCGCATGTACTTGATACTCTGTATCAGCAGAAGTTACGGGTTTTCCTGTCTCATTCCTTTCAGCTTCGAGTAACGAAGAAGGAGCAGGTGTTCTTCTGGCTTACAAGACGTAAACTTTCCAGCTTGAAGAGGGTTCTTCCAGCTTCGAGTAAAAAAGGAAGGAGCAGGTGTTCTTCTAGCTTAAAAGACATAATCTTTCCAGTTTGAAGATGGTTCTTCCATGTTGAAAGATGTTTTTGGGACTCATATTCTGTGGATTGGACTGGATTTATTAATGTGTGGACTATATAAGTTCGAGCAAAGAAAGAGGAGGAGACACAGGGTACAGCAGCTCTTACTGGGCTATACAGGATGTGATGTATGTACAAGCATCATGGGAAATGTAGTTTTATTTGCATACAAAACGTTTTTCATTGGCTGCTGTGAGTAGCAAATATAAGAAAGAGAAGCATAATCCTCGCCTCCGTGTCCTTAATAGAATTGAAAATTCTTGGCGCGAATGCTAGCTAATTTTTGATTCCTACAAGCAAAAACCCGATTCCTCGTGTGTTTCAGCTGACAGGGCTCGGTATTGTGTAAAGTGCTGATTCTTCCAACAAAGTAGCGATGCAGAGGCTCTGGAAGGGGTGAAAAACTAACAAAGCGTCATTAACAAGGGAATCGTCTTTTAAAGACCTGCGAAGTACTGGGGGGGGGGGGGAGCTGTTTCAACCCAGGCTGCCACAGAGGGGTGGGGGTGCATGTACTGCCAACAACCTGCCAGACCAGTGCCCAATACTTGCATCACCCTCTCTGCCTGCCATTATGCTTAATGTTTCTAAAAGGTAAGAAAAAAACGTGCGTTTCAAATGTCCGATCCTGCAGCAGCCACTTCCAATCTCCTGAAATGTTGGCATGTATGGTGTTAAACTCGAGGTTGGAGGTTGTTTTCCTTCATTTGTTCCCCTGTGAAAGGGATCCAAAAGAGAAAGAAACACTTTTGCTGGAATTTTCGTCTAGTTCTCTAATTGGAGCTTTGTTTCATTCTGTTTGGATCCGAGCTCTTCCTGGGGGGGGGGGGGGGGGGCTCTGCCTCGTTTCCTGGGGGGCGAGGGGGGCTCTGCCTCGTTTCCTGGGGGGGGCTCTGCCTGGGGGGGGGCTCTGCCTCGTTTCCTGGGGGGCTCTGCCTCGTTTCCTGGGGGGGGGGCTCTGCCTGGGGGGGGGGGGGGCTCTGCCTCGTTTCCTGGGGGGGGGGGGGGGCTTTACATGAGGCCCGGTCACTTCACACCCGGTCACCTTCACTCGTTCCAGACCCGGGCGAGGGAGTGATTCGCCCAGGGTCACAGGTCTGAGCCGACGCCGGGACTCGACCCAAAGACGGCAGCTCGGGCCGCTACGCCACATCGTCTTTGGTTTGTGTCTCTCACGTGAAGTGCAGGGTGTGGATTTCTGGCGAGAAAGTCTATTTACCTTTTGAGTGTTTTATGCTCATTTAAGTGAAAATACTCGGTTTTATCGTCCGGCGACCAGGACAGTCTGCGTATGTGCGGAGGGGCGGTGTCCAGCCACTTCCGGTCTTTCAGCAGTCTGCGCATGTGTGGAGGAGCGGTGTCCACCCACTTCCGGCTTCTTAGCAGTCTGCGCATGTGCGGAGGAGCCGTGTCCAGTCACTTCCGGTGTCTCGGCAGTCTGCGCATGTGTCGTGTTCGACCGACCTGGGCGACGTTCATTGTGAGAAGGAGGACGTCAGGATCAGCAACAGCAGAGTCAGCAGCAGCGGATCCCGCTTCACTTCCGGTCAATTCTCGTGCACGGCCCAATCAAGGTGAAACTCGTTTTCCGGGTCAAGGGCTACAGAGTCAGCATAAACAGCACGTGCTGATACCTTCCGACTTCTTTACGGGTCGGCTGACTGCAGAGGCAGGAGGACCCTCCCAGGGTGTCTGTGCAGCTAGCTTCAGCTCCAGCCGCACCTCAGACTCCAAACCTGCCCCCCTCAGGCCCCAAACCTGCCCCCCCCCTCAGACTCCAAACCTGCCCCCCTCGGACCCCAGATCTGCCCCTGCCCCCCCCTCAAACCCCAAACCTGCCCCCCCAGACTCCAAACCTGCCCCCCATCAGACCCCAAACCTGCCCCCCATCAGACCCCAAACCTGCCCCCCCCTCAGACTCCAAACCTGCCCCCCTCGGACCCCAGATCTGCCCCTGCCCCCCCTCAAACCCCAAACCTGCCCCCCTCAGACTCCAAACCTGCCCCCCCTCAGACTCCAAATCTGCCCCCCACCCCCCTTCCAGAGAGCCTACTATATAAAACATCTGTGCATACTGTGCTTCTTTTTACTGCTCTCTGGGGAATCCTGCGTGTTACTTTGCCTTTCACTGCTCACAAAGGTATTTAACGCTTAATCTTTAAATTTGCGCACACTGCATGACTTTCAATACTGTATGAGAAATCTATGTGAACTGGACTACGTATTACTACACTCTGAGACATCTTTGCACACTGGACTGCTTTTTACTGCACTACAAGCAGCATTCACAAAGCAAATATGGATGAATTCTACACTGCTGTTTTAATACGCTATGAGAACTCTCTTCACCCTGCTCTGCACTATGAGAAAACTTTTTCTTATACACTATTAGAAATGTGTGCCCACTGTATTGCTTTTTACAACACTATGTGAAATCTGTGCACATTGTACGTGTTTTTACTTAACCAGAAGAAATATGTGCACATTGCATTGCTTTTCATGGCACTGCAAGGGATATTTACAGCGTAAAGAGGTAATCTGTGCACAGGGTACTGCTTTTACCACACTATAAGAAATCTCTGTGCAATGTACTGCTTTTTACCACACAATGAGAAATCTTTGCACACTGTACTACTTTTACTACACTATGAGGACTATGTTCACAATGGACTGCTTTGTACTGCACTACAGGGGGGCATGCACAGTGAAAATGTGTACACTGCACTGTTGTTTACTGCACTAGGAGAGATGCATTATCACTGCACTGCTTTATACTGCACTGTGAGAAATCTTTGCCACCACACTTCTTCACCTGCACATTTGAGGGAAATTTAAATTCTCATTGTTGCTGATTTATTTTATACCATGAGAGGTTGGACTCGCACACCCATCGACGCACAGGCCGCGCCTGGGTGTGTCTGGCCAGAAAGAGACACTTCCGCCTTCTACTCTGACAAGGAGAGTGTCCACTTCTCCTGCTTTGCCGTGGTCAGCAGCCCCTCCTTTCTTCCTCTTCTTCCCTCTCTCTGTCTCGCTCTTCCTCACTTGCTGAATGAAAGCGTGACTTCATGACATGGCTCTTACCCTCTCTTTTCCTTCATTTGTTCCCCTGTGAAAGATATCCAAAAGAGAAAGAAACACTTTTGCTGGAATTGTAGTCTTGTTCTCAATTTTTTCTATTCCAAAGTGCAGCCTTGGGATGAAGAGAAAACAAACATTTACAATGCAATGGTCTCGGCATTATTAAAGGTAGAGCTATTGGCATTGTTCATGACATTTTTTTTCATTTAAAAAAAAAAAACAAATAAATGGTATTGTCATTTACAATGGCAATAGGTGAGCATTAGAGAGTAGTAGAGAGTATTCGCGGACACAGAGCCACACACACAGAAAGCCACACACACACACAGCCCCCTCACAGAGCCCCACCCCCCCCCCCACACACACAGAGCCCCCCCCACACACACAGAGCCCCCCCCCACACACACAGAGCCCCCCCCACACACACAGAGCCCCCAAACCACACACACACAGAAACCCCCTCCCACACACACACACAGAGCCAGACACACACACACACAGAGCCCACCACACACACAGAGCCCCCCCCACACACAGAGCCCCCAACCACACACACACACACATAACCCCCCCCACACACACACACACAGCCCACTACACACACACACACAGCCCACTACACACACACACAGAGCCCCCCCACACACACACAGAGCCCACACACACAGAGCCCCCCCCACACACACACACACAGAGCCCCCCACGCACACACAGAGCCCGACACACACACAGAGCCACACACACAGAGCCCCCCAACACACACACACAGCCCCCCCGCACACCCCCACAGAGAACTCCCCCCACACACACAGAGAGCCCCCCCACACACACAGAGCCCCCCAACACACACACACAGAGCCCCCCCCCACACACACACAGAGCCCCCCTCACAGCCCCACACACACAGCGCCCCACACACACAAATGAAGGATTAGAAGTAAAAATATATTTAAAAAAAACAGTGCAGTGGCACACATGGAGGGTGAGTTTAAAAAAAAACAAAATCGTGAAGCACACATTAACGGGTCGCATGCAAGACTGTTTCTATGAGGTACAAATAGAGCACTGTGTCAGAAGTCAAGATGCTACTCTTCTGAGCTAGAAGGTGTCTCTAACTACAGCATGTGCTCAGACAGACTGAGCCAAAAAGACATCTCTATATGGGTGGTCTTCAAGTTTTTTATGCTTTGTCAATAGAGGGCAGGACCAGATTAGCATATTGTGCATTTGTTATCTCATATCAAAGGCATCTGCTCAACAGTGTGACTGTGTAAAGATAATGGCATGTTTTATCTGGGCTAGGAATACAAACCAACCAAAGGTGTCAGGTTAGAAGAAAAATATTTGTTTAAACTAAATATGCTTGTGTTTAGCTTTTCCACTTCTTTCTTAATAAAATAAATGACCCCTGCTCAACTGGAAGTTAATTTGTGTTTAAGGCATCTGACTCTGGCTTCAAAATCTGCCAATACTTTGATTTTAAATAATGGATGCCTATTATCCAAGCAGGCTTGCGAGTCCTAGAAAAATTAGAACTCTTTAATATAGTCAAGTCAAGTCAAAGGATTTATACAGCGCACTACATACCCAGAGGGTCTGGGGAGGAGGGGTGGGGAGTTACTTGTCAAATATCCACGTTTTAAGTTGCTTTCTGAATGCTAGGTGGTTCTGGGTAAGGCGAAGGTAAGTGGGAAGTGCGTTCCAGGTTTTAGCTGCAAGGTAGGAGAAGGATCTACCTCCCATGGTGGTCTTGTTGATGCGAGGTACAGTGGCAAGGGCTTGGTTGGAAGATCGAAGCTGGCGGGAGGGGGTGTAGAAGGACAGTCGTGTGTTGAGGCATTCTGGTCCGATTTCGTAGAGTGCTTTGTGTGCGTGGGTTAGGAGCCGGAAAGTGATCCTCTTATTGACGGGAAGCCAGTGGAGGTTTTTCAGGTGACCAGAGATATGTTCTTTACGCGGGATGTCTAATATGAGCCTGGCTGAGGCGTTTTGGATTCGTTGAAGTTTTTTCTGGAGTTTAGTGGTAGTCCCGGCGTAGAGGGTGTTTCCATAGTCCAGTCGGCTCGTGACCAGAGCGTGGGTGACCGTTTTCCTAGTTTCGGTGGGGATCCAACGAAATGTTTTTTTGAGCATGCGAAGAATGTTGAAGCAGGATGAGGAGACGGCGTTGACTTGTCTGTTCATTGAAAGTGAGGAATCCAGGATGACGCCCAGGTTCCGTGCGTGGTCTGTCGGGATGGGTGCTTTTCCAAGGGCTTCTGGCCACCAGGAGTCGTCCCATGCGGAGGGGGAGGTGCCTAAGATGAGGACTTCTGTTTTATCAGAGTTCAGTTTCAGACGGCTGTGTTTCATCCATTCGGCTACTTCTTTCATTCCTTCGTGTAGGTTAGTTTTGGCGGTGCTAGGGTCATTGGTGAGTGATAGGATCAGTTGAGTGTCATCCGCGTAGGAGATGATGTTGAGGTTGTGTTGACGGGCGATGGCCGCGAGGGGGCTCATGTATACGTTGAAAAGGATGAACTAAACACGGACCTCAGCACATTCATGAAACTGATAAGACATATAGCCATTCTGGAGGACACCAACAACCAAAAGTGGCATGTAAGGGGGCCACAAACAACAGCTCAGTCAACTTTAAAGATTGCTAGTTTTTTTAATTATTTTATAAATAGGGATCTGATTCTTTGTTATTATGAGACGATGTTGAGCTTTACGTTTTTGCCTTCTGGGGTGAAGATGTCGACAACGAAAGTACAGTTAGATAATTTGAATACCCCATTATAAAAATAAGCAGAACTGAGTGGGGGTGTTGTAACGTAAGGTCTAAATAACATCCCTACAGGCATATATGCCCAGTGAAATATTATTTCACTACACCAAATTAACTTTACTTCCTAAAGTTTTCCTATTCAGTGCTCATTTAGCAGCACTGTCAACGTACAGCGAGATCTTTCTTAAATAGGCCAGGGGAAAGGGATGATGGATTAATGAACGGACCAGCCCTGCTAGAACATAGACACCATGCTACCGAAATCGCGACATTTCCTTACAGAAACGCCAGCCTCGGCTCCCCAGGCCGTGTGTTCCGCATTAAGATACTATCAGCGGTTATAAACTGCTTCAGTCAGCAAGCCAGACTACAGTCACCATTTCTGCTGAAAGGGGGGGGGGTTACCTTTGCCCTGGGTCGCCGGCTCCTACTCTGCGGCAGACGCCTATCTCCGAAGCAGTTACACATTAAGCCGAGCGGCGGTGCTACAGCCAGGCCTCGCTCCCCCGCCTGGTCACCCTGCCCGGGCCGGCCCATAATGGCTGCCCTGGGCCTGGAGGCTGCGTGGCTGTCGCGGCGTTTCCATGGCAACCGGGCCCTAATTCAAAAAATGTGTGCTGCGCAGTCTGTATTCGATCCATCAATCTCGGCGTCACTGGAGAGCGCGAGATATCTGGGAAATAAACTGCGCGCGCATGACACAGCCCCCTCTCATCCTGACAGGAGGAGCGGTTCAACAACCCCTCAGTACGCTGCACGAGCCTCTGCAGGAGGCTGATGTGGCGTAAAACAATGCATCATTGCAGCTCTAATGACACATAACAACCTCCTGGCCTGCAGGCTGGCGAGGCAGCTCAGCGGGTCAATGCACCCACTTAAAAGAGGTCTGCGCAACCGGCATGTGAAAAATTAGAGGCCCAAGGGCCGACTCGCTCTTTCATTATTTTTAATGTAGATAAAACAAGTAAACGTCCGATCAATTTTACTGCTCGAGGGTTTGATTTTGGACTTGCCTTACAAAACTGGGAAAAGTGCGTCTATATTTATGATCGCTATTCATTGGGCGAACATTTTTGTTTTGCTATCTGAAGCCATTTGACAACCAAACCGAGTAAGGCTACTGCGCTTCAGAGCGCTGTGGAGGCAGGGTCAGAGACGAGGACCAAAAAAACAAAGAAATGAGTTAAATAACACCAACCATGTTTCTCCAAGGCGAGGAAAAGATGCCTCGGAGAAAGCACGGTCATTTTCCGATTTGGGGGGGTGGTTTTCTTTCTCTACTCTTCCCATTGGCTGGAAGGTAAAATTCCAGCCAATGGGAAGAGGAGAGAAAGAAAACAAGAAAGAAGCTTAAAAAACGCCCCCTAATCCATAAAAGACGGGGCTTGAACCGAGTGACTCCCCTCTCCTCCAATGGCTGGCCTCCGTTTAGGAAGCCAGCAATGGAGAAGAGGGGCGGGTTCAAGCCCCTTAACTAAGAAACATTAAATCTCAGAGCTCCGCCCACACTGCTACGCAGTGCTACGCAGTGCGACGCAGTCCTCGGCCTAAAAAGGTTCAAAATAAGAAAAATAACAAAGTAAAGCAAAAAAGAGGGGTCGCAAAGTGGCCAGATTGGTTTTATTCACACCTAAACACATTAGCGCCACTTCACAGAGTTTGCCAGTGAAACAGTACTTTTGTTTTCTCGTCTTTCTGTTGGTGCGTGGAGTGGAAAACGTTCAATGCAATCCTTATCGGCTGTTTTCCTTATTTTTGTTTATAAAATGTGTACCGCAGCTCTGTGTTCAGGGATGTGGTCTTTTTAAATCATACTGCTTACGTTTTATAAGGATATAAGCAATGGACATTGAACGGGTCCCTTCCAGGCCCTGTAGTCATGTCCATTGCTTTTCAGGCAACGCACTCTTTGATTTCTAAATAGCGAGTGTAAAAGTGTTGAGGTAACCATGTTGTTCCTGTTTATATTTCACATGCGTTACCTAATCTTGCATTCCCTATAAGTGTTTGATTTTCTAGGATGTTATTACTTGTTTTTCTTTCAGGCAGCATATTACTCTTGTCTGTTGCATAATTTGAAATGTGTCGCATCCAGGTGTTTATAGCGGGGCACAATTGGGTTGTAGCTGAAGGCACTGCAAGTTTTTCTCAGTGGGGCAGTGTGGTGTTCAGTGGGGGTGAGAGTTTGGCTCTATGGCCAAAGATGCCGAATTTGGAACTGGGGAACCAGGTTCAGCTTTCATTACCAGACCACCAGGCCATTCTCCTGAGGGAGCATATTCCCATGCTAGACCTTAGGAGGCCCAGCTGGACCTTCGAAGCCCTGGTGTCTTGGCACTGTTGCGTGTTTATCTAGGTTCCTGATCGATACTGTGACCTTATGCCCCTATTCGGCTATAAATCCATTTATTCCCTATATTATCATAACCGTTCAAGTGCGATTTTCTGAAAAGTCATCTCTGGCCTCACACGAACAGAGCCACATTCCAGCATAGTTCCCTCTGCCACTTCCTTTGCGACCAATTAGTGCAATGACAGAGCAGCAGTCACTATCTGATATTCCTAGATAACACTCCGAGTTCTTCAACAAGATAAAAACTTAGCAAACCTGGAAATCCCCGCTTGCTATGTTTTGATTAGTAATGGAACTCTAATGAGCAACTGATAACTATCACTTCCTAGTGACATCTTTAATTGACGTCTTATGTCCAGCAAACTTGCGTCAAACCCGGCACCTGTCAGGTATAAATATTACCAACGTTGCCTTAAGCAATCCCCGACTGTGAGCTGTTGTGAGCTGCGAGCTACTGATGCTGGCTGCCTGCATGACCCTGTGTTGGTAAATCTAGCACTCTGTCGCTGCAGCCTGCTATCCTGTGGTGGTGAAGCTGCTGATACCATTATCGCCGCTAAAGCGCGACCTATGGTGCAGTACGCTTAAGGAGCTGAACAGACGTCCCTCTGCGAAGACATCCAGCTGCCCGCGGACGCTGTCCCCCCTCCTTCCTCGACGCGCTGAAGAAGCCGCTGCCTTTCTCGTGCAGAGAAATCCAGTCCCGGCGCTTCCGGTTTACCCTCGCGGGTGACTGGGATATCGAGAGAGACCCCTGAAGGAGATACCAATCCTCCATCATTCTATTCAGAGGTATGGTGTTGACTAAACCCTTAGACGAGAATTCTTGAAACAAACCTTGGCAAAACCAACTTAACTTAAAGCTACTTACTTACTCCCCCTTTTCACGTGTTAGGCTTAGGTCAGGCACACTGGGGTAGGCTTAGTTAGAAGCACCAGTTGAGTATGTTAGCCTAATGTATATATGACTGTATATATGTTTTATTACTTTTAAACCATTGTATGGCTAAGAAACCATATCAATGCTTTTACAGTTCTATTTCGCAATACTTATCCTACTGTACGTACTTTTTATAATAACAATTATTGCAATTGTGGCAATACATTTCTCTTGTACGAGAAGAAAGACTGTTCAATAAATGTTAACCCTTTATTGATACACGCCCGTCTCTCTATTCTCTACATCTCGTGAAAGTAAACTGCACTAGACTGACTGAGTGAAATACATGTCTATTGTTTCACACGACCCTAGAGATCGACTCTTGATCTGAGGAGCAAAGTTGTCATGTTGCACGGTTGTTGGAAAACTGAATCCCTTCTTGTCTGTGCCAAGGAAGCTGATCACTTCCTATGCAGAGAAGAAAGTTTCCAGTGACCTCTGAGCTAGTTGGTAACACAACCCAATTAAGTTTAGCATAGTCAGTGGAGGCCTGGAATATAAGCAGTTCCACGTCGATACTACTGTTTATGTTATTCCAATGCGCAGGGCCTAGTGGGAAACTAGGAACTACACTACATGGCGCCCAACGTTTGGTAAGGCGATAAACTAACGCAAGGCAGTTAGAGTAACTCAGTCGTGCATATTTCACACCCCTTTCTCCCGTAAATACTCCAATAGACGTCTGGAGTGGGTGAAAGGTTAAAATCCGCCCGACCTTAGTAGGAAGAGATTCCTATGTAAAGCTCTGGTTTATTCAACGTTGAAGGATACAGTGTTCCAAAATATTGTGAACCTAATCTTTGTCTCCTTGGAGACCTACTCTGCAAAACCTGCATTTATACAATGTCAGTAGAAAATAACGGAACCACTGGGGGCGCAGCAGATGCGACTCAGCAAGGTCCCGAACACACAGACCCGGATGCTATTATCATCCCGGTCCACAAAAGAAGATCTATAACTTTAAAACTTATAGAGAACGGACTGACACCTCAAGGTGGTACAGTAGTCTTCGTGATAGAGGCTCACGAGTATCGGCAGACAGAGGTATTCTATTCATGGATAAACTTTCCAGCGGTAAACGCTAGAACAAAAGAGTTTCACTATTACAAAATAGAGAAACCTCCGGAAGAGTACGCTCCTTTCGAGGAGATTGAAATTCCACTTAAATTTCAAGAGCACCTGCTCTGGTTTAATGGCGCCCTAAAACACAATGATCACATTACGAGGCTCGGTCCACTAGGTAGACCAGGAGCCACGTGGCCGGTTCTAGCCAGCTACACACCACATCCGGACATTGTAAAAATGTCTAGAGAAGAGCTGTTAGCACAGCTCAAAACACTAATTAAAATACATAGGCAATTAGTCCAATATGTAATGCGGACTGCAACAGTCCAACCAGCTGTTAATACACCACAGCTGACCCCTCATCAGGGGAACACAAATAAAATTACACCACAGAACATACAGTCATGTCTTGGTAAAACACCCGTAAAACGGGAACAAATTCCTTTCTGGTTAGCACAGAAAATCACTCAAATAGAGGCAGTATTTCCTGATACTACCCCTATTGAGAAACACAGAATCTTGACCATCTGCCTTCCTATGGGAATCGCACCACACGTGGAGGACTGTGACACTTGGGGTACAGTCTTTGCTTCCATTTACACAAAAACACACGGTGTTCCGTCTATGGCGGTAATACCAGAAGTGCTAAAACAGATTCAAAATGAATTCGGTCCAGAGCCCGCTTTAAATCTAGGTATGAAATTACTGAAAGACTTCAAGCAGGTCTCGGCTATATTATTAGCCAACATTAGGGGAGAAGCAGCATCTGTGGCGATTCGCCAGAAGTTGAAGGAAACAGATATAAAAGATCCTGTTGAGCTAGCAAAAATCATAGAAAAATGCTATGAAGAATTAGGTAGAGACAGCTTGGGTGGGAAACCGGTAAAGCCCCAACTGCTCGAAAATCCTGAAAAATTATTTATTAAAAATAATTTAAACACTCCTAAAAAGAGCTGGGATGGAAATAAACAATCCACTCCCAAGGAAAAGGTTTTCCAGTCCAGAGGAAGTTCTCCTCGACGGAGGGAAAGAACTCCGACTCGAGAACGCCAGTCTCCCCAGCGGGAGCCCTCTGAGAAAAGATATATCCTTAGAAATAGGGATAATCTGAAAAAACCTGATAGATATCAAAGTATTGATACACGTCCCTCTCGATCTCTTCCACAGAATTCGGAAAGAAGAGGACGGTCAGACCCAGGAGAGCACACCAAGTCCAAAGACAAGGAACCTGCTCAAAATAAGAAATCTCAATTTCCTAAAAAGAAGGTAGCCAGTATTGGAGTAATCAACCATGCCGAGAATACTGAGGACACAGTTGAAAAACGGGGAGTGGGCATTGACAATGTTGGACAGTGCAGCAGAGATCAGTATAGCGCGCAAGATCTTGATGAGTCATCTGGAGACAGTGGACGCGAATGAATACATTCAGGTTGAAACTGCCGACGCCAGACTTAGCGAGCCCCATAAAATATACGAAATAACATTGCGTATAGAGGGTGATAAGACTAGGAAAATTAAGGGTCTATTTTGGGATAAGCTCTCAAAAGGCTATGATATTCTGTTAGCTGAAAAAGATTGGCCCCCAGAGTTTGTCAGGGAGTGCCCTCGTGGCGAAGAAGTGATTATGCCTGCCTTCTCGAATCACATTCCGATTCATAAAAAATATACATATGCAAGGAAATGGGCAGTGGCCCAGGCACCTGCGTTATATAAAAATCATGTAGGATGGGATGAGGATTCACCTCCTCACAAAATCCAATTAAAAAGTGAACCAACTGCCCAACGGCAGTATCCCATAAAGCAAGAAGCTAAAAAACAAGTCAGGGAGATCTTAGATCAACTTGAGTACCAGGGGGTGATTGAAACATGCACCTCTCAAATGAACAATCCTTTGTTTCCTGTCTCCAAGCCAGACAATTCATATCGTCTAGTTTTGGACTACAGACATCTTAATACATGTTGCAAAACCTTTGCAGTACAAAACTCGCATAGTGCAGCCCTAATGAATAATATAGTTAGGAAAAAATATAAAACGACATTAGACATTTCTAATGGTTTCTTTTGTCAAAACATTGCACCAGAAAGCAGATATTTGACCGCTTTCTCCGCATTTGGGTCACAGCAAAAATTCTGTCGACTCCCACAGGGGTTCAAGAACAGCCCAGGACTATTCTCAGCTAGGGTAACAGAGTTACTACAAATCTATGATGATGAAGCATTATCTTACGTAGATGATATTTATCTCACAGACGACGACTTGGATACTCACTTGAAAAGAGTGAACACCATCATACTTGGGTTCGCAGCAGAGGGTTACAAATTCAACTTTAAAAAGTCTCGAATTGCCCATCTGACAGTACTATTTTTAGGGTACGAATTATCAAGTGAAGGGAAAAGCCTAGCGGACAACTTCTTAGAGAAGTGCGCTGTACTCCAAGCTCCAAAAACGCTGAAGAATTTACAATCCATTCTAGGTTTTCTGAATTTCGGAAGAACTTACATCCTAAATTACGCAGAGAGGGTTAAACCTCTCTACGAACTAATAAAACCTGATTTTAAACAAATCAATTGGACTCAAAAACACACAGAAATTTTGAGATCACTGCAAACAGACATGTTAGCAAAAACAAAATTAGATACACGTGACAACACACGTGATCTTGTAATCCGAGTCATCCCAGGAAGATGCGGATTCACATACCTAACCTCTAATGAGGGAGAAAAGGTACCAATAGCTTACAAATCACATTTGTACACAAAGGCTGAAATAAAATTCAGTTCAACGGAGAAAATTCTAACTGCGGTTCAGACTGCTGTAGCGAAAGAAAGGCCCCTAGCACAAGGTAAACGAATAATAATCGTAACTCCTATACCGGCTTTAGAAGCGGTAACTAAAGCAAGCATTCCTAATGCTAAAGCTTTGCATCCGAGATGGATTCAATGGGTTAATTCTCTTGCTGCAACAGACGTAGTTTACGAATTTGATCCTAACTTAAAAACACAGGAATTTTTACAATATGAATATGAATGTCCTCTGCAAATTGAAATCCTGCCTTTTGAAGAATACGGAAGTATTATATATACTGACGGATCAGCACAACCCGCAGTTGGGGGTAAGCAAGCTTACAGTGCTGCGTGCGCGATTGTAAAAGGTCGCTGGCAGAATGGAAAATTCAGACCACTGGTCACTAAAACACAATCTCTAGGAGATTGCTCGGCTCAACGAGCTGAATTAGTAGCATTTAAGATGGCGCTAGAAAATACCGATCGCGAATTCCCCACACTAATAGTGTGCGATTCTTTCTATTGCGTACAATCTTATAATGAATACTTGCAGAATTGGGTGGAAAATGGTTTCAAAGATGCAAAAGGTGGCACAATAAAGCATAAAATGCTTTGGGAACAGGTAGTTCTTTTACAAAAAGAACTACAAAAGACTCACGTGATACATACACTGAGTCATCAACGTGATGGCGTTCACGTTGCAGGGAATTCATTGGCTGATGAAGCCGCGAAGGCAGCTGTGCAAACGGCTTCCGTAGCTGCGATAACTCGGTCACAAACAAAAATAGACAGCGATATTCTACAAGCTGTCAGTACGTCAGTAAAAAATGATAAGAAAACACTCCCAAAAGGCTTTCCTAAAAAGTACTTGTACTTAACGGATACAAATAATGTTCCTTTTGCTCGAATCCCTGGAGTGGGGGATAGAGTAATTCCAAACAGGGAACACAGACTAGGACTAATCAAAGCGGCACACGAAGGGCTTGCTTCTGCACACGCTGGCGTTTCCGCAACAATATCACTATTAAAACAGAGATATTGGTGGCCTCGCCTGAGAATACAAACTAAAAAGTATGTATTGGAATGCGACATATGCCAAAGGATAAAAGTATCAACAGTGAAACGACCAGTGCAGACACCCCTTCTCATCTCGGATAAACCATTTGCATGCGTTTACCTGGACCACTGTGGTCCCCTAGAAAGGGACGGCAACTATAGATATATCATGGTAGCAGTGGATTCCTGTACGAGGTTCATATGGATGTGGCCCCAGCGCTCGGCTGACGCTAGAACGGTTATAAAAGATTTGCGAGTCTTTATCGGCACATACGCAATTACCACGTTCCATTCTGACCAGGGTCCTGCTTTCAGCTCTCGAGCCTATAAGGAGGCCATGGCCAGCATGGGAATTGGGTTGCGGTATTCTTGTGCGTCGCACCCCGAAGGGAATAGTGTGGTAGAAAGAAAAAACCGTGACATAAAGCAATCTATAACAGCGAAGGTATTAGGTTCAGGCGCTGGGTGGGTCAAACATTTAATAAGTGTCCAGACTAGTCTTAACAACATGCCAAGAAATTCTCTAAAAGGTTTCAGCCCATACGAACTATTGTTCGGAATTAGAATGCGAGTTCAGGACCTCGATAGTCAAATGTCAGTGGTACAAGAAGAAACAACGCACTTTGATGTAAAGGATCGTTTGGCTGTTTTACAGGAACTGAATGAAACAAGAAAATCATTAAGCAACATAAAGTTAAAGCAACAGCCAAGTACCACTGACGAGGCACCACCCGCAACAGCCCCAGCAAGGCCTGTCTGGATTCCAAAGATTGGGGATCTAGTCAGAGAAAAGATCGCGGTGAAGAAGGAATTTGGGCCTTCTTACAGAAAAGCAGTACCTGTCTTGGCAGTCACCGGAACAAGATCAGTTGTGCT
This sequence comes from Lissotriton helveticus, assembly GCF_964261635.1. Lineage (NCBI taxonomy): Eukaryota > Metazoa > Chordata > Amphibia > Caudata > Salamandridae > Lissotriton > Lissotriton helveticus. Next base: position 3,413,190 of record NW_027611653.1, read on the forward strand.
ACCGCCCCTTGCTGGTAAAAAGGAGAACAGAATCGTGTCCATCGATCTGGTAAAACCACAAGCATGTGGCCTATAATCAACAGTAGGCCCAGTGGACTCCCAAGAAACAACAGAATACCCAAACTTGCAACAATCCAAGAGGTTCAAACTGAAAGACTCATCACATTCGATCAGCCTGCAGTGCACAATGAAGGACTATGCAATAATGCCATGGAACTCGTGCCTCTTGAAATACAGATTGAAACAGTTCGTCAAGAAACAACACCAGTCTACAATGATGTGGCATCAGAAAGTGCTACCGAGAGACAGATTGAAAGAACAATCCCATCAATTGACAGAACTGCCTCTGGTTATTTCATCAACTTCGACAACTTCTCTGAAGATCAAAACGAGCCCGAAGTGATGCCTGAAACAAAAAAGTCTTTTAAAGAAAAAGCAACGGAACTCTTTCATCAACTGAAGGAAATCTACCTTATTTCCCCTTGGCTAGAGTTCTGGTTCGGTCTAGGAGTATTTTTCCTCCTGCTTTGGCTCATCATGGTACTGTGTTTGGGAAAATTCATTGAGGGAAAGTATATTACAATGGACACAGCAAGTCAGAACATCAACCTAGTCCTGGAACCACACAGATCATCCCACGTGAAGAAAAGAGAACTGTCAACAGTAAATGTCACAGCAATTCCAATACCTGGTGGGGTAGTATGGGAGAAAACAGACTATGAGATCTATGGTCCGGTCGAAATCCTGAAGTATCCTCATCAACTAAAGGTTTCCTTAAGTGACTTTGTAACACCTAGTACATTCTCTGATGATTGGGACTTTAACAGTATTAATGACATGATGTCTGATTTAGTAATGTCAGCTAGATTCACAGATCATGATTATTTACAAGGTTCATCTAGTTATGAGCAGTTATTCTGTTACACCCACTATGGGGATCATTACTTGCATAAATCTGCACAGCCTAGAAATGTTTTTATGTATAATCAATGGGAACATTGTTCTACACCACCTAAAAGCAGTTCTAAAGCATTTTTTGAGAAATTCAAATACTTCTCAGGGTTTAACACCAGTGATGCAGAAACGTTTTATTATAAACTGTTAGATAAAACAGGAATGAAAACAATGCTGACAAATTCTAAATTGATATATTCAGAAGCATTTTATGACAAAAATGATGACATTTGGTTTTGATTATTGGAAAAATAATATTGAAACGAAAACAATTTGGGGTACAAAAGATTGGCAGGTGCAAGGCATTGAAGCACTATTTAGAACCTGCATGATACCAGAACAAATGTTATTTTTAAATGACACAATACACCAAACATCTTGTCTTTGCCTAGCTAAGATAAAAGACCTTAGAACACCGTCTATACCAAAGCCAATACCTGAGAATGCAACCACAGATATTGAGTTAGACGTGTCACAAATTTTACATTTCAACAGAACAAATCCTGATTGGAAAAAGTGGTTAATCTGGCCTACAGACACAAATAGCTGTCAAGATAGATTCCTGAACAAAACACAGGGTTTAAAAATGACCAGATTAGACTCAAGATATTCCCAGAGACAACATCCAGGAATAATAACAACATACAGTGTAGGGAAGCTCTGCCTTGAATGGCTAAAATCATCCACACTGGCTGAAATTAAGCAACACTTGTCTTTACTAAAAGATGGTGCTGATTTGCGTGATTTCATTCTTGGACCACGCAAACAGCGTCAAAAGCGTTTCATAGCGACCAGCATCTACGCTGCTTATAACGAGGCTTGGAAAGTAAAGCAAATTGAAACTGCTGAGAAAATACGAGAAATTGATCGTATTAATTTGGAGAAATCACTTTCTGTGGTAGACAATGGGTTAATGACTCTGTCTTCCAGAATATATTCGTTGGACAATATTGTATCCTCTGCCTTTGATGTGATAGACAGAGATTTGCTTATGTTACAACATGGCCAGTCTCAATTACGCTCTATTATAGAATTAGGCTGGACGCTGCAAAATCTTCGTTCAGGCTATGTGCCTTGGCGTTTAATCAACACAACGTCATTATTTTCCAGTTTTAACCTTACTGATAAACAGATCAGTTTGGCACAGAAAGGAGCAGACTATACAATCCTGAGCATCGAAAAACTCGAGAGATTACCATTGACAATGTCAGAGAGTCCTGTCATTGAATGGATAATACACGGAATTATCACTATTCCGATAACAACTTTCCGATTTAAAAAGTGCCTTGAATACATACCTGCTGGCCAATATGAACAATTGGGTAAAGGATTTGTAAAATCTGAATGGAAATTACCATACACTCATTCTTGCTATAGTGACAGCGACAAAAATGTATTTCTTAGTGGTGAGAACTGTAAACATTCACTAAGCGGTATACTTTTGTGTCAGGGTATTAATTTACACGGAGCATGTGATGGAAATTCAAACAACCTTTCATGCCACCAGCTAGTCACACCTGCAACTCAGATAGAGCCCTTCTTTATGCAACTCGCAAACGGGAGTTACATTCTTAGAACGGATCACAGATGTTGTGGCCTGACGCCAGGGAAAAGTTATCTAGTACAAGTAACGTCCATGGTCAAATGTTGTATGCAAGCATTGTTCCCGAGTGGGCCTCCAGACATAGTGACTCCCATCTGGCCTCGTCTGAATCTCTATTCTATACGAATTGATACATTAAGCAAAATGAAATCTGTACTTTTACAGACAACAGTGCCTATAACGTCATCTAAAGAGACGTATGATCTTCTAGTCGCAAGGACGGCTACTGAGGTTCATGACTTTTTATCAACAAATTGCCCCGTGCATTTCGTAGAAATGTTCAGCCAACTCCTTAACATGTCTAGTGCAACAAGCATCCCAGGCATATTTAAGACAGTCTTTACGGGACTGCTAACACCCTTCCAGGCAATTTTGGGAATCTTTCCTAATTTTGTGCACTCCATTTTTGGCGGCATACCATTATTTTTGGGACTCGTCGCAGGGATTCTATTTTTAACCCTCCTGCTTCGTTATGGCAAGCCTCGGCTCAGACATAGCTCCCATGGGAATGGAAGAGACAATCCTAGCAATGCGCTACCGGGACAGGATAACTAACGTCCTTGGATTGGCCAGGCTGAGAGATCTAAACATGACCTGGTTCCTTTCATTCAGACCGATATGGCAAAATTGCATTTTACCTGTGCTACGGTGTATGCTTTGCGGCGATGAATGCGTGTTGGACATCTGTCTTTCACTTCCATCAGCAGTACCAATGGACGTCGATACTTTGCTCAGTCCAATAACGGCTCACGCATTGTGTTGTCCCCAGCGGCTACCAATCCTGATGACGGCATTCGTGGAGACTCCTGTACTACAGCCAAGTGGTAACAGTGGAGCGAGTGACAAAAGCAACATCATCCAGGTACAACGTTCTGTGAGCATTGCTGGTCCTGCCTTCGATGACAGCAATCATTCTCACACCTGCCAAGTTACAGCGCTATCTAATTTGGTTGAACTATCACCTGAATTTGATGACCAATTCTTTGAGAGCCTGTCTGATACGATGTTCTCACCCGTAGAGAAACAATAACTTTTAGAAGTTTTCCGACACACAGTGTTCCCATGAACTCTGAATTCGGCCTTCAGTTTTGATCAACAAAAACTGCCAAGAGCTTTGGAAATCTATTTTTCCCCGTTCAAGCAATAATTCTTTGAATTGGACAATTTTTTTAATATTGACCCTTTTTTGGCACGAACAAATCTTTGCTTAACGTAAAAACTATTCTTAGAGAACAGAAGCTTCACACTTCTATTTCTAAACACATCTAGAGACATAACTACATAACACCAGCCTCTAGCACACATGTTATTACAATGCATTTTTATGTGATGATTTATCTCGCTTTTCTTCTGTCAGAGATACTTCATGTGTAATTCTTTATGCATAATTGTTCATTGATTTCATATGCAATAATTTTTTGAATGATTTCTATGCTTTAAAAAACGTACAGTACCTAAAATCCATGTATTACAAGTACGCCTATTTCGAATGCATTTATGTATTTTGGGGTGGGCAATGTTACACATGCATCTAATTGCTTAGTTTTAGTAATTTTGATGGACATTAACCCGTGGAGTGGGTGTTGCGTGTTTATCTAGGTTCCTGATCGATACTGTGACCTTATGCCCCTATTCGGCTATAAATCCATTTATTCCCTATATTGGCATAACCGTTCAAGTGCGATTTTCTGAAAAGTCATCTCTGGCCTCACACGAACAGAGCCACATTCCAGCATAGTTCCCTCTGCCACTTCCTTTGCGACCAATTAGTGCAATGACAGAGCAGCAGTCACTATCTGATATTCCTAGATAACACTCCGAGTTCTTCAACAAGATAAAAACTTAGCAAACCTGGAAATCCCCGCTTGCTATGTTTTGATTAGTAATGGAACTCTAATGAGCAACTGATAACTATCACTTCCTAGTGACATCTTTAATTGACGTCTTATGTCCAGCAAACTTGCGTCAAACCCGGCACCTGTCAGGTATAAATATTACCAACGTTGCCTTAAGCAATCCCCGACTGTGAGCTGTTGTGAGCTGCGAGCTACTGATGCTGGCTGCCTGCATGACCCTGTGTTGGTAAATCTAGCACTCTGTCGCTGCAGCCTGCTATCCTGTGGTGGTGAAGCTGCTGATACCATTATCGCCGCTAAAGCGCGACCTATGGTGCAGTACGCTTAAGGAGCTGAACAGACGTCCCTCTGCGAAGACATCCAGCAGATTCCAGCTGCCCGCGGACGCTGTCCCCCCTCCTTCCTCGACGCGCTGAAGAAGCCGCTGCCTTTCTCGTGCAGAGAAATCCAGTCCCGGCGCTTCCGGTTTACCCTCGCGGGTGACTGGGATATCGAGAGAGACCCCTGAAGGAGATACCAATCCTCCATCATTCTATTCAGAGGTATGGTGTTGACTAAACCCTTAGACGAGAATTCTTGAAACAAACCTTGGCAAAACCAACTTAACTTAAAGCTACTTACTTACTCCCCCTTTTCACGTGTTAGGCTTAGATCAGGCACACTGGGGTAGGCTTAGTTAGAAGCACCAGTTGAGTATGTTAGCCTAATGTATATATGACTGTATATATGTTTTATTACTTTTAAACCATTGTATGGCTAAGAAACCATATCAATGCTTTTACAGTTCTATTTCGCAATACTTATCCTACTGTACGTACTTTTTATAATAACAATTATTGCAATTGTGGCAATACATTTCTCTTGTACGAGAAGAAAGACTGTTCAATAAATGTTAACCCTTTATTGATACACGCCCGTCTCTCTATTCTCTACATCTCGTGAAAGTAAACTGCACTAGACTGACTGAGTGAAATACATGTCTATTGTTTCACACGACCCTAGAGATCGACTCTTGATCTGAGGAGCAAAGTTGTCATGTTGCACGGTTGTTGGAAAACTGAATCCCTTCTTGTTTGTGCCAAGGAAGCTGATCACTTCCTATGCAGAGAAGAAAGTTTCCAGTGACCTCTGAGCTAGTTGGTAACACAACCCAATTAAGTTTAGCATAGTCAGTGGAGGCCTGGAATATAAGCAGTTCCACGTCGATACTACTGTTTATGTTATTCCAATGCGCAGGGCCTAGTGGGAAACTAGGAACTACACTACAGCACCAGCAGGTGGACCCTATCAGTGGCAGGTGTGGGTTAACCATAAAGGTTACCACAATCCATACTGAAGTTCACCTCCAGTTTTGCAGGCAGGCCTACGAAGTAGCACACCCTATAGCGACAGTAACTTTGGCACTGAGGTCAAAGGACCCTTGACGCCAGTACACCTCACCCATTGGTGCCTCCATGGGCCTTGTTTCAGCAGTAGTAGTGCAACACGTCAAAATGGACATTGCAGGATTTGCTCCAACACCAAACTAAGTTCGCAAACTTCACGGTCCATCTGCTGGGTACATCAAACGCTCTCTTTTCTACTTACCAAAAATGCAATTTACCTATGCCTCTATGTACATGATTGTGACATTTAATGTAACTCAAAGAGAAAACCACACTGTTAGTTAACTCAGACAATTGATTTATGTCAATTATTTTTCGAACTCAGAAATTGTCAATAATTTGCGACAAGAGAAAAATACATAGTCAACTTTACATTGAAAACACAAAGCAAGAATTTTGCAAGGGAAAAAGCGTAATAAACAACGTGTAAATCATAATTGTAATTGTGTGCATTATAGTGAACATATCACCAAAAAATACATACACATTGTGAGCAGTGATTATAAAATTGTGTCAAAACAGTAAACAACAGACTTTCATAAGTTGCAATGAGATAATGAGCAAATGTTGGGGGTACGTCTTAATCAATGCCTGCCCAACCTCCTGTAACACTGTTTGTAGTAAGATTCACAGTTGTGTGGATACAGGAAAAGAACCCAATGTTAATTAGGACATGCCAGTGATTTTTGGCCAAAACAATGATACTACATGCCAACGCGTTTCGAATACCAATGGTTGAATCATCGGATTCTCATCAGGGCGTGGAGTTTATCCGTTGGTACTGTTTGGGGGAAAAAGGACAAGGGATTGATTTTTAAAAAAAATGAACTGTACAAATACAAAAAGGAGCTTTTTCCATGTAAATGCATCATCTGATGCAGCATACCTTATGCGACCAAATAATTAGGGTCGATTGGTTCTTTTTAGGAAATAGTCATCATATGCCAAGGGAGTCGACCTGCAATGTAGTGACATTGGCGTAGTAAGTATGTGTAAAATTCAGTACAGGCAGGCACTAAACCGTGTATACATTTATGAAAATTACCTCTGTTTCTGGAGCAGCCGCTCCGAGGTCGAGGCCGGGGGGACTAGTTCTCGGTTCAATAATGTTCCTTAAAAAATCTACAAACACAAGGGATTGTGTATTAGCGAGGAAAAGTGGTGTTTCTTGTGCCCCAGGAAAATGACAAAATTGGTGGATCTCTACCTTGTCTCCAAACATTTGGAAGGCGAAATGTATCATCACCGTGTTTCTGGAAAAAAACGGGACAGCGGGGAGCTGATCAATGCCCTGTCTAAAATTATGCACAACAGAGAAAACAATGCGGTTATGCGCCGTGCGGCGTCTTACCGTGAAATGCGACCCTCAGTACATCGGGTCACCCGTCTGCTTGAAGGGAAATTTTCAATTCAAAAAATGAATAAATCCTGTGAGAAGGGAGGGGAACCAAGCGGAATTAGTGCCCGGTTACACCGTGAAGAGCGCGCATATGTGTGCGCTAGTTGCAAAGTGGGTCTCACCTCAGATTGATGGATGACAGCTTTGTATATTTCAAGTTTGGAATGGACACAACAGCTCGCCGCCGCGAGTAGAAAGAACTAAGTTGTATCTGTTGGTCACATGATATCAGGAGCCAACCAGAGCGTCGGGCCATCTCGCTAGGGATTGTGGGAGATGTAGTTTGTGGGGACATGAGTTAAAACATGATGAAAGGAGCCAACCAGAGCGTCGGACCATCTCGCTAGGGATTGTGGGAGATGTAGTTTATAGGGACATTGGTTAGAACAGATGAAAGAGAAGCCAATTATATTCTGGTGACTTCACTGAGTACATTTAGCCCGTTGTTAACAGTATTAAATTTCATGATGAGATAGGCCTCCTTGCGAAGTAGTGCCGCCTCAATGTCCTGTACATACTGTTTGGGGTCCGCCCATGCGAGGACCGTCCACTTAAAATCATTTTCAACATGGTTATGACTTGTAAAGTGTTCAACCATGGGTGCAGAGGACACTTTTTTCTTTATTCGGGATCGATGTTGTGTGATGCGTGAATTGACAGGTTGACAAGTTTTGCCTATGTACACTTTGTCACAGGGACACACCACGGCATAGATGACATTTTTTGTACGACAATTGGTAAACATCTCATGCTTCCATGTGACCCCATCATGGTCAAATCTGTTACCTTCCAAGGTAGAGGAACACGATACACAATTGCCACACTTGTGATGCCCGCTTATAGGTTTTAAGTTCCATTGCGAAATCAAGTCGCTTTTGGGTTTCGGAATGTAGCTGTCTGCCCTAATCAATTGTTGACCAATGCTTTTATTTTTGCGCATGGCAAAAATGGGCTTTTGTAAGGGACTTGGTAAATCTTCCAATAGATGCCAATTTTTCAAAATAATGCGTTTAAACTGATTTGTGTGTGATCCATAAGTTGTGACACACACCAGTTCATTTGGTGCATTTTTGTCTTTTTTCTCCAGGAGATTCTCCCTGGCGGTGCATCTGGCACGTTTCTTAGAATGGTTAAGAAGTTTCTTTGGGTAGCCCCTTGTTGCCATTTCTGCGCAAAAGTTTGAGGCATGTTGATCAAAGTCCGAAATTTCACTGCAATTCCTTCTTATTCTTAGCAGTTGCCCAAAAGGGAGATTTTCCTTCAGGCACTGTGGGTGCGAGCTTTTAAAGTGAAGGATGGTATTCCTGTCTGTAAGTTTCTTGTGTAGGGTCGTTGTGAGGATATTATCGCGGACGCCTACAGTGATGTCCAAAAAAGTCATTTTACTTGTACTGGATTCTATGGAGAAACTAATGTCTCTGTGCCTGGAGTTAAGCCAATTGTAGAACTGGTCTAGTTCCGTCTGGCTCCCCTGCCACAGGAGCCAGACGTCATCAATGTATCTAAGCCATTGGGTTATATGGCCAACAAATGGATTGTTCTCAAATATGTATCTTTGTTCATATTGTGCCATATAGAGTACCGCCATCTCAGGTGCGTATGGACAGCCCATAGCGATGCCTTTAACTTGAATGAAGAACACATTCTCAATATTAAAGTAGTTGGTGCGTAACGTGATTTCAGCCAATGAAAGGATGAAAGAGGTGGGGACCCGGTGCGGTCTTTCCCGTTGTTCAAGGTATATTTCCAAGACCTGCAAAGCCTCATCCTGAGGGATTTGGGTGTAAAGTGAGGTGACGTCTAGGGTCACCATCAGCTGAGTAGTTTGATTGAATGATTGTCCCTCTATCTTGTTAATGAAATCAGTTGTATCTCTGAGATATGACTTGACCTGCGGTAGAAAGGGTTTGAGGAAAAAATCAATATATTTTGAGACCGGTTCAAGTGCAGAATCGCACCCCGACACGATTGGTCGGCCAGGCGGTGTTTTGTCATTTTTGTGAATTTTTGGTAAAAAATACAGGACAGGTGTCCTTGGTGCTTTTTTGTTCAAAAATTCAAATTCCTTAGGGCCTAGGAATCCCTCATCAAGTCCTGTCTTGGTGATGCTTGCGATCTTGCTTTGTATGGCATGCACAGGGTCCTCCTTAATTGGTCTGTACCAATCAGGATTGTTAACATGCATTGTTCCTACCTCCAGATACATGGTGCGGGGCCATATTACGACTGCCCCACCCTTGTCTGCTTGTTTTATTAAAATAGACGTATCTGATTTGAGGTTCTGAATGGCAGATGTTAACCCTTTAGACATGTTTTTGTGGACAAAATATTTTTGTTTCTCAAGTTTTGAGAGGGAGGAGAGGACGGCTTGTTCAAAGGCCATGACCTGTTTAGGAATATTTTGGGTCGGAGTGAATCTGGATTTAACTCTAAGCCCTGTGGTTTCTGAATGGGACGTCATTTCGGCATCCGCGAAAAACACCTTCAACCTAATCTTACGACAAAAATCTAATGCCTCTAATTTCAGTTGGGTGAAGTCGGTTCTTTTATTGGGGACAAACTTGAGGCCAAGGGATAAAAGTTTAACTTCATCCTGGGTAAGTTGTTTATCGGAAAGATTGACTATGGCTGATTTCTCTAGCTCTTGTAGGTTTTGTTGCGTGTGCGCATCTCCCATGGTTGTTTGAAGCGGACCCGTGACTGTCCGCCTCTGCCTAAAAAAGGAGATGATACAGCAGCCCCTCGTCTTTTAGAATTATCTTGTCGAGACTCAGATGACGAGTCAGACGATGTTGTATCTGAGAAAGTGAGGAACCTATTCCTGGATCTGCCTTGGAATGATGTTAAAGCCCCTCTTGATTCACCTGACGTGTAGAAATCCTCTTTCAAGAATGGATAAACTTGTTCCAATTTGAAGGATTTAGAATCCCTTTCAAATTGTGCTACTTTGGCGTTAAGTGTGTTATCCTTGAAAAGTTGAATTTCTTTTTCAATCTTATCTAGAAGATTCTTGGCTTCAGTTACCGTTTGATTGTCAGATATGGTCTTAATTAACTCCTCAATTTCTTTCTTCTTGGCTACAGATACGTTGGGCTGTCTGTATAGTGTGGACCATGAGGTCCCTGCTGCATTTAGTATTGATTTGACTAAAACCTTTTTTATAATCTGCGTCCTCGGTGAAAATCACCGCGATGTTCTTCACCTGGAGTCCCCAAGGGATAGTCCCAGCTTTGAGGTGTTTGAGTAGAAAGTGGCCGTGTAATTCGGTTCGTATGTGTTTTTTTTGAAGACGAGTCAATTTGTCTGCCTCATTTTGTTGTTTGGCTGAGGTACTCAATGTTATGTTAGAAAAAGGGGATGATTCAATGAGACTCGCAATGTGGCTCTCCGTAAAGGACAGCGTGTCTTTCTCTGCCATAGTATACAGGAGACGTATCCCCTGCAGTGAAATGAATCAATTGTTGATAAGGATGACGCGTAGTGTCAATCCCTACCCACTCGGGTAAAAACCCGCGCTGATAATGCAACAAGAAGGGGGGGTTTGGCCCAGTAGGGAAGAGGGTAGGTAGGGCCTGTAAATACCAAAAATGCAATTTACCTATGCCTCTATGTACATGATTGTGACATTTAATGTAACTCAAAGAGAAAACCACACTGTTAGTTAACTCAGACAATTGATTTATGTCAATTATTTTTCGAACTCAGAAATTGTCAATAATTTGCGACAAGAGAAAAATAAATTGTCAACTTTACATTGAAAACACAAAGCAAGAATTTTGCAAGGGAAAAAGCGTAATAAACAACGTGTAAATCATAATTGTAATTGTGTGCATTATAGTGAACATATCACCAAAAAATACATACACATTGTGAGCAGTGATTATAAAATTGTGTCAAAACAGTAAACAACAGACTTTCATAAGTTGCAATGAGATAATGAGCAAATGTTGGGGGTACGTCTTAATCAATGCCTGCCCAACCTCCTGTAACACTGTTTGTAGTAAGATTCACAGTTGTGTGGATACAGGAAAAGAACCCAATGTTAATTAGGACATGCCAGTGATTTTTGGCCAAAACAATGATACTACATGCCAACGCGTTTCGAATACCAATGGTTGAATCATCGGATTCTCATCAGGGCGTGGAGTTTATCCGTTGGTACTGTTTGGGGGAAAAAGGACAAGGGATTGATTTTTAAAAAAATGAACTGTACAAATACAAAAAGGAGTTTTTTCCATGTAAATGCATCATCTGATGCAGCATACCTTATGCGACCAAATAATTAGGGTCGATTGGTTCTTTTTAGGAAATAGTCATCATATGCCAAGGGAGTCGACCTGCAATGTAGTGACATTGGCGTAGTAAGTATGTGTAAAATTCAGTACAGGCAGGCACTAAACCGTGTATACATTTATGAAAATTACCTCTGTTTCTGGAGCAGCCGCTCCGAGGTCGAGGCCGGGGGGACTAGTTCTCGGTTCAATAATGTTCCTTAAAAAATCTACAAACACAAGGGATTGTGTATTAGCGAGGAAAAGTGGTGTTTCTTGTGCCCCAGGAAAATGACAAAATTGGTGGATCTCTACCTTGTCTCCAAACATTTGGAAGGCGAAATGTATCATCACCGTGTTTCTGGAAAAAAACGGGACAGCGGGGAGCTGATCAATGCCCTGTCTAAAATTATTTCACGGTAAGACGCCGCACGGCGCATAACCGCATTGTTTTCTCTGTTGTGCATAATTTTAGACAGGGCATTGATCAGCTCCCCGCTGTCCCGTTTTTTTCCAGAAACACGGTGATGATACATTTCGCCTTCCAAATGTTTGGAGACAAGGTAGAGATCCACCAATTTTGTCATTTTCCTGGGGCACAAGAAACACCACTTTTCCTCGCTAATACACAATCCCTTGTGTTTGTAGATTTTTTAAGGAACATTATTGAACCGAGAACTAGTCCCCCCGGCCTCGACCTCGGAGCGGCTGCTCCAGAAACAGAGGTAATTTTCATAAATGTATACACGGTTTAGTGCCTGCCTGTACTGAATTTTACACATACTTACTACGCCAATGTCACTACATTGCAGGTCGACTCCCTTGGCATATGATGACTATTTCCTAAAAAAGAACCAATCGACCCTAAATATTTGGTCGCATAAGGTATGCTGCATCAGATGATGCATTTACATGGAAAAAGCTCCTTTTTGTATTTGTACAGTTCATTTTTTTAAAAATCAATCCCTTATCCTTTTTCCCCCAAACAGTACCAACGGATAAACTCCACGCCCTGATGAGAATCCGATGATTCAACCATTGGTATTCGAAACGCGTTGGCATGTAGTATCATTGTTTTGGCCAAAAATCACTGGCATGTCCTAATTAACATTGGGTTCTTTTCCTGTATCCACACAACTGTGAATCTTACTACAAACAGTGTTACAGGAGGTTGGGCAGGCATTGATTAAGACGTACCCCCAACATTTGCTCATTATCTCATTGCAACTTATGAAAGTCTGTTGTTTACTGTTTTGACACAATTTTATAATCACTGCTCACAATGTGTATGTATTTTTTGGTGATATGTTCACTATAATGCACACAATTACAATTATGATTTACACGTTGTTTATTACGCTTTTTCCCTTGCAAAATTCTTGCTTTGTGTTTTCAATGTAAAGTTGACAATTTATTTTTCTCTTGTCGCAAATTATTGACAATTTCTGAGTTCGAAAAATAATTGACATAAATCAATTGTCTGAGTTAACTAACAGTGTGGTTTTCTCTTTGAGTTACATTAAATGTCACAATCATGTACATAGAGGCATAGGTAAATTGCATTTTTGGTATTTACAGGCCCTACCTACCCTCTTCCCTACTGGGCCAAACCCCCCCTTCTTGTTGCATTATCAGCGCGGGTTTTTACCCGAGTGGGTAGGGATTGACACTACGCGTCATCCTTATCAACAATTGATTCATTTCACTGCAGGGGATACGTCTCCTGTATACTATGGCAGAGAAAGACACGCTGTCCTTTACGGAGAGCCACATTGCGAGTCTCATTGAATCATCCCCTTTTTCTAACATAACATTGAGTACCTCAGCCAAACAACAAAATGAGGCAGACAAATTGACTCGTCTTCAAAAAAAACACATACGAACCGAATTACACGGCCACTTTCTACTCAAACACCTCAAAGCTGGGACTATCCCTTGGGGACTCCAGGTGAAGAACATCGCGGTGATTTTCACCGAGGACGCAGATTATAAAAAAGGTTTTAGTCAAATCAATACTAAATGCAGCAGGGACCTCATGGTCCACACTATACAGACAGCCCAACGTATCTGTAGCCAAGAAGAGAAAGAAATTGAGGAGTTAATTAAGACCATATCTGACAATCAAACGGTAACTGAAGCCAAGAATCTTCTAGATAAGATTGAAAAAGAAATTCAACTTTTCAAGGATAACACACTTAACGCCAAAGTAGCACAATTTGAAAGGGATTCTAAATCCTTCAAATTGGAACAAGTTTATCCATTCTTGAAAGAGGATTTCTACACGTCAGGTGAATCAAGAGGGGCTTTAACATCATTCCAAGGCAGATCCAGGAATAGGTTCCTCACTTTCTCAGATACAACATCGTCTGACTCGTCATCTGAGTCTCGACAAGATAATTCTAAAAGACGAGGGGCTGCTGTATCATCTCCTTTTTTAGGCAGAGGCGGACAGTCACGGGTCCGCTTCAAACAACCATGGGAGATGCACACACGCAACAAAACCTACAAGAGCTAGAGAAATCAGCCATAGTCAATCTTTCCGATAAACAGCTTACCCAGGATGAAGTTAAACTTTTATCCCTTGGCCTCAAGTTTGTCCCCAATAAAAGAACCGACTTCACCCAACTGAAATTAGAGGCATTAGATTTTTGTCGTAAGATTAGGTTGAAGGTGTTTTTCGCGGATGCCGAAATGACGTCCCATTCAGAAACCACAGGGCTTAGAGTTAAATCCAGATTCACTCCGACCCAAAATATTCCTAAACAGGTCATGGCCTTTGAACAAGCCGTCCTTTCCTCCCTCTCAAAACCTGAGAAACAAAAAAATTTTGTCCACAAAAACATGTCTAAAGGGTTAACATCTGCCATTCAGAACCTCAAATCAGATACGTCTATTTTAATAAAACAAGCAGACAAGGGTGGGGCAGTCGTAATATGGCCCCGCACCATGTATCTGGAGGTAGGAACAATGCATGTTAACAATCCTGATTGGTACAGACCAATTAAGGAGGACCCTGTGCATGCCATACAAAGCAAGATCGCAAGCATCACCAAGACAGGACTTGATGAGGGATTCCTAGGCCCTAAGGAATTTGAATTTTTGAACAAAAAAGCACCAAGGACACCTGTCCTGTATTTTTTACCAAAAATTCACAAAAATGACAAAACACCGCCTGGCCGACCAATCGTGTCGGGGTGCGATTCTGCACTTGAACCGGTCTCAAAATATATTGATTTTTTCCTCAAACCCTTTCTACCGCAGGTCAAGTCATATCTCAGAGATACAACTGATTTCATTAACAAGATAGAGGGACAATCATTCAATCAAACTACTCAGCTGATGGTGACCCTAGACGTCACCTCACTTTACACCCAAATCCCTCAGGATGAGGCTTTGCAGGTCTTGGAAATATACCTTGAACAACGGGAAAGACCGCACCGGGTCCCCACCTCTTTCATCCTTTCATTGGCTGAAATCACGTTACGCACCAACTACTTTAAATTTGAGAATGAGTTCTTCATTCAAGTTAAAGGCATCGCTATGGGCTGTTCATACGCACCTGACATGGCGGTACTCTATATGGCACAATATGAACAAAGATTCATGAGAACAATCCATTTGTTGGCCATATAACCCAATGGCTTAGATACATTGATGACGTCTGGCTCCTGTGGCAGGGGAGCCAGACGGAACTAGACCAGTTCTACAATTGGCTTAACTCCAGGCACAGAGACATTAGTTTCTCCATAGAATCCAGTACAAGTAAAATGACTTTTTTGGACATCACTGTAGGCGTCCGCGATAATATCCTCACAACGACCCTACACAAGAAACTTACAGACAGGAATACCATCCTTCACTTTAAAAGCTCGCACCCACAGTGCCTGAAGGAAAATCTCCCTTTTGGGCAACTGCTAAGAATAAGAAGGAATTGCAGTGAAATTTCGGACTTTGATCAACATGCCTCAAACTTTTGCGCAGAAATGGCAACAAGGGGCTACCCAAAGAAACTTCTTAACCATTCTAAGAAACGTGCCAGATGCACCGCCAGGGAGAATCTCCTGGAGAAAAAAGACAAAAATGCACCAAATGAACTGGTGTGTGTCACAACTTATGGATCACACACAAATCAGTTTAAACGCATTATTTTGAAAAATTGGCATCTATTGGAAGATTTACCAAGTCCCTTACAAAAGCCCATTTTTGCCATGCGCAAAAATAAAAGCATTGGTCAACAATTGATTAGGGCAGACAGCTACATTCCGAAACCCAAAAGCGACTTGATTTCGCAATGGAACTTAAAACCTATAAGCGGGCATCACAAGTGTGGCAATTGTGTATCGTGTTCCTCTACCTTGGAAGGTAACAGATTTGACCATGATGGGGTCACATGGAAGCATGAGATGTTTACCAATTGTCGTACAAAAAATGTCATCTATGCCGTGGTGTGTCCCTGTGACAAAGTGTACATAGGCAAAACTTGTCAACCTGTCAATTCACGCATCACACAACATCGATCCCGAATAAAGAAAAAAGTGTCCTCTGCACCCATGGTTGAACACTTTACAAGTCATAACCATGTTGAAAATGATTTTAAGTGGACGGTCCTCGCATGGGCGGACCCCAAACAGTATGTACAGGACATTGAGGCGGCACTACTTCGCAAGGAGGCCTATCTCATCATGAAATTTAATACTGTTAACAACGGGCTAAATGTACTCAGTGAAGTCACCAGAATATAATTGGCTTCTCTTTCATCTGTTCTAACCAATGTCCCTATAAACTACATCTCCCACAATCCCTAGCGAGATGGTCCGACGCTCTGGTTGGCTCCTTTCATCATGTTTTAACTCATGTCCCCACAAACTACATCTCCCACAATCCCTAGCGAGATGGCCCGACGCTCTGGTTGGCTCCTGACATCATGTGACCAACAGATACAACTTAGTTCTTTCTACTCGCGGCGGCGAGCTGTTGTGTCCATTCCAAACTTGAAATATACAAAGCTGTCATCCATCAATCTGAGGTGAGACCCACTTTGCAACTAGCGCACACATATGCGCGCTCTTCACGGTGTAACCGGGCACTAATTCCGCTTGGTTCCCCTCCCTTCTCACAGGATTTATTCATTTTTTGAATTGAAAATTTCCCTTCAAGCAGACGGGTGACCCGATGTACTGAGGGTCGCATTTCACGGTAAGACGCCGCACGGCGCATAACCGCATTGTTTTCTCTGTTGTGCATAATTTTAGACAGGGCATTGATCAGCTCCCCGCTGTCCCGTTTTTTTCCAGAAACACGGTGATGATACATTTCGCCTTCCAAATGTTTGGAGACAAGGTAGAGATCCACCAATTTTGTCATTTTCCTGGGGCACAAGAAACACCACTTTTCCTCGCTAATACACAATCCCTTGTGTTTGTAGATTTTTTAAGGAACATTATTGAACCGAGAACTAGTCCCCCCGGCCTCGACCTCGGAGCGGCTGCTCCAGAAACAGAGGTAATTTTCATAAATGTATACACGGTTTAGTGCCTGCCTGTACTGAATTTTACACATACTTACTACGCCAATGTCACTACATTGCAGGTCGACTCCCTTGGCATATGATGACTATTTCCTAAAAAGAACCAATCGACCCTAATTATTTGGTTGCATAAGGTATGCTGCATCAGATGATGCATTTACATGGAAAAAGCTCCTTTTTGTATTTGTACAGTTCATTTTTTAAAAAATCAATCCCTTGTCCTTTTTCCCCCCAAACAGTACCAACGGATAAACTCCACGCCCTGATGAAAATCCGATGATTCAACCATTGGTATTCGAAACGCGTTGGCATGTAGTATCATTGTTTTGGCCAAAAATCACTGGCATGTCCTAATTAACATTGGGTTCTTTTCCTGTATCCACACAACTGTGAATCTTACTACAAACAGTGTTACAGGAGGTTGGGCAGGCATTGATTAAGACGTACCCCCAACATTTGCTCATTATCTCATTGCAACTTATGAAAGTCTGTTGTTTACTGTTTTGACACAATTTTATAATCACTGCTGACAATGTGTATGTATTTTTTGGTGATATGTTCACTATAATGCACACAATTACAATTATGATTTACACGTTGTTTATTACGCTTTTTCCCTTGCAAAATTCTTGCTTTGTGTTTTCAATGTAAAGTTGACTATGTATTTTTCTCTTGTCGCAAATTATTGACAATTTCTGAGTTCGAAAAATAATTGACATAAATCAATTGTCTGAGTTAACTAACAGTGTGGTTTTCTCTTTGAGTTACATTAAATGTCACAATCATGTACATAGAGGCATAGGTAAATTGCATTTTTGGTATTTACAGGCCCTACCTACCCTCTTCCCTACTGGGCCAAACCCCCCCTTCTTGTCGCTCTTTTCTACTTAGGCATATCTGTCTACTTGGGTAACATAGCTTAAAAACATTGCCAAAGTCAATAGCTCTGGCTAATCACTTATAAGGTCCCAAAGGTTTATTTTCAAGGTTTTATATAGCGCTAGCTCCACCGAGGGTATCAGAGCGCTTTACATTTGCAAGATTATAAACAAGAAAGCAACAATTGTTATGAGTGAAACAAATTATACAAGGTGGTCTGACAGAGCAAAAAGAAAAATTTAGAGTTCGTAGTGAGATGAGTGAGTAGAAGGTAAACAAAAACCAATTAAAAGAACAAGAATGTCTTCATTGATACCAATTTTACTGTATACCAAGGAGGGCTCGGCAGACTTGGTAGGGTGTGAGAGAATATAGGAAAGCGAACAGTGGAGGGATTGAGAAAAGAATGGGTTGGTAAGGGAGGAGAGAGGGGTGTCAGGAGGGGGGTGTGTGAGTGCGAGAGGTAGGCGGAGTTGCCTGAGGAGGGAGGAGGGAAAGTAGTCAGAAAGGAGAGCAGGGAATTAATTTCCCCAATATTTAGTGAGAAAGTGTATTTTAAGGTCTCTTTTGAAGCTGGTGAGACCTATTGGCTATGCCAGTACCTGTTAATACATGTAGGTTACCCCTAAGGTAGGCCCTAGTCTCGCTAACCTGTATGTTCACAAATATGAGCAGGCCCACATACTCGCAGACACCAACCCCCATCTTCGGTGTCTGCGAGTGTGGAAGAGGTATATAGACGAAATCCTGGTAGTGTGGCGGGGTGCTGTTGAGGAGCTCCACCAATTCCATCTATGGTTGAATGGTAGGAATCGTTTTCTCAACTTTACCATAGAATTCGACAAACATCAACTGCCTTTCCTAGACTTACTGATCTCTTCATCTGGAGGGGGATTACAATCGGAGTTGTACCGAAAGCCAATGTGTTACATCCTGCATTATACATCTTACCTTTTATTACTTCCCCTTTAATGGCATGAGACCTTGTTCATGGTGTTCTGGTTCTCAGAACTTTCCTGGTGATACATTCTGCATCCTTGAGTCAGTTGTACTTGGACTTTGAAGCTGATTACATGATGCTGTGCTGCTGAATAAAGCTCCTTGAATTTAGACCTGCTTCCTGCATTCCTACACAATGGCAAGGAACTCCCTATTAAATTATGAAAGTTTCCATCCGAAAGCTCTTAGGGATAACTTGCCCTTTGGGCAATTCCTCCGTATTCAGAGGAATTGCTCCACGAAATCTGCATTCAAAGAACACTCAAAAGTACTTGAAAAAAATTTGGTGGTCAAGAAATATCCGAGACGCCTGATTCGACATGCTAAGAAAAGGGCCTCCAATAATAACAGGGAGAGCCTTTTGGAGTTGACACCCCCAAAACCTAAACAAGAAAGAATCACGTGTGTTAAAAAATCGTAAAGAAACACTGGAAGATTCTAAATACGGGCACTGTTATGTTGACACTTCCTTTGTTTGCTTTGAAGGATCAGCTTGTACACACCAGACCCAAAACAACTATCCCACAAGCAGTTGGTACTTTGTGGGATATGCCTGCCGTCATGGGACATCATCCCTGTGGCCACTGTGCGGCGTGTCCACAAACAACTAGGACACACACTATCGACATAGGCACTGACCGACCATGGCAACTCAGAAGATTCACAAATTGTAACAGCTCTAATCTTATTTATTTAATTACATGTCCCTGCAAAATGAACTATTTAGGGATGACAACGAGGAAAATTAAGGTACGAATCTCTGAGCACAAAAGTTCCATTAGATGCAGCAGACAAGCGACGAAACTGACTAATCATTTCTTAGAAGTGGGACATCAACCCTCGGATCTGTTTTGGACAGTACTTGACCAACCGTGGATTCCATCAGCAGTCACTGACATTCCCAAATTTCTTTTCAAACGGGAACAAAAATGGGTCTTTAGACTTAAGACAGACAAATCAGGGTTAAATGAAGAAATTCCCTGGATGTCACTCTGAGAACCCATGTCACTGTTTACATCCTAACCTGGTGTTTAACCTAACGTGTCTGCTTGACTCAAATTATATTTCGTGTGGGCCAATTCTTTAGATCGATTGATTTTTATAAGGTATAGGCTAGTTTCAGCAGGATACTATGCCCTGCATAAGAGCATGGAATAGCACACCTTGATAAATCATAAAAGCCCCTTTGGTAGACGGCAACAATTTAGGTGCCAGCCTTTTTTTCAAATGGGGAATATAACTTCCAGGGACCGTGATCGCCAGTTCTGTTATGATTGCGACCCTCAGATAGGATTATGTAACACTATGATATTTGTTATTCTTTAATAAAATTGCTGAAAGTGACTCTTTTCGTTGGTACCTTTCCTGGGTCTCAGCTAAGTAAAACGGGAACTACATTTCCCGAGTACCGCAAAGCGTCATGACGCCAAGCACACGCACGCGGCTGACGCCCAACGCGGAAGCAAGAAACAATATAGCGACCGCCGGTACACCGTGGCGGCACCTCCCCACGAAACAGATCCAAAGGGACGACCGGTGTACCGACGGAGAGGTAAGAGGCTCACGCGTACTAAGGGGCACAGCTGCGCATTTGTAATTAATCAAGCATACTCCCTTGAGATAATCTTTAATGGGGAGGACACTGACGATTCCTTTGGCTGTTTCGTCACCCGAGTGTAATTAGAGACATCGATTCATGTGTCACATTTAAATCAGTGACACAGAGAGTGAAACCAGCGATTCTTTACTATCAAACGCTGGGGTTCGCAAACGTAAAAACATGATTTAAATTGTGAGAGAGTACAGCGCCGGATGGGGCGTGCGAGGGACCGGTGACATGTGGAGTGTGAGGGATACTTTCCCCATATTTAAAGCGAAACCTTTCTATTTTTACTGCAGAGTGGTGCACCCACTACCTGAGCTGGTGCCAGGTGAGGTGGGGTTGTTCCTTCCCAGCAAATGGGTGAGTGAAAAACAAACATATATGACAAATTGTTATTGTCCACGATAGGCTGGTCTTTTATAACCAGCATGTTGTCTATTGAGATGAAAACATCACAATCAATGCACGTTAGGAGAATCACTGACTGTGCTTTATTTTGGTCTTTTTTTATGTATCCATACATCTCCCCTGCTGAACATCTGGATTTAAAGTTGGGAAGACGAATGCATATCGCACTTATCAGGTGATATCCTTTACCTTTTAACATATAGCGGTAGCACTAATGGTCCTGAGGAAGCAGCAGGAGACCGAGTGGCTCCAGTGACTGCAGAAACATGTCGACCTAACATTCTTGTCGGTAGTCATTTGTTATACTACTACTTGCACTGTTTTTATTGATTTGGGAGTGAAAGGGTGCATATTAAAAGTTTTTTCCCCTATCACTATCCAATTTTAGAGCTTTTCTCTTTGTTTTTCTTTTTTCACTTCAACACTTTTTAGCACTGCTATTCAGTTCCCCACTAGGCACACCCTGTTCACATCTGAGGTAGTGTGTCTGGTACACCTTAGACCTGGTCATCAAAATCTGCTGGTCTGTTGTGGTCTACCAGTTCTCCAAACGAGTAGGAGATCCCAGATGATGAAGGGCGGTCTCGATGGTGGACTGATGGGAACTCGCTCACATTGACGGCTCTTCCTTGTTTTTCAACACTCTGGTTGTTTTTTCTGTTGGATACATAATTTAGTTGGCCTTTTGACTCACTGCTATTCTTTGTTGGTTTCATTATCATTTAGGGGGCTTAGCAGTTAGGGTCGTTAAAAATTCCCCTGGGACCTCCTTTGGTGTTCTAAGGCCCTGGATAGCCCCAAGAGCAGGGTGCAGTATTAAAAAAGTTGGGCATGTACTTTTAGGTTTTACGTGTCCTGGTAGTGAAAAGCTCTTGCATTTGTTTTTTACTACAGCGCAGCCTGTCATCCCAAAGGATAACATTGGAGTTGCCTTGTTACATTTTAGAAGTGTAATTTCCTAATGGTAAGAGATATTTGGTTCAAGTTTGGTGTCTCTGGAATCCTGAATTAAAATCCTAACTCATGTTGATGTCGAATTTTAAATTACAATTCTGAAAATGCCACTTATAGAAAGTTACCTTACAAAATAATGGGGTTGCCCCATGTCCATCAGAACCTGGTTATTTAATTATATTGGCTACAGTGTGTTCAGTTGGGTGTTGCAATTGCTTTGTGTGAAAAGTTAGTTCTAGAATATGTCACCAATGTATGCAGATCTATATGTGGCCTGGAAAATTAAGGAAACAAAATGCACAACGCAGATAGAGTGTGACCCTATCTGGGATGTGGAAATATTTTACAAATCTAGTTGTCCAAGGGACAATAAGCTACACAAATCTACTAGCACTGCACATAAATCAATTTGCCTGGCCTACTTCATAAATCAATTATACGGTCTTCCAAAAAAATGTACCTCTTATGTGTAGTGCAGACTATGACAATATTGACTTTACACAGTGAAGCTTTCGCTTGAGGAAAAAAGTTCTATAAAATGACATGGTGTCCACTGTACTGGAAAATCAGTATCATATATATATACAGTATACATTTTGCATAAGGTATTGCAAAGCAATAAAATACAGTAACAAGCATTTCAGACCCAAGCTGGTATTTACAAAACTTCTGTGATCCAGCCGTAAGTCAGAAATGGACATAAATGTTTGAGTGTATCTCAAGTACAGCTCTGTTTTCTCCGGCAATCTGAAGGTTAGCTTTTCTAATAGATCATGCAAGAGCAGGGGTGTGAGGAATCCTTTATTAGGAGATAGTTCTGAAGATTTCATTTCAACTTACAGCAAAGTATCATCTCACAAGGTGTAAAGGATTCTCATTTGAATGACTGTGACATTGCAACACATAATGGCCATATAGAAAACTCATTGGTGTACCCCAGCTTGACCTCACTGTGAGGCAAGCGGCGGGGTAGACAGGTTTATGACTGAGGTATTGCAGTCTTACCAGCAGTCCCAAACAAAACTTACAGTGATACTTGGTGATGGGTTTATAGGATCGTCAACGAACAAGACCTCATTTTTTTTACAGAGGCACAAAAAGGGCGATAAAACTACCCAAAGGAGAGTGCTACGTGAGAGTCGTGGAGGGCTTGATTAGATCCCAGAGCCATTTCCAATGCCTGTGCTAGCGAGGCACAACTGATATGAGAACAAGCCGTGTAGCAATGCTCAAATATGAAATGGCAATACTCGTGATTAGCTGGTATCAGGGCTAAGGAAGGGAAACTCTTATCAATCTTGTCTGTTCCAGCAGGCTTTTGTTGTTCCTTGGTACAAACTGTAAGGAATTCTGTGTATGGAAATGTGTTTATATGCTTATGATACACCGCTGGATGAATCCTGCGTTATCAGTATGAACAAGGTATCAGAAAAGAAGGCAGTGCCAACTAAACGGTTGTGGTTGGAGCCGCGAGGTTTCACCGCTAATACTTACCACAGAGCTGTGATAGAATTAGACTTCGGCAGCAGCTTAACCACAATGGGCCATATGCATGAACACATTTTCCCATAGACACAGAATGGGCAAAACCCTTTGATGCATCTGGCCCAATGATTCCATCTTGAGAGGCCAGTATTTGTCATAATAGTCGTCCTTCAGTGAGGGATGTCTGCTTTGTAAGAAAATACAGATCACTGCCCAGAGTGTGTCCTGAACCATACATGTCAGACAAAAACCAAAGATTCCTCGCCATCAGAACATCAAATGTTTACCTATTACGGTTTAGAGTATGGTTTGGCCCAATTACTGCTCACTTATGGTGCAGAGGAGGAGAGGCCTGTACATGGGTGCAGAGGAGTTGAGGCCTGTCCATGGGTAGAAGAGGACGTGAGGCCTATCCTGAGGGCAGAGGAGGTGACCCTGTCTAGGGGGTGCAGAGGTGGTGAGGCCTGTCCGGGGGTGCAGAGGAGGAGAGGCCTGTCCAGGGGTGCAGAGGATGTGAGGTCTGTCCTGAGGGGTGCAGAGGAGATGCCTCTCCAGCGGGAGCAGAGGAGGTGAGGCCTGTCCTGGGGTGCAGAGGAGGTGAGGCATATCCATGGGGTGCAGAGGTTTGGCCTGTCCAGGGGGTCCAAAGTTGTCGAGGCCTGTCCAGGGGTGCAGAGGAGGTGAGGCCTGTCCTGGGGAGAAGAGGAGGTGAGCATTTCCAGGGGGAGAAGAGGAGGTGAGCCTGTCCAATGGGGTGCAGAGGAGGTGAGTCCTGTCCTAGGGGGTGCAGATGAGGTGAGGCCTGTCCAGGGGGTGCAGGGGAGGCCTGTTGTCAAGGATTGTGTTTACTCACAGTGCCGACACTCCCAGGAGCAGAACGATGAGATTTTTCAAATTCCACCACTGGTTTTCCCACAGCCACCAACTGAAGAGTTAACTAGTGGCCGTGCGAACCCAGCTGGGAGAAAGGGGTATGGGACAGAGAAGAGACTACCTGACCTTCTTGCTCTTCCACTCTACTTCTTCCTTTCTGCTGTACTCCATTTTATGCCGTTCTTACTCCCTCTCTATCTTCAAGCATGAGTGGAAATCGCTGTACCAGAAAAGCACACCATTACTAATTTGATTTCTGGACTGTGTACCCCCCTGGACTTCTTCTGGCACTTTGATTCATACTAACTGGGTCACTCTCATGGACTTCTTTAATTTTGTCCTGCCCGCCATTTTTCTGCTGTTCTCGGCCGCTTTTCTCTGGACCCTGACCGGCCATCTTGTCCATTCCCTCGTCCTTTAACCCTTTGTCCCTCGTTTCCTCTTTGACGATCCTCTGATTTGCCTTTTCTCCATTCCCTTGTATCCCTCCCACCCTCCCTTGGTGCTGTGACTACGTCCCCCCTCCTTAATGGATTTCTGCTCTCCTGGTTTTTTGGGTCTAGACCTGAGAAAATCTACTATTTGTATATTTATGTATATAGAGATAACTCTAACCTCTAGTATATGTAGTAGACCTGTACACTCTACCATTCCTATGTGACTCTTTGAGTAAATCCATTCGTATCCCTTCCCTATGTATATAGAGATAACTCTAATCACTAGTATGTGCAGTAGACCTTTGTAGTCTCTACCATTCCTATGTGACTCTTTGAGTATATCCATTTGTATCTCTTCCTTGAGTGACTTGCAACTTGTACGTTTGCAGTTTTTTCTGTGTTTATCTCTTCCGTGTGTGACTCTACATCTTGCACATTTGCAATTTTTTTCTGTGTGTATCTTTTACGTACCTCATGTGACTGTATGTTTCTGTAAAATTAAAATATGTCTTACATATTGAAGAATGAGTGGATGTATAAGTGTCTGGATGAAGGATTTAGTAGATGCATGACTGACTGTATGAGTGAGTGTTTAAATGTGTCTCACTGAGTGCATGGGTTAGTGACTAAACTGTCTTAATTTGTGCATCATTATGTCTGTTGTTCTGTAAACTGTTGCATGTGTTGATAAGTAGCTATATGAGTAACTATATGGGTTATTGATTGGTTGCCCAAGTATTTGTATGGGAGACTGAGTGTGTGTGTGGGTGGCTGGGAGGTGTATGACTCTGTGCATAGATGTGTGAGCAGTTGATTCACTAGATGTATGGTTTCAAAAGTGCATGTGGAAACAGCTGTATGGGCGGTTGACTGTGTGCATGAGTGTATTGGTGAGTGAATGGATATCTCAGTGCTACATGTCAAAGTAAGTACATATGTAAAACACAGTACATGTGAGAGTTGACATATATAAATAACTGTGCATAAGAGCCAGTGAATGTGTGAGTGGCTGTATGGATCATTGTGAACTTGTATCAGGGATTGCATAAGAGAGTAAATATGTGTTAGTATATGTTTGAATAAGTAAAGTTTGTATAACTGTATAGTTGAGGAAATGGAGGTGTGATTGATTCTTTGCATGACTGACTAGGTGTGTGAGTAACTCCATGGATGAGTGACAGTCTGTGAGTGTCTGTTTACACTGATTGTATCTAAGGTTATATTAGAGTCTGAAGAGGTTCATCGTATTATCACATGAATGATATCATCAGTGATGTGATCAGTAATGTCAAATGAGATGTCATCAGTGATGTCATCAGTGATGTCATTTGAGATGTCATCAGTGATGTCATCAGTGATGTCATCAGTGATGTCACTGACCATGTCATGAATGATGTAATATGTGACATCATCAGCAGTGGATTGCGGGTGCGCGATATATAGTTAGTGCAACTAACTATATATGGAATTTCAATGGTTTTGTGTGAGTAAAATAAGGTTTTGTAAATGCAAATTCCTAACTATATATGGTCTATAACCTATGGTTTTTTCAGTGAATTTTCAAGGTTTTGTAAATGCAAATTCCTAACTATATATGGTCTATAACCTATGGTTTTTTCAGTGAATTTTCAAGGTTTTGTAAATGCTAATTCCTAACTATATATGGTCTATAGCCTATGGTTTTTTCAGTGAATATATATATATACATACATATATAAACATATATCATCTGTATATCTATATAAATACAAACATAAATGCATGCATACATATACTTATATGCATACAGATGCATGTTATTTACATGAAAGTTGAAAAAACACTAATAAAAGCAAAGCTAAAAAGCCACCTCATTACAAACAGAATGGCTTTAACTTAAACGAGGGCGAGATCTATTGCATTTTCAATGCTTGTTTACTTTGGTTCCATCAAGAAGGCATTCAGATGTGTCACACATTTGCCATAAATTCTGAATATTAGCACTCTAGTTGCACATTAGATCACTGTAGTAAAGCTACTGCTCACCAGGGACGTCTGCTGCTGGTATTCAAAGTGCATGTTTCAGTCTGCATGTCAGAATTTTTTTAATGAAATAGAAGAGGATTTGAGAAGTCACTCAAAATGATCCCTAATTTTTCTTTCTGAAGCACTAATCATACTTTCTATGGCAAAATTAACCCCCTCATGTTGTTCCTTTTTAAATTGAGTGTTTTCAGACTTACCACTTCATTCCAATCAAGATGGCTTCTGGTGTGCCATACTTTTGTCATAAGTAAGACTGTTAGCGCTCTAGTTGTTCTTTAGAACACTCTGGGACATTCTGTCATTGGGCTATACTTGGGGTACATCTGGGTGATATTTGGGCTACATTTAGGCTCTTTTGTCTCTGGTGGCCATCTTGGGAGACTGTATGTCAGAATTTTTTAATGAAATTGAAGAGGGTTTGAGAAGTCACTCAAAATGTGCCCTAATTTTTCTTTCTGCAGCACTAATCATAATTCATATGGCAAAATATACCCCCTCATTTTGTTCCTTTTTAAATTAAATGTTTTAAGAGTTACCACTTTATTCCAATCAAGATGGCTTCAGGTGTGCCATACCTTTGTAATAAGTAGGACTGTTAGCGCTCTAGTTGTTCTTTAGAACACTCTGGGACATTCTGTCATTGGGCTATACTTGGGCTACATCTGGGTGATATTTGGGCTACATTTGGGCTCTTTTGTCTCTGGTGGCCATTTTGGGAGACTGCATGTCAGAATGTTTTAATGAAATAGAAAAGGATTTGAGAAGTCACTCAAAATGTGCCCTAATTTTTCATTCTGCAGCACTAATCATACTTTCTATGGCAAAATATACCTCTCATGTTGTTTCTTTTTAAATTAAATGTTTTAAGAGTTACTACTTTATTCCAATCAAGATGGCTTCAGGTGTGCCATACCTTTGTAATAAGTAGGACTGTTAGCGCTCTAGTTGTTCTTTAGAACACTCTGGGACATTCTGTCATTGGGCTATACTTGGGCTACATCTGGGTGATATTTGGGCTACATTTGGGCTCTTTTGTCTCTGGTGGCCATTTTGGGAGACTGCATGTCAGAATGTTTTAATGAAATAGAAAAGGATTTGAGAAGTCACTCAAAATGTGCCCTAATTTTTCATTCTGCAGCACTAATCATACTTTCTATGGCAAAATATACCCCCTCATGTTGTTTCTTTTTAAATTAAATGTTTTAAGAGTTACCACTTTATTCCAATCAAGATGGCTTCAGGTGTGCCATACCTTTGTAATAAGTAGGACTGTTAGCGCTCTAGTTGTTCTTTAGAACACTCTAGGAGGCTGCAGTAGAACACAAAGGAATCAACTGACAGTCTCTGTCCTTGTTGGATGTTTATGTTTTACTGAGAATGTCAGACTTCATGTTCACATGACTGAGAAAGATAATGTGAATTTACAGAAAATATGCTTTCAGTTTAGCTTATAGATCCCCTTCCAAACCACTGTGGGAAAATCATGAGATATTAGTTTTCTTTCAAACAATTTTCATGATATCACAGCAGAAGGTTTTTTCACATGGTAAAATCACCTTAGAACCCACCACAATTCCTAAAACGAGTATGGTACCATCAACAAATGATTTATAATGTAACTAAAGTCCTAAAACCCTCTATTAACTACCATGCTTTTTAATGAGGTGCTATCATGTATATTGGTCCCAAGATGGCTGCCAACACTTCTTGGATGAAGTGCTGACAGCCAATCAGATCAGATGTGTGGTTAGGCTCCGCCCAGATATATATCTTTTTTTGAACCTAAATTACTCAAAATCCACTGGAGCACATATATTGAGACCTAGCAAAGGCACATCGGGCTAACAGTCCCTACAATTTTGCCAAGTTTCGTGCAAATCCATTCAGCCGTTCGAGCTAAAAGTGAGGCCAACCGCCCTATGGAAATTAACATGGGAAAAATGCGTTTTGGGACCCCCCTTTTTTCTCGGCCCCCCCTTGATGAAACCCCCCCAAATTGTCAGGGGCTGCTCAGAAACAAAATGTTCCATTTTCCTGAAAATTTCAGCCAATCCCGTCCACAAACGCCAAAGTTATTAGACATAGAATTTTCAAAAATCCCATAGAGAAAAAATCCTAACTATATATACCTACTGGCGACCGCCAGTAGGTAATATATATATATATATATATATTCACTGAAAAAACCATAGGTTATAGACCATATATAGTTAGGAATTAGCATTTAAAAAACCTTATTTTACTCACACAAAACCATTGAAATTCCATATATAGTTAGTTGCAGTAACTATATATCGCGCACCCGCAATCCACTGCTGATCATGTCACATATTACATCATTCATGACATGGTCAGTGACATCACTGATGACATCATCTAGTGTCTGTGTGTTTTTGTAAAGTTTAAATATGTTTTACATATTGAAGAATGAGTGGATGTATGGAAGACTGAGTGTGTGTGTGGCTGGCTGGGAGGTGTGTGACTGTGCATATCAATGTGTACTTGTATCAGTGATTGTATAAGAGAGTAAGTATGTGTTAGTTTATGTGTGAAAAGTATGGTGTTCTGTGTTTAACTGTATAGATGAGGAAATCGAAGTGTGATTGATTCTTCACAGGACTGACTAGGTGTATGAGTGCATATGATAGTGTTGTAATAATGAGTGACTGTATTTATGAGTGATTGTATGGGTGAATGAGTGAATGTGTGTGTAGACGTAGGAATCAGTGAGTGCGTATGTAGTAACTGGTATTGGTGTGTCATGATGTCATCACTGATGTCATTTGAGATGTCATCAGTGATGTCATCAGTGATGTCATTTGAGATGTCATCAGTGATGTCATCAGTGATGTCACTGACCATGTCATGAATGATGTAATATGTGACATGATCAGCAGTGGATTGCGGGTGCGCGATATATAGTTACTGCAACTAACTATATATGGAATTTCAATGGTTTTGTGTGAGTAAAATAAGGTTTTTTAAATGCTAATTCCTAACTATATATGGTCTATAACCTATGGTTTTTTCAGTGAATTTTCAAGGTTTTGTAAATGCTAATTCCTAACTATATATGGTCTATAACCTATGGTTTTTTCAGTGAATTTCATAGGTTTTTTAATAGCAAATCTTTATAAAAATAATACATTTTAAATCTAATTTTATATTTTATAATTTTTTTATTTTTTTTTAATATTATTTTTAGTGCGCTCCCGGGGCGCGGACAGGTGAACGCACGGGTAAGCGCAATCTGGCGGCGCGCCCCGAGGCGCGTACTAATGCGCGTCCCGGAAGCGCTATTGTCGAGAACGAAAACAACATCGTGACGTATCGCGTAGCCGCCACGCCTTGCGTCATAAGACACGTATCGCGTAGCCGCGAGATGCGTCTTATGACGCACCGCGTAAGCGCACCCGGAAGCGCATACGATCGCGCAACGTAAGCGCCCCGATGCGCTTACGATACACGCCCGGGACGCGCCCCGGGCGCGTAGCGTAAGCGCGTCAAACCATGTGACTTTAAAATAACACTTTTCATTGGTTCAGAACTTTTTTTTTTCCAAATTGTGTGAAACCCACCCATTTCTCTCACTATTGCTTTGTACTTGGAGAGAGCAAGAGCTGTTGTGTCTACTCTATCTCCTACTTTTCTGATCTCCAGCAATGGCTGCAAGAGAGTCATCCAGCAATGATTCAGAGGGATTTTTGGATGAGGACCCTCCTCAGCAAAAGAAAAAAACCCATTTCATTTGGAAATTTTACGACATCCCAGAAGGACAGAAAAAAGTGAACGCTCCCAAAGTAACATGCAAAATATGTGGGAGTAGTTTATCCAGAGGCAATCCTCTGAAAAAATATAGTTTTGGCAATGCCAATTTGATCCGGCATGTCAAAAGAAGACACCCTAACAACTTTGCCAGGGAGAGTGTCAGAGAGCTGGCACGGAATGTACCAACAGATGGCGGCAGCACCTCCACTGGTGGAGCAACACCTTCGGGACCACCCCGTGGAAGAATGATCCCTAACATTCAGCCGGTGTTTGCGGGCATCAAATTTTTGTGCGCAGAGTGTGACGAACTGCTCTGCTATGGGGAGCAGAGTGTTGAACTGATTGCCCTAAAGAAACAGCAACACCGCTGCTCTTCCAGTCCCTAAATTTTCAATTTTTTTTGCTCCTGTTGAGCAGTTTTGGAATCCTTGTTTTTGTTTTTCCCTTGAAAAAAATACAAAAAAAATATAAAATTGTTTTAAAAAGTCTAAAAAAATATAAAACAAAAAAAACAAAAAAAAAATATATATAAAACAACAAAATGAAAAAAAAAGTTCTTTTCAGAACTACCTCCAATTTTTAAAAAGAAGCTTTATTTTTTTTAAAGTCTGTCATTTTTAATCTCCATGGTACGCTCCCCCGTACGCTCCCCGGTGCGCGTACCGGGCGCTCACCCCCGCGAAAATCGAATTTTTTTTTATTTTTTTTTTCACCCGCGGGAGCCTTTTATGGCCCCCACATGTAACCTAGGGGGTCAGGGGGTGTGTACCCTGCCCCCTCTTGCTCATTTCCCCCTTTGATTTTTGCCACCTCTTGTGTCTCAATCCTACCGAGACACAAGATGGCGGCCGCTGCGGACTGTTTCGAATGTTTATAGACACCCGAGAACCAATCAGCTTGCCGTGCGCAGATCGCGTGGCGCGCCTGGAGCGCTCCCCTGTACGCGTACGTGGGAGCGCTCCAGGCGCGGCTCTAGATATATATCTTTTTTTGAACGTTAATTTCTCAAAATCCACTGGAGCACATATATTGAGACCTACAAAAGGCACATCGGGCTACCAGTCCCTACAAATTTGCCAAGTTTCGTGCAAATCCATTCAGCCGTTCGGGCTAAAAATGAGGCTAACCGCCCTATGGAAAACTCAATGTTAAAAACACGTTTTGGGACCCCCCTTTTTTCTCGGCCCCCCCTGGACCAACTCCCCCCAAATTTCCAGTGGCTGCTCAGAAACAAAATGTTCCATTTTGCTGAAAATTTCAGCCAATTCCGTCCACAAACGCCAAAGTTATTAGACATAGAATTTTCAAAAATCCCATAGGGAAAAAATCCTAACTATATATACCTACTGGCGACCGCCAGTAGGTAATATATATATATATATGTGCTTACCCAGAGTGCCTATGGCATTTGCTCCTCTTCTATTCTTTAACCCCTCCCATGCTCGTGATGGAACCGTTCCGTCACGAGCCTCGGGTGGGCTGTGCTGGTGACGGATCGGTTCCGTCACGGCCCGCTCGCCGCGCCTCCACTGACGTTCTAAAGAGCGGGCGGGCCGTGATGGAACCGTTCCGTCACAAGCACAGCTCACCCAAGGGCCGTGACGGAGCGGTTCCGT
Organism: Lissotriton helveticus; assembly: GCF_964261635.1. Taxonomy (NCBI): domain Eukaryota; kingdom Metazoa; phylum Chordata; class Amphibia; order Caudata; family Salamandridae; genus Lissotriton; species Lissotriton helveticus. Next base: position 3,445,232 of record NW_027611653.1, read on the forward strand.
CACGAGTACGGGAGCGCCGCGCGGCCCCGCCTCCCCCTTAGCGCTGCGGCGGAATAGCCGCCGCAGCGAAGGGGCTAATATAAGTACTTTATTCTTTGGTAACCTGCATTATAAACAACATTTTAGCACCCTTTAACTCTGTGAGTTAATTTATTCTTTTTCACTCATTCGTTCATTCACTCTCTGCCTTACTTTCTTATCTGAATTCTTCTTACTTCTCCCTTAGGAACCTTCTGGAGCCTCCGCTGTCAACCAAGCATCGAAGAAATCAGGAACTGAAGTATTCAATGGGTAAGTATTAATTCTTCTCTTTATATTTCTTTTTCCTATTTACTTTAAATTGGTATTTATCTCTAGTTCTAAATTACCGAACTAACTAACCGACGCACTCAAATCTGCGCCTAAGCCTGGCATAAAACTCCACTATTTCTATCTAACTAGACTACAGAAAGAACATGACTAATCTCTGAAAATCCGTTGGTGAAGTGCCTCGGTTCTAAAATAAACCGGCGCACTTCACAGCTAGTCTAGACCTCACGCCCGTGTCCAGGAGCGCAGGACTAGGCCGGCAACTTGCACCGCTGTCCTCCCTGTTGGTAGTACAGGGGAGAATGCCTGGTTCCGCGTTATAATCACCCGCGACCTTTTGCGAGCAGGTGATCCTTGCAATGCCGGTTCAATGGCAGATACTGCGGAAAAAAGAAGAGCTTTGATTCCTTTTTCCTGCACCCTGACACCTGTCCAGGGGGTGCAGAGGAGTTGAGGCCTGTACTGTGCTGAGGAGGTGAGGCCTGTCCTGGGCCGGAGGTGCAGTGGAGTTCAGGCCTGCTCTGGGCCGGGGGTGCAGTCGGGGTGCAGCCTATCCTGGAGGGGTGCAGAGGAGGTGAGGCCTGTCCAGGGGAGTACAAATGAGTTGAGGCCTGTTCTGGGTTGGTGTACAGTGCAGGTGAGTCCTCTCCCGGGGTGTGGAGGTGTGAGGCCTGTCCAAGCGGGTGCAGAGGAGGTGAGGCCTGTCCAAGCGGGTGCAGAGGAGTTGAGGCCGGTCCAGGGGTGCAGAGGAGTTGAGGCCTGTCCTTGGGGGTGCAGAGGAGATGAGGTGTGTGAAGGGGGCGCGGAGGAGGGGAGGCCTGTCCAAGGGGTGGAGAGGAGGTGAGGCCTGTCCAGGGTGTGCAGAGGAGTTGAGGCCTGTCCAGGGGGGTGAAGATGAAGTGATGCCTGTCCAGGGGGTGCAGAGGAAGTGATGCCTGTCAAGGGGGTGCAGAGGAGGTGAGGCCTGTCCAAGGGGGTGCAGAGGAGGTGAGGCCTGTCCAGGGTGTGCAGAGGAGTTGGGGCCTGTCCTAGGAGTGCAGAGGAAGTGAGGCCTGTCCATGGGGGTGCAGAGGAGGTGAGGTGTGTGCAGGGGGTGCAGAGGTGGTGAGGCCTGTCCAGGGGTGCAAATGAGGTGAGGCCTGTCCATGGGTTACAGTGGAGGTGAGGCCTGTCCAGGGTGTGCAGAGGAGTTGAGGCCTGTTAATGGGGGTGCAGGGGAAGTGGGGCCTGTCCAGGGGTAAAGATGAAGTGATGCCTGTCCAGGGGGTGCAGATGAGGTGACGACTGTCCAGATGGTGTGCAGAGAAAGTGGGGCCTGTCCTGAGAGGTGCAGAGGAAGTGAGGCCTTCCAGTGGGTGCAGAGGAGGTGAAGCATGTCCAGGGGGTACAGAGTAGGTAAAGCCTGTCTGGGGGGTGGGGGGGTGCAGAAGAGGTGAGGCCTGTCTTGTCCTGGTGGGGGTGATGCAAAGGAGGTGAGGCTTATCCAGGGGTTACATTGGAGGTGAGGCCTGTCCAGGGGTTACAGTGGAGGTGAGTCCTGTCCAAGGGAATCAGAGCAGGTGAGGCTTGTCCAGGGGGTGAAGATGAAGTGAGGCCTGTCCAGGGGTTGCAGAGGAGACGGACCCTGTCCAGGGATGCAGAGGAGCTGAGGCCTGTCCAGGGGAATGCAGAGGAGGTGAAGCCTGTCCTGCGCGGGTCGGAGGAGAGGTCTGTCTTGTCCTAGTGGGGTGATGCAAAGGAGGTGATTCCTGTCCTGTGCTGTTATGAAACCTGCCATGTTGGGTTAGGAGGAGAGGCCTGTCCTTGCTTGTCCTCTGGGTAGGAGGAGTGTGGAATGCCTCAGCCGCTGCTCTCACCGCCCAGAGATACTCCTTTTCACACATATAATTTTATTTTAAGAGCTCATAATCCGAGTTTTTGAAAAGTACCCCGAGTTATTATTTAGCCCCAGATGGCTCCTGACAAAGGCACACATCTCCATCAAGTATAGAGTTTATTTTTTAAACCACTGTCTTTAGTGAAGTAACGGATACTACAACCCCCGAATGCACTTATGTATTATATGAAAGTACAGGCATGAATATTCGGGGGATCACTCTACAGAAATATTTGGTACCTCTCTGGGCATCGTGGCAGAGAAGAATAGAACAGTTAATGTGCAAGGACTTTCATTCTCAACCTCTTTCTGCAGATTGTGAGTCCAGTGAGATCAGAGATAACGTGGATCTCTCTCAAGGAGATGTCACACAGTTTTATCTGTTTCAGGGAGAAATACAATGAAAAACTGGGGGTGCAAGTCCAGCGCCCCAGGCTCTGGTGTCCTTGGATCACTGTGCTGGCCCGTGCCTGGTCCTGCAAGAGAGGATGGACCGGGTGTTTAGTCTGACCTCACAAAGGGAGCGAGAGCTGGCTCAGTATCCTGGTCCACCAGGCCCCCGGCTCAGCATCCTGGTCCTCAACATACTTCGGCTCATGTCCTGGTCCTCACAAAGCTCTGGCTCACGTCCTGGTCCACCAGGCCCCAGCTCACGTCCTGGTCCTCACAAGACCCTGGCTCACATCCTGGTCCTCACAAGACCCTGGCTCATGGCCTGGTCCACCAGGCGCCGACTAACGTCCTGGTCCTCACAAGGTGCTGGCTCACGTCCTGGCCCCCACCAGGCCCCAGCTCACGTCCTGGCCCTCACTAGACTCCGGCTCACATCCTGGTCTATAACAAGCCCTGCCCACATGCTAGTGCTCACTAGACTCCGGCTCACCTCCTGGTCCCAACCAGGCCAAGTCAGAGTGGGAGATCAACTGGTTTTTGGCCACAATGCCACCTCAAACAGGAAGCAGACATTTGCAAATCAGCTTTAGACTCCTTCCAATAGGAGCATTCCAGCCTGAAGAGCCAATCAGATCCTTTCTGAACCGGAACAGAAGCAACCCAAGACTGGTTTCAGCCTATCTGGGCCTCGACTGTAGGGTGCAACTTTATTCCAGAGGTGTAGCGAGCACGGGACCCACATCTGGGCCCTAACTGTAGGGTGCAGCTTGATTCCAGCGGTGCAGCGTGCTTGGGACCACGTCTGAGCCCTGACTGTAGGGTGTTGCTTGATTCCAGCGGTGCAGCGAGCAAGGGACCCGCATCTGGGCCCTGACTCTAGGGTGCAGCTTGATTTCAGCGCTGCAGCGAGCACGGTACCCACATCTATGCACACCTGTCGTATTTAGGAATAAGGGAAATGATGGGTGGAATGTTTGAGTTCATCGCGGGCTCTGGTAATTACTCTGGGACACATCCCTGTCCAGCCTTCTTGTTCTTGCTGTCCGTCGCACCTCAACGTGCAGCCATTCATAGTGTTTCACCCAACATTACTTCCAGATGTCTGCTCCAGTGGTCACAGCAGTTCTAACTCTAAGGATCGGCCTGTCTCTCTTCTCCTGATGTTCACCAAAGTAACTGAGGCCAGGGTGAACAAGCAGCTCACCAAATACCTTGAGTCCCACCCACTTCTGCACAAAGTCCATCCAGGGCCCCCACAGAGCTCTCTGCAGAGACCGTGCTGGCTAAAGCCACGTGGGATATTAGAGACATTATGTAAGGGGGTGGGGAGGTGGGGGCTCTGATCTGATTAGATCTGGCTGCAGCCTCTGACACCATCCCCCACTCCACTTTACTACAGAGATTGGGGATGGTTGGTCTTAGGGTAAAGTGCCTGAATGGTTATTATCCTTTTTGAAAGATCTGACCCAAGGGTGGCATCAGCTAACTTCAGCCCCTCAGACGATCACCACAGGAGCCCCCCAGGGACTTGTTTTGAGCCACAATCTTTTCAATCTTTACATGGCCCACTTGGCCAGCCTGATCAAGTCATTCGACATCACCTCTACTCGAATATACACAAAGCATTAGATTAGAATTAAATACAGATAAAAGGCCCAGTAATTTCAGGAGCTGCCGCCAGGAAGTTGATGATTGGATGAGCTCAAATTCCTGACGCTGAACATTGAAAAAAACGGTAATAGTGGTATTTGGGTCTGGAGCCTCGCGGCACAAGGGTGGCGGCCGGTGTCGTTGGGATCTCTGTCCACCCATTCCATTGGGTCATTAACCTGGGAGTTTGGGTGGATTCCCATCTGTCCTTAAAAGGATACTTTAAAATCACCTGCTCTACAGGCTTCTGACTGCTGAAAGTTATCAGAAAAACACTTCCGTTCATCCCTGCTTCATCTAGGAAGGACCTGGCTCTGATTCTATCGAGAAGGAATTTCTACATCTCTTTATACGTATCGCCTTCGTAGATTGCAGCTGCTACAAAAACAGCAGCTGGGTTGGTTCTGTGGATAAAAAAATCAACGTTGATCTCCATCAAACTGGTCAAATTGCACCGGCTTCCTGTCCTGAAACGATGTCAATTTAAAGCACTTTATGTCATAAACACTCTACAATCAGGGGTTCATTCTTATTTGTCCTTTCATTTTCCCTGGCATCAGCTTGCCAAGTGGTGAGATCCCACCATGCTTTTCTGAGTAAAGTCTCGTAAGTTTAGCAAAATCAGAATAGATGGCTGCTCTCTGCCTGTGGTGACTGCAGGTACCTGGAATGGAATGCCGTCCCACCTGCCCTGTGCACCCAAGAAAACATGAGTTCTTTCAGGAAATAAATCAAAACCTTTCTGCTTGTGTTCAGGGGCTGTGGGATTTTGATACTTATGTGCTCATATTAGCGCCAGGACACTTCTTTCCTGAACTAGCTGTGCAGCGCTATATAAATTGGCTCTCATATCCCGTCATAAGCCATCGCTCTCTGGGCCACAGATTGTTGCCGCTATAGACGCCCTAGGAGGAGGAAAGGCACCGGGATCTGAAGGTCTGGTGTCGAGTTTTACAAACAAATACCAGCTGCATACCTGCTGGAGGTGTATGCTGAGGCATTGAAGGGCGGTGTGTCGCTGGCGTCTATAAGTGATGCAGTCATATCGGTGCCCCCTAAGCCTGGAAAGACCCTGTAAGTGTACCTCTTATCGCCCTCTGCCACTGCGTAACAGTGATAATAAATTCCTGCCTGAGGTGATGTGACTCGGCTATCCCTCCTACTAGAGAATATAGTCTCTACTGTACAGTCGGGATTTGTCCCACATAAATCCACAGCAGTTCATCTACGGACTGTGAGAAAGTGAGTTTCTGTTGCAGTACCCCCCCCCCCCCCCCCACACTTTTTACCTGATACCTGATGCACTTTTCCTTGGTGTGCTCTGGGTCCCTGCCAATCAGGTGCCCAGGGCCTGTGTTCCTTCTCTAAAAACTGTACTAAAGCCTAAACCCAATTGGCATCCCTGGCCACATGTCAGCCCCATGTAAATGGTACCCTAGGTACCCAGGGCATTGTGACCAGAGAATACCCCTAAGGGCTGCAGCACTTATTGTGCCACCCTTAGGGGCCATGTACCCTGACACACACACACACACACTCACACACTTCCTTTGCAGGCTGAGTGTCCTGGTGCAAAACTAAACAAAGAGTCGACATGGCACACATCCCTGTGTGCCATGCCCACACACCCACTGCCCTGGCATACATCAGCCACCCCTCTAGCTGGGTACCCTATGCCAATGGTGTGGGCACATGTACATGAGCCCTGTGCCCCTACAGTACCCAGAGCCATTCCTGTGCACTGTAAGTGTAGTGATGCCATTAAGAGTATATGGTGCTGGGAGATTGTCATTACAAACTCCACAGCACCATGGTGGCTACACTGAAGACTGACAAGTTTGATATCAAACTTCTCAGCACATTAAACCCACACTGAAGCCAGTGTGGGATTTAATGTCAAATCCGTGGGGCCTGACAGCCCTTGCAGAGTATGCGCAACTTCATGCCCAGTGGTTACTTAAGTCTGTCATATGCATGTTTTCATGGACTCAACAATGCATTGCACTGTATTTTTTTAAACCAATATAACAAATTTAATCCCAAAATGCACTACAGAGGGCATCATAGAGATGCCCCCTGAAACCTCACCTACAATCCACGTCTATAAGTGATGCAGTCATATCGGTGCCCCCTAAGCCTGGAAAGACCCTGTAAGTGTACCTCTTATCGCCCTCTGCCACTGCGTAACAGTGATAATAAATTCCTGCCTGAGGTGATGTGACTCGGCTATCCCTCCTACTAGAGAAAATAGTCTCCCCGGTACAGTCGGGATTTGTCCCACATAAATCCACAGCGGTTCATCTACGGACGGTATTCGCAGTGCTGCATCGGGTAAACCCAGACATGAAGTCAGCTGATGCCGATAAGGCCTTTGACTCCCTGGAGTAGCCTTTTATGATGGAGATGTTTAGGCGGCTTGGTATGTCAGGGAGTTTGAGATCTCGTATGAAGCTGCTGGACACACAGCCTGTGGCCTGCGTTTACGTAAATGGGCTCAACTCCGATGCCGTTCAGATCGCCTAGGAGTTTGAGATCTCGTATGAAACTGCTGGACACACAGCCTGTGGCCTGCATTTACGTAAATGGGCTCAACTTCGATGCCGTTCAGATCGCCTGGAAGTTTGAGATCTCGTATGAAGCTGCTGGACACACAGCCTGTGGCCTGCATTTACGTAAATGGGCTCAACTCCGATGCCGTTCAGATCGCCTGGGAGTTTGAGATCTCGTATGAAGCTGCTGGACACACAGCCTGTGGCCTGCATTTACGTAAATGGGCTCAACTCCGATGCCGTTCAGATCGCCTGGGAGTTTGAGATCTCGTATGAAGCTGCTGGACACACAGCCTGTGGCCTGCGTTTACGTAAATGGGCTCAACTCCGATGCCGTTCAGATCGCCTGGGAGTTTAAGATCTATGAAGCTGCTGGACACACAGCCTGTGGCCTGCATTTACGTAAATGGGCTCAACTCCGATGCCGTTCAGATCGCCTGGGAGTTTGAGATCTCGTATGAAGCTGCTGGACACACAGCCTGTGGCCTGCGTTTACGTAAATGGGCTCAACTCCGATGCCGTTCAGATCGCCTGGGAGTTTGAGATCTCGTATGAAGCTGCTGGACACACAGCCTGTGGCCTGCGTTTATGTAAATGGGCTCAACTCCGATGCCGTTCAGATCGCCTGGGAGTTTGAGATCTCGTATGAAGCTGCTGGACACACAGCCTGTGGCCTGCGTTTACATAAATGGGCTCAACTCCAATGCCGTTCAGATCGCCTGGGAGTTTGAGATCTCGTATGAAGCTGCTGGACACACAGCCTGTGGCATGCGTTTACGTAAATGGGCTCAACTCCGATGCCGTTCAGATCGCCTGGGAGTTTGAGATCTCCTATGAAGCTGCTGGACACACAGCCTGTGGCCTGCATTTACGTAAATTGGGCTCAACTCCGATGCCGTTCAGATCGCCTGGGAGTTTGAGATCTTGTATGAAGCTGCTGGACACACAGCCTGTGGCCTGCGTTTACGTAAATGGGCTCAACTCCGATGCCCTTCAGATCGCCTGGGAGTTTGAGATCTCGTATGAAGCTGCTGGACACACAGCCTGTGGCCTGCATTTACGTAAATGGGCTCAACTCCGACGCCGTTCAGATCGCCTGGGAGTTTGAGATCTCGTATGAAGCTGCTGGACACACAGCCTGTGGCCTGCATTTACGTAAATGGGCTCAACTCCGATGCCGTTCAGATCACCTGGGAGTTTGAGATCTCGTATGAAGCTGCTGGACACACAGCCTGTGGCCTGCGTTTACGTAAATGGGCTCAACTCCGATGCGGTTCAGATCGCCTGGGAGTTTGAGATCTCGTATGAAGCTGCTGGACACACAGCCTGTGGCCTGCATTTACGTAAATGGGCTCAACTCCGATGCCGTTCAGATCACCTGGGAGTTTGAGATCTCGTATGAAGCTGCTGGACACACAGCCTGTGGCCTGCATTTATGTAAATGGGCTCAACTCCGATGCCATTCAGATCGCCTGGGAGTTTGAGATCTCGTATGAAGCTGCTGGACACACAGCCTGTGGCCTGCATTTGCGTAAATGGGCTCAACTCCGATGCCATTCAGATCGCCTGGGAGTTTGAGATCACGTATGAAGCTGCTGGACACACAGCCTGTGGCCTGCATTACGTAAATGGGCTCAACTCCGATGCCGTTCAGATCGCCTGGGGCACTGGGCTTAGTGTTATAATTTCTGATGTCTTCGTCTCAAACTGGAGGGTCGCAAATTTGAATCCTGGTTGGTGCACTATGAATAGTGACTTGTATATTTTTACTGTGCTGCCACCACACAGGCAAACTGACCCAGGAGTTACAAGTTAGCCATGGTGGCTACGGGCCATTGCTTACATTGATGGCCCCACCCAGGTCTCTGGCCCTCTGGACAGCTATCTAAACAGAGGACATGCCTTTTGAGAAGCTGGTAACCCCAGTGCTTCTTCGAACAGTTCTTTTATCGTGGCGCTCCATTTTAAGTGACCAACTCTCACCCCAATGGCCTCCTCAAATGGTGCGATGTTTGGGTGACATTCGTTCCGCGAAGTCCTGAAGCGTTCATAAAGCACAAGCCCGAAACCCATCAGCCTATATCTTCCAGGATCAAGACCTAACGAGAAGAACAAACGCAGAATTCAAATGTTTTGATAGGCCAATGTCATAGTCACAGTTTGATGCACTGTAGTCGTTCACCGTATTAGCAGGTCTTTTGTAATTAGGCGCTCCTACCTGGAGACGGTGGGTATGTGGTCACTATTAGTAAGGGGTTATTGTCCGCCATTGCAGATACACTGTCTACCTTGATACTTCGGCTTTTCCTCAACCTTTGTGTTGTTATAAAAGTACCAGTAACCTTTATAAGGCAAGTCGGTAAGCTTTATAATGTTGTCTATCAGTTGTCGCTTTATCCCCTTCTTGTAAAATATTGAAATAAGTACACGTACGTTGTGAGAATAGCTATTGTTGCTGCTGCTTTCTTTTATTGCAGCACAGCAATGCCTCTATTATAAATCGAACATTGATTATTCGAATAGTATTGATTTAATTCCAGAGTGACTTTTACACCATTAAGGCAATAAATAATACATTGACCTCATAATTGTGTTGAATCAGTTTATCCTGTTAGAGTCCTGTCTTTCACACTAGATCCCACCAGCTATTACATGCTCACCTGCATCAGATTCTTCTAGTGCCTGGCATGTGTTATTGCATTGTTTGCATTAGATTCTCTTAGTGCTTGGCCTGTGTTATTGCATTGTCTGCATCAGATTCTGATCGTGCCTGGTCCATGCTATTGCATTGTTTCCCTCAGATTCTCCTTGTGCCTGGCCCGTGTTATTGCATTGTTTGCATCAGATTCTTCCAGTGCCTGGAATGTGTTATTGCATTGTTTGCATCAATCCTAGTGCCTGGCCTGTGTTATTGTATTGTTTGTCCCAGATTCTCTTAGTGCCTGGCCTGTGTTATTGCATTGTTTGTGTGAGATTCTTCTAGTGCCTGGCCTGTGTTATTGCATTGTTTACATCAGATTCTCCTAGTGTCTGGCCCGTGTTATTGCATTGTTTGCGTCAGATTCTCCCAACGCCTGGCCAGTGTTATTGCATTGTTTACATCAGATTTTCCTTGTGCCTGGCCTGTGTTATTGCATTGTTTACATCAGATTTTCCTTGTGCCTGGCCAGTGTTATTGCATTGTTTACATCAGATTCTCCTAGTGTCTGGCCCGTGTTATTGCATTGTTTGCGTCAGATTCTCCCAACGCCTGGCCTGTGTTATTGCATTGTTTACATCAGATTTTCCTTGTGCCAGGCCTGTGTTATTGCATTGTTTACATAAAGATTTTCCTTGTGCCTGGACTGTGTTATTGCATTGTTTGCATCAGATTCACCTAGTGCCTGGCCAGTGTTATTGTATTGTTTGCATCAGATTCTCCTCGAGCCTGGCCTGTGTTATTGCATTGTTTGCATCAGATTCTCCTCGAACCTGGCCTGTGTTATTGCATTGTTTACATCAGATTTTCCCAACGCCTGGCCTGTGTTATTGCATTGTTTACATCAGATTTTCCTTGGGCATGGCCTGTGTTATTGAATTGTTTACATCAGATTTTCCTTGTGCCTGGACTGTGTTATTGCAGTGTTTGTGTCAGATTCACCTAGTGCCTGGACTGTGTTATTGCATTGTTTGAATCAGATTCTCCTCAAGCCTGGCCTGTGTTATTGCATTGTTTACATCAGATTTTCCCAACACCTGTCCTGTTATTGCATTGTTTACATCAGATTTTCCTTGTGCCTGGCCGGTGTTATTGCATTGTTTACATCAGATTTTCCTTGTGTCTGGACTGTGTTATTGCATTGTTTGCATCAGATTCACATAGTGCCTGACCTGTGTTATTGCATTGTTTGCATCAGATTCTCCTCGCGCCTGGCCTGTGTTATTGCATTGTTTACATCAGATTTTCCTTGTGCCTGGCCTGTGTTATTGCATTGTTTACATCAGATTTTTCCTGTGCCTGGCCTGTGTTATTGCATTGTTTGCATCAGATTCTCCTCGTGCCTGGCCTGTGTTATTGCATTGTTTGCATCAGATTCACATAGTGCCTGACCTGTGTTATTGCATTGTTTGCATCAGATTCACATAGTGCCTGACCTGTGTTATTGCATTGTTTGCATCAGATTCTTCTCTAGCCTGGCCTGTGTTAATGCATGTTTGCATCAGAATCTCCTAGTGCCTGGCCTGTGTTAATGCATTGTTTGTGTGAGATTCTCCTAGTGCCTGGCCTGTGTTATTGCATTGTTTGCGTATGATGCTCCTCGTGCCTGGCCTGTGTTATTAGCATTGTTTGCGTCAGATTCTCCCAACGCCTGGCCTGTGTTATTGCATTGTTTAAATCAGATTCTCCTCGTGCCTGCCCTGTGTTATTGTATTGTTTGCATCAGATTTTCCTCATGCCTGGCCTGTGTTATTGCATTGTTTACATCAGATTCTCCATGTGCCTGGACTGTGTTGTTGCATTGTTTGCATCAGATTCACCTAGTGCCTGTCCAGTGCTATTGCACTGTTTGCATCAGATTCTCCTCAAGCTTGGCCTGTGTTATTGCATTGTTTACATCAGATTTTCCCAACACCTGGCCTGTTATTGCATTGTTTACATCAGATTCTCCTCGTGCCTGGCCTGTGTTATTAGCATTGTTTGCGTCAGATTCTCCCAACGCCTGGCCTGTGTTTTTGCATTGTTTACATTAGATTCTCCTTGTGCCTGGCCTGTGTTAATGCATTGTTTACATCAGATTCTCATAGTGTCTGGCCCGTGTTATTGCATTGTTTGCGTCAGATTCTCCCAACGCCTGACCAGTGTTATTGCATTGTTTACATGCAATTTTCCTTGTACCTGGCCTGTGTTATTGCATTGTTTGCGTCAGATTCTCCTCGTGCCTGGCCTGTGTTATTAGCATTGTTTGCGTCAGATTCGCCCAACGCCTGGCCTGTGTTTTTGCATTGTTTTCATCAGATTCTCCTTCCTGCCTGGCCTGTGTTTTTGCATTGTTTACATCAGATTCTCCTCGTGCCTGGCCTGTGTTATTGCATTGTTTGCGTCAGATTCTCCCAACGCCTGGCCAGTGTTATTGCATTGTTTACATCAGATTTTCCTTGTGCCTGGCCTGTGTTATTGCATTTTTTACATCAGATTTTCATTGTGCCTGGTCAGTGTTATTGCATTGTTCACATCAGATTCTCCTAGTGTCTGGCCCGTGTTATTGCATTGTTAGCGTCTGATTCTCCCAACGCCTGGCCTGTGTTATTGCATTGTTTACATCAGATTTTCCTTGTGCCAGGCTTGTGTTATTGCATTGTTTACATAAAGATTTTCCTTGTGCCTGGACTGTGTTATTGCATTGTTTGCATCAGATTCACCTAGTGCCTGGCCTGTGTTATTGCATTGATTGCATCAGATTCTCCTCTAGCCTGGCCTGTGTTATTGCATTGTTTGCATCAGATTCTCCTCGAGCCTGGCCTGTGTTATTGCATTGTTTACATCAGAATTTCCCAACGCCTGGCCTGTGTTATTGCATTGTTTACATCAGATTTTCCTTGTGCCTGGACTGTGTTATTTCAGTGTTTGTGTAAGATTCACCTAGTGCCTGGACTGTGTTATTGCAATGTCTGCATCAGATTCTCCTCAAGCCTGGCCTGTGTTATTGCATTGTTTACATCAGATTTTCCCAACACCTGGCCTGTTATTGCATTGTTTACATCAGATTTTCCTTGTGCCTGTCAGGTGTTATTGCATTGTTTACATCAGATTTTCCTTGTGCCTGGACTGTGTTATTGCATTGTGTACATCAGATTCACCTAGTGCCTGGCCAGGGTTATTGCATTGTTTGCATCAGATTCACATAGTTCCTGACCTGTGTTATTGCAGTGTTTGCATCAGATTCTCCTCGCGCCTGGCCTGTGTTATCGCATTGTTTACATCAGATTTTCCTTGTGCGTGGCCTGTGTTATTGCATTGTTTACGTCAGATTTTCCTTGTGCCTGGACTGTGTTATTGCAGTGTTTGTGTCAGATTCACCTAGTGCCTGGACTGTGTTATTGCATTGTTTGCATCAGATTCTCCTCAAGCCTGGCCTGTGTTATTGCATTGTTTACATCAGATTTTCCTTGTGCCTGGCCGGTGGTATTGCATTGTTTACATCAGATTTTCCTTGTGCATGGCCTGTGTTATTGCAGTGTTTGCATCAGATTCACCTAGTGCCTGACCTGTGTTATTGCATTGTTTGCATCAGATTCTTCTCTAGCCTGGTCTGTGTTATTGCCTGTTTGCATCAGAATCTCCTTGTGCCTGGCCTGTGTTAATTCATGTTTGCATCAGAATCTCCTAGTGCCTGACCTGTGTTAATGCATTGTTTGCATTAGATTCTCCTCGTGCCTGGCCCGTGTTATTGCATTGTTTGCGTCAGATTCTCCCAACGCCTGGCCTGTGTTATTGTATTGTTTACATCAGATTTTCCTCATGCCTGGCTTGTGTTATTGCATTGTTTACATCAGATTCTTCATGTGCCTGGACTGAGTTATTGCATTGTTTGCATCAGATTCACCTAGTGCCTGTCCAGTGTTATTGCAGTGTTTGCATCAGATTCTCCTCCAGCCTGGCCTGTGTTACTGCATTGTTTACATCAGATTTTCCCAACACCTGGCCTGGCATTGCATTGTTTACATCAGATTTTCCTTGTGCCTGGGCTGTGTTATTGCATTGTTTACATCAGATTTTCCTTGTGCCTGGACTGTGTTATTGCAGTGTTTGTGTCAGATTTACCTAGTGCCTGGCCAGTGTTATTGCATTGTTTGCATCAGATTCACCTAGTGCCTGGCATGTGGTATTGCATTGTTTGCATCATATTCTCCTCGAGCCTGGCCTGTGTTATTGCATTGTTTACATCAGATTTTACTTGTGCCTGGCCAGTGTTATTGCATTGTTTCCATCAGATTCACCTAGTGTCTGACCTGTGTTATTACATTGTTTTCATCAGATTCTCCTCAAGCCTGGCCTGTGTTATTGCATTGTTTGAATCACATTCACATAGTGCCTGACCCGTGTTAATGCATTGTTTGCATCAGATTCTCCTTGTGCCTGGCCTGTGTTATTGCATGGTTTGTGTGAGATTCTCCTAGTGCCTGGCCTGTGTTATTGCATTGTTTACATCAGATTCTCCTAGTGTCTGGCCCGTGTTATTGCATTGTTTGCATCAAATTCTCCCAACGCCTGTCCTGTGTGATTGCATTGTTTACATCAGATTTTCCTTGTGCCTGGCCTGTATTATTGCATTGTTTACATCGGATTTTCTTTGTACCTGGACTGTGTTATTGCATTGTTTGCATCAGATGCACCTAGTGCCTTACCTGTGTTATTACATTGTTTACATCAGATTTTCCCAACGCTTGGCCTATGTTATTGCATTGTTTACATCAGATTTTCCTTGTTCCTGGCCTGTGTTATTACATTGTTTGCGTCACGTTTTTCTAGTACCTGGTCTGTTATTGCATTATGTGCGCTGCTTTTGGTATGTTATTATTCTAATAGTTGCAGCTTTTCTAACAAACATGGTACCTTTTATCCCAATCAAGTGCATCTGACTGCAAACACACTGCACTCTCCCTGCATTAGCAATCTACTTCCTATTAATGTAGCAACAGTCAGCCCAGCATGTCTGCCAGAGATGTTGTAGGGTCAGAAACAGTACATAGGTCAGTGGTGAGTAAGATTTTAAATGAAGAAGCTGCTGTGATAGACGGCAAAACATCCATGTCGAAACATCAGCAGTAGGACAATGGTACATGGAACGATAATAGTAGATTTATTTACACTTCTGTGCGGTGCGTGTCACTAATGTTCTTTTCTTCCACTCTCATGAGATGGTTTTACAAAGCAACTCTGAGCTCACTGAGTGTGGAGCTTCCACGAATCCCAGAGACAGGCTGTTCCAAAGACGGTAACAGAGAAGGGTGATAGATCTGAGTCTTGATCCTGGCAGATGGACGGGTGATCTCTGATGGGGTGTAGTTGGTCTTTGTGTTGCCACGGCTTTTCAGGGGGTGTAAGAAATTGTCAGCAATTTGTGGAGGGCCTTCTTTTAGGGGAGAACCACCGAGCTTCATGCAATAGGGACTAAAGGGTTTGTGTCTGCGCAGGAGGAGTTACATTCTGATAGCAAAATGGAGGACCTTGTCCAAACGGGATTGATGTTACCAAGGATTAACATCTTCAGTTATGACATATAGTGAAAGTCCATTTACCTCGAGTTGCTTGAAAAGCTTTCTGCCCTCTGCTGGTGCAGGCTGGATGTTTAGTCTCTAGTTGGCATTTGCCAGGGGATGTTCAAATACAGTGGTAGAATTAAACCTTGGAGCAGCACTTGTAGTCTTGACTCTTGGAGTCTTGTAGTGTGTGCTGGCTGCGGTAGAACTGTCTTAATGTTTCATGGAGCTCAGAAAACCCAGACTCTCCGTCCTCTCAGAGCACGAGCTCTGTGGCTTGACCAGTTGAACTGCAATAAAGAAGATGACCTAGACCAGTACTACCTCTCCCGACCTTTGAACTGATCATTGAGGAAAGAAGCCCTTGTCTGGAAAGCAGATCCACACAAGGTGCAGCTGACAGAAGACCCTGCCTGGAAGGAAGATCTGCACAAAACTCAGCTGACAGAAGTCCTGCCTCGCAGGAAGATCTGCACAGGGCACCGCTGACAGAAGTACAGCCTGGAAGGAAGATCTGCATGAGGCATGGCTGACAGAATTCCTGCCTGAAAGGAAGATCTGCACAAGGCGCAGCTGACCGAAGCCCCTTCCTGGAAGAAAGATCTGCACAAGGCACAGCTGACAGAAGCCCCTGCCTGGAAGGAAGATCTGCATGACAAGGCACAGCTGACCGAAGCCTCTGCCTGGAATGAAGATCTGCACAAGGCTCAGCTGACAGAAGTCCTGACTGGAAGGAAGAACTGCACAAGGCACAGCTGACGGAGGTCCTGCCTGGAAGGAAGATCTGCACAGGACGCAGCTGATGGAAGGTCTGCCTGGCGGTGACCTCAACGCAGTGTGAGACCCACAAACCACAAGATCCTTCAAGCCCAGCTAGCCACAGTGGACGCAATGTACACCAAATTCCTGATTTATATTTCAGCGGATGGTTTATTTCATCACAAATATCCTGCCCGCCCCATTAAAAATGCATTACATCCTGTGGCAATTATAATAAGGCAGGCAGGATATCTGTCACATTTTGATAATGCCTTGGCTTCGTTTGCAGAGTTTACCCCGCGGAACTCCATGAAGTGTCAGGGAAACTCCGCCGCACTCTGCAGACTTCCGCTAGTGGCAGAGTTTAAGTTGCACTGCTCGTACTGATTTTTAGTGCCAGGAGTTTAACCCCCACTGTAAAATCAGCACGAACAGCACTACGCGTCGTGCCAGAGGGCATTGCTGCTTTCTGCCGCTCTAATTGATATTCTAATCGAGTGGCAGCTTCATCAACAAGAATGGCAGATTTTAACACTCGAGTGGTCGCGACCTGCCTTGACCTCCCGCAATGAGAAATCTCACCAGGAGGAGGTCTAGCGTGCTATATTTTCTCACAAGCGCTCGTCACCTTACCGTTGGCGAACCGCTTGAGAAAATAACTCTGTTCTACATGGAGTTTTTTGGACCAGGAGTGGGCAAAACTTTGCGAGCTCCGCCAGCAGAGCGGAATTCTTTACCCACCCCTAGTTTTGAGGCAATAATCTGTTGGACAAACTCCTAACTAGGCCCTTTGTCTGCAATAAGTGTTGTAGAAGAAGTGAGATCCATGGCCTTGTGAGTATGAGGCAGTTATCTGACTTCTGATGAACCCCACAGAGTGAGTGTGCAGCCAGAGGGCAGTAGGGGGGCCGAAGGACATGAAATTAGATAAACTTGAATATGAGAAATATGGAAAGGTAGAAATGCTGCATCACCTGTGGATAACTGACACCTCCTCCCGCTCTTCCAAATGCCCATCCGGTCACAAATGGCATCCTGGGCCCCAAAAGGACAACGTCATGCCAGATGCCATGTAATGTTGGAAAAGGGGGGAAAAGAGTAATAGGCACACATCTGCTGCGGGGATATGTCAGGTAAATTATTGGTTGTGATGGATTCTCTTTAAGTACTAAATGACTGATCAAGTTGAATATTAAAATATATGAATCAACGTTTGTTTACCTTATCAGCGCTTATAATGTAAAGGATGGGGCTTACAGTGAACCCCTCGTTCTGTTTTACACAAAAGCCCCGGAAGGAGCTGCATCTTACAGAACTTTATCTACTTTAGGAAGAACTAAAGACTTGTTTTTTAAAGTTATCTTTCTGGGCCAGAACCGTGCACTGTAAGCGGCACTAGTTTCAGGGAGATGGAGAGATGTTATGGTGATAGGAAACTCCCCTCAACTCACAATAATATTCAATCTTCCAGGTTAGAAGAAACCAGAAATGCTTGAACCAAGGGAGCTGTTGAAAGTGTCAAAGGTGACTTATGAACAGCGAGTAAAGACAGGAGTTGATATTTGAGATGATCTTAAGTGAATCGGAAAGAATGAGAAAAAGTGTGTAAATGGAGTTATTTTTGTTGTATACTTCGTAAAGAGTTACTGGAAATTTTACAGCCCAGCCTGATCCATCTCTTTCTCTAAACTCTATTGTTCTTTAAATGAAATCTTGACCATAAGCGTCTATCTTAAGCTATACCTCAAGCACTTGGGTGCTCCGTGAGTGCCTTTACTTTGCAAAGTTACTCTGTAAACACTGGTAAATCACCTCCTTTTCAGACATTAATAAGATGTCACCTGATCAACAGAACTTTTAGTTAAATATCTGTGTATGATGAAATATTCCTTGCTAAGTTTCGAAAGCGATAAAGAAGAAGGGGGAGATTTACTAAGATTTTGCACTGTGTTTGCGTCACAAAAGAGGCACAAAATTGCGCAAAATCTTTTCTCCTAATTTACTTTCCAGCGCTAAACTTGTTTAAGACTGGAAATAACGTTAAAGTAATGTGACACTGCGCATACCTTTGTTTCGCATTACTTTGTGCCATGGGGCATGCCAAGGGTGGTGCATGGGCGTTCCCGTGCAACCACAAAACTAGGTGCAAGGAAGGAGAAATGCTTTCCTTTCTCCTTCCTTTTCTGACTTTGCATGTGTGCTGCACTGTGCAACACGTATGCAAAATGGTAAAAGCTTTCCCTCGTGTTGAGGCATAGTAATTTGTACAGTAAGGGTGTCCTTCCTTTACAAAACCCATGCTGGACTCACAGACACACACACCCTAGTGCTCTGGTGCTAAAGTGTGTGCATGGCGCAGGCCCTCTGTAATCAGTGCCGGCGCAAGGGAAAGGAAAGGAGAGAGCCATATCTCTGAAAATATGGTGCTCTCCTGTTCCCTTCCTGTCGCACCACGCAACGTAGCCTCGCGGGGGAGGGCTGCGCTGCATTGTGTGGAGATTTGGTAAATCTCCCCTGAAATGTCTGTTACAACCAGTTAAACATTGTGTATTCTCATTCCATTATGTTTCAATTTAGTAATTTAAAATATCTTTACATCCAACAGAAACAAGCCTTGAATGTATGAAATGACCATCAATAATGAAGTGAATGCTGTAAATCTTCAATAATAGCAGAAATATTGAGCTACAGTATTCAGGAAAACATCAGCGCAGTCGGCGACAGAGGAACCTGCACACATACTGACAGATCCCGAATCAAGCATCAAGGGCAGTTCAGTGATTGTAAGAGTCTGAGCTGTGCACCTCCACGCTACAAGACGAAGAAATGACCTTAGTAAAATTAAGGCAACAACAATAACAAACTGCCTCCTGTATGAACAAGTGTCCAACACCAGCTTTGATCATGGGATCGGTATGATGTGATTACCACAGTGCTCTGTTTTATAAAATGATGACAAGCCATCATTCCGTGCTCTAGGTGAATTGTAAACTCTTTCTGGCCAAACCACAGTAACCAGAGAAGAGCACAACAGAGTGGAGCCAGACAACTGACGGGTAAAGGAAAGAGGAGTTCTTATATCTACAATACGACAGACTGTCCCGATTTGCACCGGCCAGAAGGAAGATACATCTTTACCCGCAAGAGTGCATTGCCATAATCCAATCTAAAGGCACAATCGCCTACAAAGACAGCTTCTATTAGGAGTGTGGCAAATATTTGGTGGCTATCGCATTTTATTGTTAAAACAGAAATCAAACGTGCAAATTATTGCACACATATAAAGTGTGTGAGAAAAACACAAGTGCTTTATCAGCCATGTCGGCCCATCAGGAAATGCAGTCCTGTGATGTAGACAAATATATACCCGACCCACAGACACTAACCAAGAAAGAAGAATCCTACACATACAGCAAGAGCTTTAGTTTGTCATCACTACGCAAGCTTCATCAGCAAACCTACATAGGAGAAAAAACATTCAAGTGCAGTGAATGTGTAAAGAGCTTTGGTCAGTTATCAACCCTACAGATACATCAGCGTACACACACGGGGGAAAAGCCATATCATTGCAGTGAATGTGCAAAGTGCTTTAGTCAATTATCAAACCTCCAACAACATCAGCGAATACACACAGGGAAAAAACCATTCAAGTGCAGTGAATGTGCAAAGTGCTTTAGTCAATTATCAAACCTCCAACAACATCAGCGAATAGACACAGGGGAAAAACCATTCAAGTGCAGTGAAGGTGCAAAGTGCTTTAGTAAGTTATCAAAACTCCAAAAACATCAGCGAATACACACAGGGGAAAAACCATTCAAGTGCAGTGTATGTGCAAAGTGCTTTAGTCAGTTATCACACCTTCAAAGCCATCAGCGAACACACACAGGGGAAAAACCATTCAAGTGCAGTGAATGTGATCGTAGTTTTCGCGACTCTTCAGCATTAAGGTGTCATCAGCGAACACACACAGGGGAAAAACCATTCAAGTGCAATGAATGTGGGAAGAGCTTTAGTCAGATATCAGACCGAAAACGTCATCAGCGAACACACACGGGGGAAAAAACATTCAAGTGCAGTGAATGTGACAATAGTTTTTGCAGCTCTTCAGCATTAAGGTATCATCTGCGAACACACACAGTAGAAAAACCATTCAAGTGCAGTGAGTGTGCACAAAGCTTCAGTCGGTTATCAGACTTAAAACGTCATCAGCAAACACACACGGGGGAAAAACCCTATCATTGTAGTGAATGTGACCGTAGTTTTCGCGACTCTTCAGCATTAAGGTATCATCAGCGAACACACACAGGGGAAAAACCATTCAAGTGCAATGAATGTGGGAAGAGCTTTAGTCAGATATCAGACCGAAAACGTCATCAGCGAACACACACGGGGGAAAAACCTTATTATTGTAGTGAATGTGACAGTAGTTTTCGCGACTCTTCAGCATTAAGGTATCATCATCGAACACACACAGGGGAAAAACCATTCAAGTGCAATGAATGTGGGAAGAGCTTTAGTCAGATATCAGACCGAAAACGTCATCAGCGAACACACACGGGGGAAAAACCCTATCATTGTAGTGAATGTGACCGTAGTTTTCGCGACTCTTCAACATTAAGGTATCATCAGCGAACACACACAGGGGAAAAACCATTCAAGTGCAATGAATGTGGGAAGAGCTTTAGTCATATATCAGGCCGAAAACGTCATCAGCGAACACACACGGGGGAAAAACCTTATTATTGTAGTGAATGTGACAGTAGTTTTCGCGACTCTTCAACATTAAGGTATCATCTGGGAACACACACAGGGAAAAAACCATTCAAGTGCAGTGAATGTGCAAAGTGCTTTAGTCACTTATCAAACCTCCAAAAACATCAACGAATACACACAGGGGAAAAACCATTCAAGTGCAATGAATGTGCAAAGTGCTTTGGTCAGTTATCAACCCTAC
Organism: Lissotriton helveticus; assembly: GCF_964261635.1. Lineage (NCBI taxonomy): Eukaryota > Metazoa > Chordata > Amphibia > Caudata > Salamandridae > Lissotriton > Lissotriton helveticus. The sequence goes on from NW_027611653.1 coordinate 3,465,963, forward strand.
AGATACATCAGCGTACACACACGGGGGAAAAGCCATATCATTGCAGTGAATGTGCAAAGTGCTTTAGTCAATTATCAAACCTCCAACAACATCAGCGAATACACACAGGGGAAAAACCATTCAAGTGCAGTTAATGTGCAAAGTGCTTTAGTCAATTATCAAACCTCCAACAACATCAGCGAATAGACTAAGCATGGGCGGATTTTGCGTATTGGCAATCCGCGGATCTGCGTATTTGCGTATTTGCGGATTGCGACAATACGCAAAATCCGCGGATCCCAGCGTATTTTTTTTTTTGCGTGTTCGCACGGGTTTCTGCAAGTTCGCGAGGGTTTTATTGTACAAAACGCTCGCGAACGTGCAGAAACCCGTGCGAACACAATGTGGCTACTCATGGCCAAACGGACGGGCTTCCATGCGAGTGGGCATGCCTCTTGTGTGTATAAAAGGTCAGAGGCCGATCAGATGAAGATGCAGAGACTCCTGCTCACAGGGACAGCACAGGGATTGTGCTCGTGAAAGTCAAGGATGCAAAGGCCTCTCTATCCAGCATCAAAGCGGACTTTCGACGGTGCAAACCCACCTCAATAAATAAACGGAGGCCTGAAAGTTAGGCAAAGAACAGAAATAAAACAAAGCCCCTGAAACGTCTAGCTAGCAGTCAACATATCAATGGGTCAGAAGGATTTTAAGCTCGGTCTTGAAAGTTGCAAGACAGCACTCTCGATTGTTTCTGGGCTGATGAGTGAGTCACTGCATTTGAGCTTCAACAAGTTCCAGGGACCATGTGTGCACTGTTTCCGACGGCGCCAGCAAGCTGCCAGCGCCGTTGAAAAATAGTTACAAAGTTAGCTGCACCTGCTCTGTGCAAGCTAACTTTGTAACTATTTTACAACGGCGCTGGAAGCTTGCTGGCGCCATTACATGAGTGGGTGGGGGGAAGGGTGGGGGGAATCCGTTACATCCGCGGATTTTGTCGGATTTTTGGGAAAATACGTAAAATACACGGATTGCGTATTCACCAAAAATCCGAAAAATCCGTGGACGTAACGGATTTGCCGCCCATGCTTAGAATAGACACAGGGGAAAAACCATTCAAGTGCAGTGAAGGTGCAAAGTGCTTTAGTCACTTATCAAACCTCCAACAACATCAGCAAATACACACAGGGGAAAAACCATTCAAGTGCAGTGAATGTGCAAAGTGCTTTAGTCACTTATCAAGCCTCCAACAACATCAGCGAATACACACAGGGGAAAAACCATTCTAGTGCAGTGAATGTGCAAAGTGCTTTAGTCAGTTATCACACCTTCAAAGCCATCAGCGAACACACAGGGGAAAAACCATTCAAGTGCAGTGAATGTGACAATAGTTTTTGCAGCTCTTCAGCATTAAGGTATCATCTGCAAACACACACAGTAGAAAAACCATTCAAGTGCAGTGAGTGTGCAAAGAGCTTCAGTCGGTTATCAGACTTAAAAAGTCATCAGCAAACACACACAGGGGAAAAACCCTATCATTGTAGTGAATGTGACCGTAGTTTTCGCGCCTCTTCAGCATTAAGGTATCATCAGCGAACACACACGGGAAAAACCATTCAAGTGCAGTGAATGTGCAAAGTGCTTTAGTCACTTATCAAACCTCCAAAAACATCAACGAATACACACAGGGAAAAAACCATTCAAGTGCAATGAATGTGGAAAGTGCTTTAGTCGGTTATCCCACCTTCAAAGACATCAGCGAACACACACAGGGAAAAAAACATTAAAGTGCAGTGAATGTGCAAAGTGCTTTAGTCGGTCATCACACCTTCAAAGTCATAATCGAACACACACAGGAGAAAACCCCCATCATTGTAGTGAATGTGACAGTAGTTTTTGCAGCTCTTCAGCATTAAGGTATCAGCGAACACACACGGGGAAAACCATTCAAGCGCAGTGAATGTGCAAAGTGCTTTAGTCTTATCACACCTTCAAAGACATCAGCGTACATACACAGGGGAAAAACCATTTCAGTGCAGTGAATGTGCAAAGTGCTTAATTCGGTTATCACACCTCCAAAAACATCAACAAACACACAAGGGAAAAACCATTCAAGTGCAGTAAATGTGCAAAGTGTTTTAGTCTGTTATCACACCTTCAACGTCATAATCGAACATACACGGGGGAAAAACCATTCAATTGCAGTGAATGTGCAAAGTGCTTTAGTTGGTTATCACCACTTCAAAGACATCAGCGAACACACACAGGGAAAAAAACATTCAAGTGCAGTGAATGTGCAAAGTGCTTTAGTTGGTTATCACCACTTCAAAGACATCAGCGAACACACACAGGGAAAAAAACATTCAAGTGCAGTGAATTTGCAAAGTGCTTTAGTCGGTTATCACACCTTTCAAAGACATCAGCGAACACACACAGGGGAAAAACCATTCAAGTGCAGTGAATGTGCAAAGTGCCTTAGTCGGTTATCACACCTTCAAAGACATCAGCGAACACACACGGGGAAAAAACATTCAAGTGCAATTAATATGTAAAGATCTTTAGTCAGGTAATCAGACTTAAAAAGTCAGCAGCGAACACACACACGGGGGAAAACCCCTATCATTGTAGTGAATGTTACAGTAGTTTTTGCAGCTCTTCAGCATTAAGGTATCACCAGCGAACACACACAGTAGAAAAACCATTCAAGTGCAGTGAATGTGCAAAGTGCTTTAGTCACTTATCAAGCTTCCAAAAACATCAGCGAATACACACAGGGGGAAAACCATTCAAGTGCAGTGAATGTGCAAAGTGCTTTAGTCGGTTATCACACCTTCAAAGCCATCAGCGAACACACACCGGGGAAAAACCATTCAAGTGCAGTGAATGTGACAATAGTTTTTGCAGCTCTTCACCATTAAGGTATCATCTGCGAACACACACAGTAGAAAAACCATTCAAGTGCAGTGAGTGTGCAAAGAGCTTCAGTCGGTTATCAGACTTATAAAGTCATCAGCAAACACACACAGGGGAAAAACCCTATCATTGTAGTGAATGTGACCGTAGTTTTCGCGACTCTTCAGCTTTAAGGTATCATCAGCGAACACACACAGGGAAAAAACCATTCAAGTGCAGTGAATGTGCAAAGTGTTTTAGTCACTCATCAAACCTCCAAAAACATCAGCGAATACACACAGGGGAAAAACCATTCAAGTGCAACGAATGTGGGAAGAGCTTTAGTCAAATATCAGACCGAACACCGTCATCAGCGAGCACACACGGGGGAAAAACCTTATTATTGTAGTGAATGTGACAGTAGTTTTTGCGACTCTTCAACATTAAGGTATCATCAGGGAACGCACACAGGGAAAAAAACATTCAAGTGCAGTGAATGTGCAAAGTGCTTTAGTCACTTATCAAACCTCCAAAAACATCAACGAATACACACAGGGGAAAAACCATTCAAGTGCGGTGAATGTGCAAAGTGCTTTAGTCGGTTATCACACCTTTTAAAGACATCAGCGAACACACACGGGGAAAAAACATTCAAGTGCAATTAATATGTAAAGAGCTTTAGTCAGTTAATCAGACTTAAAAAGTCAGCAGCGAACACACACACGGGGGAAAACCCCTATCATTGTAGTGAATGTTACAGTAGTTTTTGCAGCTCTTCAGCATTAAGGTATCACCAGCGAACACACACAGTAGAAAAACCATTCAAGTGCAGTGAATTTGCAAAGTGCTTTAGTCGGTTATCACACCTTTCAAAGACATCAGCGAACACACACAGGGGAAAAACCATTCAAGTGCAGTGAATGTGCAAAGTGCCTTAGTCGGTTATCACACCTTCAAAGACATCAGCGAACACACACGGGGGAAAAAACATTCAAGTGCAATTAATATGTAAAGATCTTTAGTCAGGTAATCAGACTTAAAAAGTCAGCAGCGAACACACACACGGGGGAAAACCCCTATCATTGTAGTGAATGTTACAGTAGTTTTTGCAGCTCTTCAGCATTAAGGTATCACCAGCGAACACACGCAGTAGAAAAACCATTCAAGTGCAGTGAATGTGCAAAGTGCTTTAGTCACTTATCAAGCTTCCAAAAACATCAGCGAATACACACAGGGGGAAAACCATTCAAGTGCAGTGAATGTGCAAAGTGCTTTAGTCGGTTATCACACCTTCAAAGCCATCAGCGAACACACACCGGGGAAAAACCATTCAAGTGCAGTGAATGTGACAATAGTTTTTGCAGCTCTTCACCATTAAGGTATCATCTGCGAACACACACAGTAGAAAAACCATTCAAGTGCAGTGAGTGTGCAAAGAGCTTCAGTCGGTTATCAGACTTATAAAGTCATCAGCAAACACACACAGGGGAAAAACCCTATCATTGTAGTGAATGGGACCGTAGTTTTCGCGACTCTTCAGCTTTAAGGTATCATCAGCGAACACACACAGGGAAAAAACCATTCAAGTGCAGTGAATGTGCAAAGTGTTTTAGTCACTCATCAAACCTCCAAAAACATCAGCGAATACACACAGGGGAAAAACCATTCAAGTGCAACGAATGTGGGAAGAGCTTTAGTCAAATATCAGACCGAACACCGTCATCAGCGAGCACACACGGGGGAAAAACCTTATTATTGTAGTGAATGTGACAGTAGTTTTTGCGACTCTTCAACATTAAGGTATCATCAGGGAACGCACACAGGGAAAAAAACATTCAAGTGCAGTGAATGTGCAAAGTGCTTTAGTCACTTATCAAACCTCCAAAAACATCAACGAATACACACAGGGGAAAAACCATTCAAGTGCGGTGAATGTGCAAAGTGCTTTAGTCGGTTATCACACCTTTTAAAGACATCAGCGAACACACACGGGGAAAAACCATTCAAGTGCAATTAATATGTAAAGAGCTTTAGTCAGTTAATCAGACTTAAAAAGTCAGCAGCAAACACGCACGGGGGAAAAACCCTATCGTAGTGAATGTTACAGTAGTTTTTGCAGCTTTTCAGCATTAAGGTATCACCAGCGAACATACACAGTAGAAAAACAATTCAAGTGCAATGAATGTGGGAAGAGCTTTAGTCTATTATCAGACCTACAAACACATCAGCGAATACACACAAGGAAAAAACTATATGATTGCTGTGAATGTTTGAAGAGCTTTAGTCAGTTATCAACCCTACGAAAACATCAACAAACACACACAGGGGGAAAGCCACTCAAGTGCAATGAATGTGTCAACAATTAGAGCTACAAAGTCATCAGCGAACACACAGGAGGAAAACATAGAAGGGCACTAAAAAGTGAGAAGTGATTTTGTCAATTTTTGATCCCACACAGTCCTCAGTGAATACACTCCTTCATTTAACTCACATGGAAATAATCCTAGAGCTGCAGAGATACCGGAAAGAACTTAAGAACATCAAAAATAATATTGACCCTTGTAAATGTAAATGTAATTTGTACCTGTAAAGTGCACCAGTACCCCAACTGGGGTGTCCTGGCGCTGTAACGCATACCGCTGTGGAACCCTTCCTGGCTTTTCCCTGTGAAATGTCCACTCCTGGGCCCCCCCAAGGTGAAGCCAGGCATCCCAGCGCTGTTGGGGCTGTTGTGGAGATTAAGCAAGCTATTGCCCAAAGTTGCAGAGTGGGACCAATGATTCGAATAGGCACCGAGGCCAGACCTCTGCATCAGGGTCTGCCACTCTAACCATTGAGCCACACTTCTCCACTTCTGACCCTTCTGAGGACATAGAAAAGAGCAAAACAGTGCAGTTATTGTAAGAGGAATGAATTACGGAAAAAGATAACATTTAAATTATGTAGGACATTGAAATACCAGATGATAAAAGACCCAAATAGCAATAAAGAAGAAAAACAGATAACAGTATTTGCAGAATTATAAAAGTGTTTGCTTCCAGTGATTGTTCACTTCCGTACACATAGCAAAGTGACATTATGTACCAGGATACACAGTGGGAGACAAGCACAATGTGGATTAAAAGAAAAGAAACATTGTTGATTTTTATTTGGTGAAGAAGAGATACAAAGAAAAACATTCAATCGCACCTGATCACACTACCTGTAAAAGCAACACTGAACAATACTGGGACTAACTGGTATTTTCAGCTAACTTGTCGGATTAGTGATAAAACCTATAAACTCAAAACACCCAGAGTGGACATGTTGTCAGGGCTCTGGAGATGGAAGCTTCATTGGTAAAATGCATGTATTACTATTAACAAATGCCACTGCAGTATATGTAATGAAATAAAGCGAAGCACAGGTGTTCAAGAAATAACCTATTTTTAGATATAAAAGAGCATATACCTTGTTTTTCAGTAACGTTTGCTGTATCTTTTACACACTGTTATCGGTTGATGGTTCAGCTCGTGCCTCGCGCATTATTACTAAGTGCGACCAGTGGCTCCTCTCCGACTTGGCTCTCCCTATTCATTTTGTGACTTGCCAAACTCTACTTTGTATCAGAATTGAGCCATTGTAAGCAGTAGACTCTGTTTGAAGAATGTGGTGAAATAGCGAAATCCCACATCAAAAGCATATATGTGACAGGATAATCAGTTGCACTCCCAGCAATTCATCTTCCACACTTTATTGTCCCTTGTCCTCAAATGTTCTGAAGGATTTGTCGTATGAATGCCAGAAGTGGCAGTGGCATTCATGAAGCTAAAGCTAACAGGAGTGGGAGATAGAGAGGGAGAGAGATAAAGAGAGTGAGAGAGACAAAGAAAGGGGGAAAAAAAAGAACGAATTGGAAGTCAGTCAAGTCAATGAATTTATATAGCGCGCTACATACCCAGAGGGTCTCAAGGCGCTTGAGGGGGGGTGGGGAATTACTTCTCGAATATCCAGGTTGTAAGCTGCTTTCTGAATGCTAGGTGTGGCGAAGGTGCATGGAAAGTGAGTTCCAGTTTTTGGCCGCTCGGTAGGAAAATGATCTTCCTCCCATGGTGGTTTTGTTGACGCGGGGAACAGTAGCGAGGGCTTGGTTGGAAGAGCGCAGCTGGCGGGGGGGGGGGTGGGCGGGGGGGTGTAGAAGGAAAGACGTGAATTGAGGCATTCGGGTCCAAGTTCGTAGAGAGCTTTGTGTGCGTGGGTGAGGAGGCGGAAAGTTATTCTCTTATTGACGGGGAGCCAGTGGAGGTTTTTCAGGTGACCAGAAATGTGTTCTTTACGCGGGATGTCTAATATGAGTCTGGCTGATGCGTTCTGGATGCGTTGGAGTTTTTTCTGAAGTTTTGCGGTGGTACCGGCGTAAAGGGTGTTTCCGTAGTCAAGGCGGCTTGTAACCAGTGCGTGGGTGACCGTTTTTCTAGTTTCGGTGGGGATCCAGCGAAATGTTTTTTTGAGCATGCGAAGAATGTTGAAGCAAGATGAGGAGACGGCGTTGACTTGTCTGGTCATCGAGAGTGAGGAATCCAGGATGACGCCTAGGTTCCGTGCGTGATCCGTTGGGATGGGTGCTTTTCCAAGGGCTTCTGGCCACCAAGAGTAGTCCCAGGCGGAGGGGGAGGTACCTAAGAGAAGGACTTCTGTTTTGTCTGAATTCAGTTTCAGACGGCTATGCTTCATCCATTCGGCTACCTCTTTCATTCCTTCATGTAGGTTGGTTTTGGCGATGTTTGGGTCTTTGGTGAGTGAGAGGATCAGTTGAGTGTCATCAGCGTAGGAGATGATGTTGAGGTTGTGTTGGCGTGCGATGGTCGTGAGGGGGCTCATGTATACGTTGAAGAGGGTGGGGCTGAGTGAAGATCCTTGTGGCACGCCGCAGATGACTTCAGTGGCCTCTGACTTGAATGGTGGGAGGCGTACTCTCTGAGTTCTTCCGGCAAGGAAAGAAGTGATCCATTCCAGTGCTTTTCCTTGGATTCCGATGTTTCTAAGTCGTTGTAACAGGGTGTTATGACAGACTGTGTCGAAGGCTGCGGAGAGGTCGAGGAGGATGAGGGCGACTGTGTCTCCATTGTCCAGTAGAGTTCGGATGTCGTCTGTTGCTGCGATGAGTGCGGTCTCAGTACTGTGTTTGGCTCGGAAGCCGGACTGTGAGGAGTCGAGGGATTTGTTGGCTTCGAGGAAGGCGGCGAGCTGGTTGTTGACAGCGTTCTCGATGACTTTGGCCGGGAATGGGAGGAGCGAGATGGGGCGGTAGTTTTTGAGTTCGGTGGGGTCAGCTGTGGGTTTTTTCAGAAGGGCGCTGAGTTCGGTGTGTTTCCAGCTTTCTGGGAAGGTGCCGGATTTGAGGGAGCAGTTGATGACGTCTCGGAGGTGTGGTGCTATGATGGAGTCTGTTTTGTTGAAGATGTGGTGAGGGCAAGGGTCTGAGGGGGATCCTGAATGGATGGAGTTCATCAGGCGAATGGTGTCCTCAGTGGAGATTGGGTTCCAGTCATTAAGGATGTTCAAGGGGGGTGAAGGTACGGCAGAGGGTTTGGTGGGTTGGTCTTCGGGTTGGTTGTTGAAGCTGTTGTGGATGTCTGCGATTTTGTCGTGGAAGAACGAAGCTAGTGAGTCGCAAAGGGTTTGAGAGGGGGTGATGTCGTTGGAGTTGGCAATGGGGTTGGTAAACTCTTTGACGATGTTGAATAGTTCCTTGCTGTTGTGGGCGTTTTTGTCTAGTCTGTCTTTGAATGCGGTTTTCTTGGCAGTCCGGATCAATTGGTGGTGTATGCGGGAGGCGTTTTTGAAGGCGTCCCTGGTGTTGGTGTTTGGGTCTTTTTTCCAGGTCTTCTCAAGGGAGCGACAGAGTTTCTTGGATTTCTTAAGATCATCGTTGAACTAGGGGGCGTTTTTGCTGCCTAGTTTGATTTGACGTTTTTTCAAAGGTGCTAGGTTGTCGGCAGTGTCGGTTAGCCATTGTGTGAGGTTGATGGCTGCTTGGTTGGGGTTCGATGAGTGGGCAGGGGGGTTTTGAAGAAGCGATGTGGAGACCTGGTCGATGGTGATTTTGTTCCAATTTCTTTGCAGAGTAGGTTGAGGATGGTTGTGGGATGTGGTCTTTTTGTAGACAAAGTGAACGCAGCTGTGGTCCGTCCATTGGAGAACTGCGGTGTGACTGAAGGAAATATGTTTGCTGGAGGTGAGGATAGGGTCGAGAGTGTGTCCTGCGCGGTGTGTGGGGGTATTAACAAGTTGTTTGAGTCCTAGGTTGGCGAGATTGTCCAGAAGGGTGGTGGTGTTGTTGCTCTTTTCCAGGTGAAAATTGAGGTCTCCCAATAGGATGTAGTCCTCGGAGGAGAGGGCGTGTTGGGTGATAAAGTCAGTGAGTAAGTAAGTAAAATATCTTTATTCGATTGTTTACATATAACAATCATAAAAGTACATTTCAAAGACATTTGACACACAATAAAATTTATACGAGAAAATGTTTGTTACCACATAAACACGAGCACAAGCGAAATTACAAATTTGTGATTTAAAAGCAATAAAAATACAATATTAATTTAAAAAGATTCATATCAGTAGCAAAATTAATTAACCTTCCATGCTTTTCCTATGTTTAAATGCAAGTTTTAAAAAACTACATAAAAACAGGGTACAGTCGCTATTTAGCATTTGAAGGTAATAAAGTGCTGGTCTGAATTGTGCAAAATGGAGCCGTTGTAGTAAAGGTTTTAAAAACAAGTTACGAGGGACTGTATAATATGAGCAGAAAAATCAAAAGTGTGCCAGGTCTTGTGGAGACTTATTGTCGCAGCCACAAGCTGGCAACACTTGTCCTCTATGTGCCCCACTTGGTACAGCTAGCAAAAGATGGAACATATCAAATCGGAACCTTGTCAGCAAAAAGCGTTCGTAACCCGACAAAGGCCAGACTAAATAAGGTTCTATTTGAAGGCTCGTTTTTGTGAGAGCGTGCAATCTCACACTATTTTTCTCATACTCTCTCTCCTCCCTTGCCAAGTACCTAGTTGCCATAAAAGTGTTCTTCACATAAATTACATCAGATTTAGTTATTTTCTCAGGGGCTAGAAAAAGATCCGGCCGGCCTAATTCAGAGAGACATCTTCTGACATATTTTATCCACGGGATCTTATACTTCCCTTCCCACTCTAATGCTTCTTGCAGGATGTTTCTAGTGAGGGGTATATCTAGATTTAGCCAGCTATTTAGCCAGCATAGCAAGGGATTTACAGCTATCCTGTCACTTAAATAGGACATACCTAGTTCCGCGTGAACAGAGAAGTTTGCCGTACCCCTGGGGAGCCTTAAAACTTGCTTTAAAAAATTATTTTCAGTGACCTCAAGGGCATCTAGGGGTTCGGATCCCCATATTTCACTCCCATAGCACGCAACTGCAATGCTTTTGGCTTGATATAACTTCAAAACAGCGGCCACTGGGCTATTACCCATTTTCTTTGCAAAATCCATTATAGCTGCGTTTACACGCACTACCTCGCCCTTTTTCTTTTGTATTGCAGGTGCCCAAGTTAATTTATGGTCAAAAAGGACACCAAGATACGAAAAGGTCCTGGTTGTCGGTATTTTTTCGCCATTTACAGAATGGGGGTAACTTTTTTTTGGACCTGAGCCAGTCATCATAATAAAAGATTTCGAATTGTTAATGCTCAGGCCACAGGAGTTCATAAATGCGAAAAAAGAATCTAGCCGAGTTTGAAGGCCAATCGCCGTTCTGGAGATTAGGACGGCGTCGTCCGCATATAGCAAGACGGGCACGCCCTTCCTCCCTATGTATGGGTAATCTGTACCAGTTTTTAATAGATGCTCCTCCAGTTCATTGATGTAAAGATTAAAAAGAAACGGGGCTAAGATGCACCCTTGTCTAACCCCCCGGTTTATCCTAAAGTCCCTGGTTACTTTCATATCTTGTGTAAAGCGGACATTTGCTCTAGTGTCCGAGTGGAGATCCGCTAAAAAGTTAATGAGGTTTTGCTCCACACCCATTTTTTGCAAGACCTCCCAGAGCCTACCTCTATCAACGCAATCGAAGGCGGATGATAAATCCATAAAGGCCATGTAGATGGACCCTTTTCTTGCCATGGTGTATTTGCCATTTATTAAGTACAGGTTCAGACATTGAGCTATCGTGGAGTGACCTGGTCTGAACCCGTATTGGATTGGCGACAGAATGTTTTTTTCAGTGATGTCTTCAGTGAATTGTGCACGGGGTCCTGGTGGCCTGTATAGGAGTGTGCCTCTGAGTGTGGTCTTGGGGTCGGTGTGGATCTGGAAGTGAAGGTGTTCGGCGCTAGAGAGGTTGTCGTCTGAGCTGGTTGAGATGCGGATGGAGTTCTTATGGACGATGGCGATGCCTCCTCCTGTTTGTTTGGGGCGATCTTTTCGGATGATCTTGTAGCCTTCCGGGATGGCTATGGTGATGTCTGGGGCCGAAGAGGCGTTCATCCATGTTTCTGTTAGGAAGGCGACGTCTGGAGAGATGGTGTCTAGTAGATTCCAAAGGTTGATGGCGTGGCTGTGGACCGATCGGGTGTTCAGTAGGAAGCATTTAAGGTGGTTGGCGTCAGATCTATGTTTGGTGTTAGTGGATGCGGAATTGGTTTTTGTGCCGTCAAACTTGCAGGAGATGCATGTGAAGGGTCCATGGGTGTGTCCAGGTGAGGCTTGGGCGCAGTTGGGGAGTCGGCCAGGATTAAGTGCTAGGAGGGTGGCTGAGTCGAATGTAATGCCGGTGGGCAGGGCATTGCGTGGACCAGGGGGTCTGGCGCTCGGCGCGGTCCAGGCGCAGACGGGCGTAGACGGGCTTACCTTTGGCGCACCTTCGGCGCGGCCATAGCGCGTGGACGCTGCGCGTTGGGACATCTGCTTTAAATGGATAGTGGAGGGGGCGGAGCGTGGGAGGGTCAGCTGGGAGGAGTTAGCCGGGAGGGTATGCGGGGCAAGGGAGTAGACAACAACCTGGATACAAAATGGAGTTAGAAAGTGAAACTTGGGCAGCCTTTGGTCAGTGCAAAGCTAAATAACAATAGTGCACACAATTGAGGCAGCAGAAAAAGATGCAGATTATAAAAGGCGGCAGTCACACGAAGTATTACCAAAATGCTAGCTTAGTGTGAGGTACGGCGCTATGAGTCAACAAAGCGCTATGTGAATTTGCTAATCCTGTCGTGCGCGATGTTTAACAATGCAAAATTACTTGGGCGCTGTGATTAAATGTCGAGCGCGATGTTAACAGTGCTATTCCAATGGAGTCCGATGTTATTAGTTCCTTATAAATGACGCGCGATATTTAAAGGGCTAAATTACACGAGCGCGAAGTCGGAAGCAGCTATTTAAACAAGCGCGTTGACACAGATGCAAGTGCGAGCAAGCGTGCTGCTACGATACCAGCCAGATGATTTTGCAGCAGAATTCTTTGCCAGGGAGCGTGGGGGGGAGCGACCGTCTCGGATGAGATCCAGGTGGTCACGGTACGTTATTTGTACTCATCTAAAAATAGAAGAAGCAGCCAAATACATGCCAATGTGTGACATCACCAGGGAAATGGGCTGAACACCTGTGAATTTAATGTTTATTTTTAATACCTATAGACCCATGTCATGCCAATAAACAGGGCACAAGTAAGGAAAATAGTGAAGGAGCCCATTATCATATGCAAATCACAGTGACGTCACATGTAGTGACATCACAAGAAGTGATGTCAGGCCCTTATAATAATTTTCACGTGAAAGGTTGACGGCCTGTTTTAAAAACATGAAACAAAATAATGTAAAAATAAGTTTTTGGTTTCAGTTTTTATACATCATGTGTTTTGCCCACTATTAGTTTGTAACTAAACTCGAAAAATGACTGAAAGTGTAAATATTTTTAAACAGATATGTGGAACTTGGAAATTACATTTTTAAACAGTTTTCAGCAAATAAATGAAATGTGCTTTTAATTTGCGTTTGTTTCCTGACGTTATTCTTTATACAGCCCCTAAGCCCCAAAGTGTTTCACATTTACAATGTATTAAGCAATAGAAGGACTAATTGTGTCAAGTTCTCTGTTCCTCTCTTGCGCCACTCACACAAACAAACACTCAGAGGCCTGTGTCTGCAGTGCTGGGGCACAAAGTAACAATTACCAGTTGCAGGCTAAGGAGCTATGTGGAACTGAGTCCTGTTTCTAGATAATAGTCGGGGGACCCCTTCAAACTGTGGCTACCCCCGACTTGTGCCGTGCTGATAAAGCAATAGTGAATTTGAGTAATTTATGATGAATTGAAATGAGAGAAAGAGAAGAAGAGAGCGACGTGCAGGATATATTAAAGAAAATGAAAAAAGAGACACAAGACTTTACCCTGTTCTGTGTACTAGCACTTTACGTACAATCATTTCCTGCCTGCACAGAGATAACGGACCTCATACCTGCCAGAGGGAATCCTGAGACACCGGCACTGCTGCTTGCAGCGCTGCTCCACCGCTGCCTGTCATCCCCCCGCCGCAGCCTCACTCCAACAGCGCTGCCGCAGTGTGGGGGAGACAGAGAAAAAACCACAACTCCCAGAGGCCTCCGCGACCGGAAGTCGCGTCGAGGCGAAGCGCGCCAGGAGGCGCTATAAATCGGCACTCACCTGCTGAGGAGCGGGTGCTCGTACAATCATTTCCTGCCTGCACAGAGATAACGGACCTCATACCTGCCAGAGGGAATCCTGAGACACCGGCACTGCTGCCTGCGGCGCTGCTCCACCGCTGCCTGTCATCCCCCCGCCGCAGCCTCACTCCAACAGCGCTGCCGCAGTGTGGGGGAGACAGAGAAAAAACCACAACTCCCAGAGGCCTCCGCAACCGGAAGTCGCGTCGAGGCGGAGCGCGCCAGGAGGCGCTATAAATCGGCACTTACCTGCTGAGGAGCGGGTGCTCGTACAATCATTTCCTGCCTGCACAGAGATAACGGACCTCATACCTGCCAGAGGGAATCCTGAGACACCGGCACTGCTGCCTGCGGCGCTGCTCCACCGCTGCCTGTCATCCCCCTGCCGCAGCCTCACTCCAACAGCGCTGCCGCAGTGTGGGGGAGACAGAGAAAAAACCACAACTCCCAGAGGCCTCTGCAACCGGAAGTCGCGTCGAGGCGGAGCGCGCCAGGAGGCGCTATAAATCGGCACTCACCTCCCGCGTCGCGGGAGCGCGCGGGATCGTGCCGGGCTAAGCCCGGGCAAAGGGCGGGCCCTCTGTGGCCCTCAGAGGCCTGAAGCGGCCGGGACGGGCCACCCCCTTAACATCTCCTTATAAGACATCCTGTCATAAGGTAATCTGCTTACTAGACATACGGTACATAGTTATATATCTATAATTCAAGGATGTCCAAAGTTAAGAAAACTCCGATGGCAACGAGATCCACAACAAGATCAAATTCTGTGAGCACACCGCGACCTATCATAACTGCCATAGACCTCATGTAACAAAAAACTATTAATGTAGTGGCGGATGCCATCCAGGACACAGAGCGACAACTTTCCTTGACCCCAGATTTGTGTTTTCCAAACCTGTCATTGCACACTACTGATAACATAAATCAATTGGATGCCACAATTAATTACCAGGAATCTTTATTAATGCAGTCATTCACAGAACTTCCAGGGTCGCATATGAAGGGCAATACCTCGAAATCCCTGTTTACACGCCCTGCAGGGAATACAATGGAGAGTAGTCCTCTGGTGTCAACTAGCCTTGATAACATCATAAGCTGCCTGCACACATCGTCCTTAGAACTAGATGTTCAATTAGTGGAGGATCAAATACCTGACACTCAACTGACCCCGGTAATAACTCAAGATCCAATAAGTAAAACTCAGCATCATAAGAAAAAACGAAAAACAAAACATTTGTCGAGAAAAACTCATTGTTCAATAGTTAAACCGAAACAATCAATCAAAGATATGTGGCAAAAATCTAGACAGGTGAAACCTTCTACAGTAACCACAACTGGGATTTCTTTGACATCCAACCAAGCCTCGGATACACTCCGATATGAGAAGAATAATACTGAAAGTATTTTGGTTGAAGATCAGACGAGGCAAATAGATCAAATATCGATAATGAAAATATCCCTCCTGAGTGAAATAGAATCTATGGTTAAATCTCTCCTACAGCCTATTAGTAATCGAGTTATCAACATAGAGAAGGCTTTAGGCAAATTTGAGAGAGCACAAAATGAAGTATCCACTAACATTCTCAAAATGCTAAACACGCCTATTTCTAATTCTACTTTCGTCCCAGCAAGCAAAACTCTTAAAGTTACTAACACTAAAATCATGAAAACCACTAAAGAAGCTACAAAAGGTACTGTTACACAGACATCATCTCAGCGACAGGGATCTCCAGCCACATCTAACTCAGTAATAACTACACAAGTAGTGTCCAATCCATCGCAGGCAATAGCCTTACCTGTGATTAATATACAACCTATACAGGAACGTGATGAAACCGATGACAGTGAATGGGCTGCTGAGGGTTCTCCATCAGAATCAGCTACAGCAAAAGTGGAATCAATGAGGCACCCTACATCATTAACGCCGAATATTCCCATCAAGACAACAGGGACAAATCAGCCTAAACCGATGATAGTAAAAAGACCTATCCACATAAACCTTCCACCTGAATCTAACGCACATACAATTGTCATGATTGGGGTTCCCAAACTGGCAGAAAACAGTGGGGAGACTTATGTGGAACTAAAAAATAAGGTTATGCAATGGTTAACAACACACAGGCCACTTCCCTCTCATATAAACGGGACTATATCCCAAGTGAAGAGAGTAGATTGGGTGGGCTCTCGATTTAAATCAACAGAGGGTGATTGTATTGTAGTTAATTTTAAAGACAGAGGAGTGACGAAATTTATCATTAACTGGAGGAGTCCGTCAACGAATAGCCTGATTCGTACTATGGGTTTAAGCTACTTTTACCCCCATAACACAAACGGGCAAAGTAAAAATTTCCAACTAAACTATGACCATGAGGGGTCTTTGGAGCCCCAAGCCCATCTTCAATCATGGGCACCCCCTCTCGCCCCTAGTCAGAGGATGACCTTAGATTTTGAACATCGAAGACATGCACAACCATGGGAAGGTAGACTAATTAATCATCCACCTCCAATAGCGTACGAGAGAATGGGACCCGTATAATACACGCATAAACGAGATCATGCATATCCCTATCTATTTCAAAATCAATATGAGGTTCCGACATCAAATAGATATGATGCCTTGTATTCCTATGACTATTTGGATGAGGTGGATTGACTGACATCCGTCTCGCCCCCTAGTAATTTACTTGACTTGTCAAACTGCATGGAACGAGTTAATATCATAAGCACTGATAATCTAAGAAGCACTTTTGACCTTGCAAGAGTGGGACCGGTCATTAATTCAATAGAGCCTGTAACACCCTCCCTTGAGAATCTCCCCCCACAAGTAGCACCTACTCTTTTCACTCTTGAATTAGGTAGCTCTTCTCCTACTATAGCTCTTAACCCGTTACACAGTATTAGCAACCAACCAGCAGCTGCAACGAGCCGACCTACTCAAAATCCACACCTATCTCCTAACACGACTTATGAGCCACTGAAAGATCACGATGTATTTAACACTATAAAAATTCTCTCGTGGAACATCGCAGGATTGGCCGCAAAAGTAAAAGACCAGACGTGGATGAAATTTATTAGGAAATTTGCTATACTGTGTTTCCAGGAAACATGGCTTACAGATAATAGTGTCTCCATTGAGGGGTTTCAGAGCTTCTTTGTCCCGGCAATTCCATCGCCTAGTGGCAGATCAAAGGGGGATCTGGCAACATTTATCAGCCTTTCCCTCATTCTCAAGGTTAACACCAAGAAACTGGAAAACAGGAACATCCAGGTCTTGGAGCTAAGGAAGGGTAAAAAAGCACTAACCGTAGTTAACTTTTATAATTCAGTAACACCATCAGGAGAGTGCAACATCATCAAGCTCCACAACTATTTGCGAGATGAATTAGCAAAATTGCCACGGAATAAGATAATCATCGGTGATTTCAACGCACATATCTGTGGAAATCCGACTGAGACAACCTTGGACTCCTTGGGATGTGGGAATAAGTCGGGACTTCATTTTGCTCATTGCCCGCGAGGTACTAATGTCAATAAGCTAATAGATGACCTGAATCTGAGCATCGCTATGTCCCTGAAAGATGACTCCTTCATCTATGAAGTACCAACTTATAAAGGCTCTGAGCACGGCTCTTTCATAGACCATATTCTTCTTTCTGTTGACTTGGTAAACTTAGTTTCAAATTTTAATATACATGAAAGCATTTTTAGCGACCACAACCCAATCACAATTGAACTAGGAGAGGGTCTTTTTGAACTACGGAAAAACCGTAGAGATATGGGTACTTCAAAGTTGATCAACGGAAATCGTCGTTTGAAATGGTCCATGATAAACAGTGACACCTTGTATAAGTCTGTAAAAGCAAGTTGCAATCTGGAACTGAATATTTGTGCCTCTGAGTCTACCCCACCTGAAACTATTCTATCTGCTTTTGCTACTATCCTTCAAAGGATTGACAAACTGCTATCTGTTCCAATAAAAGGTCCAAATGTTTGCCAGCCTAGATGGTTTGACCACGCTTGTTCAGCAGCTAATCGAAATTTGAAAATGGCTCTCAAGAAAAAGCCAAGGGATACCGCTTACATCAAAATCTTGCGATTCTAATATAAATCAACCTTGGCATCCCGCAAAAAGGATATAAAAGCGAATATTTGGGAGTCTTTGCTCGATCCCTCAATCTTGAGAAATAGCTCTAAGTTTTGGAACATAATCAATAAACCGCTGTTTGATGACCCTAATGCTGTCAGTATTGGAACCAACATACCTGAGAATGAGTGGGTTTCTCATTTTAGTATAATTTTCATGAGCTTTGATCCGGTGACGATACAAGAAATTAAATTTCCAGAGGAAGCATCCCTGCAATTCACAGTCAAAGAAGTCGAAAAGGGGATCCGTGATTTAACCAGTAATAAGGCCCCGGGCCCAGACGGCCTTCCCCCGGATCTATACAAATCAAACATCTCATTTTGGGCCCCAATTCTTACTGCGGTTGTCAATGCTGCTGTTGCAATCGGGAGTCCAAAATCCTGGGGGGTTTCAACTATAGTACCCGTTTACAAGAAGGGTGACAGAAGTAACGCAGCATGTTACAGGCCCATCTCCCTGATAAACTCAGTTGCCAACGTAGTGGAAGGAATAATTTTAAATAGGCTGACCACGTGGGCTAAAAATAACAATGTAATGTCACCCGTTCAATACGGGTTCAGGCCAGGGCACTCAACAATAACTCAATGCCTGAATCTATACCTAATCTCTGGCAAGTATACCCTGGCCAGAAATGGATCTTTATATATGGCCTTTATGGACCTTTCATCGGCCTTTGATTGTGTTGATAGAAATAAGCTCTGGGACGTTTTACTCAAAATGGGGGTCGAGAAGAACTTGATTAACTTTTTAGCTGATCTTCATAGTGGCACGCGAGCAAATGTTCGCTATACCAAAGACTTGAAAGTTACTAGAGACTTTAAGATAAATCAGGGGGTTAGGCAGGGCTGTATTTTAGCGCCATTTCTTTTTAATTTATATATTAATGGACTCGAGGAGCATCTTTTAAAAACAAAAACTGACTACCCATACATAGGGAGAAAGGGCGTACCTGTTCTGCTTTATGCAGACGACGCCGTCCTATCTCCAGGACTGCACTGGGCCTTCAAATATTTCTTGACTCTTTCTTCCAATTTATGAAATCACAGGGCCTAAGCATTAATAATACTAAATCATTTGTTATGAAGTTAGGATCTGGTTCAAAAAAGTCTTATCCCTTCTCTGTTAATGGGGAAAAAATACCAATAACAAAGACTTTTTCATACCTAGGTGTGCTGTTTGATCATAAACTCACATGGGGTCCTGCAGTAAGGAAGAAAAAGGGAGAAACAGCAAGGACTAATGCTGCAATAGCTGACTTTGCACGTAAAATCGGAAACACACCAGTGGTTGCTTTGATGAAATTGTACCAAGCTAAAAGCATATCTGTAGCCTGTTACGGGAGTGAAATTTGGGGTTTTGTCCCTGCGGGCGACCTGGTAACAACTGAAAACAACTTCCTAAAACAGGTATTATGTCTACCTAAAGGCACAGCCAATTTCTCCATTCACGAGGAATTGGGTATGCCTTACTTGGGGGACAAGATTGCTGTAAACCCCTTGTTGTGCTGGTTAAACTGTTGGACGAATGATGACATACCTTTTACCAAAAATATCCTTCTTGAAGCACTAACCTGGGAAGGAAAACTTAAGATACCCTGGTTAAAATACATCAAAAACTGTCTTCATGAACTGGGTCGTTTGGAACTTTTCCTAGCACCGCAGCAAGTATCTAAACACGATGTTACTTATGTAAAGGACACCTTTCTGTTGAATCGACAGCTTGCTAGGGAAGAGTCAGAGCTTAAAAAAGGTAGTGTGAGGAGGCATATTTTAACAAAATCGTGTATGCTAATTGAACCCTACCTATCCTGGTCCATCTCTAGACATGAACGCTTCTTGTTGTCTAGGTTTCGCTTTGACTTATTTCACTTGTTGCTAGCAGTGCCTAGTGGGGCCCATAGGGGACAAGTGTTGCCAGCTTGCGGCTGCGACAGTAAGTCTCCGCAAGACCTGGCTCACTTTTTATTTATATGCTCCTACTATATGATACCTCGAAAACTGTTTTTAAAACCCCTTTTTAAACAATTGAATTATGTACAAATAAGGCCAGCACTGCTTTATCTCCAAATGCTACATTGTGAAAGCACTTTGTTTCTATGTAACTTTCTAAAAACAGCCCTGAAATTTAGAAAAAGCTCTTTGAATCATCCGTCCCCTGGAAATATGTTTTAGATAAACAGTATATTTATATTTGTTTTAGAGACTATATGATCTTGTGCGCTTTCTCGCTCCTGATGAAATGTTTTTATAGTGTCATGTATGTATATGTTTTTTACTGTACTTTTATGACTGTAATGCATACAGTCGAATAAAGGAATTTTGAATTGAATTGAGTAATTTATGATGAATTGAAATGAGAGAAAGAGAAGAACAGAGCAAGGTGCAGGATATATTAAAGAAAATGAAAAAAAGAGACACAAGACTTTACCCTGTTCTGTGTACTAGCACTTTACGTAAACAAGTTGTGCTGTGCGTTGTGAACAGGCTGTCACCCCCTTTGTATGTAAATGAGCTTCTGTGACCAGACACCCCAGGCTCCCATCTCTTCTAGCGCGGATGATAATGTGAGCACTGTAAGGTAATCACAAACTAGGGCTAAATTGAGAAACAATTGGCTTCCAGGTCACACAGCTGTTGTTATGTAGTTCTTTATTAATTGTTTTTCATTTACTTTAATTTGCAGCATTCCTCCAGGTTACTTTTTCTCAGTATTACACTTCAGGTCGCTCATTTGTAGGCATGGGTTTTGTCCTCCCACTGGTCTAGGACGGGCCTTCTCAATGTAGAAGGCACTGTAATAGGAATAATAAATCAGACATATATGAAATTGTATGTAAACAAATGTGTGCCTTTCAGTTATCAGGCACCACCAGACTCACATCTACACATGTAATTGAGTACCAGACTAATGTGACTCCTCCCTGCATGAATATGTGCCATCAATATTCGGGCTGATGGTTCCACTGGTGCGCACAGCAAATACAGTTTCTGGGATTGCGCATTGGCCTAAATTTTAATTGCTGAAGTTTCACGCAGTTTCGCTGATACGCACAGCGTATAAGGCTTGTGGATATTGCGCACTGTAAGCAGATCACTGAAGTTCACCCTTAAGTAGTAACTAAGTCAAAACATAGCACGTACATCATACAAAATGTCACTGCCCCTCCCTTCTTGTTGACATCTCCAGCAGTTCCTTCTCTCTCGTGGCTGAAGTGAAGAAGGTTTTCACACATTATGCTTGTGTCTGTGGCACTTCCTTCAGCGCAGAGAGGAAAGCCTCATTATTAATGCATTGTGTGGGCTCTGAGGGACAAGAATTCTTTGAACACCTTCCTGAACTCTCTGATAGTGACTCTGCCATTCTTAATGAATACGAAATCTGCTTCAAAAAGTTGGACTTGCACCACTTCCCCAAAGTGAGTACTGTCCTTGAACGATATCACTTTGGGAGAAGGATGCAAAGGCAGGATGAGTCGGTCAAACAGTACATGACTACCTTGCGCAAATTGGCTTCCACGTGCAATTTTGGTGCAGCTTAGAGGAGCGGTTAAGATATCAGTTCATGTTGGGATGCACCCTCGACAAAACGAGAGACGCCCGGTGGCAAGAAGAAAAGCCATTGCTTCAAGAAGTGCTGACCATAGCCAAAAGTCACTAGCATTCAAGAGCGTGTGTTGATATTATACGCACAGACAGTTCAGGTGAAAAAAGGAGTACATTGATGTCAAGGTGCTGGTGGATAGATTCGTTGAACCCAAATTGAGCACCACTTCAAAGCCCTTTAACACAAAGAATTTTCAGGTGAAGTGCTTCAGGTGTGGCAACCCTGGCCATATGGCCAACTTTAAAGACCGCCCAGGCTGGAAGGCCATGTGAAAAACTTGTGCGAGAAAAAGTCACGTCTCAAAAAGCTGCAGAAAGGGTAACAGGCATAAAAAAGTCATGGAAGTTGAATATTATGAAGAAGAATTGGAAGGAATCAATATTCTCCCATTCACAGGGAATGCTAGTGATGGCCCTCAGGAGCTAGTTTTGATCAATGATGCTCCAATGAGCATGCTGTTCGACTCTGGGGCCAAGATAACTCTAGTCCCAAAAACATTTTATGAGCGTAATTTGCTGGGCGAAGTCACCCTGTTGAAGCCAGACATTAGACCAATAGGTGACTATTGAGTTGCTGGGTTATTTCTGGGGCACAATTGACTTCAAAGGGAGAGCCATGCCTGTTAAAACCTATGTCTTGATGAAAGGGGATTCGCTCATAAGTTGGTTCCATCAGCATGATCTACATATCTGCCTTGATCACGATGAGATCTGTCTGCGTAAAATAATTACTACCAGTTGGGGTTGTTAGTAATGCTAATCGAAACTGGATCAAGGAATTCCCTGAGGTCTTAGCTGGTGAGCTGGGTGTGTCTCAAAAGCTATGTACATCGGATAAAGGTCAAATCTAATGCTGTTCCAAAAACTGCTAAGGTTAGGAATGCACCTCTGTTAGCAATGGAGTGCATGAAAGTTGAATTAGACAATCTCTTAGCCAAGTGCATCATTCAAGAAGTTGAAGCAACGGAGTGGGTCCCTCCTGTTATTATGGCCCGCAAGCCAATGGGGAAGCCAGGCTCTGTGTCGGCTCGAGGGAGCTCAACAAAGCAGTTATTGTTGATCATTACCCTTTACCCAACATAACTAAAATGCTGGATTCTCTTGAGGGGGCAAGGCATTTTTCATCCTTGGACTTGACCTCCGCCTATCACCAGGCCGGGCTTCAATCAATCAATCAATCATAGCATTTGTAAAGTGCAGTACATACCTGTGAGGGTCTCAAGGCGCTAGAGGGGGTGTGCTGCTACTGTTCGAAGAGCCATGTCTTGAGGAGTCTTCCGAAGTGTAGAAGGTCTTCGGTCTGCCGTAGGCGGATGGGGAGGGTGTTCCACATCTTGGCGGCGAGTTCGGAGAATGATCTGCCATCGGCGGTCATTCTTCAAATGCAGGGGACAGTGGTGAGGGCGTGGTCTGCGGAGCGGAGCTGGTGGGCGGGATTTTAAAGGCTGAGTCGTCTGTTGAGGTACGCTGGTTCGGTGCCGTGGAGGCCTTGTGTGAGTGGGTGAGGAGCTTGAAGGTTAAAAGTGGGAATGGTTTTTAGATGTCAATCTTGAAATGGGCGCACTGCCTGTATGGAAGCACTAATGTGCAGTAGTTTGTGGTGCAACTGGGTGAGTGGAAAACCATGTAACCACCCAATGGTGATGCCAGCGAGCTGACAGGACCTAACAATTACTACAAAGACGTACCCTATGCACACACTATAAATTTCTGTAGACGTAGGTCAATGTATACATTCTTCATAGTTGTAAAAACATGCAGAGAAACAGTTGGAGTGAACAATAATAGGAAATGAATATAATGACAAGGGAGAATCCTTGTGTCCTCTTTTAATTTTCAAGGCTTAACAACAGCCAGCCGACACGCTTTTCATCGCATCACGCGAATCTTCAGGGCTGGAAATAACACAGAAAAAACTTGTTGTGGACAGTATACATATACAGTAAGATGGAATACAACTTGAGTATACCGTGACCGGCGGTGAAGACAAGTATCAAGCAATTTTGTAACGTGACTGCGTCGAGGATCCTGAGATGGTATGTGGAAGACATCTTATTGTGCGATGCACAAGAAGGGAAGATTTCAAAACCCGTGATCATGCTGAACTATCAACGTCTTGAATCATATTTCTAGCTTTACGTTACCATAACAGCAACTTGTGCTAAAAAAAGGTATCATGCAAGTGTGCACACCCGCAAAGATGCAGTGGGCATGTGTGCAGTAATCAGTGAGTCTGTGGTGAAATCATTCTTATGTGACACTCGGCACTCTTATTCGTGACCTAAGTGACATGCGTGAATATCGTAGTCAGTGAAACGCTACAGTGCAATCCAACACATACCTCTAGGTAGCTGTGTTTGAGCAAATAGGTCTGTATAAATGTAAGAGAAGAAGAAAACGACAAGATAGAAGGAAAAGGGAAAAAAAGAGAAAAGGGGAGGGGAAGAAAGATATGGACGAAGTCATTAGCTGAGGGTTGGTATAAACTCTGCTATAAGAATAAGATGTATGTAGTTTGAAACACAGGGCCTGACGAGACTATTTCTCAGCAAGGCACAGTAGGTAAAGTTGAAGCTCACCGCTCTGCCGGTGATACTTCCGACCCGGTGGGGCCCCAGATCATCTGATGCTCCAATTTCGAATATAGAAAGTGGACTAGAGCAAAGTAGAGAACGAATATGGAAATTAGGAAAAAATTCTAAATAAATTAAAGTCATGCTGATCTCTCTCGGGGGATTGATCTGGGTAATTACCACCCAATAAAGATAGAAGAACTTGATTTTATTTATGCTTGTAGTCTATAAGCGTGAGTATATTTAAGGGGGTCAGCTTAAAATTCATGGATATTCCTGCATTGCGTGGCATGCTAGTATTTTAAAAATCTATCATGTCAGAGACAAGTGAACTGGTATGGGGCCATATCTGGGAAGAGATTCCTAATAGTTCTGAACTTCCTTTGACATAGTAATTTAACTAAATGGGTAAAGAAAACAAATCCAAAGTATTTATATGGACAGTACTACCCTCTGAATCCTCTGCATGCACAGTGCTCATGATAGATTTTTAAAATACTGGATATGAATTGACTTTGTTTACACAGCATATTACTACTTTGAACCCAGCCACGTTACTACCTCTCCCGTTGGAAGAAAAGGACAATTACGTCCATGATTGTTTGTTTCAGACTGAGGAGGAAACAAAGGGATGGGTAGACCTGACTGACGTTCCCTTATCTGAATCCCAAGGGGAACTGTATGTTGATAGCTCGTGCTTCAAGCTGCCAGATGGTACCACTACTGCAGCCTATGCAATCGCGACACTGCATTCCGTAGTTGAGACATCCTGCATCCCACACCAATCGGCCCAAGCTGCAGAATTAGTTGCGCTTTTAAGGGCTTGTGAGCTGAGTGAGGAACTCGCTGTTAATGTTTATACAGACAGCCAGTACGCCTTTGGGGTAGCCCGTAACTTTGGGCGCCTCTGGGCGGAGAGAGGTTTCCTAACATTGCATGGACAGTGGATACAGAATACCCCATTGATACAAAGATTGCTGTCCGCTTTGGCGCTCCCTGATAAGTTAGCAATAATAAAGTGTAGTGCTTACAAACCCATTGCAGATGATGTGGGGAAGGGCAATGCGTTTGCGGACCAAGTTGCCAAGGATACAGCAAGATCAAAAATGACTCAGGTAATTGTAGCTGGTCCTGCTAGGTTGGTTCCGGATAATGGCATGTTTGAGGATACACTGGACAATGTCAGAGAAATTCAAGGCGGGCCTACTGTAGACAAATTGGCAGGAGGAGAGGAGAGGACAGGCCGATTTGACGAAAATGAGCGTTGGATTGATCTGTCAGGAAAGCAGCAATGGTTACTTCATATGCGCTTCCTGTTGTTACAATGGCCCATGGTCCAGCACATATTAACAGTAACGGAATATGTAAATTGTTAGACCCTATAAGGCAAAATGATAATATTAGCAAGGTAGCTCAGCACCTAGTGAAGACTTGTATTATTTGTTTGAAGCACAATTCATGAAAAGGCATTCCTACGCTCACTGGTAACTTTGCCCCACCTTCCTTCCCATTTGAGGACCTTCAAATAGATTATATTGAAATGGAACGAGTCAATAATTTGAAGTACGTGTTAGTGGTGGTCTGCGCAATCAGTAAATGGATCGAGGCCTACCTTACTAAAGAGAATACAACTGTGGCGAAGGCCCATTCAAAGGGATACTTCCCGCGCTACGGATTGCCCCGCGTGATCTGGAGTGATAACGGAAGTCACTTTAATGCTAAAGTGATTGAATTGGAG
Organism: Lissotriton helveticus; assembly: GCF_964261635.1. Taxonomy (NCBI): domain Eukaryota; kingdom Metazoa; phylum Chordata; class Amphibia; order Caudata; family Salamandridae; genus Lissotriton; species Lissotriton helveticus. Next base: position 3,491,583 of record NW_027611653.1, read on the forward strand.
TGCAAAGGTTTACAGATTACACAGAAGTTTCATGCAGCGAACCACCCCCAGGCAGCAAGCCTGGTTAAAAAGTGCAATGGTACTCTCAAACTGAAACTGGCAAAGATTCAAGAAAGTACAAGATTGCGATGGCCAGATGCGCTTCCCCTAGCCCTGTTATCTACTAGAGCAACTGCATATTCACGAGTAGGATTGTAGCCCTATTGAGGTTCTGTGACAATTGTAAGTGGTGTTTTCGACTCGCACAAATATGGTCGAGTCTGGTATCTATGAACCGCAAATGACGAGTTTGGTGGGTGTGCGCGTTTTCGCTACACTGTCCTGAACCGTTCGTTTGTTTTGTGGGTTTCTACATCTGAGCCCACGGGTTCCATCTTAGATACGGCATCCATTTTGTTTCTTGCCCTCAAGTAGCCAGCGAACGGACACTGTCCGCTTCGCGACCCTGGGATTCCCAAACTCTTGCGGAAGACACGTTTCCTTTGAAGGTGTCTTTATGATAAGGGAAATGGCACTGTAAGGCAGATGGCCCCGCTCGAGGCTCATCTTGCCGTGCCGCTCTATTGTCTCAGTTGTGCATTTCATTAAGCACACCCCTTTGATGCCTGTAACGGATCACTGAAATAATATCGAGGGAAAGAATATCGACCATCAAAAATATCGTTGAGAAAATATCGACAGTCAAAATATCGAGTTTCTATCTACAAACAGGTAAGTACAAAAATATCGAGTTAAAAATATCGTTAACAAAAATATAGTTGTAAAAAATATCGTATTTACTAAAAACAGTGTTAAATTAAATAAATATTAATAATTAATTACTAAAATATACTTAAAATTACTTAAATTAACTTATAATAATTAAATAATTAATGAAAGTTAAATAAATATTTTTTTATTTCATATTTATTAAAACATATATATAGTAACAAAATATAATAAAATAATACCCAAAAACTGAAAACTGACCCTGAACCCTACAAATACCCCTTTACCCAAAAACCCAAAACTGACCCTGAACCCTAAAAATACCCCTTTACCCAAAAACTGAAAACTGACCCAATCGCTAAAAATACCCCTTTACCCAAAAACTGAAAACTGACACTGAACCCTAAAAATACCCCTTTACCCAAAAACTGAAAACTGACCCTGAACCCTAAAAATACCCCTTTACCCAAAAACTGAAAACTGACCCTAAACCCTAAAAATACCCCTTTACCCAAAAACTGAAAACTGACCCTGAACCCTAAACATACCCCTTTACCCAAAAACTGAAAACTGACCCTGAACCCTAAAAATACCCCTTTACCCAAAAACTGAAAACTGACCCTGAACCCTAAAAATACCCCTTTACCCAAAAACTGAAAACTGACCCTAAACCCTAAAAATACCCCTTTACCCAAAAACTGAAAACTGACCCTGAACCCTAAAAATACCCCTTTACCCAAAAACTGAAAACTGACCCTGAACCCTAAAAATACCCCTTTACCCAAAAACTGAAAACTGACCCTGAACCCTAAAAATACCCCTTTACCCAAAAACTGAAAACTGGCCCTAAACCCTAAAAATACCCCTTTACCCAAAAACTGAAAACTGACCCTGAACCCTAAACATACCCCTTTACCCAAAAACTGAAAACTGACCCTGAACCCTAAAAATACCCCTTTACCCAAAAACCCCAAACTGACCCTGAACCCTAAAAATACCCCTTTACCCAAAAACCCCAAACTGACCCTGAACCCTAAAAATAAAAACCAATTTTTTAACTATCTATATTATATACTTACATATTTTCACTTTCTATATTATTTACAGTCGATATTACTTCACTTACCTTAAAAACGATATTTTGACTGTCGATATTCTGTCCTGTCGATATTTTGTCCAAACGATATTTAAAACTCGATATTCTGTCCAAACGATATTTTGGAGTCGATATTATGTCTGTGCACCGCCTGTAACTCGTGTTTCCAGATACCACCCCTTTTACACCCTTTCCGATCTGCTCTCTGTCTTCGTTTTCCTCTACACCTGTTTCTGTCCCTTCCCCGATTCATTTATTACTGATTGGAATGTACTAATGGTGGGAAGGTATACTTTTACAGTTGGGAACTGCCAAATGTTACAGTAATCCTGTTCCGGGCTCTGAATATTTGAAAGCGACCCCTTTGAATTATACGATGGGAACCAAGTCGTAAACCTTTGTGTACCATGTTGTCCTATGCTTGAAAACTGTATAAAAGGAGCGACCCACTTGTGGCAAATTGAAGCAGTCCTCCGTGAACTTACAGCCGATGTACTTCTCGTGACTTCTGTGTTCCCTGCAGTAATAAACCTCGAATCTTTGACGCCGAAGGAAGTGTCCCGTGTCTCTGTCATTTGTACGCCAGAACAGGTTACTCACGAAGGTTTTAGGTGTTATCCCTGGCACCGCTGGGTCTTAGAAAACCCGGTCCTTCAGTTGGCGCCCGACACGTGGGGCGACATCAGCGGTACCGGTCCAAGCCCGACGATCGTGAGGAACTTCGTGTGAAATCTCCGAGGGAAGGTGCACCCCGCTTCATCGATCCTGTTGTCGAAATAAGTGGCCCGACGACTTTTCCCGCGAAGATTCCCGCCTCCTGATGGCTGCGACGGACTGATGCCCTGACTGTCGACCTGTTTTGGTGCCTGGCGTAGACCTTTGTACAGCGAGACGATTGACGGGCCTTCCTGGTGACGCCATTGATCTTTGAGTTAAGTATTTGTGGGTTGCTCCCAGAGTCCTTAGTCGTTGTTAGCGCTTTATTGGCGCTTTGTTGTTGCATGGTTCCATTGCATTTGTGGTTCTTAGTATGTTGTTCTTTGTTGTATTATTTGACGTCTGCAGTCGCCAAAAACCGAGGGTTTTTCTCTTGTAGGGATATTGTTGTCCTGTAACCCTTGAAGTTTGTGAAACTCGGTTAGTGTGCACGATGCCTAACTGTAGTACTTTGTTCAGTTGCTTCAGAAGTTGTGGTACGGATTCCCGATTGGAGAACTCGTGCCCGATACCTCCGATTGGAACTCCAATGAGCTGTACAGCCGACACGGCTTAGGTCCTATTACATTCAATGCGTGTTGGGTTCGGTATACTAAAAAAGACGGTGTCCTTAGTTGGCCACCTCATGGTAGTTTTGAGACTCCGATTTTAGATAACCTTGAAGCTAAATTGTTCAAAAGGAAAGCAAGGCCAGCCATGTTTGATTCCTTTCGGTTGTGGCGTAAAGAAGCCAAGCAGAAAGAAATCAAGCAGCTTAAACGCAATAAGAGAGAAGGTATTGTTACTACGGTAAGAAACGCAGAGCAGTTTCAGCGAGATAAAGAGGAGAAAGAAAAGGAAGTTTTCGATAGATTACAGCGTATGAATATAGATAAATGTTACCCCGTTTTACCGACGGGTACGGATAAGAAGAAGGAAGTTACAGAAGACCCTTTAATGTCCTATCTCTTGAAGTCACCACCTCCGTATGCACAGGGTACCGTAGTTCCTGTGGTTCCCCCTGCTCCTGCTCCTCCAATTGTTCCTGTTCCTGTTCCCCAACCTATTCTTGTTCCTCCAATTGTTCCTGTTTCTCTACCTGCTCCTGTCCCCACTGCTCCTCCGCCTGTACTCCCTCATACTCCTGTTCTCGCTACTCCTACTGTTCTGGTTACTTCTGCTGTTCCCTCTGTTTCTGATACTTCTCTTGTCACCCCTTTGCTTTACCCTAATACCCCATCTACTGGACGTCGTGTCCCTTCTGTTGCTGCTAACATTTTTAATTCTCTTGGACCGATTCTCGAGTCAGCTGGTTCTGATGGTCCCCAAAGGCGAAGTCAGCTTCCCGGTAGCAGGGAACGTGACTGCCTATATAATATGGCGATGACTTGGATGAAATATCCTCTTAGAAATTCACCACGTGTGGTACTTGACACATTCTCTCAATTTAATGAACCGACACAAAGGTTTGTATTTGAGGAAATGTGCAAGGTTTTGCGTGACCAAATATCGGTCGATGCGTCTGATGATACATTGACTACTCTAACTAATCTTCAGCTTCAGTTTGCGAGCGGAATGATAGTGGGAAGCAATGTTCGACGTGCTGTCGAGCAGTTGCTATCTCTCCGTCCTTGTATAATGCCTCGATCATTGTTCTTAGAAGACATTGAGGGATCATCAATAGCGCCTGGTCAGTACCCTATGAGAGAAGTTCCTCCAGTGTATATGCCAGGTAACCCTGGTGCTCAACCTCCGATCCTACCACATTTCCAGAGAGTGTGGATACATCTTCCATGGAAACGGTCAGAAGTTTTGCAGGTAAAACAGTCTTTGCCCGACCTTAGGAAAAATCCTGCAGGGTACTATAAAGAATTATCGCAGCTAGTGGATGCTACGATAATGAACCTTGCCGACATCGACATGTTGTTTGGCAATGTCGTACCGCAACCAGTATGGGCAAAGATTCGTCAGCAAGATCATGCAGCAGAATTAGGCGGTGACTGGCGTGCGCTTACCGCTGCGGATGCCTTACAAACTGGTGGGGCTAAATCCGAACAGCTAATTGCTAATCTCCCTCAGAGAATAATCACCCTTATGAAAACGCTTATGCCAGCTATGAAGGTAAATTGGGACAAGTTGTCCGCTTGCAAGCAAAAGAAGGATGAGAGTGTCTCCGATTTCTTTACGAGATTTGAGGAGGCATTCATTGATCACAGTGGTCAGGATATGGGCACTGAAGGAGGTCAGAGGTTGTTTGTAGACAAGTTTGTATCGAATTTGTTGCCGGACTTAAGCAACAAATTAAGAAATTCAGAAAGTGCTTGGGCTGTTTCCACTTCTGCTCAGATATTGGCCACGGCCCAATATTATGAGAATAGAGAGAAAGAAGAAACTTATCGTGCTGACAAAAAGACGAAAGAGCTTAAAACGAAAGTGTTGTTGCAACAAGCGTATCCTCCACGTTCGAATCAGAATGATTCGCAACAACGGAATCGATCGCAGTCTCAGCCGAATAGATCGCAAACGCAAAATGACTCCTCTTCAGAGAGACCTATGTTGGGGTACAATCAGTGTGCATATTGTAGACAAGAGGGTCATTTGAAATTCGATTGTCCAGTTTTGCGTGATCGAAATAGTGGTAACTCATCTAGAGGAGGTCGTAGTGGTCCTCAACAAGTATCACGTGGTAGAGGTCGTGGTGTTCAAAATGATCGTTCTAATAATTCTTCCGATTCGAATAATTGTTTCGATCAGCGTGGATCATCGCAAGGCAGATCCGCTCAGTACAATGTAGACGATTATTACGTCGATGAGAACATTGACTACGGTAGTTACTAGGACAGCCATAGACAAGGAGAGGGAGTAGTATCAGTTCCGGTTGATCAGAGAGGGCCTTACGTCGCAGTTGCCACCTCGGGCGTCGTTGAGCCTTTTCTGTTGGACACTGGTGCAGCGAAAAGTTCCATCATGCATTCGAAACTCCCTGGCGCACCTTTGTCTGGCTTAACCAATGTTTCCGTTAGATTCTCTGGCGCCCCCGTTAGCAATCCAGTCTCACGCCCTTTGCCCCTTGCAATTGGGCCCCGTGAGCTAAAAGCTCCTTTGATTTTGACCACTGGTTGTGGTGAAAATCTCTTGGGCCTGGATTTGCTGAAACGTCTGTATGCGACTTTGTATTGTTCTCCTGCGGGAGTAAAGCTTACATTGGGTGAGAAAATAATATCTCCTATGTATTTGTCCATTGACAAGCTTCCACCGGAATTGAGTTCTCTTCCTGCATCCTTGTGGGCGACAGGCCCCAATGATGTGGGCCTGCTTGATATCTCCCCTTATGTTGTTCATCTGAAATCCAATGTGCGTTTGCCACGTATTCCCCAGTATCGTATCTCCCTTGATGGTGAACGAGCACTGTTAGCGATCATCTACGATTTGATTAAGAAAGATGTTGTTGAGGAGACTCGGGGAAACGTGTGCAATAGTCCTGTGCTGCCCATTTTAAAACGCACTGATCCATCAAAGCCCCCTGTTTATCGTTTTGTTATCGATTTACGGGAGGTGAATAAAATTGTGATTCCTCAGTTCCCTGTGGTGCCTGACATTACGGCTCTACTAACTCTGATTCCAGCTTCTGCATCTTGGTTCTCAGTGATCGATCTGAAGAATGCTTCCTTTAGTATTCCGATTGCTGAAGAGAGTAGGGACCTTTTCGGTTTCTCTCTTGGTGGCCGCAGCTTTAGGTTCAAACGCGCTCCTCAGGGCTACTGTGAGAGTCCATCGATATACAGCCAAGCCTTGAAGAGCCAACTTGATGCGTTTATGTTGCCGGCCGGTGCGGCCTTGATCCAATATGTCGACGACCTATTGGTGGCTGCGGATACTCAGGACATTTGCAAAATTGCTACGTATCATTGCTGCAACATCTCTGTGACTTAAATCACAAGGTGTCACCTTCTAAACTGCAGTATTGTTGTCAAGAAGTAACCTATCTAGGTCACTTATTGTCAAAGGAGGGAAGAAGGTTGACCCCAGAGAGAATTGCAGCGATTGCTCGAATGACTGTGCCAACAACTCAGAGAGATGTGCGTGCCTTTTTAGGTATCACGTCATACTGCAGGCAATGGATTCCAAATTTCTCATTGCTAGCGAAACCATTGGTGGCTCTTACGTGTAAGGATGTTCCAACTCCTTTGCCATGGACGGAAGAATGTCAGAAAAGTTTTTCTGAACTGCGTGATGCGTTGTGTTCGGCTCCTGTGTTAGGTACTCCTGACTACAGTAAACCGTTTACACTATACGTTCACGAGAGGGAAGGTTGTGCGTTGAGTGTCCTGACGCAACAATTCGGTGGTAAGCAGCGTCCATGTGCATATTTTTCCTCGACCTTGGACCCAGTAGCTAGAGCATTGCCGAGTTGTTTGAGAGCAACAGCGGCTGCTGCGGCGTCCATCCGACAATCTGCAGGATTGGTCATGGATAATATGCTTACGGTGATGGTTCCGCATGCAGTTGATACTCTCCTGAATCGTACAAAAACTCAACATCTGACGAGTGCAAGGTTGTCTGGTTATGAACTGATGCTTTTGGCAAGTTATATTCAAATAAAACGTTGTAATGTCCTGAACCCGGCGACTTTGTTGCCAATCAGTATGGAATCAGACGAGGTAGCAGTCCACGACTGCTACCTGCGAACAGAAGAGGAAACTAAAGGCCGTGTTGATCTGAAAAATACTCCATTGGAAGATCCCGATGGGACACTGTATGTGGATGGTTCGTGTTTTAAGTTGCCGAATGGTGATGTAACGACTGCGTATGCTGTGGTGACGTTGAGTACGGTTGTGGAAACTGCGAGATTGAATCAGAATTCTGCTCAGGCGGCAGAGCTTTTTGCTTTAACTAGAGCGTGCGTGTTGTCAAAAGGGAAACGGGTGAATGTGTTTACTGACAGTCAGTATGCGTTTGGTGTTGCACACAGTTTCGGACGTTTGTGGAGAGAGAGAGGTTTTATGACATCGCATGGTACGAAGATCCAGCATGGACAGCTTGTGAATGATCTTTTGGATGCACTTACATTGCCCAAGCAGGTGGCGATTATTAAATGTAGTGCACACCGTAAGGTGACGGATGATGTTGGTCGTGGCAATGCATTTGCGGATGAGATTGCTAAGGAGACTGCAAGGATTCTTACAACTAGAATGTATGTGACGAGTTCGGTAAGTTGGCCTGTGGAAACTGGTATGTGTGAAGACACTATTGAGAGTGTGAAATCGATTCAGAATGAGGCCACCGAGACTGAAAAGACGAAGTGGAAAGAAAGTATGGGAAAGTTGGATGCGAATGGTTGCTGGATTGATTTGTCGGAACATAAGAGATGGATGCTGTCGGATGCATATGTGTTAACTGTTGTGACAATGGCACATGGGTTGGCACATATCAGTGCGAAAGGTAGCTGTAAGTTGTTGTCCCCTGTATGGAAGAACGATGGCATTACTAAGTGTGCTGAGAGATTGGTCAAGAATTGTATGATATGTATGATGTACAATCCTGGTAAGGGAACTCCTACACCCCCTGGCCATTTTGCTCCCCCATCATGTCCCTTTGAAGTGATTCAGCTAGACTTCATCCATATGGAGCGATGCAATAACCTGAAATACGTTTTAGTAGTGGTTTGCGCATTCTCCCGATGGATCGAAGCCTACCCTCTCAAAGACAATACTGCCCTGTCCACTGCAAAAATCCTACTGAAGGAATACTTTCCTCGGTACGGAATGCCACGGATTGTATGGTCTGATAACGGAAGTGAGTTTGTGGGGAGTGTGATGAAGAAAGTGTGTAAGGGCCTTGGAATTACACAAAAATTCCACAGCGCCAATCATCCTCAGTCAGCAGGTTTGGTTGAAGGGTATAATGGCACCCTTAAGCTAAAATTAGCGAAGATTCAGGCTACAACTGGTTTCTCATGGCCTGACGCCTTGCCGTTAGCTCTTCTGTCAACAAGGACGACTGTACACTCCCGAGTAGGGCTCAGTCCCTACGAGATTGTGTTCGGCCGCCCTGCAAATGTTTGGGGGGTCCCTAGACCCAGTGTGTTCTCTGATCTTGAGTACCCAATGTTGATCGATTATCTTCATGATCTGACTGCTAAACTGAGGTTAATTCACCAACAGGTCTTTGAAGCACTGCCGGCGCAGACGGAGGGTCCAGGCCACCAGCTCCAGCCCGGAGACTGGGTGGTAACGAGGAACTTCAGCCGAAAACACAACCTTGAGCCTCGTTTTACTGGACCCTACCAGGTACTTCTTGCCACGAGGACTGCTGTTCGTTTGGAAGGACGTAAACACTGGGTGCATGCCACCCACACCAAAAAGGTACCTATACCTTTGCCAGCAGACTCGTGGGTGAAGAAGGGCATCGCTTCATCTGAGACCGAGACAATACCGAAATTCGTCCCTTTCAGCGACGCCCAGCTTGTCGGAGATACCTCAGTGCAGCAGAACGATATTGTTGAGCATTTGCTATCACCAAACTCAAGATCCGAACAATTGACTGATCAACAGAACTCTGTTTTGCCACCGGACCAATTGTTTGACGAACAGACACGTCCCGGGAGAAATCGATATTTTCTCCGTTCCAATCCCAAAGACTAATAAATAAGAGTATTTTGCTTTCTCCCCTGACATCTACGTTACCCCATTGCCATTATCCAGTCTGAACACACTTGCGAAATCGTAATATTGTAAATTTGAGACTTTTTCTATGAATGTGTTTTTATTTCCACAGCTAGAAGATTTGTGTATATATTGTTGATTCAGATACCTTAGATCCGGGTGGACCGTAAGGCCGCGCGGGTACTTCCTTCTGGTTAGTAGGTCTTGACACTAGGTCGAAGGCCGTCGATTCCTAGGAACTCCTAGGGATTGACTATTGCTACACAGAACGAAGTGCGTCAAAAACGTTGCGGACGGTTTTAGAGGATGGCTTTCTCGAAGCTGTCGGAATTAGAAAAGGCTCAGGCCCAAAGATTCGAACTGCGTAAGATTACACGTACAAAATGCTTCATGTTTCAGGTGTTCCTTCTATTCTTAACTGTTTCTTCGTTATTGGTGGGTGGGGTGTATTATATGATACAGTCACTTTTGCCTTCTGCCTCACCTACCCCTTCTCCTGAACCTACACTTACTACCACTGTTTCTCCTCATTCCTTTCACATCTTACCCCAACACGAGCAGGCTAGACGTGCAGAGTTTATGAACAATTCCTTTATTCAGCTCCTTCATCAGCACCAGTTGGTGGTGAACACTACCAATTGTTGGGTGTGTGGGTTAATGCCCCATACCACCGATAAGGGAATTCTGTATCTAGTTCTTCCTTATAGTTCCCAGGGTTCAGCTCGAGCATTGCAAACAATGTTTCGAAGTGCACTAGATTCTTACCCCAATCGAGAGCCACGTTCCCCACACTTTGGTCCCGGCCCGTACCATAAATCTTTGGCAATAGTGATCGCAGATTTAGATAGGGATATCTATGAGCCGTCGCTCATCCCAGAGGAAGAGGTGCGAGCCTATAGGGATCTCAGTGAGGGCGAGTATAGTGCGCTTGTGGGCGAAAGACAGCTTAGGAGTTCATCTCCGATATGGGTCGTACCCCACCTTGGTAATTTCTGTCTAAAAGGTCGTGGCCGAAGCCCGAGAGCTCACCTTGGAGAGAGTGCTTGCTCTGAGACGTATGTCTTACCAATGCTCTCTTCTCCTGTTCTCCTGACTGCCAAGGGTACGTACTTTGTCTGTTACGACCGTGCATATACATGGTTGCCCCTCGACTTTGCGGGCACCTGTTATATTGCAAACCTGTTGCCTCCAACGTTTACGGTTGCCTCCGACTACCACAACACCAGAGTTGTGAGGGGCGTGATTAGCGAAGAAGACACTGCCGGTCAAGAGGCAGGAGACTTTTTCAAGGGTTTCTTGCCATTTTGGGGACCTATGGTCAATAGTAGGAACCTGAGACAATTGACTCGAGTGGTGGAATCAACAGCTAATATCACTGCCAGTGCCCTTGGTAATATCACAGCAGAGCTCCAGGCTGACAGACTTATGACGTTGCAAAATCGTATGGTTTTAGACGTCGTTTTAGCAGATCGGGGTGGAGTATGTAGAGTGATCCATTCGAGCTGTTGTATTTTTATTCCAGACAACGCTCCGACTGTCTACCAAGCCATCTCGAAGTTGCATAAGATCTCTGAGTCCATACACGTGGACGTAGGGGATTGGACGCTACTCGGGTGGTTTTGGGGCCTTATGTCGACTTGGGGTTGGAAGATTCTGATGATTATCGGAGTTGTTGCAGCATTCCTGTTCACGTGTTGTCTTTGTGTGCAGTGTGGTCCTGCCTTATGTGGCCTCTGTGCTACGACGTGTATAAGACAGCCACCCGTTACCAAGGAAACATTGTTGGATAGAATTATGTTGCAGCAGCATCTAGATGGTCTGATGAATATCGAGATCGATTATGATTCCGACTAGTGCTTGCCTACATGAGGGCAAAAGGAGCGTCTGAGGTTCTGTGACAATTGTAAGTGGTGTTTTCGACTCGCACAAATATGGTCGAGTCTGGTATCTATAAACCGCAAATGACGAGTTTGGTGGGTGTGCGCGTTTTCGCTACACTGTCCTGAACCGTTCGTTTGTTTTGTGGGTTTCTACATCCGAGCCCACGGGTTCCATCTTAGATACGGCATCCATTTTGTTTCTTGCCCTCAAGTAGCCAGCGAACGGACACTGTCCGCTTCGCGACCCTGGGATTCCCAAACTCTTGCGGAAGACACGTTTCCTTTGAAGGTGTCTTTATGATAAGGGAAATGGCACTGTAAGGCAGATGGCCCCGCTCGAGGCTCATCTTGCCGTGCCGCTCTATTGTCTCAGTTGTGCATTTCATTAAGCACACCCCTTTGATGCCTGTAACTCGTGTTTCCAGATACCACCCCTTTTACACCCTTTCCGATCTGCTCACTGTCTTCGTTTTCCTCTACACCTGTTTCTGTCCCTTCCCCGATTCATTTATTACTGATTGGAATGTACTAATGGTGGGAAGGTATACTTTTACAGTTGGGAACTGCCAAATGTTACAGTAATCATGTTCCGGGCTCTGAATATTTGAAAGCAACCCCTTTGAATTATACGATGGGAACCAAGTCGTAAACCTTTGTGTACCATGTTGTCCTATGCTTGAAAACTGTATAAAAGGAGCGACCCACTTGTGGCAAATTGAAGCAGTCCTCCGTGAACTTACAGCCGATGTACTTCTCGTGACTTCTGTGTTCCCTGCAGTAATAAACCTCGAATCTTTGACGCCGAAGGAAGTGTCCCGTGTCTCTGTCATTTGTACGCCAGAACAGGTTACTCACGAAGGTTTTAGGTGTTATCCCTGGCACCGCTGGGTCTTAGAAAACCCGGTCCTTCACTATGAAGTGGTTTTCGAGCGCCCTCCTAATATCTGGGGCATTCCAAGACCCAAGTGTTTTTTTCTGAGATAGAGTATCCCTTGCTTGTAGATTTTTTATATGAGTTGTCTAAAGATCTCTGTTCTCTTCACCAACAGGTGCATGCCACATTGCGACCAGTACCAGATGGGCCCGGGCACTGCATACAGCCCAGCGATTATGTAATGATAAAGAATTTTCAGAGGAAGAACAGTCTGGAACCGTGGTGGAAAGGCCCACTGATCGTCTTGCTTGCCACCCGCTCCTCAGTAAATGTGTAAGTAAGGAAGCACTGGGTGCACGGAAGCCACATAGAGAGTGCCACTCTCTCTTCCATATGACCGCTGAGTCAGCGACGGCATTCCTGATCAAGAATATGGGCAGGTGCCCCGATTTGTTCCTTTCTCTAATGCTCTATTAAGGGGGGTGGAGACGGATGAGGAGAGTGACACAGTCCTGCTTAAAGCAGTTCCTAAGGAGATAAGGGCTGCCTCAGATCACTCTGCCCCCAATGCACCTGTTTCAGAGCCCAGATCTTTGCCTGACCCTGAGCTCCAACCCCGCTTTGCTGATGACACAGTGCCAAGTGTAACCAGGTATAACTTACGGCCCCGGAAGAAGAACGGGATACCAGCTGAGCAGTTTAGGAGCTAGGGAAGGACTTAAATTTAGGGCACATGTGCTCTGCCTAAGGTGCCTGTTAGAGTAGAACGAACAACATTGGTCACTGAGTGTGAACACTGGACAGGATTTGTTGAGGGTATCCTCCAAGGAGGGAGGGGTGCCCTATCCTGAAAGAAGAGACTTTTGAGTTCAGAATACGAGCTCAGAGAGCAGCTCCAGCGCCAGTGCTCAACAGCACCTACGCCTGATGAACAATAGGAGTCTACCAGTGCAGGGTCAATAAATGGACAGTGGAAAGAAGATTTTGCTTTTGTTCCCTCTGATACTGTATTTGCAATAGTGGCTCTAGCCTGTGAAAATTTTGTATCCTTATAGTACGTATAGGTTGTTTGAAGTTTTATTGAAGTTTTATTGAAAATGCTCCCTTTTGGCCATCTAATTATGAGAGAGGAACAGCCCCTGATGGTTCCACCACCTAGACAGAATGGTAATGGGTGTTCCGGGTGGTCAACAGGAAGTAAGGTAGTGGTGGTAGTGTTTATCCTCATGGTGATGTAAACGCTGTTCGGGGTGGTTTGGTATTTGGAGGAACGGCATCCGGTGCATATTTTATGGTTCAATTGTCTTTATTGATTTTTAAACACATAAGCATATTCATATACATTTGGCTACTGCCAGGCAATATCTATGCAATACAACCGGACAGAGTCAATAGAGGGCACGAGCCCAGCTTCAGACAGAATCAGTTTGTTGCATGTATATGGAAGGAAACAATAATAAGCAGAATAAGGAACAAAAGAACCCCCTTTCCCCAGAAAACCCCCTCTGCCCTGGTCCAGTGCCCCATATCTTTCGCCGACCCCCTCCCCTTCCTCCCTGCCACACTAACACCCTGATGACCCATTTAGCAATCTGTCTTCCGTGGTTCTGTAAGACGTAGCAATCTAAGATATCGTGGGCATGTTACTTCGCGAAACTCCGTCACCAAGAGCGACAGAAGTGGGTGCCAAAGCTCATCATAGGTAGATCCCTCTCCCGCCATAGTAAGGGTCAACTTCTCCATCCCAAGGACATGCCACAGTCGATGAAGCCAACCCGCGAAGTAGGGTATGTTGGGAGTGCACCAATGTGTAAGTATATTTTGTACCGCTGAGCCTAAAGCAATAGCTATCTGTCTGCCTCTACGAGATTTTAGCGGGTAAGTTGGGGGGTTAGGAAGACCCAAGAGCACATAAACTGGAAAGCGCTGAATTTCTGTCTAAAAATGCTTATCCACTTCCGCCAGCACCTGAGCCCAGTAAGGTTGGATATATACGCATTCCCACAACAAGTGCACCAGAGTGCCTAATTGGCCACAGCCACGCCAGCAGTTCTTCTCTCGTTGGCGATCCAGTGCATGTAGCCTCTCCGGAGTATAGTACCAATATGTCACTACTTTTGTGAAGGTCTCCGTCAATCCCATATGGTATGCAGAATGTCGAGCCGGGTAGTATATCCCCTCCCACTCTTTGCGGCTGAGCGTCCTGCCAAGTTCTCCCTCCCACCTTTCTCTGCCAGGACTACACGTGTGTGTCCGGTGCATATTTTAGTGGGAACTACCCCATCCCCATCTGAGCATATGTTTGTTTCATTAGCACCGCATAAGGAGAGACACTGACAGACCTATGTTGATAATGCATTTATTCAAATGCTTCATCAGGTGCACAGTACCACTAATACCACAAATTGTTGGGTGATTTGCTAGTCTCTTTGCTGCTATCATATTTAGGTAGTTGCGAGGCCTAGTTCCAGTTGCTTTCCATGGTGTATATGCATTATTATTGCAATGTTATGAAAATGGGAGAGGATGATTATGAAGCAGTGCTGGGGTATATAGTGATACACCAGGGTTATACGCCTGGGAAGGATGGTAAGGAGGATACTCTGCATCCTGAAGCCTGTAGGAATTTGTTCACAGCTAACGAGAATGTGACGTAGTTGCAAGGTGAGATGTTAGACTTCAAGGGGTTGAATATTACTGCGTATTTCAAATGTTTCCAAGAACTAAAAATTACAGACGACCAAGCCATGCCCGTACCAGTGATCAATGCCTCAGCCAGTTTTTGTTCAAAGGTTCAGGCAATGTACCAGTGGGGCAGTGCATTTGTAATTACACCTATAGGTTGATTATAAGTAGTAGCCCGCCTTTGCCTACACCTCCAAATGTATATTTCATCTGTGGAGACAGAGCTTATACTTGGCTTCCTAGGGGCTGGTCTGGTCGTTGCTATGTCTCTTTCCTCTTGCCTCCCATCATTATTGCCCCGCCCAGTTATCACAAACATAGCAAGTTACAGTGAAGAGATCTCCATGTCTACAGAGTTAAGAGAGTGATTGATTCAGATGAGATCGATCAGACAGATACTTCTCTCCAGCAATTTACGGACATAATAAAGGGCACTATACCATTCTGGGGTCCCATATTCAATAGCTGCACTATACGTCGCTTGACCAGAGTAGTTGAGGGAGTGATTAACACTACTGCAAGTACATTGACTAATATCACGTTTGAGCTTCAGGCTACGAAGCTTGTTGCTCTTCAAAATAGGATGGTTTTAGATGTCATACTAGCTGATGGGACGGAGCTTGCTGCGTCATCGGCAGTAGTTGCTGTGTTTTCATTCCTGATTCTGCCCTACAGTATACTCAGAAATACAGAATTGCTTCAGAAATACATGAGGATAATGGTTCATGGTCCATATCAGGGTGGTTCTGGGACCTGCTGACATCATGGGGTTGGAAAATACTCCTTGTCCCGATAGTTATCACAGACGTTATCTTCACTTGTTGAATTTGTATTATCTTCATTCCAGCATTCAGTACCTATTGTATGAGCAAAATAATACCTGCTCCGCAAACACCAGGACGTGAAGCAAAGGCTTCATCTAAGATGATGCAAGAAGTTCAGGATTTGATGCTGATTGATTAAGGCATCTTCAAAAACTAGTATTACTGATGCGTTCAAGAGTGATGTATTCCTCTGTTATATCCTGAGTGTTATATCCTGTGTGTGCCTATTGCTTCCCTCACCTCAGCCACCCCCCTTAGTATTGTGAAGATCCTACCTGATGGCAATTAAAGCATTTTTTAGCTACTTATGCTAAAAGGAGGATCTGTTAGACTTGAAATCCCCATTTGCGTAATGCTTCCCGTCACATAACATCATAAGTATGTTAGGTTAGCTTTGCGTGGCTAAATAGATACAATTTGCATTTCATGTTGTACAACCCACTGAGCTATCTGAGTAATGAGTGACCCCTATGTATACCTGTGACTCCATTAGCTTTTGCAGCTTTTGCAGTTCCTATTAGGTTGCTTTAACTAGACCCGAAGTAGGCCGCAAAATGTTCACGTTGCTTGCCTCAGCAGAATACTGCATTTCATTATTATTTTCTGTCTGCCTTTCCAAGGCCGCTTTCTGATGTACTAATGAATAAGCCTTTCTGTGTGTATGTTCATCTGTAGGGAGGTTTCTGCTCCAACGTTAAGACCAGTCATGGGTGGTAAGAATGGCTTCAGACCAGTCATGGTGAATATTCCTGAGAACTGGAGGAATTAAGGATATGGGAAGAAAGGTGTAGTGAAGCGGAAAACCCCACCTCAACCGAAATGTGTCCCTCAACATTTCCCATAGTGTAAACTTGAGGCCGTACAATTGTGGACAATGGGCGTTATCCCAAGTTGCAAATTTGTCAACCTGGGGGGTCCCACAGGGCTAACATGTTCTGCACCAGAATCCAAAAGGAGATGCCGCTCGTGGTTGGCAAGATGATGCCAACTCAGGCTGAGAGCTGACCAGATGGTTGGCACCTACCCAGGTCCCATGCTGGTGCAGGTAGAACCCAGAGACTGGCACTTTTGCACCGCCGAAACTTCACTTTTTTGATGTTCCTATGGCGCAATGTGCCACTGCATATTTGTAAGGTGACGTAAAGCCACTTTACGTGGCTTTTCATGGCCTTATAAATACATGCTCCTTTCACGCAGAACACTGCATGAAACGGGCGTTCCATGGGTGTTGCTGTGGGTGTTCCAACACAACACTCATGAAACCTGACACAATCCCAGATTTACAAGAAATTGTGAACTTGGGAATATATCAGAATCTAATGCCACCCCAGGGGTGGTGTTAGGGAGGTGCAACAAGGAGAATTTCTCCTCGTGCTTTCCTTTTTCTTTTTGTGCTGTATTCTGCAGCACACATAGAAAAAGGAAATCGCCTCTTGCGATTGACTTTGTGCAGGAAGGTCTCCCTTCCTTCACAAAATGCAGGCACCCTTGCATTGCACCATGGTGAAAGGCTGCCTGCATTGGCGCATGGCAGCCCATTGTGCGCCTGCGCTGAGGAAAAGGACAGGAATGTGCTGTTTCACATGGATACGGCCAGTGCCTAATTTGTAAAATATTAAGTGCAGGTGCTCTAATTTTTTTAGGAGGCCACACCCACTTCCTATGGCTCCACCCACTTCCTCTATCGCTTGACCCAGATCCTCAACTGGCACTGGTGAAAGCCAGATGTAATAGTGTGAAATAATCTATCCTGCAACCCTAGGTAGATGGCAGGTGGTGTTACCCACAGAACTGAAGGTGGGATAGTGATGCGGGTGCGCCACGACTTTAATAATAGGGTTAATATTAAGTGGTTTTGACAGGCCCCCTAGAACAAACGTGGATAGAAGAACTCCTGCTTTGACTGAGGCGCAGTGTGCTGTGAGGGAGGGAGGGCTGAGTGAGTTGCTTTCATCGCTGGAAAGGCAGACAATCCAGTTGCTCTGCCCCTCTGTGCATTCTCAAACACTGTGACACATACTAGGCGTAGTTAGATAACACTTGGAACAGCATTACATTTTGGAAAATACATATGCTAACATGGCCTAGTAGAGACGTTCAGTGTTATTTCTGTTTTGTTACCAGCTTGTATAAGTTATAGTTGTCTTTTTTAGATTCTTGCACTCTGAGGCAGGCCACGAGTAGCATGTGGTGGCGATATCTATAAAACACCACTAACACATCATTGGCTAACTGCTCTCAAAACTATGCTGAGGCCCCGTGAAGGCAAAGTGAAAATGAACTATGAGGAACTCAAGTTGCAGAGCTGAGACCCCTCGCTTCAGCGGCTGCATTGCTTTGCTGGAAAGCATCCAACCTTGGGTTTGCAGTTTTTTTTTTTACATATTCACAAACTCGACCTGAAGGCATTGGAGCGCTACATGAGCACCAGATACATTACAAGCAGGAGAGGTTATGTTTTTTGTAGGCACAGGGAAATTAAGAGATTTGCCCAGAATCACAGGGTGTTTAGTTCACGTCGGTTTATTTATGCAATGCATAATACCTGCATTTATCTCTGCCTGTCGCCCTGCCTCATCATCTAGTATGCGTGACGGTGACACGTGATTCCTTACATCATGAGATATAATCTTATAAAGTTCCAATTCTTCATGTATTGTTACGATTACAATATCTTTTAATGATTATGAGGCCTGCTGTACGGCACACTGTTTGCTTCGTTTGCCTGACGCTGCAGCTGAGACAGGCTAGTAATTATTTGCAAGCAGCCATTGGTTATGCACGGGCGCTACAGCCATATCTGAATGCATGTGGGATTTTTCTGTATTATAAATACACAGGAACAAGTGTTTTTTTTTTTAAAGAAGAATCAAGCTTGGAGTTAATGCAAATTATCCCTGCTACATGGATAATGACGAATGCAGCCCTGGAGTGTAATCCTCTGAAGCTAGGAGAAAGGATTCCCCGACTGTCACCACTGCGTGGGAACGATTTATTCTATGCATTTGCCATGCTGTAGATTAGCCTGGCACCGTGACCGCGTCATCCTGTTCCCTAGAGGGAGACCCTCCTCTGCAGACAGGCCGGAAGGAAAGTAATATTTGCCCTTGCAGGGGAGGCAATGAGTGTAATGCGAAGAACCCACGAGGGAAGCAAGAGATCTGTGAAGGCGCACGGCCTACCTAAGAATCACAGAGCTGGCTACCCGTCAGAAACATGCTTCATGGCCAGTAAACGCTATTTTATTTGACAATAAATATCATCCCTTAGGCACAACTTAAAACACTTACAACATTAGCATGCCAAATAAATACGTACAGAACACTGAAAGCACCGGCGGCGCAAATTAACTCTCTCCATAATAAAGTAAAATGTTTTTCGGCAGAAAAACACGTACAGCAGGCAAATGATGTGCTGGTGCACCATGTGCACTCAGCAATATAGAAGAGCAGCCAATGAACAACTGGCAAACTTTCCCTCAGCCAGTCTCAAGCCCATAGTAAAGCATCCTAAAATAAACAGCCAATTACGAGCAAGCAGTGAGAAGTTCCTGCATGGGAAGGCAAGGCATCATCCAACCAATCCACGGGGAGCAGAATAGTTTAATAAAGCGCAGTGCCATCACGGACATAACTTATCTTTAGTCAAATACAGAGTATGGTTACCTTATTAACAAGGATACACCGACACCAACCAAGCAAATACATTGATTAGGGCAGGCAGCATAGAAAGCAGTTGAACAGCACTCATGGGCTGCTTTTACTGTTCAATCATGCAAAGCCTTATAATTATCCTACATTATCAAAGCACCGACCTGATCCTGCCTCCCTGAAGCGCCGGTGAGAGCAGTGAGGTCTGGAGGAGCAGGAGCTGCGCAGAACTGCCCCTCTCTCCCCCTGTGTGAGTCAGTGTGTGTGATGAACATACGCACGCCGAGCCGGCGCCACAACCACTATTTGCCGCATTATTTCCACCATCAGGCATCCGGGAGTGGATACACTGTAGCGGCTATCGCTCTCAGCCACTTCATAGAGCTGAGAGCAGAGACGAACTGTTTAACTATTTAGGTGCTCAGCAAGCACGTCTCTCAGAGCACGAGAGAGCCCATGTACAGGCTCGGCTGGTGGCGAAATGTGTGACAATTTGAGCGGGCTCCTTAACATATGTGCAAATAAATGAAAAATACAAACACATGCATAGTTGTCATAGACCCGGCCCTGAGAAATATGTGCCGGTGCTAAGCACCGGAAAGCACCGGCACAAATTAGGCACTGGATACGGCGCATTCCTGCCCTTTTGTTCTGGCCTAGAGCAGTGCAGCAAGATTCCTTGTGGTGCGGCCCGACCCAAAACCTCATAAATGAGGCCCAGAGTCTCTGGGCTTCCCGACGGAGGAGGAGAGACCGCCAGCAGGACGGCGTTGGATCGACTGAATCCAGTCAAGAGTGAACCAGAAAAAGAAGAGATCACACTCTTTGGCCACATTTACACCGACACAAGATGTTTGAAAGAAAGAGCCAGACCACCCGTAGGATCATGAGACCACCATGAGCCAGACCACCCGTAGGATCATGAGACCACCAAGAGCCAGACCACTCGTAGGATCATGAGACCACCATGAGCCAGACCACCCGTAGGATCATGAGACCACCCTGAGCCAGACCACCCGTAGGATCATGAGACCACCATGAGCCAGACCACCCGTAGGATCATGAGACCACCATGAGCCAGACCACCCATAGGATCATGAGACCACCATGAGCCAGACCACCCATAGGATCATGAGACCACCATGAGCCAGACCACCCGTAGGAACATGAGACCACCATGAGCCAGACCACCCGTAGGATCATGAGACCACCATGAGACCACCCTGAGCCAGACCACCCGTAGGATCATGAGACCACCCTGAGCCAGACGACTCGTAGGATCCTGAGACCACCATGAGCCAGACCCCCCAAGGAGCATGAGACCACCATGAGCCAGACCACCCGTAGGAGCATGAGACCACCATGAGCCAGACCACTCGTAGGATCATGAGACCACCATGAGCCAGACCACCCGTAGGATCATGAGACCACCATGAGCCAGACCACACGTAGTGAGGAAAATTGAATTTTGCCCTGTCATGTGTCCCTACGTGTTCCCCAACATGTAATATATATGTGCATGATCGCTATGCATATTTCCTTTATATGACCGAATAAAGACGCATCCACAGTTGCGTCCAACGTTAGTATGTCAGTTATCTAGTCCTCGAGAAAGCAACGTGAATTAGGCTTTTAGGCCTATGTTGCCAACGTCTTTACATTGTGCACGATAAATCATCGAGATGCACCCGTTTCTAGGCCTCACAGGGCCCGGACACCAGATTCAAGCCTCAAGTCTCCTGAACCACTCCGAGGAGAGATGCAGCCCCGCCCGCATCTCTGACCCTTCACTCACTTCCTGCCAAGCAACGAGGTGCCTGGCCTAGCCTGCCTGCCTGCCAAGAATATGTTATGCCTACAGTTATCTGTTAAGTTCCCCGTCTTCACATTCCTAGCTAACGAACCGCATAAACATCTTCCTCTATAGTCTAGTCTTCCTGTCTCCATGCAAGTGAATTACTGAATTAATATCCATAGAAGATCCATAGCACACGCAATACATGAAGAAATATATGCATGCACTAGCCTTAGTGACAAGTAGCCTTTGCCCTGATGACTTTTAGATTCAAGCAACATGTACTCCAAACACAAGATATCAGATATGCTATAGGTACAGGTCGTTCTGACATCCCAGACTTTAGTCTCCTCTTCTAGTGCTAGAAGTCAGAGCCCCCAGCTCTCCCCAGTTACACGTCATGACTCGTTTGCGCGCACCAGTAGGTTAAAGGTTCCAGCTGCCCATGAAGCCCCCTCCATGTGTCCACCCACTTATGACACTTCTGTGACGTCTACATCACATGCTTCCGTGCACGCCCTGTGCACGCCTTCTTTTCACGCCCATATGTTCTTATCTTCCGTTTGTCACTTGTTACGCCTACTGTATTCAATGCAACTGTATGGTTTTACTATATATATTGTATGCTGTTAATGAAATGTTGAGATCGAGGTCGAGATTTGTCCCTTCCTGAGCCTTAGCAGGTGATGGAACCCGATGTCCATTGGCTCGAGCCACTTAATTAAAGCCCGTATGGCTCAGATACCACGGATTCTGCCTCTTATTTATTGAGCTATCCTTTTCAGTGAATGCCTAGAAAAATAGTACCGGTATTTATTGATTTATTTACCACATAATGGCGCCCGAATAGGGACGAGCCCCTTCCCCACGCGCCGGCGATGTAACGCAGGCCCCCTGACCCTTCTACAGCCGTGACGGACCCCTACTGTGCACCTGCAGATATTCCTGCTCAAATCTCCCTCAGGCCCACGGAGGAGACGGAGACTGCGGTCCGGCATCCAGACGAGGCGGTGAGGAAGGCGGAACGTCCCGACCAGAGCCCAAGCCGAGAGAGCAAGGTCCGAGGTATCCCGAGGCCCACCTGTTTCCGAAGCCCGAGGCGCATGCGTAGTGCGTAGCAGTAACCAGACGTCGTAGCAGTCCAGTCCAGTCCGAGGCCTTCAGTTTTGCTTCCCGGTGAGTACCATTGCTGGGAACGTATCTAGACGGGTTCATTAATTTGTGCCCGGTCCGACGCGTTTGGGTACACAGATCCGGTCCGACGTGTTCACCTAGGTGGATACGGTATGACGTGTCTCTTTAGGAGACCGGTATGTTCTGTACTGTTTTAGCAGTGCATCCAGTAATTCTAGTAAGTCTGTTCTCTGGTATAGCTTCTCGAGAAGTTCCAGTATTATGTTTTCGATGTGTTTATGTTTTCAATGTACTAGGTAGTATCTGTTCGAACTGTTATTAATGTGTTCTGATGTCGTGGTATGAGTGATTTGTTCGCTATTGCATTACTGTGTTCATTGTGTACTGTGTTCAAATTCAAGTACGTTCAAATATGCCTTTGTTTTCAAAGTTACGTCAGATAGGAACCAGAAAAGCATTACTCGAAGAATCAGTTCCTGTCCCTCCTAGGGACAGTCCCGGACATTTCATGTATCATAAACATGGCTTAGATGCCATACTGTATCTAGACTTATGGGTGGATTATACCAAGGATCTCGAAGAGAAATATAGATGGCCTGTTTCAGGAACATGGGATGCCGAGTGCATCATGAGAGTAGAGGAAGCATTATGGAAAAAGAAAGCCAGACAATCCCAGAAAGATGCCATAGAATTGTGGCGTAAAGAATCGCATAAAAGAACAGAAAAAGAATTCAGAAAAGCAGAATTAAGTAGGGAATCCTCAGAAAAAGCCCAAGAAAGGGAACTACTAGAAGAAGGTGAACGAGTTAGAGCAGAACAGTCAGACAGACAAAGAAATGCCCTTATTAAAGGTATGTATCCCCTTCTCGCCGAGGGTTTGCCTAAGGCGACCCCAGAAACACCCTGTAATTTACCGCCACCATTGGTCCCGACTAAGCTACGTCATAAACCGACCGCAGCTGAAATTTTCCTTTCTTCCTATTTAGACGACACTGTCCCAGAATATGCAAATCCGAATCCTACTCCGCCTGTTCAACCTCAGCACCCTGTTAATAATGTAATCACTGTTCCTCCAGTCATTGGTCCTGGGAATCCTTTTAATCCGCCAGTACCTCAGGACCAACCGACATTACGTATGCCTACTTTACCAGTCACTTTACCAGCAGTTGCACATTCAGTATTAATTGACGATTCTAGTTCAGGAGAAGCAGGGGGAGGTATTCCTATCACCCCGCCTCAAACAAAACGAATGACGCTGAGAGACGCAGCATTACAGCGTACGCCAAAAGTGGCTACATACGAAGCCCTCAAAAAGTACCTTACTGATTGTAGATATGATCCAGTGCCAGGCGAAGATCACATGATATTATATTCTGTACGTTTACGACGAGCTGCAAACTTTTTGACTACCATGCCAGATATGAAGGAACATTTAGACAGAATATATCATTTCATCCGAACAGGGGAAAAACCAGAAAGTATTCATAAGACCATGCCATAAGACCAGGAAAGTATTCATGAGGCTATGGCACACAGGAAAGTCGAGATTCAAAGTATGATTTTGCAGTTTTTGATAAATTGTTTAATAAGAGAACAAGATCATCCTGATAAAAACAAAGATGAGATGAAAGTCCTGACAAGATGGAGTGACAATATAGCAGAAGGAAAACACAGTAAACAAAATTGTATAGAAACCATGTACAGAAAGATTCGTAAGGAAATTCTAGACATACACGAAAGGGAGAAAGCAATGAGAGTAGCCGAGAAGGAGAATGACACTTCAGACGAAGATGTAGACGCCGAGAATCCAAACAGAATAGCGTACGTAGGTAGGACGAGACCTTTTGATAGACACACACGCCTAGAGTACAAGAAAGCTTTTCTTCCTCCTGTACCAGAACAGTGTTCTCTTGAGCATTTATTCCAGGCTTCTGATAAAGTTTTGAAACAACGAATAGGTTACAGTGAGCTTAGTACCATGCATGAACAGGAACTAGTCCGGTCAGCAGTCCAATGGACTAGTGATTCTACCACGTTTCCAGACGAAATAGTGGCCCAAATGTTTCTGAAACTTTCCCCAGACGAACAGCGATTGGTGGGTATGTATATGATCCAGCATCTCATTACACTGTACGAGAATCAACATTCTGATCCAGGTCCTTTATATAATGTATTGAACGAGTTACTCCTAAACAAATGGAAAGGTCTAGGTACCAATTTGATTAATGTCATTTTAGAACAACGCCACAAATACAGAACGTTCCTGACTCCACATTTTGTTCCTGTTCCACCCCCAGTCAGGAAGACATTTTACATAGACAGACAGAATCCTTTGCGAGAAGTGCATCCTGTTAAGGGAACGGGGGGTGAGCTCGAACGAGTATTTGTTTACACCCCTTTAACGAAAATAGAACTACTAGAAATGAAAAAGTTAGTGCCCTTTCACGATAAAGATCCAGCAGGGTTCCACCGTGAATTAAAAGACATGCTCCGTATGGGAGAATACACGTATCCTGATATCATCAAAATGTTAAAGGTTCTGCTGCCTGCGGGCATATATGAAAAACTCAAAGAAAAAGAATGGGAGGTGGGAGAGAAAAAGATTGACTGGACAGCATTAGAGAACGAAGATAATACACGAGTTCCTGGTACTGGTCTCGGGGAAAAAGCCAAAGCATTGCCCGAGTTGTTAATACAAGTCTTGCCAAGATTACTAGCCACGAAAAAGGAAGACTGGGATGCCATCTCAGCCTGTAAACAGAAACAAGACGAAGACACTAGTGATTTTTATTCCAGATTTGAGAAATGTTTCATTATTAATAGCGGCTTGAAAACAAGTAGTGAGTCGTATCCCCATCTTTTTGTTACCAAATTAGTAGAAAATTCTTTACCACAAGTTAAAAATCGAGTACTGAAAGTCGAGAGTACCTGGCAAGCTAATACCCCGTCTCAAATGCTACAGATGTTGCAGTACCACCAGAACCGAATCAGGGAAGAGCAAGAACACGAAAGGAGACGTATGAAAGACACGAAAATGAAAGTATTAGTGGCACAGTCTGTTCCAGCAGATAGTCAGAAGAGGGGTACGACTCAAACTAGTCATTCTGCAGCTCCCGTTAAAGGGACATGCAATTACTGTAAACAGCCAGGTCATTATATAAACGAATGTGCTGTTCTGAAACACAACATAGCTACTGGTAAGACGAAAGAGAGACCGCGTCCTCCAAGACAGGAACATGTTCCGCAGAATACGCAGCCACCGCAGAGCGCACAACAGACAGTTACCGTACCGCAGCCTATAGCTGCCACACAACACGTTACACAGCAGATGTACCAGTACGCACAGTCAGATTATCCAGAATATCAGCAGTATTCATGAAACAGCCTAGAGAGGGAGGTTGGCTTGCCTCTCATCGAGGTTCCTGTAGATCAAGAGGGTCCCTATGTACACAGTCAGGTATTAGGGAAAGACAGAAAATTTCTGATTGATACAGGGGCAAGTAGGACTACCATCAGTCATGACGAGGTTCCAGGGGCTCCACTCTCAGGCTCAAGAAATGTTTCCCTGGGATTTTCAGGAAAGCCTATTGTTAACGAAATATCGAAACCAGTTTCCCTAGAAGTTGGTCCATTGTCCCGAACTACAGACTTGTTACTTACGAAATCATGTCCAGAAAACTTACTTGGTATTAAAACATTGAAAGAATTAGGTGCCGTGATTTGTTGTTCTCCGGAAGGAGTGAGATTGTTTTTACGTGATTTTAAAGGACATTATGTGTTACGAGATTTTGATCCAAGATTACTGAATGTACCACAGCATTTATGGGCGCAAGGTCCAACTGATGTAGGTTGTATGCACATTACACCATATCGTGTCACTCTGAAACAAGGAGTCGTATTACCCCGAATCCGACAATACAAGTTGCCACCTGAGGCTGTAGCAGCCTTATCACCAATCATTGACGAGCTCATTGCTCAAGGAGTGGTTGTAGAAACTGACTCCAATGTATGTAATTCCCCGATCATCCCGATTCTTAAACGTACTGACCCAAATGCACCTCCAGTTTATCGATTAGTGATTGACCTTCGAGAACTTAATAAATGTATCATACCCCAGTACCCTGTAGTTCCAGATATCTCTTCCCTATTGACTGCCATTGATTCCGAAGCTACGTTCTTTACTGTCATTGATCTCAAAAACGCTTTCTTTAGTGTCCCCATCCATCCAGACAGCCAGTTCCTTTTCGGATTCTGTTTAAATGGAAGAAGCTATAAATTCACACGTGCACCTCAAGGTTTCACAGAAAGTCCTAGTATTTATA
Source organism: Lissotriton helveticus (assembly GCF_964261635.1). Classification (NCBI taxonomy): domain Eukaryota; kingdom Metazoa; phylum Chordata; class Amphibia; order Caudata; family Salamandridae; genus Lissotriton; species Lissotriton helveticus. The sequence continues at coordinate 3,517,912 of NW_027611653.1, forward strand.
GTCAAGCACTGAAACGACAACTAGACAGTATTCGCATGCCAACTGACACTGCCCTGCTCCAGTACGTCGATGATCTATTGATCACAGCCCGTACAGAACGTGACTGCGAACGTGCGTCACTGACAGTCTTGTATTTCCTGGCAGAAATGGGGCACAAGGTGTCCCCTTCAAAACTGCAATTTTGTGTCCAGCAAGTGGTATACCTTGGACACTTGCTGTCCAAGTGGGGTAGACAGTTGACACCTGACCGTATCCAGTTAATTGCACATCTTCCACAGCCCAAGACACAGAAGGAGGTACGAGCTTTTATCGGCCTCACTTCTTACTGCAGACAATGGATCCCTCAGTATGCATACCTAGCCAAGCCACTGATACAGTTAACAACACAGGAGGCAGCGACATCGACTGTCCTCCCTTGGACCCAGGAACATACACTTGTTTTCAACGAGTTAAAGAAAGCTTTATGTAATGCACCTGTGTTAGCGACACCAAACTACAGTAAACCTTTTACACTTTTTGTCACTGAACGTGATGGTACAGCATTATCTGTTCTCACACAAGATCAAGCAGGACAACACAAGCCTTGTGCTTATTTTTCGAGCACATTAGATCCAGTGGCCCAGGCTTTGCCTGCGTGCCTCAAATCAGTTGCAGCCACAGCTCTGGCTATTAGACAAAGTGATTCCATAGTGTTAGGGCATTCCCTGACAGTACAGGTTCCACACTCTGTGGAAGTTCTTTTAAACCGAACACAGACTCAGCACTTGACAATTGCACGATTAACAGGATATGAACTGACACTGTTCCAGCCACACATAGAAATCAGACGCTGCAACATATTAAATCCTGCTACACTGTTACCCTCGACTACCTCAGACACTGCATCACATGACTGTGTGGAAGTTATTAACACCATGACGAAGCCAAGACAAGACTTGACGGACATTGCATTACCTGATCCAGACCTGACACTTTATGTGGATGGTTCATGTATGAGAACAAGTACAGGAGAGTTAGTAGCCGCATATTATTATTATTATTATTGGGCATTTATTAAGCGCCTGATTACGCCACTGGCGTGTCTCCGCGCTATGACAAGTGGTGTGGCTGTCCCCCCCTCCTCCCAACCAAGCTATCTACTGAAACAGGTGCGTTTTAAGTTTTTTTCTAAACTGGACTTCGCAGGGTTCCAACCGAAGTTCCAGTGGCAGATTGTTCCAGCGCTTGGGAGCAAGGTATCTGAAAGATCTGCCTCCCATGCGAGCTTTAAATATTCTTGGGACTTTTAACAGCCCGGTCTGCGAAGACCGGAGACTGCGTGCAGGCTCATAATGGGCTATAAGGCTCTGGAGTGGGAGAGGTGCTTTGCCACTCAGGATACGATGGCAAGTGGCAAGAGCCTTAAACTCCACTCTCCTCTCTATGGGGAGCCAATGAAGCGCCCGCAAGGCCAGTTTGGCGGATGACCTCCTGGGGAGTCTGAGGACCAGCCGCGCAGCTGCGTTTTGTAGAACCTGCAGGCGGCCGAGGACCCTGCCTGAGGCCCCCAGATAGAGCAGATTCCCATAATCGAGTCGGGAGGTAACCAGGGCATGCACCAGTGTCTGACGAGCAGGAGTGGGAAGCAGATCTAATACTTTCCTGAGAGCTCTCAGAACACCGAAACAGATCCCTGCCACTCGACCGACATGTGGGCCAAAGGTGAGGTCCTTATCCAACCATACGCCAAGGTTTCTGGCCTCGCGGCAGGGAGCAGGAACCTCCCCCAGACACGGTGGCCACCACGCCGACGACCACGCAGACGGCACTCCCCCCACCACGAGCACCTCGGTCTTGCTCCCGTTTAACTTTAAACAGTTGGCAGACATCCAGGCAGCAAGGTCATTCATGCAGTTCCTGAAGATGTCTGCCGCAAGTCCGGGCGCGCGCGATAGGGAGATGACCAGCTGCGTGTCGTCGGCGTAGGACACCAAGCGGAGACCATACTAGAAACTACTGAAACTGAAGTTATAGAAACACATCGTATTGACACCCTGTCTGCTCAAGCAGCAGAGCTCATCGCTCTGACTCAAGCCTGCATACGAGCCAAGAACCTGAAAGTAAACATATATACAGATTCATGTTATGCATTCGGAGTCGTTCACGACTTTGGAGTCCTCTGGCAGGAAAGAGGTTTCATGACCTCTCATGGAGCCAAGATTCAGCATGGCCCCCTCATTCAAGCTCTGTTAGAAGCAATACATTTACCTACAGCTATAGCCATTATGAAGTGCAAAGCACATACGAAAGCCACTGACACCATTTCCCAGGGTAACGATTTGGCAGATCGAACAGCCAAGCTTACAGCTCAGACTCCAGACATTCCAGTTAACACGACAAAGACAGACGTTCCAGTCCAGACGACCCAGTCCAGACGACTTGTATGACAGTTAAGGACCCTACGCAAGACGTACTAGATATACAGACACATGCTACCCCAGACGAAATCAAGAAATGGTCTGAACAAGGAGGGGTCCAGACAGATCAGGGATGGTTGACGAAGGGAAAAGCCACATGGTTTCTCCCCGACTCTATGGTTCAAGTCATTATTAACACAGCACATAGTCCAGCACACTTAGGAGAAAAAGCCATGTTAGACAGCATCCAGAACCTCTGGTTTAACAAGCATTTACGAGCAGCAGTGAAGCAGAAAGTTGAAGGACTGGACTTTTTAACAGTACCAGCGGTGCCAGGGAACAACACCTATAACCTTCATGGGATACCTGTTTCGGCGCACAAATTACAGAGACACGGGACACTTCCTTCGGCGTCAAAGATTCAAGGTTTATTACTGCAGGGAACACAGAAGTCACGACAAGTACAACACGTGCAACTTGGGGAGACTGCTTCAAATTGGTTCTGTGGATCGCTCCTTTTATACAGAATTTACTCATAGGACAACATGGTACACAAAAGTTTACAACTTGGTTCCCATAATTATCCCCCAGAGGGGTCGCTTTGGTCACTTTGGTACACATAAGGTCCGGAACATAAGTGCGGAAACATTTGGCGGTTCCCAACTGTAAAAACCCATCTTCCCAACATTAGTGAATTCTAATCGGCAGTAAAACAGATCGAAATAGGGACAAGGACAGGTGCAGAGGAAGATGGAGGCAGTGGGGGATTGAAAAGAGTGTGAAAGGGGAGGTATCGGGAAACACGAGATACAGGCATCAAAGGGACGTGCCTAATGAGATGCACGGCTGAGACAATAAACCGGACGGCAAGATGAGCCTCGAGCGGGGCCATCTGCCTTACAGTATCATCCCCCTCATCGTAAAAGATATTTACAAAGTACATGTGTCTTCCACAAATATCCTGAGAGTCCCAGGGTAACGAAGCGGACAGTGTCCGTTCGCTGGCTACTTGAGGGCAAGAGACAAAATGGATGCCGTATCTAAGATGGAACCCGTGGGTACAGATGAAAAACCCACATATCAAACGAACGGTTTAAGTTAGCACAGTGAAACTGCGCACACTTACTAAACTCGTCATTTGCGGTTCTTAGATATCAGACTCGACCATATTCGTGCGAGTCGAAAACATCACTTACAATTTTCACGGAACCTCAGACGCTCCTTTTGCCCTCATGTAGGCAAGCACTAGTCGGAATCATATTCGATATTCATCAGATCCTCGAGATGTTGCTGTAGCATAGCTCTGTCCAACCGAGACCCTTTGGTAACAGGTGGCTGTCTCATACACGTTGTAGCACAGAGGCCACATAAGGCAGGACCGCACTGCACGCAAAGGCAACACGTGAACAGGAACACTACAACGACTCCAATGATCGTCAGAATTTTCCAACCCCAAGTCGACATCAGGCCCCAAAACCATCCAAGTAGCGTCCAATCCCCTACATCCACGTGTATGGATTCGGAGATCTTATGCAACTTCGAGATGGCTTGATAGACAGTCGGAGCGTTATCAGGAATGAAAATACAGCAGCTCGAATGGATCACCTTACATACCCCACCTCGATCTGCTAAGATCACATCTAAAACCATACGGTTTTGTAACGTCATAAGTCTATCCGCCTGAAGTTCTGTGGTGATATTACCAAGGGCACTGGCAGTAATATTAGCTGTCGATTCTACCACTCGAGTCAACTGTCTTAGGTTCCTACTATTAACCATAGGTCCCCAAAATGGGAGGAAACCCTTGAAAAAGTCTCCTGCCTCTTGACCGGCAGTATCCTCTTCGCTAATTACGCCCCTTACAACTCTAGTTTTGTGATAATCTGCATCTACAGTAAACGTCGGAGGCAACAAGTTTGCGATAAAACATGAGCCCATGAAGTCAGAGGGCAACCATGCATATGCACGATCATGACAAATAAAGTATGTACCCTTGGCAGCCAAAAACACAGGGGACGAGACCATTGGCAAAATATAATTTTCAGTGCAAGCACTCTCTCCAAGTCGGGCTTTCGATCTACGGCCGCGACCTATTAAACAAAAATTACCAATGTGGGGTACGACCCATATCGGAGGCGAGCTTTTAAGCTGTTTTTCACCAGTGAACACACTATATTCGCCTCTACTTAGGACCCTATAGGCTTGTACCTCTTCTTCAGGGATAAGCGAGGGATCATAGATATCGCTATCTAAATCCTCTATTGCTATAGACAAAGATTTTTGGTACGAGGTAGGACCAGAGTAGGGGGAACGTGGTTCTCGAATGGGGTGGAAACCCAGTGCGCTTCGAAACATTGTTTGAAATGCTCGAGCAGACCCTTGGGAGCTATACGGTAACACCAGATATGGAATTCCCTTATCCGTAGTATGCGGCATCAACCCACACACCCAACAATTAGTAGTGTTAACCACTAACTGATGCTGATGAAGGAGCTGAATAAAGGAATTGTTGCGGAATTCTGCACGTCTAGCCTGCTCGTGTTCAGGTAAGATGTGAAAAGAATGAGGAGAAACAGTGGAGGTGAGTTTAAGGTCAGGGGTAGAAGTAGGTATGATAGAAAGCAAGAAGTAAGACATCGTGTAATACACCCCACCCGCCAATAACGCAGAAACAGTCACAAACAGTACGAATATTTGGAACATAAAATATTTGGTACGACTGAGTTGTTGCAGCTTGAATCTTTGTGCTTGAGCTCTTTCCAAGTCCATCAGCTTTGAAAATGCCATTTCCCTATGACCGTCCGCAACGTTTCTTGACGCACTTCGTTCTGTGTAGCAATAGTCAATTCCTAGGAGTTCCCAGGAACCGACGGTCTTTAACCTAGCGTCAAGACCTACTAACCAGGAGGAAGTACACGCGCGGCCCTACGGTCTTTATTTCATATATATATATATATATGAAAACAATGTCTCTCAGCTGTGGAAACAAAAATGTAAGGAACAAAGCTCAATGAATATGTACAAAATAATTACAATAGAATGAGTGTTCAAACTGATCATGGAAAACGGGATAATGCATTTGTCAAGGGACAGAACGGGGTTTTTTATTAGTCTTTAGTGCTGGATCTAAAAAAATATCGGGTTTTCCCAGAACGTGTCTGTTCGTTAAACAAAAGATCCGTTGAAGGGACAACGCCCTGTTGATCAGCTGAATGTTCTGGTCTTGAGTCTTCTGATGACAAGTGTTCAATAATGCCTTTTTGCTGCACTGAGGATTCTCCGACAGGTTGTGCGTCGCTGAAAGGTACAAACGCCGGCAATCCTTCGGTTTCAGTTGATGCAATGCCTTTCCTTACCCACGAGTCTGCTGGCAACGGAATGGGGACTTTCTTGGTATGGGTGGCATGCACCCAATTCTTCCGCCCCTCGAGACGAACTGCAGTTCTCGTGGCAAGGAGGACCTGATAGGGTCCAGTGAACCTAGGATCCAAATTGTTCTTGCGCGAAAAATTTCGTGTTACCACCCAATCTCCGGGCTGGAGCTGGTGGCCTGGACCCTCCGTCTGCGTCGGCAATGCTTCGTGAACCTGTTGGTGAATTAACCTCAGTTTAGCAGTCAAGTCATAAAGATAATCGATTAACATTGGATACTCAAGTTCACAAAAGGCACCCGGTCTAGGGACCCCCCAAACATTGGCAGGACGACCGAACACTATTTCATAGGGACTGAGCCCTACTCGGGAGTGTACAGTTGCCCTTGTTGACAGTAATGCTAAGGGCCACGAAAGACCTGTCGTAGCCTGAATCTTTGCTAGTTTTAGTTTTAAAGTGCCATTATATCCTTCCACCAATCCTGCTGATTGTGGATGATTTGCACTATGAAATTTTTGTACAATCCCCAACCCACGACACACACTCTTCATCACACTCCCAACAAACTCACTTCCGTTGTCCGACCATACAACCCGAGGCATTCCGTAGCGGGAAAAATACTCTTTGAGCAAAATTTTAGCCGTGGATAAAGCCGTATTATCCTTAAGGGGGTAGGCCTCAATCCACCTAGAAAATGCACACACTACAACCAGCACATACTTCAAATTATTACATCTCTCCATATGGATAAAGTCCAACTGGATAACTTCGAAAGGGTACGTAGGAGGGGCAAAATGGCCAGGTGGAGTGGGAGTGCCCTTACCAGGATTGTGCATCAAACACACCATACAATTCTTAACCAAGCGTTCAGCACATTTCGTAATACCATCATTCTTCCACACAGGAAACAGCAATTTACAGATACCTTTCGCGCTAATATGTGCTAACCCGTGTGCCATAGTCACAACAGCCAGCACATATGCATCAGGCAGCATCCATCTTTTCTGTTCCGATAAGTCAATCCAACAACCATTCGCATCCAACTTTCCCGTACTTTCTTTCCACTTCGCCTTTTCAGTCTCGGTGGCCTCATTCTGAATTGCTTTCACACTCTCGATAGTGTTTTCACACATACTTGATTCTGCAGGCCACCTAACCGAACTTGTCACATACATTCGAGTGCTAAGGTTCCGGGCAGTCTCCTTAGCAGTCTCATCCGCAAACGCATTACCACGACCAACATCATCCGTTACCTTACGATGCGCACTACATTTAACAATCGCCACTTGCTTAGGCAACGTAAGTGCATCCAAAAGATCATTTACAAGCTGGCCATGTTGAATCTTCGTACCATGTGACGTAAGGAATCCTCTCTCTCTCCACAGTCGTCCAAAACTATGTGCCACACCAAACGCATACTGGCTATCTGTAAACACATTCACCCGTTTATCTTTAGACAACACACACGCTCTCGTCAAAGCAATTAACTCAGCAGCCTGAGCCGAATTCTGACTTAATCTTGCACTTTCCACAATCGTTCTCAATGTAACTACAGCATACGCAGTTGTCAAATCACCACTTGGTAACTTGAAACAAGAACCATCCACATACAAAGTACCATCGGGATCTGTCAATGGAGTATCTTTTAGGTCAATGCGACCCTTGGTTTCCTCTTCAGTTTTGAGATAGCAGTCATGTACTGCTTCATCACTTGATTCTGTGTCGATCGGCAGCAATGTTGCTGGATTCAACACATTACACCGTTTTATCCGTATATGACTGGCCAGCAACGTCAACTCATATCCAGACAATCTTGCACTTGTCAGATGTTGAGTTTTCGTTCGGTTCAATAGAGTGTCGACTGCATGCGGAACCATTACCGTGAGCATATTATCCATGACTAGACCTGCGGACTGTCGAATGGACGCCGCAGCTGCCGCTGTTGCCCTTAAGCAACTTGGCAAAGCTCTTGCTACTGGGTCTAAAGTCGAAGAAAAGTAGGCACATGGGCGTTGCTTACCACCAAAAGGTTGTGTCAAAACACTCAACGCGCAACCATCCCTCTCGTGAACGTATAGTGTAAACGGCTTACTGTAGTCAGGGGTACCCAACACAGGAGCCGAACACAACGCATCACGCAATTCAGAAAAACTTTCCTGACATTCTTCAGACCAAGGTACTGGGGATGAAACATCTTTGCACGTAAGGGCTATCAATGGTTTCGCCAACAATGAAAAATTTGGAATCCATTGTCTGCAGTAAGACGTAATACCTAAAAAGGCGCGAACATCTCTTTGGGTTTTTGGCACAGTCATTCGGGAAATTGCTGCAATTCTCTCTGGGGTCAACTTTCTCCCTTCTTTTGACAATAAGTGACCTAGATAGGTAACTTCTTGACAACAATACTGTAGCTTTGAAGGTGATACCTTGTGGTGCAATTCATATAGATAGTGTAACAATGATACTGTAGCCGTCTTGCAAATAACATCTGTATCAGCTGCCACTAAAAGATCGTCAACGTATTGAATCAAAGCTGCACCATTAGGTAATATAAAAGCATCAAGCTGACCTTTAAGTGCTTGGCTGTAGATTGACGGACTCTCACAATAGCCTTGTGGAGCGCGTTTTAGCCTAAAACTGCGACCTCCTAATGAAAATCCGAATAGGTCTCTGCTTTCCTCTGCAATCGGGATGCTAAAGAAAGCATTCTTTAAATCGATCACTGTGAACCAGGCGGCAGATGCCGGAATCATTGTTAATAAAGCCGTAATGTCAGGGACCACGGGAAATTGTGGAATCACTATTTTGTTTACCTCTCTCAAATCTATAACAAAACGATACACAGGAGGTTTAGTTGGGTCAGTTCGTTTCAGAATTGGCAATACAGGGCTATTACACACGTTTCCACGAGTTTCTTCAACAACACCTTTTCCAATGAGATCATGAACGATTGCTAACAGTGCTCGTTCACCTTCAAGAGAAATACGATATTGAGGTAAACGCGGTAATCGCGCATTTGGTTTCAATTGAATCACATAGGGTGGAATGTCTAACAGGCCCACGTCATTGGGACCTGTGGCCCATAAGGACGCAGGGAGGGAACTCAATTCCGGTGGGAATTTATCAACCGATAAATACATGGGAGAGATCACTCTCCGTCCCAATGTAAGTTCCACTCCTTCGGGGGAACAATACAATGTTGCATATAATCGTTTCAACAAATCCAGGCCCAAAAGATTTTCACCACAACCTGTAGATAGAATCAGTGGAGCCGTTAGCTCACGCGGTCCAATCATAAGAGGCAAAGGGTTAGAGACTGGGTTACTAACAGGGGCGCCAGAGAATCCAACGGACACATTCGTTAAGCCAGACAAAGGTGCGCCAGGGAGTTTTGAATGCATGATGGAACTTTTCGTCGCACCAGTGTCTAGCAGAAAAGGCTCAACTACACCCGATGTAGTCACTGCAACGTAAGGCCCACTCTGATCGACCGGAACTGACACTACTCCCTCTCTTTGTCGTTGGCTGTCCTAGTGGTGGTCATTTACAACAGTTTCATACTCTGTATAATAATAATCATCAACATTATACTGTGCAGATCGAACTGACCCCGTATTTCGCTGGTCAAAACAATTATTTGCGTCTGATTGATTTTGATAACGATCGCTCTGATTGTGGGATGAACCACGACCTCTACCACGTGGTGTCTGTTGAGGACCACCACCACGGTTTCCACGTGTCGACACACCATTTAGACGGTCCCGTAAGGCAAGACAATCATATTTTAGGTGTCCCTCTTTCCTACAATATGCGCACTGATTATACCCAAGTGAAGATCTGGAATCAAAATTGTCAGGGCGCGGCTGTGTCCTATCGAGCTGTGCTCGTGGTCGATACTGTTGTTGTGCATCATTTTGGTTTGATCGTGGAGGGTATGCTTGCTGCAACAAAACCTTCGTTTTGAGCTCCTTAGTTTTCTTTTCTACACGATCACTTTCTTCCTTTTCCCCATTCTCATAATACTGAGCCGTTGCTAGTATTTGCGCAGGGGTTGAAACTGCCCATGCACTTTCTGAATTCTTTAGTTTGTTGCTTAGTTCAGGCAGCAAATTCGACACGAATTTGTCAACGAATAACCGCTGGCCTCCCTCAGCGCCCATGTCCTGGCCGCTGTGGTCGACAAACGCTTCCTCAAACCTTGTAAAGAAATCTGAGACACTCTCGTCTTTCTTCTGTTTACAAGCTGATAACTTATCCCAGTTCACCTTCATCGCTGGCATGAGAGTTTTCATGAGCGTAATGATTTTCTGAGGCAAATCCAAAATCAGCTGTTCAGGCTTGGCCCCACCAACTTGTAATGCATCAGCTGCTAGCAGTGCAACCCAATCACCCCCTAATTCAGCTGCGTGATTAGCTTGACGAATTTTAGCCCAAACTGGTTGCGGTACAACGTTGCCAAACAACATGTCGATGTCGGCAATATTCATAATAGAAGCTTCTATCAGTTGTGATAACTCCTTATAATAACCAGCCGGATTTTTACGCGGATCGGGTAAGGATTGCTTCACTTGCAAAACTTCTGATCGTTTCCATGGAAGATGTATCCACACCCTTCGAAAATGCGGTAAAACCGCAGGGTTAGCTTGCGGATCTCCAGGCACCCACAGTGGCGGGACTTCTCTCATAGGATACTGACCAGGAACCGCTTTCCAGTTTTCAGTGGTATCATCTAATGACACCCGAGAATGTGCTGTGGATCTAAATGCTAATAAGCGTTCCACTGCACGTCGTACATCGTCTCCTATAATCATACCGTTCGAAAAGTGACTTTGAAGTTCAATTATGTCGGACGGTACATCATCTACATCATTATTGTACCATTCTTCCCTCAAAAAGTTACACATTTCCTCAAATACGAATCTCTGCGTAGGCTCATTAAACTGAGAAAACGTATCAAAGACTACACGTGGAGTGTAATTAGCAGGATGTCTTATCCACCTATGTGCCATTGTTACTAACGTCTCTTTCTCCCTACCACTAGGGATCTGACTCCGTCTCTGAGGAGTTTCAGATGAATCAGACGAAAATAACGGACCAGAAAGAGGTGAATAAAGAGTAGCAACAGAGTTAGGAACACGCTTACGAACAGAAGGAGAAAGAAAAACAGGGGCAACAACACTGGAGGTGAAAGAAGGCATATTAGGACCAGACAAGGTAGTCGGAGTAGCAGAAACAATAGTCTGCGAAGGTACAGGTACAGGAGCAGTAGGAACAAGAACAGGTGGTGAAACAAACGTAGTGTTAACAGCGGGCTGACCCGCAGCCGCTAGAGCAACAAGAGGAACAACAGGAGGTACTACAGGAGCAACTACAGGAGCAGTAGCACCCTGTACATAAGGAGGTGGTGATTTCATCAAGTATGACAGCAAGGAATCCTCCTTCAAATCTTCTTCTTTCTTTTCTAATTTATTCGGTAAAACTGGGTAACATTTATCTATCTTCATGTGATGCAATCTAGTAGCGATTTCCATATCTTTTTCTTCTTTGTCTTGTCTACATTCTTTTATAGCTTGCATTATCGGAACAAACTCTTGTTTTTGATTCTTTTTAAGTTGTTTGATTTCTTTCTGCTTGGCCTCTTTACGCCATATCCGAAAGGAATCAAACATAGCTGGCCTAGCTTTCTTTAAAAATAATTTAGCCTCAAGATTATCTAAAATCGAAAGTTCAAAAGTTCCGTGTGGTGGCCATCTAAGGTCACCGTCTTTCTTTGTATAGCGGACCCAGTAATCATTATAGATTATAGGACCCACCCCATGTCGACTATAAAGATCATGTATCGGAGTTCCAACTGGAGGTATCGGACATGAGTCCTCCAACCGGGAATCCATTGCGCAACATTTGAAAATACGAAACAAATCACTATGGCTAGGCATCGTGCACACTAACCTAGTATCAAACTTCAAGGATTACCGAAGCAATGAAACCTCGTGTAAGTCAAAACCCTCGGTTTTTGGCAATTGCAACTGTCAAATAATACTAAGAACCAATACTAAGAACCACAAATGCAATGGAACCATGCAATACAACAAAGCCTTAAGGCTATTACAAAGCTCGGAGAGCTAACCACAAAGCCTGAGGAGGCTATTACAAAGCTCAGTGAGCTATTACCACAAAGCCTTAAAGGCTAACCACAAAGCTTTCAAAAAGCTAGAACAACCACTAAGGACTGGGAGCGACCCACAAATACTTAACTCAGAACTTCAATGGCGTCACCAGGAAGGCCCGTCTATCGTCTCGCTTGTACATAAGGTCTACGCCGGGCGTCGAAGACAGGTCGACAGTCAGGGCATCGGTCCGTCGCAGCCGTCAGGAGGCGGGAATCTTTGCAGGGAAAAACTTCGGGCCACTTATTTCGATAACAGGATCGATGAAGCGGGGTGCACCTTCCCTCGGAGATTTCACACGAAGTTCCTCACGATCATCAGGCTTTGGACCGGACCGGTACCGCTGAAGTCGCCCCATGTTGGGCGCCAACTGAAGGACTGGACTTTTTAACAGTACCAGCGGTGCCAGGGAACAACACCTATAACCTTCATGGGATACCTGTTTCGGCGCACAAATTACAGAGACACGGGACACTTCCTTCGGCGTCAAAGATTCAAGGTTTATTACTGCAGGGAACACAGAAGTCACGACAAGTACAACACGTGCAACTTGGGGAGACTGCTTCAAATTGGTTCTGTGGATCGCTCCTTTTATACAGAATTTACTCATAGGACAACATGGTACACAAAAGTTTACAACTTGGTTCCCATAATTATCCCCCAGAGGGGTCGCTTTGGTCACTTTGGTACACATAAGGTCCGGAACATAAGTGCGGAAACATTTGGCGGTTCCCAACTGTAAAAACCCATCTTCCCAACATTAGTGAATTCTAATCGGCAGTAAAACAGATCGAAATAGGGACAAGGACAGGTGCAGAGGAAGATGGAGACAGTGGGGGATTGAAAAGAGTGTGAAAGGGGAGGTATCGGGAAACACGAGATACAGGCATCAAAGGGACGTGCCTAATGAGATGCACGGCTGAGACAATAAACCGGACGGCAAGATGAGCCTCGAGCGGGGCCATCTGCCTTACAGTATCATCCCCCTCATCGTAAAAGATATTTACAAAGTACATGTGTCTTCCACAAATATCCTGAGAGTCCCAGGGTAACGAAGCGGACAGTGTCCGTTCGCTGGCTACTTGAGGGCAAGAGACAAAATGGATGCCGTATCTAAGATGGAACCCGTGGGTACAGATGAAAAACCCACATATCAAACGAACGGTTTAAGTTAGCACAGTGAAACTGCGCACACTTACTAAACTCGTCATTTGCGGTTCTTAGATATCAGACTCGACCATATTCGTGCGAGTCGAAAACATCACTTACAATTTTCACGGAACCTCAAAGTGCGTACCTGCATGATCTGTTGTCAGTTCAATCCAGGTAAAGGTGTCCCCGTGGAACAGGGTGGATTTCATCCTCCTGACCACCCTTTTGAAGTCCTCCAGATGGATTATATCCAGATGGATCGATGCCGAGGTTTCAAGTATGTCCTCGTAGTTGTATGTGCTTTGTCCAGATGGACAGAAGCATATCCAGTCCCAGATTATACTGCCGCGACCACTGCCAAGCAGCTGGTTCGTGAGTTCTTCCCACGCTATGGTTTGCCCCGGGTCGTATATTCAGATAACGGACAGCCATTCTCGTCCGAACTCATGAAACAAGTATCACTTCTGTTAGGGTACTAGTGGAAATTCCATTGCGTACGACATCCCGAGGCAGCTGGCCTTGTCGAGAGACACAATCAAACTCTGAAAACACGAATAGCGAAGGTCTGTGCAGAAAAAGGTGTAGATTGGATGGTAGCCCTGCCGGTTGCCCTCTTTTATATGAGAATGGTCGCTCACTCCTGATCTGGTTTGTCACCATACGAAGTAGTGTTTGGTCGTCCCCCAAACATGTGGGGTACACCTATGCCTCGTAAAAGCACCGATGTTGACAGTAATATGCTGACAGATTACCTAGCTTCCTTGATGTCTGCACTACTCTCTTGTCGTTCACAGGTCGCGGCTGCCTTTCCAGACAACACCCAGGTGAAACCGCACAAGGTCGTTCCCGGTGACCTTGTTCTGATCCGCAACTTCGATCGTTCAAGCCCGCTGGAGCCCCGCTGGAAGGAGCCAAAACTCGTTCTGATGACCACAAGGACCGCCGTAAAGCTGGAAGGACGCAAAGGCTGGCTCCACTCCAGTCACATCAAGCGTTTCCATGGACTGCGTCCAAAGACTTTTTTCAAGGACTGCCCCGATACTGACTCTAAACTTCCCCTGTTAGAGAAAACTCCGCAGCAGGAGTATAAACTAAAGTTGAGGTCTAGTAAGTCAGACAGCGTTTAATTGTTTAAGTCCCCCTCAGGTGAAGCGGTTAGACAGGTTCCTGACATGTATAAGATAGACCCACATAGTGAGAGAGATAGACGAAACTCCAAGAAAAAGAAATACTGTAAAAGTCTGCGAAGCAGATGTGTTGTTACGTTATTGTTTATGTTATTTCTGAGTCTTACGATCACATGTATAAGTTATATGCTACATGTATTCTTTCCTCCTCTTGGTTCACATGTACATTTTTCCTCTAATGATACTGTAGAGCACACATTTAGTGAACTACCCCCTCACGAGTTATCCTACCGACTTGCAATGCGCAACAATACTTTTATTCGTATGTTACACTATTCACACCAGACCAGCAATGCCACTAATTGCTGGGTGTGTGGTCGACTCCCCCCTTTCCAGACACCGAAGGGAGCTCTGCCACTCTTTCCATATCCATTCTCACACAATGGTTCGTGTGGAGCATGGTTCACATTAACGTCATCTTTAGACGATAAGTCCCTTCTGAATAGAACATGTTTCCCAGACAAGGACGGTCTTTCCCATAGGACAGGGTTAGGTCTAGAAAATGAAGTATATGATATAGGTAATTTTTCCTCCAACCTTATGGTTTTGAATGTTCAGTCCGAGACTACTCCAGATTTGCCTTCTATAACAGTTCTACCAGTGAAAGGCGAATTATGTGTTAGAAAGAATGGTTCAGTACATCTAGGACACAGTGATTGTACTACTGTGGTCGAGTACAGTGACAGTGGGAAATCTACTTTCAAAGCATCACGTCATTCTTATTTTGTATGTGGTCAGACCGCTTATGTACGTTTGCCCCTAGATTGGGATGGAACATGTTACATTGCCTTCCTACTGCCACCAGTTTTCCTAGCCCCATCCGATTATCACAGAAACACACATCTAGTACACGTCAGACATAGAAGGGAGATTGAGTCCCCAATTGTCGATCAGACTGAAACTGCATTAGAACAGTATACAGATTTCAATAAAGGTTTCTTCTTCTTCATAGGTCCTATCCAGAATAGTAAATTAATACGCAGATTAACCAGAACCCTTGAAGCAGTAGTGAATGAGACTACTTCCGCCCTAGGTAACTTAACAGAAGAGCAGTCTGCTATGAGATTTGTTGTTCTTCAGAACCGCCTTGTTCTTGACGTCATACTGGCCGATAGGGGCAGAGCTTGTAGAGTCATCGGATCTAGTTGTTGCGTTTTCATTCCTAATAACGCACCGTCTGTGTATTCAGCAATAACTAGACTTCATAAAATAGCCCATCAGCTACACCAGAATCCAGGCACCTGGACTTGGTCCGGTTGGCTCTGGAGTGTAATATCTGCCTGGGGATGGAAAGTACTGTCATTCCTAGGAGTAATAGTGATGATCATATTTAGTTGTTGTCTCTGTTTACAATGTGGCCCTGCGATTTGCGGCTTGTGCGCTACATCTTGTATTCCACGTCCACGGTCCCATTCCCAACTGAAGAAAGACGAGCAAATGATGCTGTATGAACAGATAGATGGTCTTATGAATATTGATGTTTCCTGAAGGAAACGTAGGGAACAAGGAGGGAATGAGGAAAATTGAATTTTGCCCTGTCATGTGTCCCTACGTGTTCCCCAACATGTAATATATATGTGCATGATCGCTATGCATATTTCCTTTATATGACCGAATAAAGACGCATCCACAGTTGCGTCCAACGTTAGTATGTCAGTTATCTAGTCCTCGAGAAAGCAACGTGAATTAGGCTTTTAGGCCTATGTTGCCAACGTCTTTACATTGTGCACGATAAATCATCGAGATGCACCCGTTTCTAGGCCTCACAGGGCCCGGACACCAGATTCAAGCCTCAAGTCTCCTGAACCACTCCGAGGAGAGATGCAGCCCCGCCCGCATCTCTGACCCTTCACTCACTTCCTGCCAAGCAACGAGGTGCCTGGCCTAGCCTGCCTGCCTGCCAAGAATATGTTATGCCTACAGTTATCTGTTCAGTTCTCCGTCTTCAAATTCCTAGCTAACGAACCGCATAAACATCTTCCTCTATAGTCTAGTCTTCCTGTCTCCATGCAAGTGAATTACTGAATTAATATCCATAGAAGATCCATAGCACACGCAATACATGAAGAAATATATGCATGCACTAGCCTTAGTGACAAGTAGCCTTTGCCCTGATGACTTTTAGATTCAAGCAACATGTACTCCAAACACAAGATATCAGATATGCTATAGGTACAGGTCGTTCTGACATCCCAGACTTTAGTCTCCTCTTCTAGTGCTAGAAGTCAGAGCCCCCAGCTCTCCCCAGTTACACATCAGGACTCGTTTGCGAGCACCAGTAGGTTAAAGGTTCCAGCTGCCCATGAAGCCCCCTCCATGTGTCCACCCACTTATGACACTTCTGTGACGTCTACATCACATGCTTCCGTGCACGCCCTGTGCACGCCTTCTTTTCACGCCCATATGTTCTTATCTTCCGTTTGTCACTTGTTACGCCTACTGTATTCAATGCAACTGTATGGTTTTACTATATATATTGTATGCTGTTAATGAAATGTTGAGATCGAGGTCGAGATTTGTCCCTTCCTGAGCCTTAGCAGGTGATGGAACCCGATGTCCATTGGCTCGAGCCACTTAATTAAAGCCCGTATGACTCAGATACCACGGATTCTGCCTCTTATTTATTGAGCTATCCTTTTCAGTTAATGCCTAGAAAAATAGTACCGGTATTTATTTATTTATTTACCACAGTAGGATCATGAGACCACCATGAGCCAGAGCACCCGTAGGATCATGAGACCACCATGAGCCAGACCACCCGTAGGATCATGAGACCACCATGAGTCAGACCACCCGTAGGATCATGAGACCACCAGGAGCCAGACAACCCGTAGGATCATGAGACCACCATGAGCCCGACCACCCGTAGGATCATGAGACCACCATGAGCCAGAGCACCCGTAGGATCATGAGACCACCATGAGCCAGACCACCCGTAGGATCATGAGACCACCATGAGTCAGAGCACCCGTAGGATCATGAGACCACCATGAGCCAGACCACCCGTAGGATCATGAGACCACTATGAGCCAGACCACCCGTAGGATCATGAGACCACCATGAGCCAGACCACCCGTAGGATCATGAGACCACCATGAGCCAGACCACCCGTAGGCTCATGAGACCACCATGAGCCAGACCACCCGTAGGCTCATGAGACCACCATGAGCCAGACCACCCGTAGGATCATGAGACCACCATGAGCCAGACCACCCGTAGGATCATCAGACCACCATGAGCAGACCACCCGTAGGATCATGAGACCACCATGAGCCAGGCCACCCGTAGGATCATGAGACCACCGTGAGCCAGACCACCCGTAGGATCATGAGACCACCGTGAGCCAGACCACCCGTAGGATCATGAGACCAGCATGAGCCAGGCCACCCGTAGGATCATGAGACCACCATGAGCCAGACCACCCGTAGGATCATGAGACCACCATGAGCCAGACCACCCGTAGGATCATGAGACCACCATGAGCCAGACCACCCTAGGATCGTGAGACCACCATGAGCCAGACCACCCGCAGGATCATGAGCTAGACCACCCATAGGATCATGAGACCACCATGAGCCAGACCACCCGTAGGAGCATGAGACCACCATGAGCCAGACAACCCGAAGGATCATGAGACCATCATGAGCCAGACCACCCGAAGGATCATGAGACCATTATGAGCCAGACCACCCGTAGGATCATGAGACCACCATGAGCCAGACCAGCCGAAGGATCATGAGACCATCATGAGCCAGACCACCCGTAGGATCATGAGACCACCATGAGCCAGACCAACCATAGGAGCATGAGACCACCATGAGCCAGACCACCCGTAGGATCATGAGACCACCATGAGCCAGACCACCCTAGGATCGCTAGACCACCATGAGCCAGACCACCCGTAGGATCATGAGACCACCATGAGCAAGACCACCCGTAGGATCATGAGACCACCATGAGCCAGACCACCCGTAGGATCATGAGACCACCATGAGCAAGACCACCCGTAGGATCATGAGACCACCATGAGCAAGACCACCCGAATGATCATGAGACCATCATGAGCCAGACCACCCGAAGGATCATGAGACCATCATGAGCCAGACCACCCGAAGGATCATGAGACCATCATGAGCCAGACCACCCGTAGGATCATGAGACCACCATGAGCCAGACCACCCGTAGGAGCATGAGACCACCATGAGCCAGACCACCCGTAGGATCATGAGACCACCATGAGCCAGACCACCCTAGGATCGTGAGACCACCATGAGCCAGACCACCCATAGGATCATGAGACCACCATGAGCCAGACCACCCGTAGGATCATGAGACCACCATGAGCCAGGCCACCCGTAGGATCATGAGACCACCATGAGCCAGACCACCCGTAGGATCATGAGACCACCGTGAGCCAGACCACCCGTAGGATCATGAGACCACCATGAGCCAGGCCACCCGTAGGATCATGAGACCACCATGAGCCAGAGCACCCGTAGGATCATGAGACCACCATGAGCCAGACCACCCTAGGATCGTGAGACCACCATGAGCCAGACCACCCGCAGGATCATGAGCTAGACCACCCGTAGGATCATGAGACCACCATGAGCCAGACCACCAGTAGGATCATGAGACCACCCTGAGCCAGACCACCCGTAGGATCATGAGACCACCATGAGCTAGACCACCCGTAGGATCATGAGACCACCAAGAGCCAGGCCACCTGTAGGATCATGAGACCACCATGAGCCAGACCACCCGTAGGATCATGAGACCACCCTGAGCCAGACCACCCGTAGGAGCATGAGACCACCATGAGCCAGACCACCCGTAGGATCATGAGACCACCATGAGCCAGACCACCCATAGGATCATGAGACCACCATGAGCCAGACCACCCGTAGGAGCACGAGACCACCATGAACCAGACCACCCGTAGGATCATGAGACCACCAAGAGCCAGACCACCCGTAGGATCATGAGACCACCATGAGCCAGACCACCCATAGGATCATGAGACCACCATGAGCCAGACCACCCGTAGGAGCATGATACCACCATGAGCCAGACCACCCGTAGGATCATGAGACCGCCATGAGCCAGACCACCCGTAGGATCATGAGACCGCCATGAGGCAGACCACCCGTAGGATCATGAGACCACCTTGAGCCAGACCACCCGTAGGATCATGAGACCACCATGAGCCAGACCACCCGTAGGATCATGAGACCACCATGAACCAGACCACCCGCAGGATCATGAGACCACCATGAGCCAGACCACCCGTAGGATCATGAGACCGCCATGAGGCAGACCACCCGTAGGATCATGAGACCACCCTGAGCCAGACCACCCGTAGGATCATGAGACCACCATGAGCCAGTCCACCTGTAGGATCATGAGACCACCATGAGCCAGACCACCCGTAGGATCCTGAGACCACCATGAGTGAGACCACCCGTAGGATCATGAGACCACCATGAGCCAGACCACCCGTAGTATCATGAGACCACCATGAGCCAGACCACCCATAGGATCATGAGACCACCATGAGCCAGACCACCCGTAGTATCATGAGACCACCATGAGCCAGACCACCCGTAGGATCATGAGACCACCATGAGCCAGACCACCCGTAGGATCATGAGACCACCATGAGCCAGACCACCTGTAGGATCATGAGACCACCATGAGCCAGAGCACCCATAGGATCATGAGACCACCATGAGCCAGACCACCCTAGGATCGTGAGACCACCATGAGCCAGACCACCCGCAGGATCATGAGCTAGACCACCCGTAGGATCATGAGACCACCATGAGCCAGACCACCAGTAGGATCATGAGACCACCCTGAGCCAGACCACCCGTAGGATCATGAGACCACCATGAGCTAGACCACCCGTAGGATCATGAGACCACCAAGAGCCAGGCCACCCGTAGGATCATGAGACCACCATGAGCCAGACCACCCTTATGATCATGAGACCACCCTGAGCCAGACCACCCGTAGGAGCATGAGTCCACCATGAGCCAGACCACCCGTTGGATCATGAGACCACCATGAGCCAGATCACCCTAGGATCGTGAGACCACCATGAGCCAGACCACCCGTAGGATCATGAGACCACCATGAGCAAGACCACCCATAGGATCTTGAGACCACCATGAGCCAGACCACCGGTAGGATCATGAGACCACCATGAGCCAGACCACCCATAGGATCATGAGACCACCATGAGCCAGACCACCCGTAGGAGCATGAGACCACCATGAACCAGACCACCCGTAGGATCATGAGACCACCAAGAGCCAGACCACCCGTAGGATCATGAGACCACCATGAGCCAGACCACCCATAGGATCATGAGACCACCATGAGCCAGACCACCCGTAGGAGCATGATACCACCATGAGCCAGACCACCCGTAGGATCATGAGACCACCATGAGCCAGACCACCCGTAGGATCATGAGACCGCCATGAGGCAGACCACCCGTAGGATCATGAGACCACCATGAGCCAGACCACCTGTAGGATCATGAGACCACCATGAGCCAGACCACCCGTAGGATCCTGAGACCACCATGAGTGAGACCACCCGTAGGATCATGAGACCACCATGAGCCAGACCACCCGTAGTATCATGAGACCACCATGAGCCAGACCACCCGTAGGATCATGAGACCACCATGAGCCAGACCACCTGTAGGATCATGAGACCACCATGAGCCAGACCACCCGTAGGATCATGAGACCGCCATGAGCCAGACCACCCATAGGATCATGAGACCACCATGAGCCAGACCACCCGTAGGATCATGAGACCACCATAAGCCAGACCACCCATAGGACCATGAGACCACCAAGAGCCAGACCACCCCTAGGATCATGAGACCACCATGAGCCAGACCACCCGTAGGATCACGAGACCACCAAGAGCCAGACCACCCCTAGGATCATGAGACCACCATGAGCCAGACCACCTGTAGGATCATGAGACCACCATGAGCCAGACCACCCGTAGGATCATGAGACCGCCATGAGCCAGACCACCCATAGGATCATGAGACCACCATGAGCCAGACCACCCGTAGGATCATGAGACCGCCATGAGGCAGACTGTTGTAAATTAACGACGATTGGATTAAGCATTAGCAGAAGACATGCTGTATTTTGCAATTTCCGTAACATTTGGTGGAATCCATTTTGTATTTGTGGCAGCCATTTTGTCTGCTACATGCTGCCACGTGCTCACCATGTGCTTTGTCCTACCTTCTTGTCTCCTGTGGTTGAAATCTGCCCGGCAACAAGTTATTTTTAGCAACCCCCACTTTCGCGTATGTTCAGTAGGGTCCACATCAATTCAATTCAAAAGAGACTTTATTTCGGTTTGATTCAACCATAAAAGTACACATTTCATACTATACATACATTAAACATTAGTAAGTGTAATTACAAAGATAAGTTTCCCTATCTACATTAGTTCCACAGAACTGTAATTCATTAATATATTAACATTCATTGATCCAGACAAATTCTCATTCTAAGAGACAATTTTAAAAATTCAATTATTTGGAGGATACTATCACTATGCAACAATTGTAAATATAAAAAAGCTGGTCCTATCTGATTAAAATTAAGTTTCTTTAAAAGAACGAGCAGGTAGTGTTTACGCGGATATTCATAAAATCTACATAAAAACATAAAATGCAGCATATCCTGTGGAGACTTTCCGTCGCAGCCACAGGATGCAGGAAGTTTATTAAAAACATCTTTTTTTGGCCTTATAAGCAGATGATGGAACAAATTCAATCTAAATCTTGTTAACAGAAACTTTTCATGGGTACTAAATGTGCCGAGTAGGTAAGGCTCCATTGTCATACAGGTTTTAACCATGATATATTTCCTTACACTTGTTTTCTGTAACTCAGCACCCTCCCTCGCAGCCTTCTGTCGCAGAAGAAAAGACTGCTTAATTGCTTCAACATCCTCTTTTACAATTTCAGTCGGACGATCGAATAGTTCAGGGCGGCCCAGCTCACAAAAACAGTTTTTTAAATACTTCAACCATGGGGTGCCTAGTGCCTTATCATGAGAAATGAATTTCTATGCTAGTTTTTCAGAAACTGCTGGCAGAGATCAAATCTTGCTCTCCTTTGGATCCTATGCCCCCCCAGATTCTCTGTACTTTAGCCACCGCCCCTTTGGACTGTATTTTAGCTCTCTTAAATGCCTCTCTTATGGAGGCAATTGTTCCTAACATCTGGAAACATGCAATGGTGGTTCCACTTCTGAAGAAAGCTAACGCAGATGTTTGCAATCCTGCCAACTTTCAGCCCATTTCCTTGCTTCCCTGCCTCTCGAAGGTGTTGGAGAAGCATGTAAATCGTCACCTTACCAGCCATGTTGAATCAGCGAACGCTCTCCACCCTTCCCAATCGGGTTTTCGGACGGGCTTCTCTACGGAGTCCACCCTTCTGGGAGTCTCGGAGACAGTAAGGCGCCAGGTAGCTAGAGGGGAGACAGTGGCACTCATCCTTTTGGATTCGAGTGCCGCTTTTGACACTGTCTCACATAACATCCTCCTCTCTGCCCTAAGGTCCGTGGGTATCTGCGGCTCCGCCCTTGCCTGGATTTCCAACTTTCTTTCTAATCGTACTTTTCAGGTTTTTTCCCCCTCCTCTGTGTCCACTGTCCACAATTCTCCATATGGGGTTCCCCAAGGTTCTATTCTTAGTCCGTTATTTTTCAACCTTTATGTTAGACCTCTTGCTTTTCTTGCTGAGCAGGCTGGACTGTCTATTTTTTCGTATGCTGATGATACTCAAATTATTTTTTCCCTCTCTTCTGATCAGCACTCCCCCTCCTCTTCTCTTCGTTCTGGACTCACTGATATCGCCAATTGGATGCTGACGAACAAACTAAAGCTAAATGGCGACAAAACAGAGCTTCTTCTGTTTGGGCCGGACTCTGCTCTATGGGGCCCGCAACATTGGCCTCAGCAAATGGGACCACTGCCGACCCCGGCAAATACAGCACGAAATCTCGGGGTCCTCTTTGATAGTCAGCTATCTATGAAACATCATGTGGTCAAAGTCTCAGCCACCTGTATTACCATCATCAGGTGGTTGAGGAAAATCACATGGATGCTTCCCCCAGACACCCAGAAGTCAGTGGTCCAGGCCTTAGTTACATCTCACCTGGACTACGGTAACGTACTTCTTCTGGGTGCCTGCAAAGAGGTCACCCGGAAGCTCCAAGTGGTTCAGAACATGGCTGTCCGTCTCCTTTGTAATTTGCCTAGATCTTCCTCTGCTTCTTCCTCCCTGCGTAGCCTGCATTGGCTGCACATAGAGTCCAGATCTAAATTCAAAGCACTATGCTTCATGCACCGTATCAAAGCTGGAAAATCCCCTCACTATTTATCCACCTTAGTTCAACAATATTGTCCCTTGCGCACTCTTAGATCGTCCACCCACTGCAGATTTTCTGTACCCCGTTTCAAGCGTGCCAGAGTTGGAGGGCGCTCCTTCTCTTACCTGGCACCCACGCTTTGGAACTCGCTCCCCATCCCTTTGTGGTCTGAAACATGTTACCTCAAATTCCGCAAAGGAGTGAAAACCTGGTTGTTTTCCCGATAATCTGTTCCCTACATTTCCGTCTGTCTTTCAGCATTTTTTTGGTCCGAAGCGCCGGGAAACCTACGGGTAGCTGTGCGCTCTATAAAATCAGATATAATAATAATAATAATAATGAAATCATTTACAATCAGGTGTGTTAAGGGGATGTCTTGGCTCAGCCACAATTTCAACCAGCAGGTCAATGGGCGCAGGGAGAGAACATCGCTCAAATATTCTGCTCCTAACTCCTCATGAACTGCAAAGTTGGAAGTGGCGGCCGGGACACACAGGAGGCGTTTAAAAAATGCATTTTCTGCAATCTGTAGTTGTTCACAAGCCATATAACCCAGAGTTCACTACCATAGACTGCAGTTGCTACTGATTTAGCATCATATAATTTCATCATTGCAAGCATTGGCTTTTTCCCTAATTTTGAAGCAAAGTTAAAAATAGAAGCATTAACCCTAACCACATCACATCTTTTCTTTGCAAGTTGTGGGCCTCACGACAGTTTAGAATCAAAAAGCACTCCTAGATAAGAGAATGTATTGGAAAAGAGAATTACTGCATTATCTAGTTTAAATGTGTAATGTCTTTTTGGTCGATTACCAACTTGCATAATGAATGATTTGGAGTTATTAACCAGCGGATCTCTTTCTTCCATAAACTTTTTAAAAGCATTAAGTAACTATTGGAGACCTTTTTCAGTTCTAGATATTAAGGCCGCATCATCTGCGTATAAAAGAACGGGAATACTCCTTCTTCCCATCCTAGGACACTCAGCTTTCACCTCCTGCAAAACGCTATCAAGTTCATTTATATCAAAATTAAAAAGGAAAGGGGCTAGTATGCAACCTTGGCGCACACCCTTCCCAGTTCTAAAATTCTCAGTTACGCACAACTCTTGGGAATACCTGACATTCGCACTTGTATTACTATGTAGGTCAACAAGAAAATTCACAATCCCGCTGTCTACTCCCTTCTCCCTCATGGAACCCCAAAGCCTTCCCCTGTTCACACAGTCGAAGGCTGAGGATAGGTCCATGAAGGCTAGGTGGACTGTGCCTTTTTGGGCAATACAGTATTTGCTGAGTATTGAGTAAAGGTTTATACATTGTGTTATGGTTGATCGGCCACTGCAGAAGCCATACTGTGAGATAGACATGATGTTATTGTCCATCACCCAGTCAGAAAGTCTCTGCAGTATGATTCTCCCCACAATTTTAGCCATGGAATTAATAAGGGAGATACGCCTATAACAGAGTGGGCTGTCCCTGTCCCCCTTTTTAAAAATCGGGACAATGGTGGAAACCCCCCAAGAAAATTGGCACCCGACTCTAGCGGCTGCATTAATAACAGCTTCAACAATCGGTGCCCAAAAATTGGGATCAGATTTAAAAAGGTCAGGGGGCATCCCATCAGGTCCTGGCGCTTTACCAGCTGTAAGCCCCTCTATCCCTTCCATTACCTCTCCTCTATTTACTCTGAAGGAGGCTGCCCCATTATCGGGGTCGGTATTTGTGATATTGTCCACCATGCCGCCGTATAATTGCTTAAAGTGTACTACCCACTCCTCCTTGGTTATAACACTTTCTAGTCCCTCTCCTGGATCTTGCACCAGGAATGGTTTCTTGACTACCGCCCAGAATCTAGAACTATTTTTCAAGGTTTGTGGATCCAAGATCTCATTCCACGCCTCGTTCCTCAGAGATTCTTTACGAGTTGCAGTGGCTGGTTTAAACTCTTTGCGACACCCTTTGACTGTCTCCTTGTTTCGGGGGTTTGCTGCCAGGGCAGACCTCAGGTTGCGCGCAGCTTTAGAGCAGTCCTGATTAAACCAACGCGGTCCCTCTTTCCCAGACTTCTTTGCTGCGTCTGTCATTAAGATAGAAACTTTGTCTGTAAGACATTGAAATGCAGACAGGACCTGCACTGGATTAGAGTCATCTTGAGTGCAACTATTAATTTCATCACTAAAGGTATCTTTGATGTTTTTATATATGAGATCAGGAGTACACATGGCCCATTTTAGGCGGCGTCTTCTATCCGTTGTCCTTACCCTGCCCATGGACAGACTGCAACTTGTATTAGCCACCCAAGGACCCCTAAGGTGGATAGTCAATGGATTGTGATCGCTGAATTCATTATTTTCAATAGTGAATGAATCTGCAAAAACCTGCATTGGCAAAGTTAATAACATATAATCTATAAATGTCCCTTTCCCATGCCCTTTGAAGGTTGGAATATCAAAGCGCTTCAAGGGATCACACAGTGCCATTGTTAAAGTAAGATCATGGTCATATAATAAATCATTAAAAAAGTCCCCCTCCAATGTATGTTCCAAGTGCAACCCCTCATGTCTAGCACAATGGATTTCCTGAAGATTTTCATTAGGGGGTCCCCACAGGGGTGAAGATTAAAATCGCCCATGATCATTAGGTTATGTGAGCAGTCCTTCATTGATGAACTAGCATAGTCATTTAAGGTTTTTAGATTATTAAAAGCTGTGCATATATTAGTAGAATTATAAAAATTGATCAGACCAACTATACAATTATCTCTGGTTAAAACTAAGCCTAGGATACCAGGGTTACTTGATGCCCTTCTTTGTATTGTACATGACATAGCTACAGAGATAAACGTGACCATCCCCCCCTTTGGTCTGCCTCTGCTTACTGCTGTAGCAGGTACAAAGTATGCCTTGTATCCTTCAATAAAAAGGTCACACTCTACTGACCAAGTCTCTTGTAAGCATATAATCTGAAAGCATTTAATATATTTAATCCAGTTCTCATCTTGCATCTTGGTGGCCAGCCCGGCAACATTCCAACAAATAACTTTACTTTTGTGTAGTGTGAGCTGTCTTGCCTCTATAGGCTGATCTACTGGGGTTCGTGCAATACTTTGACCCTCCTGCTCCTCCAGTCAATCACAAGCATCCAGGCCCGAAAACACTTCAAATCTATTCTGTGTGGCCACATTAAACCCTCTCCAAATCTGATTAACAGCATTATTATTCTGTACAGGCCTCTGCCATCCATTCACCCCATGGCTAGCAGTATTATACATGTATGGTGCTGCCGGTGTGGGTGGACGAGTTTGGGACATTAGCCTGAAACTTCGAGAGTCTTTGGGGGTAATTGGCCCAGGTGCATAAAAATATCCTAGTGGGCGCACACAGACACTGTTTGGGCTATACACTAGTGAGGATGCACGCAATAACACTGTAGCAACATGTTGTGGATGTTTAAAATTAATAACCACACAATCCCCAGTTATTGATTTACGTGAGGGACCAACCCAGTTGACCCTTTCTGTTGAAATAATTTGGTCATAATAATGAGTTGGAAAACCACAGTTTTTGTTTAACCAGGCCACTGTTCTGTTTTTCAGTGATTCTTGAGACTCCCCATGTGGTAGAGCAGGATGTTCTTCAACACATGGGACATTTGTCAGCACCACCACACAGGGCACACAGTCAGGCGGAAGATTTACGTTCCTAAGTTTTATTCTCTGGGTTGGTGCTGGTCTGTTACTCAAAAGTGCCGGCGCTTGTTTTTTTGTCTGGATTGCTGGTGCCGAATTAATAACAGCCCTGGTTTCTACCAAGCCTTGGGGACACCGCTGCTGCACACTCTCCGCCCTGTCTGCCTTTCCCTTCACAGCTTTGTTAGAATTAGTTTTTGGGGCAATCGTTTTTGGGGCAGTGGCGAGAGCCAGATGTGCCGCCAACAGTCCTCCCAACCTTTCTACCTCAGAGGCTACTGCATCCAGTCTAGTTAGTAGTGGATTAACCAGTTCAGTGATTTTCTCCTCCATCTTGCTTAGTAGTGTGCTAATTAGGTTCTCATAGTGATTAGAAGTTAAGCTTAACCCTCCCTCACTATTACCCTCCAAATTACTAACACCTATAACAGGGTTAATAGCCTTACTAACATTAGGACGGGAATTATCAGCTCTTTTTTTGTGGTTTTTCCCCCTCGTTTCGCCTGAATCTTTCTACACTTTCTTATTGGTCTTAGTGTTGGAAGGGCCGAGTCTGATTCTTCACTAGAGGAGTTTTGCAGATCTAAATGCACCTCCGCACGTACCTGTACCTGTACCACAGTCCTAGATGCCCCTTCACTACTTGAATTAGGCTTTCCTTCTGTAATTCCCTCTGTCCCTTCTATCACTTGAGTGGGCATATTTTCAGGTGATACAGGAAGATTACTACGTCCTAAAGAGGCCCTGCGCTCATTATTAATTTGGTTAACCTTTTTAACCAAGAAGTTATCCATAGTGATCAGACCAGCAACTGGCATGTCTTTGGTCAGTCTAGACATTACGCTAACAGCTGTACTCTTACGTTTAAAATAGTAGATCAAACCACCAGTAATAGCAACAGTTTAAACCAATAAAGCAAAAAATATAAAAACACAGATTAAACTTAATAATAAGTCCAAAGTCTCACGTGAATGATATAGTTCTTAAAATAGATCCAGGGTCTGTGGCCCATCCCGACCTCTTCCGGCCACTGAGGGTCAAAGAGGGCCCGCCCTTTGCCCGGGCTTTGCCCGGCGCCGCCCGTGCGCGTCAAGCGACGCAGAGGGAGCCTCTCGAATTTGAGCGCCTCCAGGCGCGCTCGTGGACGGAAATCCGGTGGTGCCGCTAAGCTCCCTGGGAGCTGTAGTCTCACCCTGTTGCAGCCGGTGTCCTTGGCGCTGCGCAGGTGAGAATGACAGCGTTGGGGACCCAGGAGCGGCGTGTGTGGAGTCCTTAGATCAGCCCGTGGGTCTGCTCGGGCAAGAAATCACCCCCGCTCCACCGAGGGAACCTCTCGAATTTGAGCGCCTCCATTCACGATAGTTTCAACATGACTGATTGTTGGACGTACGGCTTCCTTAGATATAATGTGCCCCAAGTATTCCACCTGCCGTTTTCCAAAACCACATTTCTCTTCCTTCACAGTCAGAACATGTTTCATTAGAGCATGGAAACCCTCCTTCAATGTCCCATCATGCTCTTTTTTGTCCTTTCCAGATATCAAAATGTAATCCTAAACACCTTCCCACCTGTTATGCCTGATAATACTCTGGACATCTCCCTCTGAAAATCAGCAGGTGCACCTGCCGACCGTAAAGGCATTCTTCTATACTGGATCCTGCTTTCAGTTGTTATAAAAGCTGTGCAATGCCTAGAGTCCGGACCCAGTAGGATTTGATGGTGTGCGCTGGCCAAATCAATTGTAGCGAATACAGTAGCCTCCCTGTGAGTTGTTGACCTGGTATATGCTGTCCACTAATTAAAGTGGGCACCTCGCAACAGTCCAAACAGCCCTTATGCTGATTTAAGAGGTGAAAGATAACCTTAGAAAGCTATCCAAGAGGTAGCTGTGGAGAGCAGCCTTCAGGCGTAGTCTTGAAGGAATGTTAAGCAGCTTGTTTTACCAGAATGCAATCTTATTGTATTCATTAAATGAAAGGAGAACCACACAGTAGTTATAAAAATATGTATTTATTTATATAACACTCTCTAGTATGACACAATATCTTCTACATGAAGATATTCACAAAGCAAACAATACTGTAGCACAGAAACAATAGTAGGTATCAATAAAAGACAGTGGGACCAGAGAGGGACCAAACCATATACTAAAATAGTGGTATAAGAAACACAACTCGAGTCAAGACAAGGTGTAGAGTAAGTAGATTCGCTGGGACCCCAAGGAACCACCCAAGGTGAGTAAGTAGGAACCCCCACGGAGGACAGGTGCAGTGTCGGAACACAACTGCGTGCTCCGTACAATCCTATGGGGAAGTTGAGGTTGAAGTTCTAAAGTTTAAGGACCCTTCCCAGTGTGTAATGTAATGTAATGTAAAAAGTTCTTATATAGCGCAAACTGCCACCCTATGGGTATCCTGGCGCTCAGACTAGAAGAAGTAACCGTCAAGCGGAGGGTCCAGAGAAACTGAAGACGGAGGGATCATGCCTTGGGGAAGAGCCAAGTTTTCAGGCTCTTTCTGAACTCAATTAGAGAGTTGATTTGCCTAATACTCTGAGGTAGCTCATTCCAATGGTGAGCAGCAGCCACGCTGAAAGCCCTTCCCCCCTCCCCCCATCCTAGAACGCTTGAATCTAGGAATTACCAGCAGACTTGCGCTGGAGGAGCTAAGCTGCCTCTTAGGGAGGTACCAGGAAAACGTTTCCTGTAATGGGACCGAGCCCAGATCGTGTACCGCTCTGTGCACCAGACAGAGTGAATTAAAGTGTGCTTCGAAGAAACCCCGTGGAAGTTAGGAGGTTGGTGAGTCACCCCATCTGTGGATACCGTAGTACCAGAGTTACCTATCCCAGGGAAGCCGGGTGCATAGGTCTGAAGTGGCGTCGGAAACCGCCGTCGATCTCAATGGGAGACTTCAAAGAAGAGTCACTGCTGGAAGGATGAAGAACGTCCGGTGGAATCCAAACGTGTATTTGGGATGAAGTGTACCTGAAAGCAGAGGGGACAGAGTCTGGGTCACTGGGAGTGACCAGGGGCTCGGTAGACGAATGCCCACCGATGTCGGGTGCTTCAGCTGCGTTGACAGTGTTTTTGACTCTGCAGCCACGGGGACCCATAGATGTTGAAGAAAACCAGGGGCTGGATGCAAGCTGTCCCATAAAGGATGTCAAATGCTTGGGGATCGATGTCCTGCATGGGCACCAACAAGCCTTGGCAAAGGCAACCCACGCAGAAGGTCAAGAAGAGTAATGGTTTGGACCAGCAAAGTCCAGGAGATTCACCACAGGAATGGGAGTCAGGGCAAGCCTGGAGCAACTAGGGAAGCCAATGGGACTCAAAGTTGACCCTCAAGTGGATTCACAGGCCAGAGGCACAGGATTCACGAGAGGACCTCAGGTGGATTCACAAGATGACAGTCCATGGAGCACTCAGTGTGAGGAGGACAAAGATCTTGGTAAGAAATGTGCCGAGAGATTGGGGCTATCAGTAGCCCAACGCACTTGTCTGGCAACAGCCAACAAGCATATGCACTTGCAAAAGTATGAAGTGCACAGGGGTTCAGGTTTCACAGTCCTCACAAGAGACCTACCTCCTGTGTTTCTGGCATCTTTGGATTCCATAGGAGCTCAGGAACAGCAGACTGGTGCTTTGGGATGCTGTGCCTGTGGATGCAGGGGAGTGACTCCTTCCCTCCAAGGGAGATGTCTTCAGTTGTCCTTGATGCTCCACAGGTCCTGCACGGATCCCGTATGGTGCACGGGCACAGACAATGCAGCAGACTGAGTGGGAGATGAAGTCGGGTCCAAACAAAGTCCAGCGAAG
Source organism: Lissotriton helveticus (assembly GCF_964261635.1). Classification (NCBI taxonomy): domain Eukaryota; kingdom Metazoa; phylum Chordata; class Amphibia; order Caudata; family Salamandridae; genus Lissotriton; species Lissotriton helveticus. The sequence goes on from NW_027611653.1 coordinate 3,549,117, forward strand.
TCCAAGTGTCCAGACGGTTGAAGTTCAGTGGTTTCTGGTTCAGAATCTTGTTCACGTCGAATCTAGGGTCCTAGAGCCAGGTACGCCCCTTTGTACCCACAGGAGAGGGTTGGACAGATTCTGAGGATCCTCCCAGGGGAGGTCTGGACAGTGGCAAGGATACTCCTCTGTCCTTTGTCCAGTTTCGCGCCAGAGCGGGAGCCATCGGCTCCCAGACCTTGTTTGAGCTGGACTATGCACAGGGACAGCAAGTGTGCCTCTCGTGCAGACTTTCAGACACTTTGGGAGTGCACCCACCAAACTCCAATACCAAATCCTGTCTGAGAGATGGTCACTCCTCCCTGTGACAGGATGCCTATTGTTCTGCCTTCCCCTGCTCGTCATTGGCTCAGCAGCAGGAGGACAGAAATGTGTCTCTGGTTGGCAGCAACCATTTTGTGCTGTCTGGTTTGAAAAGGCTGGTACCGGGAAGACCAGGGACCCCACAAAGATCGCTTCAGAAGGGTGGAATCATACCTCCCACTCCGGTTACTGGGGTGGAGGTACAATTCCAAGCTATTTGATACCAAAACGACATGATTTGTTGCAGCCGTTTTCGAGATAGCATTTTGCGTGAGCATATGATGCACCTCTACATATATGTTTGGTTGCGTCACCAACTGCCTGGGAGAAGGGTTTCCGTAGGCTGCATGGGTGCTCTGCTCATGCTGGGGCACCCTCTCACGTAAAACCCAGCACCCTGCCTTCAGGATTGTCTAGGCCTGCTATGGGGTGACTGATAGGTTTTAAGTGTAGTGACCTATAGATATAGTAAACCTATATCTTTTGTAAAATTTTACATAGGATGCAATGGCAGACTTGTAGTTCCATTTTGCATGGCCTCTCATGGGTGGCATAATACATGCTTCAGCCCATGAGAGGCCTCTGGGGGTACCTATGCCCTGGTGTACTATATACTAGGGACTGACAAGGGTACCCCAGTATCCAATCTGGAGTATACCTAGTACATATTATAACAGTTTTAAGGAGAAAACAGATAGACTGGGGTCCTGATTAGCAGGATCCCAGTCAGACTAGTCAAAAAACAGTACAACACCGGCAAAAAGGGAGACTACAAATATCGTCGGGGACATAGACCCGCAATGACAAACACTGGCCTCGCATAGTGATACAGCACGGCAAATGTCCATGGTGGGCGATGAATCGAGAGCACTCATTAAGCGACGATCCGCTGAGGGGCTGGGTGAGGTGCACCCAATATATGGCTGCGGTTGGGGCCAGGGGCAGCGCGGACATCCTGCTTGGGTCCCCTTCTCACTAATGCACTGGATTTGCGGCAGTCTGAAACAATTCTGAGCAGAAACAAACCATGCTAAGAGCTGTGCCGAGAATGCGCCGCGCCTAGGACTAAAATTCAGGGGTATATTCACAAGAACGTGTGATAAACATCACCAAAAATTGATAACGCAACTTTAAACATTGGAACATTGGAACCCTTCCGCAATTGACTTGAGGCGAAGGTTGGGTGCGGATGTGCAGTGGCAATTGTGAACTGCTCTTAACCCATTTTTAAAAACATATTGTATCCTGCGCTGATTACTAGCGTTTTTTTACTTTTTCTTGCTGCTGCATTTTGTCTTTGTCTTAGCGCCGTGGGCCAGCGCCTTACTGCTGCGCACTAGTGCCTACCGGCATCTTCCTACTGGTGCGGTCTTTCTCCAGCTCCTGCGCTGACTTCTAGCGCTGCCATAATTTCTGTGTTGGAGCTGCTTTCACTGACTCCTGCACTGAGTGCGAGCGCTTCCAACTTTTTTGTGCATTTTAAGTGGTTGTGTAATCTTACCTTACTGGGCATTTCTTTTTTTCTCTCCTCTTTTCTACACCTGTGGCGGAAAGGCGGGTGTACTCTTACTATCTCCTTCTCTTTCTGACGCTTGATGCCGCCGCTTTGTTGGGTGGCAACGGCATCACGGGGGATCCTCTTTCACTTTCTCCATACCCACACAGCTGACGAGGTGCCGCAGGGTATCTCGGGAATTGTAGGCTGCCTGCTTTGGGATCAGCCATTTTTGGAGGAGTCAGGCACACTGGTCGGCGGACCAGTGGTGTGGGCTGCCTCACTTTGCCTGCTCAGGTATAAAATTAGAGGCACTCTCCTCCGCGCAGTGGACGCGCTGTGCGGGCGCGCCTATTCCGCGCCAAAGGAGCACCTAAGGTAAGCCCGTCTGCGCCCGTCAGCGTCCCGGAGGCGGACGGGTGCGGACGGGGCCATCTGCCTTGGGCACGCATAAAGCATGCTTACCTACACCCCGCTGGAGCTTCTTTCCCTTAGGGGCGATACAGGCAACTGTAGTAGTATTTTTCCTGGGAGGCACGCCTTGAAAAAGCTATGTCTTAATTGTGGTTGGCGACTTACCCGTGTGCCGGCTCCACCTCCCCCTTGATCCCCCCAAACTTCTCACTTGTCTGCTTCTTAACACTAGATCCCTTACCAGGCACTCCCTTGACATCTACAACCTCTTGACCGAGGCAAACCCTATATGTGTTTTTCTAACTGAGACCTGGTTGGGAGAAGCCGCAGGCCCGGACCTAGCAACAGCTATTCCTCCCAACTATGTTATTATTAGGAAGGATAGGACTTCGGGCAGGGGTGGTGGCATTGCTTTGATTGTTGACAAACGCTTTTCGTGCACTATTACTCCTACTGATGACATTTGGGGCTGCAAATCCCTTGGTTTCTCCCTATCTCTGTCACCTCATCAAGTGTATGCAGGGCTTCTTATATATAGACCTCCTGGTCCCTTCGGTTCTTTTTTTGATGACCTCCACGCGGTGGTCACGGCCTTATGCATGAGATCGACCCACTGCCTATTGCTGGGAGAATTTAACATTCATTTGGACTCTAAAACTGACACTGATGCCATTAAGCTCCTGGATGTTACTGCTCCACTTGGTTTGTCGCCTTTTATCACCGGTCCTACGCATGAGAAAGGCCATACTCTCGACCAAGTGTTTTCCACCTCACCACTTGTTGTTTTCCCTCCCGAACCGGTGCTATGGTCGGATCACCATCTAGTCAACTTTCAGATCCCAGTGACAGATACATTTTCATTCAGGCCTCCAGAACGCTCGCGGCAAACGTCGAGAGCCTTCCATCGTGTATCCCCTGACATGCTGTCGCATGCTCTTTCCATTTATCCATGCCAGCTGTCAGGTAGTCTAGAGGCCGATCTCGATCTTCTGCACAGATGGCTAGTCGATAGATTCGATGAGTTAGCACCTGAGACTAGTTCTCGCAAAGCCTACAGTCGGGCATCTGCCCCGTGGTTCACGGCCTCGCTCTCCGATCAGTGGCGTAGGTGCAAGAAAGCGGAACGTACCTGACACCGGCATTATGAGGTAGCGGACAAAACTGCATACAGGGAAGCCATCAAACTCTACCATAGTAACATCATGCTAGAGAAAAAAGCCTATTATGCCAGAAGAATCGAGGCTGCCGCAGATACTAGTAAAGAAATTTTTCTTATAGTAAAGGAGTTTACTTCACCTAGCTCTGTTTTGCCCACACACTCTCACTCTGAATCATGGGTGTCGCATCTTGCTAATTTCTTTACCACCAAAATCAAAACTATTCAAGACTCTTTCCCCTCCACAAATCTGATTTCACCCCCAGATACTAATCTCTCTCTGTACACGTCTTTTTCCGGCGAGGGTCTCTCCCTGTCAGAATTTCCCTCTCTATCTCTCTCTTCTTCCTCTGAGCTTCTTTCTAGACTCAAATCCGGATTACCTCATGACCCTTGCCCGGCAAAATATCTTGGGAAAATGGCCTCAGTGATCAACCCTTTGATCAATCCGGTGCTCAATCTCTCCTTGAGCACGGGTGTGGTCCCTCAGGCCTGGAAGCACGCCCTGATTCTGCCGTTGTTAAAAAAGCCCAATCATAATCCTTTGGCCTATGTGGTGGAGAAGCATGTCCACATCTCTCTCTCCAACTTCTTGGAATGTAACAACATCCTTCACGACACTCAGTCGGGTTTCCGTGCCAACATGAGTTCGGAGACCACTCTCCTTGAAGTCACCGATGCCATCCGTGAGGTGTTAGATGAAGGTGGAAAGGCCATGCTGGTGATGCTGGACTTGTCGGTGGCCTTTGACACCGTTCCCCATGGCGGTCTTCTTTTAAGACTCTGGGAGATCGGGCTACGGGGAGCGGTGTTCAGCTGGTTTAAGTCCTTCTTAGCGGGCCGCCGCCAAACGGTCTGGACCGCCCGTTCTCTGCTGAAATGCCGCCATTGGAGGTCGGGGTTCCTCAGGGCTCTGTCCTGAGCCCCACCCTCTTTAACATCTATCTTGCACCCTTGGCGGCTTTGGCAGGGTCTTTCGGTGCCCAGATCGTTTCTTACGCTGATGACACCCAGCTTCTCTTCACCTGCAAGAAGGGCGCGGACTTTTACAGCGTGCAGATCAGAGGCTGCCTGGGGGCAGTGTTTGAGTGGTTTGAACATCATAGCCTCAAATGCAACTCCGATAAATCGGAGCTGCTGTTTTTTGGCTGTCCCGCCGATCCCAGATGGCAGTCTTGGTGGCCTCCGTCCATGTTTCCTCCATCGGCTGTCTCCTCCAAGGCAAAGAATCTGGGAGTGCAGATCAATGAGGGTCCTACTCTGAAACCTCAGATCCTAGGTCTTGTTGGAAAGTGTTTCGGCATTTTGAAAATGCTTAGGACATTTCTTCCTATGCTTTCTCTTGCGCATCGAAATGTCACTGTACAGGCCTTGATAGGCTCCTGCTTGGATTATTCCAACGTCCTCTACCTGGGCATGCCTGATTACCTGTTATCACGCATACAGGTAGTGCAGAATTCGGCTGCTAGAGCCATCTTTGGCCTCCATCGTAGAACCAGCGCAAAAGAGTTATTGGAAAAATTGCATTGGCTCCCTATTAAGAAACGGGTCGCCTTCAAGGCACTTACACTCGCTTTCAAGGCACTGCACGACTCTGTAGCAAAATATATCAGAAAGCGACTGGCTTTCTACATGCTGGCCAGAACGCTGAGGTCAGCCTCTCTGGCCTTGGCACTTGTTCCATCCATACGTCGGGCCCGGATCGGGGGTCGCTTCTTCCGTTTTCTGGATCCCAAGCTATGGAACTCTTTGCCAGCTCATTTGAGGAAAGCCTTGAATTTGTTGACTTTTAGGAAAGAGTTAAAGTCTTGGCTCTTTGCTCAATAGTTTTCTGTCCCTCCTCTGCTCCCAACAGTCGCATCTGGTTTTTTTAAAGCGCCAGGACACTCATCGGAGTAGCTGAGCGCTATATAAAACCATTAATAACATAACATAACATAACAAACATCGCAGTCCATCGCGGGAAAATAACCCTGTGTTAATGTAGAATTCACAACCCGGCGGTAGCATGTGATAGTCCGCCGAAAACGCGGCCAATGTCAGCGATACAACTACCCTGACGGAGATAAAAACACAAACCACAACACCAGAAAACTTGAGATGAGCCCATTCGCGATGAGGAAAGCAGGGATAAGCACCACCAGGACCGCAAAACACATCGCAGGCGGGAATAAGCACAACAAAAGCCTGAAAAAGTAAGACAGACCAAATAGAAAACAACTGCCCAACACAATGGAGGCAGCCTGAGCCAGCAGACAACCCCACCAAACCCATTGGCAACAAAACATTGTACATTGAAGGCCATCTTGAACAAGATGAATGCAGCGTGAAAGCAGAGGAGGAGACTGGCAGAAAACAAAAACTGCAGAAATTATGCGAAAGGCACAAACAAGCAGAAACGTGCCAATGACAAGAAGGCAGCAATGCACACTGGAGGTGGGAGTCCAGCGCTACACCAGGAACTGGATGACATGGAGGAAATGGTGTCCACCACATCAGTCTGGAGACGGTGGCAGGACACGGGGAGCGGAAACTGCACCAAACAACATACACAACAGCAACAGGGAGAAGAACCAGCAGGGACTGGGGGAAGGGGGAGGTGGGCACAATGGCACACATGCACACCTAAGCACAGCACAACTGCAGACAAACCATGCCCAAGAGTAACAAAACCAACCGGGAGCACAAGTCAAAAAACACGGCAATGTCACGCCACTGAACAAGCACAGAAGTGAAGACAACACCACCTGAAAGGAAGAAGGGTGAGCCACATCAGAGCGGAAGGAACATCTCACACACAATGTAGCACACACACATAGGAAGCAGAGCACCCCAATATCGACACAATGTGGTACAAACACCAACTTGTGCACAAACAAACACAGGGCACAAGTGCACCCACCTGTGGCTGGTAAACGTCCATACGCAACTGGCAAAGCACGAAACAGGGACATGATAATGCCCAAGTACAAACACACAGTCCTGATGGGGTAGCAATGCACATATGGCAGGGAGCCAGAGAGTCTGTAACACACACATTGGCATACAAATCAAGAAATGACACCGTTGGAGACAAGTAAAAGTGCGGAAACTTTATCAACAAGTGTGAGTCAGTACGGCCAAGAGAAGTGCCACGATATGTAGACAACAGCAGCAGCATGTCTGAATGAGGAAGGAGAAGCTCGCCAACACAAGTCAGTGCCATCCCGCGTTGGTTGTCCGCACCTGGAACATGAGTCCTGGCCAATGCAGCCATGTCCACTGTCATCTTGGGACAGGTGACCATACCCACAACATGCAACCATGTGTCGGGACACATGCAATGGCTCACATCTAGTTGTGGCTGCAGGTACCTTGTCAGTCGTCCATGAACGCGACTGCAGCTGCGTAGGCCAACATCTCCAATGAGCGATCGTCGTCCACCACATCTGACATGTTGCCGACGTAATCCATTAGCTGACCCGGACAGATGTGCTGACTCCAACCACTGAAACCCAATGTGCACCAAATCCCTATTGGGTAGTGGCTCAATGTGCTCCCTGCACACTACAACTCGTGCAATCTCCCAGGTCCAGTTTTCAGCCTGCGTGCCAAAGATCCATGCATGCCATAAGCGGTCATCCTGGTGATACTCCTGGTCGTGGGCCAACCGGGGGTGCACACACACACCTAGTAATCCATGTCAGCTACCGTTACTTTGGAGAGGCAGACATCCATGGGCCACTCGAATATGCATGAGTGACAATGCAACAGAGGCTGCATGGGTGACATGTGCAAAGCGGAAGTTCAGCCGATAACTGATCATCAGCCCTGCCAACGGCGGTACCCCCAGTACATGCAGCAGACGTGCACGGTACAGCTCAACATGACTGGAGTCGAGCATGTGTCTGGGATGGTCTGCCATTGCGTCAGTGGCTCTGCATGAAGCGGCACTGGCTTGCCCTGAGACAGTCCGGTGGATGAAATTGCACAGCTCGGTGCAATGAGCAGTGTCTGTGTGCAATGGGTGCAAGCCTTGGTTGGGGTGGGAGTACGTGTGAAGGCCATTTCACGCACGCCAACTATGACCAAGGACTACTGTGTGTGGGATGTGTACACATTAGACTCATGTCGGATGGTGCAAAGTGTGTGAGTCGCAAACAATCGTATCGTATCTGTCAGGGGGGTGCTAGGTACATGCAAGTTCCTGCTCGGAACTACAGATGTGCTACCACCTGATAGTACTGACAAAGGACCTTTCAACCCTACAATAACTTCAACAGCTGCATGCATACCGGAGACGTACAGAGGCCAGTCGTGGGTGTGGTGGGACATCTGCGACCCTGGGATTTATGAGTGACATGCACAGCACGATGCACATGAGCGGACTCTATGTGTCACGTTGCCACACAGCAGCACCTCCCTGCCACGGGCACCCACACTTGTGTGCGGTGCACGGTTGCATCACGTGCACTCCTATTGGACACCATTCTAATGTCCGTCCGTGCATGTCTAGCGCCATCCCAACAATAACGTTGGCCTTCGAAGGTTTGCGCCCACTTGGGTGTAGGCCAATGGTCCGGACAGGTCGAACACAGGTGTTCAGCACATGGCTGACTGGGCTTGCGCTGCGAATGAGGCCAGGCAACAGACTAATGCATCTGCAAGACTGATACACATGACACCTGGCATGCATGTGCCAAGAACCCAAGCGTCCTCGCGCTCCTACATGTCCCCGTACCTGCGGGCCCGCCCTCCTGGTACATGCCACATTGCAAAATCAGGTACTGTGGCCCTGGTGGCAACAATAGCCCAAAACAAAGACACACTTACCATACTTCATGCACCGGCACATGTCTGGACCACACCATGCCCCCCCACCAAACCAACACACGCAGCCTATGCATGCAGGGGGGCAGGTGTTGGGCTACATGTCAAGGGTCACTGCCAATGCTGAGGTGACATGGCAACGTCCACAGAAGACAGCACACTGTGATGTTGCAGGCCCGTGCCCATCATGCTGACACAATGAATACACGGGCACACTTGCTCAGACGTTTATGGGATTTGTAAAGTGCCTGACTACCCTTGGGCATCCATCTCAGCGCTGGGGTGATTCAGAGGAAAAGACAATCAACACTCAGTCCTACGGGAAGAGCCATATCTTAAGTCTTTTCCTAAAGGAGGCTTCATTTTCAGTGAGTCGGAGCTCTGCGTCTAGGCTGTTCCAGAGCGTGGGTACCAGATGGGTGAAGGATCTTCCACCCCATCTGGTTCTTTTGATTGTAGCCGCTTTCATCAGGAATTTTGAACTTGATCTGAGATGTCGGTGGGGCGAATAGTGAGCGACCACCTCTGGGCCGCAAGCTCCACCTCTGGCCCGGAAGATCCGCCTCTGGGCCGCAAGCTCCGCCCCCAATCCAGAAGCTCCGCCTCCGGGCTGGAAACTCCGCCCCCAGGCCGGAATTTCCGAAGGCGGACGTAAAGTTAGTAGTGTTAAATCTATTCTGTGAATACCGAAAGAAGTAAGTTCATTCTGTGAATCCCGAAAGTAGTAAGTTCACTCTTTGAATCCCGAAAGTAGTAAGTGCATTCTGTGAATACCAAATAGTAGTAAGTTTAGGATTTAGTCTTAAGTTCATTCTGTGAATCGGGCCCACAGTGCCGACCTTGAGGTGCCGATAAGGTGCCGCCAGTATTTTGACTCCATGATGTGGGAGGCGAGGGAGAAACAAGCCAGGGTGCCTGCGCCCCGAAAGAAATGTAAATGTAAAAGTGCTGTCCTTCTGATAGAAACTTATATTTTAAAAAAATGTTTGCACTAGGTCTGTTTTTATATCAGGAAACACAAAATTTGGAAATACTTGTTTTATTTGAAACACTGAAGGGCATATTAGCAAGGAACCTCGTTAAAATTATCACAGTTTTATCGGCAGGAAACTGCCGCTAAAACGGCGATAATGGGCTTGCTAATATGCGTTATAGAATTCCTATAGAATCCCAGTTTAGATGTCCTGCACATGCGTGCTTGCCTGTGTGTCCTCTTCCTATTGTCTCGTGCAGTGGTGCAATTGCAGCAATGGGGTGCACTTTACATGTGCATAAATGTAGGGGTAGATTCACAAGTCCCTTGCGCCTTTTTTACGCTGCCGTCGCGTCACTTTTGTGACGCAGCGGCGGCGCAAAAATTGCGCCATGGTGCTGGGTATTTACAACGTGACTCATCTGGGAGATGCGTCACGTTGTAAAGCCCTGCGCCAGAAGGAGGCGTTCCGGCGCAGGGGAGGGGGGGGGGGTTCCGGCGCAGGAACGCCTCCTAAAAGTGGCTGAGTGAAATCTACAAGATTTCAGTCACTCTGGGGCCCATGTTGCGTCAAAACCCTGTGCCTGCTTGAAGCAGGCGTAAGGATTGACGCAGCATTAACAAGATAGGGCCCCGAGAGCATTGCTGGAGCTGCGGCGGGCTTGCGACGCAACTCCAGCAATGCGCCACCTTTACAGAACAGATGCGTTGCGCTTCTGTGCAGTTTTTGCCCCATGGTGCGCCGCATTGTAAATGTGGCGCATCCATGGTGGCGGAGGCATGGCGCACAATAAGTGGCGCATCCCTGCTGATATGCAGGGTTGCGCCACTTATTGTAAATCTGCCCCAAAGTCTTTCATTTTTATTTCAAACCGCTACTACCACCACCCCTGTTCTCCACTGTTTCCCTCCATCCCTTTCCTTCCTAGCTCTTTAAATAGGGCAAACGATCACTCCACTACAAACAAAAAAGCATAACTAAAAAAAGTGTCATCTGCAACTCCAATAGCTCTAACTTTCTCTGATTGCATTGCATGCTGGTGCCAGTGGTAATTCCTCATTCTGATGATATTGCCTGCATTGGCAAAGACAGAATGGGCCAGTACTTGCTTTTAGGGAGGGGGCAGTGTGTTCTATGAGCCTGTTCTACTTCTCATTGCTCTGGTCCTTAGCCTTCTATGTACACATCCCAAGTGATCGCCTTTCCTCAGCTGTGCCAGCCTGTGCTGCATGAGAAAATACTCACAAGGTCCCAAAAGCGAAACTGATTACATTATAAATGCATGTTTTACTTGTACTATCCATAGATGAGCACGAAACGTTAATTAGCCGAAATGTTCCCTTGTAAAGTAGTGTGCCTAACTGGCGGACTGATACTCTGCCCCTCGTTCTTAAACGTCCACTCTTTATCGTTTTCAATGCCACAAAGAGCCCTGCGTTTATATGAAAGTAAAGCAGCATTATGAGGCGCGCACAGGATTGTGGGTACGCAGATTGGGAATGACGCGCAGAAGGTTCTTCCGGAGCATCCTGACCTCTAGCGACAGGAAGCAGCGGTGCACCTCCCGCTCCCTCGTTGTGACGCACGGCACCTCGTTCTGCGTCACGTGACGCTGTGACGTCTTCCGTCACCCGGTCGTTGCCGACCGTCCCCATGACGGCCCGAGCCTCAGTGAACACGTACCTCAGCTCATTGCCTGGATATATTTAACTCCCAGTAATGAGCGCAGCTTTAGAATCCGTTTTTTCCCCATTTTCACCCTCACGCGGAGCTTCTTGTGCAGAAACCCTTCAAAAATTACAGCGTTCGCCTCCCGGCGTCACGGCCACTCGGGTGCGCGTGACACACGGACAGTGCGCAGCTGCGAACAAACGATGTTAGTCTGTGTAGTTTGCCAATGATTTTAAAAATATCACTTCCCACTAGTAGGGTGACTTTACACCAGTGAAGTGTCAGTCACCCGCATGAATGCCTCTGTCTGCAAACCTACAGACGCCCCTTCTGCTATTAAACAAACGCCTGTGTCACCTGCAGAAATGAATCGGGTGTTTGCCGCAGAGGCTTCTGGGTATGCAAATGAGTGTGGCTGGCCACGCCCCCTCCAGTGACAGCCAGGCTCCTGCAGCAGCCCCATGGTTTCTTGTGCTCTGGATCCAGGCTGAGAAGAGTCTCAAAAACCAACAATAAAGGGAATTTGTGAAGCTAATTTAATAATGACAAAAAGTGACACTAGAAGTCCCACCAGAAGTAATCCTGCCGAAATAAACAACAAAATAAACAAAAAAAGGGAGTGACAGAAGGTCAGGCGGTTGGCAGGAGTTCAAAGGTCAGTTATGGCTCCAAAGGGAGCAGGATAAACGCTCTTGTAGGATGTACGTTGTTACAACGCATGCTTTTACCACGCATGCTGTCACAATGCAAGTTTTAAAACGCATTCCATTACAACGCATTACACTGGGGGGCGCTGGGTAGTGAATAGTTTAATTTACTATTCCAACACCAGTCCCCGGGACACTAGGGAAGGTGTTGGATAGTAAATTAAAACTATTCCCTATCCTAGAGCGCCCCCCAGTGTAATGCGTTGTAATGGTTTTCGTTTTAAAGTCTGCGTTGTAATAGCACTGCGTGCGAAAAGTTGCGTTATAAAGGTTTTTCCCCGCTCTTGTACCTCTTGACTGTCACTAGCGTCTCTATGGTTACACATTATTCAGCGCCTTGAGACACTCACGTTTATGTAGTGCGCTTTATAAGTGTCCTGATTGATTGATTGATTATTCAGGGCCTATGTACAGCCTCATTCAGGTGTGCCTGTGCACAATGGTGCAGATGGGTTTTGCTTTAGTGATACTTGGCCACTGAGTCCGACTGGCTGCAGGGGCCTTCTCTCCCTCCCCCCCCGGGTTGCTGTTGAGAGCCCCTGCCGGCCGCTGGGACAGACCATCTGTGAATACTTAACGCCTGCTGGTCCATATCAGGAGGCAGCGACCTCAGGCCCTGAGTACAAGTGGGCTGCAAAATGGCGAGTTATTTACTGGGTGCAGTAAATACCTGGGGGCAGATTTACAAACCCCTTGCGCCACTTTTGCGTCATTGGTAACATGGGAAAAGTGACGCAAGGGGCTTGTAAATCTGCCCCTAATGTTCAGAAATCTCCTCTTGAAAAATGAGGAATTAAATGCAAACATTTATATTTTTTGCACCATATTTTGCATAGATCTGAATTAATTTCATGTTCTTCCAAGGAACATTTCACTAAGTTTGATCTGCCACAATGTTTCAAGGGAAAGTTGCAGGGTGATGTGTGAGCCTCGAAGCTTGACATTCCACTCACTGCACAAACAGGAATGTACCACCCACTCGGGACCAGGTCCTCCGTGTGTTGCTCTCTCATGCGTATGATGGGTGCCCATATCATGTGTCACACGGTGACACCGTGTGAGTTAGCTGGTATGAGAATGTCCTGATGCTGTGTAATTCCCACGCACTCTTATTTTACCGGACATGCATATGATTCTTATGAGGCACTCTCAATCAATCAATCAAGGCATTTATATAGCGCACTACTCATCCGGAGGGTCTCAAGGCGCTAGGGGGGGGAGGGTCCGCTACTGCTCGAACAGCCAGGTCTTGAGCTGCTTCCTGAAGGCGAGGTGGTCTTGGGTCAGGCGGAGGTGGGTCGGAAGAGAGTTCCAAGTCTTGGCGGCCAGGTAGGAGAAGGACCTTCCTCCTGTGGTGGCTCTTCGGGTGCAGGGGACGGCGGCGAGGGCGTGGCTGGTCGATCGAAGCTGGCGTTTGGGAGCGTAGAAGTTGAGGCGGCTGTTGAGGTATCCTGGGCCTTGGTTGTGTAGGGCTTTGTGTGCGTGGGTGAGGAGCCGAAAGGTGATTCTCTTGTTGACCGGGAGCCAGTGCACGTCTCTCAGGTGTCCGGAGATGTAGCTGCGACGGGGGATGTCCAGGATGAGTCGTGCTGAGGTGTTCTGGATCCGCTGGAGTCTCTTCTGGAGTTTGGCGGTGGTTCCGGCGTAGAGGGAGTTGCCGTAGTCCAGACGGCTGGTGACGAGGGCCTGGGTGACCGTCTTCCTGGTCTCTGTGGGGATCCATCGGAAGATCTTACGTAGCATGCGCAGGATGTTGAAGCACGACGAGGAGACGGCGTTGACTTGTCTGGTCTTGGAGAGGGAGGAGTCCAGGATGAAGCCCAGGTTGCGTGCGTGGTCTGTAGGTTTGGGTGCGCTGCCCAGGGCGGGGGGCCACCAGGAGTCATCCCAGGCGGAGGGTGAGGATCCCAGGATGAGGACTTCCGTCTTGTCTGAGTTCAGTTTCAGGCGACTGTTCGACATCCACTTGGCTACGTCTGTCATTCCTTCATGCAGGTTGGCTCTGGCGGTGGCGGGGTCGTTGGTGAGGGAGAGGATCAGCTGGGTGTCGTCGGCGTAGGAGATGATGTTGAGGTTGTGCTGGCGTGCGATGGCTGCGAGGGGGCTCATGTAGACGTTGAAGAGTGTTGGGCTGAGTGAGGAGCCTTGAGGGACGCCGCAGATGACTTCGGTGGCCTCCGAACTGAACGGGGGGAGGCGGACTCTCTGTGTCCTTCCGGCGAGGCAGGAGATGATCCACTCCAGTGCCTTCTCCTGGATTCTGATGTTGCTGAGGCGCTGGATTAGGGTGCGGTGGCAGACAGGGTCCAGGAGGATGAGGGCCGCAGTTTCTCCGTTGTCGAGCAGGGCTCGGATGTCATTGGTAGCTGCGATCAGCGCAGTCTCGGTGCTGTGGTTGGCCCGGAAGCCAGACTGCGAGGGGTCGAGGGAGCCGTTCGTCTCGAGGAAGGTGGCTAGTTGCTTGTTGACGGTCTTCTCGATGACTTTTGCCGGAAACGGGAGCAGCGAGATGGGGCGGTAGTTCTTGAGGTCGGTGGGGTCGGCTGAAGGTTTCTTAAGTAGAGCGCTGAGTTCGGCGTGCTTCCAGCTCTCTGGGAAGGTGGCGGTGTCGAAGGAGGTGTTGATGATGTCCCGCAGGTGGGGTGCGATGACAGAGTCGGCCTTGTTGAAGACGTGGTGGGGGCAGGGGTCGGTCGGAGATCCAGAGTGGATGGAGTTCATCGTGCGGACAGTGTCTTCGGTGCTGATCGGGGTCCAGGCGCGGAGGGTGGTGGTGGGGGGCGGTGGTTCGGTCGTGGCGTGCGTCGGTTGAGTGCTGAAGCTGTTGTGTATGTCCGCGATCTTGTTGTGGAAGTAGGAGGCGAGGGAGTTGCAGAGGTCTTGTGACGGGGTGATGTCGTTGTTTCCGGCGTTGGGGTTGGAGAGCTCTTTTACGATCTTGAAGTGCTCCTTGCTGTTGTGTGCGTTGTTGTCCAGTCGTTCCTTGAATGCGGTTTTCTTGGTGGCGTGGATCAGTTGGTGGTGTTTTCGGGTGGCGAGCTTGAGGGCAGTCATGTTGTCTGGTGTTGGGTCTCTGCGCCAGGTTTTCTCGAGTGCTCTGCAGTTCTTCTTGGAGCTCTTGAGTTCGTCGTTAAACCATGGGGCTTTCTTGCTGCCGGGTCTGCTTGTCAGGGTCTTCAGAGGGGCGAGGTCGTCTGCGCAGTTGCTGATCCATTTCGTGAGGTTGGTGGCCGCTTGGCTGGGGTTCGTTGTGCTGGTGGGAGGGTTCTTGCTCAGGGAAGTGGCGAGCTGGTCGGCAGTGATCTTGTTCCAGCTTCTGCGTGCAGCCTGTTGCTGGTGATGGTGGATCGTGGTCCTTCTGAAGCTGAAGTGGACGCAGCTGTGGTCCGTCCAGTGGAGTCCCGTGGCGTGGCTGAAGGCGATGTCCTTGCTGGATGAGAAGACCGGGTCGAGTGTGTGTCCGGCGTAGTGGGTGGGGGTGGTCACCAGTTGCTTGAGTCCGAGGTTAGCGAGGTTGTCCAGCAGGGTGGTGGTGTTGCGGTCGTTGTTGTTCTCCAGGTGGAAGTTGAGGTCCCCGAGGAGGATGTAGTTAGCGGAGGAGAGGGCGTGCGGGCTGACGAAGTCGGCGATGTCTTCGCTGAATTGTGTGCGTGGTCCCGGGGGTCTGTAGATGAGGGTGCCTCTGAGGGTGGTCTTGGGGTTGATGTGGATCTGGAAGTGCAGGTGCTCGGCGGGTTTGAGGGTGTCGTCGGTGTAGGTCGTGATGCGGATGGTGTTCCTGTGGATGATGGCGATGCCTCCTCCAGTCTGGTTGATGCGGTCCCTCCGGATGATCTTGTATCCGTCCGGGATGGCAATGGCGATGTCGGGCGCTGAGGAGGCGTTCATCCAGGTTTCCGTGAGGAAGGCGACGTCTGGTGAGGTTATGTCGAGCAGGTTCCAGAGTTCGACGGCGTGTCTGTGGACGGAGCGGGTGTTGATCAGGATGCACTTCAGGTGGGTGGTGCTGGAGTTCGGCTTGGTGGGTGCTGGTGTGGCGTGGGTCCGGTTGCAGGTGAACTTGCAGGAGTGGCAGCTGAAGGGTCCGTGGGTGCGTCTCGGTGTGGCTCAGTAGCAACCCGGGGTTCGGCCGGTGTTGAGTGCGTTGGTTTCCGTGGCCTCGTAGGTCAGTCGGGTAGGCTTCCGTCGGTGGGGTCCAGGGTTCCTGGCACTGGGCGCGGGCCCGGCGCGGACGGGCGCAGACGGGCTTACCTTTGGCGCTCATTCGGCGCTCATTCGGCGCTCCCGCTGCGCGCGTCCGCTGCGCGGTTGCTCCGGGGGCGTCATAAGTGAGGAGCCGGGAGGGCGGGTCAGCTGGGTGGCGGGAGCGGGGCGGCCAATGGGCAGGAGGGGGGGCGGAGATGCCAGAGGGCAGTGGCGGGAAGGAGGACCGAGGGCGGCTCAGCGGCGGCTGGGTCGTCCGGCGGCTGGGGGGAGCACACAGGTGGGGGAGGGCAGCAGAAGCGGGGGAGAGGGGTACAGAAGGCAAAGGGGAACAATGCTAAGTACACAGGCAGCGGACAGGGGAGACAACAGGCACACAGCAGGTTACAGAAGGCAAAAGGGGAAATAGGTGTTAAATACAACAGGCGAAATGCAAAGGGCAAACCAGGCACGCAGTAGTTGGCAA
The DNA here is from genome assembly GCF_964261635.1 of Lissotriton helveticus. NCBI lineage: Eukaryota > Metazoa > Chordata > Amphibia > Caudata > Salamandridae > Lissotriton > Lissotriton helveticus. The sequence continues at coordinate 3,565,354 of NW_027611653.1, forward strand.
ACAGCGGCGAAAAAACGGAGGTGGTAGCAGGAGTGCGCAGTATTCAGCAGGGCAGCGTGCTGGCAACAGCAGGCAGGAGCGGCGGAAGTGGGGCGACCTCGCCTGGGGTAGGCTCGAGCGGTCACCCCGTTAGGGCCTTAATGTACTCATGTAAAACTCTGACCCCGTTAGGGCCTTAATGTACTCATGTAAAAGGAAGGAAATAACAGTCCCTCCTGACCAGGTATAACAAGGTGCACAAAGGCAGTCCCCCTGCCCCACCTATACTAATGATGGAGCAAGGATTCGCATATTACGCGACTTGCTTGAATTCATGAACCTCGAATAACATGTAACAGCGTAACCCAATCTGTTTTGTCTTACTAATTTCCCTTTATTTTGACATTTGGGGGGTCCTAGAGACGCTTGCCTATGTGTTTACTAGCTCAATAACATTTGTAACTAAAAATGGCCACTGCTTGGCGGGTTTTCTTCTGCGCATGCGTTAGTCACACTCACGTGACGTGACGTACTTGCAGTTCTGGTGGGAATCTTTGCGCTTGCGCATTAGCATTAAGATGGCTGCTTTGTATCCTCACATGGTGAAGCTTGCACAGCTGCTTTCGTGTTGTTGTTTATTTGCACTTAAGCCTAGTGCCATAGTATATATAAAGTAAGGGGTATAGAGTAGCTATTCATGGTATACAGTGTATTCATTTATTTCTGCGTTTTAATTTGTTTTCGCTTATTTTTCATGTACCGCGTTCTTGTGGGTCTGAGAGACACTCGTGAATCCATCTTGAACAACCTTTCTGCGCATGACAGTCTTCTGCCGGTGGCATTGAATCCCTGCCAACCAGAGGTCTCAGCCAAGATGTGCCTGGGCAATGCACCCTCACCTAGCAGAAGAAGCTAAACTGTCCTGCAAATGCAACAAATGTATTTTATTTCATTGTATTCCGTAGAGTATGTCATGGGAACCCCAAAATCAATAGGCGGTCCCAGAATATGTTAATGCAGGCTTATAGAAATGAAATGTGATTGGTGTGTTGACCTATCCTATTTGGGGACCAATCGAAATTGGGGATTCTTACACTTGCAACATTTGGGGGGTGGTACACTGACCCGAAAACAGTATAACTAGCCTAGGTTTAGCTCGGGAAATTGTCCGACTTGTCTGAATAGCTGACCTGTCACTGACCCAACGCACTCAATATGTGACTGATACAGAGAGGCTGCGGAGCACTCTGTCCGAAAATTTCCATAGACTCTGGAGGTTTTTCTAAACCTTAAGTGCTGGCGGAGCACTTTGCTGGGGAATTCGCTAACCCAATCGGGGTTCTGACTGATAGCTGCAGAGAGGGTGGAGCGCAGGCGTTGCTTCCGAACTTCGGGTGCTGGTCGTTCCTTGGTGATCCTGTCCTGATCCTAATCTGGGTTTCCTGTCATGTCCTGGGGTGTCCATTCTGCACCTGCTGTCCTGTCGATGACTGTCCTTCCTTGGGGTTTTTCCTGTCATTAACTGACCCGTGGCCAGGGTTGGTCTTCACACCAGTCTAGGTAAATATAGTGCTGAAAAGTCTATTGTGCACCTTCTATTTTTCTGTCTTTTGCTTCAATAAAGACATACCTTTGCATACGTTAATTTTCCATGCTTTTCGCCATCTACTAAATGAAAAGTCATACACTTATTTTTCTTAGCATGTTCCTATGTTACCCTTCCTTTAAGCAAAATTCTCCATACTGTTTATGAGATATAAATACGTGGGACACCTCCGCTGTGGATTACATCTGCAATGCCCCCTATCGCAGATCAAATTCCCAAATATGCCCATTACATTTATCATTCTTCTACCCTACCCCCACTTGGAGATCAACCCACCCCAACGGGATCCACTATAACAGGGGAATCCACTTACCAACAAGCAGAATGCAATATAGGCCAACATTTGGGGAGGATTTGTTTCCACATAATCCTACACACCTCCTTCGACCCCATTGGAATAGGTTCAGTGTGCTTGAGGAGGTGGATTGACTTAAAATTAAGGGGAACTCCCCATTACAAATTACTAATAAAGAGGCCATTGGGCGATGGGCAGTGGAGGAAAAGGTTACATTCACCACTACAGGGGACGATTCAATACTTTACTCCTAGGAGAAGGAGGGGACCAGAGAAAAGGGGAACCCGGATACCTCCCCTGTAAATGGAGGGAGGGAAGCTCAAGGCTTAGACAAACCAGTGGAAGGTTGTTTAAAAATAATCTCCTGGAACATAGCCGGGCTAAAAAATAAATTGCATACACCAGATTGGCATTCTTTTATGGCTGCTCACGATATCTGCCTTATGCAGGAGACCTGGGCAATGGAGGAGAGCAATAGCCCAGCCTTTGCAACCTATGATATTCTAGCAGTATCGACAGGAAGAGGCCGCCCTTCCGTCGGACTATCGATATGGATTGGTACCCACTTGGGCATCCAGGCAAAACAAATGCAAAGTAATTCCCTGGATGTCCAGTGTGTCCTACTAACACCCCAAAGTAACCCACAAGTAGCCATAATAAACTATCTACTTAAGGCCAGTTAAAAAGGAGCAGGAATCAAATGTAACTATAGCACGTGATACATTTATCCATTGTTTGGACCCCTCTATTGCAATAATCTTGGGTGGTGATTTTAACTGCCAATTCGAGCCTCTGGGTAGCATGGAGGTTAGCGAACAAGACGAGGTAGACTCATTCTGGCATATCCCAGACCCGAAGATCACCCCAGTGAGAGCATGGACAGCGTTGGTGCTCCAGATAAAATCCTTCACCCTTGCAACGTCTATGCGGTCGTGCAATGGGAGATTGGACCACGACTGTCCAGGAGTAGTCACCTACAATAGGGCAAATCATACCTCCATCATAGATTACATCATGATGGAGGCAAAACATTGGGATAGACTGAAAGAATTTAGGGTTGTACCAAGGCATGATAGTGATCATAATTCCTTGGTTCTAACCCTCAAGCCTGGGTCTTTTGGTTTTACAAATCCTGCCCCAGAACCAGCCATGGTGAGAACACCTCTCACGGTAACTAACAACAGGAAAAGGGTAAAATGGCCGCACTTTGCGAATTCTCCCACTAACCTCTCAAAAATATACCAGATTGCAATTCCCTATATAAGCGAGATGGGTGAGCCGGCTTCTTGCCGGCAACCCGTACAAATACATACGCAACTAGCTATGACAATAGGGGAGGTACTCTACCCAGTTAGTAGAAACAAACGAAGCATTCCTAGGTCGCACCCTTGGTTCGACTGTACCTGCAAGAAAGTAAAAAGGGTCCTCCTTGCAGCAATAAAATCCAAAGATATGCCATTAATTAGGGCAACTAGACAGCGGTACAAAAAGGAGATCACCAGGGGCAAGAGAGAGTGGGTGGAAGCCAGGTGGGAAGAATTGAGACAAGCGCTCCTTTTAAAGGATGCTAAATTATTTTTGGCTCTAATCAATGCTGGTACAAAAGGGGTGGGTGAGGCTAATTTCCCAAATATAGCCCCCTCAGTATGGGAGTCACACTTCGCAGCTCTTTACACAAGCCCGGAGACTGGTGTTGATGCGTATCACAGACAGGCCCAGTTGTCAGGGGCAGATAGGACCCTTCACTTCCCCGGCTCCAGACCCCCCGCACGAGTATTGACTGTCGGGGGCCTCGGGCCTGGGTCGTCGGAGGGGCCCGTTGGACGAAAGGGTGATGACTCCCTTTCCAAACCTAGAGAGTATTTCCCTAAAGGAAGTGGAGTCCGCTATCGAAAGATTGCGCGCAAACAAAGCTCCAGGCCTTGACAAATTACCCGGCGACCTCTTTCGCTCCCTGCCCAAAATCTGGACTCCGCATCTTGTAGTCCTGTTTAATGCGATCCTTTGGGGTTCCGAGTTACCGGAAACCTGGTTGGGAGCTGAGATCGTCCCCATTTACAAGAAGGGCTGCCCGTTATCCCCGTCCAACTACAAGTCCATTAGTCTTCTAGACACTACCCAAAAACTAATGGGCTGGATTCTACTGGATAGGATACTGGGTTGGATAGAGGAGCACAGAATACTGACCACCTTCCAAGCCGGATTTAGATCAGGCATCTCGACCCTGGATCAGATTTTTAGGCTGCAGGTCCTTTTCTGGAAAACTGCAAGAGTAGAGGGTGGCAGCCTCTACCTTGTTTTTGTGGACCTGCAGGCCGCCTTCGATCTTGTGCCCAGAGAGAAATTATGGAGAGTAATTGAAGAACTAGGCCTCCCATCCTATTTACTAGATGTCTTGGTCCGACTCCATGCCGGGAACTATGCCCAGGTCAGGTGTGGAAGGAATGGCGAACTCTCGGCCCCCTTCCCAGTAACCAGGGGTGTACGCCAGGGTTGCGCCCTTGCCCCTACACTCTTCAGCCTTTACGTCAATGGCTTGATAGAGGAATTTGATGGAGTTAGGGATAACGATGCCCCGAGATTGGCTACTGGAAGGGTGCCTGCTGTGATGTTCGCAGATGACACTCTGTTGTTATCTCGAACATCAACAGGCATCCAGCGGGTTCTGGATGGGTTTTCAACTTTTTGTGCCACAAGGGGATTGGAGGTTAACTTGGATAAAACCAAGTTTATGGTTTTCAATCCCCAAGGCACACCCGCCCGAACCCTGTCTTGAACGGCACCTCGCTCGAGCGGGTGAAAACCTTTGTTTACCTGGGTGTCACGTTAACTGAAGATTTTGACTGGGGTCACCAGGTCTCTAGATCTGCCCTGAGACTTTCACAGATTACAGGGGGCATTGGGAAATTTCATAAAACTACACAATTTAAACCAGTTTCCCCCGTTCTTGAAACTTATAGAGCCCAGACCAGGTCAGCAGCTACGTATGGGGCAGAATTATGGGGGCACAAGAACGCACTGAGTCTGCTCAGGGTGGAACAGGCTTTCATGAGAAATTTGGTAGGCTTACCCCAAAGCACCCCCCTCATACCGGTGCGGCTAGATATGGGCCTTGAGTCCATAAAAGATCTTATAGCCGCACGACCCTTGCTCTACTGGAGAAGGCTCTGGACTGTACCGGAACTAGCTGACTACAGAGCGGAATTTTTAGCAGTCTGGGGGCAACTCAAGAACAAAATTATACCCTGGTTATCCCACATTAAGGTTATGCTTTACCAAATTGGCTTGCTTCAATTGTGGGAGTCCCGGGGGAGAGCTGTCCTAGGTTCCAGAGATCAGAACTGTTGGCTATCTTGAGAAATCACACCCTCAACTCGCTACACAACTCGTCAACTCTGGGTAGGCTAACAACTGAATTCCTGCAGGTGAAAACTGAGCCCAAGAAGGAAGAATTCTTAGACCTAGTGCAGCCTCCTCTTGCGAGAAAACTATATATCCAACTGAGGCATGGCTGCTTACCCATCAGGGCGCTGACCTCTAAATGGACTATCTCAAATGAGGGAACCTGCCCAGCCTGCAATAACCGCACAGAAGATATCCTCCATGTCCTGTTCTTCTGCCCGGCGTATAGCAAAATACGGAAATGCTGGTTGGCTCCACTGTGCAGAAACTTGGGACTTAGACAATGTGCACAGGCTTGCAGAATTTTAACATATGATACCTCCCCTCCCACTGTGTTTGCTGTTTCCCGCTTCTTACATGGCATGTGGCGTAGAAGGACCACCTTTCTGACAAGAACCTAATTGGAGCAACCCCCCTCTATTATTCCTTTTTCCTCTTATTCTCCCTTCTTTGATGCCTTTTGACCAACTCGTTGTTTAATAACTTTTTAACTGCTTGTATTTATGGATTTTATCACCGTGCCTGTATGTATTTTATCTGAACTTTTATGGTCAATGACCGAAATAAAGTTATCAAATGACTGAATGAAATAGAGGGTTATGATCTGGGAATGTTTTTTATAGATATTTTGCATCTAAGACCCACTCTACCCACTCACAGTAGAACTATGGTAGAATGTATCAAATTGTGTACACAGTGTGCTCACTGCTGAGCAGGAACCGTCAGCCATGTCAGGTTGTTTTGCCCGCATTACATGGCTTATCTCCTACTGACCGTCCTTCCTGCATTTCTTGTACATTCAATTAACTAGAAGCAGTGGGTAACGGGGGAAAGGACCTTCCACAAGCCCACCCTCTTTACAGGTGAAATCACCTCCCATTATCACCAGAAGGTTACCCACCAATCTTTTCAGACTCTCATAACATCCTTCCGCATCATTTTGTATCTGCCCATCTAGGGTGGAGCCCCTGATTTTATCCAGATCAGATCCCACTGTGCATGGGTGAAATTACTCTATCAGAAACCAACCCTTAACATCTGTTGTGTAGTTTATTGCTTCCATCTTGGAGAGCTGAGTTTCGTGTAGAAACACCACTTTTGGATTCATATTACAAGTCATAACTTGAATCAGGTTTGAGCTGCCATTTTGCATCTATGGTTCAGTCCCTGCTTGTGAGCTGTCTATTCTAGCTTTCACTAGTCTGAGGTAGTTTCAAATCCATATTGAAGTGAATGGAATAATTATTATTTATCTGTAATGGTGAAAAGCTCCTTCTACAGGGCAGAGGTTACAAAGCCCTCAGCCCTCAAACTATCCAACCCAACATTACTCAGATCGACCTTCATGAGTGTGGCATCACACAGTGGTTCTAACGCCACATCGATAGGGCAGGGACTCATCATAGCAGTCTTCGAAGATAGTTTGGGGGTCGCCATCTGAAGTGCGCATGCTGTAAAAACTATTGTGTGAAAGGGGAGGAATGTTCCAGGACTGCTGTCCCCACTTCTGAACTTCAAGGTTCCAAGCAATACTTCAATCCTTTTGAGCAGCCCCAGTCACAGCATGCCCGCAGACAAAATAGTTCCCATTTCCCTAAATATACTACTGATGTCTGTATCAGTTCAGCATTCAGGTGGTACAACGATGGTGCTGTGGGTGCGCTGTACCCATAAAATCCTACACCTGAAAAGCACACCCAAGAGTTGGGTGGATCAGGGACGCAATTAACCTCAATTTTTTATGAGGCAACGTGTCCCAGAGAGAAGGTACAAAACTGCATATCAAAATACAGTAAATATAGAAAAGATTGACAAAAAATGTGAGTTCTTGAGTGGGAAGGTTTGTTACAAACCTTTTAAAGGTACAATACACAGTAAAGGAATGCATGGATTGATGATCCGATGTTGGTTCTCCGGGTGAATCGTTTTTGGGCATATACTTCCGCCCACGTGTACACTTCGTTCAGCTTGTAATCTATCGTATCACGTTTACATTTTCTCAACTTCATCTCTTGTATCTCTTTCCTATATTTATCAAGTTTGATGTTTAAATCTTCCAAGAATTGATTCCACGCTCCTTCTTCCACCCTTGCTGACATGTCTCTTTTGATATTGTAAATTTCTTCCTCCAAAAGTTGTTCTCTGTGCAGATGGATACTTAGAGCTGATGAGGATGTAGCGCTGACATAAGCTATGTTTGTTATACAGAATTTTGATGTCCACAAGAGGTTCACTTCGTATTGTGGAAGGAAAGCGACACACTCATTGGTAAGAATTATGGGAGAGGGGCACGATGGTGTTTGTTTACATTCATGAATAGCCCATACTGACACAAGCTTTCATTTCATCACCATGCAGTTCATGGCGGGCCACGGGCTAATTATTGGGAGACAGCGTTTGTGTTCTACCATTCGTTTGCATTACTTTTTCACATCAATCTGGTCACATTGACACTGGGCTTTTCGGCATGAACAGGTTTACATTGTATTCAAGATGGAAATTGACATAAGTTTTCATGAACTGAGTGATGAAGTGTTGTAAATACAATGATGGTTCAAATATTGTGCACCGCAATTGATTTCATTATTATTTTTGCAGATTTGCCCCTGACGAAGGGATAGGCAGTCCCGAAATGCATTGGGCAACATTTTTATTGTGATATCTTATTTTGTAATTTAGAACATTAGAGTTGTTGTTTTATAAAGATGTGTCAGACTGTGAATATTTAATCTTATGATATTCAATGGATTAATTAATCATACAATGAGAATTAAATTGTATGTTGGATACAACTGAATAACAATTATTGATTAATTGTGTAATTTGTGGGGAAAATTGTCACCTTGTTAGTATTTAAACCCCTCGCTGTGCACATGTGAGTCTGAGTCGCCCCACCTGGGACCCAGCCACTTGTTGACTACATTTTCACATGAGAGGCAGACATTGGTCACATGTCACGCGCAATATACTTTAAAGGCTAACCGGTTCTGTCACTAGCTTCCGGGCAAAGCGAAATAACCGCTCCACAACCCGACTAGTATGTTGTACCCTAGCTGTAATAAGGTGGTCCCAATTCAAAGTATCATTGAAAATATTCCCTAAGTATGTAACTTTTTTCAACTTGTCAATGGTCTTACCCTTAACCTCAAACGTCCTTGTTTTCGTATCTTTAGGGCCACACACCATAACATAAATGTAAATAAAATGTACTTTTAGGTTCAACGCCGCCATAAAATCGGTAAAAGCATTCAATGACTTTTGGAGGCTGTTGGCTGTCAAAGCCATTAAAACGTCATCATCCACATAAGATGACTTTGGAATTGCGTTGCCTCCACTTTTTGGGAAGTTCCTCCTCCATTAAAAAAACATCTAAATCATTTGTATACATTAAAAAAGAGGAATGGGGCTAGAATGCAGCCCTGCCGAACACCTTCTGTGGAGACAATGGGCCCCGTCTTCTCCCCCCTAGAACCGTATCATATGGCAACCGTTGTAGAAGTATGAATTCTACACAGGGGGATACAAGAGCCTCTTCAAAACCCATTTGCTCCATTTTTCCCCACAACTTGTCGGATTAACTGTGTCGAAAGCACTCGACTAGACCCTGAACGCCAGGTGGATAGAACCCCTCCTGGCCTTCATGTACTTGCCCATAATAAGGGACACATTGAGGCACTGCTCTGTGGTGCCCACCCCCCTTGTTAAACCATATTGCAATCTGGACACAATCACTGCACTATTCGCCCAGGTCTCAAGACGCGTAAAGATAACCCTCTCTAATACCTTTACAGTGGCGTCGATTAATGAGATTGGCCTATAACTGGCAGGTTAACTCCTGTTACCTTTCTTATATACTGGAACCACAATAGCCTCTCTCTAGGTTGATGGAATGGGGCTAATCACTAAAGCTTTAAAAACATTAGTGAGCAAGAGTGCCCATAATTAGGGTTTCTTTTAACCAGATCCAAAGGGACCCCGTCAGGGGCTTTCATGCTAATTCTTCTCTCAAGGGCCGCCTCAATCTCTGCCACTGTGAGTGATGAACTTAATTGTGAGGCCAATGATAGGTCAAAAACTGGTTCCCCACTTCCTTCCTCTATTAAGGTGTTTTTTGGGTTAAATATTGCTGAAAGTGGGATTCCCAGGTTGCCCCTAGGATCTGTGAATCCAAGGCCATCTTTAGAAAGGAGGCGATTATTATGTCCCAAAAACTCTTACACTCTTTCAGGGCACTGGCTCTTTCCAAGTCCTCCCAAGCCAAACTCCTAAGTTACTCTTGTCTTGGTTTAATGGTGCCCTTGTAGGTCTGCCTTGAATTTTGCATTAGTGTTCGATCACGGGGATTGGCATGGAGGGCTATTTTAAGATGCGTATGCGCTCTGGAACTCTCAGCATTAAACCATTGCACCTCCTGAAATTCCCCTTTTCTAAATGATCTGGTCAGATCTTTTGCCACACCTGCACCGATCAGTTAAAAATCATGAACCACCTCATCAGGCAGGGAGTCTGCATGGAGACAACTCATGATGGGATTTAAATTTGTCGTGGCGGTTTTTGCTTCAAATTGGATGGGATCAGCTTTACCCCAGCTTAGTTTCAAACCTTTATTTTGATTAAAATCTATAGGGCTCCCATCAACTTGCCCAGCCCTAGCTGTTATACGAAAGAGAACGGTTTAAGGGATATGCAGCCACATGCATCATTGTAGGAATTTGCGATTCCTAAATTGCGAAAATTAAGGAATTGCAATTTAGGAATCGCAAATTCCTATGCATCAAGAAATCGCAAAAGTTTTTGCGATTTCTTAATTTTCCTTATTTGCGATTCCTTAATTGCAAATTGCAATTAAGGAATCGCTTTACATTGACTAGGCCCATTGGAATCAATAGGAAGGCATTCTCATTTTGCGAATTCGCAATTAAGGAATCGCAAAATGTGAATGCAATTTCAAGGGTGCAGGGGGGGTCCACAGGACCCCCCCTGCACCCCTGAAATGTCATGTAAGTACATTTTACTCACACACATGTCCCAAGGGCATGTGTGTGTGTAAAACATAAGTTTCAAAAATGCACTTTTGTGCATTTTTGAAACTTTTCGCAAATTACCACGAAGGTTTACTTCATGGTAATTTTCCCCATCCTAATTGTGAATTCCCAAATTTAAAAAAATCATGCATAGTATTTAAGAAATCGCAAAATTTGCGATTTCTTAAATGCTATCGCAATTTAAGAAATCGTAAAAAAATGCGATTTCTTAAATTGCGAAAAATGGAAAAAAATGATGCATCCCAAAAAAGGTTTTTGCATTCGCAAACGGACGAATTTTGCCATTCGCACTGTTTGCTAATGCAAAGAAGCTTGATGCATGTGGCTGATGGTCACTTGCAGTATTTGGTGCTACCTCGAGATCACCAGCCAGCAGGGAGTACTTCCTGGTAATAAACATAACAGCAATAGTGCTCTGACTCCTTCAACATGGGTGGGACACTGGGGTGTACAGCTGCAGAACAAACGATTACTGTTAATAAGGACCAGGTCAATTACGAGGCCAAACCACCCCCGGATGCTCCCATTTTCAACCAAGCACGGAATTCTTTTCCTGTTCAGAAACCCTCCAAAAATGTCAACAACTTCACGGCCCCCTCGAGGTGCCGTGACCCGAAAATTGTTCTGTCCGCGGAGTCACAATAAAAATATAACTTTGTACTAGTAGGGTGACTTTACACCAGTGACATGCCAGTCACTTTCATGACTGCCTCTGTGTGCACAGCTACAGATACCCCTTATAATATTAAACAGAGGCCTGTGTCGCCTGCAGTGATGAATCGGGAGTTTCCCGCAGAGGCTTCTGGGTATGCAAATGCCTGCTGCTGGCCACGCCCCCTCCAGTGACAGCATGGATCCTGCAGTAGTAAACCCATTGTGACCTGCGCTCTTGGGATCCCAAATGTATAATTTCCGTCTAGAGTCGGTTTCTTATACCAGGGGCCTTATTTATGAAGGCCTTGCGCCGCCGGTGCGTCACTTTTAACAAGGGAAAAAGTGACGCACCGGCGGCGCAAGGCTTTCATAAATAAAGCCCATAGTGTGCCTAGATTCGTGTCTTCCTACTTGAGGACTGATACTCTGGCCCCCTCGTTCTTATATGTGCGCTCTTTATCATATTCAATGCCACAAAGAGCCCTGCATGTATATGAGAGTAAAGCAGCATTATGAGCCGCGCACAGGATTGTGGGTATGCAGATTAGGAGTGACGCGATGAAGGTTCCTCTGGAGCCTCCCGACCTCTAGCGACCTCTAGCGACTAGAAGGGGCGGTGCACCCCCCCTCCCCCCGTTCTGCGTCACGTGACTTTACGCACGACGCCTCGTTTTACGACACGTGACCCCGTGACTCCTTCCATCACGCAGCGTTGCACACACCTGCGATGGCGCCTTCCTGAGGGAAGCAAGGGGGCGCTCCTCTCCTCAGCGCGGCCTTATCGCCCCCGGTAGGCTCACATTGCAACCAATAACGGGGCTTCTTGCACAGAAACCCTCTAAAAATTAACCCACAGTCCGCTTCTCACGGCCCCTCGGAGTGCGCGTGACCCGCGTAATCAGGCCTTGTAGAAAGACGAAATGTCTGTCTGTCCGCGCAATCACAATAATATTATCACTTCCTACTGGTAGGGTGACTTTACACCGGTGACGTGCCAGTCACTCTCATGAATGCCTGTGTGTGCACAGTTATAGGCGCTCCTTCTGCTGTTAATCAGAGGCCTGTGTCGCCTGCAGTAATGAATCGGGTGTTTGCCGCAGAGGCTTCTGGGTATGCAAATGACTGTGGCCGGCCACGCCCCCTCCGACAGCCAGGCTCCTGCAGCAGCCCCCTGGGGACTTGAGCTCTGGGTCCCAAATGTATCATTTCCGTCTCGAGTCGGTTCCAGCACTGGGGGGGGACAGGGGGGGTTCACTTCATTTGTTTCCTTCCTTCTCTGGGCGTCATCTCTGCCTCCGACCCATCTGTAACACAATTATTCAAGGTCCCTCTATGGGGCACTATTGGCTTTACCAATGCTTCGTTTATAAACACATATGGTACAATACACTAATAAAATAACTTGGAATTTCCCTTAAAGCGTAGTGTGCCTAGTTTCGTGCGTTCCAATTTGAGGGCGGATGCTCTGCTCCCTCGTTCCTAAATGTCCGCTCTTTATTTTTATCGTTTATAGTGCCACAAAGAGCCCGGCATCCGGTGACGCCTTCCTGAGGGAGGCAGCTGGCTCTCCTCAGCGAGGCCCGGTGTTCTAACTAGATTTCCACCCCCGTCGTTTTGTACACCCCCTACGTCGGAGGGGTGCTGATTCATGCAGTTTGTGCCTGTGTATTGGCGCACCCCCGTCTGGCTGTGCACGCTAGTCACTTACGCATGATGCGCACACACGAGGGGGAGCGGGGAAAGGCATAATTCTATGGCAGGACAGGAGGCTCAGATTATGCTTTCTCGATTTCTTTACTACAAACAGCAGCCAATAGGAACATAGTAAAGAAAACAGGAACTACAACTCCCATGAGCCCTTAGGCAACCATAGAGACTATAAGCTATATAAGGCACCATAGAGGACAACACTTCCTCTTTCTTTGCTGCTTCGCAGCCAGTTAAGTGCATTTATTGTTCCTTCTTACTTGTATTTACTGTTTTGCATTTAGTACTTGACTTATGTCTTTAATGGGTTTACTTACGTGCTGTTGTGCCGTTTTGCCCGCTATTGCGCATTGACTTTGCCGTTTGCGCGCGTCATTACTCTGTCGGTTTCCTCTGTTGCCGCTTGTCTTTTGAGAGCGCGTGTTCGCCTCTCCGGTACTGCGGGCGCTCTGTGCCCGTGTGTCCTTGTGTGTGTGGAGCGGGACGGGGCTCGGGAGCTCGCGCACACTTGTCGCGCGTCGCTTCCCTTCCGGACAGCCAGGCACGCCTTCGCGCATGCGCGTTGGCTTTGTTATTCTCCGTGTGTATCGCGGAGCCCTGACACGCTCTGAGGCAGCGTTGCTTTGTCGCCTCCGCCCATTGCCTGCCGGAGAGCCCCACAGGACGCCTTTTTCCCTCTAGGGTTCTGGGCTGGATAATAATTATAGGCGTTGCCTAGGGTGACTTTTGCAAGCCAGTCCCTCCACTTTCAATTTTTCAAGTACTTTTTGGTCGAGTGTGCACTCTGCCTGTTGGCTTGCTTGGGGTTGTCACCCCCCCCTGACTGGGTCGCTTGGTCCTTGCCTTGACCCCTAATTGGATTATTGATTGTTGGGCTTCTTGCACCTTGGTGTTTTCTTGCTTGTCCTTTGCACCATGGCTGATTATGATGATGCTGAGGGCTATTCTTATGATGAGGAGCCCGAGGAGGCTTTTGAGTACGACTTGGTCGAGGCACTTGACCAAGGGGTCAGACATTCCGTTAATACTGCGTTGGTTCACGCAATTGGTCCTCTGAAGCGCCATTTGACGGATTACGCTCAGCAACAGGGCTGGATTCCGTCCTCTTCTGCCAAGCACTCCTCTAAGTCTCCTAAAAACCCTCATGCATCGGATTTTTTGAAATTGGCTCATTCCTTGTCTTCTCCTTCTGTGTCCAAGAGGTCCCATGCTCCTTCCCCGGACGCTGAGGACACTTCATCCTCTTCCTCCTCTGGTCCCTCTGGTCTTCCACCTGCTAAGCGACCTCGCAAAGAACATTTTGTTGATGCCTCCTCCCATCCCCCCGTCCTGACATTTGAACCGTCGGATATCATCCATCCCAACTCCAAAGTTTGGTCCCCTGCGCCGGAGGTTGCGGATTACATTCAATCTCACATCCGGAATTCCTTTGATCAGGAGGTACGCTCCCGGTTGCGTTCTGAGTGCCCTCGGCCAGAGTTGGCAGATAATTTGGCTGACACGCCGGATGTCGATCCCACTATCTTAACTTATCTCAAGAAATTCACCAAAGACCCCAAAAAGGGAATTGATAGGTCTTGGCGCCTGTGTCAAGATAAACTCCTTGACATTCTTGGTCCACTAACCAAAATCCTGGATTTGGGCTACCATGCGCAGGGGTCGGCGTCTGGCATTGATCCGGATGAACTCATTGGTTGGGCCCAACGGGCTATCTGTTTCCTAGGAAACGCAAACTGTGCCCTGTCCTCCGAACGGCGTCGGTCTATTCTTTTGAAGATGGACCCCCGGTTGTCGGAATTGGCCACTTCTAAGTCTGGTCCCTTGGCCCAAGGTCTCCTGTTTGGACAACCATTTCTGAAGGAATTGACACAATTTGTAGCCACCTTTAGTGGCCTCGACAGAGCGCAGTCTTCCTTGCGCAGGGCATTCCGCCCGGTTTTTGCCAGGGCCGGACGTTCTGGGGGACGTTCGTTCGGCCGTGGTTCTGGCCAGCAGCCTGGCCAACAGTCCCACCAAGGCGGAGGCGGACAGCGTCATCAGCAGCAGTCCTCCTACTCCGGATCTAAGGCGACCTTCTACCCCTCCCGCAAAGGTCGTGGTCAAGGCAACAAGGGAGGCTACGGTGGAAACTACGGTGGAAACCAGGGTGGTCGACAAGATTTCTCCTCAACAGGTGAGCCTGATTCCTTACAAGAGTGTTGTTCTGGGGGGCAGGGTGCAATTTTTTCTACAGAATTGGCGCTCGATCTCCAACGATGCATGGATTTTGCAGACAGTTCAAGGATATCAGATCGAATTTTACCACCCACCCTTTCAAGGTCCCGTCCCTTTACCCCTTGTTTTTTCCCAACGCGATCGGGAAGTGATCTCCGCGGAAATAGATTCACTTCTTCTCAAAGGGGCCATTGTGCGCACGACCCTGCATCCACAGGGGTTCGTCAGCAATGTGTTTCTGGTGGAGAAGAAAGGGGGAGGGTCTCGCCTTGTGCTCAATCTCAAGGAGTTCAACAACGGAGTGGTTTATCGCCACTTCAAGATGGAGGGCATCCATCTGCTACGAGATCTTCTTCGCAAGGGCGACTGGATGGTTCGCCTCGATTTGAAGGACTGTTAGACGGGGACCCTGAGGGTCGGCCGGATACTGAGGGAGAGATCCCCGAGGGGGACCGTCTCCGGTGATCGTACAGACAAGTTACCTCCCTCCCCACAAACAGGCACCACACCAAGTCGAGTTCAAGGCTTTATATAAGGTTCTTAAGGCAAGGATATCAGCGATACAGGATATCTCGGACCCGGGGGTCCTCTCACTTCTAGTCTCTGTAGGGAAAAGGGGGTAGCGGGACAGTCTTGGTACCGGATCGGTACAGGTAGTGGTAAGGGGCGAGCTCACAATCCTCGAGCTGGAGGGTCTGTGGATCGGGCCGCGGCAGCGCCAGCAGGCCAAGATGGTAGTCTCACAAGGCAGAGGGCCGCGGCAGCGCCAGCAGGCCAAGTCGATGGTTTCACGAGGCAGAGGGCCGCGGCAGCGCCAGCAGGCCAAGATGGTTTCACTAGGCAGAGGGCCGCGGCAGCGCCAGCAGGCCAAGACGATGGTTTCACGAGGCAGAGGGCCGCGGCAGCGCCAGCAGGCCAAGGTGGTAGTCTCACAAGGCAGAGGGCCGCGGCAGCGCCAGCAGGCCAAGTCGATGGTTTCACGAGGCAGAGGGCCGCGGCAGCGCCAGCAGGCCAAGATGGTTTCACTAGGCAGAGGGCCGCGGCAGCGCCAGCAGGCCAGTCACGGATGAGTTCTTCTCGGGTCTCTCGACTCCAGGATACAACTGCCTTCCTGGTCTGGCACTGCCCCAGTTATAGGTCTGGTCCCCTTTGATGTCCGGACCCTCGCGCCTGGGGGCCGGGAGGTCCGGGATGAGGGAGTCCAGACACCCAGCAGGGGGGTGGAGCCAGCGCCCAGGGCGGCCGGGGGTGATCGACACCTGGCAGAGGGGAGCCGTTGACGATTCCTTCTCCCATTGATTTGCCAAGTGGTCACTCTGCCTCCTGGGGGGAGGTTGGTGCCCCGATGTCGGGGCCGGCCGGGCCCAGGGTTAGGGTCGAGTTGAGGCCACGCGGCCTCGTGCTGCAGTGCCCCAAGATGGCGGCCGGTTCGATGTCGTGGTGTGGATGGTGACCCGGGCCAGCTGGGTCCGGGGCTGGTGTCTTGTAGTGGAGGGATTGCAGGGTACTTCGGGTGGTCGTTTAGGGACTCTGGCTGGGGATGCAGGGAGAGCCAGGGTCCAGGTCCTACTGCGGGGAGGGGGGGCAGCCCGACCATGCGGCCTGTCCAACATGCGTCCCCCCCAGCTGAAGGCGGGGAGAGTCAGCCATCTTCCTGGGGACTCTCCTCGCTGAGGCGGAAAAAGCGTGACAGGCCGTCGGCGTTGGCGTGGTCCTGGCCTGGACGATGTTCCACCGTGAAGTCCATCCCCTGCAGGGAGATGGACCAGCGCAACAGCTTCGGGTTTTCCCCCCGCATTTGCATCAGCCATTGCAGGGGTCGGTGGTCTGTTTGCACCCGGAAGTGGGTGCCGAAGAGGTATGGCCGGAGCTTCTTGAGTGCCCAGACTACGGCGAAGGCCTCTCTCTCAATGGTGCTCCAGCGCTGTTCTCGGGGCAAGAGGCGTCTGCTGATGAAGACCACCGGATGGTCGACCCCTTCGGCGTTGAGTTGGGAGAGGACGGCCCCCACACCATGATCGGAGGCGTCCGTCTGCACAATGAATTCCCGGCTGTAGTCGGGAGCCTGGAGCACGGGGGCCGTGCACATGGCGGTCTTTAGTTTCTCGAAGGCCGATTGGCAGTCCAGGGTCCAGTTGACGGTTTTGGGGCCCTTTTTGGAGGTGAGCTCTGTGAGGGGCCCCGCGATGCTGCCATAGTCCTTCACGAACCGCCGGTAGTATCCGGTGAGCCCCAGGAAGGCCCGGACCTCCGTTTGGGTCGTAGGGGGTTGCCAGGCCTGGATGGCAGCAATCTTGAGTTGGAGAGGAGCCACTAGCCCGCTTCCCACTTGGTGTCCCAGGTAGGTCACGGACCCTTGGCCAACCTGGCACTTGCTGGCCTTGATGGTGAGCCCGGCTTGCTGGAGGGCGTGTAGAACCTCCCGCAGGTGGCGGAGGTGGTCGGTCCACTGGTGGCTGTACACAGCAATGTCGTCCAGGTAGGCGGCGCTGAAGTCTTCCAGGCCCGCCAGTACCTGGTTTACCAGCCGTTGGAACGTGGCCGGGGCGTTTTTCATGCCGAAGGGCATGACTTTAAAGTGGTAGTGCCCGTCTGGGGTAGAGAAGGCGGATCGTTCTTGGGCCCGAGGGGTGAGGCCGATCTGCCAGTAGCCCGCTGTTAGGTCGAAGATGCTCAGGTAGCGGGCGGCCCCCATCCGGTCAATTAGCTCGTCGGCCCGGGGTGATGGGATGAGCGTCGGTCCTGGTAACTGCATTCAGCCCCCGATAGTCCACGCAGAACCGGAGCTCAGGGGCAACGCCCGGGGCGGCCGCCTTGGGAACCAGGACGACTGGGCTTGCCCAGGGGCTGTCTGAGGGTTCGATCACTCCCAGGGTCAGCATTTTGGACACCTCGGTCTGGATGCAGGCTCGTACCCGGTCTGGTACGCGGTATGCCCGGTGTCGGATAGGAGGGCTGTCCCCGGTGTCCACATCGTGGAGGCACCAGGGGGTGACTCCGGGGGTGAGGGAGAACAGGGAGGCGAACCGCCTCAGGAGCGCTTGGCAGTCTTGGCGTTGCTCCGGGGACAGGGCCTCGGAGAGCTGGACCCCTTCCACTGAGCCATCCTGCTCGAAGGCCCTCAGTAAGTCCGGAAGGGGTTCGGAGTCTTCTTCTGTCCCATTATCGGTAGCCATCAGGAGGCTGAGCTCGGATCGCACAAAATGGGGTTTTAGCCTGTTGGCATGGAGGACCCGTAGGGGGTTCCGGGCAGTCTCCATGTCGATTAAATAGGTGACGGGCCCTTTGCGTTCGATTACCTTGAAGGGCCCGGACCATCGGTCTTGGAGTGCACAGGGTTCAACCGGGGACATCACCCAGACCTGTTGTCCCGGTTCGAACTCAATGGAGGACGCGTGCTGATCGTACCACCTCTTCATGTCCTCCTGACTGGCCTCGAGATTGGCTTTGGCGGTGTCTCGGAACTGCCGGGTCTGGTTGCGGAGAGCCAGGAGGTACCTGTAGATGTCCGGGGGAGTTTTCTGGGGAGGCTGCTCCCAACCTTCCTTGACTAGGCTGAGGGGGCCCCGGACGGGGTGCCCGTACAGGAGTTCAAATGGGCTGAAGCCGAGGGACTTCTGCGGGACCTCCCGATAGGCAAACAGGAGGCAGGGAAGTAGCACGTCCCACTGGCGTCGAAGGGGTTCTTCTAGGCCCATAATCATCCCCTTGAGGGTGCGGTTGAACCTCTCGACCAGTCCGTTTCCTTGCGGGTGATAGGGGGTCGTGAATTTGTAGGTGACCCCGCATTGTTGCCAAAGAGACTTCATATATCTGGAGATAAAGTTCGTGCCCCTGTCACTGACGACCTCCCGGGGGAACCCCACCCGGGAGAAGATCCCCATCAGGGCCCGGCCCACCACGGGGGCCGTCACCGTCCGAAGAGGGATGGCCTCGGGATAGCGAGTGGCGTGGTCTACGAGGACCAGGATGAACCGGTGTCCTTGGGCTGTTCGAGGGTCGAGGGGCCCCACAATGTCTATTCCCACTCGTTCAAACGGGGTGGTGACGACAGGAAAGGGTTGCAATGGTGCTTTGATTTTTCGGCCACTTTTTCCGCTGGCCTGGCAGGTGGGGCAGGCCTTGCAGTGGTTGGTGACATCCTTTCGCATGTGGGGCCAGAAAAAATGGGTCACCAGGCGGTCGTAGGTTTTATCCTGCCCCAGGTGTCCGGCAAGGGGGACATCGTGGGCTAAGTTCAGGAGGAAGTCTCGGAAGCGAAGGGGCACCACCAGCACCCGACTGGCCCCTAGTTCCGCCACTTTCTGCTCGCTGTAGAGCAGGTCTTGGTCCCAGTAGATCCAGTGGGCCCCCGAGGTATCCCCGGTGCTCTGGGCCAGGGCTTGCTGCCGGAGTCCTTCGAGAGAGGGACAGGTTTTCTGTTCGGCCCGGAATTGTTCCTGCGTGGGGCCTCCCTCCTGCCGCCATTGTGCCAGGTCAGGGACGTCCCGAAGCTGGTCGGATCCTTCTTCGGTTTGGGTCAATGGACTGGCTCCTGGGGCGGCCTCCTCTGGGATGAGCGCGGGAGGAGGTTCTGGCCACTCGGGCTCTTCTGGGCTGGGGACCGCGCGGGCGGTCATGGACCGGGTCGTGACGCAGACCCATTCGGGGAGGCCAAGCATCCCCAGGTGCTCCCTCCGTTCGACAGCTGCCCATGGAGAGCTTTCAAGGTCGTTTCCTAGGAGGCAGTCCACGGGGGCATCATCGCGGACAGTTACTTTTAACATCCCTGTTACTCCTCCCCACTCGAAGGGGACGCAGGCCATGTGGCATAGGCTTTCGGAGTTGTCGGCTGATCGGACAGGGCAAAGAATGTTCGGCAAGATTTGGTCGGGAGTGACGAGGTGGCGTCGGACCGCCGTTACAC
Source organism: Lissotriton helveticus (assembly GCF_964261635.1). Taxonomy (NCBI): domain Eukaryota; kingdom Metazoa; phylum Chordata; class Amphibia; order Caudata; family Salamandridae; genus Lissotriton; species Lissotriton helveticus. Next base: position 3,585,162 of record NW_027611653.1, read on the forward strand.
TGGCCCCGGTGTCGCGGAGGGCTTCCGCCCGGCGGCCATTAATGTTGACCCATTGACCGTACTTCTGGGTGTTGGCGGGAAGGGGGGCCCGCGGAATCATGTCTCTCTCCCCTAAGCAGACCAGTGCCATGGCGGCGGGCGCCCATTCAGAGGGATCGGTCTCGTACTCTTCTTGGTCTTCCGGGATTAGTTCTTCCCCTAGGGCCGCCGCTGCAACTTGGCGGGGGGTAGTGTTCGGATTCTTTGGGCAGTTGGGATCACTGGCGTAGTGGCCGGGTCGCTGGCACCTGTGGCACGTAATGTTGGCCCGGAAACCGGCCCGGACGGCAGGGCTTCCTCGGCCAACCGGGGTCGAGGGGTTTCTGGGGGGTGACGAGGGGCCGGGGTCTCTCCCCCGACCCTGACTCCCTCCTCCCCCTCGGGGGCGATACGGTCTGGATAATTCGCTGGGTGCGTTCCGGCCCACTCGGGTGCTTTCCCACCGGTCGGCTTCGACGGCGAGTTGTCGAGGGTCGGTTAGCTTACTGTCCAGGAGGTGTTGCCGGAGCTCCACGAAGCAGTTGTTTGACAGGTGCTCCCATACGATAAGGTCAAAGAGTTGTTCGTAGGTGGTCACTTTGTTGCCCTTGATCCACCCCTCGAAGGCTCGGCTAAAAAAGTTCACGTACTCCACCCAAGTTGTACCCGGAATCCGTTTGCAGTCGCGGAACCGTTGGCGGTACATCTCAGGTGTGAGCCCGTATCGAGTGAGGAGGGCGGCCTTCATGTGGTCGTAGGAGGTCATCAGCTGGTCCGGGAGTTGCAGCAGGGCGTCCCGCCCTTCGTTGACAAACCTCCCCCATAATCCGGCTCCCCAATCGCTTCGGGGAATCCGGTGGGAGGTCATTGCCACCTCATAGGCTTTAAACCACTGCTGTATATCATCGTTCTTGTGGTATTCCCGGATGACCTCTTTGGGGATGTGAACCTTGGGTTCGGTCGAGGCAGACGGGGTCGGTCGTTCGGGGAGCCCGAGGTCTTTATTCTGTTTCTGGATCTCCAGTGCTTTGAGATCGCGCTCATGTTCGTACTCTAGTTTCTTTTCCTCTAGCTCTCTCTGTCTTTGCTTGTCTTCTCGCTCTTCCTTGAGCCGTAAGTGTTCCAGGGTTATTTTTTGTTCGGCCAGCTTGAGTTCTCCATCCAAGCGAAGTCGGGCTAGTTCTAATTCGTGGAGTCTGGTTTTTTCTCTTTCTCGGATCTCTTCCAGGGAGAGACCCGCTCTTTCTTTAGTTGGTGCGGGGCTCGTTTCGGTCGTTTGTGTTCGGGGTACGGCCGTACCCGTTTCCGCCCAGGCTTCTAGGGCTCGTTTGAAGTCTTCCTTCGTACTCAGACCCGTGGTTGGGAGACCAAGTTCCATGCAATATTGCTTCAGTTCTCGGTGGTTGTAGTCTTCCAATTTTTCCATCTGGAATTTCTCCGTTGTTCCGCTCTCTGTTGTCATGGTGGTCGTGTGTCGTGGGTCGGGTGACTTTCTGTACGATTATGCGTAGGTTCGGATCCCGTCGCTGGCCACCAAAGTTAGACGGGGACCCTGAGGGTCGGCCGGATACTGAGGGAGAGATCCCCGAGGGGGACCGTCTCCGGTGATCGTACAGACAAGTTACCTCCCTCCCCACAAACAGGCACCACACCAAGTCGAGTTCAAGGCTTTATATAAGGTTCTTAAGGCAAGGATATCAGCGATACAGGATACCTCGGACCCGGGGGTCCTCTCACTTCTAGTCTCTGTAGGGAAAAGGGGGTAGCGGGACAGTCTTGGTACCGGATCGGTACAGGTAGTGGTAAGGGGCGAGCTCACAATCCTCGAGCTGGAGGGTCTGTGGATCGGGCCGCGGCAGCGCCAGCAGGCCAAGATGGTAGTCTCACAAGGCAGAGGGCCGCGGCAGCGCCAGCAGGCCAAGTCGATGGTTTCACGAGGCAGAGGGCCGCGGCAGCGCCAGCAGGCCAAGATGGTTTCACTAGGCAGAGGGCCGCGGCAGCGCCAGCAGGCCAAGACGATGGTTTCACGAGGCAGAGGGCCGCGGCAGCGCCAGCAGGCCAAGGTGGTAGTCTCACAAGGCAGAGGGCCGCTGCAGCGCCAGCAGGCCAAGTCGATGGTTTCACGAGGCAGAGGGCCGCGGCAGCGCCAGCAGGCCAAGATGGTTTCACTAGGCAGAGGGCCGCGGCAGCGCCAGCAGGCCAGTCACGGATGAGTTCTTCTCGGGTCTCTCGACTCCAGGATACAACTGCCTTCCTGGTCTGGCACTGCCCCAGTTATAGGTCTGGTCCCCTTTGATGTCCGGACCCTCGCGCCTGGGGGCCGGGAGGTCCGGGATGAGGGAGTCCAGACACCCAGCAGGGGGGTGGAGCCAGCGCCCAGGGCGGCCGGGGGTGATCGACACCTGGCGGAGGGGAGCCGTTGACGATTCCTTCTCCCATTGATTTGCCAAGTGGTCACTCTGCCTCCTGGGGGGAGGTTGGTGCCCCGATGTCGGGGCCGGCCGGGCCCAGGGTTAGGGTCGAGTTGAGGCCACGCGGCCTCGTGCTGCAGTGCCCCAAGATGGCGGCCGGTTCGATGTCGTGGTGTGGATGGTGACCCGGGCCAGCTGGGTCCGGGGCTGGTGTCTTGTAGTGGAGGGATTGCAGGGTACTTCGGGTGGTCGTTTAGGGACTCTGGCTGGGGATGCAGGGAGAGCCAGGGTCCAGGTCCTACTGCGGGGAGGGGGGGCAGCCCGACCATGCGGCCTGTCCAACAAGGACGCTTACCTGTCCGTCCCCATCTTTCCGCCTCATCGCCGCTTTTTGCAGTTCCAATGGTCGGGGGAATGGTTCGAGTACACGGTTCTCCCGTTCGGTCTCTCGTCCGCCCCGTGGTGCTTCACGAAGCTCCTGCGGCCGGTTATGGAATCGCTGCGCGCGCGAGGGGTGCGGCTGATCGTGTATCTGGACGACATTCTTTTGATGGCTCAGTGCCCGCTGCAACTCCGTTCCCATTTATCTTGGACGATCGATCTGCTTCAGTCTCTCGGGTTTCTAGTGAATCCTCAGAAGTCTCATTTGCAACCCACTCAGTCGATAGAGTTTCTGGGTTTCCTGATAGATTCGGTTTCTTGCCAACTTCTTTTGCCTGCCCAGAAGGTCAGGGCTATCAAGCGGGAGTTGAAGTCACTGTTGTCCGCACAGAACGTGTCGTTGCGGTCGATCGCTCGAGTTGTCGGACTTTTAGCCTCTTCCATTCAGGCGATATTTCCGGGTCCCCTGCATTATCGGGCCCTGCAGCGTCTCAAGATCAGGCACTTGCAGAAAGGTCTTCGTTATTCCGACCTTGTCCCTCTGTCCCAGGATGCGAAGTCGGAAATGATGTGGTGGCTCCATCACATGGAGGCCTGGAACGGGAAAGCCCTGTTCGGCTCAACTCCGGACTTGATTTTGGAGTCGGATGCGAGTCTGTGGGGCTGGGGAGCCCGTTGCGGGGACTTGACGACGGGCGGCCGTTGGTCTCCCGACGAGTTGACACTGCACATCAATTGCCTCGAGCTCCTGGCAGGGTCCTTTGCGATCCGCAGCCTGGCCCCTCAGGCCACCAGCTGTTGTATTTTGCTCCGTATGGACAACATTTCAGCGGTGAGGTATGTGAACAAACTGGGGGGGACACGGTCGAAATTGCTAGCAGAGATTGCGAAGGACTTCTGGCATTTCTGCCTTCAGAGGAAGATCACGCTTATTGCAGAGTATCTCCCTGGTCGCCAGAATCAAGTGGCCGACTGGAACTCTCGCCATCTGCTGGACTTCAGCGACTGGCGCCTTTACCCTCGGGTCTTTCGCACCCTGTCTCGCCTTTGGGGTCGCCCGTGGCTCGATCTCTTCGCCTCTCGCCTCAATGCTCAACTGCCCAAGTTTTACAGCTGGCGTCCGGATCCGGAGGCTCTGGCCACGGATGCCTTTCTCCAGACTTGGCCTCCTCAGCTTTGCTATGCTTTTCCGCCGTTCGCGATGATTCCGCGAGTCTTGGCCAGAACGAAACAGTTTCTATCGGAGATCATTCTGATCACTCCTCTTTGGAGAGCTCAAGCGTGGTTTCCGGATCTTCTGGAAATGAGTTGCTCGACTCCATTCCTGCTTCCTGCGAAATGGAACTTGCTGTTGGATCCTCTGCTCCATCCGCATCCTCTCATTCTGTCGGGCCAGCTCCGTCAAGTGGCGTGGCGTCTTTCGGGGAACGCTGGAAAGTCCCGGGCTTATCTGGAGACGCTGAGAAGTTTCTCAGTGAAGCTTGGGCCCCCAACACGCGCAAGCGTTATGCGTCAGCTTGGCGTCGGTGGTGTGATTGGTGTTCTGAACGACATCTGGATCCCGCTTCAGCAGATGTCTCTCTAGTTGTTAATTTTCTTGCTTCCATCGCTTCTTCTGGTTCTGCTTACAGGACCGTTAATTCTTTTCGCTCCGCTCTCTCTGCGGGCCATGCTTTAGTCGATGGTAAGCCTATTGGAGAACATCCTCTCATCTCTACATTACTGCGTGGGGTTCGGTTGGCTAAACCGCCATGTCCGAAATATGTCGCTTTATGGGACGTCTCAGTAGTGTTACGTTTTCTGGAAGCTTGGCCTCCCAACGCTTCTCTGTCTCGTAAGCAATTGTCTGCGAAATTGACCATGCTGTTATGCTTAGTCTCTTGTAAGCGTGTTTCGGATGTCCGCGCTTTGGATCTCGCGGGTCGTTCTTTTTCCCCCGAAGGAGTTACCTTTACGGTTTCCAGACGTACCAAGACTAATCTGTCCACTGTCACTTACCCGGCGTTTCCTCACAATCCGCAATTGTGTGTGGTCCGCTGCATAAAAGCTTATGAGGTGAGTACTGCTCCTTTTCGTCAGGATTTATCTGGACAGTTATTAATTGCTTTGCAAAAGCCTTTCAAGCCTGTTGCGCCAGCTACTTTGGCTCGTTGGGTGCGCTGGCTTATGTCTGAGGCTGGAATTGATGTCTCCATTTTTGGAGCTCATTCCGCGAGAGGTGCCATGGCCTCTAAGGCTTTTCATGTTGGTGTGAGTTTGCAGGACATTGTGAAGACGGCTGATTGGTCTTCTGACACTGTGTTTAAAACGTTTTATTTCAAACCTGTAATGACTCTTGCCTCTGTTGTGGTGGACCAGCTTTGAACAAGCATAATCTGAGCCTCCTGTCCTGCCATAGAATTAAAAATTTGCAAACATTCGTGACAAGAATTTTCAATTCTATTAAGGACACGGAGGCGAGGATTATCCCACCCATTTGTCTTTTACTGCATTGTTATATTGCTTCTATGCTCTCATATGATCTGCATTGTTTCTTGCATTGCTTTCTTCCCCTCCCTATGTGCTGTTACCTTTTCAGGTTTGGGGATATGTGTTACGGCTCTGTTTTTCTTTCAGGTTCGGACCAGAAGTAATCCTTCATCTTGGTCTTCTGCGATGTTTCCGTTCCTTGGACACTGGATTTGTTATTTCTCCAGCTGCATCTTCTTCGCTGTGGATGGTTGCCTGTTCCTGTTGGCCTCTTGTGCGGTTTACCTTCAGACTTTTCCTTCCGGATGGTCGGCGGTATTTTCCTTCAATGACTTTTTGACTGTTTGAATTTCCTGGACAAAGAAAGAGGAAGTGTTGTCCTCTATGGTGCCTTATATAGCTTATAGTCTCTATGGTTGCCTAAGGGCTCATGGGAGTTGTAGTTCCTGTTTTCTTTACTATGTTCCTATTGGCTGCTGTTTGTAGTAAAGAAATCGAGAAAGCATAATCCTCGCCTCCGTGTCCTTAATAGAATTGAAAATTCTTGTCACGAATGTTTGCAAATTTTTAATTATACTAATACTTGAACATGCAGCCACACTCGGCTCTTTATGGACGCTTAACTCCTTTTTATTTGTTCAGCTCATTTGACGTCACATGCTCCTGCGGCGGCGGCGGGGGGTGGGGGGGGGGATTATTAACTAATTAATTAATTTGTTTATTTATGCATTTTTCTATAGCGCGGACTTTACCCGAAGGCGTCAGAGCGCTTCACAATAGGAACACAAGTGAAACATGATGAGAACATTACACAGGAACCTATTACAAAATTAGACGTTACATTACCTACGGTAAAAGTGACAATTGTGAGCAAATAAAACACATGAGGTAGTAAAGAGTGCACAAGAGGAAAAAGTGACAAGTGTGCAGGACATAAGAGAAAACAAGGAATAGTTAGAGGTATAATACTGCAATATGAGCTAGACACTCAGGCACAAGAACAGGCGTTAAATAGGCAAAGGAGGCCCTTGTGCAAGTATCTAAGGCAGGTAGCAAACCGTGTGTTACAAGGGCAAAGTGGTGTGTGCATGTTACACAAGGGTACCAAACACCAGTACATGGAAAATACTGCATAACAAAGGCAGGCATTCCAACCACAAGAACACACTGGGAAGGCACTTCCATGGTCATGGAGAGTAGAGTTTTCAGTAGTGGGAGGTCTTCCTTCAAATAACAAAGAGGACGTGAATTACTTTTGGAGGTGTCTCTGGAGGAGGAGAACTTTGAGGTCCCTTTTGAAGGCCTGGGAGGGGGCAGTGGTCCGGAGCTGAGGCGGCAAAGAGTTCCAGATTCTCACCGCGTTGCCTGAGAAGGATTGGGCCATTGTTCTTTCCTTCTTGAAAGTGGGAGGTCCAAGCAGTAGATTCTCCGCATTGCGTGAAAGTCTAGAGCCTCCAGAGAGTTTCAGTTTATTCGCCAGGTAGCGGGGAGATGAGGAGTGCAAGGCTTTGTGGGTAATGCAGGCAGTCTTGTAGATAGCTCTAGCCTCGAAGGGAAGCCAGCGAAGGGTGGATAACATCGGTGTGATGTGATCGCTTCTTTTGGCCCCATAAATGAAGCGAGCTGCTGAATGGAAAACAGACTTAAGTGGGGACAGGTGGGATTTGGGGAGGCCAGTAAGAAGAGAATTGTAGTAGTCTAGTCTGGAGAGGATCAGCGATTGCACCAGGGTTATAAGTTCCTGTTCTGGGAAGAAGCGTCTGATTCCCCAAAGAAGGCGCAGTTGGTAACGAGCAGATTTTGCAATAGAATTGATGTGGGGAGTTAGACTGAGTTTTTTGTCTAGAATAACTCCAAGGGATTTTGCGCTGTCGACAATGATGGGTTTATTGTTTAGTAGATTCATCTGATCCATCCATGATTGAACCGGGGGAGGAGAGAGTGAGGAGTAGAAGAGGAGGAATTCAGTTTTGGAAGGATTCAGAATCAGTTGATGAGTTGACATCCAGTTTTGGATGGAGTCGAGAGTAGAGCTTAGGAAGGAGAGATCATGAGTGGAGGCAACCTTGAGGTAGAGTTGAGTGTCGTCTGCATAGAGATGGTAGTGAATCCCGGATTTGCTTAGGAGGTTTCCCAGTGGTTCTAGGTAGAGATTGAACAAGGTGGGTGCAAGTATAGAGCCTTGAGGAACACCCTGACCTACCGCCACAGGAGAAGAAAGACTGTCCGCCATTTTGATCATTTGGGATCTGTCAGAGAGGAAGGATGCAAACCATTTGAGCACAGTGCCCTCCATGCCCATTCTCTGTTGAAGGATATTGAGGAGGGTGTTGTGATTGACAGTGTCAAAGGCTGCAGAAAGGTCCAGGAGAATTAGAAGACAGGACCCCCCCGAATCGAGTATCCTCAGCGCGTCATCAACCACTTGCAGTAGGGCTGTTTCAGTGCTGCAGTTTTGCATGAAGCCAGACTGACAATTGTCAAGAAGATCATTGTCCTTGATATGACGAGAGAGTTGTTTTGCTACACATCTTTCTGTGATCTTCGCAAGGAAGGGAAGGTTAGTGATGGGGCGGAAGTTGTTGAGGTCCTTCGCATCAGTAGTGGGGTTTTTAAGCAGAGGGGTGACCTGCCCAGTTTTGAAGGAGACAGGAAGGGAGCCTTGCCAGAGGGAGAGGTTGATCAGAGTGGTCCAATAGGAAAGGGAATGGGTATAGAAGTCAAAGGCAATGGCACTGGGGATATGGTCAAGAGAATGGTTGGAGGGCTTTGTTTCGCGCATGCACTTGAGAAGGGCATCTTCAGATATGGGGTCAAAGCTCTGCCAAATGGCTAAGGATTTGAGCTCCTCTGGAGGTGTAGGATGAGCAACCTGATCCACAAGTGATTTCACTTTTCCATCGAAGAAAATACCGAAATCCGCTGCTCTCTTTGTAGAATCCTCCACCTTGGAGGTTGGGGGAGAGCAGCTCGGAGTCTTGATGAGATCGAATAGTTTTTTGGGTCTATTTTTGGCGGAATCAAGGAGGGTTTTGAAGTGCGTCGCTTTCTCAAGGAAGATATGCTTGTGGTACCTGGATCTTGCTGTGCGAAGCATGGCTAAATTGTCAGTGGAGGGCAATTGCCTCCAATGCTTCTCCAGGAATCTTAGCTGCTTCCTTTCTTCATAGAGGGATTTGTTGAACCAAGGTGCTGAGGTGGTGGACCTTAACCTTTTGCTTTTGAGTGGAGCGACGTTATTAATTTCATCTGCAAGAACTGTGAGGCATTGGGAGGTGAGTTCGTCAACATCTAGGTTCGGGTCTAGCCTTGGAAGTGATAACAGAGCTGATTCACAGAGGGGACCGACATCAATATTTTTAACATCACGGAACCAGGAGATAGCCCTCTTGGGTTGGCCAAGTGTTATAGAGTGTGATAGTTGAATAGAGAATGGGATGAGGAGGTGGTCAGACCAGTCTACATAACCATGCCTGCTTTAGAAATAACAAGGTCCAAGATTGAGCCATTAGAGTGTGTTGGTTCTGTGCAGTGCTGGATGAGATCGTTTGCAGAGAGGAAGGTGGCCAGGGAGTTTGCAGAAGAGTCTTGCGGTGAGCCCCAGTGGAGATTGAGGTCACCCACGAAAGTCTGATTGTCACTTTGCGAGTATTGGTCACTGATGAAGTCAGTGAGTTCCTCCAAAAACGAAGGGCCACTACGAGGCGGGCGGTAAATGACATGGAATCTAAGGGGTGAACGGTGGTGCACTTTTAACTCAAGAGAAAGGCATTCAAAGGTGTGGAAGGAGCTGATAGGAGAGGCCTTAAGTTGAAGGGAGTTTCTAAAGATGACTGCAGCACCTCCCCCGTGCTGTCAGTTCTGTCATTCCTAAGTATAGAATGGCCTGTAGGTAATAGGAGATCAAACATAGAATGTGAGGTATCTTTGAACCAGGTCTCTGTGAGGAAGAGCATGTCAATATTGTGGTGGGTGATGGTATCTGAGATTTTAAGTTTGTGTTTTACTGCAGATCTGCAGTTGTGGAGCAGACAGCACAGCTCTGTCAGGACTGTTTTGGTGATGGGGGCACTTGGGCTCTGAAGGGTGATCGGGATGTTGTGCTTATGTGGGGGTGCTCGGGAGGGTTTAGGTGGATGCTTGGTTCTGACAGAGGAGATGGTTGGAATAGTGTAGATAGTAGGGTTGCTAGGGTATGCAGGTTGAGGAAGGGCGGCGTTCAAAGGCTTGTGCGAGTTAATAAAGTTTGCAGACGATTGATTGAGCTTGGCTAAATTGAGGTGAGGGGGCGAGGTGCATCTCGTGGGAAGTTGGGAAGGAGTGGGGGTGCAAGGAAAGGTGGACATTTTAGAGCTTAGAAGTGAAATTGCAGCTGTAAGCTGGGAGATGGAGGTGATAAGAGAACCTAGCTTATTTTCCAGCGAGAGTAATACAGAGCATGGAAGGTTGGGTGGAACAATGAAAACAGGTGGGGGTGAAATTGGTGGTGGAAGGCAGGGAGAGGTGAGGGGACAGGAGGTGAGTTGGGGTGTAGGGTTCAAAAGTGGGGAAAGGTGGAGGTTGAGAGCGGGAGTTAATGAATCGGAGGTTAAGGGAGAGTTGCCTTTGTTGGTGTTGCAAAAAGGAGAGGAATTAGGGATAACTTTAGGGGGAGAAGGGTGCGGAACACAGCGGTGGGGAAGAAGGAGAGGGGAGGACTGTGTGGAGTCATGGGAATGAAAGAGGTTTGGGAGGAAAAGAGGTGAGTTGGTTGTGGAGGGCATGTCAGGTAGGAGAGGTGGCTGTGAGGGAACGGGCATCTGGCAGAGTAGGGGGGTTGAAAGAAAGGGAAGTTGGGGAAAGGAAGTGGTACTGTTGGACCAGAGGGAGGGAAATGGACAGGGTTACCAGGGGGGGAAAGGGAGCAGCATAGCATTGCTGGAGGAGTGGGAGGGAGGAGAGAGATGCAGTGGGATTGTGGAGAAATCCGGGTGAATAACGAGGGGAGGGGTAGGTGGACAGGAATATGGAAGAAGGGATAAGGGGAGCATAGGGATAGTTCACTGGGGGAGAAGGTTGGAGGAGAGGTGGAATAAAAAGGGGGGTGACTGGATGGAAAATGGGGGAGGGGAAAGATTGGTGTACCGGGATGATGCAGATTGGATGAGGAGCGCATTAACTAGCGGTGAGGCTGGAGTGTAGTGGGAGGGGGCATATTGTGAGGGGGAGGGATAGGAGAGGAGGTCACAGGGGAGGGGGCGGGGGAGTGCCGACCTGTGATTCTTGAGAGTGCAGCCAATTGGAGTGTAGGGGGGTCAAGGGAGGAGAGAGGGAGTAATGGGTGGAGCTAGAAGAAGAGTCGGGTGAGAACCCGGTCGCAGCGGAGGGGAGTAGAGAGGGGAAGAGGTGGTCAAAGAGCGAGAGACAGGTGTCATTGCCTTGGATCATGACAGTACCGTTGTTATAGAGTGAGATAGTGAGGTAACCGTTGAAACGTGTGGAGGGGGAGATTTTTAGCTGTTTCCCATGAGGGATAGAGAAGGAGGAGGTGACGTTAAGGGAACGGTATAAGCTGGTGGACCAAGAGGAGGTGTCCTGAGTGAAGAAAATGAAATCATTTTTGAGCCTCCCAAAATGACTATTGTGATATTGATAAACAAAAAGGGAATCCGGGAAACGTTTAATAGTGTTATGCTTCAATCGTTTTGTTGCAGCTTTAGTCAGGCTGGGAGGATAAATGATTTTGAAGCAATTAGTTCCAACCTTAACTCGAGTGGTGGCCATGATGGGAAGATGTGACGGAGAAGGGTGGGGGGGATAGGAGGAAGGTGTTATTGGGAGGGCGGTGGAGAAGAGAAATAAAAGGGCATAAAGGGGGCACATATTCCAGATGTTAAGGTGAGAATAACAGAGCTAATGTGCCGTCCGGGACTAGCAAAGCCTATGTATGCACAACAGCCTCATCATCTTAAAACAATCTGTAGAGGTGCTCAGAACAGGGTGCGGAGAACATACTACATGAAAAGCAATTTCTAGCACCAACATATAAGTACTGGCCTGGCGACCCTACAAACCTTGCAGACTCCCTGGCCAACTGGCCATCTCAGGGTGGGACTCAAATGCCCTGAAACCATAGTGTCAGTGGTGCTGTTCCTGCAGCAGGACTCCAACTTAATCAGACCTGTCCCCACGGAAAAGTAACTTAGAAGGTGCAGCTGGCACTAATAGCCGCGCAGCTGAAAAAGGTCTAAGCAATGCAGCCCGAAACTGTTCTACTTGCTGCCTATCAGTAAAAGGCCTAAACGATGCAGCTGGCACTACTTGCTGCGCAGCAGTAAAAGGCCTAAACGTTGCAGCTCGCACTACTTGCTACGCAGCTGTAAAAGGCCTAAACGATGCAGCTGGCACTACTTGCTACGCAGCTGTAAAAGGCCTAAACGGTGCAGCTGGCACTACTTGCTGCGCAGCTGTAAAAGGCCAACAAGGTGCAGCTTGCACTGTTTGTTGTGCAGCTGTAAAAGGCCTAAACGCAGGTATGCGCAGGCCCGCAGGCTGGAACCTCAGTACAGCCGCAACCTGTGATGCAAGCTTCTGCAACAGTCTACAGCGTTACAGAGAGTGGGGAGATAAAAAGCAGCACTTTCTGCGTACGCGCGTTTTTCTTTTCTCTCCCCAGTTATGTACAATCATGAGGCAGGTTGGAGCTGGACAATGATTTTTGCCAATGGGTCAACCAGTGTGATCAATACTCAGTGTCACATCCTGGAGTCCCCAGCGATCCGATGAAGCCCTCTGTGTCGCATCTGCCAAGGAGGAGAGCAGATGGGGAGGGGGGGGTCCGCACTGACACCGCGTTTGCAGTTCCCGGAGTGTGTAACCCCTCAGGTATCCCAGGGGGGTGTTGTGCGATGGCCGTGTCCTGTTATGGTGAAGTGCCCCAATCAGGCGAGGAGGCACCAGACCGAAGCTTCACTCCTCCCTGCCCCCGTACCTGCAAGTTCCATGGGCAGAGCTGGCCGTCTGATGAAGACGGGGGGGCGCGCCTGAGCCAGAAATCGCCCTCCTCTCCACAAGTGCCCAGATGAGGGGCCCCGTGGGCCGCTTACCGCCTCACTTTGCGCCGTTGCTCCGCATCACAGCCGCCGGGAGGTGGCGCTCGGATCTTCAGGCAGCCGCCATCTTCATTCCTCATGTCCACCCCCGTCCCCCCTCCCATCATCAGCAGGCGCTGCGGCTGTTCCTGTCTGTCTTGGCGCTATGCGTCCAGCTACCGCCCCCCCAGTCCATCAGTGAGACACGTGGGCGAGTTACAGAGGAGCTAGCGCCTCGAATGCTGGCAGAGAGCGCTGCACAAGAGGAGGGGTCACTCACTCACCCGTGCTCTGTGCCCTCCTCCTCGGCCCGTGCCCCCTCTCCCGGGGGGTCCTCTCTCTCAGTTGATGCAGGTCAGTGAATAGAAGCTGCTTCAAGGCGCTAGAGTCTCTGAGCGCCTGGACGCCACGGCAGTGGAGGTTGGAGTGGAGGGGGGTCTCCCGGCTGCTCACCCACGAGGACTGAAAGGGGGTTCTGCTGTCAGCTCCTCCGCTCCCCACTCAGGCTCAGCAGGTGGAAGATCCATGTATTAATAAATTGCAGCCAAGTGAGTTGGCAGCTCTCCTACCTGAGCAGAAAACTGTCCAGGCTCTCTCCTCCTCCTGGGGGGGCAGATCTGGGTTCTGGGGGGGGTCTGTAGATGAAGGTATCTGCCCACCAGACAGGGCTCCTTCCTCCTCTGCAGCAGGCTGAACAGGAAGTGATGTCACCAACGCTGCTGGTGCTGTCTCTGCCACCGCTGACCCGGAAGAGGAAACCCTTCTCCCTTTCATACAACATGCAGCTCAGTGGGTTTCATCAGGCCGCTGACGGAACTACCGCCTCTAGGCTCACACAAACAAGCATTGGTGCCTGTAAAGACCTGGGATTTCAGATGTCACAGATGTGAATGTTTTTAAGGGTCAGACAGTTCAAGTACAGGGCCTCACACTTTGCTGCTGTAAAAAAGTATTTATAGCTTCTCTTCAGATTGCATCTTCTAAACACTGACGTAAAGGACTTAGAGTATTTACAGAAAGGTGACAACTGGAAGTGGCAGTATGTATTCCAATGAATATATCTGTATTTCAAAGAATATCTCAGAATATCAGTCAGTTTTCCAATTAAACTGGGCAGCTTATTTATTCTTTTAAATAATTTATTTGCAGTTTTTCAAATCCACAACGTCCTAGATAGCAAAGTAAACAGAGGTAAATACCATGGAGTTTTAAACACCAGATCAGTGACAATGCGGCATAGGTCATGTGTCAAAGCGACAATTGAAGGAACAACTTATTTATAATTTTCCTGTGTCTGTGGCTTATTCCTTATATTTAATTCGGTTTTATATCCTCGAACAAGACGGAATTGTAGGTTCTAATTAGGTTTTGAGTTTCTGGTTTAAGAGCACAACTGTCTCCTAAAATATTAAGATAGCGGTCTCTTCCAGGCTTTGTTGTTTTGTTTCCAGTAACCACCATCCTCTCTCAACAAAGATTCACTGACAAAAAATAAAGCAATTTATCTTTGAAACAATGAATTCCTAAGATAGGGCAACCAAGTATGAACCAGAAATTTCTCACACAGTTTGCATTGTATCATGAAAATGAGTGGGTGTTACTGGTCTGAGGAACAGGGGAGGGGCATTTCACTACTCTAAAATATTCTACTCCTTCACATAGGCCCCTATATCACAGTACACTCGTCATCAATACACCGCTGATGGGGGGGCGTGGCTTAGCACGCAATGGTGGAGGACGTGCTCGGGTAGAGCTCCTGTTTGAGCTCCCCTACCCTGGGCCATTTCTCCGGCAAAATTTGCCCTGCCTGGCCTGACACCTCTGGCGGGTCTGCCCACGAACCTTGGCGACCTATGGACCGAGTTTGGTGAAATCCGGCAGCAGTGATCCGCACCGCGACCGGCGGCGACATTGTGGCCGACCTGCCTGCAGCACGGCCGGTTACCACATCACGCGAGGCCGCGGCTTCGCAGGGCCTGCTGGGCCCCGCACTGCGACCAACCTGAGGCGACTCGACCGCCACTGAGGGCGGACAACGACGGATGCAGTGACCCCCTTGCGGAGGCGCAGCTGGTGGCCCCCACGCTCCGAGCCCTGGTGACTGAAGGTAGTGAGGCGGGCGAGCCGGGGATAGCCGAGATCCGGCACGGATTGGACCGGCCCTGCGGAGGCGCAGACGAAAGGGAGTGGCCGCCTGACTGCTACTGCCGTGACCTGGGCTACAACGAGCAGGCGACCCGGAGGCGTTGGCGGATGAGTGGGGCCTCCCTTCGGCCCTCCCGCTGCTGCGTGTCACCCCGCACTGACACATCGGACGGGGAGCCCCGGAGCTGGTGGGACCACACGGCGACACAGTGAGTGACCTCCCCCCATGGTAGAGGGGACCGACGGCGAAGGGCTGCGGAGCCACTGCCGGGGCGCGCCCGCCCGCGGTGGACACCTGGGCCTCTGCGTGCCTGCTCCGGTGGGGCCTGGCTGAACTTTGGTGCGGTCCGCTGGGTGCAGCCTTCTCCCTCCTGCCCCCCCCTCTGACGCTGCACTCTGCCCCGCGTTGGCGCTGCGAGCTGGGGACCTGGGAACTAGCGGGCCCTTCCGAAGTTGCGGCAGGTACCTGGGCAGGGGAATCCCCCTCTCCCCCCCACCATAGCAGAAGCCACGAGTGGAGGGCCACAGAGAGGCACCAACAGGTCACGACTGCCCACGGAGGCTGACTGCGCCCACAGCGCCATTTCTCCAGAGGACACCCTAGCACCGCAGTTTGCCCTGGTGGAACACCACTGGCACTTGAGGGTGGCGAGGGTCCCCCGCTCTTCAGGACTGGACTGGCGCTCCGTCCACCTACGAACTGTAATCAGCTGCACTGTGGGCCCCTGGGCGCCTGACTGAGATACACGCCACAAAGCCACGGAGTGGGGACTGGGGGAGTGAGTGCGCCCACGGGGCTTCCACGCCTAGCTGAAGATAGGAGGCGTTAGGGGTTTGACATGTCGACGTCGCTGGCCTGCGCAGCCTGACGCAACCTGCGACCTTGCCCCCCCCCCCTCCGCCCCACGATCGCAAGCAAGAATCGCCCCTGCTACTGCCTACGCATGCAACCTGCCCCATGTCTGGTGGGGTGAAGACGCGCACCGGAACAGGAGGCATGTCGGTGAAGGGGAAGATGGCGAAGACGCCTTCCAAAATGGACGCCGACCACGTGGCGTCGAAACTGGACTCTGTCTTGGCAGCCATGGAAAGGATGGAAGAATCTCTTCAGCAGACACGCACCTCTCTAGAAACCAGGATTGACGGTGTGGCAATTGATCTAACTCATCTCAGAGCTGACCACAAGAAATTGCAAGAACGCACCACTGCGCTGGAAGGCGCGGTGACAACCATGGAACCGAAGGTGTCGCAGTCGGACAAACACATACAGGACCTCCTTAACAGGGTGGAATTCCTAGAGGATCGTGCGGAGGATGCAGAAGGGAGGGCGAGAAGGAACAACATCCGCTTGGTGGGCATTCCGGAGAACTGGGAAGGGATGGACCCCACGCAGAGAGTGGAGGATTGGCTCCGTGAACTGCTGCCGGAGTGAGTGCTGTCGCCCCACTTCGTGGTGGAACGTGCCCACCGAGTACCCTCGAAACCCCTAGCCACTGGCTCGAATCCCAGACCAATAATCCTCCGAGTCCTCAACTACCGAGACCGCGACACGATCTTACGGGAAGCCAGGAAACTAGGTGAGATCAGAATTGACAACACCACCGTGATGTTCTTTCCGGATTACACAGTGCAGGTCCAAAGGCAGAGACACTCCTTCCTGGAAGTAAAAAGGCGATTGCGACAAGCTGGACTTAAATACTCGCTTCTCTTCCCAGCCAAGCTACGGGTGGTAGCAAAAGACAAAACGCACTTTTTCACGGACTCCGACGAGGTTGAGGCCTGGCTGGATGAGAACATGCCGGATGTGCCTAGACGGGCGCGAGGAACTGCTACTACGGAACGCACGCGTGGGGCGCGGAGGCGCCGCAGACGGAGAGCTCCTACATCTCCCGGAAATGGGGAACCGCCTGCTCACTCCCCAACTGCGAGCGAGATGCTGCAGGAACAGAGAGACGCCCTCCGCAGGGTGGTGGAAATCAGTAGCTCCCCGGCCCCGTCCCCTGCCCCGGACACGACTCCAACGCCTCTCCCGAGCGATGATGAGGCGATATATGGACTACAAGACTCCCAGCACACCGAAGACCTTCCGGACATTACGCCGCAAACTGCAGACTTGTTTGGCTAAAGGAATCATGCAGACTCTAGCTACCTCACGATGGGTATGACAGACCTGTGCCGAAGCTGCGCAGACCTCCATTGTGAGGGGAGGATTGGGGTGCTCTACTTTGCTGGATCCTGATCGCCTAGAGACGCTGAGCACCGACCAGGTATTGTGCTTGTAGTGTACACACATGACCCGTTCACTCACTTCTGGTGTTGGTCACCTGATAGACAGCTGCACACGAGCTGGCCAGGGACAGCGAGACTATTTGGGGAGCGAACTCGTCCCCCCTCTGGTAACCCTGCTCTTCCGGCTCGATGCCTGATGGGCCGCTGTAGCTACGCGGCAAGATGAGACTTGGGCAGCCGCCGGATGGTAATGGCCTCCTGACCCTGCCCGGGAGGGACGCAGCATCCACTATGGATAATACTGTTTATTGTACTGTTGCAGCTTAAGCCACAGAACACCCCTTAGAACTGTATAGTTTATGAGCTCATACGAGCGTTTAGACGGCAACATGTTTAGTAGCCGACCTTTTGGCATTTTAGGTTATGTAGCCATGTTGAGGCCACGTGTTACCATCCCTTTCCCTGCCCGTTTCCTTCCTTGGAGATCACCATACACAACACTGACACTTTGGGGCGCGTTTGCACTGGGGAGGTGGTTCCGGACGGGGCGGGGGGCACTTCTTGGGGGTGTGGGGGTGGGGGAGGCGGGGGGGTCCCACAATCAGCGATGCAATGACTGAGACAAGAATTTGCACTTGGAACATCAGGGGAATGCACACACCGGCTCGGCGCTACCAGATTTACTCATACTTGAAGCGACACAAAATAGGCATAGCACTGCTACAGGAGACACACTTGAACGAGGCGGAAGTCCGAGCACTACGCCGTAAATGGCGCGGACAACTTTACGCCACGTCCTATTCCTCATACGCTCGTGGCGCGCTGATATGGGTCCGTCCTGGGGTCCCCTGGACGGCTACAGACACCACGATAGATCGGGAGGGTAGGTTTGTTGCGATACAGGGCAGGCTTGACGGGCACCAGATGGCGCTGGTGTCACTATATGCTCCGAACACTGATCAAGGTGGCTTCCTGGCGCGCCTCTCTGCAATACTGGCACCCTGGCATGGGACCTCCTGGCTTCTGGGTGGGGATTACAATTGCACACTAGACACTACACTGGATCGCACCTCCCCGCCCCCTGTTGGCGCTCCGACACGCGGGGCCACGAAGGCGCTGCTGGAGTGGGCTGAGCAATGGGACCTCCATGATGTTTGGAGGTCACACAACCCTGGGACGCGAATCTACTCCTACTATTCGGGAGCCCACGACTTACACGTCCGCCTAGACCGCTTCATGTCCACCACTGACCTCTTACCCCTTGTGACTGACACATTACACATGGGCCGCACGCACTCTGACCACAATCCACACTTTCTGACCATGGCCTGGGACCGACCGCACCCTCCTGTCCCCACCTGGAGACTACAGCCGGCAATGCTGCTGGATGCGGAGTTTCGCGACTCCCTTCTCACATGCGCTGCTCAATATTTCGAGGACAACACGGGCACGGCGTCCTCCCCACAAGTAGAATGGGACGCCTTCAAGGTAGTGATTCGGGGCCCTGCCTGAGGACACAGGGCCACATCAGACAACAGCTAGAGAGCGAGCTCACAAGGCTAGAAACTACTCTACTCGAGAGGGAGGGGGAGGCCGCTGAGGGTAGCACTGACTCGCTACAGGAGGCGCACACAGTTCACGCGGGCCTCATGGAGCGCCTTCGGGACATCAACTACGCAGCACATTCGGCAAGGACACATCATACGAGTGACAGACCTGGCAAGTTACTGGCCTGGCTGATATCGCAAGAGACGCGCTCAACCCCGGTGGCAGCGATACAGGTGGAGGGGGGAGGCCTACTATACTCACAGCGCCAGATCCACGACGCATTCACCGCACATTACACCGCGCTGTACCGCTCGCGGCTACCTCACCCGTGCCCCGACATTGCTAGCTACCTCGCCCCCCTGCCAATGCCGCAACTGACTGCTGCGCAACAGGACGAACTGGGAGCCCAGCTCGACCCCGACGAGGTTCGCGACGCAATCTTTAACTTGTCTAATAGCAAGTCCCCGGGCCCGGATGGGCTTCCAGCCGAATTTTACAAAGCAGGCTCGGCCATCCTCATCCCGGAACTTCTGAAGATGTATGCTGCGGCCTTAGAGGACGCTGCCTTGCCCCCGACGTTAAATGAGGCGACCCTGATTTCCATCCCTAAGCCGGACAAAGACTGCACACAGGTGGGCTCTTATCGCCCGCTGGCACTGCTTAATACAGACTACAAAATACTGGCCTCCACTCTAGCTCGCAGACTGGCCCCCCATGTGCCCCGACTGGTGCACCAAGATCAAAATGGCTTCGTCCCGACGCGCCACACCTCCTACAATATTCGACGCCTTTTCCGAGTGCAGGAGTATGCCACCCTGCGGTGGCCTAGAGCGGGATGCTTGATATTGGACCTGGAAAAGGCTTCGACTCGGTGGAGTGGCCGTACCTGGGAGCGGTATTGGAAAAATTCCAATTGGGTGGTGGCTACGAAGCAATGGTGGAATTGCTTCATGGCGGACCGACTGTTCGGGTACGCACGGGTACGCTGCTCTCGGACGCACTCCGAGTCTGCCGGGGCACTAGACAGGGCTGCCCCCTGTCGCCACTGCTGTTCTCTCTAGCCATGGAACCCCTGGCCACGATACTTAGGGCAAGGGGAGCCGACTGGGGCATCCCACTGACGGACGGCCTCCACACGGTGTCGCTGTACGCAGATGACTTACTGTTGTACGTCAGGGACATAACCAACATCCCGGACTCGCTGGCTAACGTCTTCTGCACTTTCGAGGAGATGTCAGGACTGCGAGTCAACTGGTCCAAATCGGGGGCTTACTCCTTCCACCCGGATACGCCCGAATGTGATGTGCGACTGGGCGGCGGCAGGCTGCAGTGGTATCCCACCACCTTCCGTTATCTGGGGATACGGATATATCGGACTCCACTGGATGTCCTGGAGGGGAACCTCCTAAGAGCGATTGCCTCGATCCGGGCACAGATCGCGTTCTGGAACACCCTACCTCTTAATGTCCCAAGTCGGATAGCACTTATCAAAATGATAGTACTGCCTAGACTCTTGTACTATTTTGCTAATATACCGACTTATGTGCCGAACACAATCTTCCGAGACTTGGAGACCCTACTGAGAAGCCTCATCTGGAACAAAGGCCGTCCCAGGGTGGCGTTGACTAAACTCTACATGCCAACGGAACTGGGAGGCCTGGCGGTTCCCAACCTGGAACTGTACTACCTCTCGGCGCAGATGCAGTGGGTGTCGGAGTGGCTAGGTGGCAAACGCCTGGAGGACACTACCTCGGACGTAGCTGCCTGGACGCAAACGCAGATCAATACCCTGTTCCACCCGTTCACCCGTACCCCCCGCCCCCCCCAAATACACTTGGCGGTGGCACGGAAATGTTTCCTGCGATGTCTGAAACTCACCCGGGCCACGACACCGTACGCCCCGGCCATGCCCATTCTAGGCACTCCGAGCCCTACAGGAGCACTGACTGTGCCTTGTCTGACCAATTGGGTACAAGCCGGGGTGGATACCTTGGGTGACTTGTATGCTGAGGGAGCACTGCTCACCTTTGAGGAACTAGCGGCAGCCACGGAGCTCCCAGCTGGACAGTTCCTGCTGCACACGTCCCTTTTGCGTACACTCACCACCTACTGGGGGGACATGTCGGAGGAACTACCGATGCATGGCTTTATGCAGTACCTACATGTTATGGGAACTGGCTCGCACATCATCCACTGGCTGGCGCAGGCTCTGCAGGCACACTCACAGACACCTACGCTGCGGTTGCGCGATGGGTGGGCGGCGGATAGGGGGCGAGCCTGGACCGACAAGGAATGGGCAATGATATTGGCCGGACCAACATATATCCCACGCAGCCCCCGCTTTAAGATCATACAATACTATATCCTGCACCGTGCATACCTAACGCCTGACAAGATAAATAGGTACTTTGCCACCACGGATGCTGCCTGCCCACGCTGCTCTCTAGCTGGAGCTGACCTCTTGCATATGTTGTGGCATTGCCCTGAGGTGTGCGCATACTGGAATGAGGTCGTGCTGCTACTCACACGCAGCGCTGACGAGCAGATACCACACACGTGGGAGGGATGCATCTTGGGATTGTATAAACGCACGAAGCTCAACAAAGTGCGGACCCGCTTCTGGGACATGGGACTTATAACAGCTAAACGCCTGATCACCAAGCATTGGAAGGCGGCGACCTCCCCCCATGTTCGACACTGGCGAGCTTCCTTCACTAACTGGGCACGAGCGGAGGGCACGGTTCTTCTCCGAGAAGAAACAGCGGGACTCCGCAAATTCCCCATCGCCCAGCCCTGGAACGACCTCCTAAAGACGTTCCACCACGCCTGCCGAGAGCGAGGTGTTACATGAGCCGGAAGACAACATAGCCATAGTGCTACTGGCTGCCGCTGGGGGTGGACACGGACCTGCCCCCCCCCCTGTTCCCCCCCCCTCGTGCACCCGACACGCGGCCCTGGGAGGAGATGCTACCGCCTCCCCACCACACATTGGACACCTATGGGACATTGCTTGCGCGCCGTTACTCTGGCCCTGTCACGCCTGCGACGACAACCGACATCATTCCTAAGAGAAGAACTGACCCCCCCCCCACCCGCCTGTTCACCGACAGGAGACAGCTCACCCCGCAGTTGGCCTGCGCCGCCGCTCCCCCCCACACACTGCTGATTCATTCCCTGCCCCCACATTGTCGATGTTGCACACATACACTTGAATGGGATAGGAGCCTTGCGTCCCCCCCCCCCTCCTCGACAGTCCCCATTCTTAGCGAGAGGCCTTGCTGGGCCCCACCCTGCAACAGACGCCCTGCATTGAAACTGGCAACGATCTCCCCCCCCCCCCCTCTCCTGCCTCTTGCACGCTTCCCAACCCCTGGTTCTCCCAGCCAATACATAGGCGTAGGGAACAGTTAGTTTACTAGTCAAGTTCCCGGACTAGACCCAATTTCCTAGTTTTTTTTTCTATTTAATGAAGATACAAGAGATAATATGTTATTACCAAGGGACGAACCCCTGGGACCTCGAGCCACACGTGAGGTGCAGGGACGTGACGCCGTTCACATACCGCAAGAGGTACGTACGGACGCCTGACCACAAACGCGTTACACGTGGATAAGACACAAGGCTTATTGGTTGCTGTCATGTCCCTGGCGCCCTCTCAGTGATGTAACTGGGAGCACGCGCAGGCACTCCACTGCTGAATGCTCTGACCCCAACCCAACATGGCTGCGGATTAACCCAGCTGACTACAACTGCGCACTCCTATGCCTCAGTGAGCTATACTAAAACACACATCGCCATTACTAGAACAACAATACTGACACAGCGTTGTCGGCACACGCGTCATTGATCCTCCTCCCCCTTTCTGACTACCCACAGCTGATTTGTACACGACCTATGGGACTTTGGGGAGATATATACAGGAGGCAAATGCTGGGTGATCACTGTGATATGAATCTTGAGGATAAAATGTAAAATCACGAGATCTACCATTACAGTCGCTAGTCAACAGATGATCATACAATTTGACACATGAGACTCGCCGCCGGACCCCAGGGTTGTCGGCTAAATGGCTGTGTCATCCTGTTCAGTACCTGGCGAACTAATGTCTGCCCATGCAGTCTTTACAGCGATGTGAATTGTGATTTGTATGTTACTCGCATATTGTATAATAAAGATCTTCTTAAAAATAAAAAAATAAAAAATCAATACACCGCTGATTAGTGAGTACATCAACTCTTTGTAGCATTGTCATGCAAGCAGCCTTGAGTGCCTCGACAGCGACAGCGACATTAATTTGGACGTGCATATATCAGAGCCTTCATGCGTCACTCATCACAAGTGACACTAACACATTTGGAGGTCGTTCTGAAGTGTCACTCAAACCTGGCCCATTCTTCAAAACTATGGGGATTAACTAGAACTTCACACGTAACTACGCAGCACAGAGCAGACCCTCTGTCCCACATTTTGTTGGCAAAACTTTTCTCATATTTCACCATGAGTATTGCACACAGTTCCATTGAATGTTACATTGAATGTCTATTTTAGTGATACTTGGTTGTCAATCTTATCACTTTACATGTGTTCTGATCATGTCTATAAATTCAGTAATGTCTCTTCCTTTGGAATTGTCAAAGTCAAATGTTAAGTGACAGCACTCCCTGTGTCTATTTTTTATACCTCATTTCATTATTGATTTTTCATATACAATGAGCATATTACAGGGATGAAAGTTTATCGATTCAACAGAGTCCAAGATACTGTGTAAACTAGAACTTGTAAGAAGACATTGATTACAGGAAAAACAATAAATGAAATAACCCCTCTAGATACAGGTGATGTGGCCCAGAAGATCCCGCAGATGATCAGGGAAGGAGGATGAGGGAGAACACAAGGGAATGCACATGGGAACAGGAAAATAAAATGTTAGGGTGCCGGGCCCCATTGTCGCCCCCCAAAAAGACAACTCCCACTACGATGGCCATAGACAGCTAACTCTTCCCATGGTGGGTTAAATACTGGAACATTTACATTTTGTGAAGCAGGGTCAGACGGGCCACCCCTAGGTTGATGATTAAGGTATCCAAAATGGAGCCTCAGTAGCACAAAGTACTGTACAGTCCGCAGGAAATGCAAAATGTCACAGGCCGTGCACTACACCTTCAGCACCTCCAGCACTTGGAATCGTCTGCCGTATGTGCTTTATAGATCCACTCCGGCATCCAGTGTAGGAACTTGAAATAACTGAATTTCAACCTGACCTCCTGGACGAAACTTCCATGGTCTTTCCAAAGGTCGTGCCCGTCCTGCTCAGACAGTGAGAGGCACAGCCTCTGCTCCAACAAACAGCATCAATTGTGGGCAGTGGTGCTCGAAAAAAGGCTGTCCACAGCTGTTACATACAATCCCACCATGGTGTCCTTATATCCTTTCCGCATCAAGATGCAATGCAACATTTGGGCAGTCTCAAGATCATAAGGGAGGGCACCCAGCATGTGCCGCAGGCTCTGCAGGAGCTGTCGGTACTGTCAGTGATGCGATTGTGGCAGCCCATAATCACGCATGAGAGTAGCAAAGGGGGCCAACTCACCGTCCCCTACTATATCGTCAACAGAACGTATCCCTCTGTTCTTCCACTGGGTAATCAGAGTTCAGATCACACTTTATTCCAAACAGCTCCTTGAGAAGAGCAGGGATCAGCAGTGCGTTATACGTCTGAGCCAGGTGAAGCGGGAGGTCAAGTCAAGTCAAAATTTATATAGCGCACTACATACCCAGAGGGTCTCAAGGCGCTTAAGGAAGGGGGGAGGTTTATTTATCGAATATCCAGGTTTTAAGCTGTTTTCTGAAGGCTAGGTGGTTTTGAGTGAGGCGGAGGTGGATGGGAAGGGAATTCCAGGTTTTGGCCGCTAAGTAGGAGAAGGATCTTCCCCCCATGGTGGCTTTGTGGATGCGCGGGACGGCTGCGAGGGCCTGGTTGGTCGAACGTAGCTGGCGGGTGGGAGTGTAAAAGGAAAGGCGCGTGTTGAGACAATCCGGTCCAAGTTCGTAGAGGGCTTTGTGTGCGTGGGTGAGGAGACGGAACGTTATCCTTTTGTTGATGGGAAGCCAGTGCAGGTCTTTCAGGTGACTGGAGATGTGGTCTTTGCGAGGGATGTCTAGTATGAGTCTGGCTGAAGCATTTTGGATGCGTTGGAGTTTTTTCTGCAGTTTTGCAGAGGTGCCGGCGTAAAGGGTGTTTCCGTAGTCCAGACGGCTAGTAATCAGTGCGTGGGTGACCGTTTTTCTTGTTTCGGTGGGGATCCAGCAAAATGTTTTTTTGAGCATGCGTAGGATGTTGAAGCAAGATGATGAGACGGCGTTGACTTGTCTGGTCATCGAGAGTGAGGAGTCCAGGATGATGCCCAGGTTCCGTGCATGGTCCGTCGGTATGGGGGCTTGTCCTAGGGCCGTTGGCCACCAAGAGTTGTCCCAGGTTGAAGGGGATGCACCTAAGATGAGGACTTCCGTTTTGTCCGAGTTCAGTTTCAGACGGCTGTGCTTCATCCACTCGGCAACTTCTTTCATCCGTTCATGTAGGTTAGTTTTAGCGGTGATTGGGTCTTTGGTGAGTGAGAGGATCAGCTGAGTGTCATCAGCGTAGGAGATGATGTTGAGGTTGTGTTGACGTGCGATGGTTGCGAGGGGGCTCATGTAGACGTTGAAGAGGGTGGGGCTGAGTGATGATCCTTGCGGGACGCCACAGATGACTTCGGTGGCCTCTGACTTAAAAGGGGGGAGGCGGACTCTCTGAGTTCTTCCAGCGAGGAACGAGATGATCCAGTCCAGTGCTTTTCCTTGAATTCCGATGTTTCTGAGGCGTTGTATTAGGGTGCTATGGCAGACTGTGTCGAAGGCTGCAGAGAGATCAAGGAGGATGAGGGCGACAGTGTCTCCGTTGTCCAGTAGTGTTCGAATGTCGTCTGTTGCTGCGATGAGGGCGGTCTCGGTGCTGTGTTTGGCTCGGAAGCCAGACTGTGAGGAGTCGAGTGATTTGTTGGTTTCGAGGAAGGCGGCGAGCTGATTGTTGACGGCTTTCTCAATGACTTTGGCAGGGAATGGGAGGAGCGAGATGGGGCGGTAGTTTTTGAGTTCGGTGGGGTCAGCTGTGGGTTTCTTCAGAAGGGCGCTGAGTTCGGCGTGTTTCCAGCTTTCTGGGAATGTGGCGGAGTTGAGGGAGCAGTTGATGACGTCTCGGAGATGGGGTGCGATAACGGAGTTTGCTTTGTTGAAGATGTGATGGGGGCATGGGTCTGTAGGGGATCCTAAGTGGATGGAGTTCATCAGGTGAATGGTGTCTTCTGTGTTGATTGGGTTCCAGTTGAAAAGGTTATTCGGAGGAGGTACAGGTTTGGAGGTGAGTGGGGTGGACTGGTTCACGGGTTGGTTGTCAAAGCTGTTATGAATGTCGGTGAGTTTTGTCATGGAAGAATGAGGCGAGGGAGTCGCAGAGGGCTTGAGAGGGGGTGATGTCGTTTCAGTTGGCGGTGGGGTTGGTGAATTCTTTGATGATGTTGAAAAGTTCCTTGCTGTTGCGAGCGTTGTTGTCTAGTCGGTCTTTGAGTGCTGCTTTCTTGGCTGTCCGGATTAGTTGGTGGTGTTTGCGGGTGGCGTTTTTGAAGGCGGCTTGGGTGATAGTGTTTGGGTCTTTTTTCCAAGTTTTCTCAAGGGAGCGACAGAGCTTCTTGGATTTCTTAAGGTCATCGTTGAACCAGGGGGCGTTCGTGCTTCCTTGCTTGATTTGATGTTTTTTCAGGGGTGCTAGTTTGTCGGCGGTTTGAGTTAGCCATTGTGTGAGGTTAATGGCGGCTTGGTTCGGGTTCGTTGAATAGGCAGGGGGTTTTTGAAGAAGCGAAGAGGAGATCTGGTTGATGGTGATTTTGTTCCAATTTCTTCGCAGAGTTGGTTGAGGGTGGTTGTGGATTGTGGTCTTGTTGTAAATGAAGTGGATGCAACTGTGGTCCGTCCAGTGGAGGGTTGTGGTGTGAGTGAAGGAGATATGCTTGCTGGAAGTGAAGATAGGGTCGAGTGTGTGTCCTGCGTAGTGTGTGGGGGTGTTGACAAGTTGTTTGAGTCCGAGATTGGCGAGATTGTCCAGAAGGGTGGTAGTGTTAGTGTCGTTGCTCTTTTCCAAATGGAAATTGAGGTCTCCCAATAGAATGTAGTCCTCGGAGGGGAGGGCGTGTGGGGTGATGAAGTCAGTGATGTCTTCGCTGAATTTTGTACGGGGTCCTGGTGGCCTGTAAATGAGGGTGCCTCTGAGTGTGGTCTTGGGGTCGGTGTGGATCTGGAAGTGAAGGTGTTCGGCGATGGCGAGGTTGTCTTCTGAACTGGTTGAGACTCAGATGGTGTTCTTGTGGACGATGGCGATGCCTCCTCCTGTTTGGATGGTGCGGTCCTTACGGATGATCTTGTAGCCGTCCGGGATGGCTATGGTGATGTCTGGAGCTGAAGAGGCATTCATCCAGGTTTCTGTTAGGAAGGCGATGTCTGGAGAAGTGGCGTCGAGTAGATTCCAAAGGTCGATGGCGTGTTTGTGAACCGAGCGGGTGTTGAGAAGGATGCATTTAAGGTGGTTGGTGTTGGATCTTTGTTTGGTGTTTGTGGGTTTGGTGTGGGTCTTGATGCAGGAGAATTTGCAGGAGTGGCAGGTGAAGGGTCCATGGGTGTGTCCTGGTGCTGCTTGGGCGCAGTTAGGGAGACGGCCGGGGTTGAGTGCTAGGAGGGTGGAGGCGTCGTAAGTAATGCGGGAGGGGTGGGTGAAGCGGGGGCCAGGGGGTCTGGTGCTGGGCGCGGTCCAGGCGAGGACGGGCGTAGACGGGCTTACCTTTGGCGCACCTTCGGCGCAGCCGCAGCGCGTGGATGCTGTGCGTTGGGTCATCTGTCATAAATGGATAGTGGAGGGGGAGGGGCGAAGGAGGGGCAGCTGGGAGGCCGAGGGCGGGGTGTAGGTCCAAACGAGGAGGCACCACAACAAACGTGAAAATGGCTGCTAGCAAAATAAGCAAGTTGGATTGGGCAGTACTACGCTATGCAAGCATTCATTCACAAACACTTTAATAAATAAATTAATCAAGGCACAATGCGGACTCGCTGATTGCGCGCTTCACCTATTTCACTTTCTACAATCCGGCAGCAACAGACAGCAACAAGCGTGTTCGAGTGAAAATTACTTCAATTAACTCGATTCTGCAGCGCGGCTAATTAAAGGCAGCCTGGTTTAAAGTGCGAGCGATGCGAGGTGGAAGCAAGCAATGAATGAAGCACAGATTGAAAGTATGAGCAATGCGAGGCACAAATCACTATGAATGCCAGGCGCTACGATGCCAAAGTAATTAATGCAGTACAGTTTGAAAGTAGGAGCAATGCGAGGCACAAATCGCTATGAAAGCCAAGCGCTACGATACCACTGCAGTCGGGGTGGGGAGCTGCGTGGAGGAGCGGGCGCCTCTGGAAGTATCCGGACGGTCAGTCAACCACCACTGTTATGCCTCGCAGTAGCAGCCAAATCGTTAATCGAATTACCTCTCAAGGACCTTCCTGCCCTCTCCCAGCACCTGTGCATAGGAGATGGACCTAACGTTTTCCTCCAAGTTAGCGAGAGGAGTTGGCCTAACGGCTAGGGCGGTTGACCTCGAACCTAGGGAAATGGGTAGTCTCGGCAATGACGCTGAACATCCTGTGATTCTGGGCAAATCACTTAATCTCCCCGTGCCTAACAAAAATGAATGTGGCCTAATGTAACGCAATTGGTGCTATGTAATTTGCTCTGATACCCTATTCGGGTCAAGTTCGCACTATATAAAACTCTATTTAAAAAAAAAGTACTGGCTCAGTTATTGGTACCATCTGTGCTTGTCTTCAGGAGCTTTATTATTATTATTATTATTTTGAATTTGTATATCAGCTCACAGCTACTCAAGAGGGTTTCCCGGCGCTGTACAAGAACAGCAGAGAAGTAGAGCAGTCTATTGGCTGAAAAAACATGTTTTCAAGGATCTGCGAAATGAAAGAAGATTAGGTTGCAGATGGAGGGGCAATGGCAGGGTGTTCCATAGGGTGGGGCCCAAGTAGGCAAAAGAGCGCCCACCCACACGAGAAAGTTTGATTTTTGGGATTCTAAATTTTTCTTGGGTGGAGGATAAAAGACTACGGGAGGGAACATAAGGGCAAACTAAAAGTTGCAAATAGCTGGGCGACTGTGAGTGCTTAATGCGGAACATGTAGGTTAGGGCTTTGAATTTGACCCGCTTTTCCACAGGCAGCCAGTGGAGGTCAACCAGCAGTCCGGAGTAAATTTGGGAGCGCGGCAGAGTAGTCTAGCTGCGGAGTTTTGAACTCGCTGTAGTTTTCGTATTACCTCTTTGTTAACGCCCAGGTAGAGTAAATTCCCATAGTCCAGCCTAGAGATGACAAGGGCCTGGAATACGCTACGCTGGGCGTGAGATGGGAGCATCCACACAATCCTACTCAACCATTTCAAGATGGTTAAACATGTGGCAGCAACCTTGGTGGCTTGCTGTCGCATGGAGAGAGAGTCATCCACAATGAAGCCCAGGTTACGTACATGGGTGGACGGCTGAGGGAGTGGACCCATCTCAGGTGGCCAATGTTGGGGAACCCAGAGGTCTCGATCTTTACCCAGGAGCAGGACCTCAGTCTTATCACCATTGAGCTTTAAAAAATTGACATTCATCCAGGTCACAACTTTACAGAGGCCGGATCTAAGAGCAGGGTGGTGTTACCTGCTGAAAGAGAGAAGAGAATCTGGGTATCGTCGGCGTAGGAAAAAAACGACAGACCGGACTCCTCTACCATAGCCGC
The DNA here is from genome assembly GCF_964261635.1 of Lissotriton helveticus. Taxonomy (NCBI): domain Eukaryota; kingdom Metazoa; phylum Chordata; class Amphibia; order Caudata; family Salamandridae; genus Lissotriton; species Lissotriton helveticus. Next base: position 3,614,296 of record NW_027611653.1, read on the forward strand.
CAGTGGTTTACCATAAATGTTAAATAGTAGAGGGCTGAGAATCGAACCCTGGGGACTCCGTGAGTAGAGGGACGAGGCTTTGATTTTGATGTGGTGGAAAAGACCATGAATGTGCGGCCAGTGAGAAAAGAGCTAAGCCAGTTTAAGGCTGCCCCGGTGATACCCGACGATTGAAGGGCCTTAATGAGTACAGTATGAGAAACCGTATCAAAGGCCACACTAAGGTCAAGTAGTATCAAGGTCATGGTTTCTCCTGCATCAATCTTATGGCGCAGCATTTCTGTCACTCCAAGGAGAGTGGACTCTGTAGAATAGCCAGACCGGAAACCGGACTGGGAAGGGTGTAGGAGCCCATTTGTTTCAATGAACTTAGATAAATGTCCTTTGATATGTCTCTCCAGGATCTTAGAGAGAGAAGGCAGAAGTGAAATAAGACGGAAATTGGAAGGAAGAGAGGGGTCTGCATTAGCCTTTTTTAATAATGGGACGGCCATAGCATGTTTCCAGTCAGGGGAAACAGTTGAGTTCGTAAGAGATGAGTTGAGCAACTGAAGAATATGGTCAAGAGAAGGTGATTCAATTTGTCGCAAAACTGTAATAGGCAATAGATCACAAGGAGAGCCTGATTTGATTTTGCTGAGATGTTGAATGAAAGATTTCATGTCCAGAAGTGGCCAGGAGTCAAGATTAATCGTTGTCTGTGTTGAAACAGAGCGATTATCAGGCGCTAAGGAAGAGCAGATAGCGGACTCCGCAAAGGAAGGGACAGGAGGGGTGGCAGTGCCAGCCAGGGCCGAATATATAGTGTCTTCTTTTTTAAGAAAGAATTGAGCAAGCTCTTCGCATTGTGTGGTATTGAGAATAGGAGGTGGTGGCAGGGTGGTAGCTCCCAATAGATCCTTGACAAGGTTGAATAGGGTTTTAGCACAATTATTCACCTGCGGGCCATTTACAAACGCCGCAGATCAGCAGCGGGGAAACGCTGCTGGTTGGGACTCTGCCTCGCCTCGCCTTGCTTTGCACGCTGACCACGGGGGCTGCCCCATTCTCACCTGGCTCCCTGCATTGCGACCGGTCCCTCTCCGCCGCCGCTAGCCTCCTGACATCAGGCACGGCCGCCGAGTGAGGGGGACTACAGGTCCCAGCAGTGCTTGCGGCAGGAAGCCGCCGACGCCCTGCCCGCGCCCGGAGGCGCTCTTAAGCAGCGGGTGTCCGCGCATCGTGGGACGCGCGTGGGCGACGCCGTGCTAAGCCCGGGCAAAGGGCGGGCCCTCTGAGGCCCTCAGAGGTCAACAGTGGTCGGGCGGGCCACCTATCCAACATCTACTAGAAGGTGAGACACAATGTCTATTATGGGGGAATGTAACAACACCTCCACTAGTACAATCAATATTGACACTCAGATTACCGAAGCCCCTGCATCACTACAACTCTCCTTTGAGAGTCTCCTGGAAAATGCGTTTAATGAGATTGCTGAGACCGAAAGGAGATTTTCTTTGGCTTCCCAAAGTAATGGCCAACCGACCATTGTTATTAGTCCAAATCACACTATACCCCTATTGCCAGAGGTAATTATAGTAAAATCTAGCTCTGCGGTGAGCTCATCTGTTGCATCGCAAGAAGGAATTACCCCTGTTATAGCTACCGACGCTGTTAGTGATTCTGCACCTTCAACTGTAAATATTAAGACTGCAGGAGCAAAACGTAAAAGGGGCCCAGCAAAGACTGTTATAAACAAGAGGAAACAGCCCCCTAGGAGTGTTAATCAGCCTACCCCACAGAGTATGTGGTCTAGGGGGAAAAAGCGTCAAACAGAAGCCCCAACAACCTCAACAGTTTGTCTGGACATAGGGGAACATTGTGATACCGTAATAATAAGTGATGGTACTAACTCAATCTGCACACAGACGGATTTTCCTATTGAAAATGTTCATCAATTTAAATCACAGGGAAACCTCATAGAGACTGTTGCAGATACAATTTTTAAACAACTTGAAGGTCAAATGATGAAACAATTTAATATCATTTTCAAAAGGTTTGACAGGCTGGAGACTCTTGTGAAAAATGATGAAGCTAAGAGGAAAGGGATGGTTTGCTTGGACCAAATTAGAGGCGACCGCCTGTTAAAAGGTTTAGAGACTATTACTAGTACTCTATCCAATGGAGAGCCTAAAAAAAATTGCAACATAGCTAAAAATCAAGGGGTCACAGGGGCACTGATTGTTAACATTCCCTCTTTGACACCAGTGGAAGCTAACACAAAGCAAAATGACTCTCCACAAATTTTGCAGATCTCGCCCCCTATTCCTCCACCGCCATCTGGTCTGATTAAACCCACAAACACTGCTAAACAGAGTATCCCTCCCACCAATATAGCTAAGCAGAAAGTACCTACCAGACCTGGCCGGCATAGGGCTCAACCTGAGGACAAAAGACCAATAAAACATCAAGGTCCAGCTTTACACCTTCCGCCTGAGTCATGCCCTTACGTCCTGGTCTTGGCAGGTATACCACCACTTAGGGAGGGTCAAAATGAATCTTGGGTACAGTTACACAACAAATGTATTGACTGGTTAACTAAGCACAAGGGGGTTGGCTACGATATAACAAATGAAATTCTCTCTGCTCGCCGGGTGACCTGGGTCGGTCCCTTGTTTAAAAACATCAATGGGGATTGTATCACAATTAACTTTAGGAACCCGGGAGTAGTAAAATATTTACTAAGCAGAAAGAATACCCAGAATGGCCCATCTACCGTGGTGACCCCCTTACCTCTGAATTACTTTTATAGACCCCCCAACAGATTGTTGCAACCCCCACCTATATTTCCTTTACTTAACAGATTCTCAGCATTGTCAGATCAGGGCACTTTAGATTGACTGCCTGCAACTCTGGAAGATCTTGCTGCAGTGCTGCCCATTGCTGATGATTCTTTAAAGACTGCAGATTCTGGGATGGTCTTGTCATTTCCCCACCCTCCCCTGCCATTAAACCCTCAAAGTGATCAAGTGTCTAACTTAACAACTATTGTCACTTATGATGTTTGTCCACGTGTTTATGAGACTTTGTCTATTGTAAGTTGGAACATTGCTGGGCTAAGGGCGAAATTAGAAAACAAAGCTTGGAAGGATTGGGTAAATTGTTATGATGTTTTAATGTTCCAGGAAACTTGGAGTACAACTAATCTGTTATTAGAAGGGTATAGCTGTCACAACAGTATCGTGCCATCCCCACCTTTAGGCCGCCCAAGTGGGGGCTTATCAATTTGGATAAAAATAATAGGAGAGGTAAAAATAGAAATAATACAAACCAACAACCCAAGCTTTATGGCACTGGTATATGTAAGAGAGGTAAAATTATGTCTGATAAACTTTTACAATAATGATTTTTTATCTTATCCAAACCGTAATTATTTAGATTTGTTTAATTTTTTCGATGATATAATAGAGGGGCATAAATACGGGAAGTTTGATGGGATTTGTTTAGGAGGAGACTTTAATGCTCATATCCATTTAAAGAATCCTCCATGCAGGAGAGGCGTAGAATTATCTAATCTCCTCGCAACTAGAGAACTCATAAACTCTATGGAATTTGCTGGTAACGATACAAGCATTAAACCAGTCCCTACTTACATAGGTCATGGGAGTGCAACAACTATTGATTATATATTTGTTTCATCTTCCCTTGCCGATGTTTTATCAAAGGCAGAGGTAGTGTGCAATGTATATAGTGACCACTACCCAATTGTGATTCATGTGAAATTGCCAAGGGGGAAAATATCACATAGGGAAATTGGCGCAGCTAATTTGGCGGCGTCAACGGATGGATTAAGGGTTGTCTGGAGGGGAGTGGATAACAGAGGTGTCTTGGGAACCGTAATCAGGAAACATCCTGTATTGATCTCGGACTGTCTAGATTTCAATACTTGCGGGGGCAACTTGATTAAATCTTTTGGGGAACTCTGCCTCGCAATAAAAAGCGAAATTTCCAAGCCAACATCAAGGAAAGCTGAGGGAGCCCCAAAATGGTTTGATGCCTCTTGTTCAAAGGCAAACCGGGACCTAAGGGTTGCTCTCATGGCCGAACCACGGGATATTTCCCAGGTAAGGCTTCTAAGAGCTAGATACAAATCCACGCTGCGTACTAGATCAAATGAACTAGTCAAAGGCCATTGGGAATCTTTAGTACTTTCAGCATCCCTAAAAGATACCCTGGGTTTCTGGAAGGAGGTAAAGAAGTTAAGATTACTTGGTTCTAAAACAACACCGATTAATTGTAATATCCTGGGACCGGCGTGGGTGGAGCATTTTTCAACGATCTATAGTGTATCCGATCACCCTGTAGTAAACCTTCCATCTCCGACTCCCCTAAACATCACATTGCCTGAGGTAGAGGATGCTATTGCTGAAACCGCCAGTAATAAAGCACCCGGCCCAGACTGTCTCTCCATCGACCAATTAAAATGTGAAATTAATTTCTGGGCTCCATTGTTATGCAATGTTTTTAACAATTTAACAAATGAATCCATCCCTGAAACTTGGTCAAACAGTACTATCGTTCCCATCTTTAAAAAAGGCAATAGGCTTGACCCTGGGTGTTACCGCCCAATATCATTGATTGATAACACTCTGAAAGTATTGGGCAGGGTAATTTTTAAAAGAATTAGAACTTGGGCGGAGGAGAGTTCTATTCTACACCCAAGTCAGTTAGGGTCTGGTAGTAAGGTGGGCACGGTAGAACAGTGCCTAAATTTAAATTTGATAATGGCCAAATATACAATTGCCAAAAAATCCCCCTTATATTTTGGTTTTATGGACCTGAGTTCTGCTTTTGATTTTGTAAATCGCTCCCGTTTATGGACTGCCTTTCTTACTTATGGTTTAGACGAAAATTTGGTGCATTTCTTATCTTACCTTCACAGCAACCTAAGAGACCGTGTGCGCATTAACTGTTATGGAGAAGTCTCAGATGATATTTTAATTGACAGGGGGGTCAGACAGGGTTGCGTCCTGGCCCCGCTGCTTTTTATCTTATATATTAATGAATTGAGCAGCTCATTGGGAACCCTAACTAAAGATGTACCTTATATTAAGGGTATGCCGTTACCCACCCTTCTTTATGCTGACGATGCGGTCCTAATGGGCCGCACTCCAAAGGCCCTGCGTACTCTAATTTCAGGGTTCGTTAGTTTTATGGCTGATTTGGGCGTAAGTACAAATTTTAAAAAATCCCTTATTATGTCCTGTGGCCCAAAGAAGCATAAAATCACAAGGATAACCTCAGGGGAGAATGTTTTACATAGCACATGTACTTTTCCATATTTGGGGCTGGTGTTCTCGAACAGCGGTTCATGGCAACCGCATGTCTCTTATGCCAGAAACAAATTTGGTAAAGCTATTAACTCCATAATTTCTCTACGTCAACCCAACCATGCGGATGTGATAACACCATTAATTAAGATTTATCAAACACAATGCATCCCTACAGGCACTTATGGTGCCGAGGTATGGGGATATACAAACTGTCTCCATATCCAGACGGAAGAAAATAGATTCTGTCGGAAATCGTTGGGAGGAGTTATCTGTGCCTCAAGTTATATATGTCATAGTGAATTAAACATCCCCTATATTGAGGACTTTGTTAGATCAAGGCCTGCCCTTTTTTAAAGTTATGGACGAACCCGGCAGCCATATTGACCCAAGACATAATATTAGACTGCTTAAAATGTGATAGGGCACATTATATACCATGGTTAAAAGCAGTAAAAGAAAGCTTAATAGATGTTGGGTATGGCTATCTGTTTTCATCTCCTAACCTTATTGATCGTTCTCATAAGAAGCGTATTAAAGGGGCTTTGTACAATCTGTACAGAGAAAAACGGGAAAGGACACACTTCCCTAAATGTACAATTGCCAAATATTTGGGCCATACAGAGCCCATTTCTAATCATACTGCTTTACCCCGGAAATACCTACGTTTAAATCTTGGTAGGTGGAATAGAAGTTTACTATTCCGTTTCCGGGACGGCAGTATAGTAAATTTGTTAAATTTTCCACTGGGTTACAATAAACATTTGGAAACATTAGATTGTCCTTGTAACCCGCGTATGAAACAAAGCCTCATGCATTTCATGTTTTTCTGTGATTTTTATAAATTGTTTACTATGCACTTTTTAATGCCTTATTGTAGGAAACACGATCTGTTTGATTTTAAGATTGCTATGAGGAATCTGTTAATGCTAGGTACTGATGAAATTATATTTAGAGAGAGCTGCTTTTTAAAGGCTGCTGTTCGCTCACGAGCTACCTTGAGTATTGATTGATAGGAATCCAAATTTGTATGTTGCACTTTATATCATCTTTGTTGTCAGATGTTTTAAGCTCTGTATATATATATATATATTTATATGTATCTGTTTGGATAATTGTTGTCATTTTATGATTTTTTTTAGAATTGTATATATTGTCTTGACTCTTTTTAAAATGTTTTTGAACACTTTGCACATCAGACAGATTATCATATTTGCCAGTTGTTTTATTTCTTGTATTGTATTACATGTCATAACATTTCTTGTGTACTTTTATGGATTATCTTTTTCCGAATAAAGATCTTTGACTTGACTTTACTTCACCTGCGTAATAGACAAGGAGACATAGTTAGCGCTTGCAGCCCTGCAGTGGGAATGGTAAGAACGCTTAATGGTAAGATAAGCAAATGTAGCTTCAGATGAATATGTTTTTCGCCATCGACGTTCAGAAATTTTACATTTCGTTTTCTCCCTTTTTAGTACATCATTGAACCAGGGGGTGGGGGGACGGTGATTATTTAGCTTCTTGGTCGAAGGTGGGAGGCAGATATCAAGGGTAGTCTATATCCAGTTGCGGAACGCTAAAAAATCCAAAGTAAGATTATATAGGGCTTAAGGACATTATTAGACAGCAATAAATTAAACTTAGTCATGTCCAGGTTTTTCCAATTCCTAAAGGGTATAGCCATGGGGCTGCTATTTGTGGGTGCAAGGTGGGGGGCAACTACATTAAAGCCCACTAAAAAGTGATCAGTCCAACTAAGTGGAATGGCCGTCGGGTAATGTAAAGAAGGCAAATTGGAGAGAATAGGGTCAAGGAGATGGCCAGCTTTCTCCGTAGGCCCCCAGTTTGAAGTAAAATGTTCAAAGCTGCTAGATCGGAAACCAAGGTATTACCAGTAGTGCAATTGGGATCCTCTAGATGGAGGTGGAGATCACCAATGATTATGAAATTAGCTGAGTGTAACAGAAGTTTAAAAGTTGCAGCTTCACAATCAGGAATTGATAGTTCATCAAATTTGCAGCACAGATTTTTAAAAAAAAATAATAGCAACTCCTCCGCCCACCCTGTCTCCACTATCTTTTCTTACAATCACATAGTTCGGGGGCAGGGCTCTGGCCACATCAGGTCCCGAATAACTGTTAAGCCATGTCTCCGTTAAGAAGATGGCATCGGGTTGGAGATCCACCAAGAGATCAAAGATGTCTGCCTGATGTTTGGGGAGGGATCGACAATTAATGCTAAAAAAAAGAAAAATATTTGGGGGAGCTGGCTTACATTTCTTGGCTAATTGGGTAGGCATGTAGGCAGAAGTGCTGGGTGTAGTGGTGTGACTGAAGTCAGTGGGGGGGTTTAAAAAGAAAGCTACAACCTGGACAGACTGAGGTGTTGGTGTTAGCATCCCAACAGACGCACATTGATCGGGGGTAAGTGCGAAGTTTGCGTAGCTGAGTGGAGGAAAACTTGATTTTGGTGTTGTTTTGAAGGTTACCAGGGGCAGGGATTTGGGCCCCAGGTCCCGGCCTGGTGCAGACGGGCGCAGACGGGCGCAGACGGGCGCAGACGGGCGCAGACGGGCTTGCCTTTGGCGCGCCACCGGCGCGTCCGCTACACGCGTCGGCTACGCGCTAGTTCCATGGGCTGTTTTTAAAGAGCCCGCCAGGGCAGGGGACGCAAGCACTAGAGCGTCCCTTGCCAAAGATGACGGCAGCAAATGGCACAACCCGGAAGTGGGTAAAAAATGAGTGCTCAAAGTTTCCCCTTGGCCTCCCTCCACTCAAACAGTCCGCTCTTGACTGCGGTGGACCGGGGGGCCAGAGGAAAAAGTGCACAATGCCACACCAGTACGAGGCAGCAAAAATGAAAGTCCCACAAGTACACACAGGTAAAATATAAAAATTTCAAAGGCAATATTTCCCACAGTTTTTTAAAAGGTAACAAATCACGGAGGCATTAAAAATTAAAAGGATGCAGAGTGCAAAATGGTAGTCAGCAACAGAAGCAACTCGCAATTCTAACTGTTCAAGTTATATCATGCTGTATGCATACGCCAATGGGCCTGAGGGGTTTGCAACCGTCGAAGTTTATGGTCGAGTTCTAGAAGATCATGATCAGAGGTACTGTTTGGGAGGATCAAGGCGTGAACGTTTAAAATGGACGCAGGAGGTGAAAGTATAGTCTGCGTCCCTCAGGTGCGCCAACCACCATGGATCCATCAAGGCATGATCATCAATAATGTCAGAGAGGATGAACCGGTCTCGGGGCTGCCTGGTCGTATGGTTTCTGGACTTGTCAAGGTGCCATATTCCAGCACCCCCCTCATGAGTACCCTGGCTGTCCAAAGGAGAGCAGGAGTTTGGTCAGCCGCCGGGGCATAGATAGAGCCCACACACAAAGACTCATTGAACATCTGAACCTTGGCAAAAATATATCTGCCCTGGGGGGCCCGCCATGTCCGCAGTATGCAAACCCCCAGGGATTTGTGAAATAAGATGTCCAACCCACTCTGCCCCTGTTCCAAAGGAGTAGATGGGTGTGTAAGGGTAGTAAGGATCCTGCTGGCATGTTGTACCGTACTCATCCAATCCCTTCTGAGTTCATCATGTTCTATAGGTGCAGGTGTGTTTCCTGGAGCAATGCTTCATCAAGGCGGTGCATCTTCTGAAATGAGAGGATCTTCTGCCTCTTGATAAAATGGGTCAGGCTGTTGACATTAAGGGGCATATTTACAATCAAGTGACGGAGCACTGTATTGGCCTCCTTGGCTTAACGCCACGCTCTCCACTTCCGAAATACAGGGCTGTACTGTATTTACAAGAATACGGTGCAGTTTTGCATTTCACCCTGTGCTGGTGCTACATTTAGCTGCCTAGCGTCAACGCAGGCAGCCTTGTACCATAGTGCAAGGATTCCTGCGTTGAGGGGAACAGGACTGACAAGTACCACGCATCAGGGGTTAGACTAACGCATTTCAATGTGGTGGTCTGCATCACTGTAATGAAATGCAATCACACATTTTTATAGCTTTCTGAGCTGTCAAGTGCTGGAGCGATGCTATAACAATTAGAAGTCAAACTGAGCAAAGCTGACCTCGTACATTTAAGGGTTCTGGTTTAGCTACATTCAGGCACAGTACTCCGATCCATCACATGAGACATCCTGTGATTATGGGCAAATCATTCAATATCGCTGTGCCTAACAAAAATGAATGTGTCGATCTGTAATGCAACTGGTGCTCATATAAAGCACTATGATCCCCGATACCTCTGGGTCGAGTGCGAGCTTAATGAAACTCCGAAATAAATGCAGGGGACATTCCTATTCCAACTCTAATGCTAACCCTATGAAGCACCCTACAACTTTAGGGCTATTCACTCCATGAACAACCTGCTAGACAAAATGGCCCCATTGCAACTGAAAAGAACATCCGCAAAAGACTCAAACCATGGTATGATGGGAGACTGAATGTTGACAGACGCTCGCTTAGAGTAATTGAATGACGCGGGAGAGCTACACCCTCAGCCGACCTCCTCAAACTTCCAAGAACTTCCAGAAACGCTTATTTTAGAAAGATCAGAAAATCCCAAACCGATTTCTTCAGGTCTCAACTAGACCCAGCCAAGAACCGCCCCAAAAAGCTATTCGATCTTATCAAAGCCCAAACCAAGAGCCTACCTAATGCCCTCAACGTCAGCCCTCTCTCTATTCCCTCCTGGGATGTAATGTAACGCATATTTATAGAGCGCAACTGCCACCCAAAGGGTATCCTGGTGCTTGACCCCAACACTACCTACATATGACATACATTACACAGCCCTTGGAAAAAGATGACTTTTAAGGTCCTTCTTGAAAGACAGCAAATCCTGCCTACACCTCAGGAATAATGGTAAGGAGTTCCACAGTTTGGCGGCTGTAAAGCTGAAGGAGCGGCCGCCCATCCTTACCCTTTTTATCCTGGGGACTGTCACCAAGAATGCCGAAGAGGACCACAGGGTTCTAGAGGCTGAGTACCAGGAGAAAAGATCTTGTAACATCACTGGACCCAGACCATGCAGAGCTCTGAAGACCAAACAAGAAGCCTTAAAACGGATCCGTTGCTGAACCGGCAACCAATGAAGATCCGAAAGTGCAAGGCAAGAGGAAGCAGAATGAGGACGAGATAGGGCCAGCTTAGCCGCCATATTCTGAACCCGCTGCAGCTTCAAGAGCAGAGTGTTAGGAGCCCTAGAAGCAGTGCGTTGCAGTGGTCTAACCTACTGAGAATGATACTACGCACTATTTCAATCCCAGTTGAAGGGGGAAAAAGCGGCAGAATTTTCCGTAATGTACGGAGCAATAGCATTCATGTCGCCGTGGTTTTATTGACAAAGGCATCCAACTGAAGGTTGGGTCCAAACATGACACCCAGATTGCGCGCAGACTCGGCAGCCGCCACAGTGCCTAGGATGGAGGTAGGCCAGAACTCCCCTGGTAGAGGGCGAGGCAGCCGATCCAGAGTGCAATTGAGAACCTCCGTTTTCGATCCATTAAACTGGAGCAAGTTCTGGTGCAGCCAATCTGCCGTAGAGGTCCTGCAACGTTGAAATGTTTCCCTGGAAACCGCATCCTCGCCATCAAAAGAAAAAATAAGTTGAGTGTCATCGGCATAATTGATGACCGATATGCCGAATGACTTAATCAATCTTATCAACGGGCGAAGATACAGGTTAAATAGGATCGGGCTGATAGCCGAGCCCTGAGATTTCATGTCCAGAAGTGGCCAGGAGTCAAGATTAATCATTGTCTGTGTTGAAACAGAGCGATTATCAGGCGCTAAGGAAGAGCAGATAGCGGACTCCGCAAAGGAAGGGACAGGAGGGGTGGCAGTGCTAGCCAGGGCCGAATATATAGTGTCTTCTTTTTTAAGAAAGAATTGAGCAAGCTCTTCGCATTGTGTGGTATTGAGAATAGGAGGTGGTGGCAGGGTGGTAGCGCCCGATAGATCCTTGACAAGGTTGAATAGGGTTTTAGCACAATTACTCACCTGCGTAATAGACAAGGAGACATAGTTAGCGCGTGCAGCCCTGCAGTGGGAATGGTAACAATGCTTAATGGTAAGATAAGCAAATGTAGCTTCAGATGAATACGTTTTTCGCCACAGACGTTCAGAATTTTTACATTTAGTTTTCTCCCTTTTTAGTTCATCATTGAACCAGGGGGCGGGGGACGGTGATTATTTAGCTTCTTGGTCAAAGGTGGGAGGCAGATATCAAAGGTAGTCTATATCTAGTTGTGGAACGCTAACAAATCCAAAGTAAGATTATATAGGGTTTAGGGACATTATTAGACAGCAATAAATTAAACTTAGTCATGTCCAGGTTTTTCCAATTCCTAAAGGGTATAGCCATGGGTCTGCTATTTGTGGGTGCAAGGTGGGGGGCAACTACATTAAAACCCACTAAAAAGTGATCAGTCCAACTAAGTGGAATGGCCGCTGGGTAATGTAAAGAAGGCAAATTGGAGAGAATAGTGTCAAGGAGATGGCCAGCTTTGTGTGTAGGCCCCCAGTTTTGAAGTAAAATGTTCAAAGCTGCTAGATCAGAAACCAAGGTATTACCAGTAGTGCAATTGGGATCCTCTAGATGGAGGTGGAGATCACCAATGATTGTGAAATTAGCTGAGTGTAACAGAAGTTTAAAAGTTGCAGCTTCACAATCAGGAATTGATAGTTCATCAAATTTGCAGCACAGATTTTTTTAAAAAAAATAATAGCAACTCCTCCGCCCACCCTGTCTCCACTATCTTTTCTTACAATCACATAGTTCGGGGGCAGGGCTCTGGCCACATCAGGTCCCGAATAACTGTTAAGCCATGTCTCCGTTAAGAAGATGGCATCGGGTTGGAGATCCACCAAGAGATCAAAGATGTCTGCCTGATGTTTGGGGAGGGATCGACAATTAATGCTAAAAAAAAGAAAAATATTTGGGGGAGCTGGCTTACATTTCTTGGCTAATTGGGTAGGCATGTAGGCAGAAGTGCTGGGTGTAGTGGTGTGACTGAAGTCAGTGGGGGGGTTTAAAAAGAAAGCTACAGCCTGGACAGACTGAGGTGTTGGTGTTAGCATCCCAACAGACGCACATTGATCGGGGGTAAGTGCGAAGTTTGCGTAGCTGAGTGGAGGAAAACTTGATTTTGGTGTTGTTTTGAAGGTTACCAGGGGCAGGGATTTGGGCCCCAGGTCCCGGCCTGGTGCATACGGGCGCAGATGGGCTTGCCTTTGGCGCGCCACCGGCGCATCCGCTACGCGCATCGGCTACGCGCTAGTTCCATGGGCTGTTTTTAAAGAGCCCGCCAGGGCAGGGGACGCAAGCACTAGAGCGTCCCTTGCCAAAGATGACGGCAGCAAATGGCACAACCCGGAAGTGGGTAAAAAATGAGTGCTCAAAGTTTCCCCTTGGCCTCCCTCCACTCAAACAGTCCGCTCTTGACTGCGGTGGACCGGGGGGCCAGAGGAAAAAGTGCACAATGCCACACCAGTACGAGGCAGCAAAAATGAAAGTCCCACAAGTACACACAGGCAAAATATAAAAATTTCAAAGGCAATATTTCCCACAGTTTTTTAAAAGGTAACAAATCACGGAGGCATTAAAAATTAAAAGGATGCAGAGTGCAAAATGGTAGTCAGCAACAGAAGCAACTCGCAATTCTAACTGTTCAAGTTATATCATGCTGTCTGCATACGCCAATGGGCCTGAGGGGTTTGCAACCGTCGAAGTTTATGGTCGAGTTCTAGAAGATCATGATCAGAGGTACTGTTTGGGAGGATCAAGGCGTGAAAGTTTAAAATGGACGCAGGAGGTGAAAGTATAGTCTGCGTCCCTCAGGTGCGCCAACCACCATGGATCCATCAAGGCATGATCATCAATAATGTCAGAGAGGATGAACCGGTCTCGGGGCTGCCTGGTCGTATGGTTTCTGGACTTGTCAAGGTGCCATATTCCAGCACCCCCCCTCATGAATATCCCGGCTGTCCAAAGGAGAGCAGGAGTTTGGTCAGCCGCCGGGGCATAGATAGAGCCCACACACAAAGACTCATTGAACATCTGAACCTTGGCAAAAATATATCTGCCCTGGGGGGCCCGCCATGTCCGCAGTATGCAAACCCCCAGGGATTTGTGAAATAAGATGTCCAACCCACTCTGCCCCTGTTCCAAAGGAGTAGATGGGTGTGTAAGGGTAGTCAGGATCCTGCTGGCATGTTGTACCGTACTCATCCAATCCCTTCTGAGTTCATCATGTTCTATAGGTGCAGGTGTGTTTCCTGGAGCAATGCTTCATCAAGGCGGTGCATCTTCTGAAATGAGAGGATTTTCTGCCTCTTGATAAAATGGGTCAGGCTGTTGACATTAAGGGGCATATTTACAATCAAGTGACGGAGCACTGTATTGGCCTCCTTGGCTTAACGCCACGCTCTCCACTTCCGAAATACAGGGCTGTACTGTATTTACAAGAATACGGTGCAGTTTTGCATTTCACCCTGTGCTGGTGCTACATTTAGCTGCCTAGCGTCAACGCAGGCAGCCTTGTACCATAGTGCAAGGATTCCTGCGTTGAGGGGAACAGGACTGATAAGTACCACGCATCAGGGGTTAGACTAACGCATTTCAATGTGGTGGTCTGCATCACTGTAATGAAATGCAATCACACATTTTTAAAGCTTTTTGAGCTGTCAAGTGCTGGAGCGATGCTATAACAATTAGAAGTCAAACTGAGCAAAGCTGACCTCGTACATTTAAGGGTTCTGGTTTAGCTACATTCAGGCACAGTACTCCGATCCATCACATGAGACATCCTGTGATTATGGGCAAATCATTCAATATCGCCGTGCCTAACAAAAATGAATGTGTCGATCTGTAATGCAACTGGTGCTCATATAAAGCACTATGATCCCCGATACCTCTGGGTCGAGTGCGAGCTTAATGAAACTCCGAAATAAATGCAGGGGACATTCCTATTCCAACTCTAATGCTAACCCTATGAAGCACCCTACAACTTTAGGGCTATTCACTCCATGAACAACCTGCTAGACAAAATGGCCCCATTGCAACTGAAAAGAACATCCGCAAAAGACTCAAACCATGGTATGATGGGAGACTGAATGTTGACAGACGCTCGCTTAGAGTAATTGAATGACGCGGGAGAGCTACACCCTCAGCCGACCTCCTCAAACTTCCAAGAACTTCCAGAAACGCTTATTTTAGAAAGATCAGAAAATCCCAAACCGATTTCTTCAGGTCTCAACTAGACCCAGCCAAGAACCGCCCCAAAAAGCTATTCGATCTTATCAAAGCCCAAACCAAGAGCCTACCTAATGCCCTCAACGTCAGCCCTCTCTCTATTCCCTCCTGGGATGTAATGTAACGCATATTTATAGAGCGCAACTGCCACCCAAAGGGTATCCTGGTGCTTGACCCCAACACTACCTACATATGACATACATTACACAGCCCTTGGAAAAAGATGACTTTTAAGGTCCTTCTTGAAAGACAGCAAATCCTGCCTACACCTCAGGAATAATGGTAAGGAGTTCCACAGTTTGGCGGCTGTAAAGCTGAAGGAGCGGCCGCCCATCCTTACCCTTTTTATCCTGGGGACTGTCACCAAGAATGCCGAAGAGGACCACAGGGTTCTAGAGGCTGAGTACCAGGAGAAAAGATCTTGTAACATCACTGGACCCAGACCATGCAGAGCTCTGAAGACCAAACAAGAAGCCTTAAAACGGATCCGTTGCTGAACCGGCAACCAATGAAGATCCGAAAGTGCAAGGCAAGAGGAAGCAGAATGAGGACGAGATAGGGCCAGCTTAGCCGCCATATTCTGAACCCGCTGCAGCTTCAAGAGCAGAGTGTTAGGAGCCCCTAGAAGCAGTGCGTTGCAGTGGTCTAACCTACTGAGAATGATACTACGCACTATTTCAATCCCAGTTGAAGGGGGAAAAAGCGGCATAATTTTCTGTAATG
This sequence comes from Lissotriton helveticus, assembly GCF_964261635.1. Taxonomy (NCBI): domain Eukaryota; kingdom Metazoa; phylum Chordata; class Amphibia; order Caudata; family Salamandridae; genus Lissotriton; species Lissotriton helveticus. The sequence goes on from NW_027611653.1 coordinate 3,629,603, forward strand.
TACGGAGCAATAGCATTCATGTCGCCGTGGTTTTATTGACAAAGGCATCCAACTGAAGGTTGGGTCCAAACATGACACCCAGATTGCGCGCAGACTCGGCAGCCGCCACAGTGCCTAGGATGGAGGTAGGCCAGAACTCCCCTGGTAGAGGGCGAGGCAGCCGATCCAGAGTGCAATTGAGAACCTCCGTTTTCGATCCATTAAACTGGAGCAAGTTCTGGTGCAGCCAATCTGCCGTAGAGGTCCTGCAACGGTGAAATGTTTCCCTGGAAACCGCATCCTCGCCTTCAAAAGAAAAAATAAGTTGAGTGTCATCGGCATAATTGATGACCGATATGCCGAATGACTTAATCAATCTTATCAACGGGCGAAGATACAGGTTAAATAGGATCGGGCTGATAGCCGAGCCCTGAGGTACGCCCTGATTTACTTTTTTGACAGCTGACTGAAAAGGTGGCAAAGCCACAGCTTGTTGCCTATTACAGAGGTAGGAAGTCAACCAGTGCAAGGCCTGACCGGTCACCCCGGCCTTCTGCAGCCTGCTTAGTAGCACAGCATGGTCAACCGTATCGAACGCGGCCGACATGTCGAGCAGCACCAAAAATGCCGCTCTTCCCATGTCGACACGCGAACGTAGGGTATCCAAAACTGTCACCAGAGCTGACTCCGTGCCGTGGGCCGGCCTAAATCCCAATTGGGCCACGTCCAGGCAGGCGTTGGATTCAAGGAAGCTAGACAGGACCCTAGTGACCAATTTCTCCAGTATTTTTACAGAGAAAGGTAGAAGCGAAATGGGTCTATAATTCGCCGGGCACAAAGGATCCAAGGTGGCTTTTTTAGCAGAGGTGAAACCACTGCGAGCTTCCAGCTGCCTGGAACCGCAGCCATAGCTAAGGACTGGCAGCAGATGGCATGAAGCGGGGAAAACAGCTCCGCCTGGAACACTTTCCAAAATTTATGGGGTAGCGGATCTAATGGAGATCCAGAAGAGACGCTGTTGGCCAGCAGACAAAAATCCTCCAAGGAAGGAGTAGGAAAGCAGGTCAACTGAGGCTGTGCCACCTCTTCACTAGCGGCGTCAGAGGCCGCTATGCTAGCAAAGTCCGAGGTGGGAGAAGATGGAGAGCTAGGCGGACAAGAGGCCGAGAGCCTATTCAGTATATTCCTGATTTTTTCCTCGAAAGCAGAAGCTAAGAAATCACATAGCTCCTGGGATGCCGGAGTGATGTTTGAAATACAGGCAGGATTAGATAGATCATTAACTATTTTGAACAAAGTTTGAGGCTTGTTAGCTGCCTTGGCCAAGGTATCCTCCAGGTATTTCGCCTTAGCATTCCTAATCAGCATTTTATAATCTTGAAGGGATTATATATAGAACAGTTTATCTGGTTCAAAGTAGTGCCTTCTCCACGTTCTCTCCGCCCGTTTACAGCGTAGTTTCTGTTGGAGGAGGTCATTAGAAAACCAGGGCGAGACCCTCCTAGGCTTATATTTTGCTTTACGCAGAGGAGCCACCTTATCCAGTGAATCTACAATCTGCTGACAAAGAGCAGAATAACTTTCCTCCACATTCTCCCCCAAGGAAAAAACCCTAGGAAGTAATGTGGGTAGACTGGAACACTTCAGGATCCGCGACCATTGCCGACTAAGCTTTAAATTACCAGGGCTGCTCTTACTCAGCGGACCTGCTGGTAAAGAGATGGAAAAGTGGATAAATGCATGGTCCGTCCAGCATTGCTCCACTACCCCCTTAATTGAGACCTGCGAGTCATCCGCAAAAATCATGTCCAAGGTATGCCCTTTTGCATGGGTAGGGGAGAGCACCAGCTGCGTAAGATGTACATTATTGCAAGCCTGGCAGAGTTCTCGATAGGCGAGGTCATGTGGGCCATTGGGCCATAGGTTGAAAGAGCCCAGCACTAAAAACCTGGCAACTGTGATGAATGTGCCTCCTTCTTCGCCTCTAAGACAGAATCCATTATATCAGATCTACTCAAGGACCTAATATCCACCTCAGACTTGAAAAAGAACCCATCACTGCCCCTGGCTGGTGATCTTGCGAATAACCTCCCATTATTTAAACTAAAAAACAATGCAACTTGGTCCCACTTCAACACTTACTGTGAAGACACCATACTAAAGACGCTAAACGCGCTAAAACCCTCCAATCACTTCACTGACCCACTCCCTACGTACTGTCGTGTATTTCTATAGGTTCTGAATCGATCCCCCTATTCCTGACCCTATTCTGGTTAAACTACCTAGCTAGTTAACTAACAGTCAGCCCATGAGGCAAGAAATCCCCCATGATGCAGATACCGTTATCTGACGCAGTCACACTACGGCACAGGAACGTGTTATCTGATTAGGTCATAACGCTTGAGATCTAATTAGACAAGCGACATTCCTCCAGCCCCTGATAAGGCATACGACGTTCTCATAACAAATCAAACCTATGACAACCTGGATAATCCGTGCGGCCATTGTTTTGATTTCACAGAGAACTTTAGTAAAGAATGTGCTAACGAGCAAGTCGTATGACATCTTTATTGACGTACCTATGTCCATCCTTACGTCAATCCCGGCACCTTTAAGGTATAAATATTGCCGACCTTGCCCTATGCAAACACACGCGTGGTGACAAGACGGAGCAGCCATACTTGCCGAAGCCGAGAGCAGAAGCAGACCCCGCAGGCAGCAGCCCCGCCTTCCTGACGCGCTGAGAGACGCGCTGCTATCTCAAGCCGAGAGACCCAGCACCGGCGTTTCTGGGCAGCCCTCGCAGGCAGCCTGGAATATCGAGAGCAGAGAAAGAGATACCATTCCTCATCCATCCTAAATTCCAGGTACAGAACTGAATAACCCCTCCTAGAGAATTCTTTAGTTATTCACTTGGCAAAAACAAACTTAACTTAAACTGTAACTTTCTATTCCCGCCCACGTATTAGACTTAGGTCAGGTACACGGGGTAGGCGTATTTAGAAACACCAGTTGAGCACGTTTAGTCAAATGTATATGTGTATGTAAATAGATTTTAATCATTTTAAAACATCATATGGCTCAGAAACCATATCAATGTTTTTACAGTATTATTTTATACTATTGCTTTTAATGTATGCACTTTACTTAACTATAAGTATTGCAATAATATCGATCCATTTCTCTTGTACGAGAAAAGAGACTGATCAATAAATAACATCTTTTATTGAACACGCCCGTCTCTTCCTTTTCTCTACATTCTGATGAGACTAAGAATGCACGTACTGACTGAGTAAAATAATTGCCTTGTGCTCACACGACTCTCGAGATTGACTCTTGATTAGGGGAGAGCAAAGTTGTCATGTTCTATGGTTGTCAGAAACTAAATCCCTTCTTGTCTAATCAGGGGAGTTAATCCTTCCTTGAACATTCGAGAAAGTTTCTAGCGAACTCTGAGCTTAGCTGGCAAACCCAAAAATTAAGTCTAGCATCGACAGTAGTAGACCTAGTTAACGTCTGGCCTAGGCCTTTACTGCTGTAGGTACTATTCCAATGCGCAGAGCCTATTGGGAAAATAGGAGCTACACTACATGGCGCCCAACGCGTTTGGAAAGGGCGATAAAACTAACGTAAGACATTTAGAGTAACTCAGTCGTGCTTTCTCACTCAGACCCCTTTTCCCAAATACTCCAAAGACGTCTGGAGTGGGTGAAAGGTTATAATATCCTCCAAAACCTCGCAGGAGGGAACTCCTATGTATGGTTCTTGGTCTAGTCAACGTTGAAGGATAAACAGTGTTCCAAAATATTGTGCATCTAATCTCTGTTTCCATAAAGAAACCTGATCTGCAAATAAACATAATACCATCCTGTCAGCAAAATGGACAGCGATGAAGAACGAGAGGTTACTAGATTAGCTACTGAAATAGCAGATGCTGATGCTACCATGCAAGCAGCAGACGCGGATATAATACTCATTCCGGTCGCCAAAAGGAGATCTATAACCTTAAAACTTATAGAAAATGGACTGACACCTAGAGGTGGCACAGTCATATTCGTAATCGAGGCACACGAATATCGGCAGACAGAGGTATACTATACATGGATACATTTTCCAGCAGCTAATACTATAACAAAGTACTTCCACTATTACAAAGTAGAGGAACCTCCTAATGAGTACACTCCTTTCGAGGAGGAGGAAGTACCACTCAAATTCCAAGAGCATTTGCTCTTATTTGATGGCGCCCTAAAACATAATAATCACATTACAAGGCTCGGTCCTTTAGGAAGACCAGGAGCAACGTGGCCGGTCCTAGCCGGATACACACCATATCCAGACATCGAAAGAATGCCTGCAGCAGAGCTGTTAATACAGCTAAAACAACTACTAAAAATTCACAGACAATTAGTTCAGTATGTAATGCGGACTTCAACAATTCAGCCAGCGATTAAACTTCCACAGCTGACCCCTCACCAGGGGAACACAAATAAAATTACACCACAGAACATCCAATCCTGCCTAGGTAAAGTTCCAGCTAAACGGGAACAAATACCATTCTGGTTGGCACAGAAAATTACCCAAATAGAGGCGGTGTTTCCTGACACCACCCCATTAGAAAAACACAGGATTCTGACTATATGTCTCCCAATGGGAATCGCACCACACATTGAGGACTGTGACACTTGGGGTACAGTCTTTGCTTCCATCTACACAAAAACGCACGGTGTTCCATCCATTTCGGTAATACCAGATGTGCTAAAACAAATTCAGGATGAATACGGTCCAGAACCTGCTTTAACTCTTGGTATGAAATTACTAAAAGACTTCAAGCAGGTCTCGGCTATATTACTAGCCAACATAAAGGGTGAAGCAGCAAACGTGGCGATCCGCCAGAGGTTAAAAGAGACAGATATAGCAGACCAACCAGCTGAAATTGCCAGAATCATAGAAAAATCCTATGAAGAACTAGGCAGAGATAGTCTAGGTGGAATACCAGTAAAACCGCAACTGACTACAAGTCCAGAAAAAATGTTTTTTAATAATAATAATAATTCACCAAAAAAGAACTGGGATGGGAACAAACAATCCAATCCCAAAGAAAAGAAATTCCAGTCCAGAGGAAGGTCTCCTAGGCGAAGAGAGAAATCTCCAAACCCGAGACAAAGGTCACCCCAGAGTGAACCCTCTGGGAATAGATATAACGTTAGAAATAGGGATAATATTAAAAAACCTGATAGATATCAAGACATTGATACACGTCCCTCTCAATCTTTTCAGAATTCCTCGCAGAAATCGGAAAGAAGAGGACGATCAGAAGAGCACGCCAAGTCCAAAGACAAGGAACCTGCTCAACTGAAAAAGAAATCACAATTTCCAAAAAAGAAGGTAGCCAGTATCAAGGTAGTTAACAATGCCGAGAATACTGAGGACACAACTGAAAAACGGAGAGTGGGCTCAGACAATGCTAGACAGCGCAGCAGAGGTGAGCATAGCTCGCAAAGTCCTTATGAATCATCTGGAGACAGTGGACACGAATGAATACCTTCAAGTGGAAACTGCAGATACCAGAGTTAGCAAGCCCCACAAAATATACGAGATAACATTACGTATAGAGGGAGATAAGACTAGGAAAATAAGGGGACTATTTTGGGATAACCTCTCAAAGGGTTATGACATCCTTTTAGCTGAAAAAGACTGGCCACCAGAGTTTGTCAGGGAGTGCCCTCATGGCGAAGAAGTAATTATGCCTGCCTTCTCGAATCAAATACCGATTCATAAAAAATACACACTTGCTAGAAAGTGGGCAGTGGCCTTAGCACCTGCTTTATATAAAAATCATGTAGGATGGGATGAGGATTCTCCTCCTCACAAAGTCCAGTTAAAATCACAACCAACTGCACAAAGGCAGTACCCAATTAAGCAAGAAGCTAAAAAACAAGTAAATGAAATACTAGATCAGCTAGAATACCAGGGGGTGATTGAAACTTGCACCTCACAAATGAACAATCCTTTGTTTCCGGTCTCCAAACCAGACAATTCATATCGTCTAGTTTTGGATTACCGACACCTTAACACATGTTGCAAAACTTTTGCAGTGCAAAACTCACACAGTGCTGCACTAATGAATAACATAGTGCGCAAAAAATACAAAACTACCTTGGACATCTCCAACGGATTCTTTTGTCAAAACATAGCACCAGAGAGCAGATATTTAACAGCTTTCTCAGTAAATGGCACTCAAAAACAATTCTGTCGGTTAGCCCAGGGGTACAAGAACAGCCCGGGGGTATTCTCAGCAAGAGTAACAGAATTACTACAACTATATGATGATGAAGCATTATCTTATGTCGATGACATTTACTTAACAGATGATGACTTGGAGACTCACTTGAAAAGAGTGAACACCATAATACTTGGTTTCGCTGCAGAGGGTTACAAATTCAACTTCAAAAAGTCCAGAATTGCCCATCTGACGGTCCTATTCTTAGGATATGAGTTATCAAGTGAAGGCAAAAGCCTGGCAGACAATTTCCTAGAGAAATGTGCCGTAATCCAAGCTCCTAAAACACTAAAAAACCTACAGTCAATTCTAGGCTTCCTAAATTTCGGAAGAACTTACATTGCAAATTACGCAGAAAGGGTCAAACCCCTTTACGATCTAATTAAACCAGATTTTAAAAGATCCAGTTGGACTCAAACACACACAGACATTTTGAGATCCTTACAAACAGACATGCTAATTAAGACAAAATTAGAAACACGTGATAATACACGCAACCTTGTGATCCGAGTCATCCCAGGGAGATGCGGATTCACATACCTGACCTCTAATGAGGGAGAAAAGGTACCAATTGCATTCAGATCACACTTGTACACAAAAGCTGAACAGAGATTCAGCAACAAAGGAAAAATTGTTCAAGCAGTTCAAACCGCAATAGCTAGAGAAAAAGACATAGCTGACGGTAGACATATCACAGTCAGAACAGCTGAATCAGCCTTTGAGGCATTAACAACACCGTGTAATTTACCAACAACAACATTGGATCAGAATGGTTACAATGGGTAAATTCAATCACAACGGACAAAGTATACTACTTCTTTGATCCAGAACTAGAAGAATTAAAAAATCTAAAATATGAAAAGACATACCCTCTGCCAATCGACATTCTGCCTCTACGACATTACGCCTGTGTAATCTATACAGACGGACATGCTCAACCCTCCGTTTGGGGAGAATATGCATACAATCCCACATGTGAGATCACAAAAGAAGTGTGGCACGGAGGTAAACTAAGACCTCTATTAACAAAATCACACTCAGTAGAAACTAATTCAGAACTGCAAACTGAAATAATAGCTTTGAAAATGGCGCTAGATAATGCGGATCGCGAATTCCCGACACTTATAGTGTCAGATTCATATTTCTGCGTCAAAGCATATAACAAGGATTTGCAGACATGGATTCAGAACGGTTACAAGGATGACACAGATGCACCAATAAAGCAGAGACTTCTCTGGGAACAAGTAGCTCTTTTGAAGAAAGAACTACCAAAGACTCACGTGACTCACTCACTGAGTCATCAACGTGATGGCGTTCACGTTGTGGGGAATTCATTGGCTGAGACAGCCGCAGCGGCAGCCACTAAATCGGCTCCCGTAGATCGAAAAAAGCGTACATTAAAATACATTGACGGTGAAACATTGCTGGCGGTGAAAACGTCATCAAAAGGCGACTGCTCAGCGTTACCGATCAACTATCCACTCAATTATACATACATAATCGATGCAAACTCCGTCCCTTTTGCTCGAATCCCTGGAGTGGGGGATAGAGTGATTCCAAACATGGACAGGAGAAACTTGTTAATCGCAGACGCACACATGGGCGAGGGTCACAGACACCTTAAATTAAAAGATTCTCTGGAAGATTTACAATCACGGTACTGGTGGCCAGGCATGAGCCTCCATCTTACCATCTTTGTAAAAATCTGCCCAAACTGCAACAGAGATCGCAGTGGGGAGAGAAGCAGTTTAATACCTCGTCGTATCAAGGCAGATAATATTACCAGCAAAAAGAATGGCTTGCGATTAACATATACAGGCTAGTTCACACTTATAATGTAGATCCACAGCACTCGGCTGACGTCCGGACTATTATACAAGATTTGCGAGTCTAAATGGCATATACGCTAAGAGCATGCTACGTTCGACCATTTTTTTCTTTTTCTCAGGCAATCCAGCCTGGGGGGGGGAAAGAATGGCCAAATGAGCACAGCCCAGCGGGAATCTTCTCACTTCCTTCCTGAGGGTATGGGATGGTGTAAAGAAAAAACCAAGACAGAAAGCAATCTATAATAGAAAGGATATTAGGTTCGGGAGCTGGGTGGGTCAAACATCTAATAAGTGTCCAACGTAGTCTAAATAACTTGCCAAGAAATTCTCTGAAGGGATTCAGTCCGTACGAATTATTATTCGGAACTAGGATGTTGATCTCTGACCTTGATAGTCAGACTTCAGTGGTAATAGAAAAAAGCTTTGATGTCAAAGACCGTTTGGCTATTTTGCAGGACTTAAACAAAACAAGAAAAGACCTGAGCAACATACAGTTGAAACAACAGCCAACAACCACTGAAGAATCACCACCTGTCCCAGCAAGACCTGTCTGGATTCCAAAAGTCGGGGATCTAGTCAGGGAGAAGATCGCGGTAAAGAAGGAATTTGGGCCTTCTTACAGAAAAGCAGTTCCTGTCTTGTCTGTCAATGGGACAAGATCAGTTGTACTACCGCCACTTGCTGGAAAAAAGGAGAACCGAGTTGTATCCATCGACCTGGTAAAACCACAACATGTGGCCGATAAAAAACAGTAGGCCAAGTGGACTCCCAATAAGTAGCAGAACACCAAGGTTTGCTACCAGTACAGGGGTCCTAACAAAGAGGCTCATCACATTCGAAACGCCTACAGAAGAACAACAAGGACTATGCAACAATGCAATAGAACTTGGACCTCTGAAAACCCAAATAAAGACATTTAGCAGAGACACACCAATCTATACTGAAGTACCAAGTGAAAATGCAAAAAACAAAAATCCTGAACCAATTGGAACAATTGACAGAACTGCATCCGGTTACTTCATCAACTTCGATGATTCCTCTGAAGGCTTCAGCGAACAAAAGACACAGCCATCATCAAAATCCTTTAAAGACAAAGCGAAGGAACTTTTGAAACAACTAAAAGAAACATATCTGATTTCTCCATGGATTGAATTTTGGGTGGGTTTTGGTGCATTTATCCTCATACTTTGGCTCATCATGGTATTTACTTTGGGACGCTTCATTGAGGGAAAATATGCTAAAATGGACACAGCAAGTCAGAACATCAACTTGGTCCTCAAACCACACACATCTTCACACGTCGAGAAAAGAGAACTTTCTTCAGAACTTTCTTCAGCCAACTTCACAGCAATTCCAATACCTGGTGGGGTAGCCTGGGACAACACTGACTATGAAATTTATGGTCCGGTCGAGATCCTGAAATATCCACACCAAATTAAGATCTCTTTGAGTGACTTTGCAAAACCAAACTCATTTGCTGATGATTGGGACTTTGAAAGTATAAACAATATGATGTCTGACTTAGTAATGTCTGCTAAATTTACAAAACATGATTATTTGCAAGGTTCTACAAATTATGATAGTATGTATTGCTATAACCACTATGGTAACCATTTCTTGCATAAATCTGCACAACCTAGAAATGTTTTAAATTTTAATCAATGGGAACATTGTGCTACACCTCCAAAAGGGAGCTCTAGAACCGTTTATGACAAATATTCATACTTTCAAGGTTTTAACACTAGTAATGCTGAAACATTTTATTATAAATTGTCAAACAAGACAGGGACCAAAACCATGATAACCAACACAAAATTGATTTATTCTGATTCATTCTTTGAAAAAATGAATACTTTTGGATTCGATTATTGGGACAAAAATGTTGATTTGAAAAGTGTTTGGGGTACAAAAGAATGGCAAGTACAGGGTATAGAAGCTTTGTTTAGAGCCTGCATGATCCCAGAACAAATGATATTTTTAAATGACACTGTTCAACAAACCACCTGTCTTGGCTTAGCCAAAATCAAAGATTTAAATAACCCGTCTATTCCAAAGCCAACAATGTTTAGCAATAACTCTGATACAGATGAAGGAATAGACATAAACCATATACTTAACCAAAACAGAACACATCCTGATTGGAAACAATGGTTGATCTGGCCCACAGATACAAATAACTGTCAAGATAGATTCCTGAATAAAACACAGGGTTTCAAAATGACCAGGCCAGACCCTAGATATCCCCAAAGACATCACCCAGGGATAATAACAACCTACAGTGTGGGCAAATTATGCCTTCAATGGCTACAGTCTTCCACACTGCCTGAAATTAAGCAACACCTAACTTTACTTACTGATGGTGCTGACTTGCGTGATTTCATACTGGGACCACGCAAACAGCGTCAAAAGCGTTTCATAGCAGCCTCTGTATATGCAGCATACAATGAGGCCTGGAAGGTTACTCAAATTGAGACAGCAGAAAGAATACGGGAAATTGACCGTATTAATTTGGAAAAATCACTTTCTGTAGTGGACAATGGGTTAATGACTCTGTCCTCCAGAATTTTTTCATTGGACAGCATTGTGTCTTCAGCAATTGATATACTATCGCAAGACTTACTGTTATTACAACCTTCAGGTTTCAATACTGCCAAAAATATATACAGGCTGGCATGTACGAGAAATTGGGAAAGGGGTACCTTAAAACAACTTGGAACCTGCCCTATTCACATGCATGTGTCAGTAACAAAGGACAGAAAGTGTTTCTTAGTGGCAACAATTGTGCTATGTCACTAAGCGGCACGCTTCTGTGTAACGGTATTAGTTTGCACGGAGCCTGTGAAGGGAATTCATACAACCTTTCATGTCACCAGCAAGGCGCACCTGCAACTGAAATAGAACCATTCTTTCAAAGACTCTATAATGGGAGTTACATTCTTATTGTAGACCGCAGATGTTGTAGTCTTATGCCCGGGACTCCTTATCTCGTCACTACGACGGCGAAGGTCAAGTGCTGTGGACGTTCTTTGTTCCCCAGCTCCTTTCCAGACAGGGAGGCAAGGGCATGGCCCGGTTTGAAAATTACTTCTATTCGAATAGACACTTTAAGCAGAATGAAAACAGTGCTTCTTCAGACGCCTACAAGGCTCACGTCATCAAAAGAAACGTATGATCTACAAGTCGCAAGACCGACTGCAGAGATACATACATTATTATCAACTAATTCCCCCGTACATTTCGCGGAAATCCTGAGCGAAATCTTAAATATTTCTGATACCACAGGGGTCTCAAAGGTATTTAAGACAGTATTTTCGATGGCATTAACACCATTCAAAGCCATACTGGGTATTTTTCCAGATTTCGTCCATTCGATTTTTGGCGGACTTCCCTTGATCCTGGGACTAATTGCAGGAATCCTATTCCTAGTCCTTATTTTTCGTTATGGCAACCCATGTCACAGAACAAACTCTCACGACAATGGAAGATACGATCCTAGCCATTGGATACCGGGACCGGATATCAAAAATCCTGGGACTCTCCCGGCTTAGAGACCTGAACATGACTTGGTTTCTATCATTTCGACCAATGTGGCAAAGGTGTGTTTTACCTGTACTAAGGTGTCTGCTATGCGGAGAAGAATGCGTGTTAGACACCTGTCTGACACTACAATCGGATGCGCCGGTGGATGCAGATACACTGCTGGTTCCTACCAAGGTTCACGCTTTGTGCTGCCCTCAAAGGCTGCCAATTCTGATGACGGCATTCCTGGAATCTTCACCACTGCGATTGAAGAGTAGTGAAGTTCAAGATGAAAGCAACATCGAACAGGTACGACCTTCTGTCAGCAATGCAAATCAGAATGTCAATGCAGACAATCATGCGCATGAATGCATGGTTACCCCTATTTCCGACTTAGTGGAACTTTCCCATGAAGCTGTTGACAGTTTTTTCGAAAGCCTGAATGATATGATGTTCTCTCCGGAACAGAAATAGAGACTTTTGAGTAAACTCGCACACGGCGTTCCCTGAATTCGGCCTTCAACTTTTAGAAAATAAAGTCACATGAACAATTACAATCCAGTTCACGGACAGCAACTTTTTTCAGCAAGCCCTTAAAATATTTTTATATTTTTGCCCCGGGACACTGATCTTCTGCTTAAAGTAAGAAACTATTCCTAGAGAACTAAGATTTCTATTTTTTTAGATACTTTATAGACTTTATATAGACTTTAGCTGCCCGCTGGTATGTTCACAATATATTTTATGTGATGAAATGGTTTCGACTTTTTTTCTGTATAGCCATATTAAGAGCCATTTCATGTGTATTTCTCATATACCAACAAGCAATAATGCATAACAATGCGTGTTTACTTTTGCATTTAATTCATAGCTTAAGTGCATACAATATATATGACTGCAATTTTTCAGTATATTTGAAAATTTCAAAATGCATTTATGTATTTTGGGGTGGTAAGGTATACACTATACTCTGTAGTATGTTGTACTATGTTATACTATGCATAGATTAGTAGATATGACCATAGTTAGCGTGGAGTGGGTGTCGTGTATTTCTATAGGTTCTGAATCGATCCCCCTATTCCTGACCCTATTCTGGTTAAACTACCTAGCTAGTTAACTAACAGTCAGCCCATGAGGCAAGAAATCCCCCATGATGCAGATACCGTTATCTGACGCAGTCACACTACGGCACAGGAACGTGTTATCTGATTAGGTCATAACGCTTGAGATCTAATTAGACAAGCGACATTCCTCCAGCCCCTGATAAGGCATACGACGTTCTCATAACAAATCAAACCTATGACAACCTGGATAATCCGTGCGGCCATTGTTTTGATTTCACAGAGAACTTTAGTAAAGAATGTGCTAACGAGCAAGTCGTATGACATCTTTATTGACGTACCTATGTCCATCCTTACGTCAATCCCGGCACCTTTAAGGTATAAATATTGCCGACCTTGCCCTATGCAAACACACGCGTGGTGACAAGACGGAGCAGCCATACTTGCCGAAGCCGAGAGCAGAAGCAGACCCCGCAGGCAGCAGCCCCGCCTTCCTGACGCGCTGAGAGACGCGCTGCTATCTCAAGCCGAGAGACCCAGCACCGGCGTTTCTGGGCAGCCCTCGCAGGCAGCCTGGAATATCGAGAGCAGAGAAAGAGATACCATTCCTCATCCATCCTAAATTCCAGGTACAGAACTGAATAACCCCTCCTAGAGAATTCTTTAGTTATTCACTTGGCAAAAACAAACTTAACTTAAACTGTAACTTTCTATTCCCGCCCACGTATTAGACTTAGGTCAGGTACACGGGGTAGGCGTATTTAGAAACACCAGTTGAGCACGTTTAGTCAAATGTATATGTGTATGTAAATAGATTTTAATCATTTTAAAACATCATATGGCTCAGAAACCATATCAATGTTTTTACAGTATTATTTTATACTATTGCTTTTAATGTATGCACTTTACTTAACTATAAGTATTGCAATAATATCGATCCATTTCTCTTGTACGAGAAAAGAGACTGATCAATAAATAACATCTTTTATTGAACACGCCCGTCTCTTCCTTTTCTCTACATTCTGATGAGACTAAGAATGCACGTACTGACTGAGTAAAATAATTGCCTTGTGCTCACACGACTCTCGAGATTGACTCTTGATTAGGGGAGAGCAAAGTTGTCATGTTCTATGGTTGTCAGAAACTAAATCCCTTCTTGTCTAATCAGGGGAGTTAATCCTTCCTTGAACATTCGAGAAAGTTTCTAGCGAACTCTGAGCTTAGCTGGCAAACCCAAAAATTAAGTCTAGCATCGACAGTAGTAGACCTAGTTAACGTCTGGCCTAGGCCTTTACTGCCGTAGGTATTATTCCAATGCGCAGAGCCTATTGGGAAAATAGGAGCTACACTACAGTACTACCTAAAAAACTTAATTCCTCTCATACTACCCATCTGGACCAAGATCATTAACACATCCCTACTTCAAGGATCCATTCCAGACATCCTGAATACTGGGCAGTTCTCGCCTTTCCTTAACCCCTTCCAATGCTCATGACGAGCTGAGCTCGTCATGCAGCACAGTGCTCGTGTGCTCATGACGAGCTGAGCTCATCATGACCACACCCGTTTTATTGCTGTCCAGCACAGCAGGGGAATCTCTCTAGCAGCTATGTGGTTAAGAAAACTACAGCGGATCCCTCGGACCCTAATAAATATTGTCCGATCTCTAACATCCCTAGGTTAGCCAAACTCCTGGAGTAATGCATTAATATACATCTGAACAATCACATTGATCGATTCAACTTGTTGAACCAATTTCAATCAGGCTTCAGGACAGATCACAGCACCGAATCGGCCATGACACATATATTAGACGATGCTCTAAAAATCCTCGACCAAAATGAAGCCTGTCTACTAATCCTACTCGACCTGTCATCAGCTCTTGACACCGTCAAATATGACAACCTGCTTGATCTCCTGAAACACAGAATGGGAATGTCTGGAAATGTATTTAACTGGTTCGCCTCCTTCCTCCAAAATAGATCCCAAAGATTCAAGGTCAACCAATACCTGTCCATCCCCATGCCCGTCACACTGGGAGTTCCAGAAGGCTCCTCCCTCTCTCCCACCCTGTTCAAACTGTTAATGGAATCTCTTACTGATCTTCTCAGCCTCACCAAGATATACTTCCACATGTAGGCAGACGACACCCAAATATACATCAAGATACACTCACTGGAGGACATCAAACCGCACACTACAAAAAACCCAAACTTGGCTGGCCGAAAACTATCTGCAACTTAACTCCCTCAAAACGGAATTCCTTTTAATCGCTCCCCCTAACAAAACTCACACTATCATGGATTGGATGAAGCACCTAACAGCTCTAAATGGACAACCGCTCATAGTTGACTCAGCGAAATCTCTAGGGGTAACGCTGGACAATAACTTAAAGATGCAGAAACACATTAGCGCCTCAACAAAATGCAACTTCCATCTAAAGACCCTTCGAAAACTGAAACCCTTTCTGCCCGCATACGACTTCAAACAAGCAGCTCAAGCCCTAGTAATCCCCCGCATGACATATGGAGCAGTAACCTTATGCGGCCTCCTAAGGTCAAGTCAAGTCAAGTCAAAGATCTTTATTCGGTTATTCAAACAAACAACCATAAAAGCACAATTCAATAAACAGTTTTTTTTTTTTTAAAAGAGAAGGTTAAAACGATCTAAGACTCTCTTCCAAAGTTAAAAAAACCACAATTCATCATGTACAATACAGTGTTTAAAAACAGTTTAAAACATTTAACCCTCCATGCTATTTCTTAATTTTAGTGCTAATTTTAGAAAGCCAGATACAACTAAAGTGCAATCATGAGTTAGCAGCTGTAAGTAACAAAGTGCAGGTCTAACCTGTGTAAAATTCATGTTTTTAAGCCGGGTTTTTAAATAGAGCCTCCGAGGAATGTCGTAGTAAGGACAAATAAATAAGAAGTGCACCAGGTCCTGCGGAGACACATTGTCGCAGCCGCAGGACGGTAGCACTTTACCTCGGTGGCACCCCTTGGGAACGGCAACCAGTAAATGGAAAAAGTCCAGACGGAACCTTGTTAGAAAAAAATCTGTCAAAGCCCGACATTGGCCAAGTCAGGTACGGTTGTATACAGGGTGTAGATTTTAATACAACATATTTACGGACACTGCTTTTGTTCAATTCCACCTCCTCTCGATACAGATTCCGAGTAAGGAGAAAAGTTTCCTCACATATGTAACATCAGATCTGCTAATAGAATCAGGTCTTGTGAAAAGCTCAGGACGCCCCAATTCTGAGAAGCGGTCTTTCAGGTATTTAAGCCACGGGATTTTGTACATGTTATCCCAAGATAAGGCTTCTCTCAGTAGTTGGTGATTAAGTGGCAGGTCTTTGTTTAACCAACAATTTAGCCAGCAGATTAGGGGTCGAAGGGCTATGGTGTTGCTTAAAAAGGGGGCGCCCAGTTCTTCATGCGCTATAAAACTGGCCGTTCCCCTTGGGACCCCAAACATCTGCTTTGAAAAGTTATTTTCTACTACCGCCAATTCGTTGGTTGCCGTGTGCCCCCAGAGCTCACTCCCATAGCAGGCTAGCGCCACACTCTTTGCCTGATACATTTTTAGCAGTTCAGCAATTGGGCGATTGCCCATCTTCCTGGCAAAGCTAAAAATGGCGGCGTTAGCCCGAGTTAACTCCCCCCTTTTCCTTTGTACTGCAGGGCCCCAATTCAACTGGTTATCGAACAGGGCACCCAGATATGAAAAGGTTTTTGCAGTTGGGATCTTCTCCTCATTAACAAAAAATTGAAACGTCTTTTTGTGGCCCTTTCCTACATTCATTACAAAAGATTTTGTGTTGTTAATGGCGAGATCTCGGGATTTCATGAAGCTGTAAAAGGAGTCGAGTAACAATTGAAGCCCTTTTGTGGTCCTTGCCAACAAAACGGCATCGTCCGCATAAAGTAAAACGGGTAGGCCTTTGCACCCAACATAAGGGTAGTCTGCTCCGGTGTTTAAAAGGTTCTCCTGGACGTACTATTACGGTCCCCTTTCTTGAACACAGGAACTATCGTGGAGACCCCCCACGACCTGGGGCATCCAGATGCAGCGGCTGCGTTAAGCACAGCAGTAAGAACAGGCGCCCACAGTGATATACGTGACTTAAAAAGGTCCGGGGGCAAGCCGTCGGGCCCTGGAGCTTTGTTACTTGTTAAGCCCTTGATTCCCGTTTCAACCTCACTAATGGAAAAGCACAGAGGGTTATCTTATAGAACACCATTTTTAAAATCAGCTTCTGGTAAGTTACTATTGAAAATAGAGCTAAAATGAGAGATCCACTCTTCTTCTGGTATATTGGAACCTACAGCGGAGTTACCTGTTAATTCGAAAAGAGGTTTATTCATGATTTCCCAAAACTTTGCACTGTTTCCAAGGATTTTGGGATCTAGCAAGTTTTCCCAGATGGAGGCCTTCACTTTTGATTTGCGTTTCGCTAAGGCCTTATTATAATGAGTACGTGATGCCCTGATTCGTGCCAGGTCTCTAGGCCTGGCCTTTAGGGCCGCCTTTAAGTCACGACTTGCCTTAGAGCATGAGTGATCAAACCATTTCGGTCCACTGTGAGCCGGCCCCGTAGAAGGCACTGTTAACATTGCCCCAACTTTAGAAACGATACCATCGAAAGCAGACAGGGTCTCCTGGGGTGGAGGTGCCGAAGACAAACCGAGGGACAACTCAGGGCCACACATGTTGTTAATTAGTTCATATAAGTGGCTCGAGTCTACCATTGCCCACTTTAAACAACGTTTGCCATCAGTACATTTTAAGACACAACCAGCTGACCTCTTCTTACGCGATTCAAGTATCACACCACCCAGTTGAATGCAAACTGGATTGTGATCGCTATGTTGGTTCTCCTGAATTTTAAAATCCAAGATAGAGGTACCAAGGTCACCAGAGAGAAGTATATGGTCAATGTAAGAACCCCCGAGTTGCCTTTATAGGTGGGTACATCATGGAGGAAAGGGTCAGCCACCACGGACATGGCCGGGGTTAAATTGAATTAATTCAGGAGATCATTCAACACATTACCCCACCTTGTGTGATCAAAATGAAAACCTCTCTGTCTGTGACAACCCAGTGAACCTATTACAGTGTCCCCTGGGTTCCCACAGGGGTGTGCGTTAAAATCCCCTACAATGAGTATTTGGTGTGGCAGGCTCTCCATGTTACTTCTAAGGAAGTTACACAAATCCATGAGTCTACACTCGCCGTTGTGATTTACAGCATTATAAAAGTTAATCAGGGTTAGTGAGTCTTTCCCTTTCTTGACCAACAGCACTTGGATGTCTGTGTTACAAAAGGAGTACCATTTGACAGTGCACATTAATGCTAGGTCAAGAAACACAGCCAAGCCCCCTTTGGCTCTGCCGCTACGTGACGGCTCCGCAGGTACAAAAAAGCTTTTATACCCTTCTATGAATGCGTTGTTCCCGACCAGCCATATTTCTTGGAGACATACCACTGCAAAAGATCTTATGAAGGCTACCCAGGTCAGATCACTAATTTTGCCTGCCAGTCCACCAATATTCCTGGAGATCATATTAAATCTAGAGGTCAGCGATTCAGTAGGGGCCATCACACATGCAGCTAAAGCTTTTTCTGGGGGAGCCATAGGACTGATTCCAATGCTAACCCCTGCGATCATATTTGCTGTAGTGTCATCACTGTGAATAATTTTTGACGTTTGAGTGAGTTCGCGTGTTGATACAAGGTGTACTTTATCTAGGCCTCTATGATTCGGGAGAACATTATCTGCCACTAGTTGCCCTGGATGGGGCTCGGCCACGTCAGTTGCCCTAGCTGTATCGTCTGTAGATGGAATAGACGTGCCCCGTGCAGCAGTTATAAAAACTGGATCTACCTTCATCTGTTCCCTATTTGCTATCCCACTTCGTAAATTGGGGGAATTGTGACTAGCAGAGAGTGGAGTCTTTGCACAGAGTCAATCCACTGCTTCAAGGTCTCCCTGAGAGTGGAGGGCGTTAAATTGATTAAAAATTAGGAACCCTATATTGGTTATCATAAAGCTCGTAATACCTATTCTCATGGGTATAATTTGGGTGCAGATTACCATTAGTTATATGTTGATGATCATAATGATCGTGAAACCTGTTTCCCTTTGTATAGTGTTGAGACGTATTTCTTTGGGTCATGGGGGTTGGTGGGTAAAAGTAGCTGAGTTCGACAGTTTGAATCCTACTTTCTAAGTCGCCTTCCCTCCAACCGCTAATATAGCTTGCCACACGCCTATCTTTAAAATTTATGATGATACAGTCGCCTTCGGAGACCTTGTTTCTCTGGCCCACCCAATGTACCCTTCTAACATTAAGTATTTGGCCATTTAGGTATGAGGGAATTGGCCTATATTTGGTTAACCAATGGCTAACTTTATTTTTTAATTCAGCATGAGTGAGTAGTGCGCTATATAAATGCTTTGATTGATTGATTGATTGATTTTACGATTTCCCCTCTCCTAGTGATGGTACACCTATCATGACCACGGTAAAAGGGTGGGATTCAGGGGGTAGATCTATGCGCACGTTCTTGTTAACAGGTCTTGGTCTTTTGGGATGCTCTGGCTGGCTATTACTAACAGTTGTGGTCAAGCCCTCTGCCGCCCACTCACTCCCATCTCCCCCATTTGTATTGTCTGCTACTGCTTCCCTTAGATGTACGTCTGGAGGGGACAACACGGCCTTGCTTTCGCCTTGCTTGTTTTGAGACTTCTTATGACTTCTATCTGGAGGTATCGGTGTCTGTATCTGTTTAGCTAACTTACGGGTGACCGGTACAGCTTCTTGGGTGTTTTTATTGTTTAGTGAATTAGGTGAATTATCATTATGTTTATGTTGTAGCTGTGGTTTGTGGGAATTGATACCTTTTGTCAAGATTTCATTATTTTGCTCTTGTACAACTTCTAGTTTCTCCAGTTTGTCCCCTATCGTTTTTACCCTGTCATGAATGGGGAGCATGAGAGACCTCATTAGGTGTTCCATTTTTTCCATAAGGGTCTTCACACATGTAGAATTATCGCAGACCTGGTTTGCTAATTCGATGGTGTCTTGTCCGGTGACTCCCTGGGTGTCTGTTATCTGGTTTTGGGCTATTATTGTAATAGGTTGTCGCACCCTGTGGGTATTCCTCTGTGTATAGCTCGTGCTTCTCCTCTGCCCGGGTCTAGGTTTGTGCCATGCAATCTTCGGTTTTGCCCTGAGTTTACTGGCAGCCCTCTTAATTCTTCTGGGTAACAAATTATCTGTATGCTCTTTCCCTCTCGAGCACTCATTTGGGGGGCTCCCTTTATCAAATGAAGTACAAACTTCATTAGTGATGCAAACGACGGAGGTCTGGCTCCATGGAGGGGCTATGCTCTTTCAAGCATTTAACAGTAACTAAAGGTTTCATTTCCAAGTTCTGAAAGTGACCTCGTCCTAGTTAACCGGACATTAACCTAGTATGCTAGGCTGTATCTCACACCCGCTTTATAGGCATATTGTCTAGCTTTTGTTTTAAAGAGAACCAGGGGCAGAAAACGGTTTACGCAATCGAAAGAACCAAATACAATCATTTTCATATCACAATTGTGTGAAATATTTTGGTTCGCTAAAATTTCCAACTGACTCAACCTCACTCTAGTAATTATATTCAATTGAATACATATTTAGATATTGGTGTCCTGGCTTTAGAAGTACTGGAGTGAAACTGTGCACAAAATGAGGACATTTTAACACATTTCCATACACAGATGTGAGCTGGATCAACTGTGTGATGACAGCGATCCTTGTGCCAATCATCTACACTCGAGCTCATCAGGTAACAAAGACAATCATCAGTACAGACTACGTACTTCTCCCTATCGTGGCTCAGTCCAGGAGGGCATTCAGTTCCATTATAGTCAGTCAATTATACATTTAAAGTTAAGCTTCCGTAGGACTATGGAATGATTATTCCCCAGAGGAACCCACAGAATTCTCTTTTACAAGTTACATACGACAACAGTTCAAGCAGGTGCTGCTCAGTAACACCAGCGGAGGGCGCCATAGATTGCTTTTGCTCGAACTTTAGCACCGTATGTTCTTATAGGGGCTTTGAGGAACAGCCTTCCTTCCATACTATGAAAAAAGCTTGAAACAATCGGTTAGTCCTGGACACAGGAAGACCGACATTCTGGATATGATTGTGGCATAAAGATTTCGACAAAAAGCCAACCCTTAAATAACCATAGCTTTATAACTGTTCACCCTTACAAGGTGCTCACAGCTTTCTGAGAAACTCTTTGTACTTTGGCTCCTTTATTCCACGTCCATCACAGATACGGTGGTCTAGATATAACACAATCTAACACCCAGTATATAAAGTTGCACTAAATAAGACCCTTAAAAAAAAGTCTCTTTGGAATATGACAAATCTATGTCTACATCCCTCTTGTAGCAGAATACTTACAAGTACTGAACATTTTATGACATTTTTATGAATTGTTAACAAGGGGAGTGCCAAGCCACAGACATATTTTTAACTTTCCTAAGAAATGATATATTGGTTGGACAAAAATGACTGAATTAAAAGAAGTGAAGCCCAGGTCTTTGTATCACAAGTAGCACTTATCTCTCTATTAACACACAAGAGCTAGACCCATCTCAAAGAAACCTTGTCAGTCATGTGAACACCGAAAGCAGAGCCATTCTGAGAGCAGTCACACTGTTGAGACAGGACCCCTTTCTAATGGCACCTCTGCCAGACTCCCTGCTGACAGCAGTCACGCTGTCGAGACAGGACCCCCTTCTAATGCCACCTCTGCCAGACTCCCTGCTGACAGCAGTCACACTGTCAAAACAGGCCCCCCTTCTAATGCCACCTCTGCCAGACTCTCTGCTGACAGCAGTCACACTGTCGAGACAGGACCCCCTTCTAATGCCACCTATGCCAAACTCCATGCTGACAGCAGTCACACTGTCGAGACAGGACCCCCTTCTAATGCCACCTATGCCAAACTCCATGCTGACAGCAGTCACACTGTCGAGACAGGGCCCCCTTCTAATGCCACCTGTGCCAGACTCCCTGCTGACAGCAGTCACACTGTCGAGACAGGGCCCCCTTCTAATGCCACCTGTGCCAGACTCTCTGCTGACAGCAGTCACACTGTCGAGACAGGACGCCCTTCTAATGCCACCTGTGCCAAACTCCATGCTGACAGCAGTCACACTGTCGAGACAGGGCCCCCTTCTAATGCCACCTGTGCCAGACTCCCTGCTGACAGCAGTCACACTGTCGAGACAGGACCCCCTTCTAATGCCACCTATGCCAAACTCCATGCTGACAGCAGTCACACTGTCGAGACAGGGCCCCCTTCTAATGCCACCTGTGCCAGACTCCCTGCTGACAGCAGTCACACTGTCGAGACAGGGCCCCCTTCTAATGCCACCTGTGCCAGACTCTCTGCTGACAGCAGTCACACTGTCGAGACAGGACCCCCTTCTAATGCCACCTGTGCCAGACTCTCTGCTGACAGCAGTCACACTGTCGAGACAGGACGCCCTTCTAATGCCACCTGTGCCAAACTCCATGCTGACAGCAGTCACACTGTCGAGACAGGGCCCCCTTCTAATGCCACCTGTGCCAGACTCCCTGCTGACAGCAGTCACACTGTCGAGACAGGACCCCCTTCTAATGCCACCTATGCCAAACTCCATGCTGACAGCAGTCACACTGTCGAGACAGGGCCCCCTTCTAATGCCACCTGTGCCAGACTCCTTGCTGAGGGCATTCACACTGTCGAGAGAGGACCCCCATTTGTTGCCACCTCTGCTAGACTCCATGCTGACAACACAAATTATCTTGAGTTTAGGGGCGCAATATCATTTCTTTACAATCAGCAGTAAAATGCCAAAATCCAAATCATTTTTTTATTCTATTACATATCTAAAAACATGCCTTTCTTTTTAATTTGTAAAACTTACTCATTATTGTGTACATTTTATAGCATCGTGATTGGTTCTACCTTTATATTATTTTTATACAATCAATCTTTTTTTTCATTTCTTTTGTGGAACAATCATGTCAAAATCGAGCTCCATTAGCCATCAAAAAATCGTCGTCCAAGAATGTAAAATGGTGATTTTGCTTAACTATCACACAGTCAGTGTCAACTATCAGTGACTTTTATAAATGATTCCTCACACTCCTGAAGAGAAGCCGCGTGCTCACCCTGTCTATCACACAGCATGCAGGTTGGAGACTTTCATTAATATTCTGTATCTGGTGAACAGACACCGTGTGCTCAGCCTGGCTATCTCACAGCTCTGAGACCTACATTATTGATCCTGCACTCTTCTGAAGTAAAGTACTCAGCCTGGCTATCTCACAGCTGCAGCTCTGTGACCTTCATTATTGATCTTGAACTCTTCTGAAGTGTGCTCGGCCTGGCTATCACACAGCTGCAGCTCTGTCACCATTATTAATGATCCTGCACTCTTCTGGGGTGAAGTACTAGGCCTGCCTATCAAACAGCGGCAGTTCTGGGACCTTCATTATTGATCCTGCACACTTCTGAAGTGTGCTCGGCCTGGCTATCACACAGCTGCAGCTCCGTGTCCTTCATAATTGATCCTGCACTCTTCTGAAGTGAAGTGCTCGGCCTGGCTGTCACACAGTTGTAGCTCTGCAACCGTAATTATTGATCATGCACTCTTCTGAAGAGAGGCTGACGTCTTTGTAGCTTTGAAAGTTGACAAAAGATCTTCACACATTTACTGCAATGACATGGCTTTTCACGTGTGTGTTTGCTGGTCAGTACTTATATATACATAACATCTACTTCTACATTCACTGCATTTGAATGATTCCTGTGTGTGTTTTCTGATGCCTTTTTTGACCTGAAATATTTATGAATAGTTTTTTAGAAACTTGGCTGTGAATGGAGCACAAATGTATATCACGGATAGAAGATATTGTTACGAGCACAACGCAATCCACAAAACTATATACACTAGAGATATGAGCACGGATCTATATCGAATCTTAATATAGATACCACATTTCAATATTGATTTCCCATTGGTAAAACGAGTAGAAGGGGTGATACTCTGTAGGTAAAGAGTACATTATTTTCGAAGGCCGTAGAGTTTAAAACCACTAGTCTCTTTAGTCTCTGCTTTCAAATGTGACACTCTCAGACTACTGACCGTAGAAAAGAATTAGGATATATAAGGATATGGGAGTAGTGGCTAGCTAAATAGCATGCAAGACGGGTTCGTCATGGGTACTATACCTGACCGGATTAGAGCTCTCTCTCCCTCCTTTCTTATCTCTTACTATTCTTTTTCACTTAATAATTCTTTTTGTTCTACTACTCAGCATCTACTGTCTGTCACTTATGAATCGTTTCCTTCACCAGTCGGACATTGTCTCCTCCATGTTCTTTAAGTTCCTTTGAACGCAGTATGGAATTGGGGTACTATACCCTTCATTGTCTTCAAATGTAAACATTAATGTAATTTGCTGCTTTATACCACACACCTTGGAAATGTGCCCTACACTGTTAAACACAATGTTCCTTTTACATTAATTTATTTTTGTAATGGCGCATTTGGGAACTCTGTGTGGCGTTAAACACAGAGTCTCTCTTCCCTTGTTATTATTTTGCTCACTATATTGCTTGCAAAATGTCCGTGGTGGTCATGTGACCAAAAGCACGTGTGCTCGAAACGCGTCTGTTTTTGTGCCCAATAAAGAAATTCTAAATCGTACCTGGCTGGTGTGGCTTGTCGTCCCTTCGTTCAGCGGGAGGATCGAGTGGATATATATATATATATATTCACTGAAAAAACCATAGGTTATAGACCATATATAGTTAGGAATTAGCATTTAAAAAACCTTATTTTACTCACACAAAACCATTGAAATTCCATATATAGTTAGTTGCACTAACTATATATCGCGCACCCGCAATCCACTGCTGATCATGTCACATATTACATCATTCATGACATGGTCAGTGACATCACTGATGACATCACTGATGACATCTCAAATGACATCACTGATGACATCACTGATGACATCTCATTTGACATCATTCTTGTGCTAATACGATAAACCTCTTCAGACTCTAATATAACCTTAGATACACTCAGTGTATACAGACACTCACACACTGTCACTCATCCATGGAGTTACTCACACACCTAGTCAGTCATGCAAAGAAACAATCTCACCTCCATTCCCTCAACTATACAGATATACACATTACTTATTCAAACATATACTAACACATATTTATTCTCTTATACAATCCCTGATACAAGTTCACAATGATCCATACAGCCACTCACACATTCAGTGGCTCTCATGCACAGTTATTTATATATGCCAACTCTCACATGTACTGTGTTTTACATATGTACTTACTATGACATGTAGCATTGAGATATCCATTCACTCATCAATACACCCATGCACACAGTCAACCACCCATACAGGTCTTTCCACATGCACTCTTGAACTCATACACCTAGTGAATCAACTGCTCACACATCTTTGCACAGAGTCACACACCTCCCAGCCACCCCCACACAAACTCAATCTCCCATACAAATACTTGGGCAACCAATCAATAACACATATAACCTCTCGTATAGCTAATGATCAACACATGCAGCAGTTTACATCACAACAGACATACTGATGCACATATTCAGACAGTTTAGTCACTAACCCATGCATTTAGTACGACACATTTATTCACTCACTCATACAGTCAGTCACGCACCTACTAAATCCTTCATCCAGACACTTATACATCCACTCATTCTTCAATAAATCAAACATATTTAAACTTTACAGAAACACACAGTCACTGGATGATGTCATCAGTGATGTCATTTGAGATGTCATCAGTGATGTCATCAGTGATGTCATTTGAGATGTTATCAGTGATGTCATTTGAGATGTCATCAGTGATGTCATTTGAGATGTCAGTGTGTGAGTGTCTGTATACACTGAGTGTATCTAAGGTTATATTAGAGTCTGAAGAGGTTTATCGTATTAGCACAAGAATGATGTCAAATGAGATGTCATCAGTGATGTCATCAGTGATGTCATTTGAGATGTCATCAGTGATGTCATCAGTGATGTCACTGACCATGTCATGAATGATGTAATATGTGACATGATCAGCAGTGGATTGCGGGTGCGCGATATATAGTTAGTGCAACTAACTATATATGGAATTTCAATGGTTTTGTGTGAGTAAAATAAGGTTTTTTAAATGCTAATTCCTAACTATATATGGTCTATAACCTATGGTTTTTTCAGTGAATTTTCAAGGTTTTGTAAATGCTAATTCCTAACTATATATGGTCTATAACCTATGGTTTTTTCAGTGAATTTCAATGGTTTTTTAATAGCAAATATCATAAGCTGTCGAATGTCAAGTACGTGGTAAGTAAAAACATTTTCGTGTTTATGCACACTGATCTGCTTTGAATGCTGCCCCCCACCCCTCATTTCTATTAGGAGTACTCTCTCTTTGCAGATAGTGAAGGGTAGTTAACGCAGGCCTTTGCCCCCGTTGTAATCCGTCGTGCCTGCTTCTCTCTCCATTTGATTGATTGTTCTCTTTGGTTCATTCTCTATTTACAAACAAGCACAGAGTCGCAATACTCTGTTTAGTCTTTGCAGATAGCGAAAAATCGTGTAAAAAAACAAAAGGAATCGAGCAAAATCAGTAGGCCACTAATGGGATCTCTTTTTGACCTCCCTAAAATAGAAACATTAGGAACAACCTGTTGATAATACCAATGTGTATGTACATAAGCGGCATTCATTTGTGTTCACAGTACCCCTTGTTGATTGTTTGAATCGAGCATTGAATTGTTCGAAGTTGGTTCTCTTAAGAATCTTCTCTGCCTGCAAACGAGGAAGAATAGGAATATTCTCTCTCCCTTTGCAGATAGTGAAGGGTAGGTAACGCAAACCTTTAACACGTCATGCCTATTTCGTTCCTCATTGATTGATTGTTTCCCCAAACATTGACTGTTTGGGAATTGGTTCTTTTTGGAGGTATTCCCTGTTTGCAAATATACGTAGGAAAATCTTTGCAAATAGTGAAAGGGTACGTAATGCGGACCTTTCTCCCCCGTTGTAATCTGTCATGCCTATCTACTCCCCACTGATTGATGCACCTGTTTCACCCGGACCATTTACTAGAGATACGTCATCTGGCCCGACCAGAGAGCACCCCTAGTGAAAAGGACATATGCAATAATAACGAAGTGATCACTGTATCCTGTTAACAGAAACTTTAGCATGAAACAACCTGGAAAGAAAAGAATAGGAAAACGAAAATCAGTAGGCCACTGATGAACATGAACTTTTATTAAACAACGAACAAAGAAACGATAACATAACGTAATGATAAAACCTATTAATGTCCTAGAAACAAGAAAACGTTAGAAATATGCCAGTGGTGAGAGACCAGAAAAACAGTAAGAGAAACCAAATCACCCCTCGCTGTCCCACCGCCTGCCACGCCAAAAAAATCGATAGACTAGGGAAAATGCAAGTCAGTAGAACATCCGCCCCCACTCTGGAAACTTCCAAGGTGGGGCAGGGTTGCGGCTACGCCCAGCCGAGAGCAGCCCATATAAGGCGGGTCCTGCTGCCACGCCTCGGCCAGGAGATCCTAACGTAGGGTGTAGCCGGAGGAGAGGCCGAGGCCAGCGGGACCCGGCCAGGGGATTGCCTTTACAACGCTGAAGAGTTGCAGGGGGAGGAATGTCTCCTCGACCCTCCCCTCTCTCTCCCAGTCCGGCCGCAGTGGCCCTTGAGAGTTTCAGGTAGTCCCGCCACATGCTCTTCCGGTCCGGCCACCAACGGTCGGGGGGCCGAGGCCGACGGGATCCGGCTGCAGCCGATAAACCAAGGAACCCGTTCATGGGGCCAGAGCCAGGGGCGTCCGGCCGACATCCACCGGAAGCCCGGCCCAAAGACAGACGGGACATTTTTTCTTTTCTCCTTCGTAATAGCAGCGGCAACACGCCAGGCACCACTTCTTTCTTCAAAAATGGCTTTGACAACACTGGGGGGGATGTCTTGCACATGCCACCGACCCCCCCCCCCCGTCCTCATCGCCACCGGCCATAACAAATGTCAAGCGGGGCGCCGCGGGGTGCACTGGGAGGGAGAGACGGTGCGAACAGGCCTCTCCCGCCTCCTCAGGTGAAGGCTTCCCAGCTGCACCCTCAGCGCTCAAGGCGCCCCGAAAAGGGTCCGTCCACTGTGGCGATGCTGCAACGTCTCGCCCGGCAGGGTGGAGCCCGTCCGCTCATGTGACCCCGCGATCGCCGGTAGCTGCCGAACTCTCAAAATGGCGGTCGACCTGGCAAGAGCGGGCCCAGCATGAAGAAATGGCCCGGTCACTGGTTGACTCCACCACCGTAGTCCTCCACGACCTTGAAGATTCTAGAGGAGCCGCGGGAGTCTCCGACCCCCGATGGGGAATGACTGCCATGATCGCCCGTGGAGTGACGAAACTGTATCCGCTGGACGTCGGCGCTCCCATGCTGGCGCCAGCCTCACTTTGAATTACTAGAATCCTGCAGACCTCAGTTCCGGTGAAAGCACAGTGTGTCCCGGTAGGAAAAATTGTTGCACCCCCTCCCCTTTTTGAGTGATAGTTCAAACCACCGATCCTTTCCTTTCCCCTTTTAACGGAACTTTGGACTGCCTCCCCCTCTTTTACATTTTCTAGAGAAAACAAAACATTAACCACTACATTACCATAGCAGTTGACACCAGAACTGTTTTCAAATTGAAAACCAACAACATCTTCAACAGAATCCTTTTTGTTTCTGCTGTGACCCTGCTACAGCACAGGCATTGTCCCCAGCAGTAATTCTGCAATGCCGGTAAGAATAGCTGTGGTGCCTACTGGACTCACTCACCCCCGCGGCGCCCCACGCCGTTATTTGCTGGGCGGCAACTTACTAGACATCACTTTCGTGCCATCTAGATTTCAGCGCGTTCTGCTGCCTTGGGACTATTCGCACAACAGACTGCTACTGACGACCCACCCCCAGGCAACATCTTCTGAATTTTCATAATTTGAAAGAACTAGTAACATGTCCTCATCAGGAATTCAAAAGAAATTGCCACGGTCTCTTCGTTGTTTAAATGTTTTTACTGTTTTTGTTTTGTTGTATATATTTATATGTTATTAAAGTTTTATATTCCTACTACTTTGTTGGAGTGCTATATATTTTTAATGTGACACATAATTGTAAAAACTTTGATGTACAAAGAGTCATTCCTGGAATCTTACGCTTCAGGCTCGGTCCCCTCCCCAATCACAATACAGGATGGTTTTCAGATAGTAGGAACACGTGTGGTGTGACGGATCTCATCGGGTGTGGGCCTTGATCTACTATAACTCCTTTGAAGAGGGGTGATTCTTTACAGCTGGAGCCATAAACTACATCTGCAGGGCTAGCTGATAGCCTGGACAATCGGACACAGAGGAAGAGGAGTGTCAGAGGGTGCGGTAGTGAATAGGGCGAAAGGGAGGTGTCGGGCGGGCACAGAGTGTGATTCTCAGGGAAGAGCAGCGCAGATGGGGGGAGGTTTATTGCCCATGCATAAGACAGAGAGCGGGGGTGACCAGTGCCTGGGGAAGATGCTTGCGAGGGTGGGGAGCCATGCTACGAATCGACAGCGTGCAGAGAGTGGGTCTGGTCAAGGCATCTAAAATGGCTGCCGTGCACGACAAAAGTGTGGCATTTCAAAAAAGGCAAGATGGCGCAAACAATGTTTTTCAACACTTCCTCATTTCCTTCGAATCGAACGTTAACAGACGTTGGTGCATATTACCAAAGTTAAGCGATATTTATCGCTAACGATGCTTACCAACGAATTTTTTACCGCTAAGCATCGTCAGAAATTATCGAAGATAAACCTTGCTATTATCAAGGTTTATCGCAAATGCGATAAAAAACGGCCGCAATGCATGAATGTCGCTAAAAAGTCAGCGATATTCATGCATTACCGAGCTAATGCTCTTAGCCATGTTATCCACCTCCCATTGGATAACATGGCTAAGAACTGCTCAGGGCAGGTGTTAGTTTTTGGAGATATTCGCGCTTAGCGCGAGTATCTCCAAAAGTTGGTAATAGGAGATATATATCTTGCATGTTGTAATGCAAATTATTGTGGTATATGGAACTCATACCATAATCTCTCAGGAAAGCAGAAACTGATCCTTTTGGGACCGCCTGAGAAGGCCTAGGGGGTGAGGGGTACTCTACTTTGCACCCTTTTCACGTTCTGAACTATTTTATTTTACTCTCTTCTGTAATTACACAAAATAGCAGCGATAAGATGCATCAGAGACACACAGTGAGAGAAAGGAGGCCGGAGATGAAGAAGAGATGTCAAATACACATTGGAGATAATATAGTGGGAGAAGGGAAGTAAATATGAGTAAACTTACCATGTAACATAAAAATGTTGCACTCTATACTATAAGTCTCATTTTATACTACAATCACTTCGCTACAACCTCATAAATTAAAAATAAAAATGAATAATGTCTCAAACAATTTTTGATTTCTAAATATAAATTTATTCTTCAGAATTTTCTAAATTTGAAAGAACTAGTAACATGTCCTCATCAGCAATTTCCTCTTCAATCATCTCATCTGGAATCTCCTCATTAAAAGTCTGCAATGATGATTCTTGTAACTCTATGGTCTCCAAACATTCGATAAATTCGCCATCAACAGATTGATCAAAAAAATCATTCAAGTCATCTCCTCCTTGTGACAATATTTCATTATTGGTGCTGTCAATTTCAATCAATGTAGTGGAATCATTCAAGTCATCTCCTCCTTGTGACAATATTTCATTATTGGTGCTGTCAATTTCAATCAATGTAGTGGAATCATTCAAGTCATCTCCTCGTGACAATATTTCATTATTGGTGCTCTCAATTTCAATCAATGTAGTGGACAATTCAAAAGAAATTGCCACGGTCTCTTCATTGTGAGCCATTTTATTTTGAAATTGCTTGCTGTAAATTGCAGAAAAAAATAATCACTTTCATTTATCGTTTTTAGTAATACATAATATAAAACTAACTTTATCAAGTATTTAGTATAACAGAAGGACTGCAAATAAATAACAGAAAACATTTTTCAAATTATCTTCAAGTGTACAACATAGTTCCCCTTACAAATTAACAACTCACCTTTTTAAAAGTAGGAGAAGTGTTAGTACTGTGTAAATCAAACACCAGAAATTCACCACCAAAAATTCCTCACAAATGTACCTCAGACAGTAGTATCACAAAATGGCTGTGGTTTCCTCTCATTTGAGATATATACATAACCAATTAACTTTCATCACACACAAATACAAAACCAAAGTAACATTTTAATTGGTTCTAAATTTCAACACTTTCAAATGTGTTTTCCCCATGCAATTTTCCATAGGACATTTACATACGTCTACAGCCTGAATGGCTGAACGGAATTACACCAAACTTGGCAAAATGGTACATCAAACCTAAGAGGTCAGGAAGGATCTACTACGCCCCCTTATGGTCATTTGCCCCTTCGCTTTGGCCTTCTCTTGTCTCTCGATCCTACCGAGAGACAAGATGGCGGCCGCTACGGACTGTTTGGAATGTTGACAGACGCCGGAGAACCAATCAGCTTCGCAAAGCTCCGTAACGCGAAAAGTACGCGAAGCGGAGCGCTGTTACAGATATATATCTTTTTTTGAACGTTAATTTCTCAAAATCCACTGGAGCACATATATTGAGACCTAGCAAAGGCACAACGGGCTACCAGTCCCTAATATTTTGGCAAGTTTCGTGCAAATCCATTCAGCCGTTCGATTATTGACATTTAGATACGTCTACAGCCTGAATGGCTGAACGGAATTACACCAAACTTGGCAAAATGGTACATCAAACCTAACAGGTCAGGGAGGATCTACTATGCCCCCTTATAGTCATTTGCCCCTTCGTTTGGCCTCCGCTTGTCTCTCGATCCTACCGAGAGACAAGATGGCTGCCGCTACGGACTGTTTGGAATGTTTACAGACGCCGGAGAACCAATCAGCTTCGCTTCACAAAGCTCCGTTGCGCGAAAAGTACGCGAACTGGAGCGCTGCGCGGTCCGCTGTTACAGATATATATCTTTTTTTAAACGTTAATTTCTCAAAATCCACTGGAGCACATATATTGAGACCTACAAAAGGCACATCGGGCTACCAGTCCCTACAATTTTGCCAAGTTTCGTGCAAATCCATTCAGCCGTTCGGGCTAAAAGTGAGGCCAACCGCCCTATGGAAAACTCAATGTTAAAAACACGTTTTGGGACCCCCCTTTTTTCTCGACCCCCCCTGGACGAACCCCCCCCCCCCCAATTTTCAGGGGCTGCTCAGAAACAAAATGTGCCATTTTCCTGAAAATTTCAGCCAATTCCGTCCACAAACGCCAAAGTTATTAGACATAGAATTTTCAAAAATCCCATAGAGAAAAAATCCTAACTATATATACCTACTGGCGACCGCCAGTAGGTAATATATATATATATATATATATATATATATATATATATATATATATATATATATATACACACACACAAAAACTCCTCCACGCCACTTCCAATCCACACGGACCAGCGAGGCGTTCACACAGGAGACGGACCACAGGATCAGTTACAGGTTTTCTTTATTTTGGCAGATACAGCTGGAAAAAGTGCATTACGCGTTTCGGGCTACGCAAGCCCTTGCTCACATGTGTATATATCCATTGTCACATTCCTTGCACTCGAATGGTTTTTACAGTGTGTATTCGTTGATATTTTCTTAATGTTAATGATTCACTTGTGGTAAATAAATAAATAAATACCGGTACTATTTTTCTATGCATTAAATAAAACAGATAGCTCAATAAATAAGAGGCAGGATCCGAGGTGTCTGAGTCAAACGGGCTTTAATCAGATGGCTCGAGCCAATGGACCATCGGGTTCCATCACCTGCAAAGGTTCAGGAAGGGACAGACACAGGACAAAGAGGGACAGCCAGCGTCACATTAACATTATACAGTATATATAGTAAAATAGTACAATTGCATTGAATACAGTAGGCGTAACAAATGACAAACGAAAGATAAGAACATATGGGCGTGAAAAGAAGGCGTGCACAGGGCGTGCACGGAAACATGTGATGTTAGACGTCACAGAAGTGTCATAAGTGGGTGGATACATGGAGGGGGCTACCTGGGCAGCTGGAACCTTTAATCTAGTGGTGCGCGCAAACGGGTCATGACGTGTAACTGGGGAGAGCTGGGGGCTCTGACTTCTAGCACTAGAAGAGGAGACTAAAGTCTGGGATGTCAGGACGACCTGTACCTATAGCATATCTGATATCTCATGTTTGGAGAACATGTTGATAGAATCTAAAAGTCATCAGGGCAAAGGCTACTTGTCACTAAGGCTAATGCATGCATATATTTCGTTATGTATTGCGTGTGCTATGAATCTTCTATGGACATTAATTCAGTAATTCTCTTGCATGGAGACAGGAAGGCTAGACTATAGATGAAGATGTTTATGCAGTTCGTTAGCTAGGAATGTGAAGCCGGGGAGCTGAACTGATAACTAGAGGCATAACATATTCTTGGCAGACAGGCAGGCAGGCCAGGCCGGGCACCGCGCTGCTTGGCAGAAAGTAAGTGATGGGTCAGGGATGCGGGAGGGGCTGCATCGCTCCTAGGAGTGGTTTCAGGAGACTTGAGGCTTGAATCTGGTGTCCGGGCCCCGTGAGGCCTAGAAACGGGTGCATCTCGATGAATTAACGTGCACAATGTAAAGACGTTGGCAACATAGGCCTAATACTTGTCGCTTTCAGGGAGGACTGGATAACTAACATATTAACGTTGGACACAACTTTATTCGGTCAAGGGAATAAATATGCATATCGATCATGCACATATAACATATAATGGGGAACACGTAGGGACACATGACAGGGCAAAATTCACTTTTCCACATTCCCTCCTTGTCCCCTACGTTTCACTCAGGAAACATCAATATTCATGAGACCATCTATCTGTTCATACAGCATCATTTGCTCGTCTCTTATCTTCTGGGAATGGGACTTTGGACTTGGAATACAAGAGGTAACGCACAAGCCGCAAATCGCAGGGCCACATTGTAAACAGAGACAACAACTGAATATGATCATTACTACTATTCCTAGGAATGACAATACTTTCCATCCCCAGGCAGATATTATACTCCAGAGCCAGCCGGACCATGTCCAGGTGCCTGGATTCTGGTGTAGCTGATGAGCTATTTCATGAAGTCTTGTTATTGCTGAATATACAGACGGTGCGTTATTAGGAATGAAAATGCAACAACTAGATCCGATGACTCTACTCCGCCCCTATCGGCCAGTATGACGTCAAGAACAAGGCGGTTCTGAAGCACGACAAATCTCATAGCAGATTGCTCTTCAGTTAAGTTACCTAGGGCAGAAGTAGTCTCATTCACTACTGCTTCAAGGGTTCTGGTTAACCTACGTATTAACTTACTATTCTGGACAGGACCTATGAAGAAAAAGAAACCTTTATTGAAATCTGTATACTGTTCTAGGGTAGTTTCAGTCTGATCGACAATTGGGGACTCGATCTCCCTTCTATGTCTGACGTGTACTAGATGTGAATTCCTGTGATAATCGGATTGGGCTAGAAAAACTGGTGGCAGTAGGAATGCAATATAACATGTTCCATCCCAATCTAGGGGCAGACGTACATATGCGGTCTGACCACACACAAAATATGAATGACGTGAAGCTTTGAAAGTAGATTTCCCACTGTCACTATACTCGACCACAGTAGTACAATCACTGTGTCCTAGGTGTACTGAACCATTCTTTCTAACACATAACTCGCCTTTCACTGGTAGAACTGTTATGGAAGGCAAGTCTGGAGTAGTCTCGGACTGAACATTCAAAACCATGAGGTTGGAGGAAACATTACCTAGATCATATACTTCATTTTCTAGATCTAACCCTGTCCTGTGGGATAAACCTTCCTTGTCTGGGAAACATGTTCTATTCAAAAGGGACTTATCGTCTGAGGATGATGTTATCGTAAACCATGCTCCACACGAACCATTGTGTGAAAACGGATAGGGAAAGAGTGGCAGAACTCCCTTCGGTGTCTGGTAAGGGGGGAGTCGACCACACACCCAACAATTAGTGGCATTGCTGGTCTGGTGTGAGTAATGTAACATACGGATGAAAGAATTGTTGCGCATTGCAAGTCGGTAGGATAACTCGTGAGGGGGGTAGATCACTAAATGTGTGCTCTACTGTATCATTAGAGGAAAGATGTACATGTGTACCAAGAGGAGGAAAAAATACATGTAAAACATAACTTATGCATGTGATCGTAAGACTCAGAAATAACATAAATAATAAAGTAATCACACATCTGCTGTGCAGATTTTTACAGTAACGTATTCTCTTGGAGATTCTATCTCTCTCACTATGTGGGTCTATCTTATACATGTCAGGAACCTGTCTAACCGCTTCACCCGAGAGGGACTTAAACAATTAAACTGTCTGACTTGCTAGACCTTAACTTTAATTTATACTCCTGCTGCAGAGTTTTCTCTAACAGGGGGAGTTTAGAGTCAGTATCGGGGCAGTCCTTGAAAAAAGTCTTTGGACGGAGTCCATGAAAACGTTTTACGTGGCTGGAGTGAAGCCACCCTTTTCTTCCTTCAATCTTGACGGCGGTCTTTGTGGTCATCAGGACAAGTTTTGGCTCCTTCCAGCGGGGCTCCAGAGGGCTTGAACGATCGAAATTCCTAACGAGGACGAAATCACCTGGAACGACCTCGTGCGGTTTCACCTGAGTGTTGTCTGGAAAGGCAGCCGCGACCTGTGAACGACAAGAGAGTAGTGCAGACATCAAGGAAGCTAGGTAATCTGTCAGCATATTACTGTCAACATCTGTTATTTTACGAGGCATAGGTGTACCCCACATGTTTGGGGGACGATCGAAAACAACTTCGAAGGGTGACAGACCTGAACGGGAATGAGCGACCATTCTCATATAAAAAAGGGCGACTGGCAGGGCTACCAACCAATCTACGCCTTTCTCGGCACAGACTTTTGCAATTCGGATTTTCAATGTTTGGTTGTGTCTCTCGACGAGGCCAGCTGCCTCGGGGTGTCGTACACAGTGGAACTTCCACTGGTACCCTAACAGAAGAGATACTTGTTTCATGAGTTCGGATGAGAATAGCTGGCCGTTATCTGAATACACGACCCTGGGCAAACCATAGCGGGGGAAATACTCACGAACCAACTGCCTGGCAGTGGTCGCGGCAGTGTAATCTGGGACTGGATATGCTTCTGTCCATCTGGACAAAGCGCATACAACTACGAGGACATACTTGAAACCTCGACATCGCTCCATCTGGATATAATCCATCTGGAGGACTTCAAAAGGGTGGTCAGGAGGATGGAATCCACCTTGTTCCACCGGAACACCTTTACCTGGATTAAACTGACAACAGATCATGCAGGTACGCACTTTCTGCTTTGCTGCTGCTCGTAAATGCTTGTTAAACCAAAGGTTCTGGATGCTGTCTAACATGGCTTTTTCTCCTAAATGTGCTGGGCTATGTGCTGTATTAATAATAACTTGAACCATAGAGTCGGGGAGAAACAATGTGGCTTTTCCCTTCGTCAACCATCCTTGATCTGTCTGGACCCCTCCTTGTTCAGACCATTTCTTGATTTCATCTGGAGTAGCATGTGTCTGGATGTCTAGTACATCCTGTGTGGGGTCCTTAACTGTCATACAAGTTGTCGGGACTGGAACGTCTGTCTTTGTCATGTTAACTGGAGTGTCTGGAGTCTGAGCTGTAAGCTTGGCTGTTCGATTTGCTAGATCGTTACCCTGGGAAATGGTGTCAGTGGCTTTCGTATGTGCTTTGCACTTCATAATGGCAATGGCTGTCGGTAAATGTATTGCATCTAACAGAGCTTGAATGAGGGGGCCATGCTGAATCTTGGCTCCATGAGAGGTCATGAAACCTCTTTCTTGCCAGAGAACTCCAAAGTCGTGTACGACTCCGAATGCATAACGTGAATCTGTATATATGTTTACTTTCAGGTTCTTGGCTAATATACAGGCTTGGGTCAGAGCGATGAGCTCTGCTGCTTGAGCAGACAGGGTGTCACTGCGGTGTGTTTCTATAACTTCAGTTTCAGTAGTCACTGCATATGCGGCTACTAACTCTCCTGTACTTGTTCTCATGCATGAACCATCCACGTAGAGTGTCAGGTCTGGATCAGGTAATGCAATGTCCGTCAAGTCTTGTCTTGGCCTCGTCATGGTGTTAATAACTTCCACACAATCATGTGCTGCAGGATTTGGAACAGTCGAGGGTAACAGTGTAGCAGGATTTAAAATGTTGCAGCGTTTAATTTCTATGTGTGGCTGAAACAGTGTCAGTTCATATCCTGTTAAACGTGCAATTGTCAAGTGCTGAGTCTGTGTTCGGTTTAAAAGAACTTCCACGGAGTGTGGAACTTGTACTGTCAGGGAATGTCCTAACACTATGGAATCACTTTGTCTGATAGCTAGAGCTGTGGCTGCAACTGACTTGACAACAACGATAGGGAGCGCGAACGTCACGCTCCACTCCAAAATGCACTGCAGTTATAGGATACTCGATCCAAACTCATATTACTCCATTTGTCCATCTTAAATATTAATCCGTGCTTTAATCAAAAAATGTTTTATCTTGTTTTTAACTTTTTCTTGCGCTCATTATCCACATATGCAACCAATTGCGTTTTTTGGAAACTTTACGTATCAACATGCGCCAATCCAGGCTTCTTTGTAAATACGAATCCGACACAACAAGTAGTTCCAAGCAGCTTCTTTATTCATAACCCAATGCATTTCGGGCAATTTTTTGCCCTTCATCTGGGGTAGCTGAAAATTACAAAGAAGTCCATTAATATTAATAACCTCCCCTCAATTTGAATTAATACATGTAGCATAGCTCAACAACAACAACTTGTTTACAAATGCATTGTATTATTTAAGTTATCAAGTTCACAATCTTCGCTGACTGAGGTTACTTTTTTTGCGTCAAGAAACACAATTAAAACCAGGGTGAATTTAAATGCCAATGTAACATACTAAGCTCTGTTATTCGGTTGTATATTCATGCTTGAACAAAATATAATAAAGGTATTTCACGAAGAGTATTAAACTCTCTCTACTTTTTGCTGTTAACATATTCATATGCTCAATAAAAGCCAAATTCTTTCTTCATCATAACGCGCTTAATATTTATCTACCCCATTATTATCATTGCGCCGAGCGTACCTGCTCTCGTGTTCTTATCCTCCCAAGGCAGGAATGAGTCCAAGCTTCAAAAACGAGCTCTCACACTAGCAACTTAGCCGTTAGCCTAATGAATGCTCCACCCCACACGTGCTACCAATAAAAAGTGTGTTTGACACACCCTATGCTTCTTATGAACTACTAATCCCAACCTGCATTTCTTCCTCTCAGTTACAATATATGTATTCAAGTCATAAGTCCATCTTCTGAACTCCATGTGTTTGTCCTTTCAAGCGACCTCTTTATTCCACACTGCCAGGAACTTGCTGTTAATTTGTATGTGGCTTTTACTCACGGTCAGTTCTTTAGAAATTTCAACATTTTAGTCCTCGGGTGCAAAACCAACATATGGCGATATATTTATAAACAATGAATGAAGTGGTATGCACACCATGTTTTTTTCTTTCTATTCAATTGAAACCGAATTTATATCATTTACTTTTGCCTTTGCGTGCAAACTGGATTGTGCCTCACCATCATGCACTTTGCATAAACAACAACGATAGGGAGCGCGAACGTCACGCTCCACTCCAAAATGCACTGCAGTTATAGGATACTCGATCCAAACTCATATTACTCCATTTGTCCATCTTAAATATTAATCCGTGCTTTAATCAAAAAATGTTTTATCTTGTTTTTAACTTTTTCTTGCGCTCATTATCCACATATGCAACCAATTGCGTTTTTTGGAAACTTTACGTATCAACATGCGCCAATCCAGGCTTCTTTGTAAATACGAATCCGACACAACAAGTAGTTCCAAGCAGCTTCTTTATTCATAACCCAATGCATTTCGGGCAATTTTTTGCCCTTCATCTGGGGTAGCTGAAAATTACAAAGAAGTCCATTAATATTAATAACCTCCCCTCAATTTGAATTAATACATGTAGCATAGCTCAACAACAACAACTTGTTTACAAATGCATTGTATTATTTAAGTTATCAAGTTCACAACCTTCGCTGACTGAGGTTACTTTTTTTGCGTCAAGAAACACAATTAAAACCAGGGTGAATTTAAATGCCAATGTAACATACTAAGCTCTGTTATTCGGTTGTATATTCATGCTTGAACAAAATATAATAAAGGTATTTCACGAAGAGTATTAAACTCTCTCTACTTTTTGCTGTTAACATATTCATATGCTCAATAAAAGCCAAATGCTTTCTTCATCATAACGCGCTTAATATTTATCTACCCCATTATTATCATTGCGCCGAGCGTACCTGCTCTCGTGTTCTTATCCTCCCAAGGCAGGAATGAGTCCAAGCTTCAAAAACGAGCTCTCACACTAGCAACTTAGCCGTTAGCCTAATGAATGCTCCACCCCACACGTGCTACCAATAAAAAGTGTGTTTGACACACCCTATGCTTCCTATGAACTACTAATCCCAACCTGCATTTCTTCCTCTCAGTTACAATATATGTATTCAAGTCAAAAGTCCATCTTCTGAACTCCATGTGTTTGTCCTTTCAAGCGACCTCTTTATTCCACACTGCCAGGAACTTGCTGTTAATTTGTATGTGGCTTTTACTCACGGTCAGTTCTTTAGAAATTTCAACATTTTAGTCCTCGGGTGCAAAACCAACATATGGCGATATATTTATAAACAATGAATGAAGTGGTATGCACACCATGTTTTTTTCTTTCTATTCAATTGAAACCGAATTTATATCATTTACTTTTGCCTTTGCGTGCAAACTGGATTGTGCCTCACCATCATGCACTTTGCATAAACAACAACGATAGGGAGCGCGAACGTCACGCTCCACTCCAAAATGCACTGCAGTTATAGGATACTCGATCCAAACTCATATTACTCCATTTGTCCATCTTAAATATTAATCCGTGCTTTAATCAAAAAATGTTTTATCTTGTTTTTAACTTTTTCTTGCGCTCATTATCCACATATGCAACCAATTGCGTTTTTTGGAAACTTTACGTATCAACATGCGCCAATCCAGGCTTCTTTGTAAAGACGAATCCGACACAACAAGTAGTTCCAAGCAGCTTCTTTATTCATAACCCAATGCATTTCGGGCAATGTTTTGCCCTTCATCTGGGGTAGCTGAAAATTACAAAGAAGTCCATTAATATTAATAACCTCCCCTCAATTTGAATTAATACATGTAGCATAGCTCAACAACAACAACTTGTTTACAAATGCATTGTATTATTTAAGTTATCAAGTTCACAACCTGCGCTGACTGAGGTTACTTTTTTTGCGTCAAGAAACACAATTAAAACCAGGGTGAATTTAAATGCCAATGTAACATACTAAGCTCTGTTATTCGGTTGTATATTCATGCTTGAACAAAATATAATAAAGGTATTTCACGAAGAGTATTAAACTCTCTCTACTTTTTGCTGTTATTATTATTATTATTATTATTATTATTAAAAAATCTTATAAAGCGCGTAGTCACCCTGAGGTATCCCAGCGCTGAAGATCCTTACTTCTGTGGGTTCGACGTCGGAGGGGGGGGGGAGGAAAGAATTCCGCAGGGAGGGGTTAAGAATTACGGAAACAGATGGGTTTTGAGCCGTTTCCTAAATCGTAGGTAGTTGGGTTCTTTTCTCAGGTCTCGGGGAAGAGCATTCCAGAGGCGTGCGGTATGGACCGAGAAGCGCCTTCCACCCGAGCGGGCTTTCTTGAATCTGGGCAGAGTGATAAGGGATTCCATGTCTGATCGCAGAGTTCTGAGGGCTTTGTAGGGTTTTATGAATTTCCTCAGAATAGGAGGGCCTTGATTTTGCAGTAGTTTATGCGCTAGGCAGAGGGCTTTGAAAGTCACGCGTTCCCTCACTGGAAGCCAGTGAAGGCGCTTCAGAGCAGGTTTGGCTGAAGCTCTGGCGGGGGTGTTGGTGAGGATCCGGGCTGCCGCATTCTGGATTTTCTGAAGTTTACTTAAGGTTGCCTCAGGTGCACCCAGGTAGACTGCATTACTGTAGTCAAGCCTGGAGAGTATGAGGCCTTGAACAAGAAGTCTCTGGGATGTGGGTGGAAGTAGGGGCAAGATCTTTCTCATAGATTTCAGTAGTCCGAAGCAGGTACCGGCTACTTTTTTTGCCTGCGTGGTAAATGAAAGATCAGTTTCGATCCATACTCCCAGGCTTTTTACTTCCTGTTTAGAGTCAGGCGGGGGACCTAGACAGGGTGGCCAGGCTACCATGGGGAAGATGAGTCCTTTCTGACCCAGAAGGAGGATTTCCGTCTTGGAACCATTCAGTTTTAGATCTGAATTGTTCATCCACCCTTGTACATGCGTTAAGCAGTTGAATAGATCCGCCGGTTGTTTACTAGGGTGGGAGAGGGAGACGACAAGTTGTGTGTCGTCCGCATAACTGATGATGCTCACTCCGAACGGGGTGACGACCTCCTCCAGTGGAGCCATGTAGATATTAAACAGTGTGGGGCTCAGGGAGGAGCCCTGGGGAACCCCACACTGGAGGAGTGTTTCGGAGGAGCAAGAGTTATTTTCCCATATCTGAAAGGATCGTTGGGCCAGAAAGGAAGAAAGCCAGGAAAGAGCAGTACCTTCTACTCCTACCTTTTTAAGCCGTTTGATCAGGAGCTGGTGGTTGACGGTGTCGAAGGCGGCACT
The DNA here is from genome assembly GCF_964261635.1 of Lissotriton helveticus. NCBI lineage: Eukaryota > Metazoa > Chordata > Amphibia > Caudata > Salamandridae > Lissotriton > Lissotriton helveticus. The sequence goes on from NW_027611653.1 coordinate 3,671,349, forward strand.
TAGGTCAAGGAGGATCACTGCCACTGATCCCCCTTCGTCCAATAGTGCCCTAGCCTCCTCCACCGCCGCCAGGAGGGCGATGTCGGTGCCCTGTCCAGGACGAAAACCAGTCTGCGAATTTTTTAGCAGGTTATTTAATTCCAGGAACTGGGAAAGTTTCTTGTTCACCAGTTTCTCGGCGATCTTGCTGGTTCCTGGGAGGAGGGATATTGGTCTGTAATTGGCCAAATCCACTGGGTCCAGGGAGGGCTTTTTTAGGAGCGCTTTTACAGTTGCTGCTTTCCAGCTTGGGGGGACGGATCCCTGTCGGAACGACGCATTAATCAGATGAGTGAGTGGGGGAATGATAGTGGTAGCTACTTCCTTGAGGAACCGCAATGGAGCGGGGTCCCTGGGGGATCCACTTTTAATAGTTTTTAGAGTATTCTCGACTTCTTCAATAGATGTTTGCCCCCAAGAAGTAAGTGTAGGGGAAGTCAGAGTGTCGAGGGGATCATCCATATCGCTCAGGTTAGAAGGGGGGATAGAGCTCAGGATGTTTTGAATTTTTTCTTGGAAAAAATTGGCTAGCTGCTGGCATTTTTCCTGATCCGCTTTGGGGTCTGGGGGATTTCTGGGGGTAGAAACGGGGACAGTAAGAAGGTCCTTCAGGATGGTATAAGTTTCTTGGCTAGAGCAGGCGGCTTTTTTAATTCTTTCCTGAAAGAATAAGCTTTTTGTTGTATTGATGGAGGATTTGTATACTGCTAAGGAGGTAAGGTAGACATCCTTATTGGTCTTAGATTTCTCCATTCGCCAAGAGCGTTCAGCTCTTTTACAATTCTGCCGAAGCGACTTGAGCTCTGGGGTATACCACGGGGCCGGTGGTATACGTTTGGAATGTTTGAGGGTGGTGATTTTGGGGAGGAGTGTATCCAGAGAGGATGTGATCCATGATCTGAACTGTTTATCGGCAGTGGTGACATCAGAAGAGAATGATGGGATAGAGTTGGCAAGAATGGCAGACCATTCTGATGGTATGAGTTTATGCCAGCGTCTGTCAGTGACTTTGATTTTCGCGGACTGGGTGATACAAGTGGGGGTATTCCATGAAATGGGGACTAAAAGATGATCGGTCCATGGCAATGATAGAGGGGGACTGGTGGTGATGTTGGTGTCGTTCGTGACAACGGGGTCTAGGAGATGTCCCTTGTCGTGTGTGGGCTCCTTATTCACCAGTCGAATGTTAAGTGACAGAAGATCCGCTAGAAGGTCAGAAGCGGCCCGGTCAGAGGGATCTGTAAAATGAAGGTTAAGGTCACCCACGACAAGAAAGTTGGAGACGGAGGCGGCCAGTTGGGCGGTCGTTTCAGTCATTGAATTAAAGAATGTCCCCGGGGTGCCAGGGGGACGATAGATGAGCAGGCCCGAGATGGAATGCGTCGGGGAGGTTAAGAGGGAGAAGTGGCAGCTTTCTGCGTCTTCAATCTTGGCGTCAGTGATTCTGCAGCTGAGATGATCGCGGTAGATTATAGCCAGCCCGCCTCCTCTTCCCCTGGGTCTATGGCGTGTTTGGATGAGATAGCCTGGGGGGAGGGCGGTGACTATGTAAGCGTCGGTATTGTCAGAAAGCCAAGTTTCTGTCAAGAACAATGCGTCTAGGCCTTGGTCCTGGATCAGCCCGTTGATTTCCAGTGAGTGCTTGGGGAGAGAGCGACAGTTGAGTAAACCGAGATGTAGGCAGGAATTAGCTAGGGTAAGGGTGGCTGTGTCGCAATACGTGCAGCTTATGAAGGGTTTACCTACGTCGTGAATGTAGAGACAGCTTGGGTTTATCACCGGTCGGAGGTCCCGCAGCGTGTCTGCTGAGTACCTCAGTCGGCTGGGGGGTAGATCTGGCAGAATCCCCGGGCCTGGGTCCGTCCGGGCCCGGACGGGCCCAGACGGGCGTGCCTTAGGCGCGCCTTCGGCGCGCAAACGGCGCTCCCGCTGCGCTCGTCCGCTGCGCTTGCGTGGAAGGCACATTTGAAGTTAGAGGGTGTGGGCGTGGCCTGTCAAGTGGGCGTGGCCTCGCGTGAACAGCGATGGCGTCCCAGGATCAACAATATCCCCAAACAGCGCTAAATCCGCTATTTAGTCAGGAGCCTGCTAGGCGCTAAGTCCAGTAGGGAGCACAGGTGAGAATGCAGGTTTTTAAAATACAGTACACACAGAAGATCAACAATTTTAAAATAAAGCAGTTTTCTCCTCCGGCTTTCCGCCTCAGAGGTAAAGGTTCAACTAAGCGCGCTAGTGATCAGCGCGGTAGTTATAGGCGGGAGGATGTGGGCGTGGCCTGTCAAGTGGGCGTGGCCTCGCGTGAACAGCGATGGCGTCCCAGGATCAACAATATCCCCAAACAGCGCTAAATCCGCTATTTAGTCAGGAGCCTGCTAGGCGCTAAGTCCAGTAGGGAGCACAGGTGAGAATGCAGGTTTTTAAAATACAGTACACACAGAAGATCAACAATTTTAAAATAAAGAAGTTTTCTCCTCCGGCTTTCCGCCTCAGAGGTAAAGGTTCAACTAAGCGCGCTAGTGATCAGCGCGGTAGTTATAGGCGGGAGGATGTGGGCGTGGCCTGTCAAGTGGGCGTGGCCTCGCGTGAACAGCGATGGCGTCCCAGGATCAACAATATCCCCAAACAGCGCTAAATCCGCTATTTAGTCAGGAGCCTGCTAGGCGCTAAGTCCAGTAGGGAGCACAGGTGAGAATGCAGGTTTTTAAAATACAGTACACACAGAAGATCAACAATTTTAAAATAAAGCAGTTTTCTCCTCCGGCTTTCCGCCTCAGAGGTAAGGGTTCAACTAAGCGCGCTAGTGATCAGCGCGGTAGTTATAGGCGGGAGGATGTGGGCGTGGCCTGTCAAGTGGGCGTGGCCTCGCGTGAACAGCGATGGCGTCCCAGGATCAACAATATCCCCAAACAGCGCTAAATCCGCTATTTAGTCAGGAGCCTGCTAGGCGCTAAGTCCAGTAGGGAGCACAGGTGAGAATGCAGGTTTTTAAAATACAGTACACACAGAAGATCAACAATTTTAAAATAAAGCAGTTTTCTCCTCCGGCTTCCGCCTCAGAGGTAAGGGTTAACATATTCATATGCTCAATAAAAGCCAAATGCTTTCTTCATCATAACGCGCTTAATATTTATCTACCCCATTATTATCATTGCGCCGAGCGTACCTGCTCTCGTGTTCTTATCCTCCCAAGGCAGGAATGAGTCCAAGCTTCAAAAACGAGCTCTCACACTAGCAACTTAGCCGTTAGCCTAATGAATGCTCCACCCCACACGTGCTACCAATAAAAAGTGTGTTTGACACAGCCTATGCTTCTTATGAACTACTAATCCCAACCTGCATTTCTTCCTCTCAGTTACAATATATGTATTCAAGTCATAAGTCCATCTTCTGAACTCCATGCGTTTGTCCTTTCAAGCGACCTCTTTATTCCACACTGCCAGGAACTTGCTGTTAATTTGTATGTGGCTTTTACTCACGGTCAGTTCTTTAGAAATTTCAACATTTTAGTCCTCGGGTGCAAAACCAACATATGGCGATATATTTATAAACAATGAATGAAGTGGTATGCACACCATGTTTTTTTCTTTCTATTCAATTGAAACCGAATTTATATCATTTACTTTTACCTTTGCGTGCAAACTGGATTGTGCCTCACCATCATGCACTTTGCATAAACAACAACGATAGGGAGCGCGAACGTCACGCTCCACTCCAAAATGCACTGCAGTTATAGGATACTCGATCCAAACTCATATTACTCCATTTGTCCATCTTAAATATTAATCCGTGCTTTAATCAAAAAATGTTTTATCTTGTAACTGACTTGAGGCACGCAGGCAGAGCCTGGGCTACTGGATCTAATGTGCTAGAAAAATAAGCACAGGGCTTGTGTTGTCCTGCTTGATCTTGTGTGAGAACAGATAATGCTGTACCATCACGTTCAGTAACAAAAAGTGTAAAAGGCTTACTGTAGTTTGGTGTCGCTAGCACCGGAGCTTGACATAAAGCTTTCTTTAATTCATTGAAAACAAGTGTATGTTCCTGGGTCCAAGGGAGGACAGTCGATGTCGCTGCCTCCTGTGTTGTTAACTGTATCAGTGGTTTGGCTAGATATGCGTACTGAGGGATCCATTGTCTGCAGTAAGAAGTGAGGCCGATAAAAGCTCGTACCTCCTTCTGTGTCTTGGGCTGTGGAAGATGTGCTATTAACTGGATACGGTCTGGTGTCAACTGTCTACCCCTCTTGGACAATAAGTGTCCAAGGTATACCACTTGTTGGACACAAAATTGCAGTTTGGAAGGGGACACCTTGTGCCCCATTTCTGCCAGGAAATACAGGACTGTCAGTGACGTACGTTCGCAATCACGTTCTGTACGGGCTGTGATCAATAGATCATCAACATACTGGATCAGGGCAGTGTCAGTTGGCATGTGAATACTGTCTAATTGTCTTTTAAGTGCTTGACTGTAAATACTGGGACTTTCTGTGAAACCTTGAGGTGCTCGTGTAAATTTATAGCTTCTTCCATTTAAACAGAATCCGAAAAGAAACTGGCTGTCTGGATGAATGGGGACACTAAAGAATGCGTTCTTGAGATCAATAACAGTAAAGAACGTAGCTTCGGAATCAATGGCAGTCAATAGGGAAGATATATCTGGAACCACTGGGTACTGGGGTATGATACATTTATTAAGTTCTCAAAGGTCAATCACTAATCGATAAACTGGAGGTGCATTTGGATCAGTACGTTTAAGAATCGGAATGATAGGAGAATTACATACATTGGAGTCAGTTTCTACAACCACTCCTTGAGCAATGAGCTCGTCAATAATTTTCGATAAGGCTGCTACAGCCTCAGGTGGCAACTTGTATTGTCGTATTCATGGTAATACAACACCTGGTTTCAGAGTAACACGATATGGTGTAATATGCATACAACCTACATCAGTTGGACCTTGCGCCCATAAATGCTGTGGTACATTCAATAATCTTGGATCAAAATCTCGTAACACATAATGACCTTTAAAATCACGTAAAAACAATCTCACTCCTTCCGGAGAACAACATATAATTGCTCCTAATTCTTTCAGTGTTTTAATACCTAGTAAATTTTCTGGACATGATTTCGTAAGTAACAAGTCTGTAGTTCGGGACAATGGACCAACTTCTAGGGAAACTGGTTTCGATATTTCGTTAACAATAGGCTTTCCTGAAAATCCCAGGGAAACATTTCTTGAGCCTGAGAGTGGAGCCCCTGGAACCTCGTCATGACTGATGGTAGTCCTACTTGCCCCTGTATCAATCAGAAACTTTCTGTCTTTCCCTAATACTTGACTGTGTACATAGGGACCCTCTTGATCTACAGGAATCTCGATGAGAGGCAAGCCAACTTCCCTCTCTAGGCTGTTTCATGAATACTGCTGATATTCTAGATAATCTGACTGTGCATACTGGTACATTTGCTGTGTAACGTGTTGTGTGGCAGCTATAGGCTGCGGTACTGTAACTGTCTGTTGTGCGTTCTGCGGTGGTTGCGAATTCTGCGGAACATGTTCCTGTCTTGGAGCACGCGGTCTCTCTTTCGTCTTACCTGTGGCTATGTTGTGTTTCAGAACTGCACATTCGTTTATATAATGACCTGGCTGTTTACAGTAATTGCATGTCCCTTTAACGGGAGCTGCAGAATGACTAGTTTGATTCGTACCCCTCTTCTGACTCTCGACTGGAACAGACTGTGCAACTAGTACTTTCATTTTTGTGTCTTTCATACGTCTTCTTTCGTGTTCTTGCTCTTCCCTGATTCTGTTCTGGTGGTACTGTAGCATCTGGAGCTTTTGAGATGGGGTATTAGCTTGCCATGTACTCTCGACTTTCAGTACTCTATTTTTAACTTGTGGTAAAGAATTCTCAACCAGTTTAGTAACAAAAAGATGTGGATACGACTCACTACTTGTCTTCAGACCGCTATTAATAATAAAACATTTCTCAAATCTGGAATAAAAATCACTAGTGTCTTCATCTTGTTTCTGTTTACAGGCTGAGATGGCATCCCAGTCTTCCTTTTTCGTGGCTAGTAATCTTGGCAAGACTTGTATTAACAACTCGGGCAATTCTTTAGCTTTAGCCCCAAGGCCAGTACCTGGGACTCGTGTGTTATCTTCGTTCTCTAATGCGGTCCAATCAATCTTTTTCTCTCCCACCTCCCATTCTTTCTCTTTGAGTTTTTCATATATGCCCGCAGGCAACAGGACCTTTAACATTTTGATAATATCAGGATACGTGTATTCTCCCATATGGAGCATGTCTTTTAATTCTCGGTGGAACCCTGCTGGATCTTTATCGTGACAGAGGACTAACTTTTTCCTTTCTAATAGTTCTATTTTCGTTATAGGGGTGTAAACAAATACTCGTCCGAGCTCACCCCCCGTTCCCTTAACAGGATGCACTTCTCGCAACGGATTCTGTCTATCTATGTAGAATGGGGGTGAAACCGGAACAAAATGCGGAGTCAGGAACGTTCTGTATTTGTGACGCTGTTCTAAAATGACACTAATTAAATCAGTACCTAGACCTTTCCATCGGTTTAGGAGTAACTCGTTCAGTACATTATACAACGGACCTGGATCAGAATGCTGACTCTCGTACTGTGTAATGAGATGCTGGATCATATACATACCCACCAGTCGCTGCTCGGCTGGGGGCAGCTTCAGAAACATTTGGGCCACCGCTTCGTCTGGAAACGTGGTAGAATCACTAGTCCATCGGACTGCTGATCGGGCTAGTTCTTGTTCATGCATGGTACTAAGTTCACTGTAGCCTATTCGTAATTTCAGAACTTTATCGGTGGCCTGGAACAATTGTTCGAGAGAACACTGTTCTGGTGCGGGATGAGGAAAAACTTTCTTGTAATCTAGGCGTGTGTGTCTATCAGAAAATCTTGTCTTACCTACATACGCTATCCTGCTTGGATTCTCGTTGTCTGCATCTTCATCTGAAGAATCATTCTCTTTCTCTGCTACTCTACTTGCTTTCTCCCTCTCGTGTATGCCTATGATTTCTTTACGAATCTTTCTGTACATCGTTTCTATACTATTCTGTGTCTTGTGTTTTCCGTCTGCTATATTGTCACTCCACCTTGTCAGGACCTTCATCTCGTCTTTGTCTTTATCAGGATGATCTTGTTCTCTTATTAAACAATTTATTAAAAACTGCAAAATCATACTTTGAATCTCCACTTTCCGGTGTGCCATAGCTTCGTGAATACTTTCTGGTTTTTCCCCTGTTCGGATAAAATGATATATTCTGTCTAGATGTTCTTTCATATCTGATATGGTAATCAAGAAGTTTGCAACTCGTCGTAAACGTACGGAATATAATATCATGTGATCTTCGCCTGGCACTGGGTCATATCTACAATCTGTAAGGAACCTCTTGAGGGCTTCGTACGTGGCCACTTTTGGCGTATGCTGTAACGCTGCTTCTCTTAGTGTCAGGCGCTTTGTTTGAGGCGGGGTGATAGGAGTACCTCCCCCCGCTCCTCCTGAACTAGAATCGTCAATTACGACTGAATGTGCGGTTACTGGTAACGGGACGGGTAAAGTAGGTGTACGTAATGTGGGTTGGTCCTGGGGTACTGGCACATGGACAGGATTCCCGGGACCCATAGCTGGCGGAACAGTAATTACATTATTAACAGGAGGTGGAAGTTGAACAGGCGGAGTAGGATTCGTATCAGCATATTCTGGGACAGTGTCATCTAAATAGGAAGAAAGGAAAATTTCAGCTGCGGTCGGTTTATGCCGCAGCTTAGTCGGGACCAATGGTGGCGGTAAATTACAGGGTGCTTCCGGGGTCGCCTTCGGCAGGTCCTCGGCGAGAAGGGGATACGTACCTTTAATAAGGGCGTTTCTCTGTCTGTCTGATTGTTCTGCTCTAACTCGTTCACCTTCTTCTAGTAATTCCCTTTCTTGGGCTTTTTCTGAGGATTCCCTACTTAGTTCTGCTTTTCTGAATTCTTTTTCAGTTCTCTTATGCGATTCTTTACGCCACAATTCTATGGTGTCTTTCTGAGATTGTCTGGCTTTCTTTTTCCATAATGCTTCTTCTACTCTCATGATGCACTCGGCATCCCATGTTCCTGAAACAGGCCATCTATATTTCTCTTCGAGATGCTTGGTATAATCCACCCATAAATCTAGATACAGTATGGCATCTAAGCCATGCTTATGATACATGAAATGTCCAGGACTGTCCCTAGGAGGGACAGGAACTGATTCTTCGAGTAACCCTTTTCTGGTTTTGATCTGACGTAACTTAGAAAACAGCGGCATATTTGAACCGCACTTGAACTTGAACAAAATACACAATGGACACAGTAATGAATAGCAAAACAATCACTCATACCACGACATCAAAAACACATTAATAACAGTTCGAACAGATACTGCCTAGTACATTGAAAACATAATACTTGAATTTCTCGAGAACAGACTTACTAGAATTACTGGATGCACTGCTAAAACAGTACAGAACTTACCGGTCTCCTAAAGAGACACGTCATACCGTATCCACCTAGGTGGACACGTCGGACTGGATCTGCGTACCCAAACCCATCGGACCGGACTCAAACTAATGAGCCCGTCTAGATACCCCCAGCAACGGTACTCACCGGGAAGCAAAACTGAAGGCCTCGGACTGGACTGGACTGCTACGACGTCTGGTTACTGCTACACACTACGCATGCGCTTCGGGCTTCGGGTTTCGGAAACAGGTGGGCCTCCGGATACCTCGGACCTTGCTCTCTCGGCTTGGGCTCTGGTCGGAACGACCCGCCTTCCTCACCGCCTCGTCTGGATGCCGGACCGCAGTCTCCGTCTCCTCCGTGGGCCTGAGGGAGACTTGAAGCAGAAATATCTGCACGTGCACGGTAGGGGTCCGTCACGGCTGTAGAAGGGTCAGGGGGCCTGCGTTACATCGCCGGCGCGTGGGGAAGGGGCTCGTCCCTATTCGGGCGCCATTTATGTGGTAAATAAATAAATAAATACCGGTACTATTTTTCTATGCATTAAATAAAACAGATAGCTCAATAAATAAGAGGCAGGATCCGAGGTGTCTGAGTCAAACGGGCTTTAATCAGATGGCTCGAGCCAATGGACCATCGGGTTCCATCACCTGCAAAGGTTCAGGAAGGGACAGACACAGGACAAAGAGGGACAGCCAGCGTCACATTAACATTATACAGTATATATAGTAAAATAGTACAATTGCATTGAATACAGTAGGCGTAACAAATGACAAACGAAAGATAAGAACATATGGGCGTGAAAAGAAGGCGTGCACAGGGCGTGCACGGAAACATGTGATGTTAGACGTCACAGAAGTGTCATAAGTGGGTGGATACATGGAGGGGGCTACCTGGGCAGCTGGAACCTTTAACCTAGTGGTGCGCGCAAACGGGTCATGACGTGTAACTGGGGAGAGCTGGGGGCTCTGACTTCTAGCACTAGAAGAGGAGACTAAAGTCTGGGATGTCAGGACGACCTGTACCTATAGCATATCTGATATCTCGTGTTTGGAGAACATGTTGATAGAATCTAAAAGTCATCAGGGCAAAGGCTACTTGTCACTAAGGCTAATGCATGCATATATTTCGTTATGTATTGCGTGTGCTATGAATCTTCTATGGACATTAATTCAGTAATTCTCTTGCATGGAGACAGGAAGGCTAGACTATAGATGAAGATGTTTATGCAGTTCGTTAGCTAGGAATGTGAAGACGGGGAGCTGAACTGATAACTAGAGGCATAACATATTCTTGGCAGACAGGCAGGCAGGCCAGGCCGGGCACCGCGCTGCTTGGCAGAAAGTAAGTGAAGGGTCAGGGATGCGGGAGGGGCTGCATCGCTCCTCGGAGTGGTTTCAGGAGACTTGAGGCTTGAATCTGGTGTCCGGGCCCCGTGAGGCCTAGAAACGGGTGCATCTCGATGAATTAACGTGCACAATGTAAAGACGTTGGCAACATAGGCCTAATACTTGTCGCTTTCAGGGAGGACTGGATAACTAACATATTAACGTTGGACACAACTTTATTCGGTCAAGGGAATAAATATGCATATCGATCATGCACATATAACATATAATGGGGAACACGTAGGGACACATGACAGGGCAAAATTCACTTTTCCACACACTAAAGCTACTTTTACATTCATGGCAATGATATGGTTTTTCCCTAGTGTGTGTCCTCTGATGCTGTTTTAGTTGTGATAATCGACTAAACCTCTTCAAACATTCTCTGCAATTATATGGTTTTTCTCCTGTGTGTGTTCTTTGATGGTGATTTCGGTCTGATAATCGACTAAAGCTCTTCATACATTCACTGCACTTGAATGTTTTTTCCTGTGTGTGTTCGCGGATGAATCCTTAATGTTGAAGATTCACTAAAACTACTTTCAGATTCACTGCACTGGCATGGTTTTTCTCCAGTGTGAGTTCTCTGGTGCCGTTTTAGGCTTGATAAATATATAAAGCTCTTTCTACATCCATTGCACTTGAATGGGTTTTCCCCAGTGTGTGTATTCTGATGCTGTTTTAGGTCTGACAATCGAATAAACCTCTTCTCACATTCACTGCACTTGAATGGTTTTTCTCCTGTGTGTGTTCTCTGATGCTGTTTTAGGTGTGATGATTGACTAAAGCTCTTCAAACATTCACTGCACTTAAATGGTTTTTCCCCTGTGTGTGTTCGCTGATGATTCCTTAATGTTGACAAATCACTAAAACTACTTTCACATTCACTGCACTTGAATGGTTTTTCCCCTGTGTGTGTTCGCTGATGAATCCTTAATGTTGAAGATTGACTAAAACTACTTTCACATTCACTGCACTTGAATGGTTTTTCCCCTGTGTGTGTTCTCGGATGAATCCTTAATGTTGATGAATTACTAAAACTTTTTTCACATTCACTGCACTGGAATGGTTTTTCCCCTGTGTGTGTTCGCTGATGCTGTTTTAGGTGTGATAATTGATTAAACCTCTTCACACATTCAGTGCAATTATATGGTTTTTCTCCTGTGTGTGTTCTCAGATGGTATTTTAGGTCTGATAATCGACTAAAGCTCTTCAAACATTCACTGCACTTGAATGGTTTGTCCCCTGTGTGTGTTTGCTGATGAATCCTTAATGTTGAAGATTCACTAAAACATCTTCCACATTCACTGCACTGGAATGGTTTTTCCCCTGTGTGTGTTCGCAGATGTTGCCTTAATGCTGATGAATCACTAAAACTTCTTCCACACTCACTGCAATGGAATGGTTTTTCCCCTGTGTGTCTTCGTAGATGTTTCCTTAATGCTGATGAAACACTAAAACTTCTTCCACATTCACTGCACTGGAATGGTTTTTCCCCAGTGTGTGTTCTCTGATGCTGTTTTAGGTCTGATAATTGAATAAACCTCTTCTCACATTCACTGCACTGGTATGGTTTTTCCCCAGTGTGTGTTCTCTGATGCTGTTTTAGGTCTGATAATTGAATAAACCTCTTCTCACATTCACTGCACTGGAATGGTTTTTCCCCTGTGTGTGTTCGCAGATGTCTCCTTAATGCTGATGAATCACTAAAACTTCTTCCACATTCACTGCACTGGAATGGTTTTTCCCCAGTGTGTATTCGCTGATGCTGTTTTAGGTGTGATAATTGATTAAACCTCTTCTCACATTCACTGCACTGGAATGGTTTTCCCCCTGTGTGTGTTCGCAGATGTCTCCTTAAGGCTGATGAATCACTAAAACTTCTTCCACATTCACTGCACTGGAATGGTTTTTCCCCAGTGTGTATTCGCTGATGCTGTTTTAGGTGTGATAATTGATTAAACCTCTTCATACATTCAGTGCAATGATATGGTTTTTCCCCTGGGTGTGTTCGTTGATGTCTTTTTAGGCCTGATAACTGAATAAAGCTCTTTACACATTCAGTGCATTTGAATAGTTTTTTCCCTGTGTGTGCTTGCTGATGGGGTTTTAATATTGATGACAAACTAAAGCTCTCACTGCATGTGTCTGAGACTTCTCTCTTGGTTAGCGTCTCTTGCTCTGGTATATACTTGTTTACATCCATTGACTGCACATCCTGAAGGGCCAACATGACTGATAAAGCACTTGTGTTATTCTTGCATTCCCTGTATGAGTCGTATTTTGCACGTTTGTTTTCTGATTAAAGAATAAAGTGCAATGGTCACCAACTACTTTCTAATCACATAACGTGTGTAAGGCTTCTTCGAGGGCGATTGTGTCTTTAGACTGGATAATGGTTCTGCATGCTTGCGGGTAAAGATTCATTGTCCTTCTGGCCGGTGCACAGTGGAACAGTGCTCTGTATTTTAGACAGCTGAACCCCTATTTCTTTTAACCTTCAGTTGTCTGACTCCACTCCGTTGCGCTTTTCAATGTTTGCTGTGGATTGGTCGGAAACAGTTTGCAATACACCTTTAGCACTGAATGGTGGCCTGGTAATATTTAAGGAAGCAAAGCACTGCTGTAACCACCTCATACCAACCTCATGATCAAAGCTGTTATTGGACATGTTTACACAAGAGGAGGTTTATCAGTGTTGTCTTAATTTTCTAGAGGTTATTTCTTTGTTTTGAGGCATGGAGGTGCACAGCTGAGACTCGTGGAATCACTGAATTTCTCGTGTCCCTTGTCTCTTCTTTCAGGATGTCTCAGTTTATGTTCGGGTTTGGCTGTCTCTGATGGCACTTATGTTTTCCTGAATACTGGAACTCAATATTTCGGACTTCGTCTTTGCAGATTTACAGTGTTATCTTCCTCATTTTGAAACATTTCGTACAATCAAGATGTTTTCTGTTGGATGTAAAGAGATTTAAAATTACTTAAAGGGAAACATAACGGAATGTGCATACACAATTTTTAATTGATTGTATAAATATCTCTTGATTACCATTTCTGAAACTTATGAAGGCATATTTAACCATACACAGAAATTTACATAAAAGTTGCTTTGACTTTCACATCTTACTTATTTCAGCAAAGGTGTTCATGAGTAAGTTAGTAAAAAAAAAAAAGGGCGCTCACATAGCACTCATACACTAGTTACAGCTTTAGGTAGATGCATATGGTCAAGGTTTTGTTAAAACAAGAACAGCTCTTTGAGTAAGAGATGTGAGATGGATCAGGAAGACTTGAGACAGAAGGGTGGACATCAGGATGTTGTGCCATAAATCAAATAGTGCTGCTCACGGAGGTGCCTGGCTTCATCCACTACACCCACAATATGCAGTAGAGCAGCAGTTTAATGATTGTAACTTACTTTGTGGTTTTACTTCTCTCAAATATTTGTCAGTATTATCTACTGGGGAGGGAGTTCCACGGATGGACTAGCAGATTGAGCTGGGCTGCTCTGTTGTTTAGTTGTCTCACCTCTAACTTTAGAGCTCGAGATAGCACACTAGCCTGGCGGCCTAGTAGTAGACAGCTGTGGTGCATCAGCGTAGCAAGAGCACAGATGGTGCGCCAAAGCCAAGCCTGTTATCGCCCTTTCACCCCTGGACCATGCCAAGCACCCCAAACACTCTCTTAAAAACATCTCTTAAGTCAAACTGCTCTGTCCATATACCCTGCACCTCTGCTGCCCTCCATACAAGGTAGGGCCTGTTCTTAAATGTATTCACCTGCATCTCACATGCATAGACCTGCTTTCAACATTCCTTTTCCAGCACAAAACCTGCGAACAAGATTTTACAACCATGTAATTCCCATGACCTTTCATAGGTCTCTCATCCTACTCAAGCTTTTCAACATCACCTGTACAAACCACTGTGGCCACATTTAATGGAACAATACTGAGGTGCGCTCATTCTTTCCACAAGAGGGAGAATGCACCAGAACAGCACACACTGTTTATTATTTATTTTTATTTATTCAGCTTATAAAGAGCACTGTCACCTTGCAGGCATCCTGGTGCTAAGCAACTCAGAGTACAGGTGTGTCGGATACATGGCCAGGCGACTTAGGGCTAGATGTAGGTAATTCTAATTTACCGATTCATAAATACCGAATTTTACCGATTCGGTATTTATGAATCGGTAAATTAGAAGGAGGCAGATGTAGGTAAATTTCATTTTACATTTACCGAATCTGTAGGATTCGGTATTTACCGAATCGGTATTGCCCTTTGATTCCTATGGGCCTTGAAGCCCATAGTAATCAATGGGAAATACCGAATCGGTATTTACCGAATCGGTAAATACCGAATCCTGCAAGGGTGCAGGGGGTGTCACTTTGACACCCTCTAGCACCCCAAGTACAGGCTTGTGTGACATGTGGCACACATGCATGCCCTAAGGGCATGTCTTTGTGTCACATGGCACAGGTGTGCATGCACACCTGAATTCGGTATTTTACCACACAATAGTATTGTGTGGTAAAATACCGACTCTTAAGGGCCTGTGGCACTCTTTGAAGTGCTAGTTACATCTAGAATTACAGAATAGGTATATTTACCGATTCGGTAATTTACCGAATCGGTAATTTTACCGAATCGGTAAATATACCGATTCTGTAATTTTAAGCCCCCTCCATTGCAAAACCCAAATACCGGTCGGTAACGGCCGAATTCGGCCGTTACCGACCGGTATTAGGGCTCCTACATCTGGCCCTTAGTCTTGGGGAACAGCCAGGTTTTCAAACTTCTTCTAAAAGGGAGGAGCTCCCAAATTTGTCTGATCTCCCCCGGGAGCTCGTTCCACAGTTTGGCCGCTGCCACACCAAAGGATCTACCCCCTGACTTGACTTTCCTAAACCTCGGTGCCTTCCTCAGTCTCGCTGATGAGGAGCAGAGCCTTCTTGTAGGGATATACCAATCAAACTTTTTCCGCGTGAGCGCAGGACCCATCCCATGAAGGGCTTTAAAGACAAGGCAGAGAGATTTAAATTGAACTCTCTGTCTCAGAGGAAGCCGGTGCAGTTCTTCCAAGGCCGCAGATGTAGAGGACTTTCTAGGCAGCCCTAGGACTATCTTGGCTGCTGCTGACTGGATCCTCTGTAGTCTGTCCAAAAGGAACTTCGGGGAGTCAAGCAATAGGGCATTACAGTAGTCTAACCTACTGAGAATCGGACACCTTACCACTAGCGCACGCGCCTGAGGAGGTAGCAAAGGGAAGATTTTCCGCAGGGATCTAATGATCACAAAACAGCAAGCTGTCATTTTTGTAACCTGAGCTTCCATAGTAAGTTTGTTGTCAAACATAATGCCCAGGTTACGGACCGTTTTTACAGGCCGAACTGCGGTTGAATTACCAGAGGGCCAAAAATTGCAAGGAAGGACATGAGGAATCCTGCTCACTGAGCAGGAAATCACCTCAGTCTTCCCTGCATTAAATTGTAATGAGTTGTCCTTAAGCCAACGGGCTGTGTCCCGCAGACAGTTGTGAAACACATCCACTGACGTCGAGTCCTCTCTCTCAAACGAGAGAATCAGCTGCGTGTCATCAGCATAGTTTACGATGTCAATATTGTATGCTTTGATGACCGCAATCAGGGGTTTCAAATAAATATTAATTAAATAGGGCTTTTTGCCGAGCCCTGTGGCACACCATGCGACACGTTGGAGAAGGCAGATTGAAAAGGAGGGAGGGACACCACCTGCTGTCTATCCTGTAGAAAAGACCGAAACAATCGTAAGGCACAGCCCCTCACCCCAACCTCACTCAATCTTCTTAGCAGGATCTCATGGTTGACCGTATCAAAGGCGGCAGACAGGTTGAGCAGGATCAGCACTGCTGCCTGACCCCTTTCTGCCCACCTCTGAAGGTCATCCATAACGGTCACCAAGGCCGTCTCGGTACCGTGGGCTGGCCGAAATCCGAACTGCACCTCCTCCAGCAAGTTATGTTGCTCCAGGTTCCTAGAAAGAGTGTTACTGACCACACGTTCCACAATCTTGGCCGGGAACGGCAACAAGGAAATAGGCCTATAGTTCTTACAACACTCTGGATCAAGAGAAGACTTCTTCAGCAGAGGTGTCACCAGAGCTTGCTTCCATTGGGGAGGGACCACACCACTGGCTAAAGACTGATTACAGATCAAGCGGAGAGTTGGAAACAGTTCTTCCTCAAACTCCTTCCAAATCTTGTGTGATACTGGGTCCAGGGGAGAACCGGAGGAAATACCCCGTGCCACCCTACTGAAATCCTCCGCCGCCAGAAGCACAAACTCAGATAGATATTCAGCAGCCTGACAAGCGGTGCTAATATCCACACCTTCAGAGTCACTCACCACAGGAGCGTCAACGCTCGTAGCCTCAGAGACTACACTCCCTGCTGCCTGATGGCCACCCTCCAGATCATCAATGATCAGTTGGATTTTCTCCTGGAAGAACCTGGCCAGGTTCTCACAGAGTTCTTGAGAGGGGGTATCACATTCTTAGAATAGTCAGGGCTAGTAAGACTGTTCAGGATGTGAAAACTGTTTCTAGAGCTGTTAGAGGCATTGCAGATTAAGGAAGAGAAATAGCCAGCCTTAGACCTTCTGATCTCCTTCTTATAATCCATAATTTTGAGTTTCCACAGGAGCTTGTCCATCTCCTTGTAGCCTCGCCTCCATCTCCTCTCAGCCTGTTTGCACGCTAATTTCAGGTCTTTCAAAGTATCGTTAAACCACGGGGCCCTGCCCCTACATCTATGTTTTTTCAGGGGGCACAAGAGTCCAAGGCCGAGGTGATCTCAGACACAGAGAGGCATAATTCTCCTCAACTTGCTTGTCTAATGAGAAACAATCCCTGACCTTGAACACAATATCAGAACCCCTTACCCGTGTGAGAGCCTTCCAATCTCTACTGATATATTCTGTTGTGGAGTGAGATACCTGAGTATTAAGGGTATTAAAGTTAACAAAGAATTTAATGAGAAAGTGATCCGTCCATTCCATAGGCAGAATTTCGCCAATCTGCAGAAGATGGGTTTCTGAGAAAATGAAATCAAGAAGATGCCCGGCTTTATGAGTGGCCTTGGAGACCTGCTGAAAGAGGCCAAGACCTTCCCATGAGTGAAGTACATTATACAAACCAGAGTCGAGAGAGCCATTTAACCACAAATTAAAATCACCCAAAATTACTAATCTTTGATGCGTGGCTGCCATATTAGTGAGGGTATCCAATAGTGATTGCTGCTGCTGAACACTAAAAGCCCCGGGGGGTCTGTAACAGATAATCCCCATCGAAATAAGACCAGAATCATTTTTAATGGTCATGCCGAATAGTTCCAGTCCAGTAACCACATCAATATCAATAGTCCCCGTCTTCAAGGTATCTTTATAAATTACCCCAACCCCACCTCCCCTCCCGTTCAGCCTGCACATAAGATAAAGATAAAGTGCCCTCTGCGACGCTCACACATGCCCGGCAAGTACACAGCCCCTACACAGCTTTTACAAAGGGCCAGATGCTTAGCATTGCTTTTCAAATACACACAAAATGCCATTGGCACAGCTCAACAATGTAAAATCAAAGTATTGCACAGTGTGAAATGCACCGCCAAATGATCCGAAGCGTGCAGCATGCCACCAAGGTTCTTTACTATCTCAACTGCATTATGCAGCACCAAAGTTGATGTCACCAAAGTGCTCTTCCTTTGAAAAAGGTGCTATGCATGTGTTATTTGTACAGCAGAAACCTAACCAAAAAGCAGCTGAGCTCCCTATCGGTCCAAGGCAGGCACAGAGTCAACGAGTGATAGGTGAGGCGGCGGGATAGTGGATTGTTACTGCATTGTGATCGAAGAGCCTGAAACTAGCAGCATGTGTGCTAATTCCTCAGCAGCTTTCCCTCTATGACATGTAGAGCGGGTCCAGGCCAAGATCAGACAGAAATAAATCATTTATAGCTCAGTAATATTGAGAGATATAGAAGCGGAAAGTAGGACGCTGGCGTCCAATAACACAGCACTGAGCACTCCACCTCAGCCAATCTTTAACGATTGTTTGAAGAACAGAGCAACAGGAAGGTGTTTTAAATGCCGACCATCAACCTTTCACCAGCTGCACACGGCGGACTGCATTGGCTAGATGAACGCTGTGCTCCCGCAACCGTCATGCATACAGGAGCTACAACATGTTAGCCAAGTGTCCTGGAACCCTCGATTCCAATTCACTCAATTTAACTACACACATTACAGTTAACTCTCCCCCCACCGTATCAAGAGCACGTTTCCTGATTCGACACCAGAGTGTCCGTGCTGTAAACTGGCTGACGCTGGCTTCTAACATATGGTGTGGGAGTGCCCACCACTACAGGTGTCATGGCTCGAGGTTACAGCCACCATAGAGGAACTCGCAGACCATACACTGTCAACTACCCCTGAATCCTGCCTGCTAGGCCTTCACCCTAAAGCAAAGAGGGGGCAAACACTTACACAGGTTCATAGATCTTGGATACATACTTTTCAAGTGACAAATAGCAATGTCTTGGAAAGCGGCGTCTGTGCCAGACACTAAGAGGTGGCTGCATACTCCCCTGCACTGTGCACGAGCAGAGGCCAACACACTACACATGCTACTCTCTAGAGGAGTGGGGAGAAGGGGTAGGGTGTGGGAAAGTAGGATCTGCTTTCATGGCTACCCCCATTTTTTGCTGGTGTCATACTGTTTTTCTGACTAGTCTGACTGAGATCCTGCTAATCAGGACCCCAGTCACTGTGCTTTCTCCCTAAATTGGCTATAGGTGAGTACCTTGGTACATTCCTAATTGGCTGCTGGTGTACCCTAGTAAGTCCCTAGTATATGGGACTAGATACCTAGGGCCTAGGTACTCCAGGGGACCCCCATAGGCTGCACCATGTGTTATGCCACTCATGAGGGCCCCTCCAAACTCTGACTACAGGCCTGCCACTGCAGCCTGTGTGAGTTGGTGCATGTACAATTGTACCCAAGTATGATGTATATCCTCCAGTTCATGCGGTCTCTGTTCCCCTGTGGACAGTGGGGCCAGGAGCCGCACCGGCAGATTGCCTGGATTAGACATTATGTTAACCTACCCTTAAGTGCTCCCGGCAGCCTCCTCCTTACATCCTACTTCCTTATAATGTATTGTTTTATTGATGCACTGTCTGCTATTAGGATTTGCCTGTTTCATAGTCCTCACCATCCTCCTTGCCCTGTGATCACCCTTTACCTTAGCCCCCTCGCTGCCAGGCCATTTGTCCCCCTGTGCCACTCCCTTTTTTGGTTAACATCACGATCTTCCCAGCTTTCACGAACAGGCAGATATTTGTCAGAAAACCAAAATGTTCTACAAGGTTTTGGCATTTTACTAGGAAATAAGCTATTTTCCTATTTTTTGTGCTTTCAACCTCCTTCCAGTTGGTGGTAGAAATGAGTGTAAAACCAATAAAGGATCCCGGAAAGCAATAGATTTATGCAAAAAGACATAATTCTGAATTTAGCAAGGGGTCAATTGTGTAGATCCTTCAAGGTTTTCCTATAGAAAGTAACAGTTGAAATAAAATATATTGAAAATGAGTTCAAAACAACAGTCATTTGTGCCTACATTTTCACCTGTAACTTCTTCTAACTATGCTAGATTTTTTAAAGCAATATACCGTTATGTTTGCAGGACTCTTCTGTTAGCGGGGATATATCGGGCTTGTAGGTTCACCAAGAACCCAAGATACCCAGAGCCAATAACTGAGCTGCACCTTGCAATGGTTATTCATTGTGTACCGGGTATACAGCAATTCATTTGGTAAAATATAAAGAGAGAAAAATAGGTATCAAAGAAACGTAGGTATTTCTCATATTGGGAACAAGATAAGGAGTTTTGAAGCAGTGGTTATTTGCACATCTCTCAATTTGTGGGTAGCAATGCCAGCATGTGAATTAGGGGGCATTTTTCAAAATGTCTTTTTTACCCACCGTGCTATATTTTCGAAGGCAGAAATGCCTAGAAAAACAGCTGCTAATTACACTTGTTCTACTATTCTAGGTTCCCCTAAGTCTACTGATAAAAACGGTACCTCACTTGTGTGAGTAGGCCTAAAGCCTGTGACAGGAAATGGGTCAAAATGCAACATGGATATTTTTGGAAAACTAGACACCCAGGGGAATCCAGGATGGGGGCACTTGTGTGGCTCTCACCAGGTTCTGTTACCCAGAATCCCTTGCAAACCTCAAACTTTGTAAAACAAAAAACATTTCCCTCACATTTCTGTGATGGAAAGTTCTGGAATATGTGGGGAACCACAAAATTCCAACCTCCCAGCATTCCACCAAGTGTCTCGATAATATTGGTACCCCACTTATGTGGGTAGGTTTAGAGCCTGCAACAGGAAACGGTCCAAAATAAAAGAAATGTGGTCACATAATTTTTTGCAAGGAAAACAGACCCTTCTTTTGCAACGTGCCTACCTGTGGATTTTAGACCCTAGTTCAGCCGGCACGAAGGGAAACATAGCAACAGGAAATTGCCCAAAACGTACTGTGGAGACTTCAAAATTATTGATCACAAAAAGATATGGTTTTGCGAGGGAGTCACCTGTGCTTTTGGTCACAGGCTTGGCAGCCATCTAGAGAAACCTACCAACCCCAGACATTTCTAAAAAATAGACACCTGGGAGAGTCCAGGGAGGTGGGGCTTGCGTGGATTTCCCAATGTTTTCTTACCAAGAATCCCCTACAAACCTCAAATTTTGCTAATCAAAATTATATTATCTTCACATTTCTTTTAAGAGGTCACCATGCCGGCACAAATTTCCTACCACCCAGAGTGCCCCTTAAAAAATAAAAATGACACCTCATTTGTTTGGGTGTCCAATGCAGAATCGCCTAAAAAAATAAAAAAAAAATAGGGTGCTTAGAGCTTGCTGTGCTATTTCCTCAGTCTCTACGTTTTTAGCCTTTCCCAGTCGCAGACCCTTGGCCACCCAAACAAGTGAGGCATCATTTTTATTGGGAGACCGAGAGGAATGCCGGGTGGTAGGAAATTTGTGCAAGCATAGTGTACCCACACAGAACTGTGAGAAAAATTTAATTGTTTAGCTAAATTTGAGATTTGCAGGGAATTCTGGGTAAGACAACTTTGGGGAACCCATGCAAACCACACATCCTTGGACTCCCGTGGTGTCTTGTTTTCAGAAATGTCTGAGTTTGGTAGGTTTCCCTAGATAGCCACAGAGCCAGGGACCAAAAATGCACTTGCCCACCTTGCAAAACAAGATAATTTTGTGATAAATAATTTTGATGTCTTCACAATGTGTTTTGGGATCCTCCCTGCCGCAGGCCCTTAGCCTTCCCACACAAGTGAGGTAGCATTTTTTTATAAGGAGAGCTGGGAGAACTTTGGGTGGTATGAAATGTGTGAGGGCTTGGTAAAAAACTCCCTTCGCAAAAATAGGTTGTTTTGTGATCACCTGGGTTTTTGGGCCCTGGCTCGCATGCCATCAATGGAAACCTACTAAACATAGATATTTCTGAAATCTAGACACCTGGTGGAGTCCATGGATGTGTGGCATGCATGGATCTCCCAAAGTTTTCTTATCCAGAATCCGCCTCACAGCTCAAATTTAGCCAAAAGGTCACATTTTCCTCACATTTCTGTGTGCCAAGTTTGTGAGATCACTGTGCGGCACACATTTCCCACCACCCAGAATTCTCCTCAGTCTCCTGATAAAAATGATACCTCACTTGTGTGGGTGCCCAAAGCAGAGTCAGCCTAATAACTTATATAAAAAGTTTTTTGGTTCTCTGTTTTGGGCGCCCACGTAATTGAAGTATCATTTTTATCAGGAAACTGAGTAGTACGCTGGGTGGTGGGAAATTTGTGCCAGCACGATGATCCAACAACTTTTCCACACAGAAATGTGAGGAAAGTGTGACTTTTTAGCTAAATTTACGTTTTTCAGGAGCTTCTGGGTAGTAAAACGCTGGAGGTTTCACGCAACCAACACCACCAGCCAAGCGCCATCCATGCACACCACCAGCCAAGCACCATCCATGCACACCACCAGCCAAGGACCATCCATGCACACCACCAGCCAAGCACCATCCATGCACACCACCAGCCAAGCACCATCCATGCACACCACCAGCCAAGCACCATCCATGCACACCCCCAGCCAAGCGCCATCCATGCACACCACCAGCCAAGGACCATCCATGCACACCACCAGCCAAGCACCATCCATGCACACCACCAGCCAAGCACCATCCATGCACACCACCAGCCAAGCGCCATCCATGCACACCACCAGCCAAGCACCATCCATGCACACCACCAGCCAAGGACCATCCATGCACACCACCAACCAAGCACCATCCATGCACACCACCAGCCAAGCACCATCCATGCACACCACCAGCCAAGGACCATCCATGCACACCACCAGCCAAGGACCATCCATGCACACCACCAGCCAAGCACCATCCATGCACACCACCAGCCAAGCACCATCCATGCACACCACCAGCCAAGGACCATCCATGCACACCACCAGCCAAGCACCATCCATGCACACCACCAGCCAAGCACCATCCATGCACACCACCAGCCAAGCACCATCCATGCACACCCCCAGCCAAGCGCCATCCATGCACACCACCAGCCAAGGACCATCCATGCACACCACCAGCCAAGCACCATCCATGCACACCACCAGCCAAGCACCATCCATGCACACCACCAGCCAAGCGCCATCCATGCACACCACCAGCCAAGCACCATCCATGCACACCACCAGCCAAGGACCATCCATGCACACCACCAGCCAAGCACCATCCATGCACACCACCAGCCAAGGACCATCCATGCACACCACCAGCCAAGCACCATCCATGCACACCACCAGCCAAGGACCATAAATGGCTTCAAGAAAATATCGAATCAGAATAATTTTGATAAATTCATTAAGAGTAATGATATTATATGTCTGCAGGAGACTTAGCTGTGTGACGATACCCGAGCAACCCTAGTTACAGAAGGTTTCGTCCAACACTATAAAGCAGCAAAGAAAAATACTCTGGGGAGGCCATTAGGGGGCTAACTAACGCTGAGTTCCACACAGATAGCTAGGAAGGTTCAGAATTTGAAACTACATTGTGATTGGGCATTAGGCTGTAGGGTCCTACTGCAGAAGTCGGATCCCTGCTATGATGGAATATGTATTATAAACGTATATATACAGAAGGGAAAGGACAATGAATAGAAGGTGAATTTGGGAAAACTGAAAGAAGACATAAAGTCTGTTAGCCTAGAGTATCAGAAGGATATATTATTGGTGTTCGGTGATTTTAGATTAGACCCCCCAAAGGGTGGATAATTGGCACAAGGAATTTTTAGAATCTTATAATATCGAAGTAGCCATTTTCCCTAGAGGAGAGATCTCGCCACAGGATGCGACTTTTACTCAGCTGATGGGTTCACTGGGCATGGTATGCGTAAATGGAAGAATGCAGCCAGATCGGCCAGCAGGAGGCACTTTTTTGAGGGGCCAGCAACTCTGCCCAATAGATCCCAATAGTATCATGCAATAACACAAAAGAGCCAAGAGGGAAAGGAAGGTACAAAAGGGATCGCCCTCCACTCAAGTTAGTCAAATCACAAAAAGATCCCTGTACCAAGGACAATGGATAGCATACGCCTACTCAACATGAGTGTACACAAATCTGGATATATTTCTATATTGTTCCAGAAATACCCCCTCTCTCTTCACGGTGAGGTGTGTATTCTCTAATGTCTTGCTGTCCACAACAAACCAATCTTTGTATCTAATAACCTGGAGTTTCAGGGTAGCATTCAACTCAACATGTCCAATGATGTCTGCCCTCAATTAGACAGTACGTCCACCCACAATTGAACAGATGAAAAAATGTGTGGTGGAAAGGAAGGCACCTCACGGGCGAACAACCCTCGGGGAACTTGGCAGATGTTACCAATTCTATGCCCCTTTCTCATCATTGGTTGCCATTCCAATTCCGAAAGAATTTAGTGTACAAAACAAAGGAAATGTACAACACAAACAAAAGGTGCGTGCAAAGAAGTGGTAGACAAGAAGCTACAACAATAGGTCACTCGTGTGACCAACATAAAAGAGTGAAATAAGATCATCAGACACACTCATATAACTTTATTATTCGTACTAGTGTGTACTGGTGAATTAAAACGGCTGGTAGCTTAATATTGCATACCACTACCTGACACCGACATGTTTCACTGCCCCAATACTTTTAGCAGATTCATCAGGGTATTAACACTCGGTCACCGCACCAATTTTGGACATCTTTATAGGACACCTGAATCAGCCCTGTCCTCTCATACAGGCTGATCAGGCCAACCTCCACCCTATTGTCGATTGAAGCATCAATCGTACATCTATGGAACCAGGACCTCGTATCATCCCACTCTAGCCATGCACTGTGGTCTCTAGCGTGCACTGTGCACTCTAGCCATGCACGTTGCACTCTAGCTATGCTCTGTGCACTGTAGCCGTGCACTCTGCACTCTAGCCGTGCACTGTGCACTCTAGCCATGCACTGTGCACTCTAGCCGTGCACTGTGCACTCTAGCCATGCATTGTGCTCTCTAGCCGTGCACTCTGCACTCTAGCCGTGCACTGTGCACTCTAGCCATGCACTGTGCACTCTAGCCATGCTCTCTAGCCATGCTCTCTAGCCATGCACTGTGCACTCTAGCCATGCACTGTGCACTCTAGCCATGCACTGTGCACTCTCGCCATGCACTGTGCACTCTAGCCATGCACTGTGCACTCTAGCCGTGCACTGTGCACTCTAGCCATGCACTGTGCACTCTAGCCATGCACTGTGCACTCAAGCCATGCACTCTGCACTCTAGTCGTGCTCTCTAGCCGTGCAGGCGTCCAGGCCTGGTTCGAGCAGAGGTCATCGCATGCAATGGTCCAACCTCCAGCCCTCACCTTGGTCAGTCAGCACCGAGCGGTGTCTCAAGAGAGCCTCAGACTCAGCCCTTGGTCTGCGCTTTGGCAGTAGCAGGGGTTGTATTGGTTGTATTGAATGTATCCAAAGCTTGAGGAGATGTCAGATTCTCTAGCGCATTAGAATCATTAATATTTCATGCAGCGCTATATTAAAGGTGACAGATAAAGCATTCTCAGGAGTGGAAGCTTCTGGAAGGCTCACACAGCACAAAGGATACAGTTTACAAGTGGGCAGTCAGAAGCGCCCCCTGAGCCGCACATTGAACCCGTGGACGGAGGGCATTTGCAATATAATTACAATACAATACAATATAAAGCTCTGCAAAAAACAATAAAAAAAAAGACTGACAGCCCATCTTTGTATGTACTCCGAATCTAGGTATCAGTTCTTTCAGTAAACACTTCGCTACTGTCAGTGCGTCACTTTGGGGAGTAGGGTAAGCTTCCACCCACTTTGAAAATAGGCAGACAATGACAAGGACATAACGCTTCCCTTAGCTTTAACTAATCCTACCTAACCTTTAACTAGTCCCTAACCATAACTCTGATACCAGAAATACTGATAGAGCGCGCGGGTCACCTGACCAATAATTTCGCCACTTCTGGCTTCGGGCCCATATATTTCAAATCACCATATACATTGATCAGATGACCTCACGGTTTGCTATCAGATATTTGTGAGTTCCTTTCGTTATTCCTCAGAGTACCCGACTTACCATCCACCGACACGGTACCTATGACCACAATGGATCAGGGAGCTAGCTGTAAAAGGAAAGGCAGCAAAATACAAACCCAACCAATAACATTCAATACCTTTTGTAAAATGACCACGGACAACTGGAAGTTTTGAAGTCTTTATCTAATTTAGTAAAATTCAGAAATCATCAAGTTCACAGTAATTAAGCAATCGATAATCAGAATAACAGAAAGTACATAGCTAAATAGCAAATAAGTCAGAGCAACCATTTATAAACTAATGGAACCAGGACACATTTCAAATGAAGGATCAGGAATTAGAACGTTTGAGATGAATCACTAAAGATGGGATAGGCTTTGATTAGGACTGGTATTCTAGAATTATCTCAAGGGAATGAGACAGGAGTTCGGGACATTTATACAACTAGGAGAGTCTATGAAGAGAGACACGCTATGTTTAAGGCAAAAGTTCTTTAGACAAATTAAGTAAGGAGGTTCTAGACCATATCAGGAAATGACAAACTGCAATGCAGAATATAATTTCTAACAGGTAGGGTAACATAGGAACACGTTTATGAAATAAATGCAAATGACTTCATGATTCAATGGTTGCGGCAAAGCATGGAAAATTAACATGTGCAAAGGTATGTCTTTATTAAAGCAAAAGACAGAAAAATAGAAAGGTGCAGTTTCAGGAGATTTCAGAGTGATATTTACCTAGACTGGTGTGGAAACCAAACCCTGGCCACGGGTCAGTTAAGAACAGGAAACCCTCAAGGAAGGATACCCCTCAATGGACAGCAGGTGCAGAATGGACACCCAGGACAGGACAGGAAGACCAGATTAGGATCAGGACAGGACCCTCAGGACAGGAACCCTCAGGACAGGACCGGCACCCACAGTTCGGAAGCAACGCCTGCGCTCCACCCTCTCTGCAGCTATCGATCACGACCCCGATTGGGTCAACGAACTCCCAGCAAAGTGCTCCGCCAGCACTTTAAGGTTTAGTAAAACCTAAGTCTATGGTCAATTTCGGACAGAGTACTCCGCAGTGCTCTGTATCTTCAGTCACCTATTGAGTGCGTTGGGTCAGTGACAGGTCAGCTAAACCAGACAAGTCGGACAAATTCCCTAGGTGAACCCAGGGTAGTTATACTGTTTTGGGACGGTGTACCACCCCCCAATGTTGCAAAGTGTCAGAATCCCTCAATTTGGATTGGTCCTAAGGTAGGCTTTGGGTAACACACCAATCAGAATAGACTATTTGGAGGCCTAATTTACATCTCTGGGTACCGCCTAGCGAGATTGGGGTTCCCATGAGAAAGCCGCACAGAATACAATGAAGAGAATACATTTTGGTTACATTTGAGCATAATCATGATGCTTCTGCTGGGTGAGGTGTCCCTTTCCCAGGGTGGCTCTGGCATCAACCTTCTTTGGCCTCAGTTCAATGCCACAGCAGCTTCTGGCGAGTCAGCGCAGAAGTACCCTACAAGATGGACTCCCCATCCCAGCACCCCTCCGAGTCGAGGATACATGAAAAGTAAGCGAAAACAAATTAATACATAGAAATAAATGTATGTAAACACATCATTGGTTTTGTACTTTAAACTTATCATTATAAAAATATACTATGCGGTTTAAATGTTAGCAACATATACACTCTCACAAGAGCATCACCCGTTATTCACGAAAGCTATGTATTACGCATGCGCACCCTTTCCCACCAAAACGTATAACTACGTCAGGTCACGTGAGTGTGACTGACGCATGCGCAGAAGAGATTTACTAAGCGGCGGCCATGTTTTAGAGACATGGATTAGTTGTATTAGAAATACACGTACGCAAGCTTCCTCTACTTCGTTTGAATATAAAAATAAAAGATTAGTAAGACGTACAATTTATTAATTGATTACACACGGGCGAGGTTCATGACTCGAGCAAGTCGCGATGCTTGCTCTATCAATCCCCTCTTTGATGATATTTACTATCATCACAAAAATATAATGGAACCAGATGCCAACTTCTTCACACCTTATACAACTCTATCTCTTCCAACAAGCGATTCAGCTTTTCCTTTTCATTTTTGGTAGGGTGAGAATTTTTCACCCTTTTGTACATCTGATTATTCATTTCCTCTAATTCAAGCTCATCCACACTTCGTTTCACTCCTCTGGCATTCACTTGATGCTTTCTGGTGTGCTTACGGCATTTGTAACAGACAAATATGAAAAATAGGATAAGACCTATAATTCCAATTGGCATCAGTACCTTGAACAATAAGCTTTTACCTAAACTAGCAAGCCAATGACCTACATTTGAGAGACCATATACCAGTCTCTTCCAGGCACTGTCAACCTCGAGTGGTTTGAGTTCCTTTTCCAAATTAGTAATGTTTTTCACGTATCTTTTGAGCTGTACACTTTTGTCCGGAATATAAGTGCAACAATGTTGCGCCTTCAACATCCGGCAGACTCCGCCCTCTTTTGCTAATAAGGTGTCAAGAGCAAGTCTGTTCTGCAAAACCATTGATCTGATCGCAACCATTTCGGTATTGACCAGCAGAAATCCATGAGCTGTGTCAGTAGACAACACATCCACTATAGTGGACAATTTGCAAATTCTGTGAGTGTTCAGAACCACTCCCACTCCAGGTATCAGTGCACTGAAAATACTACCCATTATTTCACCTACGCTTTCTCTTTTACTACGCACTAAGCCATTAGTATTTTCACTGCTTCCAGCAACTTTATTCACATGGTATATTTTCGGGAAGACAATGCCAAAGTAGCAACTTCCATACCAGTGATCCGGCAATTTGAAATAAGCCTTGTCCCCACAAATATAATAAATTCCAGGAAACACAGGCTCTGACCCATTTTTGAAACCCCATCCTCCAATTACCTTGTAATTATGTTCACATTCACTGGAACCAATGAAAATTTTATTATAATAGCTAGTCTTCTCGCGGTGAAGACATAGCTTTCCTTTCTTTTCAAAATCCAGCAACAGAGCAGGACCCGCCCCACCATTTGAGGTGCCTTCCATGTTCTCAGCCCATTTTGGCGTTTTCTGTCTCTCGTCATCTGCCTTTCTTTGTATTTTTATTCTCCTTTTCTCTGCCATGTTCAGGAACATCTTTTCCTGCTCACGCAAAGAACAAGTCAAATTATCTCTGTGTGCGTCACCTATGTCGATATTACCTATAGTCAGAAAGTATTCGCCCATGTAGCGAGTAACATCACTTTTAGTATGTACAGGATTCAGGTTCCCACGTATAGGAAGTTCAGAAAAGATCACGTCATTGTTAGAGTAATAGTACTGTAACGGTCCTCTTTTGTAAAATAAGCTTGCTAAAATGCTACAGGAGATTCCATATGTCAGGGGCAGGTGATGGTATGTCACGCCTTCAGCCACAGAGGTAGGTAGCTTCATGCAGACATAGCAATCTTCAATTTCCATAGTCTCTACATAGTGTATTAACAAGTTTGCGAAAACATTTAAATGTGTCTTATTCTTAACTCCATGATAATGTAGTCCTCCCTCATCTGATGCTTCTAGGTCTCGTTTTGTTTGTTTGAGCGCTCTCTCATGTCTTGCTACACTCTGTGTTGTCAGCTCTTCATTGTCAGTATTTACAATCTCAGTAGGGTCAACATTAGTATTTTTGCTCACCGCAAAAGGAATGAAAACTGTTAGTCCTATCCAAACTAATATCACTATAATTATACTACATACACATACCTTGCAGCATGTTTTGCAACAACTGCGACTAGGTCTACCACTCACGTTTGAATCAGACATTTTGGCTCAGAAGAAGTTTCTTGACCCCTCTTTGTGTCTTTACACCAGTAGCTTACTTTGTGCAAATTCACGGTGGCTCGTCTTCTTCTTCAGCAGAGTACTCAGCGACTGGTTCTCCGTCGCTTTCGTCAGTTATATCAAGATCTTCAAATTCTTCCAAACGAGCGTCCATTCAGGAGACTTGTACTTGTTTTGTCTTTTAATTCGATCGCTCCTTCTTTTGGAAGTGTTTTCTGGTTGTTCTGCTATGCGAGCACTTCTCCTTTCTTCTGCACGTTTTTCTTCTACCGTTTTTATTCTCAGCCTCAATTTCTTTATGAATCCAGGCTCAATGTGCTTTCTTTTCTTAAGTCTTTTAGTTGGCACTGAGACTTCGTTCTCTTCTCTTGCCCTTTTATTTTCATTAGTTTGTGGCAATTCTGCTTCTTCTTCCCTTCCTATCTCACTAGTTCCAGGACTTGCATCTATTTCTTCTGCCTGGTTACTAATCTGGCCTGGTTCAGGAGAATTTTGTTTTTGCTTTTCAAATGTCTCTGTTTCTGTTTCCTGAACACGGTCTTTTAACCCTATCTGATCCTGTTCGAGCACTTCGATCCCTTGATTTTCTTCCGCTCGAATCTCTTTACTAGATACAATCTGTTGT
The DNA here is from genome assembly GCF_964261635.1 of Lissotriton helveticus. Lineage (NCBI taxonomy): Eukaryota > Metazoa > Chordata > Amphibia > Caudata > Salamandridae > Lissotriton > Lissotriton helveticus. Next base: position 3,701,488 of record NW_027611653.1, read on the forward strand.
TTTCCCACTTCTGGAGTTTGGGGAGGTGTATCAATTATTTGCTCAGTCCCTGTCTGACCTTCTCCTTCCTCAGTTTTGACGTGAATCTCAAGAGTCTGAGGTTCTTCGCCTGTGCCTTGCTTTTTCTCTCTATTCCACTCTCTACCTTTCCAAATTCGTTCGCTTGTTCTGATGGGGTCTTCGGTGAGGTCAATCAAGGGTATCCACTCATCTGGCCATATGCTTGTCAGCTCGTCATCAGCTACTTCTGGACCAACTTTTGGGAACCCTTCAGCAGGCTGGACTCTTGGTAGCTCGTCATCAACTACTCCTGGACCAACGTCTGCGGACCCCTCAGCTCGACTGGTACTGGGCTGTGCGTTGTCAGTTACTTCTGGTCTTACTTCTGCAGGCCCCTCTGCTGGACCGTCTTCTTCTGCAGGCTCTTTGTCGGGTTGTACCTTCTGGGTGTGGCTGGCGTGGATCCAACGGGGAACACCTGCACACTTCACTGCTGTGGTCGTTACCAGGATCACTTGGCGCTTCTCTCCCCACCTCGGTTCCAGGCAGCTCGACCGAGTATGCTTCTTTATTTTGACCCAGTCCCCGGGAACCAGTTTGTGGAGAGGAGTCGTTGGATTGGCGACGGCGTCTTCCGCGATCTGGCGAGAGATATAACGCACTTGGTCACCTAATCTCTTGCAGTATTCAAGCACCAAATCATCAGTAATACTCAACAGTTTGCTTCCTGGTACCCATGCTTGTCTCATTACTCTTCCCATCAAGATTTCATGAGGGCTCAGGCCTGTCTTCCGGTCTGGAATACTTCGGAGTCCCATCAGAACCAGAGGCAGGGCCTTCACCCAGGTCATGCCAGATGCATCACACAGTTTCGCTAGTCTCGTCTTGATAGTCCCGTTTATTTGTTCCACTACTCCAGATGCCTCTGGACGATATGCACAGTGGAGTTTTTGCGAGATCCCAAATGCCTTACAGAGTTGGTCGATCACATCATTCTGAAAATGTCGGCCTTTATCTGATTCAATAGTGACTGGAACCCCGAATCTAGGTATCAGTTCTTTCAGTAAACACTTTGCTACTGTCAGTGCGTCACTTTGGGGAGTAGGGTAAGCTTTCACTCACTCTCTGCTTCCAAGCTGAGTGGTCGCTCCCCTGCTGCTGCTGCTGAGGTATCGTTTCTACAGCGCTTAAGCCCTGACCTGGTCTGCATTTACAATTACTGCCTGCTGTGTGCCCTCATTACGCTGCTTGCTGGAACTGCCGCTTTGGCATTTTAATTATTGTATTTACCGATTTGCCGATTCTAAGTGCGTTTGTGCTAGCGTGACTCTGTTGCTCATTGTGTGTTCACCTCGCCGCTTTATCTCTTCAGCATTCGTTTGCCCCCTAGCGCTCCTGCCGCCCTGACCCCCCCACCTCCATTTTGTTGTTGTTGTCGTCGTCCTTTGCCCGCCCCGCCTCCCAGCTGAAGCGCCCTCGCCCCTCCCCCCCACCTTCCATTTATGGCCAATGCCCCCACGCGCAGCGTCCACGCGCTACGTACACGCCGAAGGTGCGCCAAAGGTAAGCCCGTCTACGCCCGTCCGCGCCTGGACCGCGCCCAACGCCAGACCCCCTGCCCCTCGCGCTCCCCAGCCCTCCCGCGCTACCTACGATGCCGCCACCCTTCTAGCCCTTAACCCCGGTCGCGCTCCCAACTGCGTCCAAGCCGCTCCTGGACGCACCCATGGACCGTTCTCCTGCTACTCCTGCAAATTTAGCGGTACTGACAACATCTCCGCTCCGACCGCACCACAGATCCCCGACCGCAACCACCTACAATGCATCCTTCTCAACACCCGCTCGGTCCACAGGCACGCCATTGACCTTTGGAACCTACTAGACACCATCTCTCCTGACGTCGCCTTCCTAACGGAAACATGGATGAACGCTTCCTCCGCCCCTGACATTGCCATCGCTATCCCTGAGGACTATAAGATCACACGCAAGGATCGCACCGACCATACAGGAGGTGGAATCGCTATCGTCCATAAGAAAACAATCCGCATTTCAACCAGCTCTGATGCCAACCTCGCCAACTCTGAACACCTTCACTTCCAGATCCACATCGACCCCAAGACCACACTCAGAGGCACCCTCCTCTACAGACCACCAGGACCCCGCGCAAAATTCAGTGAAGACATCACGGACTTCATCACCCCACACGCGCTCCCCTCCAAAGACTACATCCTTCTGGGAGACCTCAACTTCCACCTTGAAAAGAGCAACGACCGCAACACCGCCACCCTCCTAGACAACCTCGCCAACCTCGGACTTAAACAACTGGTCACTTCCCCCACCCACATCGCAGGTCACACCCTCGACCCCATCTTCACCTCCAGCAACCATGTCTCCTTCAGCCACACTACAGATCTCCTCTGGACTGACCACAGCTGCGTTCACTTCACATACAACAAGCCGAAACCCATCATCCACCTCCAACCAACTCTACAAAGAAACTGGAACAAAATCACCATCGACCAGATCTCCTCATCGCTCCTTCTAAACCCCCCAGCCCTCTCTTCTAATGCCAACGAAGCCGCCTCCAACCTCACCCTTTGGCTATCCAACACCGCCGACACCTTGGCACCACTGAAAAAACGCCATCACAAACTTGGCAACAAGAAGGCCTCATGGTTCAACGATGACCTCAAGAAATCCAAGAAACTGTGCCGCTCCCTTGAAAAGACCTGGAAGAAAGACCCATCCACCAGCAACAAGGATGCCTTCAAAAGCGCCATTCGTACTCACCACCAACTGATCCGAAAAGCCAAGAAAACATCATTCAAGGATCGACTTGACAACAACGCCCACAACAGCAAGGAACTATTCAACATCGTCAAGGAATTTTCCAACCCCTCGGCCAACTCCAACGACATCACCCCCTCTCAAACCCTCTGCGACTCCCTAGCCTCTTTTTTCCACAACAAGATTGCTGACATCCACAACAGCTTTGACAACCAACCCGGAAGCCAACCCACCCTACCATCAGCTGACCATCCTCCCCCCGTTAACACCCTCAACGCCTGGAACCCAATCTCCACTGAGGACACCATCCGCCTGATGAATTCAATCCACTCTGGATCCCCCACAGACCCATGCCCCCACCACATCTTCAACAAAGCAGACTCCGTCATAGCTCCGCACCTCCGAGACATCATCAACTGCTCCTTCAACTCCGCTACCTTCCCAGAAGATTGGAAACACGCTGAACTCACCGCCCTTCTGAAAAAACCAACAGCGGACCCCACCGAACTCAAAAACTACCGCCCCATCTCGCTTCTCCCATTCCCGGCCAAAGTCATCGAGAAAGCTGTCAACAACCAGCTCGCCACCTTCCTCGAAGCCAACAAATCCCTCGACTCCTCACAGTCCGGCTTCCGAGCCAAACACAGCACTGAGACCGCCCTCATCGCAGCAACAGACGACATTCGAACTCTACTGGACAATGGAGACACAGTCGCCCTCATCCTCCTCGACCTCTCCGCAGCCTTCGACACAGTCTGCCACAGCACCCTTTTACAACGCCTCAGAAACATCGGAATCCAAGGAAAAGCACTGGAATGGATAACCTCGTTCCTCACCGGAAGAACCCAGAGAGTCCGCCTCCCACCATTCAAGTCCGAGGCCTCTGAAATCATCTGCGGCGTACCACAAGGATCCTCACTCAGCCCCACCCTCTTCAACGTATACATGAGCCCCCTCGCGGCCATCGCCCGCCAACACAACCTCAACATCATCTCCTACGCGGATGACACTCAACTGATCCTATCTCTCACCAAGGACCCCAGCACCGCTAAAACTAACCTACACGAAGGAATGAAAGAAGTCGCCGAATGGATGAAACAAAGCCGTCTGAAACTGAACTCAGATAAAACAGAAGTCCTCATCTTAGGTAAATCCCCCTCTGCATGGGACAACTCCTGGTGGCCGGAAGCCCTCGGAAATGCACCCATCCCGACAGACCACGCACGGAACCTTGGCGTCATCCTGGATTCTTCACTCTCAATGAACAGACAAGTCAGCGCCGTATCCTCTTCCTGCTTTAACATTCTTCGCATGCTCAGAAAAACATTTCGCTGGATCCCCTCCGAAACAAGGAAAACAGTCACCCACGCTCTAGTCACGAGCCGACTGGACTACGGAAACACCCTCTACGCAGGTACCACCGCTAAACTCCAGAAGAAACTACAACGAATCCAAAACGCCTCAGCCAGGCTCATATTAGACATCCCACGCAACGAACACATCTCTGGTCACCTTAAAGACCTCCACTGGCTACACGTCAATAAGAGGATCACTTTCCGACTGCTTACCCACGCACACAAATCACTCTACGACATCGGACCCGATTGCCTCAACTCTCGACTTTCCTTCTACTCCCCCTCCCGCCAACTTCGCTCTTCCAGCCAAGCCTTCGCCACTGTACCTCGCATCAACAAGACCACCATGGGAGGCAGATCCTTCTCATACCTGGCTGCCAAAACATGGAACTCACTCCCCGCTTACCTTCGCCTCACCCAGAATCACCTTGCGTTCAGAAAGCTGCTTAAAACGTGGATATTTGACAAATAATCCACCTCCCCTTCCTAAGCGCCTTGAAACCCTCTGGGTATGTAGTGCGCTATATAAATGGTATGACTTGACTTGACTTGACTTTGAAAATAGGCAGACAATGACAAGGACATAACGCTTCCCTTCACAACGTGGCATGGTGATGAAATCAACCTGTATTCTCACAAAGCGACCCCCTGACCTCCCAATTTTCCCTAGTTCCACCATTGTTCTCTTGCCTGGGTTCATCTTTTGACATGACAGGCACCTCTGGCAGAGGGACTCTGCTACTTTCCTGAACTTTTTACAGTACCAAGTCTGTTGGAATACCAGAATCATGGCGTCCCTACCAATGTGTGATCCTTAATGTATCAATCTTGCCATTGTGCCAAGCAAGTGTCTGGGTAACACAGGTATACCATTTGGGCCCAAGATGACACCATCCTCACGTCTTGGTCTACACCCTTCTTCCTTCCACTTCTCTCTCTCTTGCCACGGTGCCTCCTGCTGCCATTCTCTCACTTCATCCCATGTAGGCACTTCTTCAAACACTCGAAGCTGGCAGCTGGTTCCGGGCCCCCCCCGTTTTGGATTTATGATATATCGATCCCTGGCGCATAATTGTGCCACTCGATCAGCAAAATCATTTCCCAATGATACAGAGTCAATGTCCTTCTTATGGGCAGCACACTTGACCACTGCCAATTCCTTTGGTAATTGGATTGCCTCTAAAAGGTCTTGAACAACTTTTCCATTTCGAATAGGGGTACCTGATGAAGTCAGGAACTCCCTCTGTAGCCATAATTGGCCAAAGTCATGCACAACTCCAAAACAGTACTGACTGTCAGTATACACTGTTAGGCGTATGTTTTTTCCAATTTTGCAAGCTTTTATCATAGCGATCAATTTGGCTACTTGTGCAGACTTTACTTCAAATAAATAACCTGCGTCTACAATTTTGGTTAAGGAGACTACCGCATAGGCAGCACTCAGGCCTCCTTGTTCATGTCTTAGGCATGAACCATCCACAAACAATTCCATGTCATGTTTAGGCAAAGGTGTTTCTTTAATGTCTGGGCGTGGTTTTGTGCAAAATTCTGTTAAATCAATGCAGTTATGCTCCTCTTCCTCCCCACCTTCCATATCCATTGAGTCGGGAAGCAGAGTGGCGGGGTTCAGAATGCTGCATCTGACAATGTTTATATTCGCAGCACCCACGAGAATCCTCTCGTATTTAGTCAGCCGACTAGGGGTGAGATACTGAGTTTTCGTTCTTGTTAACAAAATTACCACTCCATGTGGAACATACACAGTTACAGGATGTCCCATGACAATGGATTCACTCTGTTCTAAACTTGTGCAAGTAGCAGCTACTGCTTTCAGACATCCTGGTAATCCAGCAGCCACTGGATCCAGGGTGGCATAGAAATACGCCACTGGCCTTCTGGTTGTGCCATGTTCTTGGGTTAGGACTGACAACGCGCAATTTTCGCGAGTGTCACAGAATAGGGCAAATTCCTTGGAATAGTCTGGCATTCCCAATGCAGGGGCTGTACACAGACAATCTCGCAATTTTGTGAAGGCTGTTAAGCTTTCTTCATTCCATTCTACAATATCTGGTGGTCCTCTCTTGGTCATTTTTATCAAGGGCCTAGCTAGGACTGCAAATCCCACAATCCATTGCCTGCAGTATCCTATCACTCCAAGGAACATTCTGATTTCTTTCTGAGTACGGGGTAACTGCATCTTTTGTATTATTCTTACTCTTTCTGATGTTACTTTCCTTATGCCTTTCTCTATCTGGTGCCCCAGATATTTTACTTATTTTGCACAGAACTGTAATTTTTCAGAGGCCACTTTATGTCCCTTCTCACCCAGGTGGTTTAGTAGGGCAATGGTGTCAATCACACAGTCCTTATGACTTTTGGACGCCACCAAGAGGTCGTCAATGTATTGCACCAAGACAGAATTTCCAGGTAAGACCAAAGTTTCCAAGCATTTTTTCAAGATCTGATTAAAGATAGAGGGGCTCTCTGTGTACCCCTGGGGGACCCTGTTCCAGACATACACGTGACTGTTGAAGGCAAATGAGAAAAGAAATTTGCTGTCTGGATGCAAGGGAATGGAAAAGAATGCATGACATAGGTCTATCACAGTGAACCACTCAGCATCCCAGGGAATCTGGTACAGAATCACTGCTGGGTTCGGGACAATAGGGCAGCAAGGAACCACTATTTTGTTTACCTTTCTTAGGTCCTGCACTACTCTGTACTTGCCACTAGGCTTTTTGATGCCCATAATCGGTGAGTTGCATGGGCTACTCATTACTTCCTGTATGATGTTTCCTTCTAGCAATTTTTGTATTTCCAGGGCAACACCTGCTCTCACTTCTGCATTCATTCTGTAGGGTTTAGTATGAGGATATACTGCATTGTCCTTTATTGCTATCTGTATGGGGTCTACGTTTTTCATTAATCCTACATCTTTTCCGGTAAAGTCCCATACCTCTTGCTTCACTGTTTCTTGGAGTTCTTTGGGCAAATCCTGCATAGTCATTCGTTTTATTTCTGAGTCAGGTCTGATTAACATTAATTTATAAATGCCATCTTCATCTGGGGTCTGAATTTCAACACCCTTTGGTGTGCAAAAGATGGTACAGTTCATTTTGCACAGCAAATCACGTCCCAGTAAGTTCACTGGACTGGTGTCACAAACGACAAATCTATGCATTTCTTTAAAGTTTCCAATTGAGATCTCCATGGTCTCGGTAACAGGAGTACTAATCAATTGATTAGATACACCCACTACTTGGATGGCTTCTCCCAAGAGGGGTAGGTTTGCAACGTCCACTGTCCTCACAGTAGAACGGGTAGCGCCAGTGTCCAACAGAAAAGTGACATCATTTCCGTCAACCTTTCCTTCAATGTATGGTCCGGACTGGTCTACCGGCAAGGAGGCGCCAAGTACGCACTCCTCGTCCTCCCCTCTCAGGCCCCGTCAGTACTGGTCATCACAAAGGAAGGTATCATTTAGTAAATACTGCGAAGTTGCTGCATTTCTGTTCTCATCGCATCCCCAGACTTCTACGTCATCACCCTGTGGTGATTTTCCCTTAAATACTTGCTTTGGTGCTCTGGGCAACTGAATCGTTTTTACCTGTTGTTGTGTCTTTCTTGGTCTTTCTTTCTGCGTCTGTGGAGTTAAATCAGGTGTTTGGGAGTTATCATCCTGCAAATAGGGACACTCGTCTCGCCAGTGTCCAATTTCTCCGCACTGGTGGCAGGGAAATTTCTTTTTAGCCTCCTCCCTGCTCATTTTGGGCCGGGGCTTGCCTCCACCCCCACCCCCAGGACCTTTGTTCTCATTAGATTTGGCCATTTTATTCAATTGTTTTTCCTGCTGTTCTGCGAGCTTCACTTGAGCCCACATAACCTTCTCCTTGAGAGCCTTTTTCTTTTCTGCCATTTCGTCCTCGCAGTACTTTGCGTACCGCAGGACCTCATCCATATTTTTAGTATGCCAACAGATTTTGTTATCTTTTATCCACTGACAAATTTCGGGTCTTAAACCATTTACAAACCTGTAAATAAAATGTGTCATATCCTTCATCTCGATATTATCTATGCCACTGTATGTTTTGAACACCTGCAACAGCCTTTCATAAAAGGAGTGCACTGTCTCGTCTCTTTCCTGCGTGGTTCTGTCTATCTTGGTCCAATCAGTTTCCTTTGCTGGCACCTTTTGTTTCAGATGCTGAATTACTTGCTCGTATCTTTTCATCACTTCTATCGATGGTTCCCCTGTTTTCCATCTCTCGGGTATTCCTCACTAGGCCAAGCTATGGCTATTTTACACTCGGTGCAGAGATCTACCGGGACCACAATGTCGAAAAACCCATCCAGGTCTTTCCACAGGCATTTTTGCACCTTTACGAACCTTTCCACCTGCCTGTACCAGTCCACTGGCTTTTCGCGCAATTTGGGGAAATCGTTAGTAAAGGACACAATATCCTGTCTGGACCATGGAACGTGCACATACTTTCCACCTGGTACTTCGCGCATAGGGCATAACTGTTCTGGTTTTTCAGCTTCTTTTAGCAAGAATTCGGGAGTTGCCTGCCTAGACCTGGCCTCATCCTTTTTCTTGGCCCATCTGGCTTTCCACCTTTCCACATCTCCCCATTTCTCCAGTACTGTCAATAGTTCTTTGACCTGCGCTTTCTTCCCCGACATATTCAGGTTTTCCAAATCTTTGTCTGAGAAATCTGCCCTGTATGGTTTTCGCAGCGGTTTCGATCTAGAGATATCTATTCCCATGCTAGCAGCCGTGTCTGTCAGTTTTTCATGAAGTACTCTGGTACTTCGGGTGAGACTCTTGCAGATAAACAGCATTTCATCTTCAGAGTAGGTTTTTAATCTGTCTAATCCTACGTTTCCTGCCATCAATTCCTCTATTTCTATTCTCAGCTTGTAGAGATCTAAAGGTTTCGTTGGGGACGCTTGTTTTTCCAATTCTTGACTCCATCTTTCGATTTCTTCAGGAGTCACCAATGTGACACTTTTCGTACCTGAGGTCGGTTCCATTTGAATTTCCCTCGCATTAAAAGTATTATGTCCTTTCTGTATCCTTTTTCCAGTCTTTCTAATGGGCAGATCTAGCAGCGAGACCTCCGACTCGCACTCACTGGTCTGGTCATCTATAATTAATGGCTCTGGTCTGGTCGGTGCAATGACAGGAGTAATTACAGGAGGTTTCTGACTTCCTTGACGCTCCCCATACAAGGGGACCACCGGTCCGATTGTTACTGGGATCGTCAAGGCTTCAGGACTTGCATTTAGCTGTGACATTTTCTGTATTATCTCAGCTCTCTGATTTCCTAATGCTTCTCGTTCTTTTTCTTCTAACAACCTGTCCAGTGTGTTTCCATGTAACACCTGCGGGGTCAGAATGGGAATATAACTCGGGGCAGTGGGATGAGTCTCACTCGGCCCTCCACCATAATTAGGTTTCTGAAACAAACTTCCTGTGCCTAGAATTCTCTGATCTTCCTCATCCCGGGACTGTAATTGTGGCATTCCTGAACTCAAGGACCTCACCTCACCTCCATAAGGGGGGCGAGAGCAAAAATCTCCTTCACGTGAATAACCCGTTTCCCCACCCACGGGTCTCCTGGGGTAAATACTTCGGGTTTCTACGGGTCCCAGATTCTCAGTATAAGGAGGAATTAGATAATCCCCTCCCACACTTACGGACCTGACCTCCTCCCTTTGTAGGGGTCTCCGGGGAATATCTCCTGCACTCGAAGGTCGGTGTCCCTCATTATAAGGAGGCGGACTTCTCATGCATATGTCATCTAACAATTCGTCATCTGATTCTCCCAGGGGCCCCCAATGTTTGGTTTTTTCTGTTCTTTTTCCCCCCCCGGGAGGATCTTCTGCTGGCATCATGGGAAACAGTCCCTCAACAATCATGCTCTGTCTCCATCGTTTCATTTTTTTATCTCGGGATTCTTGTCTCAGTTTTGGGTAATACTTTGTCAGCCCTTTATCCATTTGCAGCTTTTCTCGTTGGAAAGCCTCGATCTCCCATTCCTCTAATGCCTCATACTGCGTTAGTCTCGGTCTGGGATGTAATTCATTCATTCGGGTTCTTAAGTTAAATAAGATCCTACCATTAAAGGTACCTTCTAACGGAAAGGCCATTATTCCGTCGTCTTTTGTGTATTTCACCCAATTTTCTAACCACACACAGGTATTGTACCCTCTGTCAAACATCAAGAAAGAGGCGGGAGTATTAGGTGGTGGAATAACAATGCCCTCTCTGGTTTTAATCGGCTTGTCCTTTTTGAAGTAATTCTTCACCTTATTTACAAGGGACATTTTTCTCTTAGTTCCGTACATAATATCGTATCTATTAGCCTTCCACTGATCCCTTTCAAACCCTTGGTTTCTTGGATCGGGTCTAGTCTCTGGAGTATACACATGCCACATACGATTTCTACGCTTAACTTTGTTTACAAATTACCTCCAATCAGAATGCGTCTTGCAATTCCGTGCGACCAATGGGGTGCACGCGTTCAAATATTTTCGGCCAATGGGTGCGCGGCCTTTTCGCGAGACAGTTCTCACGCTTCGGCGCTCACCCATCCTTCACAATTCCAGCCCCGCTACCCGCCCGCTGTTTCTACCAATCCCAGCGCGGCACGGAGTGACGTCAGAGACGCTTCGCGACTGACTCCCTCCCTTCACAAGGTAACGGAAACTTTCTTTCTTTCTAAAGTGCTAGTGCTTGGTTATCTTACAACGAATACACAATCGCCACAGTGCTCAAGTGTCTAGACAGAAAAAAAAGAGTTGTCTTACTGCAAGTAAACTACTTCCATTTACTTTTCACGCGCTGCGGGTAGATCTCTTCCGCCTACCCTTCACTCTAGCATCGGTGAACCTGTTACTTCCCTAGACCCATCCCCTCTTTCCGGGATATATCCGAGTCTAAGGTTTGCCAGCGGACCCCTTTGCTTTCACCCAAGCTCCGAGGAACCTGCTACTCTTCCGATGTGACCCTTACTAGGTTACGCCACTATTGGAATTTTGCCAATGAACCTCGTTACTAGCATTTATTCACACATGTATTCAGAAAAAACCCTAGTTAGTGCTTCTGGTTTTCTACCTAACCTGCACCTAACTTTCCTTGAGCCTGCGACCTCAAGGCAATGGATTCTATTCACCACTTGCCTATTCAATTCCCCGGGGAGTTCTGACAACACTGAACAACACGTTTTACGTACGCATGGATTAATACATATAACAATATAAGAACAAGAATAACAATTTTCAAACAATTCATAAATTTCAAAAGCAGCGCATTTTCAAGAGAGTGATCAGGTCCCTCGAAATGGCCGCTCTTATAGCAGCATCAATATACTAGCAGCTACCGACTTGACTTAGCTTTAACTAGTCCTACCTAACCTTTAACTAGTCCCTAACCATAACTCTGCTACCAGAAATACTGATAGAGCGCGCGGGTCACCTGACCAATAATTTCGCCACTTCTGGCTTTGGGCCCATATATTTCAAATCACCATATACATTGATCAGATGACCTCACGGTCTGCTATCAGATATTTGTGAGTTCCTTTCGTTATTCCTCAGAGTACCCGACTTACCATCCACCGACACGGGTACCTATGACCACAATGGATCAGGGAGCTAGCTGTAAAAGGAAAGGCAGCAAAATACAAACCCAACCAATAACATTCAATATCTTTTGTAAAATGACCACGGACAACTGGAAGTTTTGAAGTCTTTATCTAATTTAGTAAAATTCAGAAATCATCTAGTTCACAGTAATTAAGCAATCGATAATCAGAATAACAGAAAGTACATAGCTAAATAGCAAATAAGTCAGAGCAACCATTTATAAACTAATGGAACCAGGACACATTACCAAATGAAGGATCAGGAATTAGAACGTTTGAGATGAATCACTAAAGATGGGATAGGCTTTGATTAGGACTGGTATTCTAGAATTATCTCAAGGGAATGAGACAGGAGTTCGGGACATTTATACAACTAGGAGAGTCTATGAAGAGAGACACGCTATGTTTAAGGCAAAAGTTCTTTAGACGAATTAAGTAAGGAGGTTCTAGACCATATCAGGAAATGACAAACTGCAATGCAGAATATAATTTCTAACAGGTAGGGTAACATAGGAACACGTTTATGAAATAAATGCAAATGACTTCATGATTCAATGGTTGCGGCAAAGCATGGAAAATTAACATGTGCAAAGGTATGTCTTTATTAAAGCAAAAGACAGAAAAATAGAAAGGTGCAGTTTCAGGAGATTTCAGAGTGATATTTACCTAGACTGGTGTGGAAACCAAACCCTGGCCACGGGTCAGTTAAGAACAGGAAACCCTCAAGGAAGGATACCCCTCAATGGACAGCAGGTGCAGAATGGACACCCAGGACAGGACAGGAAGACCAGATTAGGATCAGGACAGGACCCTCAGGACAGGAACCCTCAGGACAGGACCGGCACCCACAGTTCGGAAGCAACGCCTGCGCTCCACCCTCTCTGCAGCTATCGATCACGACCCCGATTGGGTCAACGAACTCCCAGCAAAGTGCTCCGCCAGCACTTTAAGGTTTAGTAAAACCTAAGTCTATGGTCAATTTCGGACAGAGTACTCCGCAGTGCTCTGTATCTTCAGTCACCTATTGAGTGCGTTGGGTCAGTGACAGGTCAGCTAAACCAGACAAGTCGGACAAATTCCCTAGGTGAACCCAGGGTAGTTATACTGTTTTGGGACGGTGTACCACCCCCCAATGTTGCAAAGTGTCAGAATCCCTCAATTTGGATTGGTCCTAAGGTAGGCTTTGGGTAACACACCAATCAGAATAGACTATTTGGAGGCCTAATTTACATCTCTGGGTACCGCCTAGCGAGATTGGGGTTCCCATGAGAAAGCCGCACAGAATACAATGAAGAGAATACATTTTGGTTACATTTGAGCATAATCATGATGCTTCTGCTGGGTGAGGTGTCCCTTTCCCAGGGTGGCTCTGGCATCAACCTTCTTTGGCCTCAGTTCAATGCCACAGCAGCTTCTGGCGAGTCTGCGCAGAAGTACCCTCCAAGATGGACTCCCCATCCCAGCACCCCTCCGAGTCGAGGATACATGAAAAGTAAGCGAAAACAAATTAATACATAGAAATAAATGTATGTAAACACATCATTGGTTTTGTACTTTAAACTTATCATTATAAAAATATACTATGCGGTTTAAATGTTAGCAACATATACACTCTCACAAGAGCATCACCACGTTATTCACGAAAGCTATGTATTACGCATGCGCACCCTTTCCCACCAAAACTTATAACTACGTCAGGTCACGTGAGTGTGACTGACGCATGCACAGAAGAGATTTACTAAGCGGCGGCCATGTTTTAGAGACATGGATTAGTTGTATTAGAAATACACGTACGCAAGCTTCCTCTACTTCGTTTGAATATAAAAATAAAAGATTAGTAAGACGTACAATTTATTAATTGATTACACACGGGCGAGGTTCATGACTCGAGCAAGTCGCGATGCGATGCTTGCTCTATCAATTACAATACAATACATTATAAAGCTCTGCAAAAAACAATAAAAAAAAAGACTGACAGCCCATCTTTGTATGTCATTCCCTCACCTGGGGTGGTTTGGGTCCTGTGGGCCCTGCAGAGCCCGAGGCCAGGCTGAACCACGAGCGCGGGGTAGAGAGGGCCTGATCATGGACAACTGCGCATGCGCCGGGGATAGACACTGCCTCCCGCCGCGGGACGCAGGAAAGACGGCCTTATGGATGAACAACTGCGCATGCGCGGAGGACAGACACAGCTGTTAATACAATGCAACTCCGGGAGTCGGTGCAAGAAAGTTTTCTTTATTTCGTTCACAGCACAGGCCCCGACAGCACGGAGCGCAGGAAGGGGCCACAGCTCAGGGCCAGGACAGGTGGGACGGGGTCCGCGCAGGGACAAGAATGAATGAGATACAACAGCTGCCTCCCGCCACGGAGCACGCGCTGAGATGTATTTCTGTGCAGGGCTTCTCTATGGGAGCTGTCTCTCCTTTGCGCAGGCGCTGTGAGGCTGAGCGCCCTCTGTCTAGGGCAGTTCACAGTCTGTACCCGTGCCAGGTCCTAACTCGGCGATAGGATGTAGTGTCTTCGCCCCGCACATGCGCAGCTGTGACACGCGGTCTTAACGCCATGTTTTGTTTGCACGTGCGATGGTGGCTAGTGCAGCGGCGTGAGCTCGCGCGTCACTCGGTCGGAGGGGGAATAACACACCGGCTCCCTTCTCACAGCCCCCGGTTCCCCACCTCTCCCCCAGGCCCTACAGCCCCCACTGAGCGGTGATTAAGGAGAAGGGAGGAGACCTCAAAGCGCCCAGCCATGTGTGTGAGGTTTAAATATTTTTATTGACTTTTATGTTTTTAAAAAATATATATGTTTGTTGTTATTTATGAAGAACAAAAGAGAGACACTGACATCGCCATAGTCAAACCATTCCATATGATCCCGTTCCCCGTTGGTGTGTTTGTCATCCCAGGTGATCCTGCTGTCTGATTTCTGGGGTTTGTTTGGGCCTCGCGCACTCCGGCCGCTCTGCCACATCCAGCCCGTGAGGGCCACAAACAAGGATCCGCTGCACGGCGCGTGAGCCCGGCCGCAGCAGGCCCCGCTTCCACGCTCCATTGGCGTGATATTTACCTTCTACTGTGTATGTCATGCGCTTTACAAGTGAATGAATGATTGATTGATTGATTGATTAGGTGGGTCAAGAGAAGTAAAGAGAGATCAACAATATATTGTCACAAAGAGAAATGGCAGTCCTAAAATAATCGTCGGGAGGGGAATTCCTCCTTTCGGAACTAGGGCCCTCACGCACCCAGCCAGCTAGGTGCCATGCTTCATCATTTGGGCCTGCTCGTCATCTGGTTGGCGCTGCAAGACCTGACAGGCCCGCAAAGAGGGCCTCTTAGGTGGTGATCTTTTGTTGTATGCCGTTTGGTGCAGTGGAGGTAAGGGACATATAAAGAGTAGATGAGGTGTAATGGAAAGTGATTAAAACCTGTTGGGTAGTCCAAAGACTGACTTTTATTGAGGTTGGCTCCCCACCTGGTTAAAAGGAAGAGTGGCGACTATCTGAATTAATAGTTCGTGATAACTGCGCTCTACTCTTAAGGGGTCGACTTGTTTGATGCCTCATAGTCTGGAGGATCAGTGGCAATTCACCAGGACCTAGTGAAAAACTATCAGTTCGTATGTTACTGCATATTGTGCTGTGTGTTATGTAGTTGGCTATATGCAATGAATTATTTCGCTCTTCTCGTTGAGTCCATTGTCGGTGGTGCCCAGACGTAGGATAGTTTTTGCTTCGAAGCGCGATAGTATGGAATCAGTGCAGCATCCTTTTACATGTTTTAGGACTTTCCCTTTTATGTCTTGTGTCCCATGTCTTTATTTCTTCGCAATGTCGTACCATGGGTGCATTCACGACTTTGCATTTAATTCTTGATCTGTGTTGAGTGATCCTCTTTTTTACTGCCTGAGTTGTTTTACCTACATTTGCAAGCTGGCATGGGCATATTACACAATATATTATGTTGGTAGTATTGCAATTTGTGAATTCTTCATGGATGATACTTTTACCTCTGTATTCAAATTTATTTCCTTCGATGGTACCCAAGCTTGATATGCAATTTCCACATCGGTGGTGTCCTTTAATAGGAGGTAGTGCTAGCATGGTCTGTATGGAAACATTTGGTCTCTTCACCTATGTATTGGCACGTATCTGTTTGTCTTTGATATTTTTGTCAGTTTGAAGGATTAGGGCTCTGTTTGGGAGAGACTTAATGGCTTGTGGTCTTGTCGGGGGCAGAAGAAGATTCATGAAGCTCCATTTGGATCCTTAAAGAGGTTCTATATGTGCTTTTGTTGTTGCTTGGTTCTGAAGAAGAGCCCTTGATCGGTTCTGGGATTGAGAGACCGGGTGGTGAATTTGGTTGGTTAAAAAGTTCTCCGCTGTTGTCTGTGTGATTGATTATTAGCGCTTTAGTCTATTTGGGAAGTGCAGGAATTTAAAGGTAAATAGGAAGTGGTCTCAGGGTTAACTGTTGTTCGTTTGCAATGAGAAAACTAGCTTCCTCATTTGTATGGTCTATTTTTGCAGTCCCTAAAATTTGAAGTGCTAAATTATTAAAACTAGGTGTTCTTGGATCCGCTATGGTTTCCGGGGCTCCTTTTCCCGTAATAATGGTTATTTTTGGAGAAAGTGGCACTGCTGGTTGAGGTCCTGGGCTCTTGTCTGTGTTTTTGCAACTGCCTCCCAACGGTCTGACAGTATTTTCTGCATGAGGTGTGTGGAGTACTTTGTCAAATTCCCCGAATTTGTCTTCTAGAGTTGTATAGTAGAGATACGCTCTTATGTCGCTGTTACCATTGGTTTTGGTCATGGTCTTTCTGATGCTGTTGTCATTGCCATTTGTCGTAATGTGGCCTGCGTGTGTGGTCTTTTCCGATGGGGTTGCAGTTGTTGTTGGTATTGTGGTCGCTGTTATTGATTCGTCCGTCCCTGGCCCCTTCCTTGGAAATAATCCGGGGTTGGAGCATCCTCTACCTAGGGGATGCAATATCTTGGACTTTTGCCGCCTTGCAGTTTTATGGGGATGGTGGTTGTCCTGGTGCTGGACCAGGTTTGAGTTTCTGGTCTGCATAGTTGGTCCTTACACTGGGCTCTGCGGTGGAGGGCTGATTTAGTTCAACCTGTGAGCAGCCGCCCCGCAGCCTCCCACTGCCTCAGTAACTGTTGTCCTGAAGACCAGACCAGACTGGGCGGGGTGAGTATCCCTTAAGTTGCGGGCCTGGATCTGGGACTGAGTCTGGGCCGATAAGAAGGATCTCCAAAGGTTTGCCCAGTGCACTCGAAGTATGTTGATTCTCTTCACTGTTCACTGTTCTCTTTGCCTTAGGGTCCCTAATGAGTGCCCTGATAAAAGCCCTGTTAATCAAATGATCTGGTGGCAGTCTGCGAAGCTGTCAAACTGTCTGTTGTCCGATAGTAATTACAATCGCAATCACCTGCTCGCTCTGAGGGTTGCCTCTAGGGGCTCTAGTGGATCCTCTCACCTTCCCACTGGGCCACGCTGCACTCGGCGGCCTCCGGACCCAAGTACTGAGTCCCGGCCCACGTCTCCCACGGTTGGGGCGCCCTGTGCCCTTCTCCGACTGGGAAGGGGGAGTGAGCAGGGATGTGCCGAAGGGAGCTGGGCGGGCGGATGATGCGATGCAATGCTATGCAGCTTCAAACAAGTACCTGGGAGAGAAGGGCGCCCCCCGTAGAGCAGGTAAGAGCGGGAGCAGTGATGGAATTTGTCAGGCACTCTCGGGCGCTCTCATGTGCGGGCCGTTGCGAGCAGTTTTCGGCGTCCTCCTGCTGCTCGCGGTGCTCCTCGCGCCTCCTGTGTCGTACTGCGTGCTGCGGAAAGGAGTTCTCTAGAGATCTTTGTCACTTTTTGTGCCACCCAGTTAAGGAGCCCTTTAAACATATCTCTAGCCTGCCACTGTACGAGACATCACTGGCAGAATAGGAGGGCGGTAGTGCAACTAACAAGAACCCCCTGTAATTCAATAACTCATCAACACAGACAACATGATAACAGGAACTCATTGTGGAAGTAATATAACTGCATTAAAACATATAGGAAATTTATTTTATTCATTTTTTTAAAAAAATCACACGGAAAAGACGAAGCAAAATTGGGGTGCATCATGATTTAGGTACAATTCAATTGTTATGTGATATGACAGAGCCAAAGTGTGGTCTAAAATTGGAAAAGCAGATTAATACATATACATAAACATAATTTGTAACAGTCTTACAAAGACAAATAGTATGAGGTGGCTAGAAGATGAATGTTCTCAACGTGCGTTTCGACACTGTGAGTGCCTTCATCAGGAGGGCCAAAACTCTTTCTGTATTTGTTAGTGTATCAATTTCAAATAGTGGACTGCAGATATAACAGTAACACTGGACCTGATTTTACTAGCTCAAAAGTGTCACTTATGAGAACAGTGAGCGTAGAAGGTGTTGCACTGGTTAGATGACCGTGCGCGGCGCTGATCGTACAGTTACACTGTTTTAACGAGGTAAAGTCGCAAAGGGACGGTCACTCCACTCTGGTCCTAAGCTTCTAGTTAACGTATCCTTGGAGATGAGACTTTGAGCGGCGCAAATCTGGAAATTCGTTAAACACGCTTGAGGCCAATTCTGCAAGATGGTGGGCCTCGTGCTCTTCCAGAGGAGATTACGAGATGCAGCAAACCGCCATGTTCAAAGATAGGAGGGAGGGCCTGAATAGGCTCTGTAGTGTCTCAACACAAAGAACTGCACACCCCCTATAGTTAGTCCGGAACAAGGGCAGGGAAGGTAGGGCATCTGTACACTTCAAAGGTATGCCTCTAGAAGCTTCTGCCCACTTCAAAGGCACATGAAAGAAGGACATTGGACACCAGCACTTCAGTACACTTCTGGACCTTGGGACACTGCCAGGAAGAAGGACTACTGTGCCCCTACAAGGAGCGCCACTTTGCTGAACTGGTGCTCTATAAGGAACTGCTCCCTACTGTACTGGGATGCTGCACACTTGTCTGGGGAAGAATATCTAGGCCTTCAACTATATCTTGAACCCGAGACCCCAGAGTGAGTCAGAGGGCTAGCCTTTTGGCCTCCTGATATGAGCCCGAGGGCCAAAACAAGCTCCCAATCAGCTCCTGGACCAGTCTTCAGTGCATTCCTTGCTCCCAAATGGTTCTTCTCAGGCCCTAGACCCTTGATGTGGTTCAGTGGGATCCTAAATCAAGCTTTTGAACTCTTCAAAACTGCAAATGAGCCTGTTCCCACTGAAATCCCACTGCTCGCACGGAACTTCAGCGCGAGCCCCTGCCGCCTATCTCCTTGCATGGAAAGCATCAATCGATGTGGAAGACCACCAACACAAAGCTCCAGCCCGACCGTCTGCGACACCCGGCCTGCTCGTCGTGCCATGTCCACCACCACCATGAACACTCTCCTTACTCCCAGCGACCCTCTCCAATGCGAACGGGGCTCTTGGCTCAAAACTTGAGAGGGTAAACCTTCAACGGGAATAATCTGGGGCTCTAAAATTCACCTTCCTTCATGATCAGCTTGAACTATTGACTTTGACCTGGTCCATCATGACCAGATTGCCTTGGTTGGCGCTTTATATTTTTAGGTGCTATATAGAAGTTTATTCTTTAAAAATTCATATCTCTGGTTCTACTGATTGGATTTTTGTCTTTTGGATTTCGATTTGTTAATTAAACTAAGCTCTATTTTTCTAACCTGGTGTTGATTTTGTGTGCTGTTTACGCTGTTTTACTGTTTGAAGTGTTGCACAAATATTCACACAGTGCCTCTAAATTAAGCCAGACTGCTCTGTGCCATGCTACCAGGGGGTTGACCACAGTTTAATTTGGGGTTTGCTTGTGCCTTATCCTGACTAGGATTGTCAAATTCTGAAAAGGAGCATCCAGTTATAACTAGATTCCTTCATGAATTATGCTCAAGCATGTAATTAAACCTCATTTCATTTGCAAACTATACAAAATATTATAACATCCACCAAATCAGAAAATACAGCGCAAAGCGTCTTGAGATTTCTTTTTTCAATGTATTCTTTATTAGTAGTCAAATGCATCAGCCCAGCCAATGCGTTTCGTCCAACATGGACTTCATCAGGGTTGGAATAGTCTTTTATAGCAGCTCACCAAGGTGCTATTTCTGTAATCAGATGTGGTATAGATATATATGATATGTTATGCCGAGAATAGATATAAGAAAACAAAGCAAGAGATAAAATGGAGATATGAAAAAGAGTGAATGTTGTAGAAAAACAGAATGAGAAACAGCAAAGGAGAAACAAAGGTTATGAAGTGCGTGTGTGATTAGGGTGACAAGGTGACCCGGATTTACCAGGATAACCCCAGTTTTTCAAATTTCAAGAAATTTGGCTGTTGTCCCTGTTTTCATAGCGGGCTAACTGAAATAGGCACATTTTTATGTATTCCAAAGGAGGACTGGCTAGTTTCTATTATCACAAAGCAATTTAATTAGCATGTTTGAAACTGTGTTTAAAATTGCATTTTATTTATTTCCTTGGTGTTTCGATGTTGATAAGCAATGTCATCCCATACCCCTCAGTTGATGTAAAATAGTCGTCCTTTTAGTTTTTGAGATTACAGCTTTTTTGTTGTTTTCAAAATCTGGTAGTCTTATGTTTGACCAAAATAGCAAAAGAGATAGAAAGATAGAATAAGAGAATGTGAAAACTAAGTGAGAAATAGCATGAGAGAATGAAATAGAGTTCAGAGGCAGCACTTTCCATTTATGGAGGTCCTCCTTGGCCTTCTTAACCAACGGGGCCATGTTGAGGGACCAGCCCAGCTCGGGAAGAAGGGTAATCCAAATCCCCAAGTATTTAAAGGATTGCCCTCGGAGTGGTATGGTGGACTGAAAATCAAAGCACTCCCTAGAAAGATGCAGGGGAACCAGCACTGATTTCCCGGGGGTTAGCCTCCGCCCTGAGGCCTGCTTGAAAGAGTGCAAGATCTGGAGGCAGTATGGCCCGTAGGAGGCTGGGTCAGCCAGGAAGACAAGGACGCCGTCCGCGTATTAAGCGATCTTGTCCATTTCAGTATTGGGCCATTCCCATCTCCGGAGACTGTCTTCAGCCTGCACCACGGAAGCCTAGGGCTCCATCGCCAGGACGAATACCAAAGGAGAAAGGGGGCACCCCTGCCTAGTGCCCCTGGCAATGGGGAAGGCCTCTGACAGTACCGCGTTGACCAGCACTCGTGCTCTCGGGTGAGTGTACAGGACACAAACCAAAGAACTGAAGTGAGGTCCGAACCCCATCTCGGCCAGCACACCATGTAGGTATATCCAGTCCACCGAGTCAAATGCTTTTTCGAAATCTACCACATTGGTCCTAGTGTACCAGTAAGGTTAAGTAGGGTTTCAATCGTTGAGCCAGAATGGAGGCATACAGCTTAATTTCAGGGTTGAGGAGGGAGATGGGACGATACTCTACGCATATGCTGGAGGGAGGCTGGGATTTCGGGAGAAGCTAGATGGTGGCGATTTCTGTTTCCGGTGGAAAGGATCCTCTCTCCACAGAAATAAGCTGGCCAGGTGGGGCGCTAGGGTGTCTCAGTATGCCACGTAGTACTCCTGAGGAAGGCCATCTGGGCCTGGGGTCCTACCAGGGGAGGCCAGGCCGATCACCTCTTCAATTTCTTTCAGAGAGATGGGGCGCTCTAGGTCTTTCTGAGCGGCCATTTCCAGCCTAGGAAGATGCACCCTACCCCGATCAAGGAGAGCTGAGATAGACAGCTCGGGGTGTGTGCTGTGTACTAGTAGGCAGCGAAGGTATTTGCCATTGCCACGGGGGCATGTTGCACTGCTCCAGCTTCATCAACCACCTCTAGGATAATACGACTCGCCCTGGGATATGTGGCCAGCCTGTGCAAGATCTTGTCCCCCCAGCCATAAACTCTTGCCACCGAGGACCTCAAGAGGAGGTTGGCCGCATCCAGGGATAGTTGTCTAATGTCATCCCGATTGTGGCAAGTTGTCGGACCTGGGCGGCATCCTCTGATGTGGATAATGGCTGCTCCAGATCTTGAGATCTTGCGCAACTGTGATTGCCTCTGGATCTTAAGCTGTCCTTTAGCGACATCTCGTGTGGTCGCCTTCCCCTCCTTTTTCCCATAGGATGCCCGGGGAGGCTACAGAACCTTCATTAGTAGCGAAGTATTGTTTAAGTTCCTTCCCCACAACCTTTTTAAATTCTTTATCTTGGAGAAACCAAGCGTTCATCCTCCATGTTTGGTGGGGCTTCCCGCCCCTGTGCTAAGGAGTTTTGGAGAGTGGTCGGAAATGCCTCTGGGCAAAATACGGACGTCTAGAATCATAGTACAGTCGGGCACGGGGATAAAGATCGCATCTATGCGTGCTTGGGTGTGGTGAGCCGCGGTGGTATGTCTGAATTGGGTGCTACAGGGCTGCCATGTGCGCCTTGCATCGCAGAGCCTCAGGGATTTAGACCAGTTCTTCAGCAGTTTCACACTCGCTGTTCGGACAGCAGATGGAGGACCTGTTGTGTCGAGGGCCGGGGCCAAAACTGCATTAAAGTCACCTGCAATAACCATGTTGCCTCCGGGCGTATTATTCAACAGGGTAGCAGTGTGTGCATGTGTGGACCCGAGCATTGAGGGGGGGCATATACAGACATGAGAGTGAGTTGGGAACTAGCCAGCGATCTGCAAACTGTCACAGATGAACCTTGAGGATCACGGATCACTTGGGGGAGGATGAAGGGCAGGGTGCGCCTCAGGATGATGGCCACCCCTTGTGAGCCCCTGGAGAAACCGGAGTGCCATACTCTTTCATAACCATAGCGAGCTAAGAAGGGGCAGCAGTTACCTAAGAGGTGCATTTCCTGGAGCATGAGGATATCTATTTGGAGACGCTGCGCGTACCTTAGGACCACCGTACATTTGTGCCGGTCCAACAGGCCATTGACATTCCACGACAGCACGTGGAGATACGCCCTAGGCGAAGTGTTATTGGTCATGGTAGATGTTACCTGGTCTAGGCCAAGTCCGTCCCCCGCTCCTGCCCGGTCCAGGGTGTGCTCCTCATCCCACAGAGGGCGCTCCTCCGTTGCCCAGGTCCAAGCCTCCGTCGGGCTGTTGAAAAACAATGTCTTGTTTGCGAACACCACTCGCAGGCGAGCCGGGAAGAGGAGCCGATACTGAATGTTAAGCGCCCTCAATTTTTGCTTAACCTCTCCAAAACAGCGACGCTGGCCCTGGACCTTACAGGTGTAATTTGGGAAGATCATGATAGCGCAATTTTCATGGAGGAGTCGGTGTTGCTTGCGGGCTTCAGACAAGATGGTGTCTCGATCCTTGAAATTAAGAACCCGCATTATGATCGGGAGGGGCGGTGCACCCGGCATTGGTTTGGGGGCCAGGGACCGGTGAACCCACTCAATTGCGAACCAAGGGGATAGAGAACCCCCGGGGACCCATGACCTCAGCCACTTCTCTAGGAAGTCCACCTCACGACCCTGCTCCACTCCCTCCGGGAAGCCCACCAGGCAGGGGTTGTTGCGTCGGGACCTGTTTCCAGCGTCCTCCACCCGACGGTGCAACTCCTGAGTGTGGGCCAGCGAGCACTGAAACACCTCGCGGAGCCGCGGTGTCACAAACACCTTGCTCCACCTCGGGAGAGCCAGCCAGCCCAGGACGACAGCGCCAGTCCTCCACTGTCTCATCCCGCTGTATAGGGCAGCGCAGGGGTGTGGAATTTAGTAAAATATCAACTTGTCCATGGGACAGGTTGCTTCATAAATCTGCTTGTCCCGGAACAAAATCCACTTGTCCCTTTAGTGCCATGTAGTGCGGCAACAAATTATGGCAGTAATCTCATTATATTAGAGCTCTTATTCTGCCTCTCCAATAATGCCAGGGCTCCTACCATAGTAGTGTTTGAATACTAGCAATCCCTTTATGTTACCATGTTTCCACAGATCCACATACTGGGACTGAAGGTAGTGGTAAGAAATAGCTCCAGGGTTGGAATGCCCTTTTGATATGTGCAAACCTACTAACTTGCATGTTTTAAGGGTTTTCAACAACTCTTCTCTAATCTTTTTCCATACTGAGAAATGTTTTCAAACTCACTCCTGACAATGGCAGATGTAAACCTTCTTCCAGAGTTGGGGAAAAAAGTGGTTGGAGGGAAAATGAACTTGCAAACACTCAGGTTTTCGCATGAGCAAATCTACACATGCAAATTTGCTCAAGCTAAAATTTAGTTCACAAATATTTTCTAGGAGTACTATTTCTTGCCCTACTTCTGGAAATTCTTGTGAATTCACGAAAGCCATATAGCTGCACTTAATGCAAGGACATATACCAAGGGTGCACTTTTGAGACTTTCTTTAATAATTGGGCCCCACCTTTTGGTCTGGTGTTAACCATGACCTTTTGTGTGTATTAAAATTCTCTCTCACTCTCTGTATCGGCTGGCTTCACTGAGAGCGACAGCAGTCTGCTTGTTCACAAGTAGATGTGTTCAGTGCCAGTAACTAATTTGGCAGCGTGTGCTTTTTTGAGACCAAAAATAATTTTTGCTTTTGCCAATGTTTGTTATCATGGCGAGGGCCCAGCAGCTCTCACATCAATAAGGTTTTACAAACACCATACCAAAACAAGTCACACATTGCCAATTAAAAAGCTGACCACCAATTTCAGATCTACTGACTTTGCCAATGCTTGTTTAATTGTGTTTCCCATATTCTTATTGAAATTGGTTACACTGATTTTCCAATATGTATATTTTTGGGCAATACAAGCATGCATCAACATATTTTAATAAATGATGCTGCAAAGAAATGGTACCTGAAATTTTACAGTAGTTTAGCAAATTGTTTTTTTTCCTACTTTCATTTTTTGGGGAACATTTTATATTGAAAGCAAAGAATCATTAATTTTGATTTCAAGCTTCTGCAAATAATTGCATCTAATCAGAGAGCATTCTGGGAGCAATATGCATAGCCTCATATTGCCAAACTTTGAAACCGTGTGTACACATGTTTATATTGGAACCACTGTCAGCAGTGCATCAGAACTTACATTTACTTAGAGCGCTCACTCTAACAATAAAGGCTTTCAATTAATAAGCCATAAACATAACTATGAACAGCACACAAATATTAACTTAACTGCAGGCAGTGCCCTTCCCTGATCCTTAATGTGGTACTGCAAACTGGCAGCCAAAGGGTTTGTGCTGCAAGGGGTTGGGCCTACTTGTCCCAAGGACAAAATATACATTAAAACCTGTTGCCCTTGACCCCAAACAATATGTCCTGGGCGTCGGGCTATGGGAATTCCACATCCCTGCAGCAGACTCGGTGCCTGTTGGTCACGCAGGGGAAGCGGCGATTTGATCAGGACGGGGGGAGTCTGCCACACAAGGAGCTCCCACCACAGTAAAGCGGGGCTGGTCAAGGACAGTGGATTGGCAAAGGATTGGGACTCCGTGCGGCTGCTGCCGCCATCTTAAGGATTTCCACTCGGCGGGTCCGAGATGCCGGACGGACCCGCCCGCTCCAAAATCAGCACCCAACGACCCACAGGGAGTGGAGTGAGCTTACTGCCCTCTGGATTTATGATGTCACCAATTCCATTGAATGGTTTCACCCAATTTTACTGTCCAGAAAAGATATGGGGGCGTTCATCTTTTAAAGTTCACAGACCACAGTCCTTTGGTTTAACCCTTAATGTTGTCAGTAAGGACCCTGTAAGATTGCTAAGGCTGTTTTTAAAATTACAACTTTAGCATCAAATTAGTACACAGAGACAGAAACTACAGGGCTGGTTGCTTATCTAGAAAGCCATTTTTGGGTAGTTTGGGTGACGAGGATCTGGGTGTTCATGAATGTTTGTGGTAGCGGTATTAGACGCTGCCCATAATGCTGCTTGTGCTGACCCAGGAGTGGTGCAAGTTAACAAGGACATCACAGATGATCTCCCCTGGGACTGGTGCTTAAGTGCTGAGGTATTTGGGTGTGCTCAAGTGGCGGCAGAGCTAATTGTGGCTATGGGTATGGTTGTGAGACCCGAATATTTTGTTCTATTTGGTAAGCCGAGACCGTACTTGTTAAATATTCACCCAATTTGAGTGGTGATATCCGAATTGCTTGTCTGCCTGAAGTTGTGATGATGCTAACAGTAGCGTGTCTGCTAAAAGCGATGGAGTGACTGGTGGAACTATAAAGCCAAATAAGAGAAAGTTATCTTCCGACACCAGTCTTCATGACTGTGACCAGTAACACTGAAGACTCTTGAGACTCACTGCAGTAATTTTTTCCTTTCAGAGCGTTATTGCTGCAGATGGAGTGAAGCCCAGAAGTAAGCAAATTACTAAGGTACCAACAAAGTTTAATATTTTTCATTTGTTTTAACTATTTCTCTTTTGCAGCATTTGGAAATGCATTTTCTAGTTTTGTTGCTTTTTGTTTAGTTTTTTAGGTCTCGCCTGACCCAGCGTATGTGCTGGTCTGGCGAGACTTTTAGTGAGGGCTCAAAAAATGCTACCATTGGAGAACCTGACCTTATGGGCCAGGCAGCGCAGGGCACGCCTAGGAGCTCCGGGTTCACCTGCCTCGACAGACAGAGACACGAGACACTCTGCTAGGCGTAGAAAAGTAGATTTATTAGCTGCAGCTAAGTACAGTTATCTACGAAGTACCACACAGGTAGGTTCTCAAGAGACTGCCACTTCAATCCGTGGCGCACAGTCTATTATACAGAACAAGTTTACAATGACAACTCCCAATATACACAAAACTGACAAATAGGAATAGTTCGAAAACAAGCTATCGAATGTCTAAAACACACCCTCCTATCAGACCCCGTGTGCTCTCCTCCCCTCAGGTTAATCAACACTAGTGCCCGTAATTCAATTTGCAGGTGGCAAACATGTGTAGAATGCTTCAAAAGAAGGGCTATGTAACAAGAGAGCACACGAAGAGAATAGTGAAGGCCAGTTAAACAAGATAAAGTAGAGAAGAATGGTGGGACCCAAACAGTGGAGTAAGACATGGATTAATCAGTCTAGACATGGCTTTGCGAACTCGGCCAGACCCTGACATCAGTGCCGTACAAAAGGACAAGGGTTATTCTTTAACAGGAAAGACACGGAGCAGCTGAAAAAAGCAAAAAGACCATATTTACCGCGTTAGCCATGCTGCCTGAGTGAGGCAACATAAAATGGCGGCTAAACACAAAATGGCGGCTGTATGCGAAGCGGAGCCGAAAACTACGTAACCTCACCATGACCAGCCTAGAGCTACAGTGCATGTGCGCGGGCGTGTCCTTAGGAGCAGAGGTGCCATATGGCAAACCTCGTTATGCTCAATAAGCGCCCGCGATAACTCTGACTTTCGCCCGCAATCACTTTCACGGCACCCCTTTCATGTTCTCGTTCACAGAACATCAAACATCAAAGAACATGTTTTTGTGTTAATCCTTTGCTGCGCCCGTTTGACTTACAACGTGCTTTCTCTTTTCACAAACTCGATGTTTGTGTTCCTTTATTTGGAGATGCTTTTACGTATTACTGTCACACACACAACCACACACACACAACTACACACACAACCAGACATACAACACACACACAACCACACAAACACACACACAACCACACACACAACCACACATACACACAACCACACACAGACACACACACAACCACAACCACACACAACCACACAAACAACCACACCCACAACCATACACAGCCACACACACAACCACACACACAACCACACACACAACCACACACACACAACCACACACACACAAACACACACATAACCACACACACAACCACGCACACAACACACACCCAACCACACACACACACACACACAACCATAAACACACACAACTACATCCAACCACAAACAACCATACACACACAACCACACACAGACAAACACAACCGAACACACACACAACCACACACACACTACCACACCATAATCACACACACACACAAACACACACATAAACACAACACACACACAACTACACACACAACCACACATACAAACACACACAACCACACACATGCACACAACCACACACACAACCACACCCACAACCACAACCGCACACACACACACACACAACCACACACCCACAACCACACCACAACCACACACACACACAAACACACACATAAACACAACACACACAACCAATCACACACACAACCTATCACACACACAACCACACACACATCCAATCTCACACAACCAACCACACACATAACCACACACACACAACCACACGCACAACCACACGCACAACCACACACTCAACCACACACTCAACCACACACACAACCACACACACAACCACAAACAACCACACACACACCACACCCAACCACACACACAACCACAACCACACACACACACACAACCACACACACACACACACAACCACAAGCACACACACAATCACACACACAACCACACACAACCACACATTCAACCACAAACACAACACACACAACCACACACACACAACCACACACACAAACACTCAACCACATATACAACCACACACACACAACCACACACACAACCACACACACAACGACATACACACAACCACACACACACAACCACAACCACACACACAAAGTACACATCATTAAATAAGCTAAAATCCATCATAAAACGCATGCACTTATAATACCCTCCATTGCCCCAATTAAGGTAAAATTATTTTACTAAAACTCATTGAAAAGGGGGGCGTGGCCTAACAGGCGAGCGTGGCGGTCGCAGCTTGCTAAAGCTCCGACCAGCCAACTAATATTCTGAAGCAATATCCTGCCCTCGGACGTCCCCTACGCTGTAACGTAACGTAACGACTATCACTCCAAGGAGCATCTTGGCGCTTCGAGAATCCCGGCAGTGGTAAAATGGCACTAGGTCAGCTATATCTCAGGTGGATCTTGTCGCTTCATATATACTCTTGCATAGCGTGTCAGGTAGGCTATATATCCAGGTTTTTAACGATTTTCTGAAGACTACTTCTGAGGTTGTTTGGCGAAGAGGCAGGGGTCATTCATTCCAAGCCTTAGAGCCCAAGACCGCCAGTGCCTTTCCTCCCCTAGTTTTTAGCCTAAAAGTGGGGATGGTAAGGAGATTGGCGTTTGAGGATCTCAGATTCTGTGAGGGTTTATAACGCATAAACATCGACTGGATGTAGCTAGGCCCTCTTGAGTGGTAGGCCCTTAACGTAATTAAAATAACTTTAAAAAGCACCCTCTTATGTATCAGTAGCCAATGGAGGACATCCATTGCTGCTGTGGCAGATGTTCTCTTATGCCATCTCAGCACCAATCTGGCAGCCGCATGCTGGACCATCTGTAATTTATAAACGACCGTCCTGTTTGTCCCTGCATATAGGCTGTTGCAGTAATCAAGTCGCAATGTTATTAGCGCTACTGCCACCATTTTCCGAGCTGAGAGTGGTAACAGATCGAAAACTTTTCTCAGGCCCTTAATGATGCTGAAACAGGCTCCCGCCACGGCCAAAGCTTGGTGTTTAAAAGATAGAGTGGCGTCGAATTTAATCCCAAGGTTTCTGACTGTCTTAATGGTATTTGGGGGGACGGATGCATCTTCTGGCCACCATTGGGTGGGGCTAAAAAGGTTGTTTTGTCAATATGGCAGGATTTCAGTTTTGCCTGAATTGCACTTAAAATGGTTATTCCTCATCCATTCAAAGGTGGCTTTGAGGCAGTTTTTCAAATTCATTTCAGCCTCTGTAGTGTTGTCATCTAACACCAGGATGAGCTGCGTGTCATCCGCATACGAAATGGTGTTAATCTTGAAGGATGCTATTAGTGCAATCAGGGGGGCCATATATACATTAAAGAGCGTAGGGCTCAGACAAGCGGCCCTGCGGTACCCCTGATGTAAGCCGCTTTTCCTCCGATCTAAAATGACCTAACATGATCACCTGTCACCTGTTTACTAAAAGAATTTCTGATCCAGCCCAGTACGTTGCCTGCTATCCCGGCTGCGGCTAGACGGTCCATAAGGATGGAATGTGAGACCGTATCGAACGCCGCGGATAGATCCAGGAGTACCAGGACGGCCTTCTTTCCCTGGTCCATTGCGGCCCGCAGTGTCTCTGAGGTGAATAAGAGGGCTGATTCCGTGGAATGTTGGACCCTAAAAGCTGCTTGGTTTGGATGCCAGATGTTGTTTGCCTCCAAATAGGCGGTTAGCTGTGTATTCACAGATTTCTCAGTTAGTTTACAGAGAGCTGGAAGTAGTGAAATGGGCCGTAGGTTTGAGAGGGTCGTTGGGTCCGATAGCTGTTTCTTTTGTAGGGGTTTTACCGCTACTAATTTCCATTCATCCGGGATTGAGGCTTGGTCGAGTGACGAATTTATTATGCTGTTTATGGTGGGGTTCACGATGTCCACAATAGCATGAAGGACCAGGGTGGGCAAGGATCGAAAGGGGAGCCTGATTTGATAGCCAATATTGTTTTCCGAGTTTTCTCTAGGCTAATCGGCGAGAACATAGTCATGCTGGCGTGGCCTGTATCTGTCCTAATGCCGCCTATTTCATATTGCACCGGCGAGGGAGGAAAATCTTTGGTGAGGGTCTGGATCTTGTCATCGTGTCAGCTATCGTGTTGCAAAGACTTTGGGAATGGGGAATGTCTTTCTGCATGGTTTTAGGGTTCATAAATGCACTGACTGTCTTAAAGATTTCTTTTTGTTTGTTGTTACTATTATTTATAGCTCTCGTGTATAGTCGATTTGCACCATTTTTATCATGTTGTGATATTGTCGACGCACCTCTTTATACGTGTTGAGGTCATTAACCTCATAGTTCCAGCGCCATCTCAGTTCTAGAGCCCTCACTTTTCCCTGTTCTTCTTTTAGGGTCGTTGAGAACCAAGGAGCAGATGTCCTCTTGTTCTGCGCCTGCTTTCTGGGGACCGTCCTAAGGGTAGTGGGGCCTATCTCTGAACTGAGTACATTTATCCATTCCCCAAATAGCTGGCTATCTCTAATCAGGTCTCTTGTCAGGATAGGTCTCTAGAGCTACATTCAAGAACTCCGGATGACCTATAATGTTCTTCCAAGAGGGCCTTCCTTGAGGTAGCCCTTTCGCGTTTCCTGTATTCTTTGCCGCCGGGCCGACCCTGACTGGGTGTTCAAAAGGGATAAAATTATGATCTGTCCATGTTTGTATTTGGGGCCTTTTTACATTAAGAGTACCCAGGTTGGAAAAGATGTACCGGAGACCCTCCCAGCGACTGCCGGGTCCTCCGACGCTGGCCGGGGGTCTGGGGGAGTGGCGGCTGCGGCGAACGGGATCCCGCGGTCTGAAGCGGCCTAGTAGTGACAGGAGGAGAGCGAGCCGGGGCCTCGATTTGCTGGCCGGGAGCGGAGGCACAGAGGCCGGCGCGGCTGTGGTGGAGCTGCCGGGGTGGTGCCGGCCACCTCGAATAGACGCTCTGTGGCTGCCCCCGGCTTCCCCGAGAGTCCCGCAGCTAGGGAACTCCTGCTGTGAGCCGCGGTCCCTGGACCAGAGAGGGGTCCTTCCAGGGTACTGCCCAGTGGAGCGACAGTGACGGGCGGGGGCTCCGGAGCGGGAGCGGCCATATTGGGAACCTCGGTTGAGCGGTGGTGCGGGGGTGAGTTGGCTGTGGGGTGCGGTGGCGGTCGGGGCTGCTAGCGGGGGCTGTCTCGCGCCCCCCTCTTCCCCCTCTACATCCTCGGCAGGCCTGACCAAGGGCCATCAGGGGGTTCGGCGGCCGAGCCGGGCCGCGGTGGCGCAGTGAAGGTGGGGCAGGGCCCTCCGTGACCTGGACGCCCGGTCTCTCGCCCTGGGCTGCAGGTGGAAGATTAAGTACCCAAGCGCGCGGTGCGACAAGTGCACTGGGGTCCCATCACGGAGCAGCACGGCGTAGCCCCCAGGAAGTGGAAAGTTGGTCCGGCACCGGCCTTCCCCATATTGACAGTGGTATACTTAGGCCTCGCTGGCCTTGGGGCCATTGGCTGAGCCCGGTAGGGGCTGGGGTCTGCGGCGCGCGTCGGTGGTCGGGCTACGGAGTGGAAGATCAGGGCCCTTGGAGGTGAAGACAGTGGAGTATTGGCGGACATTGGGGCCGTCCTTAAGGAGGTGGCCACCTGCAAGTGGGCTTGGAGTGGGACAGATCCTGCGTTGGGCCTGTGGTCTGGGCTGTGGGCTGTGTCGGTGCTAAGCCGGTTCGACAGCCGTTCTTGAGGATCTTGTGGCAGGACACCCCCTGAGACAATGACGCGGGACAAAGGTGGCGGAGGTTCTACCAAGCAGGGCACCCTGGATAAATTCACTGGAACGGGTGCGGCTGCAGGGGCTACGGGAACGCAGAGCCAGGTGCTGGACAATGCGGCATTAATGGCTGCCATCACCCAGTCTCGAGATATGTTACATGCGGAGATCAGGGCTGTTGGATCCGATGTCATGCTACTGCGGCAGGATTTGCGCAACGCCGTCGATCGCGTAGCAGGGACTGAGGCCCGTAATATCGGGGGTGGAAGACGATGTTACGACCCTTAAAAAGAAGGTGGCCGCAATGGAGAAGATCCAGAAGGGGTTGGCGCTGTGGGCAGAAGACGCTGAAGGGAGGGCTCGACGCAACAATCTCCGCTTCGTGGGATTTCCGGAGGGTTGCGAGGGAGATAGTGTGGAGCGCTTTCTGACACAGTGGCTGGAGGGCTGGCTCCCCCCAGATACCCTCTCCAGATGCTTTGTGGTGGAGCGCGCTCACAGGGCCCTCATGCAGAAGCCCCCTCAGGGTGCACGTCCCTAGCCGATCATCACCAAATTCTTGAACTATATGGACCGCGATACTATCCTGAAGCAGGCCAGGGCTAAGGAGTCTCTTACATGCGACAACACCAAGATCCTCATCTTTCCAGACTACACGCGCCTGGTGCAGCAGCAGAGGCAATCCTTCCTAGCGGCCAAGGCTCGCCTTTGACAATTGAAGATCCAGTATGCGCTGCTGTATCCAGCCCGCCTGAGAGTGATATATAGGTCCCGCACTTTGTTCTTTGACTCGCCGGAGGAGGTCTTTACATGGACGGATGAAACTGTACAGGTGCGGGTTCACACATCGCCTGGCAGAGACTCGGATTTATCGTCAAATGAAGCGGCACGGAAGGGACAACTGGGTCAGCGGCGGGGCAGCAGGATATCGAGGTCCAGGCAGAGATCGCTGTCTGGTTCGGCCCCCCGGCGGGAGGACAGGTCGTCGGAGAGACAGGCTTCAGCGGACTGATTAACCGGCTCTGTGGGGGCTGATATCCTGGTGGTTATATATCTTGACGTCCGAATGGGCACATGTGTGGGGCTGGGTACCTGGTCACTTAGTGGTGGGCAGGAAGGGGTGAGGCCCTGAGGGGTATGGGTGGTCAGTTGGGGATCCATTGGAAGGGTTGGTAACGGTCCCCCTGTTGGGGATTAGGCTCCTATCTGACCGCAACAGATGCTTCCATGTTTGGGAGGTATGGGGTGGGGGGAGGGGTAGGGGGGGTTTGTTCAGTTTGTTTGATTGCGCATTCACACCCATTATCTGGAACCTTGGCTTCAGCTTGGAGAACACGTATGTTTGCTGTAAGAATGTCTGTTTTTTTGACATGCCTGATACGGAGGTTGAATGGCGGATGACCCCTGGGTCCATACATGTGGTCAGTTGGAATGTCAGGGGGCCTTAGACAAGGTGAAGCGGGGAGCTCTTCTTCAGTATGCTAAGAGGGCTGGGGCCGATGTGCTCCTGCTTCAGGAAACACACCTCATGGGTACCAAAGCCTTATACCTCCAACGTTATGGATATGTTCAGGTGTTTCACTCGGGGTTCACGAGAGGCTCCCGTGGAGTGGCTGTGTTGATCCATCGCAGGGTCCAGTATGAGCACGAGAGAATTTGGTCTGACACGCATTCTCGATTTCTCGTTCCTTCCCTATCCGGAGGGGTACCCGCCAGGGCTGCCCCCTTTCCCCCTTCCTTTTTGCGCTCGCTATGGAGCCACTGGCGGCCTGGGTGCGAATAGATGCTCAGCTTTAAGGGTTTCGATGGGCACCAGGACTTACAGATAAGATAGCATTATCCACGGACAACGTGCTGTTCTTTCTTACAGACTTGGGTAGATCGGGCCGCGATTATTGCGCATTCTCCAGATTTTCGGTGAGACCTCGGGGCTATATATGAATCCACATAAATCCACACTCTGGGTCCTGGGGGGTTGTTCTGGGGTGTGGAAATGGGCATCGGCCCTACAATTGGCGACGGGGGGGATGAAGTACTTGGGGTCTTTTTTTGTCCGATGTCCCGGCGGTAGCCAGGGAGCATAATTTGGCCCTGGTCTGGGATCGTACTAAAGAGGATGGTGGAGGCGCGGTTAGGGTGGCCCTGTGCACATGCTTCCTATCTACGCACACGAGGGGACTAGCTACATCGGATGTCCTCTCCTACTAACAAGCTGCACACTTGCTGGTTCTTAACGAATGGTGGTACGGAGATAGGAATGACCCGGCTTATGCGGTTGAGCGGCAGCTCATGGGCAGTCACTCTTTACATACGTTATTGTACTCTGCACCACGTCAGAAGACTCTGCCCCCGGCTACACAGGTTGTGTTTCATATTTGGAGGCAGGCCCAGCGCAGGATGGGGTGGTGGAATGTTCTGACTAGAGAGACTGCTCTTTGGGGTAATGGACGCTTACCTCAGCTTGCTGCCCTGCAAGGCTTTAGGGGATGGGATTCCATTGGCATCTCAGTTCTGGGGGATGTGATGTCCGATGTAACGCTTAAATCATTTCAAGATCTGCGAGATGAGTACGCCATGCCACGTTCCCCGTTTTTTAGATACCTCCTGTTTCGGCACGCGCTGGCGCCTTGTTTGGAGGGCCCGGATTCTCTCCCCGACTTCAGCCCCATGGAGGCTAAGGTCTTTATGGGGGAGCTGCCAGACCACAAGATTTCCCACATATATCAGACACTGATCATTCACTGTTCCGCAACTTTACAGCTGCTAAAGACGGCTTGGGAGGAGGATGTAGGGGACCTAGAGGAGGAGGATTGGGCTGAGGAACTAGCGAGTCCGCGGGGGCGGCAATAGCCAAACGATTGCGCCTGATTCAATTTAAATACTTACATTGGGTGTACTTCACCAGGGTGCGATTGTGGAGAGCAGGAATAATTGTATCCCGAGTGTCTTCTATGTGGCTCAGAAGAGGGCACCTTTTTGCACACAGTCTGGAGCTGTCTTTCGTTACACAGGTTCTGGGGCGGGGTGTTTTCCTGCTTATCAGAAGTGCTGGGTTGGGAGCTACCGCGCACGCCGTGTTTGGCTCTGTTACATGTCCTGGAGGGGTTAGGGGATAATAGATATAAGCGACACCTATTGTTGCTTGGTCTAACCTTGGCAAAGAGGGATATAGTGAGGGCGTGGAAGGCACCCCAGGCCCAGTTGCTGACCGCATGGAGAAATGGGTTAGATTGCTGCATGGGCCTTGAACAGCCGATCTTTACTGCCAGGGGGTGTCCCCGTAAACATTATAAGATTTGGAAACGATGGGCAGATTACCGGGGATTAGACTTGGATCCGCCGTTGGAACGAGATGGCCCTCCGACAGGTTAATGAGTGTGAAGAAGATGGGACCTTGCAGGGTGGAGGAGAGGGGGTGGGTTGTATGTGCTTCCAGTGTACTGCTACGTGTTTCCGAGGGGGTGTTGTTGCGACCGGGGGGAGGTGGGGCAGGGTGTTTTTGTTAGTTTCTTCAATATAAAAAGTCACTGTCATCTGCTACTGTGCATTGGATGTGTGCAGCTGTCTCCGGGGCTTCGGAGCTCTGCAATATGTGTTTATTATCATATTTCTTAAATATCGGTTTTAAAAACATATTTCGTACATCAAGTAACTTGAGGCAATCTAATAAAATATGTAACAAGTCACATGAGGTACCCACAGTGCAAATGCATCTTCCCGTCTTATCAATCATTGAGCTTTTTACCACATTATTTCCATAACACAGGTTCAGCCCGAATCTTAACCTGAAAACCTCTCTTCGGAATTGACAATCGGGTAACCTATCAATGTAGGGAAAACATTGTTCATTTTTCCATGTGTCAATTATAAAGAGCACTGAGATCTTATTAGCAAGGTAATTTTGGTCATGTGCCATAGATATTTCCTTCCCCAACATTCTAAGTACTTTCTTATCAATACTAATCGTATAGGTGATGGGGAACATTTTAAACTTCATCATACCACATAGCTCCTTCATGATCGCCCTAGTCTCTCTTGCCCATTTTAATTCGCTATTCTGTATTTTGTTTTTGCACCACTGTGATATTTTGGTGTTCTCGCCTACTCCTAGGCATTGCCAGAAGCGGAGTAGGGCTATACCGGCTAGAATGCCCCATGAAGTCAGACCTAATGCAAGTCTTACGGCCTGGACCATTGTTGACAAAGGGAGTGTGAATAGGTTTTTAAAATGTTTGCCTTCCTCGACATCCCAGCCCTCTTTGCCACTCAAATATAACAGTTCTGCGCCATACAGAAATTGCGGGGGTACCATGGCCGAGTAAGCTTTTAGCACTATCTGACATTGCCCCATAGGCTTTATTAAACTGTTTCAGGCCGCTAATCGATGCTGAAGTTTTTAATTTTGACGCCTCTAGGTGAGTATACCATTTCATACTTTTTTCAAGCCATAATCCCAAATATCTATATTCAGTGACCATTTCTACTTTCTCTGACCCCATCCACCATGTGAACCCAGCTTTCCTCCGACCAAAGCTCAAGGCTTTAGTCTTGTCCATATTAATCACAAGATTTTTCTTGGTGCAGTAATCCTTAAATATATTTAGTTTCATTGGCAAGCCAACTTCAGTCTGATCCATAATCACCAGATCGTCGGCATAGAGCAAACATGCAATATACTTACCATCTTGTTTCGGGCTTGCCCCATTGATATTCCCCAGGGTCAACGGCAAATCTGCTAGGAACAAGGAAAACAGCAGGGGAGCCAATACACATCCCTGCCGCAACCCATTTCCAATCTCAATGCTCCCAGATAAACTTCCATCTATATCTAAAATTATCTGGCCCCAGTTCTTAGTATGGAGTATTTGAATCAGACTTAACAAATCTTCAGGGATGCAGTAGCTAGTTAAGGCCTCCCACAACAGCTCCCGGTCCACCAGATCAAAAGCTGCGCGGAAGTCCACCAAATAGCATAATAAACTTCCCTGCGTTTCAATCGACTTCCGCGCTATGGCCCATAGAGCAAAGCAATGGTCCATTGTGGAGTGGCCTGCTTTAAACCCCCCTGTTCTGGGCGTATAATCTGATTATCTGGGCCTGCAGCGCGGGTAAGCTCCAAAGTTGCTATAATTTTCTTTATATAGCTTGAGGTAAAGTCTTCTTTTATGTCAACCCTCACCTGTGGCCAAACTGGCATCCTTGACTCTTCTTGTATAGGCCATTTCCCATATATTTCTCCCAGGTAGCCCACCCATTCATCTTCAGGGACCATACAGTCTAGAGAACCTGCTTTTCTACCCACACTTTCTTGGACTAATTTCCAAAATCCTTTGACATCTCTAGTTTCAATTACCTCCAACATAGTTGCCCAGCACTTCTCTATACAGGTTCTTTTTTTGTTCCGAATTACTGTTTTGTATTTTAACCTTAGTAACTGGAGGGACAGAGATAATGCCACATTAAACCTGACCCTTAATCTTCTCGCCTTCTGCCTGATCTGTGCCTTGGCTACCCGGCATTCATCGTCAAACCAGGTGTTCAAATTCTTATTAACCTCATAGCTGCGTCGAACGTTCAGCACCCAGTGCTGAACGTTCAAATAACGAGCGCTGGCCCATCGGCCAACGGTCGTGCGCAGCACTGGGGAGGTAGCGTTGCGGCCGACGGCAGCGCTTAAGGGGTTAACACTATGGCTCCCAGGCCCTGCCTTTCTTAATTTTTTTTTTCTTTAAGGTGTCCACCAGGGGGATTCAAACCAGGTAATTCCATTTCTTAATTGAATTTCTTCTACAGGAATAGCCTGCTGGGTTTGCTTTAATTTCTCGATATATTCCTCTGTTATACTAGTTGTCAACCGTTTTGGATAATCCACATGTACCTTCAAAACCCTTTCTCTTTTTTTGCTTCTTGATAGATGTAATTCTGCCCTCAATCGATAATGGTCGCTACCTTTCATTTTCACCACCTCAAAATTTTTAATTAGCCCAAAGCACCATGCCTGACAAAACACATAATCTATTGGGCAGAGTTGCTGGCCCCTCAAAAAAGTGTGTTCTGCTGGCCGATCTGGCTGCATTCTCCCATTTACGCACACCATGCCCAGTGAACCCATCAGCTGAGTAAAAGTCGCATCCTTTGGCGATATCTCTCCTCTAGGGAAAATGGTGTAGTGTAGTTCCTATTATCCCAATAGGCTCTGCGCATTGGAATAATACCTTCAATAGTATAGGCCTAGACCAGACGTTAACTAGGTCTTCTACTGTCGATATTAGACTTAAAGTTTTGGGTTTGCCAGCTAGCTCAGAGTTCACTAGAAACTTTCTCGAATAGGCAAGGAGGAGTTGAACCTCCCTAGATAGACAAGAAGGGATTTAGTTTCTGACAACCATAGAACATGACAACTTTGCTCTCCCCTAATCAAGAGTGTATCTCTAGAGTCGTGTGAAAACAAAAGACAACTTATTTTACTCAGTCAGTACGTGCATTCTTAGTCCCACCAGATTGTAGAGAAAAGGAAGAGACGGGCGTGTTCAATAAAAGCTGGTATTTATTGATCAGTCTCTTTTCTCATACAAGAGAAATGGATCGATATTATCGCAATACTTATGGTTAAGTAAAGTGCATACAATAAAAGCAGAAGTATAAAATAATACTGTAAAAACATTTATATGGTCTCTAATTTCAGCTGGTTGGTCTGCTCGAGACGAATGGATCCCTCGACCCCTCACAGTCCGGCTTCCGAGCGAACCACAGCACCGAGACCGCCCTCATCGCCGCCACCGACGACCTTCGAACTCTGATGGACAACGGAGAAACAGCGGCCCTCATCCTCCTGGACCTCTCCGCGGCTTTCGACACTGTCTGCCACCGCACCCTAGTACAGCGCCTCAGCAACATCGGAATCCAGGAGAAGGCACTGGAATGGATCACCTCCTTCCTCGACGGAAGAACACAAAGAGTCCGCCTACCACCGTACAAGTCAGAGGCCACCAAAGTCATCTGCGGCGTACCCCAAGGATCCTCGCTGAGCCCAACCCTCTTCAACGTCTACATGAGCCCCCTCGCGGCCATCGCACGCCAACACAACCTGAACATCATCTCCTACGCCGACGACACCCAGCTGATCCTCTCCCTGACCAACGACCCCGCCACCGCCAGAGCCAACCTGCACGAAGGGATGAGAGACGTAGCCGAATGGATGACGACCAGCCGCCTGAAACTGAACTCAGACAAGACGGAGGTACTCATCCTGGGCTCCACGCCCTCCGCCTGGGACGACTCCTGGTGGCCCCCCGCCCTGGGCACCGCACCCGAACCGACGGACCACGCACGCAACCTGGGCTTCATCCTGGACTCCTCCCTCTCCATGACCAGGCAAGTCAACGCCGTCTCCTCGTCATGCTTCAACATCCTGCGCATGCTACGTAAGATCTTCCGGTGGATCCCCACCGAGACGAGGAAGACGGTCACCCAAGCCCTCGTCACCAGCCGACTGGACTACGGCAACGCCCTCTACGCCGGAACTACTGCCAAACTCCAGAAGAGACTCCAGCGGATCCAGAACGCCTCGGCGAGACTCATCCTCGACATCCCCCGACGCAGCCACATCTCCGGACACCTGAGAGATCTGCACTGGCTCCCGGTCAACAAGAGAATCACCTTCCGGCTCCTCACCCACGCGCACAAAGCCCTACACGACCAAGGCCCGAGCTACCTCAACAACCGGATCAACTTCTACACTCCCAAGCGCCTCCTCAGATCAACCAACCACGCCCTCGCCGCCGTCCCCCGCATCCGAAGAGCGACAACAGGAGGAAGATCCTTCTCCTACCTGGCCGCCAAGACCTGGAACTCACTCCCGACCAATCTGCGCCTGACCCAAGACCACCTCTCCTTCAGGAAGAAGCTCAAGACCTGGCTGTTCGAGCAGTAGCGGCACCCCCCCCCCCTCCCAGCGCCTTGAGACCCTACGGGTGAGTAGTGCGCTCTACAAATGACCTGATTGATTGATTGATATCTGTTTCTTTTAACCTTTGGCGGATCGCCACGTTTGCTGCTTCTCCCTTTATGTTGGCTAATAGTATTGCCGAGACCTGCTTGAAGTCTTTTAGTAATTTCATACCAAGAGTTAAAGCGGGTTCTGGACCGTATTCATCTTGAATTTGTTTTAGCACATCTGGTATTACAGAGATGGATGGAACACCATGCGTTTTTGTGTAAATGGAAGCAAAGACTGTACCCCAAGTGTCACAGTCCTCCACGTGTGGTGCGATTCCCATTGGAAGACAGATAGTCAGAATCCTGTGTTTATCTACAGGGGTGGTGTCTGGAAACACCGCCTCTATTTGAGTGATTTTTTGTGCTAGCCAGAAAGGTATTTGTTCCCGTTTAGCTGGTACTTTACCCAGGCAGGATTGTATGTTCTGTGGTGTAATTTTATTTGTGTTCCCCTGATGAGGGGTCAGCTGTGGAATTTTAATTGCTGGTTGGATTGTTGAAGTCCGCATTACATATTGGACTAATTGTCTATGTACTTTTATTAATTGTTTTAGTTGTATTAAAAGGTCCGCTGCAGACATTCTTTCGATGTCTGGATGTGGTGTGTATCCGGCTAGGACCGGCCACGTTGCTCCTGGTCTACCAAATGGACCGAGCCTGGTGATGTGATTATTATGTTTTAGGGCGCCATTAAACAAGAGCAGGTGCTCTTGAAATTTAAGTGGTACTTCCACCTCCTCGAAAGGAGTGTACTCATTAGGAGGTTCCTCTGTTTTGTAATAGTGGAAGACCTTTGTTACAGCGTTTGCTGCTGGAAAGTGTATCCATGAATAGAACACCTCTGTCTGCCGATATTCGTGTGCCTCTATTACGAATATGACTGTGCCACCTCTAGGTGTCAGTCCATTTTCTATAAGTTTTAAAGTTATAGATTTTCTTATGTTGACCGCGATGAGTATTATATAGGAGTTTCCTCCTGCGAGGTTTGGCGGATATGACCTTTCACCCACTCCAGACGTCTTTGGAGTATTATGGGAAAAAAGGGGTCTGAGTGAAAAAGCACGACTGAGTTACTCTAATGTCTTGCGTTAGTTTTATCGCCTTTCCAAACGTTGGGCGCCATGTAGTGTAGTTCCTATTATCCCAATAGGCTCTGCGCATTGGAATAATACCTTCAATAGTATAGGCCTAGACCAGACGTTAACTAGGTCTTCTACTGTCGATATTAGACTTAAAGTTTTGGGTTTGCCAGCTAGCTCAGAGTTCACTAGAAACTTTCTCGAATAGGCAAGGAGGAGTTGAACCTCCCTAGATAGACAAGAAGGGATTTAGTTTCTGACAACCATAGAACATGACAACTTTGCTCTCCCCTAATCAAGAGTGTATCTCTAGAGTCGTGTGAAAACAAAAGACAACTTATTTTACTCAGTCAGTACGTGCATTCTTAGTCTCACCAGATTGTAGAGAAAAGGAAGAGACGGGCGTGTTCAATAAAAGATGGTATTTATTGATCAGTCTCTTTTCTCATACAAGAGAAATGGATCGATAATATCGCAATACTTATGGTTAAGTAAAGTGCATACAATAAAAGCAGAAGTATAAAATAATACTGTAAAAACATTTATATGGTTTCTAAGCCATAAGGTGGTTTAAAATGGATAAAATAGATACATACAAATATACATTTGACTAATCGTACTCAACTGGTGTTTCTAACTACGCCTACCCCAGTGTACCTGACCTAAGCCTAATACGTGGGCGGGAATAGAAAGTAGCAGTTTAAGTTAAGTTTGTTTTGCCAAGTGACTGACTCAAGAATTCTCTGCAAGGGGTTATTCAGTTCTGTACCTGGAATCTAGGATGAATGAGAGATGGTATCTCTCGTCTCTGGTCTCGATATTCCAGGCTGCCTGCGAGGGCTACCCGGAAGCGCCGGAGCTGGATTTCTCGGCAGGAGAAAGGCAGCGTCTCGTTCTCAGCGCGTCAGGAAGGCGGGGCTGCGCCAGCGGGGTCTGCTCCGCTCTGGGCTTCGGCAAGTCTGGCTGCTCCGATCTCGTCACCACCGCGTGTGTTTGCTTAAGGCAATACCGGTAATATTTATAC
This sequence comes from Lissotriton helveticus, assembly GCF_964261635.1. NCBI lineage: Eukaryota > Metazoa > Chordata > Amphibia > Caudata > Salamandridae > Lissotriton > Lissotriton helveticus. The sequence goes on from NW_027611653.1 coordinate 3,743,692, forward strand.
CTGTAAGGTGCCGAGATTGACGTAAGGATGGACATAGATACGTCAATAAGGATGTCATACGAGCTGGTCGTTAGCACATTCTTTTGCTGAAGTTCTCGATGAAATCAAAACAATGGCCGCAGGGTTTTTCCCAGGTTGTCATAGGTTTGATTTGTTTTGAGAACTCCGTATGCCTTATCAGGGGCTGGAGGAATATCGCTTGTCTAATTAGATGGCAAGCGTTATGACCTAATCAGATAACACGTTCCTGTGCCGTGGTGTGGCGTAATCAGATAACGGTTTCTGCATCATGGGATGGCTGCTAGTTAACTTGTTAACCAGAACAGGGTCAGGAATAGGGGGATCGATACAGAACCTATAGGAATACATCACAATGGCTACTTCGATATTATAAGATTCTAAAAATTCCTTGTGCCAATTATCCACCCTTTGGGGGTCTAATCTATGATTAAAATCACCGAACACCAATAATATATCCTTCTGATACTTTACGCTTACAAACTCTATATCTTCTTTCAGTTTTCCCAAATTCACCTTATATTCATTGTCCTTTTCCTTCTGTATATAAACGTTTATAATACATATTCCATCAAAGTAGGGATCCGACTTCTGCAGTAGGACCCTACAGCCTAATGTGCACAATGTAGTTTCAAATTCCGAACCTTCCTAGCTATCTGTGTGGAAATCAGCGTTAGTTAGCCCCCAATGGCCTCCCCAGAGTATTTTTCTTTGCTGCTTTAGAGTGTTGGGCGAAACCTTCTATAACTAGGGTTGCACGGGTATCGTCACACAGCCAAGTCTCCTGCAGGCAGACAATATCATTACTCTTAATGAATTTATCAAAATTATTCTGAGTCGATATTTTCTTGTAGCCATTTATATTCCATGATAGAACTGATAGGCTGTGTGACGACCCATGCTCCTAGTCGATTTCACTCAGGAACCCCTCCTCTTCTTACTCCTTAAATTATGGGGATGCTAGGACATTAAACCTATTTCCAGCAAATATATCTGTAGTATCTTGCAAATTCGTTATCAGCTATAGTTATTGCAAGATCCTCCTTCTTATTCCAACTGGAGTTGATTAACCTTATCTGCCGTAACCCTAGTCCAGCATGATTCGTAAGGAAGTGCTGCCCCTGGCATTCCTCCCTACTTACCAATCTAATCCCCTCCTTTTGCAGCTTATTTTTGGCATTTTCTGCAGCGACTTTCACCAAGGCAGAGTAGAAGAGGAGCTTGGTCACATCACCCCCTTTGCTATTTGTAACAAACCCTACTTCTCTAAGGTCCTCTGTGCCAATGCTGCCAAGGCTTGCACATTTTGACATGGAGAATATAAGTTGTGATCGATTTAGTGGGTTTAATTTCCTGGCTTTTTTCCTGCCTTTGTCTGGGCCGGAAGGTTCTAGGAAACCCCATAAGTCGGGGGTACAATCTTGCCTTACGCCGTGAATGTCTCCCATTAATCTAGCTTCCCTTCTCTTTGTTGGAATGTCTCCCTAATCTTTTTCTTTGGTGGTCTTACTACGTCTAGGATTTCCAGGTCCCAATTGTGTAGTTATCCTCAATTCTGTACCTTTCCCCTCTTTCTCCTTTTTCCGTTTCGTTGTTGGTGCCAGACTACTTTTACTGATCTTTGATCTTTCTAGCCTATTCCAAGGTTCTTCTCGTTCGGCTATCGGCTTTGCATTATACTCCTTTGATCTTTGCGTTATTTCCCTCTCTTGACATTCTTGTTTCTTCCTTTCTCCTTTCACTCTTCTCACCTTCATTACATGATGTCTTATTTGTTGTCTTATTCTAAGGGCGACCTCCTCTTCCCCCTTGACCTCGGGAATCCACTCATGTAATATCTCCTTTCACCCCATTTCCTCACAATAATTGGCTGTCGGGATATTTATACAGTTGGTTCCTCTTTCTTTAGCTTGGGAGCCCTTAACAAAGCTACCTCTTCATCCTTACCGCCTACCCCCTCCTGTTCCCCACCAATCGGTCTAATTAATGCCGGCATTAACCCTCTGATTTGTGACAACTCGCCCAACATTGCTTTCGACTGCTCCCCCTGGAACATTCTTGGCGAAGAGGACAGCCGTGGATTCAAAGAAACCCCAGAGATGTTAAATATGGCCTGGTTTGGAGAGGCTAGACCAACCTCGCCCATGGACTCCGAGGTTGGGTAGGCCTCGGCACTTGAGTCCTTTTCCGTCACATCCTTCCCCTTGAAATGTCTTCCCAAAAAGTCTTTGATTGAGTTAGACACTGATGAACCACCTTTTGCTATTTTTGGTTTTGCTGATTGCAGTGTTAGTGTAAAGGATTGTACATTCCTTGCTACTTGTTTTTTCCTTCCAGTTGGCTCACTCATCGCCCCTTTAGATTTACCTACTCCGCTCCCTTCACCTGCCACTGGAATGTTCATCTCATTCTTTTTCCCGTTTTATAGTCTTACGGGTTATTGCTTGGGACGGTGCCATCTTTTAGATTTCCTTCTTCATTACTCGCACTCTGGTCTCAGGTCACCAATCCTATAGCCTGTTTTAAATGCTGCTTCCCTATTCCAATCCTCCTCTGGGATTAGATCACGAGGCCCCTTTTGCCAATACCAATTCAATAACCTGTACCCATGTGACTAGCGCCGTCGCTTTTGGGTTAGTTTTAGTGTCCTTGATTATTAGGAAAAACAATTACAGCCCTTTCATATTTTAAACCTATGTAGGGCAACTGCTCCTCAATTACCTCTGTTTCACGGTTTGCCGCTGTGTACTCTGCTCTTCCAGCCCCCTGCGACCGTTGGCTAATTGTCTGCTCAGGTGCTGTTACCAACTCTAACTCAGCTGGTGCATACAGACTTCTTAGGGCCTGTGTTTTATTTTAAGTTTAATTTTAAGGTTAATGTGCCAGGGTTTCACGCCTCAAGCTTCTCAGCTAAACTCTGGACCTCCCCCCTGGCCTCCGGCTGCAATTCTCGGCCTCCAGCAGGGCGCCACGGGCCCCTGGTTCCTCTATTCACTCAACGCTCCGCTCGGCGTTCAGAAAGAGCGGAGCGGATGCAGGTACAGGATCCCCTGGACAAACGGGCACACGCACGCAAACACAAGCGCATGCGCGTGAGATCCAATACGTCAGCTCCAGGCGTCCGGCATCCAATGCTTCTTGGAGCTTCCTGGGGCGAGAGCAAGTACGATTGTGTGCGCGGTAACTGGAACATAGTGTATGGGGAGGGAATATGATCAGCTCTCTATGCCTCAGTACCTTGTCCCAAATATTTAGTGTTGGGGCCACCGGAGTACTTGAGTGTCTCAAGACTGCTGTGTGCAGACACTATAGCTGGCAGCACCCTGGAGTATGTATGTATAAATCAGATTATGTTGGAAGTAACCTGCAATATAGTGGCAGGCAGCACCCTGCCAACAAGTAGGATTTCTCATAGTATTTTATTTCCTGGCACATTAATGGTGATAGTCTTTTAACTGGCAGAAGAACAACACTGACCACACATTTTCCTGGGTTTGTCTTTAAAATGAGGTACACATTAGGAATGGCATTTCGTTCTGCTGGAATAATAACACAAGTTATCTTGCACTCTGCTATGATGTTGCATAGGTTGTTGGCTGCAATGCATTCCATGTTTCATTCAAACATGCTTTCTACAGGGCGCAGACATGATTTACTGCTGTAGAGAAATAATGCTCCTGTGTACTGTGGCAGACTCAGAAATATTGAAAAACTTCATGATTTCTCTTTCAGCACTTCCTAGTAAAATCTTTCACTCTTTGACCCATACATTTAGCAGAAACATAACTTAGTACCCATAAAATAGTTGTGATGGGGAACATCCATGTGGGATTAGGATTGGCTCGACCAGAGTGCTTGCTGACTTGGAGGAGTATGGAGTTGACCACCTTGCCTGGTCCGGTGTGGAACCAAGCCAGCAATGCTTTGCTGCAGCCTCATTTGCCCTGATAGCTGGTCAACAGTTTGAGGAGGAGGAGGTGACGAGCTGGCTAAGTGTGCCATGAGCCTGGCATTTCAGTGCATCCCTGAGAAGTGAGCTTTGAGTCGATGTAGTGTTCCTCTTATACCACGTGCAATTCATCCTTTCCAAAACCACAAGAATTCCTGGGTGTGAAGGGCGGCTGATTCTGATTGGGTGCTTGATAGTTTTCCAGAAACTCATGTTCTTGATTGTTCATGTTTGTCAGTAGTTAAATAAACACGTCCAGGGGTCTTATCTCTTCAGTTGACACAAGCTGCAATAAAAGTTTCTTTCTCGTTACAAAAAAATATGAACGGCTGACGAGCCTCTGTCTGTCAAAGAATAGAAGGGCTGGACAACTGTCATTCATCTCACTGCTAAGCAGAGCAGTGTCATGCTTCACCCTCACTCAGGCCTCTGATTTTAACTAACATCGCTTAGATCACTGGGACTTTAGAACCCATCCTTTTAATGAGAAAAATAAAACTACAAGTCCCATAAGCAATACTGGTGAAAGGTGTCACGCATGACCTGGGACAACATCCAATTCAGCGCATCCAGTTCCATTTTTTAAGTATTTGACACAATATTGAATTTATAACCTTTGTTTTTTATGGCAATGAGTCACCAGAATACTAAAAACGTGTCTTTTATTTTCAGGGTCAATTAAGTAATGGTCACCAGCTTGGAAGCTCTGTTCATTCTTCAGTATTTGTCATTGATCTCCATGTGTGGCTGGTTTGGGTCTGCTCCTGCATCGTTCCAAAACTCGCACAGGTAAGGAGCTTGTAGCAGCAACATGATAACCCCATACTCGTCTGTAAGAAGTGCGCTCCGAGGCAGGTATCGGATCATTTTTGTGAAACAAGCAAGCGCTAATATCTGCTATGTACATTTGTTAAAATAAAACACAATCATATCACAGTATACTGTTCCGGAGGTTCGTCCCAGAGACATTATCTGTAACTGAACGCAGACACCCTAGGAAGCATGTGCTTTTAAGACCAGTTGCGTTCACTCACCTGAAGGTGACATGCTTCATCATTGGGCTATACTCCTCACCAGGCTGACGCTACAATGCCTGGTGGGCACCACCAGAAGAAGTATAACCAGAGGGAAAAGGAGGTACTAAAGACCAGGTCGTCCTCCTAAGGAGACATATGAAAAAATGAGCCCTGATTCTGGGTTCGGAGACCTGTCTCGTGTGGTGGCTAACTACAAAATAAAGTCTAAGTGAAGCCAAAAAAGAAAGAAAAATGTCTTTCTTTTTAGTCCCCTCACTCACCGGGGTTTCCTCACGGTGACATGCTTCATCATTGGGGCCCTCCCAGTTCTCTACAAAAAGGGGCGTGCTGCGACTTGCGAATTACGTAGGAGCACTGTAGTTGTGAAGGACTATGTGTGGTGCAGAAAAAAGTGGAGTGGGTGAATGTGAGTTAAAAATACCGTGCTAGTGGGCCTCAATGTTTTATTTTGCTCCTAGACTGGTATGTTAAAAATGGGGTTATACTGTACACCGACCAATAATGTAGGTAGGTTCAGTATATGGTCAACATGTTTCACGCTACCCCTAGCGTTTTGTCAGGACCATACAGGGGCCAGCCCTGTATTTTGCCACTCCTAGAAACCTAAATTAGGGTTAAGGAATTATTAGTGAAAAAAGTATTTACAGTGAATGACGCTGTTCTACTCAGATACATGCGTAGTTCAGAATACATACCCGAAACCTTTAGGGCGAAAGTATTGCTCACTGAAGAACCTGTAAGAAAAATGAATAAACAAAGATTAAAAACACCTCTCCCCTTTCTCAGCAGAGATCGGGGTCATTTATGTCCTTCATGATGCACGTTTTCAATACACGTACGTATATATGCACACTCTATATGGTGTTGTTTACACCATATTGGTGCGTGCACACTTTCAGGTCCGGTGTCTGCTAGATAAATAACACGTGAGGTGATTATAACGTGAAGTGTCTTATGCAAACATCCAGAAGTGACTTAACAAGACAGTGAACACACATTTAACACATAACCAGAGAAATTGCCAAATATTTACATTTGTTGGTGCCTAATAGCACATCATGGTCTCTGAGGGGGCGGGGTCGCCTCGGTGTGAGCAATGCTGTAAAATTACGGGATTGTAAAAACACGGTTACATTCTAAAATAACCGAAAGGTTTTTAGGTCGTAGTTATATCAGAGACTCGATTTTCTTTTCTCTGTCATAGGAAACGAGATGGATCACTTACTTCCTATTCAGCAACGCCGCGCAGTATTACCTAGCTGCTTCCCCTCGGACCGCATCTTAGAATGCGTTCCGCGGGCTCTGTTTTTGTTAATGTTAACTCCCATTTCCGGGTTGAAACTAGACCGTTCTCCCAGAGCGGCATTTTAGGGGGATGCAAAAGAACCTGGCGAGTTAGTCTTTATTTCAGTCTCATTAGGTTCAGCTTTTGCAATAAACAAAAAACAAAAAACAATGATGTCGATAAAATTGGCAGGAGAGGCATGTTGTGAACCTTGTTTTTGTCCAAAATGTCTAAACGACCTCCTCATACACAGCTGGAAAAATGTTAAGAAAAAAATTAACAATTAAAAAATTACTGAAAAGTTATTGAAAAAGGCGACAAATAGAACCGCTCACAGAGTCACATAATTGATGGCATAGAATCCAAAAATTATTCTGAACATTTTAAAGAACGCCGGGGATTATCTCAGTTACGATTCAAAAAACAGAAGCTGATTCTGGTTGTACCAAAAGGACTTTACAGGTCCTCTCTGTCCTGTTTAAGGCATACTTCTGTTCTAGTATATATAGTATGCGGTGTTGGTTGTATCACCGATTAAAAGCACCCCAGGGAATATCATCGTTCAGCCCATTTACATCTGTTTGCAATTTGAAAACCCAGCGTTGTTCATGTTCATGAAGGGTTTTTTCAAGGTTATCTTTGCTCTTCACACATTCCAAAACCACCCATCTCAGATCGTTTGGTGTGTGTTTTTTTTCTATAAAATGGTTAGTCATGCGTGTGGTGGATTTCTTACAGCGAATATTGCTCCTGTGCTCCACAATTCGAGTGTTGACTTTCCTTGAGGTAATTCCTACATAATGTAAGTTGCAGGTACATGTGATCAAATACACCACCCCACTTGTATTGCAGTTTGAAAAAATTTTGAGTTGCCATGTGGTGTTATTGTTAAATGTGACAGACTTAGTCACTGAAGTCAGGTGGCAAACACTACAATTGTTACATGGGTAGTGACCGTTTGGTAGTGGACGAAGTCTGTTGATGTTCTCCGCTGGTTTTGGTCGAGTATGGACCAGGTAGTTCTTTAAGTTCATTCCTCTCCGATGGCTGAACATCGGTTTTGGGATGTTGAGATCACCACTGTTCAGTATGGTCCAGTGTTTTTGGACAATCTTAGTGACCTGGTTGGATACTTTATCAAAAGTTGTAATGCAGATGGGTCTTTCATTTGTTGAGGATTTCTGTATTTTTGGTTCCAAAAGGGCATCCCTGTTATTATTACTTGCCCTTTTACTGGCCTCTTTTATTATCTTCTTTGGGTAATTCCGTTGTTTCAATTTTTTGCTCAATTCCTCAGCTTGCACATGGTAATCCAATTTACTGGAACAATTCCGTCTCAACCGTAGGAATTGTCCAAACGGGAGGTTTTGCTTCAAGTGTCTTGGGTGGAAGCTGTTATAAGTTAAGAGGCAGTTTCTCGAGGTTGGTTTGTGGTGAGTAGTTGTCGATATGACTCCGTCCTTCGCCCAAATGTTCAGGTCCAGGAACACCAAATGAGATCTACTCATTGTGTTTGTGAATTTCAGAAAAGGGTCTTGTTCATTAAACACAAAGGCAGAAGTTTGTAGCCTCTTCCTCATTGCCATTCCAGATTAACAGAATATCGTCAATATAACGCTTCCACAGCATTATCTGGTTAGTGTATGGGTTATTCATGGTCAGGATTTTCTTCTTCTCCAAATGATGGGCATACAATCCAGCTACGCTCGGCGCAAATGTACTGCCCATGCTGGTCCCGTGATGTTGGCGGTACAGTGTCTCCTCAAAACGGAAAAAGTTTTCCGTAAGGGCCAGGCGGCAGCACTCAAGGACCACATGTCTTGGTGTGTGATATGTCCATTCTTCTTCGAATAAAACTTCTTCCAGGATTCCCAATGTTTCTTTGTGTGGTAAACTGGTGTAAAGACTCTCCACATCTAGACTTATCAATATGCTAGATGTGGGGTCAAAACTCTTGTCCTTCAATAGGCAAAGTACATCCTTTGTATCTTTTAGGTAGGTATCTGTCTTTTGAACTATTGGTCGAAGGAACGCATCAGCGTACTTTGACAGAGGCTCCAAAATAGATCCTATTCCCGATACTATAGGTCTCCCAGGTGGTTGTTCAAGGCGTTTGTGGATCTTCGGGATCGTGTAGAAATAAGGAATGATGGGTCTGGAGTTTACTAAGAATTCTGATTCTTTCTTATCCATCCAATCGTTGACCAAACTTTCCTCAATGAGGTGTGCAATGCTGATCCGTAATCTTTCCGTAGGGTCTTCCTTAATGATGGTATAGTTCCTTGTATCTAGGAGACGTAGGCATTCCTGTCTATAAATTTCAGTATCTTGTTGGACAATTGCCCCACCTTTGTCCACTGGTTTTATAGTAATGGTATTGTTCTTTGATAGTTCATGGATAGCTTCGAACTCAAGGTTGCTCGTGTTCTTGAAGACCTTGATTGTATTGGGGTCCAGGTCTTTAACATCCTTCATGACAGCTTTTTCAAAAACTAGCAATTCCACTGGTAAACTATGGGGGGGGTGGGACAAAAGATGATTTCTTCTTCAGTCCAGTGTCCGTATCTCTAGTAGTTGTCTGATCTTTGTCTTTAAAGAAGACCTGAAGTTTCAATTTTCTCAGGAATTCTTTTAGCTCACAGCAAAGTTTGAACTTGTCAGTTAGTGGGGTGGGGACAAAACCTATTCCTTTGTTTAGTACTTTAGTCTGGACTTCAGATAGAGTTACAAAAGACAGGTTGACCACTAAATCTGGTGGTTGCTCGTCGATGCTTCCGGTGGACCCTTGCTGCGTGTGTGTCGTCCAGTTGTTTCCACAGGTTGGCCCCATTGTACCTGCTGACCGGTTTTGTTTTTTGCTCTTTGGGTCCATTGGCCTCTTCCCAAAAAAGGACGGCTTGGGTTGCCCTGGTTGGTGTTCCAGTTCTGGAAAGGTTGTTGAGGGTACATTGGAGGAAACTGTTGAGGCCCATAGAAAAAAGGAGGTGGAGGGCCGAACGGTGTCTGGTGGGGTGGCCACATCGGTCGGTGGTTGGTTTCCTCTGTATCTCCCCGAGTTACCTCTACCCCTTCTTTGTTTTCTATTTGTAGGGTAATTGTAAGGATTGGGGGAGTTGGAATGGTCAGATCCACTGTCAGATCCATCACTATCTGTATTATATCCTGGATTCCTGTTGCTGGATTTATAATCATCACGTGTGTATGGATACACTTGTTCGTGTGAAAAGTTTATCTTATCCTTGTCCACTTTTGTGTATTTGGTATCTTTGAGACTAATCTCGAAGTCCGTCATACTTTTGTTTAGTTCATCAAGTCTTTTTTTTAGTTCAGCAGGTGCCTGGAAGGATTTAAGGCGGACCTCTAGAGTGTGTATTTCTTTATTTATTTTTTTATTTTGAAAGTTTTATATAGCGCGAACAAGATCTTTGCAGATAACAGAGCTCTTTACATAGGCAGGAGGAAGGAGGTAGGTTGGGTACAAGAGGGAGCATAGTTAGGAGGGTGGGTCAACAATGCAAGTAGTACAAATAAGAGGGAGCATGAACCAACGGGTAGGGTCGATAATACAAGTAAAACACATGTGCAAAGGAGCATGTACAATCGGGTAGGGTCGATAATACAGGTAAAACACATGTGCAAAGGGATCAAACAAGTAGTACAGATCGACGCGGAGTCTTAAAGATCAAAAGTAGTAGTTCAAGTGTATTTAGCCATGAGGATAGCTTTAACTTCTTTCTTAAAAAGTAAAGTGGAGGGGATGAACCTGGTTTCAGGAGGGAGTGAGTTCCAGATCCTAGGCGCCATTCCTGAGAAGGAGCGTTTGTAGGTTCTTTCCTTCCGGAATCTTCGAGGCTTCAGCAGAAGATTGTTTCCACTTCTGGTGGTTCTGGAGCCGCCGGAGATTGTCAGCTTCTGAGTGAGGTAGCCGGGTGAGTTCAGGTGTATAGCCTTGTGCGTCATGCAGGCAATTTTCAGATGTATTCTGGCTTCAAAAGGCAGCCAGTTCAAGGATTTGAAGTCGGGGGAAATATGTGAGTGCTTTTTAGATCCAGTGATGAGCCTCGCTGCGGCGTTTAGTGAGGCTCTTAGCGGTGCAGTTGTAGTTAGGGGAGGCCGCAGAGGGCGATGCTGCCGTAGTCTATGCGAGGGATGATTAGTGCTTGTACTGCATTTCGGAAGTCTTTGGCTGGGAGGAAGGGTTTAAGTTTCCTCAAGGTATTTATTTGGAAGTTCGCTCCTTTAGTTGCCTTGCTGATATGCTGCTGCATGTTGAGATTGGCGTCAAGTGTTATGCCTAAAGATTTTGCTGAATCCACGATGGTCGGTTGGACATTGAGTGCAGTTAGGTATTTAAGCCAGGTTTGAGTGGTAGAAATTTTCGCGGGAGGTGAGACCAGAAGGAACTCAGTTTTCATAGCATTGAGCTTGAAGTGGTTATCGGCCAGCCAGGATTGGGTGTTTCTGATCGTTGAGTTCAGACAGATAATGTCTTTGGTGGATTGTAGTTTGAGATATAGTTGAGTGTCATCGGCGTACATGTGAAAGTGTACATTGGATGCTTGTAGCAGGGTGGTGAGAGGTTCCATAACTAAGTTGAACAAAGTAGGGGATAGGCAGGATCCTTGAGGGACCTTTCTTCTTTTAGTGTCTCAGATAGACGGGCCGCCATCTTTATTATCAGCACCAGCCAGTCCCTGGTACAGTGCCATGATATCAAAGACCAGTCTTTTTTAAATTGCTTATCATTTTGAAAAATAAAAGGTTCATTTCTGACAATCAGGCCTCTGGGTGCAGCACTGATTTTAAGATATTCTGCCATCATTACTCCATGGATTAAGGTCTTTATTTGCGTTCTCTTCAGTTCTGTTAGTTCGTCCCAGCATTGACTAGAATCCCCATTGTCTCTATTTGGTGCCCCCGTGTGTGGTAGTATTGAGGCCATTATTCTTTCAACCTCTTATTCCGAGAAAGAGAGGCCTGTAATCTCTGCCATGTTAGTAACAGGATTTGTTTCTCGTGGTTAGTTTTGTAGTGTGTGTCACTGATCTTCCTTGGGAACAGGTATTTGGGGAACCTGTCAAATTATTCCCGCAGTCGAAGGGCTGCTCTAAACATGTATACCAGAGGGAAAAGGAGGTACTAAAGACCAGGTCGTCCTCCTAATGAGACATATGAAAAAATGAGCCCAGATTCTGGGTTCGGAGACCTGTCTCGTGGGGTGGCTAACTACAAAATAAAGTCTAAGTGTAGCCAAAAAAGAAAGAAAATGTCTTTCTTTTTAGTCCCCTCACTCACCGGAGTTTCCTCACGGTGACATGCTTCATCATCGAGGCCCTCCCAGTTCTCTACGAAAAGAGGCGTGCTGCGACTTGCGAATTAGGTAGGAGCACTGTAGTTGTGAAGGACTATGTGTGGTGCAGAAAAAAGTGGAGTGGGTGAATGTGAGTTAAAAATACCATGCTAGTGGGCCTCAATGTTTTATTTTGCTCCTAGACTGGTATGTTAAAAATGGGGTTATACTGTACACCGACCAATAATGTAGGTAGGTTCAGTATATGGTCAACATGTTTCACGCTACCCCTAGCGTTTCGTCAGGACCATACAGGGGCCAGCCCTGTATTTTGCCACTCCTAGAAACCTAAATTAGGGTTAAGGAATTATTAGTGAAAAAAGCATTTACAGTGAATGACGCTGTTCTACTCAGATACATGCGTAGTTCAGAATACATACGCGAAACCTTTAGGGCGAATGTGTTGCTCACTGAAGAACCTGTAAGAAAAATGAATAAACAAAGATTAAAAACACCTCTCCCCTTTCTCAGCAGAGATCGGGGTCATTTATGTCCTTCATGATGCACGTTTTCAATACACGTACGTATATATGCACACTCTATATGGTGTTGTTTACACCATATTGGTGCGTGCACGCTTTCAGGTCCGGTGTCTGCTAGATAAATAACACGCGAGGTGATTATAACGTGAAGTGTCTTATGCAAACATCCAGAAGTGACTTAACAAGACAGTGAACACACATTTAACACATAACCAGAGAAATGGCCAAATATTTACATTTGTTGGTGCCTAATAGCACATCATGGTCTCTGAGGGGGGTGGGGTCGCCTCGGTGTGAGCAATGCTGTAAAATTACGGGATTGTAAAAACGCGGTTACATTCTAAAATACCCGAAAGGTTTTTAGGTCGTAGTTATATCAGAGACTTGATTTTCTTTTCTCTGTCATAGGAAACGAGATGGATCACTTACTTCCTATTCAGCAACGCCACGCAGTATTACCTAGCTGCTTCCGCTCGGACCGCATCTTAGAATGCGTTCCGCGGGCTCTGTTTTTGTTAATGTTAACTCCCATTTCCGGGTTGAAACTAGACCGTTCTCCCAGAGCGGCCATTTTAGGGGGATGCAAAAGAACCTGGCGAGTTAGTCTTTTTTCAGTCTCATTAGGTTCAGCTTTTGCAATAAACAAAAAACAATGATGTCGATAAAATTGGCAGGAGAGGCATGTTGTGAACCTCGTTTTTGTCCAAAATGTCTAAACGACCTCCTCATACACAGCTGGAAAAATATTAAGAAAAAAATTAACAATTAAAAAATTACTGAAAAGTTATTGAAAAAGGCGACAAATAGAACCGCTCACAGAGTCACATAATTGATGGCATAGAATCCAAAAATTATTCTGAACATTTTAAAGAACGCCGGGGATTATCTCAGTTACGATTCAAAAAACAGAAGCTGATTCTGGTTGTTCCAAAAGGACTTTACAGGTCCTCTCTGTCCTGTTTAAGGCATACTTCTGTTCTAGTATATACAGTATGCGGTGTTGGTTGTATCACCGATTAAAAGCACCCCAGGGAATATCATCGTTCAGCCCATTTACATCTGTTTGCAATTTGAAAACCCAGCGTTGTTCATGTTCATGAAGGGTTTTTTCAAGGTTATCTTTGCTCTTCACACATTCCAAAACCACCCATCTCAGATCATTTGGTGTGTGTTTTTTTTCTATAAAATGGTTAGTCATGCGTGTGGTGGATTTCTTATAGCGAATATTGCTCCTGTGCTCCACAATTCGAGTGCTGACTTTCCTTGAGGTCATTCCTACATAATGTAAGTTGCAGGTACATGTGATCAAATACACCACCCCACTTGTATTGCAGTTTGAAAAATGTTTGAGTTGCCATGTGGTGTTATTGTTAAATGTGACAGACTTAGGTACTGAAGTCAGGTGGCAAACACTACAATTGTTACATGGGTAGTGACCGTTTGGTAGTGGACGAAGTCTGTTGATGTTCTCCGCTGGTTTTGGTCGAGTATGGACCAGGTAGTTCTTTAAGTTCATTCCTCTCCGATGGCTGAACATCGGTTTTGGGATGTTGAGATCACCACTGTTCAGTATGGTCCAGTGTTTTTTGACAATCTTAGTGACCGGGTTGGATACTTTATCAAAAGTTGTAATGCAGATGGGTCTTTCATTTGTTGAGGATTTCTGTATTTTTGGTTCCAAAAGGGCATGCCTGTTATTATTGCTTGCCCTTTTACTGGCCTCTTTTATTATCTTCTTTGGGTAATTCCGTTGTTTCAATTTTTTGCTCAATTCCTCAGCTTGCACATGGTAATCCAATTTACTGGAACAATTCCGTCTCAACCGTAGGAATTGTCCAAACGGGAGGTTTTGCTTCAAGTGTCTTGGGTGGAAGCTGTTATAAGTTAAGAGGCAGTTTCTCGAGGTTGGTTTGTGGTGAGTAGTTGTCGATATGACTCCGTCCTTCGCCCAAATGTTCAGGTCCAGGAACACCAAATGAGATCTACTCATTGTGTTTGTGAATTTCAGAAAAGGGTCTTGTTCATTTAACCAAAGGCAGAAGTTTGTAGCCTCTTCCTCATTGCCATTCCAGATTAACAGAATATCGTCAATATAACGCTTCCACAGCATTATCTGGTTAGTGTATGGGTTATTCATGGTCAGGATTTTCTTCTTCTCCAAATGATGGACATACAATCCAGCTACGCTCGGCGCAAATGTACTGCCCATGCTGGTCCCGTGTTGTTGGCGGTACAGTGTCACCTCAAAACGGAAAAAGTTTTCCGTAAGGGCCAGGCGGCAGTACTCAAGGACCACATGTCTTGGTGTGTGGTATGTCCATTCTTCTTCGAATAAAACTTCTTCCAGGATTCCCAATGTTTCTTTGTGTGGTAAACTGGTGTAAAGACTCTCCACATCTAGACTTATTAATATGCTAGATGTGGGGTCAAAACTCTTGTCCTTCAATAGGCAAAGTACATCCTACGTATCTTTTAGGTAGGTATCTGTCTTTTGAACTATTGGTCGAAGGAACGCATCAGCGTACTTTGACAGAGGCTCCAAAAAAGATCCTATTCCCGATACTATAGGTCTCCCAGGTGGTTGTTCAAGGTGTTTGTGGATCTTCGGGATCGTGTAGAAATAAGGAAGGATGGGTCTGGAGTTTACTAAGAATTCTGATTCTTTCTTATCCATCCAATCGTTGACCAAACTTTCCTCAATGAGGTGTGCAATGCTGATCCGTAATCTTTCCGTAGGGTCTTCCTTAATGATGGTATATTTCCTTGTATCTGCGAGGAGACGTCACAGGAGCAATATTCGCTGTAAGAAATCCACCACACGCATGACTAACCATTTTATAGAAAAAAAACACACACCAAACGATCTGAGATGGGTGGTTTTGGAATGTGTGAAGGGCAAAGATAACCTTGAAAAAACCCTTCATGAACATGAACAACGCTGGGTTTTCAAATTGCAAACAGATGTAAATGGGCTGAACGATGATATTCCCTGGGGTGCTTTTTTAATCGGTGATACAACCAACACCGCATACTGTATATACTAGAACAGAACTATGCCTTAAACAGGACAGAGAGGACCTGTAAAGTCCTTTTGGAACAACCAGAATCAGCTTCTGTTTTTTTAATCGTAACTGAGATAATCCCCGGCGTTCTTTAAAATGTTCAGAATAATTTTTGGATTCTATGCCATCAATTATGTGACTCTGTGAGCGGTTCTATTTGTCGCCTTTTTCAATAACTTTTCAGTAATTTTTTAATTGTTAATTTTTTTCTTAACATTTTTCCAGCTGTGTATGAGGAGGTCGTTTAGACATTTTGGACAAAAACGAGGTTCACAACATGCCTCTCCTGCCAATTTTATCGACATCATTGTTTTTTGTTTTTTGTTTATTGCAAAAGCTGAACCTAATGAGACTGAAAAAAGACTAACTCGCCAGGTTCTTTTGCATCCCCCTAAAATGGCCGCTCTGGGAGAACGGTCTAGTTTCAACCCGGAAATGGGAGTTAACATTAACAAAAACAGAGCCCGCGGAAAGCATTCTAAGATGCGGTCCGAGGGGAAGCAGCTAGGTAATACTGCGTGGCGTTGCTGAATAGGAAGTAAGTGATCCATCTCGTTTCCTATGACAGAGAAAAGAAAATCGAGTCTCTGATATAACTACGACCTAAAAACCTTTCGGTTATTTTAGAATGTAACCACGTTTTTACAATCCCGTAATTTTACAGCATTGCTTCCACCGAGGCGACCCCGCCCCCTCAGAGACCATGATGTGCTATTAGGCACCAACAAATGTAAATATTTGGCAATTTCTCTGGTTATGTGTTAAATGTGTGTTCACTGTCTTGTTAAGTCACTTCTGGATGTTTGCATAAGACACTTCACGTTATAATCACCTCACGTGTTATTTATCTAGCAAACACCGGACCTGAAAGCGTGCACGCACCAATATGGTGTAAACAACACCATATAGAGTGTGCATATATACGTACGTGTATTGAAAACGTGCATCATGAAGGACATAAATGACCCCGACCTCTGCTGAGAAAGGGGAGAGGTGTTTTTAATCTTTGTTTATTCATTTTTCTTACAGGTTCTTCAGTGAGCAATACTTTCGCCCTAAAGGTTTCGCGTATGTATTCTGAACTACGCATGTATCTGAGTAGAACAGCGTCATTCACTGTAAATACTTTTTTCACTAATAATTCCTTAACCCTTATTTAGGTTTCTAGGAGTGGCAAAATACAGGGCTGGCCCCTGTATGGTCCTGACGAAACGCTAGGGGTAGCGTGAAACATGTTGATCATATACTGAACCTACCTACATTATTGGTCGGTGTACAGTATAACCCCATTTTTAACATACCAGTCTAGGAGCAAAAAAAAACATTGAGGCCCACTAGCACGGTTTTTTGAATCGTAACTGAGATAATCCCCGGCGTTCTTTAAAATGTTCAGAATAATTTTTGGATTCTATGCCATCAATTATGTGACTCTGTGAGCGGTTCTATTTGTCGCCTTTTTCAATAACTTTTCAGTAATTTTTTAATTGTTAATTTTTTTCTTAATATTTTTCCAGCTGTGTATGAGGAGGTCGTTTAGACATTTTGGACAAAAACGAGGTTCACAACATGCCTCTCCTGCCAATTTTATCGACATCATTGTTTTTTGTTTTTTGTTTATTGCAAAAGCTGAACCTAATGAGACTGAAAAAAGACTAACTCGCCAGGTTCTTTTGCATCCCCCTAAAATGGCCGCTCTGGGAGAACGGTCTAGTTTCAACCCGGAAATGGGAGTTAACATTAACAAAAACAGAGCCCGCGGTACGCATTCTAAGATGCGGTCCGAGGGGAAGCAGCTAGGTAATACTGCACGGCGTTGCTGAATAGGAAGTAAGTGAACCAACTACAGTGCTCCTACGTAATTCGCAAGTCGCAGCCCGCCCCTTTTCGTAGAGAACTGGGAGGGCCCCGATGATGAAGCATGTCACCGTGAGGAAACTCCGGTGAGTGAGGGGACTAAAAAGAAACCTGGTTGAGTGCGTTACACAAGGAGTAAACGCATCATTGGAATTGGGCACACTCATTAGGTTCGTCATATGAAGACAGACTCCACTGTAGGTTATGACATTCAATTATTTATTCAAAGTTTTCATCATTGATTGCCAAAGTTCATGAATTCTTGTATTCCAATTTTTTAGTCAAATCATGAAAACCATTGCTGACAAATTCAAGAATACTCCAATAATGCTCCAATGCATTTCGGGCAATGGATGCCCTTTTCAAGGAGCTCTGTGAACGCAATGAAATGCTTTTACCATTCAGAACATAACTTAGAAAACATTGCATTAAACTGATTTACATTTTGAGTGAAGTCCGAGAAACGCGTGGGTGTGAGAGCTGTGTACCTTATAGCCCAATGTGTGGATTCATAGGGACGGGGGTGTTCGGTGCTTAGGTGTAAGAAGCCTGGGGGGGTATTGGAAAGAACAGGGTTTGCGGGCGGAACACTTACGTTCCCGGATCGTAGCAAGTAGTTTGACTCGGAAGCTGGGGAGAGATTAAGCAACCTGTTATAAACAGTGCCGGCCCGGCGTGGCAGAAATTAAGACGCGGGTCTTAGTTGGAGCTCCAACTTACTTGAAAATGTTCGATGAGTTGATTCTAAATTCTCCGTGTAGGTCGCGGAGGACTCACGGAGTGTGAACGGAGATTGGGAATATGTAGATGGGGGTCAGCTACACGAAAGGGTGATCACGTGGGGGGTCATGGAAAGGGTGGAAGGACAGGGTGTGTCTCGATGGTTTTAGCGGCCATCTTGGAAAGGGGTACCGATGGTGAAAACAACAGTGGTGAAATGTAAACAAATGCAAAGATTAAACCCGAGCATAATGAACAAAAGATACAGGGTAAAACATGTTTACCCTCAATGGTACTATAGAAAGCAGCTAAGTTCAATCCGATCGTTGAGGCCATGTGGCTTCATCGCCTGTAATCTGTAGATCCAAGCTGTTTCACGTTGGAGAAGTGTTTTGTTATTGTCTTTTCCTTCATTTTTACAGACAATTTCAAGCACCAGAAATTTTAACTGTGCCACGTTGTGGTTGAACTCGTTGAAGTGTGTGGCTATGCTGGATTTTTGATTTTTGGTGCGGATGTTTGATTTATGTTCGTTTAGGCGGACTTTAAAAGACTAAAAAGAAAGACATTTTTCTTTCTTTTTTGGCTACACTTAGACTTTATTTTGTAGTTAGCCACCACACGAGACAGGTCTCCGAACCCAGAATCTGGGCTCATTTTTTCATACACCACCAGAAGAAGGCACTTTGTCGCAGATCTTTTAATAAGTACGCCGGATGAGCATAGTAGGACAGAGGATGTTGTGTCATAAGATGTGAGATTGGTGAAGTCTGAATAAAAGATCAACTATCTACAGTTGCCACAATATAGTTAATGCGATCTTCCTGGTCCATGTTGAGATTAAAAACAGTGGCAGAGAAATTGAGGAGCTAATGGCCCCTATCACTGTGTGAAAGTGTTGATCACCTATGGACCTGCTGGTAAGCTGGGGTCTATACTTCAGGTCAACGTTTTTCATGCCTTGTGTAGTCATGGAGCAATCTGTTGGTATTTCATCAGGACCAAATATGGGAAAATGGGTAAATATGACCTAATCTTCCCCACAGCGTGAGGAGCTCTGTAACTCAAAGCCCTGCACCGTTCATAGGTGATAAGGTGCCTATTAACATCGTACTACTACAGGTGAGCACTGCCTAACAGAATGCACTAGATACGGCAACCCTCCTAAAATTCAGGACATACTGACTTATCCAATAGCGAGGACGCCGCATCAGATGGCAACTGGATTGAAAAACACATGCTTCCAAGGGCGTTCAGTTAGAGATAATGTCTGTGGGACTGAACCTCCAGAACAGTATACTGTGAGTTGATTTATATGAGTGTATACTGGACTGTCATTTTCCTCTTCATCTCTTATGATATGTAAAATAAAACACAACACACCTGGAGGCCAACTCATCTATCATACATTTATTGCAAAAATAGCAAAAAGCCAAGCAAACTAACAAGTGACAATTGTCTTTGCAATGGACGAGAGCATCCATCCGTGAGGTGCAGATAAAAGATACACAGACAAGCTGCAGAATTCACTGTTTCTGGAAATAACACTTCTGTTTGTCAATATTCAATTTACTACAAGATGCAGGAAAGTGTGCAGATGGACATCACTAAATAAAATGGTTCTGAGCCCTAATAGAATCATATAACTTTGCAGGCATATTAAGGCGAACAGACACATCAAATTAATATAAGAATATTGTAATTTGGTTATGTAATATATCAATGCACGTTGTGGCATTCATGTGTAAACAGTTATCGGTATTAAAGAAACCAGTATATCCAGTTATGCTTTCTCAATTCCTTCTTCCGAGAGGCCACCACTGCTGCTAGCCATCCGTATTCAGCAGTGCCTCCTGTGACCTGGAATCCTGCACTTAATCAATACCAAAGGTTGTCAATGCTTCTAGCCAACTCCTGTCACTGGTGCCACTCGCACCCCACCACCCTTGGGCCTGTTATTCTTTTAGCTAGCTCCAGTCAGTAGTGGCCCTTTGGACCTGTATGTAAGCCTACTAGCCAGCTCCTGTTAGTACTGGCCCCTGGGACCTGTTATCATTCTA
This sequence comes from Lissotriton helveticus, assembly GCF_964261635.1. Lineage (NCBI taxonomy): Eukaryota > Metazoa > Chordata > Amphibia > Caudata > Salamandridae > Lissotriton > Lissotriton helveticus. The sequence continues at coordinate 3,763,509 of NW_027611653.1, forward strand.
GCCATCTTGAGTCATTAGTAGCACCTTGGGACTAGTGATCATACTAACCAGCTTCATTCAGTATTGGCTCCCTGAGACCTATTATCCTGCTAAGTAACTCCAGTCAGTAGTGACCCCTGTACCGTAAATCCTGCAAATATTCAAAACCAGAGGTCAACTCTATTGCCAACCAGATCCAGTCAATATTGACATGTACTGTTACCCTGCTTGTCAGGAATACCAGAGGCTAGCGTGTTGCTAGCCAGCTCCAGTCACTAGTGGCCCGTCACATATTATCCTCAATAGGATCAATGCCCAAGGCCTGTGCAGCTGCTAACCTGCTCTAGTCAGTAGTGACTTCCCAGACCTGTTATTCTGCATATAATCAGCAAGGCTTCGGCCCTAATAACACTCACCCCACATCCTTTTGGTATATTAGCAATGTAATTTATTTACATCATACGGTAGGTACCGCACTATGACACACGATCCCAAAAACAAAGACAATCAAAATTTGCCTAACCGTTCAGCACTCCACCTTGTCAAAAATGACCAAATCACACCAAGCACTATAGCCTGCCACATCACATGGCACACTCAGCCACAACAGAACAAGATACCATAGCAGGGATTTGGGGCCATTAATCCTCTGTTCGAGGCATGCATGCTGTAGATGCACATGCTTTGCATACTCCTGCCATCTTGTGTTGGGTCCGGATGTTTGCAAGTTGTTTCATTATTACCCCTAGATTTAAATTCCGGCGTACAAATTACCTGCACCACTCCTTCTTTTTGATCTGGGTTATTTAATTTAATTTGTTGCAGGCTATTTTCACCTTGAGCATGCTCAATTAACCTTCCATTATGATTACTAACAGTTTGAGACCATGATTGTCTATGTTTATGTAACTGCTTAGTTTCGGTTCCCAGATCTTGTGGTAATTTAATATCCTTCCAGGTTTTCAACAAATCTCTATTCGTTTCATCGCCTCTGATACTCTCCCTCTTTGCTCTATTTGTTTCCAATGGTGATGGCTTATTTTCCACCTGTTTATTACTTTCCTCCACTTGCAGCATTTCAAAGGACTGCATTTTCCCATACTCTATCATTTTTATACTATCAGCTTGATTGTTTAGGCATTTATTTTTCATAACTGCTTGTACTTCCGGTAGATCTTTATTAAATAGAGGGTAAAAGGGTTTTGTTGGAGACATTTGTTTACCCTCACCTTCACGATATGATATTTGGTCATGGTTATTTCCAGTGTTCAATCACACTATATCTGATGCATTTGTATTTTTTATACTTTTAGAAGCTTTATTTCTTGCTTTCCGTTGTTTTTTCCTCTGTCTTTTTGATAGATGAACTTCCGGAGATGCGTCTGTCATTGTTGATTGTGTCGAGCATAGGTTTATCACTTCTCGATCTTTTGTTTTATCATCTATTTTTTCTTTAACAACAACAGTATTGTCTTAACATTTTATTGTACCTTTAGAGGGGCAGTCGGTCTTGATGGTTTGAATTCCCACATTAGGAAAATTCACTTTTACATCGTCAATTATTGTTTTTTAAATATCCAGACTGGTAGCCAGTTTGTTAATTAGTGGGGCACAACTACACTCTGCATACGTAGATATTGGCTGAGATTGCGCCCTTACTATTAGATTATTTTGCGTTGTTATCTTCTGCTCAATTCCGGTAACAGAGGATGCCATAGCGCTCGAGATCTATTTGGACCTCCTTTTTGTTGGACTGATATGTTAAAGCTTCCAGAGTTAATTGTGAGGTTTTGAAGAATAAATCCCAAATTGCTCCTGCGTTCCCACTTCCTGGTACCTGAGTACCTGGGCTATGGTGTTGCCCATATATGAATGATAGGTCCTTATACTCCTCTTTTTGTGGTCCTTGAAAATCATGTCCCTTGTCACAAGAATTAATGAATAGTGGACTACTATTCAAAACGTCTTTTAGATACGGAGTACTCCAATGCTGCAGAGTTTCTGGGTTGCTGTTGTATTCATCCTTATTAATTTGAGATCCGTTATTTTGATTAAATTTCGGCTGGTCCTGTTTCTTAACTGAATTTATCTTAGACAGAGCAAGATCCGATTGCAGTGGGGTATTGGCTTCCCTAATGCTTTTCACCCCACCATTTAGTTCATTTGGAGCTTCTTGCCCTGGTTGATTTATTTGGCCCAAATTAGATGGTTTCCCTATCCCGTTAGCTGTTCTGATTTTTACTTGCACTTCTATTGGCATTGGCTGCCTAGTTGGTAGTAATTGCTGAGTATCTCCCATTGTTAGATTCATGCATTTTGCGTCCTCTTGTTGTGAACGACCAGTATGTGGAATAGTTAACATCTCTAGGTCCGTTATTTGACTCCAATGGTTGACTTGGTCCTTAGTTGAATTTGACATTCGTTCGACTTCAGCTTCAGACTCAGGGTGGTCTGGTTCACTTGCTCCTTGCTTAGGGGATATAATATTTGTTCTACTCAGTGGTTTAATTGGAGTTTGAAGAACACATGGGTTAGTTAGCAATGTTAGCATAGCAACAGTTGGATCTTTCATAAAATCAAACTTTGACAGCGACTTTCCCAGTTTCTCAAATGTATGGACCTTAGATGATTTAAAGGACTATATGTCACCTGCCTGTTTTATTTTAAACGTAACAAATATTGGTGTTTGTTGTATTTTTCTTTTCCTTTTGATAGGAGGGAAAGGTGGCCGCTCCTTTCCTGAGCTCATAATACACCCTCTAAGGTGAAGAAGTCTTGCTCCTTTCAGAGAATCAAACGGGCCAGTGACAAGACCATAGGACAAAAACACCACCAAACACCTCCAGGGGAAAACACCCAAAAAGCACACCTCCGTACAGAATCCGCCGGTGCTGCTGGTTACTTAATTAATTAATTAATTAATTAACCGATTGATTAACATCCGGGCACCGGGTAGGGCTGTAGTCTAGGCATGCGGAGTAATTCAGGGGCCGAGGGGTGCTTCAAGAGGGTCAAAGTCTATTGTTACTTTCCTCTTTCCATAATTTCTCAGATTTTGTATTACAGACTTATTACAGACTCCAATGGCTCAGCGACTTAGGGACCGATCAATCTTAGCTACTCGCCACACGCCACACACCTCTTGCCACTTGTCACTCACCACTCACTGTTCATTGCTTGTTCGTTGCTATTCATCGCTGACAAGAGTACAAGGTAGAATGCTGGCAATCGTTCAGGAGCAAGAGCGGAATCCAGAGCTAGTCCCACTACAGACGGCAGATGTGGGCACTTCCCTCCACTCCTCGGCTCAACTCTGTCTGCTCTGCTCAATTCTTAGTAAATACGTAAAATCAGGCGGCAGGCCAAGGCTCCTCTGTGCTCCTCTGTTCTCCTCTGTGCCCTGCTACAGCCGCCGCACCAGCAGCACCGCAGGCAAAGGCTCCTTTGACCTCTGCAGCGGCCGCTGTGCCGGCAGCGGCCGTTCCTGCCCCCACAGCAGATCCGTAGAACTTAAAGCGCCCGTATAACAGGACGCAGATGAAGCGGAAGAAACCTTCGGGAGCGGGAACGGGTCATAAAACAAACGCGGGCAGTCGTCCCAGGCTCCGCTCCGCTTGCTCGTCAACTCCTCCTCAGCTCGGCCCCTCAGCTCTACTCTGTACGCTTTGCACTCAATGGCGAATCACAGGCCGATAATGACTGTGAACACCAACAGAGGGAAGAATTGTGTGTTTACCCCAGTTAGTAAAAAAAACACAGCATAAGTCTTGGCTGCTTCTGCTGCACCCAGAGTCTTATGCGTCTTTGCAGTCTAATTTTTCTGTCTGGAAAAAAACTGTGTCCTGGTTTTCTGCACCCAGTAAATCCAGGTGCAGAAAAACCTAACAACTGATAATCAGGTGGAATAAAATGAACACATGAAAGTACGGCTTCATTTCATTGCCCTTGATTCATACTCTGGACCATATTTGAGGGATTGGTCTAGGCATAGTCCTCGCAGCACACAATAGATTTGCTTGAGGCAGAGGCCAAAACTCAAAAGTCAGGATACCAGATACAAGTAGGTGGTAACTCAGGGCAGGGGAAAACGCCTGTTGTCCGTAGAGGAGTCATTCCTTTACCAGAAATCTGCATTACAAATAAATTAATAGTATATCTTTTTTTAATATCTGTTTGGTGCCAGTCCATATGACTTTAATATCTGCCTTTGGGATTCTATGTTACAACTCCATAGGGTACATGTATCCTTTGTGAGCTTAATAAAATGTTGACAATTCTACAAATCCTCACTCCTACATCCAAGTACTCTCATGCTACCATTCTACACTCTGCACTGTCTGAAGAACAGCTCAACATTTTCAAAATTCTGCATTGATTTGGCTTGTGAATTATATTTTTAGAAATGTTCATGTATTAACTATTTAATTTTAATACTATAGGTGAATGAAATTACGGACGAAGAAAGCAAGATTTAGCACTAAGCAACTGAATGTCAGTGCCATAAGAAGGATTATTTTGAAGAACTGAAGGACATCCAGCATTCTACGTTTAAACAATTTCCAAAAATCTAAGTGTGGCGAGGAAAGTACTATACCTGTAAGTGAAATCTCTAATTTTGCATTTCATTAACCCAGAGCAAAGCCATATCTGTGCACACAGCATCAGAAAAAGTGTAGAAAGACCACTTCAGCATCCTCATCTGAAATATTATCAGAAAGACAAATTGCCTCAGCATGACAGAATAACGTTCATCTAAAGCATCATGTAATTCCAGAGAGGAAGCACACACTGCATAAAAGAAAGTTATAACAAAAGGTATCTTCTGCATACCATCAAAGAAAAGACACATTGGCAAGCAAAAGATTGAAAAATCACCTTTGTTCAACAACCATTTTTAACCAGTTACACAAGTTTGAGACTATCTGCCTCTGGATAGAACACCACGGACCACTCTGCTCACTCTGGCGAAAAATCTTAAAAATTCACCACTTTATTGTGTTCATGACCATCTCAGATTGTTTCCTTTTTATTGTGTACTGTTCTGTAATTCTATGTAAATCGGCTCAACATTATCTGCTGTGCATGAGTGATATGTAAAACTGTTAATTATAAAAATGGATTAAATGAGCACCGTTGGGCTATAGGTAATGTAAATAAATCCTCGCCTTCGGAACTACAAACCTTAACCTTACACCAAACATAGAAAGGATAAAAGGAACAGATGTTCTGCGACTGATGATCCACAATAGTACTGTGCATGTTCTAACACCCTCAGTTACTGCCTTTACGTCAGTGCAAAAAGGTACTTATCAGTTTAATCATTAAATATCAGACCAAAACTTCATTACTGCAGTGCTAAGAACCTATATAAATAGATTGGAGAAAAACGTCAGTCACAAAATAATTTACTGCCGGAGAGGCTATTACCTAAAGACTATTATCTACTAGAACAATTTCAACAGGTGTTACAGGGCTGCTTCCAGACATATTTTGCTCAATTCAAGTGTTAAGAAGATTACACACAATTTCTTTTAGAGATAAATGCTGAACAATATCTAAACAAGCCAGACTCTAAAATCAGGTTCACTCTTACCGTGGCATAATAGCAAGAGAAAACTAAACATAGAGATATTAACCCTAGGAATACACCTTATAAAAACACGGACTGTGAGAACAAATTCAGTGTTCAAACCCGCCTCAATCAAGGCAAACTAACTGAAATTGGGGAAAAAAGTTACTTGTGCCAAAAAAGATACAGCTATAAATCTTATCTCACAGAATTTGACAGAATGCACACTGGGGGAAACCACTCTCAGTGCAATGTATGCCAAAAAAGTTTCAGGCGTAAAGCTTATCTCACTGAGCATATGAGAATCCACACTGGGGGAAACCACTCTCCGTGCAAAGTATGCCATAAAAGTTTCAGGCGTAAATCTTATCTCACTGAGCATATGAGAATCCACACTGGGGAAAAACCTTATCAGTGCTCTGAATGCCAGAAAAGCTTTAGAGTCAAACCGAGTCTATATCAACATGCATTAACCCACTCTGTGGAAAAACTTTACCAGTGCGCTGAATGCCCAAAAAGTTTCAACCGTAAATCTCATCTCACTGTTCATATGGGAATCCACACTGGGGAAAAACCTTATCAGTGCTCTGAATGCGACAAATGTTTCAGTCTAAAATCCAGTCTCATTCATCATATAAGAACCCACACTGGGGAAAAACCTTATCAGTGCTCTGAATGCCAGAAAAGGTTTTGGAACAAACCAAGTCTTTCTCGACATGTAATAACCCACTCTGGCAAAAAACCTTACCAGTGCTCTGAATGCCAGAAATGTTTCAGTCAAAAAAACATTCTCACTCAGCATAGAAGAGCCCACACTGGGGATAAACCTTACCAGTGCTCTGAATGCCAGAAATCTTTCATTTACAAACACAATCTCACTCTGCATAGAAGAATCCACTCTGGGGAAAACCTTTATCAGTGCTCTGAATGCCCAAAACATTTCAATTGTAAATCACTTCTAACTGAACATTTGAGATTCCACACTGGGGAAAAACCTTATCAGTGCTCTGAATGCCACAAATGTTTCAGTACAAAAAGGATTCTCACACATCATATAAAGATCCACACTGGGGAAAACCGTTATCAGTGCACTGAATGCCACAAATGTTTCAGTGAAAAAAGGAGTCTCACACATCATATAAAGATCCACACTGGGGAAAACCGTTATCAGTGCACTGAATGCCACAAATGTTTCAGTGAAAAAAGGAGTCTCACACATCATATAAAGATCCACACTGGGGAAAACCGTTATCAGTGCTCTGAATGCCAGAAATGTTTCCGAGACAAAAGAAGCCTTTCTCATCATACAATAACCCACACTGGGGAAAAACCTTACCAGTGCTCTGAATGCCCAAAAGAGTTCAAACTTAAATCACTTCTAACTGCACATGTCAGATTCCACACTAGGGTAAAACGTTATCAGTGCTCTGAATGCGACAAATGTTTCAGTCAAAAAAACAGTCTCATTCATCATATAAGAACCCACACTGGGGAAAAACCTTATCAGTGCTCTGAATGCCACAAATGTTTCAGTCTAAAATACAGTCTCATTCATCATATAAGAACCCACACTGGGGAAAAACCTTATCAGTGCTCTGAATGCCAGAAATGTTTCAGTGACAAAAGCCGTCTCATTCAGCATATAAGAACCCACACTGGGGAAAAACCTTATCAGTGTTCTGAATGCCACAAATGTTACAGTAAAAGAAATAGACTCACTCAGCATATAAGAACCCACACTGGGGAAAAACCTTATCAGTGCTCTGAATGCCAGAAAAGTTTCAGAGGTAGAGATGGTTACAAGCGCCATAAGAAAATACACCATCAAAATTATTCAGTGCTGTCTCCGGTTCGTACAGCTTAAAGTCCTCCACCGGATTTATGTCACTGGTCCTCGCCTGATTCGTATGGGATACTCTTTGGATGGGTTGTGTAAGCTTGGATGCGGCCTAACGGGCACTTTCCTCCATATACACTGGGAGTGCCGGGCAGTTGTGCGGTTCTGGAGTCGAGTGCATGCTGTGATGAAGGAGGTCACGGGTGTTGCGTTGTTGCCTGAAGCTAGGCGTTGTTTGTTGAATGTTTGGGAGCCGACTGATTATGATGTGGCGCAGACTCAGTGGGTGACCCTCGGGAATATGATTGCCAAGAGAGATATTGCACAGTTGTGGGGATCTCAGAGACCGCCCACGATCTTGGCATGGAAGGTGAATATGGACTGGTGCATGTTTAGAGAGAAGACAGTATATGTGGCGTGCGGCAGACCCAAAAAATGGGGGAAAGTCTGGGGCCAGTGGAACTCCTATTGTGGTGAAATATGTACACCTCCCTTCACAGACGTCTCGGATACTCCACCTTCCCCCTGAACCGACATTCCTACTAATGTTTCAGCTATAATGTTTCCTGGCTTGCAATTCCCCTTGCTTCCCCCCATCCCGTATTGTCGATTGTATCAAACTGATACGCATTTCCTTCCTCACAGGACGCTTCTCCATTTGTAATGATTTTATTGCCTTGTTTAATTTTTGTTCATGTTCAATTTCTGTTGTGAATGCCAGAAATTCCTATTTAATTTGCACAGCCTCACTAACCATAAGCGGCTCCATACTGAACAAAAATCTCATGAGTGTTCTGAATGCCAGAACAGCTGCAGAGAAAAACGATACCTCACCATGAGAAACTCCACACTGGAGATAATCCTTATGCCATAAAAGCTTGAATCTGAAAGACAGTGTTATGCTTCATGAGAGATCCCACTCTGGGGAAAAACCTTATGAGTGCTCGAAATGCAAGCAAAGTTTTGGTTACAAATTACTTCTCACATGACATGAGCGAACTCACACGGGGGGAAAAAGCCTTATGTGTGTTCTGAATGTCAGATAAGGTTTAGTCTCGAATACTATGTTACTTCACATGAGAGAATTTACACTGGGCTAAAGCCTTATACAGTAGGGGAAAGCCAGAAACGTTTTACTCAGGAAGGACATCTCACTAAAGGAGATCTCAGTGTAGCCATGTAGTGTTTTGAGGGTAGGTTGTAGTGTTGGGGGAGTAGCTTTAGGGCAAGCAGAAAGGGCCAGTGGTTTGTGGGAACAGATGATGGCAGTGTTTTGGGGAAAGGGGCTGTGGTTTTCAAGGCTATTGTGGTGGGGTTGTTGGCCGCGCTGTGGGGTGGGGTAGGGTGACATGGAAAAGGGCTAGGCTAGTCTAAGTCCTTTTTAGGTTTCGGCCTAGCGTACACTGCACAGCAGTGTCACGCAGCCAGAGTCCTTTTCTCGGGGGTTTTGAAAATGGACCTGGAAATTCAAATTAGCTCCTGTGTGTTATTTCCTAGGTTCATTTTCATTGGCCTTTGTGTGCGTGTATTTTTAAAACAGAACACGCAATAGGCCATGGGCGGTCACGTAGCTCCGCCCATGGCCTATTGGTGTCTGTTACGCGCACCAAAGGCCATATATCTTCAATTATCACTGCCAAACACAGCCGAGATAATTGAAGACATATGCTTCGCTTTTTTTTTTTTACAATAGCGATCGGGAAAGCGATCGCTTTCACTGCTGCTTGTTTAAGATGTCTGTGATGTGGACAGTGTGTGGAGGGTCGGTGCAGAAGCACGGACATCCAGTGACCTGGTTCTGCGCTGCAGTGCAGGGAGTGCAGTGGCTTTGATCTAAAGCGGGCTGTCAGAGCTCTCGGGGGTCCCAGCCGGGTTAAACAAACAGTTCTGTCTTGATGGCAGCTGCTGGCAGCCAAGATGGTGGCTTTTACTGCCTGTCTGTGTTTATTAAGCTGCTGTGAGTGTACGAGGTTTGATGGGTTCAGATAGCTGCTGCGCTGGAGGGAGGCGGAGGCCCGGCTTGGGCTGACTCGTGTGAGCTTCTCCACTCTGGCCGTGCTCGGTGGCAGCTTCTGTCCGTCGCTCAAAGTGAGAGATTCTCTCGTGCGTTATAGGACTTAAAAATGCGTTTTAGATTTTACATCATGCTAGTACAGTGTCACTGCAGAGGATGTCACGCGCCTGATGTGCAATTGGAATATATACTCTGGGATGAAACCGAAATAGCAAAAACACTGCAGGGTCCGCACCACCCGACTAGATTTGAACCCGTGGGTTTTGGAAGATAGCCCCTCCCACTGCAGAGATAAAACTACTGTACCTGTTCCTGGTTTGCTAGGGTCCAGGCTCTTTTCGGTTCCGACTGCTGGCTGCTTTTTTGCTTGGGCATACTCCCTACCAGAGTGCTCCTGGCCAAGTTTGCTGCTAGCTGCCGCCGTAGGACTGATTTCTGTGATTGTGAGTTCGGAGGGCGGGGGACAGTAACCCACATTATGCTGACTCTTCACTGCCCCAGGCATACGCCCATTGTCCCGTATATTGTCATGTAATCTTCGGAAGTGTTGCCTTTTGTATTTGAAAGCTTTTGTAGGTGGCTGAACCTGTATTCTGAATTATGGAACCTGTTGACATCAAATGAACGGAAGGGCTGCTATCTGATTTTAAATATCCTTTTTATGGTTACAGATGTATTATTGTATTTAGTAGTGTATACATTAGTTTATTCTACCAAGGCATATATATGCTAATAATGAGAGACTTGTCAATTCTGGCTGTAACAAAATAGTCCGGATCCAACTGAGCTGGGTGGGTTGGGGGGAGGAGTGATGGGAATCTTGTCTTCGGTGTAGCAGGTGCAGGTTTCGTGGGTCCCACCATGATTTGCTAATCTATTGCTCACCTTTAGGGGTCTGTCAGCATTCCTCGGTCCCTGAAACCAGACCAGGGCATCAGTTTATTTACATTTTTGTAAACAAACCTGTGCCGATTCAAAATATCTTTTCATCATCCAGTGTGGTGTGGACTGTCATAGAACATGAAACTTGCCTACTGGCCTGTCATTTTTTGAAACATTCTGTGAAAATGTTACTAAGCGTGTACTTCGGAAATTCCTCCACCCGGTATTGTATGGGTTTGTGGCACACAACAATTTGCTATGTTGAGAAAGGAACCCATATCCTTGTGCCCTGCCTTCTTTAATTCAGTACCTTTAAAAACTCCTTAAGTTATAACGAAGCTGAAAATAACACTCTTCAGGTTTGTTGATTCACAAAGCGTTTTAGTAGTTAATTATTTTTTATCTTCGACTTTGGAATCAGAGCACCACGTGGTTGTGAATGTGGCATCTGTGTTTCATAAAATATATCTATTTGTGTGACATGTTATTTTCAGCACTCTTCACAGCAGACGCCAATTTTTCAATATACATATATATATATAAAAAAAACATCCATTTACACACTTATTTAACCATTTATTCTTCCATCGTCCTTTACAAATACATATATAAAACATATTTATTTTTCAGAAAGACACACATTCACTGGATGGTGTCATCAGTGATGTCATGAGTGATGTCACTGACCATGTCATGAGTGATGTAATATGTGACGTCATCAGCAGTGCATTGCAGGCGCGCAAGTTATAGTGAGTCCAACTAACTATAACGTCGGAATTTCAATGGTTTTATGTCAGTAAAATTTCCAGGTAACTCTAACTGGTGTGAAACCTATGGTTTTTTCAGTGAATTTAATAGGTTTTTTAAATGCTAATTCCTAACTATAACTGGTGTGAAACCTATGGTTTTTTCAGTGAATTTCTTAGGTTTTTTAAATGCTAATTCCTAACTATAACTGGTGTGAAACCTATGGTTTTTTCAGTGAATTTCAAAGGTTTTTTAAATGCTAATTCCTAACTATAAGTCTCACTTTATAAGTAAGACTGTTAGCGCTCTAGTTGTTCTTTAGAACACTCTGGGACATTCTGTCATTGGGCTATAGTTGGGCTACATATGGCTGATATTTGGGCTACATTTGTTTTTTTTTGTCTCTGGTGGCCATCTTTGGGCTACATTGGGCTACATTTGGGCTCTAACATATATATAGCCCAATGTAGCCCAATATATATTTTTTCAAAGTTAATTTTCGTAAAAACCACTTGAGCATATATCTTGAGACATAGCAAAGGCACATCGGGCTACCAGTCCCTACAATTTTGCCAAGTTTGGTGGAAATCCATTCAGCCATTCGGGCTAAAAGTGAGTTCGACCGTCCTATGGAAAGTAAAATGGAGAAAATACGTTTTGGGATCCCCCTTTTATCTCGGCCCCCGCTTGACGAATCCCCCCCCACATTTTCAGGGAAGGAGCGGAGCGGAGCGGGCCACCTACTTTGAGAAATTCGCGAAGATTCGTCCACCGGCGCCAAAGTTATTCCCAATAGAATGTTGCGGATTTCCTATGGAAAGTAGATCCTAACTATAACTACCTACTGGCGACCGCCAGTAGGTAATATATATATATATATATATATATATATATATAACACGTAAAAATATATTCTCTGTTTAGTTATTCTTTGCTATTGGGTTTTAATTGTCTGTCGATCACAGCAGTTCACTTCTCGATACAGATTAGCCGTTGTTTCCCTAAATTGAAAATACCAGAATGTGTGCTGTATGAGTCACTGTAACCTAACATTATACAGGGCAGAGCTTCAATGACTGATGCTAGCCAAGTGATGCAATGTTGTTTAAGCTGTTGGAGTCAGAGAGGGCAATGCAGTCAAATCATAGCTAGGAATAGCCTCCCTGTGCCTTATTATGTGACTTTCGCAGTGCCATCTTTTTGCTCTTCATTGTTTTGCTCAACATGTTTCTGATCTTAGCACAACAGCATTTGAAACGTAACCCAACTAAAGATGGCGGTCTGGAGAGCATCGGAGAAACCAATATTCCGCTTTCATTTTTGTGTACACAGTGTAAGATAACAGCCCAGAGATGCTGTCTAGTGATTTATTGGTTTTGTCCAGACCCTCAGGCAGGAAAGAACAGGTGTCCTCCAAAGTGTCAGTGGTGCTGTACGCGGTAGGGATTGAGTAGTGCTGTAGGCATTGCGAGTTGAGTGGTGATGTAGGCGTTGCGGGTTGAGTGGTGCCGTACGTGGTGGGGATTGAGTGGTGCTGTAGGCTTTGCGGGTTGAGTGGTGCTATACGCGGTGGGGATTGAGTGGTGCTGTACGCGGTGGGAATTGAGTGGTGCTGTAGGCGTTGCGGGTTGAGTGGTGATGTAGGCGTTGCGGGTTGAGTGGTGCCGTACGTGGTGGGGATTGAGTGGTGCTGTAGGCTTTGCGGGTTGAGTGGTGCTATACGCGGTGGGGATTGAGTGGTGCTGTACGCGGTGGGAATTGAGTGGTGCTGTAGGCGTTGCGGGTTGAGTGGTGATGTAGGCGTTGCGGGTTGAGTGGTGATGTAGGCGTTGCGGGTTGAGTGGTGCTGTACGCGGTGGGGATTGAGTGGTGATGTAGGCGTGGCAGGTTAAGTGGTGATGTAGGCGTTGCGTGTTGAGTGGTGCTGTACACAGTGGGGTTGAGCGGTGCTGTAGGTGTTGGAAGTTGAGCGGTGCTGAACGCGGTCGGGGTTGAGTGGTGATGTAGGCTTTGGGGGTTGAGTGGTGCGCTAGGCGGTGCACATTTTCACCGGGAACAAACACCACCACACGTCAGTGCACAGTTCCATCAGGCACACACCACCAGCCGTCCATGCACGCTTTCACCTGGCACACACACCACCAGCCGTCAATGCTTGTTTTCACCAGGCACATATACCACCAGCCGTCAGTGCACGCTTTCACCGGGCACAAACACCACCACACGTCAGTGCACAGTTCCACCAGGCACACACCACCAGCCGTCCATGCACGCTTTCACCTGGCACACACATCACCAGCCGTCAATGCTTGCTTTCACCAGGCACACACGCCACCAGCCGTCAGTGCACGCTTCCACCAGGCACACACAGCACCAGCCGGCAGTGCACACTTCCACCAGGCACACACACCACCAGCCATCAGTGCACAATTTCTACAGGCACACCCACCACCAGCCATCCGTGCACACATCATTTGTTAACACATCCACAATTAACTATTGTAGCAATCGCAGTATGGCACACTTTACTTTTAAACATATTCATCTGAAGCGCAGCATGCCACCATTGCTACAAAAATAAATACACATTTTTTTGGCCTACAATTTATAGACTTTTGTTGCAATTGGTGTTGCAATATTTTGCAATGCCAATAGCTCAAACTTAATGCGAGACCTATTGCATTGCACTGGGTGAACTCTCCCCTGCCTTTAGGAATGTAACTACTTGATAATCGGATATCCACACCTGGGTGGACTTTTTGACTAACCTGCTTATACAAATTGCACTTCATCAAAATTGTGGACACAGATGGCATACTGAAATGGTTTGTACGCAATGAACCAATTTCACGCCACACAATTCCACAACTAACAATTCCAATCCAAGCCACATAATTCCACTACACACCACATGCATACACTCCATAACATATGGCTAAAAGACATTGCCATTTACAATGCCATTTGCTCTAACTCAAATAAATCCGAGACCTATTGCATTTTCAATGCTTGTTGTTCTTGTGTAAAAGTCTTGGAGAGTAGATTCTGCTGGTTCTGATGTACCGGGTTTTTAGGAACCCGGTGGTGCCAGGGGGAACACCCAGAGACCTCTTGAGTTCTTCCTGTTCTGGACCACAGAAACACAGAGTCTTCTAGGTGATGTCAAAGATCGAGTTTTATTGGCTGCAACCAAGTAACAAGGGTCCTAGAAGTACAACAACACGGGCTGTAGGTTCCCAGGAGACTGCTCGTTTTTACAGAGCCAGGCTTCTCCTTTTATACACAATATTACACTTCAGGCAAGAATTCCTAGTTGTACGGTTTGGTCATATACATATTTTTACAACAAAGAAAAGGCAAAGCCACTACGGCAAGTCTATATTTTCGGTTGTCCAGTTTGTGATAGATTACCCAGCAAGGCCCAGAACTCCCATCAGATATCGATGAAACCCCAATAAAATCGGGCACTTCCTTCTCGTAAAACTAGCCATAAAGAAGAAACAGGGACAGGTGTGTGTATGATAAAAGCATGGTTTGAATGTGCTGAATGGTTTATGACATGTTGCGCCTTGATACTAATCTTGCTCGGCCATTTGGGATGAGAACTGCCCGAACAGGTTTGGCTGGAGGCAGGGGAGTCAGCTCGCCCAGGTCACAGAGGAGTCAGAAAAGGTGTACGTGTCCTTTCAGACCGAGTTAGGCCTTGGTTAATTGACTATGTAAGGGCAATCACAAAATGAATGCCGCTTTCAAGATGGGACCCAAGGGTTCAAGACGAGAACTACGATTTAAGGGTGATCTCGTCACTTAATCTCGACGCAAATGCACAAGTGTAATGCCCTGATCATTACCGGTCTGTCGATACCAAATTCGTCATGGTATGATGATATTTTGTGACACGAGTGTGGAGCCTTGGTACCATATAATGGCAGGGTCCAGAATTTTCAGTTCCACAGTACTAGAGCTCTTGGGCTGTCTGGTATCTACAAAATACTCTTGCTGCTTTAAGGCTCCGGTCGGTCTGGGGTTCAGTACACTTCTGGGAAACTCATAACCTTGTGGGCTGGATCCATATTTTTGAACTCCCACTTGAAAAGGGTGTAAGTAACGTGTGCCCATCTCCCTTTCACAATTTGCATCATGCCTGTCCTATCTATCCTAGACAATTATTGCAAGTGTAAAAACGAGCCCCCTTTCACAGGACTGGCCCAACGGAAACTCTTTGTTTTGTAGCACATTTCTGTTTTTTTTTTTTGCATTTTTCAAATTATTTGATTTTGGGGATATTAAGTGTTTACAACAGGGATCTTCAACCTTTTCTGTAGTGAGAGCTACTTCTGATCAGTGAAAATCTTGAGCTACTCAAGGCTAATCATCTCGCGCATTGTTATCAGACAGTTTGTCAAGTTGGGCCTTTTAGATTGAGGTCTAATGATCTGTCTGCAACCTTCCGCGCCATGGTACTCCTATGATCTCAAGAAATGTAAAAGAAAATGTAGGCACCAATAACAATTTTGGAGGAAGAATTACAGCCTATTGTTCAAACACAGTTAAATCACTTTCATCATTTGCTTATAAACATTTAGCAACTCCCAGCTAAAAAGCTGTGATGAACTAACCAAATTCTTTTTTCCAAAGTAAATAAAATATTCCTGAATTTTAAGATAACACCAGATAATCTTTAGGGACAGATACAGTGGAGTAACGTATGGTAATAAACTAACTTACCATTTCCTGGTAATGAGTACATTCACCGCACTTTCTGAAGACAAAGTCTCTAATCTTATCAACACTATGAAATTTGGAGCCCTGCAGATTCTTTCCCTCCATTCAGTTTCAGCTACCATTTCTGCTCATCTCACTTTGTTATTACAATGGTGCTCAAGTCCGTCTTTTTTCCAGAAGCTTGGAAAAAGGCATCGATTTTGCCACTTCTAAAGACTCCTTCCCTCGATCCCTCAGATATAAAGAACTACAGATCCAAATTGGTCTTTCCACTTCCTTATGAAATTAAAGAAAAGGCCATGAATCAGGAGATCACCACCTTTTTTGAAAATACTGACTGTCTGAATCCTACTCAACAGTAGAGTGTAGACCCTACTACTGTACAGAGTCAACCTTAGCGGCAGTAACTGAAGAGAACAGATCCATTGTGGATAGAGGAGATAAATTCAAGCTTGATCCTATTGGATCTTTCGGACACATTTGATACGGTTAACCATTTCTCTTTGGTAAGCCGTTTAGAAAGTATAAGCATCAACGGTACTGCTCTCAAACTGACCATGTTCTTTTTGTCAAACAGAGAGCAATTGGTACCTTTGGAAGAATTTACCTCTGCCCCATTTTCACTTCCTTGTGGGGTTTCGGGGATCTTCAATAAGTCTGACTTTGCCTAATGCCTACAGCACTCCATTAATTGGACTAGTTCGATCCTGCTGGTTCTCTACATTCTTTTGTGCCAATGATACCCAAATAGTGGTATCGGTTACTGCAGAACCTGAAAAAGTGGCAAAAGATTTTAGAACGAGTATGACTAGCATCGCTAATTGGATGCGGATGCATTTCTTAACATTGGATGCAGAAAAAACAGAGTTAGTGCTATTTGGTAAGGATTCCTACTTCTGGAGCTCCTTTTGGTGGCCACACTGTCTCGAGCCCCTTCCACTCCCAGTCCAGAAGGCTAGAAATCTGGGTAGTCGTCTTTGACTCAAAACTCATTTTTATTGATCACTCCAATCAGGTAACCTCTTCCTGTTCCCTTATGTTAAAACGTTCAAAGAAAATCTTGCCCTTCCTTCCCATGGAGCTTAGGAAAAGTGTTATCCTGGCTGTTGTCGTATCTAAAAGGGAATATTTTATTGAACTTTATATGGGCTCACAGTTGTCTTCTCAATAATTTGCAAACCGTCCAAAATGTGGCAGCAAGAGTGCTGAAGAACCTCCCCAAATTCTGCTCAGCCTTTATAGCCATTTAAAACCTCCATCGGCTTCCCATTAGGGAAAGAATTACATTCAAAGCCTTATGCTGGGCCCATAAGGCACGGCATCAGGTTGGCCCTCGCTTCCTACAAGATTTTCAAATGATATTCCCCTTCTCGTACTCTATGGTCCAGCAATACTAGGCAGATATGTGTACCCAGAATAAAAAGTGTCCATTGGGGAGGGAGACGTTTCTGCTACTCCACTTCCAGATGGTGGAACTCTATCCAATCACTTGAGGTCAGCCTCAACTATTGGAGTTCAGGAAGGAACTTAAGACTTTTCTTTTCAGCCCATAGTTTAATGCTCTCATCTAACTGCTAGGCCAATGTTTAGGTATTTTATATCCCGTACTGTCAGGTTTCAACTAGAGCCAGGACGCCTTTTTGGTAATCGTGCGCTTGATTTAAAATTTATCTAAAATTGTTGATCTCCAAAAAGGCCTAAATCAATAAATTGAATTGAAATTCAAGTTTATCATTGTAATCCTATTGTTGGAAAAGATGTGATTTTGAACCCCATGTGGCGGTTCCTTTCCAGAAATCATTGAGGTTGTAATCATGAGTCAAATAATGCTGAGGAGGTTAAAATATTCAAATTGAATTCTAATTACACCTGAAATGTTCATTGTTCAATATATTTCTCTTAGTATTTTAATGTGAGGACTTTATTGCTTAAGGAAAATAATTAGTATTTGTTTTTCTATATGTAGGAAGCATTACATTAATGAAACCACTGTATCCCACCTTCTTTGTTTCCTTTCCTGTTCTTTATGAACGTTTCTATTGTTGAACTTTAAAGATTGCCCGAAATTAAGAATTGTGCTCTACATAACTTTTCTGTGTTACAGTTTGTTGACTTCTATGTACAACGTTTGTCTCTTATGTGTATGGCAACTGATGTTTTGTTTTGCTTTAATAATCAGCTTATGTTTATTAGGTTTTATTATTCAATAAAATGTTTCAAACACAACAAATGGTAGTTGATATGTATTTACAACTGCAGCATTTTTATAGTATGGGTCAGTTTCAAAGGGGCCAAAAATATGGTCTGTGGGATGACGGAGGACCACATTGGCATCAGCAGGGAGAGCTTTGGGCAGGTGATTGGGGATACATGTTAAGTTGGAATTAGGGGGAAACAACGCATGTACATTGTGTGGACTGTGACTCCTGGAGTTATTGTGAGGGATACTATGCTACCCTGTAAATGAATCCCCTAGTGATTATTATCACGGTAAAGATCCCTCAGAAATAAAATGATGTTAATGTCAATGCCAATGGAGGACATCAACTGCCTCAGCTTGGACCTATTGACACAGTCGAATGCTGAGAACTGGTCCATGAAGGCTAGGTATATGGGGCTGGAACGAGCCACGGTGTATTTGTTCAGAACCATGTACAGGTTTAAACACTGTTCCACAGTGGAACGACCTGGGCAAATGCCGTTTTGGATATCGGATAAAAAGTTGTTTTCCTCAACCCATGATGCAAGTGTGTCATGTACCATGCGACCCACCACCTTCACCACAGAGTCCAGCAGAGAAATGGGCCTATAACAATAGGTACTGTACCGATCTCTCTTTTTAAATGCCGGGACTATAATCGATAAAGCCCAAGAATCTGTGCGGCCAATCTGGACTGCAGCATTGATAACAGCTGTGAGGACAGGCAGCCAGGTTTTTAAGTGGGCGATGTAGAGATCTGGTGGGATCCCATCTGGCGCGGGGGCCTTGTTTTTAGAGAGACCCAGAATACCGCCTCTCACCTCTTGCATGGTGAAAATAAGTTCCGACTTGCCTTCCACCCTTTCCTGCCCCTCAATTGGAGGGGTATCCGACTGGAATATACCCTCGAAATTATGTACCCAATCGTCCTCTGTGATTTGGGCATCCAGTAAATTAGCATTATTTCCAGATAGAAATGGGCTGTTAATAATGCCCCAGAACTTTGAGCTATTACGCAGTGTACTAGCCTCCACCAAATTGATCCAGGCCTCCTCCTTCAGGACAGACTCGCGAGTTGCTAGAGCAGCCTTATATGCTCTTCGTAGTCCGTTGACTGCCACCCGGTCTCAGGGCTTAACACCCAAGGCCTGTCTCAGGTTCCTGGAAGCCTGTGAGCACGCAGAGTCAAACCATCTTGGACCTGGTTGTTCACAGGCTCCGTAGAAAGTTCCTTATGACAGTAGACATGGATCCAAATGCACCCATGATGTCGGGAGCACTTGCTTCATCGTCGAGGCTGGTGGCAAACTTGCTGTGACAGCGAGTTAAAAGGGACTCGTGGAGTAGCTCTGGGACAATACACCCCCACTTTACGCTCCTTCCCGCTTCCACCTCGTTAAGGGGGACACTAGCTCCCCGCCCATCTTGGTTTGTCCTAGTGTTAGGGTCCAGCAAGTTGAGACACAATTGGGGTTGTGGTCACTGCATTCACTCGCCTGCACAGACAAATCGGTAACCAGAGAGTAAAAGGGGGTATATACAAAGGTGAAATCAATAACGGTCTCACACCCTCTCCCAATAAAGGTGGGAGTAATATCTGTTTTTCCCCGGAGGCAGCTTATTTATTACAGATGTTAGATCAAATTCAAGCAAGATGGAGTTAAGCTCAACACCCTTGGGAGTATGTTCCATGTGTAAGCCTGCTTGTCGTGCACAGCCCATATCTTGCACTCCTCCTTGCATGATGTCCCTACACATGAGTGTTAAAATCCCCTGTTAAAAAAATGTAGTGATAACTCTGACCTTTCAAGATGCTATGCTGAAGTACAGACCCCAGCAGAGTCATATTTCCCTGTGTAACTCCAGCGTTGAAAAAGTTACCAGAGCAGCTTGCTCCGTCCACTGGGCAACAACATCACATGTAAATTGAGAGAGACATACAGTGAGGTATTGTAAGAAACTGGATCTGTATACTGCACCAAAGTGAGGTATAGTGTGTATTGAGTCCAAGGGTCTCCAGAGGTAGGCAGAGGTTAAAGTTAGATAGAACCTTACTCTCTAAAGTGGTAGCTTGGTCGAGCAGTAAGGCAGTATAAGAGGACAGTGTTAAGCATTTGATGTACACACTCAGTCAGCAAATGAATTCACAAACTCAAGAACTGAACTCTAAGCCAATTGTTTTTGTATAAAAAAAAATACTGTTATTTTATTTCTAGAACCAAGCAAGCCTGGTACAGGTAAGCATAAAAATACTTTGCGGTAATCATTTACTTGTATGAACACAGATCAAGACTGTTCCCATGAGGCACAGGGTCATATTGATTTGCATATGGCCATGTCTGAACGGGGTGGCGGAGTGAGCAAAAGACGGTGATGGATTAAACCCAGCTCAGTTGACTGGGGGTGAGTGTTTGATTTGCTCAAATGCTCCGTCCATCATCCCCTTTTGTATCGCTTTGGATACCTAGATTCAGCACTGGGACATTCTCTTGAAACAGGTAAGTAAACACGTTTTGGTTATTTGTGCAATTTAAAAAAATATTTTTAGATTTCAAAACTCCACACTTTGAAACATTTTGGAGAAAAAGTGTCCATGTTATCCTATGGAGGGAAAACAGGTTAACGGTTCTCAGGTAAGTAATTGACTGTGGGAGTTAAGGTTCTGGGGTTAGACTCAGGGGGTCTCCTAGGGTCAGTGATGCACTGTTGTTGCACCCTCAGCGGCACTAGGATGGCCGGGTGCAGAGTGTTGAGGCCCAATGTTATCCTAAGGAGGATAGGGGGGCTTCGTTTGGTGGCACCTGGCAAGCAGGCCACAAGATTGTGAGAGCAAAGCTCCTAGTGTTTAGCTCAGGGCAAGTTGGGAACCAAAGGTGCACCCTCAGCGGCACTGGGGCGGCCGGGCGCAGGGGCTGTTTTGAGGTCGGGTGCCCTGTTGATTTCAATGGAGATTCTCCGGGACAAAGAAACACTGCAGGCTCGTGGACGAGGATCTTCCAGGAGCGACCACCACTTCGAGTGGTAAGTTGGGATCTTGTAGGTTGGTTAGGCACCGCTGGGTTGGGCACACAAGGCCGTGGGGAGTCGGATGTAGGGGTGCCTTTGGACGTCGGATTTTCTTACCCGCTCCGGTCACGGTAGGGGGGTCCTCTGGATTAAGGCTACAGTCGTCTTCTGGAGGCTTGAGGCAAATCATGGTTCATCGGATCTCGGGTCAGGATCGCCGGGGGGACCTCCTTGTGGTGTTTTTCCACTCGAGCTCGGGTCGGGTTCGGCGGGTGTGGATTGGGCTGGATTCTTAGGTTTCTGGCTGGCACCAGCAGCTGCAGTTTAAACACGTCCAGTTTTCACAGGAGAAACAGTCTTGAAAGTGAAGGCAGGCAGGTCCTCTGGGGTTTCTGAGGGTGCTGGCTGCTGGAAAGGCCAGGGTTTCACAGGAGCAGGTTCAAGGGGAGACAGGCCTGTAGGGCTGGGGCCAAGTCAGTGGGCGTCGTCCTCTTGTTAGCTCTGCACGGCTTCTCGTCCTTCTTCTCTTCTTTTCTTGTTGTTGCTGGATCTGAGGAAGGAAGGTTCAGGCTGCCACTAAATACTAAATTTAGGGGCGTTACAGGTAGGTAAAGGGCAGGGACCAATGGGTCCCTTCCCTGGGGTGGCTACACCCCCTATTCTATCACTCTCCAGTGGGAGGGGGCAGGAGCCTGTCCCTGGTTGGCTGGGGTCCCCCATCCTCAAGATGGCGGGGACTCGAGGTTGTGCTTCATCTCACCTCCCCCACCCTAGGGGTGGAGTTGGCAGAGGTGGGCACACCTCTCTTCCGCACTTGTTTTTCCCGCTGGTTCTCCCACCCAAAGTGGGGGGTAGAACCAGTGGGGACCCATTGCTGAAAGCGGCAAAAGGTCTGGAGAGTCTCACAAAGGTGGCATGCCTTTGAAGGTTCCCCTTCGTGAACCCTGCCTATCCTGGGGGAGGAGGCTTGGCGCCTCTTCCCAGGATGTGCATTGTTTCAGGCCCCCGACAGAACAGCAGGCTCTCGACCCAGGGGTCCACAGACATGTCTGGTGGTGGCAGCCTAAGCAGCCACTCAGTCAGGTCAATAGGAGTCGGTCGAGTCGCAGGGGGCTCTCTAAGATGCCCTCTGTTGTGCATTTTACATTAAATACCACACTGGCATCAGTGTGGGTTTAATGTGCTGAGAAGTTTGATACCAAACTTCCCAGTCTCCAGTGTAGCCATTATGGTGCTGTGGAGTTCGTAATGACAAGCTCCCAGCACCATATATTCTTAATGGCAGCACTGCACTTACAATGCCCAGGAATAAACTTGGGCACTGTAGGGATATAGGGCTCATGCACCTGTACACTCACCACTGGCATAGGGCACCCAGCTAGAGAGGTGACTGATGTATGCCAGGGCAGTGGTTTGTGGGCATGGCACACAAGGATGTGTGCCATGTCGACTCTTCACTTTGTTCTGCACCAAATTACTGCAACAGAAACCCACTGTTCGAGGCATATGAGCTGCAGAATTCACACTCTGTGCATAGATCGCCATCTGGTGTTGGGTTTGGATGCTTGCACCTTGTTGTCTTTGAAGCAGTCTTTTGTAGTCACGAGATAGGTGACTCCTCCCTTGGACGATAGTGTGCATGGGCATCGACTCTATCCTCAGATTGTTTTTTTCCGCCATTGGGTTCGGATGTAACTTCTGCGCTCCGGTTCGGCACCATATCTCCAAATCTTTTTGACGCGCAAACCATCATAAAATTTGACGCTATTGTTTCTCGATCGCGTGACCTTCGACGCTCTCCTCAAATATCTCATTCCGGTCGTCAACACGGACCACTGGGCATATCAATGCCATTTTGGTCTACGGCTCATGGAAAGGACTCCACACAGTGACCACCACAAGGTCTGTAATCTGGGTCTCTCGACAGAGCACGACGAGAATAATTGCCATGCCTGCACCTCCTTTCGATCCAAAAAGAACATCCGTGATCGCCGGGCCCGATGACACATCATGGCGCAGCAAGCAGCTCTGATACCGGTGGACATCTTTGATGAAGGCCCGATGTCCCGGAGGAAGATTCGGAGGAACTGGAAATCGTGTCCGAAGCAGACGACTCCAACTCAGACAACCCCATCCCTCCAGATCAACGAGAGAGTACCACTGCCGCAACCCCAACCCCACCTGCAAAAAAGAAGGCCCTGGTCAAGACTTCGCCTGTTGACCGAAAACAATATTCAGAAGCCCCGCCCCCTGGCTCGGCTCTAAAGACAAAGGACAAGCCTTCAGGCAGCTCGTGACCGAGCAAGCTGCATGTTAGTGTCCCATAGGATCCATCGGCACCGAAGTCGGAAGCACAGCCTACTCCCAGAAAGATATCGACCCCCCGACACCGAAAGAAAAGGCATCTGATCCGAAATCAACACATTCGGAACAGAAAAAAATTCCTCCTCCGCATCGAAGCCGAAGGATTCAAAAATTCCTTCCAAGGCTCCGGAGCAGAAATCCAAACCTCGCTTGGACCCGAAAAGATCGGCACCGAAAGGGTCTAAAGAGGAAGAACTTTTTCGACCGGATCCTATCGATCCAAATAAAAAACATTCCACAAAGACCCGAAACCGGACATGTGTCTACTGTTCCACACAAGAAGAGGAAACTGGATACACCAGGCATTCCTGCAGTGCCTGTCAAGAAAAAAACTGTGCTACTAAACCTATACAATCCTCTTTTCCTGTTCTTCCTACCAATCCTATCTCTCCTCCACACTCTCCTATATTTCCACCAAACTCACCATTACCACAGGTCGATGATGATTTAGGGGATGGGGAGGCAACAATGACCCTTTTACATACCCTGATACCAACAGACGTACCACAGGACGACTGGGACGATTATGATGACCCGGTCGACCCTCCAGACCTCCCTGATCCCCAGGCATACCCAACAAAGCCAACTCCCCCAGATGACAATATTGGTTTTAGTAAGTTGGTAAATAGGGCAGCTACATACCGTGGTGTTTCAATGCATTCAAAGACTTTTGAGCAGTCACTAAAGACTGTACAAACCCTGCCAATGTTAAAAGGTGTCATTAAACATGCCCCTGACACATTTAAAGACCCTGTTAGGGCTAGAATTCTCAATCTGAGAATTGACAAAACATATAAACCTCCTCTCAATGATCCCGCCTACATCAAAGGTCAACTCCCTTAAGATTCCCTGGTGGTAGCTAACGCTAGAAAATGGGCTAATTCACAGACCTCTGGTGAGGCACCACCTCCGGACAAGAAGTATAAATTGTTAGATGCTTCTGGCAAACGAGTTGCTGCTCAAACAGCTAATCACTGGCGGATAGCCAACACACAAGCATTACTTGCTAGGTATGATAGGGCTCACTATGACCAACTAGAAACCCTATTGCAACATTTACCAGATCAATACAAGACCAAGGCCAATGATCTCATCTAAGAGGGTAAATTAATAACCAATGCATCAATCAAGTATACCCTTGATGCAGCAGAGACCGCCTCTAGGGCCTTTAACACTAGCATGTTACTCAGACAACATGCTTGGTTGCACATTTCTGGCTTCAAACAGGAGGTACAAACAACTATCCTCAACCAGCTGTTCAATCAGCAACACCTTTTTGGACCGGCTGTACACACCACTCTGGAAAAAATGAAAAAGAACACGGAGACTGCTAAATCCATGGGAGCATTACAGTCTCCATCCACACGTGGTTCCTTTCGCCGCTCCTACAGAGGAGCATCCAAGAACATTGGTACAGACACTACTTCCTCTTCATATAAAAACACCACACAAACATCTCCCAGTAGGGGATATTTTAGAGGTGGATACAGGGAAAGTATCAACAAAGGGAGAGGTCGAGGTAACAACAACACTCGCACCTCCCCCGCTAGGAAGCAGTGACTTCCCTCCAGCCCATTCCACTCCGGTCGGAGGGAGACTATCACAGTTCCTGCCTGTCTGGAATTCCATCACTATGGACAAGTGGGTAAGACATATTATCCAGTATGGTTACTGTACGGAACTTTCTGCTACTCCCCTCAACTTACCACCCAAACAGCGTCCAATGTCCGGGGAACATCTAACACTCCTCAAACAAGAAGTTCTTTCACTGCTTCAATAGCACGCAATAGAACCAGTTCCCATACAACATCAATGAACGGGGGTTTACTCCCTATATTTCCTAATCCCCAAAATAGACGGGACTCTAAGACCAATACTGGACCTCAGACCTCTCAATTTCTACGTTCAATCAGATCATTTTCACATGATCACTCTTCAGCAGATCCTTCCACTGCTTCAAAGAGGCGACTTCCTTGCCACACTAGATCTCAAGGACTCCTACTCCCAAATTCCCATTCACCCTGTTCACAGGAAATACCTAAGATGCACAGTGGACGGCCAGCATTATCAGTTCAAGGTCCATCCATTTGGGGTGACCACAGCACTCAGGGTGTTCACAAAGTGCCTTGCAATAGTAGCAGCGCACTTAAGAAGGCAGCAAATCCACACATTTCCATACCTGGACGACTGGCTCTTAAAAGCCAAGTCATACGTCAGTGTGTTCATCACACTTATCAAATGATCCAGCTATTACACGACTTAGGGATCACACTAAACTACACCAAGTCACACCTTCAACCCTCCTACATACATCAGTATCTAGGAGCTACAATAGACACTTGCAAAGCTCTAGCATACCCCAATCCAGCCAGGATAGCCAGCATGCAAACCCTCATCACCAAGTTTCAGCCTCAACCCTCTCTCTAAGCACAAGTGTTTATGCAGCTAATAGGGATGATGGCCTCTTGCATTTTCATCGTACCTCACGCAAGACTTCAGATGCGCCCTTTGCAAGAATGTTTGGCATGTCAGTGGAATCAGGCTCAGGGACAACTTACAGATCTGATGTTGGTAGACCGCCAAACACATTGCTCTCTGGAGTGGTGGAACACACAAAACATTTCCAAAGGGCGGCCGTTCCTAGAGCCAGTTTCACAAATAGTGCTAACAACAGACGCATCACTCACAAGCTGGGGAGCCCATCTCCTAAATCACACAATTCAGGGCACGTGGACCGCTCAACAAAAAGCACTCCACATCAATCACCTAGAACCACTGGCAATATTTCTAGTTCCAAGTACATCTTCTCAACAAGGCTGCCTTAGTCCGGATGGACAATATGACAGCAATGTACTACATACAAAAGCAAGGAGGAACACATTCTTTGCAGCTGTCTCACCTAGCGGAAAGTATATGGAGGTGGGCCATTACACAAAACATATATCTCCTGACAGAACATCTTCCATGAGTAAACAATCAGATAGCGGATCAGTTAAGTTGTCAGACTCAACAAATACACGAATGGGAACTTCATCCACAAGTCCTTCAACCTTTCTTCCAAATGTGGGGCCAACCAGACATAGATCTGTTTGGCACAAAATGCCACACCTTCGCTGCCAGGTTCCCAAACCCGTTGTCCAAGGGCAATGCAATATGGATGAACTGGTCAGGGAGATTTGCGTACGCTTTTCCGCCACTCCCACTCATCCCACTAGTAGTACGCAAGCTCAAACATTAGTCTCTCAAGATGATCCTGGTTGCTCCCACATTGGCACGGCAACCATGATTCACAACACTCCTCAAACTCTCAATAGTTCCACACCAAAAACTACATCTGTCCCCAAAACTGCTGACGCAGAACCATGGAGAGATAAGGCACCCAGATCCAGCACAACTGAATCTAGCAATCTGGCTCCTGAAATCTTAGAGTTCGGTTACCTGAACCTCCCACGGACTGTATGAATATTATTAAACAAGCCAGACGCCCCACTACTAGAGCTTGCTATGCAGCTAAATGGAAAAGATTTGTCATTTACTACAATAACAACAACATTGACACATTAGATGCTTCAATTTAGAACATTATTTGCTATTTACTACATCTACAAAGATGAAATCTTGCACACTCATCAATCAGATTACATTCCAGCTGCTCTTGCAGCCTACTCACAAAACAGGCAACATGTGTCATTGTTTAGGGTACCTGCTATCAAAGCCTTCATTGAAGGCATTAAAAGAATAATTCCAACCGGACTGCCACCATCTCCAGTGTGGAACCTAAACAATGTTCTTACTAGGCTCATGGGTCCCCCGTTTGAGCCTTTACACAAATGTGAATTACAATTCCTTACATGGAAAGTAGCTTTCCTGTCGCAACCACCTCTCTCAGGACAGTAAGTGAGATTCCGGCTTTAACCGAACAAGAACCATTTTTACAAATACATCGCAACAAAGTGGTTCTTAGAACAATCCCAACAGTTCTTCCAAAGGTGACTTCTCCATTCCATCTCAATCAATCAGTAGAGTTACCAATATTTTTCCAAAACCCTGATTCTGTAGCGGAAAGAAGTCTTCACACGCTTGATGTCAAAAGAGCTTTACTTTATTGCATAGACAGGAAACAAAATGACTGTTTGTGGCTTTCTCACCACCTCATAAAGGCAACCCAATTTTCAATGCTGAAATTGCCAGGTAGATAGTAAAATGCATTCAAATATGCTATCAGGAAGCAAAATGCATTTTAACAATTCCCCCTAGAGCGCACTGAACACGCCAACTAGGGGCTTCCATGGCATTCTTAGGGAACATTCCCCTAGAAGACATTTGTAAGCCAGCAGCATTTTCTACTACATACACCTTCACCAAACACTATTGTGTAGATGTGCAGGCAAACACTTCTTCAAATGACTGCAACAGATACAGGCAACCACCGCTAGGGGAGACACGGCTGTGCAGTCTATGCACAGAGTGTGAATTCTGCGACTCGAACGGAAAATGCTACTTACCAGTATGCATCTGTTCTTGGCATGTATAGCTGCAGAGATTCACACGCCCCCCCCACCTCCCCGGAACCTATATCTGTTCCAGTGTTATCTTAGGTACATTCTCATGGACATCTCTGTTTCTTACAAACTCACATGGCGAAAAACAATCTGAGGATGGGTTGATGCCCATGCGCACTATCGTCCAAAGGAGAAGTCACCTATCTTGTGACTAAAAAGACTTCTTCCAAGACAACGACAAGGTGCAAGCAACCGAGCCCCACACCAGATGGCGATCTATGCACAGAGTGTGAATCTCTGCAGCTCTACTTGCCAAGAACAGATGCACACTGGTAAGTAGCATTTTCCTTCCTACTGGGAGCGGAGATGGCAAGGACAGCTAGAGAAACAAAGGTGATAAGCCCCCTCTTGGCTCTCCCTGACCTGGATGGGGTAGCTGGAACAAAGAGGGTTTTATAGCCATCCAGGTGCTAATTATTGTCTCCAGCCCAAGTTTCCTGGTGGCATATTACGTCAAAACTCTTAACAAGGGCCAACCATTCGGTGTGCCCAATCTTACTCTCCAGCCCCACGATATTCCAAGAAAGAAATTTACACCCTCCATTCACACTCGATACCTGTTCCGGGGGCGATACATGTCCCTGGGATGTGGGTGCCACAGGGTCCGAGGGACCCACACATCGTCAATCGCAATCTTCCTATGAGCTCAGAGGAGTAAACCTATTTGCTGTCCTTACCACTATTATCCCCTCTGCACGACCCCTATGGCCCACCTCTTGGAGCCGCTTGCGTTGGGACTGTAGTTGGTAATAATTGGGCCTGTAGAAGTATCCCAGCGGGAGTGTCAAGATTGCTGAGTTCCAACACCTGTAGTTAGACTGGGCAACCGTGCTTAAGATTCGGTTTACCATGACTGGATTGTTAAAATTGATGATAATGCAGTCTCCAGCCAGGATTTCATGGCGCTACCAACCCACTCTCTCCGGTGCACCACGACAATTTGGTTTTCAACCCTGAGCCCAGGGGCAATGTTTTAATTGAGCCAGTGCACCACCTTATTGTTCAGCTGGTAAAAGTCTTCCTGGGTCCCAGGGTTGAGGCATGGTACTCTAGCTAACACCAGAACAAGCGGAGTGGACTCAGGTAGGAGATGAACAGAGCTCAAACTAGGAGAATAGTTATTCAAGTCCCCAGGGGCATGGCTTACAGCCCTTCCCACCTATCATCGGAACTGTAATATCTGCCCACTTTGAAACCCTGAGATTGCAGAGACTGAGAAAAAAATGGGTTTAGGGTGACCCACGTGCCCCTACGGTTGGCTGGACGGTCTTTAGGGTCAGTCCTGGGCATAATAGGTGGTGTTGTATCTCCTACCATGTGACTAGGCTGCTTCGTGATAGACACTGCTCTGTCTCCTGCTTCTGTGCCACTACTACTGGGACTGGAAATGGTGTTCGAGATCGTAGGCCTTGAGGAGGGATACTTGTGGAGAGAAGGACACGGTCCCTTTGCAAGTAGCTATCAGTGCAGACAGGTTGCTTTCCAGTGCAGAAAGATGTAGTAGGATGGGGTCCAATTTAGTTCCAAGTGCTGACAGCAAGGCTGCTATGAGCATGTCTAACGAAAAAGCATCCAGGTTAGGCACTACTGGGTGGACTGCTGAAGATGACTGTGATCCAATGTTCTTTCTGCGTTTACAAGTGCCCCCATTCGAGGGGCGCTTCCTTTTAGCGCCTCCTGGGCCCAACCCATTGCCAGGGGTCATGTCAGGGGCTGACCTAAAAATTGGCGACTGGGCACCGACCCATGTGACAACAACTGGTGTAAGGGGGGCGATACCCCCAGCCTGGTCTTGAGGCATATCTTGAGGCATGTCCACCAAGCCTACTTGAGGGGACTGGAGATGAGTATGGGAAAAGCCTATGGAGCAACAGAATCAACCACTAGGGAAGGGTGGGAGGGTGAGCGAGATAATCTTCTAATAGCCAATTTATTCTCCTTGTCCAGAACCCCAGCAAAAAAGCTTCCTATGTATGACTTTTATATATTTTTTCTTTTATAAAACGCATAAAGTTTGTTGAATCCCCTAATGTTTAGAAGAAACACAGATTAGACAGTACTGGACCTTGATTGGTATGAAATACAATCTTAGGCATCACTATCTCCTTATTCCTTTAGTCTCTTATCTGTAAACACTTTGAGTGCTTGGTAATGGGCTCTGTTAAAGTAGCGAGTGCTTTAAAAAAATCCTTGTGAACCCCCCAGCAAGGTGTTTAGTTCACTGAGTTGGGCAGCCACAAACCTCGGTCATGTATTCCTTGCTTGACCTCTTTGCCAAAATATTGTGGTTGAGAACTCCCTATTAAAGGTCTGGGCAGCTCGCACTCAGTCCCGGTTTCACCACCACAGACAGTGACATCCACGTTGTATAACAAACAAGATGGAATCTATAAAACCAGATTTGTTTTTCTTAATTCTCAGCCTACCCTTGTGACAAATTGTGTTCTCAAGATCTACCTCTTAGTTTGTAATAGTTACAGGAATCACTTAAATCAAACTAAACATTTGAGGTAAGTTTGTGATAGAAAAACAGGACTGTAACCTTGTCTAGTCTTAGATGCATACTTCGTATCATCCCACTTGTACCATACAGCAAGCGGCAGCTAAACCGCCACCCAACTGATTGGCCATCTTACACAAGGCCTTTGAACACTGCACAAACGTGCATGTACACTCTGCGGCTGCCAGCTGCATCCCGCTTATGTTGTAGGTCTTCTCTGCCATTTTTTGTTACCCAGAAGCGCGGAGAGAAGCCTCAATGATTTATTAGTTCTTCAGAAATCGAACGTGGAGTTTTGAAACTTCTAGTGAATATATGAATCCCTCTCTTTTACTTATACTTTAAAGGGTCCATTTGGATGGCGGACGGATCGCCAGCACCATGCAGGTGGTGGCGATCCGTTCCCCATCCTTGCCCGTCCGCCACCTTTTTCCCCCCGCCATATTACAATGGCGGGGGGGACCGTGGTGGACGGGAAGAGCACCCAACGCTTTTCCGCCGCGGTCGCCTTGTGACCGCGGTGGAAAAGGCCTGATATGGTGGTGGTGTCTATCAGACACCGCCAGCCATATTAGGATGGCCTGAGGGGAATGCCTTTCACGAAAAGGCATACGGTTCCTGCTTTGGGAGCCCGTTGCGGGCCCCCAGGGTGAAGGGGGTGGGGGTGCACATGGGGGGTAGCTATGGTACCCCCCTGCATTTCACAGCTCAACATGGCAGGCACCGCGCGGTACCTGTCATATTGTGCTGTGAAAAGCACAACATGCATTTTTCACATTGCGGCAGCCGGTGCTTTAAGCACTGTCCGCCGCAATGTTATAAATGCGGGATGCACCCGCCACTGTGGCGGGTGCATCCTAATTGGGGGCACGGTTCCTCCGCCCTTGCGGCGGACGGTACCTGCCCCAGACAGGATGGCGGATGGACTTTGTGCATCCGCCATCCTAATCGACCCCTAAGTTCTTTGACTCTAAGTTCCCTGACTGATTGTAACAAAATGTAAATTGTAGCTAGGACAAGTGGATACTGTCCTTATAAAATCCCTTTGGGATCATAAAGAAGTGCTGCACTCAGCGCAACTTCCTGCAAATTCGTTTTTCTACTGCACTGCACTGGAAAGATTGCATCAAAGATGGCATTATGAACTTTAGCACTGGATCTTATATTGAGATCCTAATTTAATTAATTTTCCTAATTAGGTTACCTTGCCCCGTGGACAAAACATTGATCTACAGTTTTTATCTCATCCCGGCTGGGAAGTGAGTCTTAACATGCTTTCTGCATTCAACTAGCCTCCTTATTTAAATAACATTAGGCCAACAAGGGCTTTTATTCCTATTCAGGGGCCTTTTTAGGTCTCGCTTAGGTAGCGCTTGCGCTGTCTCTTTGAGACATGCTGTATTCAGGATATGAGAGTGAAGCTCCACCCACTTTCTGCCCATCTTTTTAATTGTCTCCTGTTACTGTCATTTGTAAATGGCGGCTTTTCATTGGTCAATAGAATACACACGGTAAATGGAACGCACACCCTAGAGACCTCCGATGCCACCGCTCCTTCTCCTGCTTCAAAGGGAACCTGCAACTCCTTCTCCTCAACAAATATCTTACCACACACATCAACTGAACTAGGCTCCAATAGCTCACTGTCTCCATGACTCAATCGTTTGGGGTAGTTAGTTATTTGATTGTTTCAGCTGTCTAGTATGTCATTCACTTCTATAATTTATGCTGTTCTAATTATCACTGCAAACACACCTTTTTTTGCCTGATTCTCTTTATCTCTGTTAATGCTGGCTCGTTAATCTGTAGTATAGTATCCTACGCAGAACTATGTTATTCTATTTCTCATTTTATGCATACTTTTAAAGCTACATTATGCTATTTCTTTTTATGTAAAGCGCTCTGATACATTTGCGTCTAGCTTACGCTATATAAAATTTATAAATGAATAGGCTTAGTACTCCCTTAGAGTCACCTTTTCTCATGTTGTAACCTCCCACTGAGACTCCCCCCTTACATGTGTTGCTTCTCTGTATGTTTTATTTACATTCTGGAGCACTATTTTCTTATAAGACTTTCTCCAACCTTCTATTGCAGGCACGACACTCTCACCCGCAACGAAATAACTTTTTTTTTTGCAATGCAACATGCCCTGCTTGGACCTTAATAATGGCGGGCGCTCAACTTTTCTTTTGTCGTGCGTGTCTCGTCCAACTTTATTTTTGAAACATTGTAAGTTTTTTTTCTCCCAGCGTGTCACGATGCTAATGGATCCCATGTGTCTTCTTTTTAAAATCTGAGGCTGCACTAACTTGCCCCTCACATGAAACTTGATACTTGATAAAAAAAAAAATATATATATATATATATATATATATATTACCTACTGGCAGTCGCCAGTAGGTATATATAGTTAGGATTTTTTTGAATAGGGATTTCTGAAAATTCTATGTTGAATAACGGAATTGGCTGAAATGTTCTGTGAAATGGCACATTTTGTTTCTGAGCGTCCCCTGAAAGTTTGGGGGGGTTTCGTCAAGCGGGGGCCGAGAAAAAAGGGGGGGGTCCCAAAACGTGCTTTTAACATTGAGTTTTCCATAGGGCGGTTGGACTCACTTTTAGCTCGAACGGCTGAATGGATTTCCACAAAACTTGGCAAAATTGTAGGGACTGGTAGCCCGATGTGCCTTTGCTATGTCTCAAGATATATGCTCCAGTGGTTTTTACGAAAATTAAGTTTGAAAAATATATATTGGGCTACTTTGGGCTATATGTATGTTAGAGCGCAAATGTAGCCCAATGTAGCCCAATGTAGCCCAATGTAGCCCAAAGATGGCCACCAGAGACACAAAAAAACAAATGTAGCCCAAATATCAGCCAGATGTAGCCCAACTATAGCCCAGTGACAGAATGTCCCAGAGTGTTCTAAAGAACAACTAGAGCGCCAACAGTCTTACTTATGACAAAAGTATGGCACACCTGAAGTCATCTTGATTGGAATAAAGTGTTAACACTTAAAACATTTAATTTGCAAAGGAACAAAATGAGGGGGTTCATTTTGCCATAGAAATTATGATTAGTTCTGAAGAAAGAAAAATTAGGGCACATTTTGAGTGACTTCTCAAATCCTCTTATATTTCATTAAAAAAATTCTGATATGCAGTCTCCCAAGATGGCCACCAGAGACAAAAGAGCCCAAATGTAGCCCAAATATCAGCCAAATGTAGCCCAACTATAGCCCAATGACAGAATGTCCCAGAGTGTTCTAAAGAACAACTAGAACGCTAACAGTCTTACTTATGACAAAAGTATGGCACACCTGAAGTCTTCTTGATTGGAATAAAGTGGTAACACTTAATACATTTAATTTGAAAAGGAACAAAATGAGGGGTTTCATTTTGCCATAGAAATGTTATATATATATATATATTCACTGAAAAAACCATAGGTTATAGACCATATATAGTTAGGAATTAGCATTTAAAAAACCTTATTTTACTCACACAAAACCATTGAAATTCCATATATAGTTAGTTGCACTAACTATATATTGCGCACCCGCAATCCACTGCTGATCATGTCACATATTACATCATTCATGACATGGTCAGTGACATCACTGATGACATCACTGATGACAACATCCAGTGATTATGTGTTTCTGTAAAGTTTAAATATGTTTTACATATTGAAGAATGAGTGGATGTATAAGTGTCTGAATGAAGGTTTTAGTAGGTGCGTGATTGACTGTATGAGTGAGTGATTAAATGCGTCTTACTGAATGCACGGGTTAGTGACTAAACTGTCTGAAAGTGTGCATCAGTATGTCTGTTGTTGTGCAAGCTGCTTCATGTGTTGATCAGTAGCTATATAAGTAGCTATATGGGTTATTGATTGGTTGCACAAGTATTTGTATGGGAGACTGAGTGTGTGTATGGCTGGCTGGGAGGTGTGTGACTCTGTGCAGATCAATGTGTACTTGTATCAGTGATTCTATAAGAGAGTAAGTATGTGTTAGTATATGTTTAAAAAATGTAAGGTGTTCTGTGTTTAACTGTATAGATGAGAAAATGGAAGTGTGATTGATTCTTTTCAGGACTGACTAGGTGTGTGAGTAACTCCATGGATGAGTGGCAGAGTGTGAGTGTCTGTATAGGTGTATGAGTGCATATGATAGTGTTGTCAAGATGAGTGATTGTATGTATGAATGATTGTATGAGTGAATGTGTGTGTAGACATAGGAATCAGTGAGTGCGTATGTAGTAACTAGTATTGGTGTGTCAATGGTTTCAAAAATTATACTCTGTATTTAACACTGGGTGTAACGGAGGTTATATTAGAGTGTGAGGAGATGCATTGTATTATCACATGAATGATATCATCAGTGATGTGATCATTGATGTCAAGTGAGATGTCATCAGTGATGTCATTTGAGATGTCATCAGTGATGTCATCAGTGATGTCACTGACCATGTCATGAATGATGTAATATGTGACATGATCAGCAGTGGATTGCGGGTGCGCAATATATAGTTAGTGCAACTAACTATATATGGAATTTCAATGGTTTTGTGTGAGTAAAATAAGGTTTTTTAAATGCTAATTCCTAACTATATATGGTCTATAACCTATGGTTTTTTCAGTGAATTTTCAAGGTTTTGTAAATGCTAATTCCTAACTATATATGGTCTATAACCTATGGTTTTTTCAGTGAATTTCAATGGTTTTTTAATAGCAAATATCATAAGCTGTCGAATGTCAAGTACGTGGTAAGTGAAAACATTTTCGTGTTTATGCACACTGATCTGCTTTGAATGGTGCCCCCCCCCCTCATTTCTATTAGGAGTACTCTCTCTTTGCAGATAGTGAAAGGTAGTTAACGCAGGCCTTTGCCCCCGTTGTAATCCGTCGTGCCTGCTTCTCTCTCCATTTGATTGATTGTTATCCAAGTATTTACTGTTTTAGAATTAGTTCTCTTTGGTTCATTCTCTATTTACAAACAAACACAGAGTCGCAATACTCTGTTTAGTCTTTGCAGATAACGAAAAATCGTGTAAAAAAAAAGAAAAGGAATCGAGCAAAATCAGTAGGCCACTAATGGGATCTCTTTTTGACCTCGCTAAAATAGAAACATTAGGAACAACCCCTCATGACAAATACAAAACTAGTGAGATGAACTGAACTCCACACAATGATGGCTGCAAAACAGCTCGGCTCCGCCACCCACCCCGCCCAAAATAACGATAAAGAGCGGCTGCCATGATTGGTTGCGGAATGGCCACGACGGAGCTACGAAATGATGCTGCTCTCATGCTAACCCCAGCTTCAGTCTGAAACATCCAGAAACACTGTAGACTACCAATTCGATCAGTTCCGGTAGCGCCCCAATGTAACCCGGTAGAGAAGAACTAGCCCTCCCCTCTTTCACTGATGGTTCTTGTTGCCTGTCCCTTCTGTTCTCATTTAACAGAACTATTTAGCCTGCTGAAAGGGGTTGTGTTCCGACCGCTGGTTGGTGGAGACATTTTGACTATATTCTGGACCTGCGTTGTCGCGTAATGCGTCATATGACGCGCCGCGTTAGCGCATCCGGAAGTCATCCGGGGCGCGCAGCGCGTAACGTAAGCATAACAAGTCATGTGACTTGTTAATAAAACTTTTCATTGGTTCATTTTACTTTTCTTATTGTAATGATGAAAGGCTTGGTCATATGACCTAAAAATTACGCTTTTCATTACTTCCGAACATTATTTTTTCTTAAATATATGTTATAATGTTCCAGGCTAATGTACTTTCCCGGAAATTTTACAACTGTCCTGCAAGTAAAATATATTCTTTTTTCGAGAAAAAGAGCGTTTCTTCGTCCCATGATGGAGCCGTTGAGCAAAAGAGGGTCGACCTGCTGTCTTAGTCGCCGATACGCCTGAATATGAGATTCTTATCGATCACTTTATGTTGCAGGAATAGAAAACACAACAGCCCTTGACCATTTATCTTTACTGCGTTCCTTCGTATTATACCTTTTACCCTTCATGTAATTGGTCTGCTTTATTTCACTTGCCTTTTAATGATTCTAAAACAGTGACTATTATTACAAACTTTACCAATGTATATACTACTACCATGTTTTCTTTTAAAAACCTTTATTGTGAAAATTTCATTATACAAATACGAGCCTATAACCACGTGGGCTGGCCACGGAGCAAACTGTAATCGTATGTGATGAGTAGACATTTACACTGTAGAGGAACGTAACGGGCGGGCCATTAGGTTGCAAGAACTAAGGTGTCTAACAGTTACGGAATCGGTGGACGTACATTTTATAATTAAAATACGACAGGGCCAGTTACAATAAAATTATCTAGATATACATTTGCGGGCAAGTACCATGGGTGACGTTAATTCGAACTTTCAACAGTACAGTAATCAATAACACATCAGAACTTAATATCAATAGGGATGTCGAAATATTCAATCAATTCTCGTCCCCGCCCGCCATGTGCTTCAAAACTGCATACGTATCTCGTGATTTCAAGGTTCTGCAACCAGTACACAACAAGGAGTTACGAGTCCCATTTATTCCGGCGCCATTTTGGGCGAGGACGGGCAGGTCCAGGATATAGTCAAAATGTCTCTACCAACCATCGACTATGATGATGTTCATATGCTGTATTTATTAGAGTAACACTCATCTGTCCACATGAAATTAATTTGCCACAATCTAAACATGTCATTTTAATCTTTCCAAAGTTCTTCTAAATATTTGGGACCGTTTCCCTTGCCTCTGAAGCTCTCAGTGCCACTTCTTTGATGAATGTACTAGCAGGTCAGGGGTTCTCCTCCAAATCTCTCTTTTATGCAGCACTATAATTAATTGGTGCCACCTCTCCATATGACGATGCATGGTATAGTTACCACAACTATATTTTTTTTCGGTTCCTCTGGAGAGTTCATCGTGGCAGATGAAGCGTGTAACGTACCGGGCATTTACCTTTTTTTGCATGTACAGGAAAGGAAAAAAAAATCGAGCGTCCGAGTTCTAAGGTGTCCCAGGGCCATTTTAGTGGAGGACATGATACAGCGATAATGCCCTGGATAAGGACACTTCCTTCGGGCACCCCACGCCGTCTTTCGGCGCAGCATTGTAGGATGGCCACACCAGTGCGGCAACTTGCTAGACACCACCTCGGTGCCATCCGGATCTCGGCGCCCCACTGCAGATGAACTGCCTCCACATGGAGAAGCGGGAGAGGCTCGTTTGCGCCGCCTCCCCCCCCCCCTTCGGGCACCTCACGCCGACTTTCGGCGCAGCATTGTAGGATGGCCACACCAGTGCGGCAACTTGCTGGACACCACCTCGGTGCCAACCGAATCTCAGCGCCTTGTGTTGTCTTCCATTCCGAAAATATTGTTGGCAGCATTTTGAAAGGAAAGACAAACAGCCGTTTGTGGCCCTCACTACACCGTTCTCCTAGTGAGTCTCACATTGTTACATTTAGGAAGAATGTTGAAGAGTAGTATGTTGAAAATCTGAAGCCATTGTTATACAAACTCTCAACCAGCCTTGGATGGAAAAATCCTGAAGAATGTACAAACTGAAAACCAGTTTTTCTCTGTATAGCATCAGCAGCAACGCTTGAGTCAGCTTTGTGTGAAGCCGCCATTTTGATTCAATCAATAGCGTCCCCCTGCACACATTCAGGGACCTGGTCGTGTCTTCAGGTCAAACGGATTGTGGGACAAGATGCACAAAGGAAAAGGAAAAAAGTTCCGCCGGACCCCGGGAGGTGGCCGCCTATGTCATGGGCGATCTTAGGCCACACCAGGGCAATAGTGAAGCTGCAGCAGGTGCAAATAAGCTTCAGACAGTGTTACAAGCGCTGCTCAGAACTCTCAACTATGACACCACCTCGGTGCCATCCGGATCTTGGCGCCTTGTGCTGGTTCCGGCCTATTCACACATCGGTCCGCTACTGACGCCACCTCACAGGCCAACGGGGCACCCCACGCCGACTTTCGGCGCAGCATTGTAGGATGGCCACACCAGTGCGGCAAATTGCTGGACACCACCTCGGTGCCATCCAGATCTCGGCGCGTTGTGCTGCCTTCGGCCTATTCGCCACAAGTGCGCACGCAACTCAGCTGCATAGCGAGTGAAACACCAAGGGGCGCCCCACTGCAGCCGAGGAACCTCCATCTTGGGGGCGACGCACAGCATCACATTGCTTTCCAATGCAGTCAGATCCTCAAACAGCCCCCACTGACTGACGCGAACTCACAGGCCAACGGGGCGCCCCACGCCGACTTTCGGCGCAGCATTGTAGGATGGCCACACCAGTGCGGCAAGTTGCTGGACACCACCTCGGTGCCATCCGGATCTTGGCGCGTTGTGCTGCCTTTGGCCCCATTCGCACATCAGTCCGCTACTGACGCCATCTCACAGGCTAATGGGGCGCCCCACGCCGACTTTCAGCATTGTAGGATGACCACACCAGTACAGCAACTTGCTAGACATCACCTCGGTGCCATCCGGATCTCGGCGCCCCACTGCAGATGAAGTGCCTCTCAACTATGAAACCACCACTGTGACATCCGGATCTTGGCGCGTTGTGCTGCCTTCGGCCTATTCGCACATCGGTCCGCTACTGACGCCATCTCACAGGCTAATGGGGCGACCCACGCCGAGTTTCAGCATTGTAGGATGACCACACCAGTGCAGCAACTTGCTAGACATCACCTCGGTGCCATCCGAATCTTGGCATCTCAACGCCTAGTGGTATCTTCCATACAGAAAATATTGTTACGCTACCTTTGGCCCCATTCGCACATCAGTCCGCAACTTAGACATCACCTCGGTGCCATCCGGATCTTGGCATCTCAGCGCCTTGTGGTGTCAGTCAGAAAATATTGTTGCGCTGCCTTTGGCCCCATTCGCACATCAGTCCGCTACTGACACCATCTCACAGGCCAACAGGGCGCCCCACGCCGACTTTCAGCATTGTAGGATGGCCACACCAGTGCGGCAACTTACTAGACACCACCTCGGTGCCATCCGGATCTTGGCGCGTTGTGCTGCCTTCGGCCTATTCGCACATCGGTCCGCTACTGACGCAAACTCACAGGCCAACGGGGCGCCCCACGCCGACTTTCAACATTGTAGGATGGCCACACCAGTGCTGCAACTTGCTGGACACCACCTCGGTGCCATCCGGATCTTGGCGCGCTGTGTTGCCTTCGGCCTATTCGCACATCGGTCCGCTACTGACGCCGCCTCACGTGCCAACGTATTTTCTCCGCATTTTATACCCTATGCCGCATAACAGGTCATGTGACTTGTTTATAAAACTTTTCATTGGTTCATTTTACTTTTGGTTTCCTAATGATGGAAGGCTTGATCATATGACCTAAAAACAACACTTTTCATTGGATGAAAACTTTTTTTTTTTCCAAACGATGAAAGCCCCACCTTGTTTCTGGATGTTTCAGACTGAAGCTGGCGTCAGCATGAGAGCACCACCATCTCGTAGCTCCGTCGTAGTCATTCCGCGAGCAATCATGGCAGCCGCTCCCCACCAGAAGCCTGCAGGAGTCGGGGCCCCCAAAACTTTTGATGAATTCTCAAGGCGGAGGGGACGCTTTCGAGAATGGGGTCCAAGACCTAGCAGACAAGCGTCCGATTTCCAAGGTGTCCCAGGGCCATTTCAGTGGACCAGGCCCAAAAAGGAAAGAGCCTGCCGCCATTTTGAGAGTCCTGTGACAGCCGCCTATCGCTGCACCGCAAGAGTGGGCGCAACTCAGCTGAATTGCGGCTTTTGACACAGTGGACCAAAAACGGACGGAATGGCAACTGAAACGGTAAAGGGGCGCCCCACTACAACAGATGACACTCCACCTGGAGAGGCCCGTTCACGCCGCCTCCCCCGGGGCGCCCCACGCCGTTATTCGGAGCAGCATTGTAGGATACCAAAACCAGTGCGGCAACTTACTGGACATCACCTTGGTGCCATCGTTCTGCTGCCTTGGAACTATTCGCACAACAGTTTGCTACTGAAGACCCACCCCCCGCGACGCCCCACGCCGTTATTTGCTGGGTGGCAACTTACTAGACATCACTTTCGTGTCATCTAGATTTCAGCGCGTTCTGCTGCCTTGGAACTATTCGCACAACAGTTTGCTACTGATGACCCGCCCCACGCCGGAAATCTGGACGTTGTGCTGCGTTGGGACTATTCGCACAGCCGACCGCTACTTCGTTGTTTTTCCCTAAAAATGTTTATATGTTATTACTATTTTTGTTTTCTTGTATATATTTATAAATTATTAAAGTTTTATAATCTTACTACTTTGTCGGAGTGCTATATATTTTTAATGTGACACATAATTGTAAAAACTTTGATGTACAAAGAGTCATCCCTGGAATCTTCCGCTTCACGCTCGGTCCCCTCCCCAATCACAATACAGGATGGTTTTCAGATAATAGCAACGCTTCTGCTGTGACGGATCTCATCGAGTGTGGGCCTTGATCTACTATAACTCCTTTGAAGAGGGGTGAATCTTTACAGCTGTGGCCATAAACTACATCTGCAGGGCTAGCTGATACCCTAGGACCAGCCTGGACAATCGGACACAGAGGAAAAGGAGTGTCAGAGGGTGCAGTAGTGAATAGGGCGAAAGGGAGGTGTCGGGCGGGCACAGGGTGTGATTCTCAGGAAAGAGCAGCGCAGATGGGGGGAGGTTTATTACCCATGCATAAGACAGAGAGCGGGGGTGACCACTGCCTGGGGGAGATGCTTGCGAGGGTGGGGAGCCATGCTAAGGATCGACAGCGTGCACAGAGTGGGTCTGGTCAAGGCATCTAAAATGGCTGCCGTGCACGACAAAAGTGTGGCATTTGAAAAAAGACAAGATGGCGCAGACAATGTTTTTCAACACTTCCTGATTTCCTTCGAATCGAACGTTAACAGACGTTGGGGCATATTACCAAAGTTAAGCGATATTTATCCCTAACGATGCATTGCAAAGATTTTTTTACCGTCAGAAATTATCGCAGATAAACCTTGCTATTATCAAAGTTTATCGCAAATACGATAAAAACCGACCGCAATGCATTAATATCGCTGAAAACTCAGCGATATTCATGCATTACCGAGCTAATCCTCTTAGCCATGTTATCCACCTCCCATAGGATAACATGGCTAAGAACTGCTCAGGGCAGCTGTTACTTTTTGGAGATATTCGCGCTTATCTCGAATATTTCCAAAAGTTGATAATAGGAGATAGCGATGTTAGCGACTGTTTCCAGTCGCTAACATCTTGGCATGCCCACTTTGCATGTCATTAGTGATAAATATCACTCACATGCAAAGTGGGGCCCAAGATGGTCGCTATCTCCTACTAGCCGTCGCTAACTGGTGTTAGCAACAGCTAGGTAATACAGATATAATTTTATCTCCGCGAAGCGGAGCGCTGTTACAGATATATATCTTGTTTTTGAACGTTAATTTCTCAAAATGCACTGAAGCACATATATTGAGACCTAGCAAAGGCACATCGGGCTACCAGTCCCTAATATTTTACCAAGTTTCGTG
This sequence comes from Lissotriton helveticus, assembly GCF_964261635.1. NCBI lineage: Eukaryota > Metazoa > Chordata > Amphibia > Caudata > Salamandridae > Lissotriton > Lissotriton helveticus. The sequence goes on from NW_027611653.1 coordinate 3,805,482, forward strand.
CAAATCCATTCAGCCGTTCGATTATTATTATTATTTATTTTTTTTGCCCCGCGGGGCCCTTTTAAAACCTCCACATCAAACCTAGGGGATCAGCGAGGATCTACTATGCCCCCTTATGGTCATTTGCCCCTTCGCTTTGGCCTCCTCTTGTCTCTCGATCCTACCGAGAGACAAGATGGCGGCCGCTACGGACTGTTTGGAATGTTTACAGACACCGGAGAGCCAATCAGCTTCGCTTCGCAAAGCTCCGTAACGCGAAAAGTACGCGAAGCGGTGCGCTGTTACAGATATATATCTTTTTTTGAACGTTAATTTCTCAAAATCCACTGAAGCACATATATTGAGACCTAGCAAAGGCACATCGGGCTACCAGTCCCTACAATTTTGCCAAGTTTCGTGCAAATCCATTCAGCCGTAAGATTATTATTATAATTTTTTTTTTTTGCCCCGCGGGGCCCTTTTAAAACCTCCACATCAAACCTAGGGGGTCAGCGAGGATCTACTATTCCCCCTTATGGTCATTTGCCCCTTCGCTTTGGCCTCCTCTTGTCTCTCGATCCTACCGAGAGACAAGATGGCGGCCACTACGGACTGTTTGCGGCCACTACGGACTGTTTGGAATGTTGACACACGCCGGAGAACCAATCAGCTTCGCTTCACAAAGCTCCGTTGCGCGAAAAGTACGCGTCCTAGGCCGCTGCCCGGTCCGCGCTTACAGATATATATCTTTTTTTAAACGTTAATTTCTCAAAATCCACTGGAGCACATATATTGAGACCTACAAAAGGCACATCGGGCTACCAGTCCCTACAATTTTGCCAAGTTTCGTGCAAATCCATTCAGCCGTTCGGGCTAAAAGTGAGGCCAACCGCCCTATGGAAATTAACATGGGAAAAACGCGTTTTGGGACCCCCCTTTTTTCTCGGCCCCCCCTTGACGAACCCCCCCCAAATTTTCAAAGGCTGCTCAGAAACAAAATGTGCCATTTTCCTGAAAATTGCAGCCAATTCCGTCCACAAACGGCAAAGTTATTAGACATAGAATTTTCAAAAATCCCATAGAGAAAAAATCCTAACTATATATACCTACTGGCGACCGCCAGTAGGTAATATATATATATATATATATATATATATATATATATATATATATATATATATATATATTACCTACTGGCGGTCGGATTTTTTTGAATAGGGATTTCTGAAAATTCTATGTTGAATAACTTTGGCGTTGATGGATGGAATTGGCTGAAATTTTCAGGAAAATGGCACATTTTGTGTCTGAGCGTCCCCTGAAAGTTTGGGGGGGTTTCGTCAAGCGGGAGCCGAGAAAAAAGGGGGGTCCCAAAACGTGTTTTTAACATTGAGTTTTCCATAGGGCGGTTGGACTCACTTTTAGCTCGAACGGCTGAATGGATTTCTATGAAACTTGGCAAAATTGTAGAGACTGTTTGCCCGATGTGCCTTTGCTAGGTCTCAAGATATGTGCTCCAGTGGATTTTGAGAAATTAACGTTCAGAAAAATATATATATCTGTGACAGCGTCCCGGTTAGCGCCCCGGTTCGCGTACCAGACGCGTAACGGAACTTCGCGAGGAGAAGCGGATTGGCTCTCCGGTGACTGTCAACATTCTAAACAGTCCGGAGCGGCCGCCATATTGTCTCTCGGTATGATCGAGAGACAAGAGGTGGAAATAAACGAAGGGGGAAATGAATGAAAGGGGGCAAGGTAGACCCTTCCTGACCCCCTAGGATTGATGTGGGGGCTATTAAAGGGCCCCGCGGGGCAAAAAAATTAAATAATTTTTTTTTCGATTTTTCGCGGTGGAAGCGCTACCCGGTACGCGAACCGGGTAGCTCACCGGTAGCGTAACAGGAGTCCGCCATCTTGTGTTTCGGACGAATTTAGTCACAAAATGGAGGATAAACAATGTTGGGAATGGGGGGCACTGGAGACATATCCTGACCCCCTAGGTTTTCTGAGGGTGGCTGAGGAGGCCCATATATTTAAAAAAAACAACTTTTTTTTTTTAAATTTTCGCACGGTTAGCGCCCGGTCCGCGCACCGGGTAGCGTTCCGGAAAGCGTAACAAGGGGAAAACCAAGGGAAATATTAAAATAATATTTTAGAGTGGTTTGAGGTAGGGTAGCTCTGAATAGAGCTGTTGTGTTGTGTGGGTGATGTAAGTACCAACATGTAGGTACCAATGAAGAGTCTAAAATTCAATGTACACCGTCTCCTCTGTAGATATTTTGTATGTTCTAATATGGGTTATTTAAATGTAAATGTGTGGAAAAGCACTTCATGCTTTAAAGCAATTGTATTTATGAACTGATTGTTCTTTCCTCTTAGTCCTCCTCTTTGTTTTTTTTTCCCACACTCTTCTTCAGCATGATAGTTGATAAATTTGTTCCCTCAAAAAATTTATATACATAAAAAAATTATATTAAATACATATAAAATATATTTTTCCTTTAAAAGAAGAATACATTTTACAGCTTTTGATATTTGCTATTAAAAAAATATTGAAATTCACTGAAAAAAACATAGGTTATAGACCATATATAGTTAGGAATTAGCATTTACAAAACCTTGAAAATTCACTGAAAAAACCATAGGTTATAGACCATATATAGTTAGGAATTAGCATTTACAAAACCTTATTTTACTCACACAAAACCATTGAAATTTGCATATATAGTTAGTTGCACTAACTATATATCGCGCACCCATAATCCACTGCTGATCATGTCACATATTACATCATTCATGGCATGGTCAGTGACATCACTGATGACATCACTGATGACATCTCAAATGACATCACTGATGACATCACTGATGACAACATCCAGTGACTGTATGTTTCTGTAAAGTTAAAATATGTCTTACATATTGAAGAATGAGTGGATGTATAAGTGTCTGGATGAAGGATTTAGTAGGTGCATGACTGACTGTATGAGTGAGTGATTAAATGTGTCTCACTGAGTGCATGGGTTAGTGACTAAACTGTCTTAATTTGTGCATCATTATGTCTGTTGTTCTGTAAACTGCTGCATGTGTTCATCAGTAGCTATATGAGTAACTATATGGGTTATTGATTGGTTGCCCAAGTATTTGTATGGGAGACTGAGTGTGTGTGTGGGTGGCTGGGAGGTGTATGACTCTGTGCATAGATGTGTGAGCAGTTGATTCACTAGATGTATGGGTTCAAAAGTGCATGTGGAAACAGCTGTATGGGCGGTTGACTGTGTGCATGAGTGTATTGGTGAGTGAATGGATATCTCAGTGCTACATGTCAAAGTAAGTACATATGTAAAACACAGTACATGTGAGAGTTGACATATATAAATAACTGTGCATAAGAGCCAGTGAATGTGTGAGTGGCTGTATGGATCATTGTGAACTTGTATCAGGGATTGTATAAGAGAGTAAATATGTGTTAGTATATGTTTGAATAAGTAAGGTGTGTATAACTGTATAGTTGAGGAAATGGAGGTGTGATTGATTCTTTGCATGACTGACTAGGTGTGTGAGTAACTCCATGGATGAGTGACAGTCTGTGAGTGTCTGTTTACACTGAGTGTATCTAAGGTTATATTAGAGTCTGAAGAGGTTCATCGTATTATCACATGAATGAGGTCATCAGTGATGTGATCAGTAATGTCAAATGAGATGTCATCAGTGATGTCATCAGTGATGTCATTTGAGGTGTCATCAGTGATGTCATCAGTGTTGTCATCAGTGATGTCATTTGAGATGTCATCAGTGATGTCATCGGTGATGTCATTTGAGATGTCATCAGTGATGTCATCAGTGGTGTCATTTGAGATGTCATCAGTGATGTCATCAGTGAAGTCACTGACCATGTCATGAATGATGTAAAATGTGACATGATCAGCAGTGGATTGCGGGTGCGCGATATATAGTTAGTGCAACTAACTATATATGCGAATTTCAATGGTTTTGTGTGAGTAAAATAAGGTTTTGTAAATGCTAATTCCTAACTATATATTGTCTATAACCTATGGTTTTTTCAGTGAATTTTCAAGGTTTTGTAAATGCTAATTCCTAACTATATATGGTCTATAACCTATGGTTTTTTCAGTGATATATATATATATATATATATATATATATATATATATATATATATATATATATATATATATATATATATATATCAAAGGTGTTGCTCAAGCATCTCCTGCCCACTCCAAACCGAAAGTTGTATCGTTGAAAAAGGACTTCTTGGGCTAAGTCCTATTAATTAGGTAAAGGAATACGATACTTGTAGGATTTTAAAAGTTCTTTATTCCGCCGCCGCCAAACGCGTTTCGACTGCCAAGCAGTCTTGCTCACTGGACAAGAGGCAAAAGCGCGCGGCCATTTTTAAATAAAGAGATTGCACGTAATGAACTACATGTTAGAAGACATGAAAGACAGACTCGTAGTTTTTTGCATGATCATAACAGTGCTTATAGGATCGCAAATATCCTAAGGCAAAACAACATGATAAATCTGTAAATCACATTTCTGTGTTAACTTACGAAATTAATTGGTAAAACGGGCATGTTTTAAGTTACCTGCGTGAATTTACACGTTCCATTAAAATCTGTCAACAAACTTTATCGACAAACTTAAGGGTGTATGGCTACAGGGAATTCACAAGGCATCAAAAAAGAAAAGAGAGGACATTCTGTTTTCTAACCAGAAAACCGCACAATCAAAACAAAGTCAGTGTAGGTTTATAACCACATTTAGTAAACAGCATGTTGAGGTGAGAAGAATACTCAACAAGCACTGGCACATCATCAAGAATGACCCGATTCTGGGGAAGGAGGTAGACAGGCGACCGCAAATTACCTTTAGAAAGTCCAAATCCTTCAGAGATTCCCTAGTGAGCAACACACTCAAAAAACCACGTCCAAAGAAAAATTGGCTATCAGAGAAAAATGGATTTGTGAAGTGCTTAAAATGTAAGGCATGCACGCATGGTGTAAACTGTAACAAGTACAAACTGGGCCTTTCAAACAGAGTTGAAAAAATTAAAGGCAAGTACACATGCAAGACAGATTTTGCCATCTACGTGCTGCAGTGCCCTTGTGGCTTGCGGTACATGGGGAGCACAATCAATGAGGTACACAAATGCATCTTGCAACATTTGAGAGCCATCAAGAACTCTGACAGATCCTACCCCGTAGCACGGCATTTTGAGAACTCGCATAATAAAGACCCTAGTGGTCTTACATATTATGTGATTGACTCTATTCCTGCAAGCCTAAGAGGTGGTAATCGTCTTAAAAAATTAAGACAGTTGGAATCTCGCTATATAATTAAGTTAGATTCAAAGCAACCGAAGGGTCTTAATATGGAGGAGGATTTACATGCACATCTTTAACCTATAGTATGTGAATACAATGGGAGAAGCTACCTGTATCTGATGTATTTAACTGTTCACGAATAAGAAAGTTTTTTTAGACAGACTATTAGCAAAATTAACTGATTTGGTTTTGTTCAGTGTTAATAGAAATGAGATTTGAAAATGAATTATGGCAAAACTGATGGATTAACTTTAGTGTTGGTATTTACTTAAAATGTGGCATGACTAAGCGAGTTGACATATTCAAAGGATGTTTATGCTCACTTGAGCTTTATTCTGAAAAACTATGCTTAATTACATATTCTGTATGCCCACTTGGGCAAGAGCGTAGCCATACACCCTTAAGTTTGTCGATAAAGTTTGTTGACAGATTTTAATGGAACGTGTAAATTCACGCAGGTAACTTAAAACATGCCCGTTTTACCAATTAATTTCGTAAGTTAACACAGAAATGTGATTTACAGATTTATCATGTTGTTTTGCCTTAGGATATTTGCGATCCTATAAGCACTGTTATGATCATGCAAAAAACTACGAGTCTGTCTTTCATGTCTTCTAACATGTAGTTCATTACGTGCAATCTCTTTATTTAAAAATGGCCGCGCGCTTTTGCCTCTTGTCCAGTGAGCAAGACTGCTTGGCAGTCGAAACGCGTTTGGCGGCGGCGGAATAAAGAACTTTTAAAATCCTACAAGTATCGTATTCCTTTACCTAATATATATATATATATATATATATATATATATATTCACTGAAAAAACCATAGGTTATAGACCATATATAGTTAGGAATTAGCATTTAAAAAACCTTATTTTACTCACACAAAACCATTGAAATTCCATATATAGTTAGTTGCACTAACTATATATCGCGCACCCGCAATCCACTGCTGATCATGTCACATATTACATCATTCATGACATGGTCAGTGACATTACTGATGACATCACTGATGACATCTCAAATGACATCACTGATGACATCACTGATGACATCTCAAATGACATCACTGATGACATCATCCAGTGACTGTGTGTTTCTGTAAAGTTTAAATATGTTTTAGATATTGAAGAATGAGTAGATGTATAACTGTCTGGACGAAGGATTTAGTAGGTGCATGACTGAATGTATGAGTGAGTGATTAAATGTGTCTCACTGAGTGCATGGGTTAGTGACTAAACTGTCTTAATTTGTGCATCATTATGTCTGTTGTTCTGTAAACTACTGCATGTGTTGATCAGTAGCTATATAATTAACTATATGGGTTATTGATTGATTGTCCAAGTATTTGTATGGGAGACTGAGTGTGTGTGTGGCTGGCTGGGAGGTGTGTGACTCTGTGCAGATCAATGTGTACTTGTATCAATGATTGTATAAGAAAGTAAGTATGTGTTACTATATGTTTGAAAATGTAAGGTGCTCTATGTTTAACTGTATAGACAAGAAAATGGAAGTGTGATTGATTCTTTACAGGACTGACTAGGTGTGTGAGTAACTCCATGGATGAGTGGCAGAGTGTGAGTGTCTGTATAGGTGTATGAGTGCATATGATAGTGTTGTAAAGATGAGTGATTGTATGTATGAATGATTGTATGGGTGAATGAGTGAATGTGTGTGTAGACGTAGGAATCAGTGAGTACGTATGTAGTAACTAGTATTGGTGTGTCAATGGTTTCAAAAATTATACTCTGTATTTAACACTGGGTGAAACAGAGGTTATATTAAAATGTGAGGAGATGCATTGTATTGTCACATCAATGATATCATCAGTGATGTGGTCATTGATGTCAAATGAGATGTCATCAGTGATGTCATCAGTGATGTCATTTGAGATGTCATCAGTGATGTCATCAGTGATGTCACTGACCATGTCATGAATGATGTAATATGTGACATGATCAGCAGTGGATTGCGGGTGCGCGATATATAGTTAGTGCAACTAACTATATATGGAATTTCAATGGTTTTGTGTGAGTAAAATAAGGTTTTTTAAATGCTAATTCCTAACTATATATGGTCTATAACCTATGGTTTTTTCAGTGAATTTTCAAGGTTTTGTAAATGCTAATTCCTAACTATATATGGTCTATAACCTATGGTTTTTTCAGTGAATTTCAATGGTTTTTTAATAGCAAATATCATAAGCTGTCGAATGTCAAGTACGTGGTAAGTGAAAACATTTTCGTGTTTATGCACACTGATCTGCTTTGAATGGTGCCCCCCCCCCCTCATTTCTATTAGGAGTACTCTCTCTTTGCAGATAGTGAAAGGTAGTTAACGCAGGCCTTTGCCCCCGTTGTAATCCGTCGTGCCTGCTTCTCTCTCCATTTGATTGATTGTTATCCAAGTATTTACTGTTTTAGAATTAGTTCTCTTTGGTTCATTCTCTATTTACAAACAAACACAGAGTCGCAATACTCTGTTTAGTCTTTGCAGATAACGAAAAATCGTGTAAAAAAAAAGAAAAGGAATCGAGCAAAATCAGTAGGCCACTAATGGGATCTCTTTTTGACCTCGCTAAAATAGAAACATTAGGAACAACCCCTCATGACAAATACAAAACTAGTGAGATGAACTGAACTCCACACAATGATGGCTGCAAAACAGCTCGGCTCCGCCACCCACCCCGCCCAAAATAACGATAAAGAGCGGCTGCCATGATTGGTTGCGGAATGGCCACAACGGAGCTACGAAATGGTGCTGCTCTCATGCTAACCCCAGCTTCGGTCTGAAACATCCAGAAACACTGTAGACTACCAATTCGATCAGTTCCGGTAGCGCCCCAATGTAACCCGGTAGAGAAGAACTAGCCCTCCCCTCTTTGACTGATGGTTCTTGTTGCCTGTCCTTTCTGTTGTCATTTAACAGAACTATTTAGCCTGCTGAAAGGGGTTGTGTTTCGACCGCTGGTTGGTGGAGACATTTTGACTATATTCTGGACCTGCGTTGTCGCGTAATGCGTCATATGACGCGCCGCGTTAGCGCATCCGGAAGTCATCCGGGGCGCGCAGCGCGTAACGTAAGCATAACAAGTCATGTGACTTGTTAATAAAACTTTTAATTGGTTCATTTTACTTTTCTTATTCTAATGATGAAAGCCTTGGTCATATCACCTAAAAATTACGCTTTTAATTACTTCCGAACATTATTTTCTCTTAAATATATGTTATAATGTTCCAGGCTAATGTACTTTCCCGGAAATTTTACAACTGTCCTGCAAGTAAAATATATTCTTTTTTCGAGAAAAAGAGCGTTTCTTCGTCCCATGACGGAGCCGTTGAGCAAAAGAGGGTCGACCTGCTGTCTTAGTCGCCGATACGCCTGAATATGAGATTCTTATCGATCACTTTATGTTGCAGGAATAGAAAACACAACAGCCCTTGACCATTTATCTTTACTGCGTTCCTTCGTATTATACCTTTTACCCTTCATGTAATTGGTCTGCTTTATTTCACTTGCCTTTTAATGATTCTAAAACAGTGACTATTATTAAAAACTTTACCAATGTATACACTACTACCATGTTTTCTTTTAAAAACCTTTATTGTGAAAATTTCATTATACAAATACGAGCCTATAACCACGTGGGCCTGCCACGGAGCAAACTGTAATCGTATATGATGAATAGACATTTACACTGTAGAGGAACGTAACGGGCGGGCCATTAGGTTGCAAAAACTAAGGTGTCTAACAGTTACGGAATCGGTGGACGTACATTTTATAATTAAAATACGACAGGGCCAGTTACAATAAAATTATCTAGATATACATTTGCGGGCAAGTACCATGGGTGACGTTAATTCGAATTTTCAACAGTACAGTAATCAATAACACATCAGAACTTAATATCAATAGGGATGTCGAAATATTCAATCAATTCTCGTCCCCGCCCGCCATGTGCTTCAAAACTGCATACGTATCTCGTGATTTCAAGGTTCTGCAACCAGTACACAACAAGGAGTTACGAGTCCCATTTATTCCGGCGCCATTTTGGGCGAGGACGGGCAGGTCCAGGATATAGTCAAAATGTCTCTACCAACCATCGACTATGATGATGTTCATATGCTGTATTGATTAGAGTAACACTCATCTGCCCACATGAAATTAATTTACCACAATCTAAACATGTCATTTTAATCTTTCCAAAGTTCTTCTAAATATTTGGGACCGTTTCCCTTGCCTCTGAAGCTCTCAGTGCCACTTCTTTGATGAATGTACTAGCAGGTCAGGGGTTCTCCTCCAAATCTCTCTTTTATGCAGCACTATAATTAATTGGTGCCACCTCTCCATATGACGATGCATGGTATAGTTACCACAACTATATATTTTTTCGGTTCCTCTGGAGAGTTCATCGTGGCAGATGAAGCGTGTAACATACCGGGCATTTACCTTTTTTTGCATGTACAGGAAAGGAAAAAAAAATCGAGCGTTCGAGTTCTTAGGTGTCCCAGGGCCATTTTAGTGGACCAGGCCCAAATCCAAAGAACAGCTATCTCACAGGCTAATGGGGCGACCCACGCCGAGTTTCAGCATTGTAGGATGACCACACAAGTACAGCAACTTGCTAGACATCACCTCGGTGCCATCCGGATCTCGGCGCCCCACTGCAGATGAAGTGCCTCTCAACTATGAAACCACCACGGTGACATCCGGATCTTGGCGCGTTGTGCTGCCTTCGGCCTATTCGCACATCGGTCCGCTACTGACGCCATCTCACAGGCTAATGGGGTGACCCACGCCGAGTTTCAGCATTGTAGGATGACCACACCAACTTGCTAGACATCACCTCGGTGCCATCCGAATCTTGGCATCTCAACGCCTAGTGGTATCTTCCATACAGAAAATATTGTTACGCTGCCTTTGGCCCCATTCGCACATCAGTCCGCAACTTAGACATCACCTCGATGCCATCCGGATCTTGGCATCTCAGCGCCTTGTGGTGTCAGTCAGAAAATATTGTTGCGCTGCCTTTGGCCCCATTCGCACATCAGTCCGCTACTGACACCATCTCACAGGCCAATAGGGCGCCCCACGCCGACTTTTACCATTGTACGATGGCCACACCAGTGGCACAACTTCCTAGACATCACCTCGGTGCCATCCGAATCTTGGCATCTCAACGCCTAGTGGTATCTTCCATACAGAAAATCTTGTTACGCTACCTTTGGCCCCATTCGCACATCGGTCCGCAACTTAGACATCACCTCGGTGCCATCCGGATCTTGGCATCTCAGCGCCTTGTGGTGTATTCTCTTCAGAAAATATTGTTGAGCTGCCTTTGGCCCCATTCGCACATCCGTCCGCAACTTACACATCACCTCGGTGCCATCCGGATCTTGGCATCTCAGCGCCTTGTGGTGTCTTCTACTCCGAAAATATAGTAGAAAATATTGTTGCGCTGCCTTTGGCCCCATTCACACATCAGTCCGCTACTGACACCATCTCACAGGCCAACAGGGCGCCCCACGCCGACTTTTACCATTGTACGATGGCCACACCAGTGCCACAACTTGCTAGACACCACCTCGGTGCCATCCGGATCTTGGCATCTCAGCGCCTTGTGGTGTCTTCAAATCAGAAAATATTGTTGCGCTGCCTTTGGCCCCATTCGCACATCGGTCCGCTACTGACGCCATCTCACAGGCCAACGGGGCGCCCCACGCCGACTTTCAACATTGTAGGATGGCCACAGAAGTGCGACAACTTACTAGACACCACCTCGGTGCCATCCGGATCTTGGCGCGTTGTGCTGCCTTCGACCTATTCGCACATCGGTCCGCTACTGACGCAAACTCACAGGCCAACGGGGCGCCCCACGCCGACTTTCAGCATTGTAGGATGGCCACACCAGTGCGGCAACTTACTAGACACCACCTCGGTGCCATCCGGATCTTGGCGCGTTGTGCTGCCTTCGGCCTATTCGCACATCGGTCCGCTACTGACGCAAACTCACAGGCCAACGGGGCGCCCCACGCCGACTTTCAGCATTGTTGGATGGCCACACCAGTGCGACAACTTACTAGACACCACCTCGGTGCCATCCGGATCTTGGCGCGTTGTGCTGCCTTCGGCCTATTCGCACATCGGTCCGCTACTGACGCAAACTCACAGGCCAACGGGGCGCCCCACGCCGACTTTCAGCATTGTAGGATGGCCACACCAGTGCTGCAACTTGCTGGACACCACCTCGGTGCCATCCAGATCTTGGCGCGTTGTGTTGCCTTCGGCCTATTCGCACATCGGTCCGCTACTGACGCCGCCTCACGTGCCAACGTATTTTCTCCTAATTTTACACCCTATGCCGCATAACAGGTCATGTGACTTGTTTATAAAACTTTTCATTGGTTCATTTTACTTTTGGTTTCCTAATGATGGAAGGCTTGATCATGTGACCTAAAAACAACACTTTTCATAGGATGAAAACTTTTTTTTTTCCCCAAACGATGAAAGCCCCACCTTGTTTCTGGATGTTTCAGACTGAAGCTGGCGTCAGCATGAAAGCACCACCATCTCGTAGCTCAGTCGTGGTCATTCCGCGAGCAATCATGGCAGCCGCTCCCCACCAGAAGCCTGCAGGAGTCGGAGCCCCCAAAACTTTTGATGAATTCTCAAGGCGGAGGGGACGCTTTCGAGAATGAGGTCCAAGACCTAGCAGACAAGCGTCCGATTTCCAAGGTGTCCCAGGGCCATTTCAGTGGACCAGGCCCAAAAAGGAAACAGCCTGCCGCCATTTTGAGAGTCCTGTGACAGCCGCCTATCGCTGCACCGCAAGAGTGGGCGCAACTCAGCTGAATTGCGGCTTTTGACACAGTGGACCAAAAACGGACGGAATGGCAACTGAAACGGTAAAGGGGCGCCCCACTACAACAGATGACACTCCACCTGGAGAGGCCCGTTCACGCCGCCTCCCCCGGGGCGCTCCACGCCGTTATTCGGAGCAGCATTGTAGGATACCAAAACCAGTGCGGCAACTTACTGGACATCACCTTGGTGCCATCGTTCTGCTGCCTTGGAACTATTCGCGCAACAGTTTGCTACTGATGACCCACCCCCCGCGACGCCTCATGCCGTTATTTGCTGGGTGGCAACTTACTAGACATCACTTTCGTGTCATCTAGATTTCAACGCGTTCTGCTGCCTTGGAACTATTCGCACAACAGTTTGCTACTGATGACCCACCCCCCGCGACGCCCCACGCCGGAAATCTGGACGTTGTGCTGCGTTGGGACTATTCGCACAGCCGACCGCTACTTCGTTGTTTTTCCCTAAAAATGTTTATATGTTATTACTATTTTTGTTTTCTTGTATATATTTATAAATTATTAAAGTTTTATAATCTTACTACTTTGTCGGAGTGCTATATATTTTTAATGTGACACATAATTGTAAAAACTTTGATGTACAAACAGTCATCCCTGGAATCTTCCGCTTCAGGCTCGGTCCCCTCCCCAATCACAATACAGGATGGTTTTCAGATAATAGCAACGCTTCTGCTGTGACGAATCTCATCGAGTGTGGGCCTTGATCTACTATAACTCCTTTGAAGAGGGGTGATTCTTTACAGCTGTGGCCATAAACTACATCTGCAGGGCTAGCTGATACCCTAGGACCAGCCTGGACAATCGGACACAGAGGAAAAGGAGTGTCAGAGGGTGCGGTAGTGAATAGGGCGAAAGGGAGGTGTCGGGCGGGCACAGGGTGTGATTCTCAGGGAACAGCAGCGCAGATGGGGGAGGTTTATTACCCATGCATAAGACAGAGAGCGGGGGTGACCACTGCCTGGGGGAGATGTTTGCGAGGGTGGGGAGCCATGCAAAGGATCGACAGCGTGCACAGAGTGGGTCTGGTCAAGGCATCTAAAATGGCTGCCGTGCACGACAAAAGTGTGGCATTTGAAAAAAGACAAGATGGCGCAGACAATGTTTTTCAACACTTCCTGATTTCCTTCTAATCGAACGTTAACAGACGTTGGGGCATATTACCAAAGTTAAGCGATATTTATCCCTAACGATGCTTAGCAACGATTTTTTTACCGTCAGAAATTATCGCAGATAAACCTTGCTATTATCAAGGTTTATCGGAAATACGATAAAAAACGACCGCAATGCATTAATATCGCTGAAAACTCAGCGATATTCATGCATTACCGAGCTAATGCTCTTAGCCATGTTATCCACCTCCCATTGGATAACATGGCTAAGAACTGCTCAGGGCAGGTGGTAGCTTTTAGAGATATTCGCCCTTATCTCGAATATTTCCAAAAGTTGATAATAGGAGATAGCGATGTTAGCGACTGTTTCCAGTCGCTAACATCTTGGCATGCCCACTTTGCATGTCATTAGTGATAAATATCACTCACATGCAAAGTGGGGCCCAAGATGGTCGCTATCTTCTACTAGCCGTCGCTAACTGGTGTTAGCAACAGCTAGGTAATACACATATAATTTTATCTCCGCGAAGCGGAGCGCTGTTACAGATATATATCTTGTTTCTGAACGTTAATTTCTCAAAATGCACTGAAGCACATATATTGAGACCTAGCAAAGGCACATCGGGCTACCAGTCCCTACAATTTTGCCAAGTTTCGTGCAAATCCATTCAGCTGTTCGATCCTACCGAGAGACAAGATGGCGGCCGCTACGGACTGTTTGGAATGTTTACAGACACCGGAGAGCCAATCAGCTTCGCTTCGCAAAGCTCCGTAACGCGAAAAGTACGCGAAGCGGTGCGCTGTTACAGATATATACCTTTTTTTGAACGTTAATTTCTCAAAATCCACTGGAGCACATATATTGAGATCTAGCAAAGGCACATCGGGCTACCAGTCCCTACAATTTTGCCAAGTTTCGTGCAAATCCATTCAGCCGTTCGGGCTAAAAGTGAGGCCAACCGCCCTATGGAAAACTCAATGTTAAAAACACGTTTTGGGACCCCCCTTTTTTCTCGGCCCCCACTGGACGAACCCCCCCCAAATTTTCAAGGGCTGCTCAGAAACAAAATGTGCCATTTTCCTGAAAATTTCAGCCAATTCCGTCCACAAACGCCAAAGTTATTAGACATAGAATTTTCAAAAAACCCATAGAGAAAAAATCCTAACTATATATACCTACTGGCGACCGCCAGTAGGTAATATATATATATATATATTCACTGAAAAAACCATAGGTTATAGACCATATATAGTTAGGAATTAGCATTTAAAAAACCTTATTTTACTCACACAAAACCATTGAAATTCCATATATAGTTAGTTGCACTAACTATATATCGCGCACCCGTAATCCACTGCTGATGATGTCACATATTACATCATTCATGACATGGTCAGTGACATCACTGATGACATCACTGATGACATCTCAAATGACATCACTGATGACAACATCCAGTGATTATGTGTTTCTGTAAAGTTTAAATATGTTTTACATATTGAAGAATGAGTGGATGTATAAGTGTCTGAATGAAGGTTTTAGTAGGTGCGTGATTGACTGTATGAGTGAGTGATTAAATGCGTCTTACTAAATGCACGGGTTAGTGACTAAACTGTCTGAAAGTGTGCATCAGCATGTCTGTTGTTGTGAAAGCTGCTGCATGTGTTGATCAGTAGCTATATAAGTAGCTATATGGGTTATTGATTGGTTGCACAAGTATTTGTATGGGAGACTGAGTGTGTGTATGACTGGCTGGGAGGTGTGTGACTCTGTGCAGATCAATGTGTACTTGTATCAGTGATTCTATAAGAGAGTAAGTATGTGTTAGTATATGTTTTAAAATGTAAGGTACTCTATGTTTAACTGTGTAGATTAGAAAATGGAACTGTGATTGATTCTTTACAGGACTGACTAGTTGTGTGAGTAACTCCATGGATGAGTGGCAGAGTGTGAGTGTCTGTATAGGTGTATGAGTGCATATGATAGTGTTGTAAAGATGAGTGATTGTATGTATGAATGATTGTATGGGTGAATGAGTGAATGTGTGTGTAGACGTAGGAATCAGTGAGTGGGTATGTAGTAACTAGTATTGGTGTGTCAATGGTTTCAAAAATTATACTCTGTATTTAACACTGGGTGTAACAGAGGTTATATTAAAGTGTGAGGAGATGCATTGTATTGTCACATTAATGATATCATCATTGATGTGACCATTGATGTCAAATGAGATATCATCAGTGATGTCATTTGAGATGTCATCAGTGATGTCATCAGTGATGTCACTGACCATGTCATGAATGATGTAATATGTGACATCATCAGCAGTGGATTACGGGTGCGCGATATATAGTTAGTGCAACTAACTATATATGGAATTTCAATGGTTTTGTGTGAGTAAAATAAGGTTTTTTAAATGCTAATTCCTAACTATATATGGTCTATAACCTATGGTTTTTTCAGTGAATTTTCAAGGTTTTGTAAATGCTAATTCCTAACTATATATGGTCTATAACCTATGGTTTTTTCTGTGAATTTCATTGGTTTTTTAACAGCTAATATCTGTAGCTGTAAAATGTATTCTTCTTTAAATCCAAAAATATATTTTATATGTTTATGAATAATTTTTTTTTTTAAATATTTTTTTTTCTTCGTTCCCGCTTCGCGAATCGGGAAGCTTCCCGTTAGCTGACCTTGATGCCGCGAAATAGACCGCGAGCCGGTAAACGTTTCTTTACCGCAACTGCCGCGTTAGAAAACAACATCGTGACGCCTCCCGTCCGCATGACGTTTCGCGTTGTCGCGTGATACGTCATATGACGTGCTACGTTAGCGAACTCGTACGCTTACCGAGTCGCAAAGCACAGGTTTCTGGAAGCAAACCGGGAGGCCCTGCAAAGCGCGTAACGTAAACACAGCAGGTCATGTGACTTGGTAATAACACTTTTCATTGGTTCATTTCACTTTCGGTTTCCTAATGATGTAAGACTAGGTCATATGATCTAAAATGAACACTTTTCATTGGTTGAGAACTATTTTTTTTCCCAAATGGTGAAAATCCCTCCTTCTTTCCTCACTCTGACTTTCATCATTGTGAGAGAAAGACCCTTTGTTACCAGTGAGCAATGGCTTCTTTACTAGCTTCAGCTGGTGCTTCCCCACCACCTCCACCACATCCAAGGAAGAGTGGACCACCTGCTAAAGTTATAATTCAGCAAGAAGAGGAAGAAGAGGAACAGGACGACCTAGATAATCTCCCTATTATGGCCAGAAGATCTGTTGTACCGGAAGTAACGGGACCAGAGGGCAGGGAGATGGTGCCAAATATACAAACGAGATTTCGTGAAGTAAAACAAGTCTGCGTACATTGCAGTGGAATCATTTGCTACGCAGAAAGTAGCATCACTCTGATCAACAGAGCTATTAACAATCATGCTCATGTTTGTCCGAAACTCCCCAAACAATAAATTCTTTTTTTTGTTTTCTTCCTCCTGTTGAGCCCTTTACAATGAATCGTTTTCGTTGCCCCCTCCGAAAAAAAAACAAAAAAAATATAAAACTGTTCAGAAAAATTCAAAAAAAGTAAAAAAATGTTCAGAAAAATAATAAAAAAAATATAAAACAACAAAAACAATTTAAAAAAAAGTTCTTTTCAGAACTACCTCCCCGTTATAAAAAAATTGGTACAATATTTGCAACTGTGCCAACCTCTATTTCTCTTAGTTCGCTTCCCAGTTCGCTCCCCGGTACGCGAACCGGAAGCGAACCAAAAAAATTTTTTTATAAAAAAGAACAGTAAGTATAAGGGAAGGAAACAGACAGTTATGTTAAAAGAAAGACAGCTATAGGGGAGTAAACTAGAGATACTATTACCCGTAATCCACTGCTGATGATGTCACATATTACATCATTCATGACATGCTCAGTGACATCATCAGCAGAGGATTGCGGGTAACAGTATCCCTAGTTTATTCCCTATAGCTGTGTTTCTTTTAACATAACTGTCTGTTTCCTTCCCTTATACTTACTGTTCTTTTAAAAAAAAAAATTTTAGATCTGTCAGAAACAGTGAAAGTAATGAAATATAAAAGACTACGTAGAATATGAGCACTGTATGCAACAACTTTGACACTGACAGAAGCCTCACCTTCTCCATGCCTCCTACACAGTTCTACATGTACATCATAAATGCAAACAGAACAGAATTAATTATACATGTTAAATGGTTTATTTTTGCTGTTCTCAGAATGTATCAAATTTCACTAAAACAGTGACTTGAAGGTATTCATCATATAACAGCGGGGAAAAAAAAACACAATCAAAATGATTGTGTTTAAAAAACCCATACATTACAAATCAGAATTCAGAACTCCTTAAAGTTAACTTACTTTCCATGACGGCCAAGGATGTCCTATGAACAGCTTACACTCTGTTGTGCTGTTATTACTTTCAACCCGCCACTTTCTGAAAGAAAACCTCCATCGTTTTCAAAAACATGTTACATACAATAAATGACTTCTCGCTCTCTACCACACGATTCCACAAGGCCAAATCGTGTCAGAGCCATGTATAACTCTTGGATTTCTTGTAAGCCAATCCCGTCTTTTCGCATTTCCGCAACTTTCAGAATTAAAATGTTGAAGATCATTTACACAATCCTGGACTAGTAATATCTTCCCCTTCTTGCTCAATCATGTTCTACATTTCCTATCACACTGATACTGCTTACTATGAAGCAGACTTACACTACCTTTATGACTAGTACAATTATTTAATTCTCTACATCACTTTTAATCACAAAGCAATGTAAAACAGTAGACAGCATTGCAGACTTACATTCCCTCTACTCCATGTTTTGATTCGCTGCTTCAATTAGCTTATAAAAAGAAATAGTTTTTCTGAACTCATTCAAAGTGCACGTATTTCTCAATAACGTCCAGTGTTATGGTAAAAAGTTATGTCTCTGTACTACACTTATCCTCAAGGCCAAATAGTGTAGGAGCCATGAGAACTTCTTGAAATTCCTCAGAGCACATCCCGAGATTCTTTCCCTAAAATTTTGGTTTTAAAAACACCAGGTAAGAGTTTTTAAGGTCATATGGCAATTTTTTTTTGAAAATTAAAACAGAATCATTGCAGAATGACCAGCCATTTCTACACTTTAAATAAGCTGTATAATGTCCTGATGTTATTGAAGGACCATCATGATATATAATTGCTACAGTTACAAAAGTCCTTCCTGATATTGACAACTGTGAAGCCACAAAATTTTTAATTAAAGTTGTCAATTTTGTTCCATCAGGCCTACATCGTTGGAACATTAAAATGACATACTGGCCATATGTTCGTATAAATAAAGTGGACATCATTTCAGATTTACATTGGCTACACTCCATGTTGTGATCAGCTGCTTTTACTAGCTTATTAAAAGAGACTGATTTACTGTCTGGCAAAGTTAAATATATAAATCTTTCTGAGTCTACACTAGTAGTAGCTGATACCCTACAGTTCTCGCAGTCATGCTGCCATTGATAAGAAAGCCCAAACAGGTGATCTACATCTACACCTTCATCATGCAATACATCAAGCATATACATTAAAAACTCCTGACAATCTTGCTGACTATTTTGAGAGAATTGTGTTTGGCCTGAACATCTGTCTAACAGATTTCGAATTTCAGACACACTTTCTATGTTTGTTCTATCAGTGCTACATTTCTCTAACACAGAATTTAACAAACTGCAAAATCTTTGATCCGAATTGACCACAATCTGTTCTTTTAAAGTTTCTAGAGAAAAGACAACATTAACCACTACATTAGCATAGCAGTTGACACCAGAACTGTTTTCAAATTGAAAACCAACAACATCTTCAACAGAATCCTTTTTGTTTCTGCTTATAATTTCAGGTTCATCAACTTTTCGTCTTTTTGCTACAACCTCCCCAGTATTGGTCACATTTCTTCGTTTCCGGCCTACCACACGTTTCTCAAACAAAGGATACTGAGGCAAATGTGGCGCATACTCTCTTCTCAACCTATTGTATTCCTTAACACAATCTAGATCCGCACAAATGTTTGTGACATCACACTCAATCAAGTACAATCCCGATAAAGTCCTAACTCGTGACAATGCCACATATGCCATACCCTCCTTGAACACAGAACTGCCAATATTCACCAATGCACAGTCTACACTTATACCTTGCGATTTATGGATTGTCACCGCATATGCCAAGCAAACAGGAAACTGCTTACGACGAACATATAAGTCTTTTACAAGCAAAAATCTAGCAGAACAACGAGCAATTAGCTGTACTTCCTCAATGCCATCAAATTTAATTTTTAAAAATTCAATTCCATCTCTATTTCTGTATTTCACAAAATCAACAACATTACCCATTGATCCATTTACCAGACCTCTTTCAACATGTAAATTCCTTCTTAAAATTATACGGCAGTTCAAGCACACATTCAGAGTCTTTTCAAAACCCGCAGTTTTAGATATACTCTTCTCTAATGAATCCAATTTTGTTTTCAGATTCTCAGACAAAATAATTGTTGATCCCATATGCTCTACTCTGTCAATAGCTTCCAATTTCACAATCTCTTGCTTTTCTAAATGCAACATTTTGTTGTTGAATTTGGCACATTCTGCAAGAGTTGGCATCAAACATATTCCAGATTTTTTCTCAGTAACTTTCTGAAAAATATTCTCAGGCACAACATCTTCGTCTGGATATAAATTTGTCAGTAATCGTGCATGTAAAGCTTCTTTCCCATGCTCGGTCACTTTTCCAATTCTAACATCTTGTAGAATAGTCTTGTAAACTTCATCCTTTGCCTGACGCATATTTTCATGCAGTTCAGCATAATTGAAGTTTAACCATATATTGACGTTGCCAATACTCCCTAAGCACTTCCTGGTATCTTCATGCGTGAGCATTTTGAACACAGGTTGCCCTTTCACTGGTGTCAGCTGCAGAAGATCTCCAAAAACAATGATGTGTTTGCCACCAAATAACACATCATACTCTGTTTTGAGAACTTCTTGCATTCTCAAATGCACAAAGGCAAGCATGACATTGGAAACCATGCTTACTTCGTCAATGATAAGAAGTTTCATTTTCCTCAAGACTCTTGAAACTTCAAAACAAGCATCTCCAGATAGCTTGTGATATTCTAATTTGTTGTCATGCTCCACTGGCAGCATCAGTAAACGATGTAAAGTAATCCCTTTAATGTTATGTGCTGCCAGTCGAGTTGGAGCGGTGACAACACAAGACAGCGATGACTCTGTCCTTTCCTGCAAATAACATGAAATTGCTTTAATAAGGAAACTTTTTCCAGTTCCCGCTTCTCCACTCACGTACAGTCGGACAGGCTTCAACGACGTACATGAGCACTCTTTCTTATCATGACTTAATCCATGATCAATTTGCATGGTAAGTTCGTCATATATTTTCCTCTGCTCAACGTTGAGTTGTCTTTCCAACTCTTCTAAGTTAACCGCATCCTCCTGAGCATGTGCCATGGCTCTTTCCACTTCATTCATAGCAGTGGCAGCTTCATTTTCGATAAGAGGTCCTCCTAGTGGATCCTGACTCAATGAAGCAGAACTCTGACTGTCCTGAGAACTGTCTCTGGCAATCTCGGCTGCAATCGTTGCTTCCTGCTCAATTTCCACATTCAACATTTCTACATATTTGGAAAAAGCAGGACATTCTATGGTCTCCTTGGCAGCATTGAAAGAGTCTTCGTAACAGAGGAAATCTCCAAGCAGTTCCTCTTCTGCACGCCAAGGCTTAAAAAGTTGCAAAAGTGCTAAATAGAAAAACTCCTTTTTTTCAGGAGATTCGCCACTCAATTTTCGATGGTTTATCAAGTGGCATTTTCTTTGCTTGACCAGACATCCCTCACTTCCTATTACAGCATACACTCCTTTCTCAGTATCTTCTTTGATGTTCCTCTTGAATATGTAATTTTGCAGAACCTCATACAGACAAACATTCTCGAGGTGACTGCTTCGATTTGGATAATATGTATCCAACATGTTGCTCTTCAAAATGTCGGTACTGTTTGGCTCCTTTTCCGCCAAATACTCAATTTCCCGCACAGGTTTCAGAACTCGATTACGCGTTGCAGCAAGACCAACACTCGCCCAAACGATACTCCTGGACTTGGCATAGAGACTTGCTGAAGACAACCGGTCAGAACATTCGTAAGCTCCGATTTCTCGATGCGACAACATCTTCAGACTGAAACTGTACAACTTCTTGCTGAGGCTCTTTTCATGGGAAATGTCCTCCC
Organism: Lissotriton helveticus; assembly: GCF_964261635.1. Classification (NCBI taxonomy): domain Eukaryota; kingdom Metazoa; phylum Chordata; class Amphibia; order Caudata; family Salamandridae; genus Lissotriton; species Lissotriton helveticus. Next base: position 3,827,104 of record NW_027611653.1, read on the forward strand.
ACATATCCTTCAATTCTGTCTTCTCTTTTTTGGTGATGTAAGATGTCACATACCTAGCCACAGCCATACAGTTATCAGCCACAAACTGTATATCCATGTTAGCATTCCACATGGACAAAATCACCGGGTTGTAGTCGTTGATGTACTTAGACTCTTCGTTCCTCTTCAAATTGTATGTGTTTTTAGGTGATTTCTTCATCACATTATGTCGCAGCGAAGACATCAAACTGTTCACTCTTCCTTTAGAAATCACCGATCGTGGAAAGCCGAAACGACATTTGGTGTAGAACTTGTCTTTGTTCCGGAATTTACGACGACAGTACTTTCCACATCGATGGCTTTGGAAACGTAGAACTTTTTCTCTTAGGCTTTTTTTCTCCTTTGCGTTTGGAACAGCACACGTAGAATACTGTTCTATGAAACTCATCACTGAGTCGTCTGCATCCGTTCCAAATTTAGGTGCATCCTTGATCCACAGCAACATATGTATATGAGGAGCACCTCTTGCTTGGTACTCCTTCCTCCAGAAGAAATCCAACACCTCTCCAAGAGGTGGATTCTTCTTATTCATGATGAAAGACATCATACCTTCAAATCTATGATTGAAGTACCTACATACATTGACTGGATCCAAAGAGCACAGTTCTCCGGGTGTCTTGAATTCGATGTTTTCTACGTTAGCATTTGCCTCTCGTAGAAATTCAAGTAAGTCTTCCCAGCCATACTCAGCACAGCTCAAAGTGAGGAACCATGTGGGAGTTCCTAAGTTCCTCAGCATACATTTTAAATCACCATGACGACGGTACCAGTACTCATTAGTACCACGCTGACACGCCATGAGATTAATCAGGTGAGAATCCAAAATACTGTCTTGGACATTGACTTTATCCATAAAGTCACTTGCCGAGATGTTTTGCATGTGTATACCACTTTTCAAGATGTGGTTCACTGCATATGACAGTCCAGACAGATCGCTTTCAAACAGGAGATGAAACAAATAAGGAATGCATTGTCGAAACCTAGGATCTCCTGCATACAATCGCAAAGTCCGGTATTCAGAAGCAGGAATTTGATGAGGTCGCTCATCATATCTTCCTCCCTGACCTGTTGGAAAAAGCTGTGGGAAACACCGAGCTTCCAAACTTTCCTCCCAAACACTAATGGGACTCCCTTTCGCTTGTTTCATTTGAAACAACTCAATAGCATTCCCCATGACTTCCTTGGAATGCAAAGGATGAACACTATAATGTTCATATATTTCTTCACTAGTACAGGGTTCTACTTTCTCAATTTGACCAGCACACAAATCGCTATCCTCTTCCTCACTTACTTCCTCTTCTGCAACATATACATTTTTATAGTATTTATTATATTTTTTCAAATACAATGTTGCCCTTTTGACTTTCCTAACATCTACTAAATCTTGCCATATTTTCTTATTCTTTGTCGGAACCCCATTAACTAAGATAACCAGAGGTTCCTCTTCCACTTTTTCTACTCCAATTGTGTTAATGTTTTTCTTCAAATCTAGAGGCAAATAAACAACTCTTCCCTTTAATCCTCTCTGTAAATCTGATGGAGGCAATTTCCCTGTCTTTGGCTCCATTCTTACAATAGCCTGAAAGGGATGGATACTTTGAATCAAAATAGATTCATAAGTATTTAAATCCTTCAATTCAGAAGGAATTTCAACCAATTCCAGATTATTATGAACTGCTCTAGCAGGCATCTGGTTTTGATTTAATTTGTTACAACAATAAGTACACACACGTTGATCCAATCCCAAATCAAAACAATTTTCTACCATCAAGTATGTTGTAAAATCCTTCCATTCACTATTATTTTCCCTTTCACTTTTTCCATATAAATCCACTAACTTAGTCTGATTCTTATAATAAGTGCGTCGACAACACACACAAGTGAAATTTGGCCTCTCACTTGATTTCACCTCAAACGTCGCAATTTCCCTCTGGAAATTATCTGTACTGGAAACCTGTACACTATCTTCCACATTACTCTCTTCTTCTTGGTCAATTTCAACATTCTCCTCTTTACTTCCAAAGTAACAAAACTCAATTTCTTCACATATATTCTTCACATCTATTTCAGAACCATGCAAAAGAGCAGCGCATAATTGTTTAAGCATAATTGCTGGACTCTTAGCATAATACAACATTCTAACTAATTTCCTCACTTTATTATGATGCACTGCTAGCATCCTGAAATGATGAAAAACACTCTGGCATACTCTCCTGGAAAGACAAGCCAGTGAATGACCATGCAAACCTATCACTTCTCTCACTCTGCAAGGATCTAATTCTTGCAACAACTTCATTTTCTGCTTCAAACTTTTCTTACTAAATGACCGTATAAAATCACAAAGCAAATTGATGGAATCCTGTCGTACACTGCAAATACTACTACACTTCCAGGTGTACACAGGACCCTTAGGACGTCTCCCTAAAACCTCATTACCTAACACCTCTTCTATCTCTGTTCTCACAAGTTTTTCTTTTTCAACTGGACAACCATCTTTCACTTCATAAGCTCGACCACTGGTGTCAACTGCATGCACCAAATCATTATCCTGGAAATAACTCTCCTCATTAAAAAATGCCTCAGAGCTTGAACTATGCATCCATTCTCCAGAAAAAACTTCACAAAAATTACTACGATTAACTATTCTCTTCCATCTACTATTTCTTTTGAAATCATAAATTACCTTGTTTAGCTTCCTAATTCTATTGATTGTCAAAATAAATAACTTACGTTTAATTTCAAATGCCTGATCAATAACTTTCTCAACTATTTTTTTTCTCTTATAAAAAACCACTTTCTGCTGACCTTTCTTAATATTTTTTAACAAATTCCCAATTATCCTGTTGCGGAACATTCGTTTACGAATATCCCTAAACTGTTGTTTCCTTCTACTTTCATGCATAGAGTTATCTCTTACTCTAGCAGTAACATTTCTCATTGGCCTTTCCTTACCATTTGAATTCATTCTCCTTTTCTGGAGTGAAACATTTTCTGTAGTAATATTTTTTTTACTACACATATTTCTTATGACTGTTTTTCGACTCTTACCCGGTGCTTTCTTGGTGACTTGACAAATCTTTTTGTTAGAGGACTGCTGCAATATTCCATGCTCCTGCTGTCTTTGACGTTTTCCAGCCTTTCTTACTCTTTCTTTGCTAGGCATCCTAAAATCTTGAAATAATCTGCAGTTGAATCTGTGGTAAAATATAATAAAAAATGTTATTAACCACTATTACCCAACAGTAAATTAATAACAGTCATCAAAAACTTAACACACTACTTAAGTATATAATATACTGAAGCCTATCTCCAATTTTTCACTGAACAGGACTCATCTCTTCTTAACCTTGGATAAACCTCACCTACTCTGTGTCCCCTGCACATAATTAAATGTAAAGGGGCAGATTTATATTAACTAGCACATCCCCAGGGATGCACCAGTTAACGTGCACCGCTGCTCTGCCACCCACGGTGTGCCGCATTTACAATCAGATAGGACAAAGCTACATCAAAACCCTGCGCCTGCTTGAAGCAGGCATAGATCTTGACGCAGGTAGGCTGAAAGCTAAAGCAACAACTAAGTGTCGTGTGCAGAAGTTACAAAAAAGGAAAAATGGCGTTTAAACCAGTAATGAGACCATGCTAACGTAATACAGAGTAAAAATATCCAGGATCTACATCAGTTTGGGGTTCACGAACCTGGCAGGTACAAGGCACTGAGGCTTTCCACCGTGCATGTCTCATCCCAAAACATATGTTGTTTGTGAATGAAACAATTTCCCAGACCAAATGCTTTGGATTGGCTACTTCTAAAAAATTAAACACCCCTACTATCCCGGAGTTAGAGGAATACGATGGTTGGAGTAATTTTACTCGTTGTCTATTAAAGATTTACAGGCCCTACTCCGTAATTCTTCCTTTAACATTTCCAGTATAAATCCAAAAGGTTGACTGCTTTGGCAACGTGCCTTATCCACGGTTTAATAACGCTGCCTTTTGCTTTATATAAGTTTTCAAATTGTATGAAATATATACCAATAGGTCGTTATTAACCTTTAGGTAGTGGTTTTCTTCATCAAGTCTGGTCGCTTCCATACACATACAGATTTTCAAAGATGATCAAGAACTTTATCTGAATGGAGAGGAATGCACTGAGACGCCAGATCATTCACTAATGTGTAGGCACAGACAGTTACACGGTTCATGCAACAAACACCGACCAAATATGGCTTGCGTGTTGCAAGGCACGCCAGTTCCTGCTATCATCCCCACGTTCAAGTTCTTGGAAAATGGTAGTTATTTGATGCTCAATAATGAAGATTGTTCTGGGTTAATTAAAAGTATTCATTTTATCGTAACAGTAAATGAACGGGTTATTTGCTGCAGAAATGTTCTATTTCCTCCCACACATGAACATAGGGAGTTTTCAATCTGGCCACAAATACCAACCTTGGGAGCACATTTCAACAGCATGGCAAGAATAAGAGCTCTTTTGTCTCAGAGAGAGGTGGCCTTGAGTTCGGCCCGTGAAACTTTCGTGCTTCACATAGCGAACACCCGTACAGAGGTGCAGACCCTTTTAAATACAGATTCGACTTTGCATTTCAGCAAGATTACCCATTCATTTCCATGCAGCAGGAGGCCCATAGGAATGAAGGTGCAATTTGCGATTAGCAATTACCTCATCGCAAATTACGAATTTTTCCGACGGTGCAGGGGTATCTCAAGAACACCCTGCTGCACCCCTGAAAAAAAAATTTGGGGTCATATGGCGCACATAAATTTTGAAAACATTCCTTTACCTCAAAAACGATTTTCAACTCATAATTTGAAAACACTGCACATGGGGAAATGACTTAAAATGTCCTTAAGACACATAAAAGCATTTTTTGATTGCCTTTGCAGCATGTTTCAGTCACCTTTAACATGCCTATGTAACGGAAACATTCAAAATCTAAATTTGCCATGCACAGGTGGGAGCATATTTACAAGCAATTTGCTCCACAGACAAACTTCTTACATTGAAATGGGAAAAATAACATCAGAGACTCTCAATTACCTTATAAAGAAGCAGACACCATTATGTCCTTCTCATCAATATTAAAACCATTGCTTTTTCTCAAAAACGATTTACAAGTCATAATTTGAAAACACTCCACAGCTCCTATGCACATAAAAGCCCTGTCAGTACTAATACTTCACATTTTCTCCAATTACAATTTCTCAAAGAAACAAAATCTATTTGTGAAACACTTGAGACAAAGCAACATTTGAAAAACACAACTTTCTTCATAATTTTCTCCTTAAAGCACACTATTTTCTATCTAAATTAAAGAAATTTTTTCTCACCTTAGCAAATACTTTGAGTTTCAAAACAGTCTCAGAAACACACCAATTTGTCTTCAGCAGAGCAAAAGGTATGCCCTCCAGAGTCTGCAGCTATCAAAAGCACAGAAATGCTGTAATTCCTCACACAGATCTCTCATGTCACCCAATCAAAACTCTTCCCTCACTTTTTTTCAAAGCAAAACCCTTCCCCCCTCTGCCCCTCTCTGCTTTTTCTGCATAGCAACCACCTCTTGCAAGACCTCTCACACAACAATGTTGCAATTGAACTCTGAACTCTCAGTGCACCTGCATATCCAAAGCATTCTTTCATTTAATGATTTTTTCTTCGCCACTCAAAATACATCTTTCAACGAACTCATCCATGCACACTAACTTTCTGTTTTCAGCAATCAAAATCCACCAATCACTCTTACTGCTTCATTAACACAGAAACTCCTCAGTTTTTTTCATTTTACACTCTCATTTTTTCAACTGCCATTTCATTGCCACACTTCATCTGACTGCAGGAGAACCTTCTCTCGCCATGTTTTCTGTCTGGATTGTTGGACATAGCTACATCTATTGGGCTCAAAGGTACGCTGAAAACAGGAATTTACCTAACCTCAATTTACAAGATGTGGAAATTAAGTGGTTTGGCCACAGAGGATTAAAATGTCACCAATTGATACCATTGGTGAAAACCTTTATGCATTTGCCAAAACCTGACCTGTTAATTGTGCACTGTGGAGGTAATGATTTGGGCACTTTGACTGGGGTAGGTCTGGAAATGCTTTTAAAGGACACCTTTGAGCAATTGATGGCACTTTTTCCTCAGACTGCCTTGGTATATTCAAATATATGCCAAAGACAGAAATGGAGGTGGTCGAACCAATTTTGTCCACAAATTGAGAAATCGAGGAAGCATGTAAACAAATCTGTTTCAGCTTACATGAGAGACCATGGAATGGGCTCCCTGTACAACAATAACTTGCGTTACTACATGCAAGATATCTACAGAGGAGATGGAGTTCACTTCTCAGATGAGGGCAACAGAGTTTTCACTCTGAATTTAAGAATGTGCATTGGTACCTACTTATAAGTACCTAAATGTACCATAAACCCAAAAGCTCTTCTCAGAGCTACCCTACATCTGATCACTCACAATTATTATTGTACTCTAACTTTTTTCACTAATTTTCAAGAAAGTACGCTCCCCAGAACGCTTCCCGGTTCGCGAACCGAGCGCACTCCACGCAAAGAACCTTTCAAAGCCTCCACATCAAACCTAGGGGGTCAGGGACGATCTACTATGCCCCCTTATGGTCATTTGCCCCTTCGCTTTGGCCTCCTCTTGTCTCTCGATCCTACCGAGAGACAAGATGGCGGCCGCTACGGACTGTTTGGAATGTTTACAGACGCCGAAAAACCAATCAGCTTCGCAAACCTCCGTAACGCGAAAAGTACGCGAAGCGGAGCGCTGTTACAGATATATATCTTTTTTTGAACGTTAATTTCTCAAAATCCACTGGAGCACATATATTGAGACCTAGCAAAGGCACATCGGGCTACCAGTCCCTACAATTTTGCCAAGTTTCGTGCAAATCCATTCAGCCGTTCGATTATTATTATTATTTTTTTTTTTGCCCCGCGGGGCCCTTTTAAAACCTCCACATCAAACCTAGGGGGTCAGCGAGGATCTACTATTCCCCCTTATGGTCATTTGCCCCTTCGCTTTCGCCTCCTCTTGTCTCTCGATCCTACCGAGAGACAAGATGGCGGCCGCTACGGACTGTTTGGAATGTTGACAGACGCCGGAGAACCAATCAGCTTCGCTTCACAAAGCTCCGTTGCGCGAAAAGTCCGCGAACCAGAGCGCTGCCTGGTCCGCGCTTACAGATATATATCTTTTTTTAAACGTTAATTTCTCAAAATCCACTGGAGCACATATATTGAGACCTACAAAAGGCACATCGGGCTACCAGTCCCTACAATTTTGCCAAGTTTCGTGCAAATCCATTCAGCCGTTCGGGCTAAAAGTGAGGCCAACCGCCCTATGGAAATTAACATGGGAAAAACGCGTTTTGGGACCCCCCTTTTTTCTCGGCCCCCCCTTGACGAACCCCCCCCAAATTTTCAAAGGCTGCTCAGAAACAAAATGTGCCATTTTCCTGAAAATTTCAGCCAATTCCGTCCACAAACGGCAAAGTTATTAGACATAGAATTTTCAAAAAACCCATAGAGAAAAAATCCTAACTATATATACCTACTGGCGACCGCCAGTAGGTAATATATATATATATATATATATATATTTATATATTTATATTGATATATTTCCAAATGTATCATATATTCCAAAAGAGACAGCCTCTGCTTCCAGAGGCAAATAGAGACCACCAGCTGGTGTAATTGTTTAGAATACTGTATTAATTAGTTGGAAGGTTCAGCATAACGCGTTTCAGCCTCCTCTAGGCTTTTTCTCATGTGCATCTTGTGATGTGGTCAGATGATCTGTTTTTAAACCCCACTGGTCATATCAACACTAAAGATGGACAACGAGTGAAGTTACATACATTTGTTTGAATACTAAAGTAGTAGCTTTAGTGGTACTCTGGTACAATTTTGACAAGTTAGAATATTTATATCTTGTATCCAAGCCAATAATTGCCATCTAAATCAAGGCTTATTAGCAAACCATGTGTCAGTTTGTTTTGTCAAAACCACAGTAATTCATCCCTTTTCACAGTTCTTACTTTTATTACTTGCCTGTTCTATCACTTTCTTAGAGTAGCCTCTTTCTCTGAATCTCAGTTTTATCTTAATCATTTCATCATAGAGAGCTTCCTCGGAGCTACAGTTCGTTCTTGCCCTAAAAAGAACTCCGTATGGTATGCTGTTAATTAAATTTGTGGGGTGACAGCTATCAGCATGCAGGAAACTGTTGGCAGCTTTTTTTTGTGAAATTATGTGCTTTCCAATTCGTTGTTTACAACCCTTATTTTTACATCTAGAAATTCATTTTCATTTGCATGTACTTCACTAGAAAATCTAAGATTAAATTCATTCCTATTCAGGGTTTCCACAAAATCATTAGTATCCATTTCTGTTCCTCTCCAAATCCAAAATATATCATTGATATACCTTACACAGAGGATGACATGTTGGTCAAAGGCGTTGATGTTTTTGCCCACCTACTCCTACCACCAGCCTGGGTACAACCCTGCATGGCTAGGGGCGAATTAGGTCCCCATTCCTGTTCCCTGGGTTTATTTGTAAATTACATGATTGCAAATGAAGAAATTATTTGTCAAACATGTCTACATCATGTCTAACAACATCTCAGTATGCATGAAGTATGACATGGACCGTGCTCTTAAGAAATGGTGACACGCATTCATGCCTAAATCATGCGGTATGCATGTTTACAGGCTATTTACAGCCAATACCATCATCAACAGGCTTTCTTTCCAAATGATATTGTTGATCAACCGTAAGAAGTAGCCTGTATCTCTTACATAGGATGGAAGAAGTTGCACAAAGGGTCTCAAAAAGTAGTCAATATACTGTCAAGTATTTCATTTAGGCTACCCATGGACGAGACCATTAGTTTCCCGGAGGATTATCCTTATCCTTGTTGATTTTAAGCAACATATACATTGCTGATAGATTCGGAAAATCTCAGCTCAAGAAATGATACTCTTCCATTGTTATTAAACAATCATCTTTCCATTTTGTTAGATTGGCTCTGTATCTCTCTGCTTCTTTCCAGCTCACTCAAATACATTTCTAAGGGCCAGACAACTACATTCCCTTCCTTTTCAGATTTTTTTTAATTACTACTGATTTGTTGTCATGTAGTTCTTTAATTGCCTTCTGCTGTTCTAAAGTTAGGTTATTGTATTTAAAGTTTTTACGTTTGTCCAGTTTTTTCTAATTCATTTTTTACACATCTTTCAAACCCTTCTATTGCATCATTGTGTAAAAACATGGATTTACGTCTAAAACCACTTACACTGACACGATCTATATCAAGATCTTCTCTTGCTAGACTCAACATAGGGTTATCAATCCATCCCTCACCGCTTTCCAATTTTCTCATTGTGTGTCAAATTTCTATATCACCTATTGTAAGATTGGATGTACCACTGCTTATTTCCTCCAGATTTGTCCTGGCTTGCTTTGCTTAAATGATCAAATTTTTATCCAAATGTGAAACTCTGTCCCATTTCCTAGTCAATTTAATCTCTATGAAATTTTCGTTGTTTCGTCATTTTAATGTCATCATCTTCTTTGTCTAATCTCGCATTTACTTTATTCATCTCCAAGTCTAATTCATTATCCGTGTATTTTTCTTTCAATGTATTTGTTATTTTTTCAATCTCTAATGATAGTCTCTGTGTGTCCTTTAGTGCATATTTTAGCAATAATTTCAAAATAACAGTGGAACAGTTGTGGTTATTGGTAGCCCATTCATCAATTAAATCAGGATCAGGTTTATTAAAGGTTGGGGGTGATGAAGATCCGTAAACCCCTTGGGACTCTCTCACATTAAACATACTTTTGTAAAGCTGTTGCTTCCCACCACTTTGCTTGTTCCAATTTGGCTGCTTTCCACAGTTTGTCCTATAATTGTTTAGGGCTCGCCTGTCCCATTCCAAAGGAATGGATAGGGGAGAATTTTAGTAGGCAAAATAATTGTCATACCAACGGCGGATTTTCAACAGTTCACGTGAACAAGCACACGCTTTTCCCCCACAGGCACCATCTGTGCGTCCACATCAAAGCAACAATCAGCCTCCCTCCCACTGGCACCTTAAGCTTCCCCCAGCGTGCGCTCGGCCTCAGGCAGGCATTTCTCCTCCCCTAATTAGTCACTTCACTTTCAAGGCCGCCAGGCCATGCATTTCTCTTCCCCCCCGTCCCCACAGCAATGCCAAGAGCTTGTTATTTTTGATCCTCTTTACTATTCATTAAAATATCTACCATATGATAGGACTTTTCATACGTAGGGTTTGGAAGTTGTAGCTTTTAATCTATTTTCTGTTAGATGTGTGTGTTAATACTGTCTCGCACAAACCCTGTATTTTTTCAAGCACCAGTCTTTATTCTTATCTAAGCTGCCAACATTTCAACACAAGGGAGTCCCATGTATCCATTCTACTCCATCTGTTTGTAAAACCTCCTTTTGGGACTTCTTCTAACTACATAAAAATAAAAAGACACAACGCGTCTCTTCTTTCCGTCCCCTGCCTCTTGCGCTCTCACGGACTCCAGTGCATGTGTCTGGCACCTCTCAGCAGAACACAGGCTGATACAGGCAAAATGTGCCCCAACCCCCGGTCAATTTTCAATTTTCAATTTTATTTGTTATGTTTTGGCTCTCATAAGAGGGCCACATAAAAGAATACAAACTTCAACACAAAGCAAATGCATTACAAACAGAAAAACAACACATATACCATATTAGATACCTAGGATAAATACAATACTGACATGTGAAGCAAAATTATAAAAGGTCGAAACGTCAACACATCTCCCGAAGCATATTAATAAATAGCCAGGAAACCTTTAAAAAAGTTAAAAATATGAAAGCAGAACATTCCATTAGGAGGGAAATAAAGTGCAGAGAGGAAGCCATTCAAGGTGACAATGCCAAGGCGGAGACAGATAGCTTTTAACCATCTAGAGCGCAATTTACGGAGCGCGGGGCATATCAATAGCACATGCATACAGTCCTGGACGTTCTCTTTACATAAATTGCATAAAGTAGAGGAGCCGTACCATTTAGATAACAATCGGTTAAGAGGTATTAAATCGTAGCGTAGAAGAAACCAAAATCTACGTATACCATGCGGTAGGGTCCATAAAACATAGGGTTGTGGTTGTTTCATCTGATAAGAGTCAAGGAGAAGATCTAAATTCCTTTTTTCACTAATTAATTTTTTATCAGATTGGAAACATAGGTCCCATGAAGCTGCTTTCAAAACCGATTTTAACTGTAAAGGAGAGTACAGAAAAAGAGCAGTTTCATCTAGTTTTAGTAGAATTACAGATTTTCTAAAATTACAAACAAGTTGAGAAAACTCATTAAAATTACCCAACAATTCATTTCTGAGGAGAGCTCTCATTGTCCCTACTTCTGCTCTTGCAAGGCAAGCCACCCATCTTACAAGGGCACATAGTCCCTGGACCCAACTACTTCTAAGGCCAAGGTTAAGCCTACAGGCTGCCAAAGAGCACGCAGTATTTAGGGACATAAGAGATCTTAAGAGCTTCCCCTCAATCTTATGGCAAAAGTCCCATTTTTTTACTTCGATAAGTTCGATACCATACAGTATTGTTGCGGGGATTTTAGATCTATATACTTCCAATAGACTCGAAAAATGCCGTTTCCCCGTTGCCTGGTATAGAGAATTTAGACCTTTGCCGTGGGCAATAGCTTTGCGTGAACAATGCTCTATATGGAGCTTCTCACTCAGGTTAGCCGTAACAATTTTCCCTAAAAAAGTATAGGACTTTACCACCTCTAGTTTTTGATCCCCAATAAACCAACCATAATCTACAGATCGGCACCTCTTCTTGCCAGCGATACACATGACTTTACTTTTAGTAATATTAATCTTCATGCCATGAGCTACCGCAAAGGAGTGCAGAGCATGAAGCCGATTTGCTAATCCTTTAGGAGTTAGGTCGAGGATAAGTACATCATCGGCATACATCAGGCAGGAAATCGGTACCCCCACCACCACCGGGGCAATTCCCTCTCTGGCAGCCAAAGCGGCGGGAAGGTCTGCCGTGTATAAGGAGAACAAAAGGGGAGCCAGTAAACAGCCTTGTTTAAGGCCATTCGAAGTTGAGATTGTATCTGATAGCCCCCTTTCGCCCCCCAGCAGGACCCTAGACCAAGTCTCTGTATGTAAAGCCCTCACCAGCTCCAACAGATAAAGTGGGAGCCCAAGCGCTGCCAATTTTCTCCACAGCGTTCCACGATCAACTTTGTCAAACGCTGTGGAGAAGTCAATAAAGGCGGCATACACCACCCCTCCTCTCACCTGAACATACTTATCTGTGACCACATGTAAAGCGGTGAGGTTATCTAACGTACCGTGGTTCCTACGGAAACCGGTCTGTTCTAATGGCAAAATATTATTCTCCTCAACCCAAACGGAAAGGGATTTTAAAAGACATTTCGCAAAGACCTTTCCGGTAGAGTCGAGGAGAGCAATCAGACGATAGTTACTAGGACTATCCCTAGTTCCCTTCTTAAAAATAGGGACCAGGATACTTCCCCTCCAGGAGGCAGGTACCGTTTTAAACAAAAAACAGGCTTTATACAGGGGATACAGGATTTTACTCCACCTTACAGGATCAGATTTCAAGACCGTCATGGGGAGTTCATCAGGGCCCATTGCCCCTGAAACACGCATATTTTTTATAGCCATCTCGATTTCTTTTTCTGCGTGATAATTAATGAGACCCACAGAAGTGGCGCCAATGTCAGTATCATTACTCAGAATAGCACCGGTGGCAATAACATCATTTAAACTCCCGTTCCCTGCATAAAGATCCCGAATATAGGAAATCCATACCTCTTCCGCTATAGGGATAGGTGATGGGCTTACTCTGGAGCCGCACCCCCTACCGATTATTGCCCAGAATTCTCTTGTCCTGCCGTGAACAACAGCTTCCCTCAAGCTGATCCAAACATTATCCTCCCGTTCCTTTTTTATTTTTAGCTGGAGTCTACTTCTCTTTCTTTTTAGCCTGGAAATTTCTTTTCCGCGATCCATGACTCTGTCTAGATATTGTTCACGGACTAATTTGTTTATTTCCTTGTTCAGGTTACGCAAAATACTGGGGACCACCACTCCATTTTTGGGTCGAGGAATTTTTTTAGCATAAGAAGTGATCTTTCGCACAAATTCTACAAAGTAAACTATTTCGTTCCCGCGCCACTCATTTAAAACTAATAGGGTGTCGGATAGAAAATCCTGTACCCCATTAATGGCGGAAGGATTCCAAAAGCACCTTCCAGAAGAAGCGTGGAAGGCAGCATCACTGCCGTACATAGACCAAGGTGCGATTGACAAAGGATTTAAAGAAATAGTTACAAATAATATGCTGTGGTCACTCAAAGGAGTATCTATAACCTTAAGGTCCTGAATAAAAGGAAACAAGCCATAGTCAGCGATTACATAATCTAAGATAGAAGACCCAAAGGGAGACTTGTGAGTGAATTTTGCGGGCACATCAGACGGAAATCTCCCATTTAATATAAGACCATCGACGGCCGCTAATTCTTTGAGCAAAATCTTCCCTCGTTTATTTGTCACTAATTTAACAGGGAAGAGTGATTGAGGAATACAATATGCCTCTTCCTTAGGTTTATTCCTAAATAGTTCCAAACTAACATTGGAGATTTTGGAATTCAGGTCTCCCACAAGCATAATTTCCGGTGGAAATGGGACATTTTTAATTAGATCAATATATAGAAATATCTGCTTTAATATCACATTAAAACGCTCCTCCGGAGGAATATAAACATTCAAAATTACAATGGGGGACTTTATTCCGTTATTAAACAGGTTATCAATGGTTATTGCATAGAAAAATTTGCTAGGATCAATATAATGGGAAAATCTCCATTGCAATTTGTTAGATAGTAAACAAGCAATACCCCCCCTTGCATGACCTTTCTTAGAAGGGATAGCAGGCACTTCCAGGACATAATAATCCTTAGGAACCTTCAACGTATTGACACACCACGTTTCCTGTAAACAGATCACGTTTGCTCCCAGGGAGAATAGAAAATCAAATTTCTCTGGGCTACTGTGTATCCCTGCCGCGTTCCAGGAAATAATATTTAATGTGGTGTTAAAGATGTTGAAACAATCTGGGATTATCTTTTGTTTTTGTAGATAAGGCACTATGCAGCCAGTTCCACCGCATATTATCCTCTGAAAAGGAGGAGTTCTGAGTCAGCGGAAGTGGCTTCACTTGGGAGACCGAGCGTTTTCCCTTAGATACCCAAATCTTCAGGTCTCTAAGAGGAGAGGCTACCCCATTTTGCTCCTCCCCTCTGCATGCCTCCCCAGAGGACAGGTTTATATTCCCGAGGTTAAAAATCGGAAGAATATCAATACCTGTACGTTGAAAATTCTCTGCTTGCTGCAATATCAAATTTACAATAATAGGTGAATAAAATTTAACCCTTATACTCGTTACCTTGACTTCACCAAACAGGGAAACTAACTCAATGTCCCTAGTTTGAATATGACGGAGACTTTCTATCTCACTAAAGCGCTTAAGGAGCCAGGCTCTATTTAAGGGCAAGTCCACATCAAATAGGGGTAAGAAGTCTAACACAAGGGTTTCCACTGGAGCTTTTAGAGCTGTTAAGGGGCGATCCGGGGGATGGCGATCTCCCTTTCTCAGAAACTGCAAAGAAAGGAGAAGCCAAAGGATTAAGGGACCCCGATTGATATTGAATAGAACCTCCCGTCGCAGTAGATAGAAAAAGACTTGGGAGGGGACCCCCCGTTTGTGGGATAGCTTCCAAAGATGATGGCGGGCACAATTCACCTTCTACCTTAAAAGAAGTAGAAATGGGGGGGTTGACTTCAATATCAATATCCGCCTTTACGGATATAGAAGAAGGATCCAAAATGATCACTTCATTCTCCAGTGTAGTCAGAGAATTTTGAAAAATTATCCGACGCTGCCTTTTCTTCTTGTATTTTCTGATTGGTTTCTTTTTATTCCCCTTATTGTTTCTAAGTTTACCATTTTTTACCTTTACCTCCTGTTTATCATCGATAGGTTCTTTGTTATTTTCAGACATGAAGATGGGAAAGAGGTCTTGAGCCGCTTTAAGGCCAGATATGGATTTACCCTCCTCCACAATCTCAAGAACTGAGTTATTGATACAGTTGGGCACTGCAGTTTGGGGAATGGCTACGGTGTTTGATATCAAAGCCGATGTCCCAGCTTTTTTGTCAGGTTCCACTGAAGCCACATTTGTTTCCCTCAATGCCAGGCTATGTTTAATCATAGGGGAGGGAACACTTCTCATATCAGGTGACTTTTGTAACAGGGACTTTAGTATTTGGGTGACAGACTCCAAAATACAATCCGAGTTACCAACAAATTTCCCTAAGAGAGACAAAATAGAGGCTAGTAATTGTTCCAGAGCAATCATAGATTCAGAGATTGGTTTTTCACATGCTTCTACTGGCCGGCAAATACCAGATAGGTCAAGACCCGGGGTCCCAGAAGCACCTAACAAATCAGACATTTCCTGACCATTCAACGAAGGTGTACTACTATACAACAGTAGTCCAGAAGGAGTAGCACCCCCCGAAGCTTTGGTGATAGGGGCCAGCGACTCCACTTTCGCTGTATTTACATAACGGCCGCAAAGATCAAAGTCAATAGATAGTGATGACAAATCCCCACCCAACCGATCCTGCGGCGGGGTTTGAGACAGAGATGGTTGGTTTGTTAGTTCCCTCTCAGGTACTAAGGATGCAAACTCACTCTCATCCTTCCCTTCCGAGAGAGCACGGGGAGGGAACTCCACTGGCACAGACTGTTGTAATACAGGCTGCACAAGAGGGGGCGGCATAGATGTAGAAGCGTGAATATTGACCCCTAAAGCCGTGGCACAGGAACCTTTTTTTGTAAATATATTAGCGTTCTTAGGGGAGGGCAAATCCCAAAGCTCGAATAGTTGGCATTGGCCCTTCAACGGGGGGTTATTTACAGATTTATTTCTTATACTAGTAATATTTTTGTTTACACCTGATATACCACCCACTTCCCTACCAGAACGCAGTTTCTTGACCATCTTCTAGGCAAATGTATCCACACAATTTTAATTAGAGAAGAGAATATCCTCCAGATGAGTAATAAACAGACAATAATAAGGTGCTCCTAAAATAGCAAAATAAAGTCCGGGAGATGCAACGGTGGCTGCCCAGCGGTAAAGACCGAGGAAGCCACAGAACAGTCTCAATAGATGGTTACTTCCTCCAACAGTCAGGTGTATATCCCATAGGCACAAAAAAAAAAAAAATTAAATTTGCAAAACACTGGCGATGAAAATAACCGGGCCCAGCCCAGCCTACCTCGGCCACTGAGGGCCACAGAGGGTCCGCCCTTAGTCCGGGCTTTGTCCCGGGCTTATGTCCCGCACACGCGTCCCGCTAACGCGTAGTCCGCCCAGGTTAAATGCAATGCCAGGTATAGGGGGCGGAGTCACGGGAAGAGGCAACAGGTGTGCTTGGTGGGACTCGCACAGCCTGATGGGCCTCGCAGTCCCGTCCTCCGGCGCTTGCAAAGGTCCCACGCAGAATTCGATCTCAAAACGGGGCTCCTACCAGGCAATGCACTTCAGAGTGCTCCAAGTCCTCAAGGCACACAAAATCTCCTCAGCGAGCGGCACCCAACCCCCGGTCCACTGTAGCCAGCAACAGACTCCGCACCTTTCCCTATGAGCTTTCAAAAGCATTTTAGAAGGCATTGTGTTCCCCATCTTTTCTCCTGCACAGACCAGCGCCATGTATCCAATGGTGCACAATAGCGCTGCCAATAATGACGGTCTTTAGTGCCGGCGCACAAGACGCAAACTAAATTAAACCTCTTCACAAGTGTGCAGAGCTTTCAGCTGCTGAGCCCCAACGCCGGAGAGTCAGCCCGTTCAATGTGCTGTTCGGAAACACCACAGCCATCTGTCCACCTATAGTCAGCAATCCTAGCTAATAAACTGCTTTGCGCACACCTAAAAGAGCACAACAATTCGGAAAGATGGGCTGCGAGAGCATAGGGAAGGCGCATATAATGCAATTCCATAAGCACCGTGTTTAATCTTTTAGTATTCAATATTTTTATTGAGCAAGAAACACAGTACATGCATCAACAATCAAGAGGTCAAATCAACCGTATCTTCCGGAGCTGGGGCTCGATCTCATCAGAGGGGTCGGGAGTATGCAATATGTCGCAATACGAGATTATACACAGCAAGCCGCCTACAACCCATAACGGGCCGGCGCGTTTCAAACAGTGCGACAGTATTCAGGGGAGTTCCAAGTCCACTTGCTAGTTCAACCCAACCCTCGCCCATGTAGAATATGGCACACCCCCACAGCTCGGTCTTGCAGGTCGCCAGCACCCCCTGAAACTTTCACCCAAACCCCCCTTGACCTGAATCAACCTACCCCTCCCCAATTCCCCATCCCCAACAGATCCAACCCCCAACCTCTTCCGCACCCCCCCTTCTCTCCCCCCGGTCCACAGTCTCAAGTCAGTTGATATCACATCAACACTTCACCGATGTAGGGATAGGTACGTTGTTCCCTTCTTTCGGAGCTGGCTCTGTCAATCTCAACAGGCGGAGATACCTCTGACAGGTGACTTCTATGAACTCCGAGGACAGGAGAGCTAAAAACGGCTGCCACAGCTCAGCATACTTTGCCCCTTCCCCCGCTTTATATAGGGAGAGCCGTTCCATACCCAGGACCATCCACAGACGATGGAGCCAACCCTGATATGTGGGAATATGGGTCGTGCGCCAATGTGTTGTGATATTTTGTATCGCCGACCCTAAAGCTATGGCTATCAGGCGACCCCTTCGTGAGCGCAGTGGGTAGGTCAGCGCATTTGGGAGCCCCAGGATGACGTAGGAAGGAAAGCGTGGGATTTCGGTGTCAAAGTGCTTGTCCACGTCGTCCAGAACACGGCCCCAGTACTCCTGCAGGAGACTACATTCCCATAGTGTGTGTGTGAGAGTGCCTAGTTGCCCGCAGCCCCGCCAGCACAGGGGATCCCCGCTACTGTCCATTTCGTATAGTCTTTCAGGTGTGTAGTACCAGTAGGTCACCACCTTCGTCAGAGTGTCAGTGAGCCCCATATGATACGCCGAGTGCCGAGCTCTATAATATATATCCTCCCACTCCTTGTGCGCTAAGGGCCTCCCCATCTCCCTCTCCCAGCGGGCCCTACTCGCGCTATAAGTGTAGTCGTGTTTGTGTGTGAGCATTTTATACAGGTCCGAGATTAGCTGCTTGTCTGATTTGCGAGTGATCAACCAATATTCAAAATCTGTTAGGCGCCGATCTGCATCCGCTCTGACTGTCTTGCTGAGGGCCCAGTGCCTAACTTGGAAATAATGGAGCCTCTCGGTCTCCGGGAGGCCAAAGTCCTGGCGCAGTTGCGGAAAGGAGATTATCCCCTCAGAATCATACACGTGGCAAAGGGATCGACAACCGGCAGACTTCCATCGTTCGAAGGCTTTCTCGTCTAGCCCCGGCTGGAAGTCGGGGTTGTCAAGGAGCGGGGTGAGAGGCGAGATGGTCGTGGTAAGACCGAGCTCCAGACCAACCCGGTCCCAGATCTCAAGGGGGACCCGTGTGATGTAGGAAGCGTACAGGTTACTGAGCCTGTGTATCCTGCGCATGAACAGGATCTCTTGCAGGGTGCGCCCCGCCACCGCCTGGTCCTGGAATAACCAGTGCTTCCCGGACTCCCATTGAACCCACTCCGCCAGAAAGCGTAGTTGTGCCGCCTGGAAGTAGGCAGTGAGATTCGGAATCCCGATCCCTCCCCGTTCCGGCGCGAGCATCGCTATCTGGGCTTTCATACGGGGTTTCCTCCCGTTCCAAACAAATCGTGAAAGTTCCGACTGCATCACTTTGAGCCAACCTTTCGGAGAGGCGAGAGGTATAGTGCGAAAGATGTAGAGGATCTGAGGCAGGATGGTCATCTTGATCGTCGCCACCCTGCCCAACCAACACAGCGGGTAGTGTTTCCATTGTCCCAATTCCTGCCTCACTTTCCGCCGAAGGTGATCGTAGTAAACGTCCACCGTGGTTTGGAGGGAGGCCGCCAATTTGATTCCCAGGTATGGGACCGCCTCCGTAGCCCACTGAAGTGGAAAGTGAGACTGCAATGAGGCGCACGTGTCCGCGGCCAGGGATAGGTCAAGGGCCACCGATTCCGTCAGGTTGACTTTGAAGCCCGACACGTTACCGAACCTATCAAGGTCGGCCATGCAAGCGGGAAGAGAATTCCGGGGATCCGCGAGCGAGAGCAAGACGTCGTCCGCGTAGAGACTGATGACGTGGACGTCAGCTCCAAATTTGATGCCTCTGACGTCCTGGTTAGATCGAATGAGCTGAGCTAGCGGTTCCATGTAGAGGGCAAACAGGAGAGGGGATAGCGGGCACCCCTGCCTGGTGCCCCTTTCAATCTGGAAACGTGGGGATGACAAGCCATTAACTCTAACCGAGGCCGAGGGGGATTTATAGCAGTTCAGAACCCTGGTCCGAAACTTGAGTCCCATACCTGCCTTCTGCAGGACCTTCTCCAGATAGGGCCAATGAACCCTGTCGAAGGCCTTCTCTGCATCGATGGCCAGCATCATGTATTCGCCCCGTGTGCGGGCCGCCTTCTCGATAAGATGGAGGGCCCGTTTGGTGTTGTCAGAGGTCTGGCGCTCCGGGATGAAGCCCGACTGGTCTGGATGAATGAGACCTCCCATACAGGGGCCCAGTCTGGAGGCGAGGATCCCCGTGTAGAGCTTAAGGTCAACATTCAAAAGGGAGATGGGCCTGTATGCCCCACAGTCGGTGGGGTCCTTGCCTGGCTTGGGTATGACCGCAATGGAGGCCTCTAGCAAGTCCCGGGAGATCGCCCCATCCCCTGCAAACAAAGTAAAAAGTCTGCCCAAGAGCGGTGCAAGTTGAACACAAAAGGTTTTGTAGAAGCACGCCGGGAAGCCGTCCGGCCCCGGCGCCTTCCCAAGTTTGAGCTGAGAGATCGCTGAGATTACCTCTTCCAGACGTATGTCTCTCTCCAGAACCTCCCCTTGCTCCCGAGTCAGGGCAGGCAATGGAATGCTGTCGATAAAGGTAGATTCCGCCTCAGGGTCAGGTGGGTCAGCGCCGTATAGAGTGGCATAGAAGGCGCTAAAGGCCCCCGCTATCTCCCGATCCTCGGTGACACTGGTGCCGTCCCGCTGTTTCAGTTCCTTCATCTCCCGTTTCTGGGCAACCGTTCGGAGTTTATGCGCCAGGAGACGCCCGCACCTGTCCCCTCTAGTGTAATAGGCATGTTTCAGCCGCAACGCAGCGTATTCCGCCCTGTCCATGTCTAGTGCCGCCAACTGTTGACGGGCAGCTCGCAACTGACGCCAAATTCTCGGGGCCCCCATCCTTCTGTGAATGTGCTCTAACTCCCTGGTTTTGTGGGTGAGCTCGTCGCTCTTGGCCTGGCGTTCCGCGTTTTCAGCGGCGGAAATCGATATAAATTCACCCCTCAGTACGGCCTTGAGCGCAGCCCACTGAATGGCCAGTGCGGTGTCCCCATTGCTGTTGTGGGACAGGTAGTCTTTTATGGTTCTTTGAATTTTGGTAACCGCATTCTGCTTAAAGAGCAGAGAGTCCCGAAGCCGCCAAACTCTACCCGAGCGCGGTGCCCGCGGCCCTGTCAGGGTGATCATGACTGGGGCGTGATCAGAAAGGGACGCCGTGCCGATTTCAACATTGGTGACCAGTCTGCGCGCCGCTGTGGAGACAAGCAGGTAATCTAGGCGCGCATATGTTTTACGCGCTGCTGAGAAGTGCGTGTATTCCGTGTCACTCGGGTGAAGCTCGCGCCAAGCGTCCCCCAGCCCCAGGTCTTTCAAGCGGGCCAAACCAGATGCTGACAGCACTCCAACTTGACTATCGCGCTGGCAAGAGCGGTCGAGCAAATTGTCTAGAACTAAATTCAGGTCTCCCCCTAACAGGATATGTCGATCTAGTGTCGCAGTCGCCTCTGTAAGTGCGGAGTGTAGGAACTTCTCTTGACCCTCATTCGGCCCATATATTGAGCCAATCGTGTAGTGTAGGTCTCTCAGTGTGAACCTGTAAACCAATAACCGCCCCTTAATCTCCGCTATCTTACCCAGTATCTTGCCCTTAAAAGTGCGCGCTATCAGAATAGCCACTCCGGCCTTCTTCTCGGTGCAGGAGGAGAAGAATTGCTGCGGGAACTTGGGAGAATGGAGCCGGTGGCAATCTTTAGCCAAAAGATGCGTTTCTTGCAAGAGGCAGATGTCCGCTTTGGAATGTTCTAGAAACAGGAGCACTGCCTTGCGTTTCACTGGGTTATTCAGGCCTCTCACATTCAGAGTGAGAACAACAATGTCACCCAACGCCATCAAACAGGATAAAGATGGACAAATAGCTATGAGGGCAGTGCCCAGCGCACCGGCAGGTAGACTCATCCAACCCCCGGGATTGCCGCCCCCCCCTCCCCCCCTGATAGCTGACTCAGCACCCCACCCGTCGACCATGGACCGTAAACCCCCCCTCCCTCCTTCCCCTCTTCCCCAACTCCCAGGAACTCCCCCCCCGCCCAACTCTCCATCCCCCTCCCCCCCAACTGCAAACTTGCAATGCATGCCCCAAAAAATGTCATTGTCTCTCATCCAAGGACGAAAAGAAGAATAGGAGGTAAAGTAAGGTAGTCTTACTGTGTAGTTCGGGAGTCTTCCTCCCGCCAACGGCCCAATGACCAGAGCAGACGGTCAAATCAAACAGCGTCGTGGAACGTTCATCCTGGGGGACCGGTGCCGCCGTCTGCAGCCACTGCATCTACTGCCGCGCGTTGTCCTGCCTCGATTTCCGTCGCCTGCGGCCTCCTGACCCGCCTCCGTCGCCGTTGTTGGGTCCATTGTGGCCTCCTTCCCTCTGTTTCATGCGTCGGCCCCGGGCCCTCCGCCTCTTAATTTGGTATCTCAATGCCAAGCAGAGAACAGGCTTCGGAGACTGATCGGAGCTGGTACTGCTTATTCTCCACCCTGAAGACGAGGCGGAAGGGATGGCCCCAGCTGTACTGGATGCCCTTTGGCTGCAGGAAGGAGGTGACCGATTTGAAGAGCCGGCGCTTGTGAAGCGTGAGTGCCGCCAAATCCTGATACAATTGCGGCGAGGTGCCTTGAAACATAATCGGATGATTCTGGCGCGCCTTTTGCAGTATGTCCTCCTTGGTCTGGTAGTCTTGAACGCACACCAGGATGTCGGGAGGAGGGGCAGTAGCCGCGCGAGGCGGACCCGTCCTGTGGGCCCTGTCTAGCTGTAGGGGTGAGTCCAACGGTCTCCCCAGTACATGGTTGAAGAGCTCCCTGGCATATCGAAACACATCCTGAGTGGCATCAGATGTGGCCACATTGCGAATGCGGATGTTATGTCGCCTGGAGCGATTTTCCAAGTCTTCCAGGTGAAGTTGCAAGTCCACCTGTTGATCGTGTAAGCGGATGATCTCCTGTTGTTGGGTAGAGAGTTCCGTCTCCCTCTCATCGCCCTTGGCCTCCAGGTCCGCCACTCGTTCTCCTATGCCATCCATTTCGCGCCGGACCTCGCGGATCTCACTGGTGAACTCAGTCTTGAAGGTCTGGATATCATCACGCAGGGAGGCAAAGAGGGATTCCAAGAAGGCCTTCGTTATGGGCTCCGTGCCCTCCCCCGCGGCCCGGTCCGCTCTCTTCGTCGCAGGGTCCACGGTGTCTTTCTGTAAGGGGGATTGCGTCTTGGCGAACATTTCTTTTACTGTCTTGCCTCGGGGAGGCCTGCCCGTGGAGATCCCTCTGTCTCGGCGGTCCGAACGCCCCCGGTCCCGCGTCCAACCTGCGGACCACCGGTCGTGTGCCGCAATGCGCTCGCCAACGTGTGAGGTGCCCCCACCAGACCTCCCTCTCGGTGGGCGCCTTCCCTGGTTCCCAGGCAAATATGGCGGCGTATCTTCTCAAACCCTGACACTGCAGCCGCTGTGCGCTCGTCGCGGTTTCGGGGCTCCGGGAATCAGGGTTTCCGGGAATCGATAAAGGCCCGTGGGGCTGGGGCTGAACGCTACCGCCCACCAGATGTCTGTGGACCGCTGTTCCTAGGGCTGGTGTGCCATCAAAAGGGGCCTCAGGCTTCCCAGGCGGGGGACCACGTGGCGCAGTCAAAGTCCACCACACCACGCCGCTCGTGGTCAGGCCCCAGGGGCCGGTGTGGGGGCTCGCAGTCCCACACTGGTGTCCTTGGTGTGTTTTAGTGGGCCTCCCTCAGCTGCCCCCCCTCAAGCGCCGCCACTCACACGAGGAGGGAGGGTGCCCCAGCTATGGCCAGCAGGTGTAGTCTATCTTGAGGAGTCAAGGGCCCCCACCTCGCCGGGCTCTCCGTGCAGGAGCAGGCAGCGACAGGGAGGCGAGCACGCAGGGCGCCGCAGGCCTCGGGCCGATATGCCCGCCTGTAGGCCCACCGCTGGGTCCCCTTCACCACAGCCCAACAGACAGCAAAGCGCCGCCCACCACGCTCCCGGGGCCGCTCTCACCTCCCGTCCTGCGGTTCTCAGGCCCCTCGGCGGCTCCGCTCCGTTGGGCTGTGTCCTTGGCGGCCGCCGGCCACGCTCTCAGGCCGGAGGGGGGATGGGCACCTCTCGGTTGCAGACCTCCGCGTCTTCCGACTGCAGCGCCGAAGGCTGCCGCTATCCTGTGCCCCCGGCGGGGCCCCCGGTGCTGTCCAGCTGGCTGGCCGGCCTCCTCCGCTGTCAGGCCCGCAGGGCCCTCCGCCGTGGCTGCGGTTCTCAGGCCCCGCAGCGGCTTCGCTTCATTGGGCTGCGTCCTCGGCGGCCGCCGGCCACGTTCCCAGGCCGGAGGGGGGATGGGCACCTCTCGGTCGCAGACCTCCGCGGCGTCCGACTGCAGCGCCGCTAGTACCCCCAGAGGGGTCCGCTCTGGTGCGAAGACGGCTCCGGCAGCCCTGGACACCGACTGCGGTCGGGAAAGGCGCCAGAACCGGTGCGAAATGCAGGCCGTTGGCAGGAGCTAGGGAGAGACACGTCCTCTCACTCCGCCATCTTCTGTTTAATCTTTTAAACAAATAGAGGCTTGGTGTAACTTGCGACCCATTCACCTAAATGTCTTCCAAATATTAAGTGCCTTTGTTAATCCGATTTTTTGTGACATCTTTGGCTTTCTCTGCAAGAGTGTGTGCGTGATTAATTATTCATGTCCAGAAATAATTCCAGTGCCACTTACTGAAATATTAAAAATGTGGTGTAAATTAATACACACCTATATGGTGCAGGCTGTGGGGGCTGCTATATTATTGTGGGATGGACGGCTGGCCCAGGCCCCCTCCCCCTTTCAGGCTCCTTATTCGACCTAACGCCTTAGAACATCTGTGAGATACAAGAGTTTGTTGGAGGACAGAGGGCCCGTCATGATGTGCTGCGTCGCCGCCACGCATCTCCTTACACGTGCACACTATGTGGATCAAGCCCCATTCTGTAGCAAGAGCCCCCTCCCCATCTCCCTCAGTAGCCCACAAAGTTCACACCCAACTCCCACTGTGTCCGTTCAGGACCTCGCTATTTCCCATATGCTGCGAAGAAATATCTCCAGCCCCCACCCAGTGCTCTGGCCCGCAGGCCAGCACGGTAAAGCATAGCTGGCATCATATATGGCTTGGCACCTTTCAAGCTGATAGATGTGCACGGATGCTGCCAGCTGGAGATTTGCACTTGTGTGACACAGGTCAACTCAGGTTCCAACATACGACTGTCGCAGGGAGCCTGCTTTCGTTCTCTTTTGTTATGCAAGTAGAAGCATATTACAACCAAAAAATTTCACCTTATCAATGGTTAAAAGAAAAAAAAAAAGCATTCCTGGCAGGACCCACATAAGCATTTAGGGGCTTAATTTTAACCGGTGTCTAACGGGACCCTCATTTTTTTCATGCTCCATATTGGCCCGGTTAACTGGAGGTTTGAGCTTGGGTGACATAGGTCAGCTGTTTTGTATGGTGTGTTTGCATACAATGCGTTTGCAGTGCAAGTTCTTTTTTGGGTTGCATGTACATTGCTCTATTTGTAAAAGAATAAACGCCAGGCCCCACAAATTTCCTCATAAGCTCAGGGACCGCGCTATCAAAGGTTGGGGCGCCGTATAACAAGTGTCTGGTCTTGCTTCTACCTCCGGCCTCTTTAATCCACCAGCAGCTGCCCCCTGCCTGCACGTATTGTGTGCTACGGAATGCACGCATGCGTTGGTTGTGTTTACTATTAGAGTTGTTTGGGATTTAGAAATGCTTTTACATGCATGAGTGTCTGACAGGCCGTGCTAGTTACTCTTTGCTGCGGTGCCTTGTTCTTTATAGGCCGCCCTTGCTGCCCCGCGTGGGGGAGTGCTTTTATGTGGCCCTGCGTGTGGCCACTTTACATTGTTATGTGCCCTTCCGCATTATAGCAACTTCCATTTTAAGCTGCGTGAATCAGAAATACACCCGGCTCCAAGTTTGTTTACATTGTGGCCTCTGCTTCGGATTTGTAAAAAAATAAACACCAGTGCCCCACAGATTTCTTCATAAGCTCACTCCACTACTCCTATTGTAATTGAGATACTATTTCCCAACCTCCCCCCTCCCATTTTTTATGCCCTCCTCCCCCATAACAAAAAAACGATACGAAATTAGCATTAGAACAGGCAGAGAAAAGTTCCCAGCATTGCATGGACAAAAAACTAGAACAATTATTTTTTTGTTAATTCTGTTTTTATTAGGGTCGTTCAGTTGTACATCAAGTTTGCTTGTTTTATTCATGTGTATTGTGCAACTCTTTTCTTGGTTTTAAAGTCTCTGCTTGTTCAGTTTACTTGTTTCACTGGTGCCTGGTACATAAATTCTCCTGTCGAGGAAAAAAACGGTGTGTTCCATTCTGTAATGCAGAGGCCTCAACAATGCTGAAAATGGTACTGCCCTATTTTTTGATACCAGTAAAAAACAAGCATTTGCAATGCAATAGGTTTTGCATTTGTGAGAGTTTAAGCTATTGGCATTGTAAATAACAATGCACTTCACTTATGTTTTAAAAATCAACAAGTAAATAAAAGCCATTGTCATTTACAATACCAATAGCTCAAACTCTAGTAAATGCGAGACCTATTGCATTGCAAATGCTTGTTTTGTTTGGAACTCACTTAGCTTCTCACCCTTGGTCGTATCCGCAAACCGCATCTCAGCCGCATATCGGCTCTTTGCATCTCTGTTCGCTGCCATAATGATTTTCCAACTCGGGGTTTGTTATCCCAAGCACAACCCTCTCCTGTATTCACAAGCATGTTACACGCTGTAGCTGAACTCGTTCAGCCATACCGATTTCGCCAGCATCTCTGCATTTGTTTGCAATAGACGGATTTGGGACTCCTCTTACTGCTCCGGTGAATCAGCTGATCGACGGATGTCCTGAAAACTCCGTCACTCGCCTCACAGCTGTTAGCGCTTCACGGTTCCTTTATAATCCTGGTGTTATTTCAAACGTTGTAGTGGCGTGCAGGATACTTTATTAATATGTGACATAGCAATTTTGCGAGTTCTCCTGCCTCTGACGGCTTTGGGCTCACGGCGAGGTAGCGGACCTCCAATATCATCTCCTTAGTTTCTTTGTGCAGAAACCAATGCCGAGCCCAATTCCTTTAACAAGGATGTATTTTTATTTTATACAGCAAAAACACCTGACGCCTGCTGGAGAGAGTCTAGAATAGGTTGGGTTTGTGAGAGTGCTTAGTGTTCACTCGCCAGCCGTCTGCAGGTCCTGCTGGAGAGAGTCTAGAATAGGTTGGGTTTGTGAGAGAGTGCTTAGTGTTCACTCACCAGCCGTCTGCAGATCCCGCTGGAGAGAGTTAAGAATAGGTTGGGTTTGTAAAAGAGAGATTAGTGTTCACTCGCGAGCCGTCTGAAGGTCCTGCTGGAGAGAGTTTAGAATAGGTTGGGTTTGTGAGAGAGTGCTTAGTATTCACTCGCCAGTCATCTGCAGGTCCTGCTATAGAGTCCAGAATAGGTTGGGTTTGTGAGAGTGCTTAGTGTTCACTCGCCAGTCATCTGCAGGTCCTGCTATAGAGTCCAGAATAGGTTGGGTTTGTGAGAGTGCTTAGTGTTCACTCGCCAGCCGTCTGCAGGGCCTGCTGGAGAGTCTAGAATAGGTTGGGTTTGTGAGAGAGTGCTTAATGTTCACTCGCCAGCCGACAGCAGGTCCTGCTGGAGAGAGTCTAGAATAGGTTGGGTTTGTGAGAGAGTGCTTAGTGTTCACTCACCAGCTGTCTGCAGGTCCCACTGGAGAGAGTTAAGAATAGGATGCATTTTTGGGAGTGCTTAGTGTTCACTCGCCACCCATCTGCAGGTCCTGATGGAGAGAGTCTAGAATAGGTTGGGTTTGAGAGAGTGCTTAGTGTTCACTCGCCAGCCGTCTGTAGGTCCTGCTGGAGAGAGTCTAGAATAGGTTGGGTTTGTGAGAGAGTGCTTAGTGTTCACTCGCCAGCCGTCTGCAGGTCCTGCTGGAGAGAGTCTAGAATAGGTTGGGCTTGTGAGAGTGCTTAGTGTTCACTCGCCAGTCATCTGCAGGTCCTGCTATAGAGTCCAGAATAGGTTGGGTTTGTGAGAGTGCTTAGTGTTCACTCGCCAGCCGTCTACAGGTCCTGCTGTAGAGTCTAGAATAGGTTGGGTTTGTGAGAGAGTGCTTAGTGTTCACTCGCCAGCCGTCAGCAGGGCCTGCTGGAGAGAGCTTAGAATAGGTTGGGTTTGTGAGAGAGTGCTTAGTGTTCACTCACCAGCCGTCTGCAGGTCCTGCTGGAGAGAGTCCAGAATAGGTTGGGTTTGTGAGAGAGTGCTTAGTGTTCACTCACCAGTCGTCAGCAGGGCCTGTTGGAGAGAGCTTAGAATAGGTTGGGTTTGTGAGAGAGTGCTTAGTGTTCACTCGCCAGCCGTCTGCAGGTCCTGCTGTAGAGTCTAGAATAGGTTGGGTTTGTGAGAGAGTGCTTAGTGTTCACTCACCAGCCGTCTGCAGGTCCTGCTGGAGAGAGCCTAGAATAGGTTGGGTTTGTGAGAGAGTGCTTAGTGTTCACTCGCCAGCCGTCAGCAGGGCCTGCTGGAGAGAGTCTAGAATAGGTTGGGTTTGTGAGAGAGTGCTTAGTGTTCACTCGGCAGCCGTCTGCAGGTCCTGCTATAGAGTCTAGAATAGGTTGGGTTTGTGAGAGAGTGCTTAGTGTTCACTCGCCAGCCGTCAGCAGGGCCTGCTGGAGAGAGCTTAGAATAGGTTGGGTTTGTGAGAGAGTGCTTAGTGTTCACTCACCAGCCGTCTGCAGGTCCTGCTGGAGAGAGCCTAGAATAGGTTGGGTTTGTGAGAGAGTGCTTAGTGTTCACTCGCCAGCCGTCTGAAGGTCCTGCTATAGAGTCTAGAATAGGTTGGGTTTGTGAGAGTGCTTAGTGTTCACTCGCCAGCCGTCTGCAGGGCCTGCTGGAGAGTCTAGAATAGGTTGGGTTTTTGAGAGAGGGCTTAGTGTTCACTTGCCAGCCGTCTGAAGGTCCTGCTGGAGAGAGTCTAGAATAGGTTGGGTTTGTGAGAGAGTGCTTAGTGTTCACTCGCCAGCCGTCTGCAGGTCCTGCTGGAGAGAGTCTTGAATAGGTTGGGTTTGTGAGAGTGCTTAGTGTTCACTCGCCAGTCATCTGCAGGTCCTGCTATAGATTCCAGAATAGGTTGGGTTTGTGAGAGTGCTTAGTGTTCACTCGCCAGCCGTCTACGGGTCCTGCTGTAGAGTCTAGAATAGGTTGGGTTTGTGAGAGAGTGCTTAGTGTTCACTCGCCAGCCGTCAGCAGGGCCTGCTGAAGAGAGCTTAGAATAGGTTGGGTTTGTGAGAGAGTGCTTAGTGTTCACTCACCAGCCGTCTGCAGGTCCTGCTGGAGAGAGTCCAGAATAGGTTGGGTTTGTGAGAGAGTGCTTAGTGTTCACTCGCCAGCCGTCAGCAGGGCCTGCTGGAGAGAGCTTAGAATAGGTTGGGTTTGTGAGAGAGTGCTTAGTGTTCACTCGCCAGCCGTCTGCAGGTCCTGCTGTAGAGTCTAGAATAGGTTGGGTTTGTGAGAGAGTGCTTAGTGTTCACTCACCAGCCGTCTGCAGGTCCTGCTGGAGAGAGTCTAAAATAGGTTGGGTTTTGTGAGAGAGAGCTTAGTGTTCACTCACCAGCCGTCTGCAGGTCCTGCTGGAGAGAGTCTAGAATAGGTTGGGTTTGTGAGAGAGTGCTTAGTGTTCACTCGGTAGCTTTTTGCAGGTCCTGCTGGAGAGTCTAGAATAGGTTGGGTTTGACAGGGAGAGAGCCACGGTATGGCTGACCTTTTCCATGGAGGGGCGCTGTTAGCAGATAAATGTACACACTCTTGCCAGTAGTACTAACAGTGTTGACTGGGGCTTGGCATTGCCCTCAACATTCCTTTGTAAAGCTTGTATGTTTTTATTACTTTCATGTTTTACATCTCAAACCTTGATTTACAAACCTGTGCTGAATATACCCAGCTAGCAGCCCATCTGGACATGGGAGGAGCGGGCCTGATCTAGTCACTTACTACGATCAGTGAGGATATTTAAGTGGCGATAAACAGGTTTGACATTGAAATCCATCGGCTTTGAGTCTCTGTGCGGTCTCCTTTAATATTTGACTAACCAACAGTGTTACATCAGGCCCCTCACACCTCTCCGATGAGGAACACCCTAGACCAGTGGTCTCAGAACCTTTTAATACCACCCCTCCCCTTCCTCCCAGCAATCATAGGGCGACCCTTAGAATTTTTCACAATTATTCTATTCAATTGGCAATGTTTAAATATGTCTAGACTTATTTAAGCATTGCAGTTAAGTTCTGTTTTAAAGATGCAATCAAATGCATGATTGCCCAACATACTGTTCTAGTCAGGCAAGCCTTACTATAGTTTAATAGTCCGCTGCCGAGGGCCTGCGGCTCGTGCCCAAAACACAGGTTCAGGGACTTTAACAACCAGTATACCCTGAGGCAGAAAGGCTACAAGGCTATTAGAACATTCCACCCACTGAGAGTAGAATGTTCTAAATTAAAAAGGGAGAAACATGAAGGGAAACATTGGAATGTTGGAGCTCCGGACTTATACCAGCCATTACAAGCCCGGAGCTGCTTTAATGGAGCTCCCGACATTCCAATGTTCTAATAACGGGTACAAGTACCCACAGTGTATTAATTTGAAGTGGGGATGGGGGTTTTGAAGAACATTTGGAGTACCGTCCCTTTGACACATACTCCCAGCTAGGATATAAATGACCAAACATGTTAGTGACGGCCCATTGGAGAGCAGCTTACTGCCGCTCATTATTTTCAACTTAAAATAAAGCACTGTTATCAGTATAACATCTTTTTGGCCAGAGCCTGGCGCCCCATCTGTGATCGCCTGAGTCCCCCCTAAGGGGGCACCCCCCCACTTTGAACACCTCCACCCTAGACATACATTTCAAGCATTCAATTTTAAAATTGGCTAATTCATGTATACAAGGATTTCTTTTAAAAAATACACAAATATTGCTAAAAAGGTGTTTTAATCTTGCTAAAAAGTGAGGTGTAGTTAAAGTGTCTTGCGAATGACCGATTGCCTAAAAAGTTAAAAGCCTTGGTTGACAAGACAATCATAGCCTTACTTTGAAAAGCTGGAGAGGGAGACTTAGACATACATTTCAAGCCGTAAGTAAGAACAATTAGTATTAGGTAAAAAAAAAATGGTCAAATAAACTATACTAGGTGATTAAATGTTGATGAGTTCATCGTGGGGCTGCGTAACAGTACGACCAGAGAAAGGGAGGTTTGTGGCTCCGTATTTGCCCAGTGATTTGGCCTCTCTGGTGGCAAATTTGGTGAACCGAATGTTCAGCTTTGTATTTTCAGAGCTCATGGCGGCTATTATCGCCTCGCGACATGTACAAGCTCCGAGTTTGTTCCATGCGTCATGCAGTAAGCTCCTTCTCTCATTGAGTAATGCGGGACACACGCAGGCTATGTGCTCCATTGCTTCAGAGTGGTAACCGCATTTTCTACATTCAGGACTGACATTTGGGCACCGCCATTTGCGTAAATGCTCTAAAAAAATTCCATTCTCCCAATCTTAGGACGATACATTTTAACTTCCAAAAAAGTGCAAACGTGCATGATAAATGAGATGATTCAACCCTCGGTTTGAAGTCAGAAATACCCGCCCAGAAATGTTTCGTTCTGAACAGTTTAACCCTGTCTGAATGAAAATACCATAGCCGGACACTTCTCTTAATAACAGTCTTTAATGCCGGCTGTGACAGATATGTTCCTCAGTATTCCTTGACGCCGAGTAGCGGCAAGGAATGGTTAAGATGATGCCGATGTTTTTGGCTAGATTGGCTGGTCAATATTTAATTCCAAAGTCTTAACTCCAAGCTGCCTTCCCGGGAATTGCTCAGTCTATAGCAAAGCTTTGTAAACGCCCCGGCCACGACACCATGATGGTCTAAAAGTCCATGTCTAAGTCTGATTTGGACTTGCGACGAGGATCTTGGCAGGCGCCATGCTCGTTTAAAAATGTTGGTGGTTAATTTGTTTAGAGGAGTACTTAATGCGCACATCATGATCTCATGCCCATATGAAAGGGAGTTGGTTATCTTTGCCTTCATCACCTTTAACAATGGGGTAAGACTTGGGCCAAGTAGTTGTTTCGAAAGTTTTGCTGAGGCAACCTCAAGTGTCCAGGCTTTTGCCCTTACTGCCTCTTCATGCTTTACAAAGGAGCCTCTGGCGTCCCAAAAAATTCCCAAATATTTGTAATGAGATACTGTTTCAATGTTTTTTTTTTTTTTTTAAACCTTTATTCACGTAAAAGTGTACACCGCTATTCAGCCGAACATCCCGGGGGCACGGCAGCTTGTGAAAGACATAATATCATGGCACACATCGATCAGATTTCCGGATATGAGAGGTTTAATTTTACTGTTTGAGGAGGATGACATCAAAAACGTAAAAGGTTAAAATATAGTATAAAGAAATATGGGGATCAGGTGCCAAACCATAAGCTACATCTATAGAACAGGCGGGTCAAACAAGAAGTCCAGCAGAGAAGGCATGGGCACTGCATCAAAGAGTCAGGATACACCAACATACAATTACCATGAGTGCGATTAGACGTCCGCCCTGTCCTACCCACAATACAACAACAACTGAGGCACAGATCACGACAAATCAATGGAGGCACAGCGGTCATCCCAATAAACTGATCCCAAACCCAGAAAAAGAGAAAAGGAGAAAGGAAAACCAAAAGAGCGAGGAAAAAGGCCATAGAAACAAAAAAGGGAGAAACAATAAACCCCTCCCCAACCCTCCACCCCGCACCTCTGCAGATGGCTACGGCCTACCCCCCTAGCAGCGTGCCTGTCGCCCAGTATCTAAACCCGAAATATAGCAGAGAGAAGAAAAGCAGAAAGAAGAAGAATTATAAAGAGAAGAAAAAACGTGGAGGGGTCCCCAGCACAGGCCCCCGGCCCCTCCCCCCCCACACACCGCCGCTCAATAATTCAACACCCCAGCGCCGCTACCAAGATTCCAAAGGCAACAAATTAAAACAGGATGGCGGTTACTCCTCCGGCTCCACAAGTAACATAGCTAAGACGAGAGCCCCCCGTGCAGCAATCAAAGGAGACAGACAGCCATCATTCAACCCAGACCCACCCAGTATTAAGAGAAACATATCACAGTCCGGTGAATGCAGGATCAGTAAAGCAGGCTACCGAAAATAATACAAACAGGTAAGTCCGGAGAAAGGCAGGGAAGCTTGCAGTACACCAGAACACAACACAGTCGAAAGCCATCTACAGTCCATCCGGCAGCTTCAGTTCAAACGAACAAAGTACAGTCCAAAAGAGTAGTCATGGCCTTGCGTAAGGTGTGGATGACGATAACAGCCACCGGAGAAAGGACATGGTACGAGACTCCAAGACACGCACATCCCATGGAGTCTCCGATAGTCCTTGTACCCAGGGAAGCCGGTGTCAATGGGGCGATCCATGTTGAAACAGACAGGGAGACTCCCAACAGACGAACTCTCGCCTCTCAGCCACCAGTAAAACACGGAAACACTCACAGCAATGTCCCCACCAGTACCTTCGGAGGGGACAGAAAGGCGAAGTCTCCCACGACAATACCGAGATCAGGCTGTCCCTCATTCCAGACGTGTCAAGGTTGGGCACGATGGCCATCCGGTCCGAATCATGAACCACCAGCACACAGGGGGGGGGGCATCCGATCCCCGCTCCCCGATCTTCCGCTTGCGCCAGTATCTCCCCGGGCAGGTACGGCTCAGTGAATGCGACCGCACAAACTGGGACCCCCAGGATAAATGCCGCATGGGTGTATGTCAGTGCAGCCAGCCCGAGATACAAGAAAAGGGGGGCCCAGCACCAATTTCTCCATGCCGCACACAGTGTGGGTGCCATCTCCATTTCCCCACAAAAGGGTCATATATTCGCCCCCTGGATCTCAAGGCGCCTTCGAAGCTGCTGCGAATCAATCGGCTCCTGTCCCCTAGAGCGTGAAATATAGTCAGCTTTACGCGGGTCACACAAGCCATGTTAGGGAGACAAAGAGCGATGGCGTATTTTCCTGGTCGACTAAGCAGCAATCGAGGGGGGGCATGGTCGTGACAGATATCCCATCCGTCATATTACAAGTTCCGTAGGTTGTATGCACTTGTGGTGGAATGAACGGGACTTCTGCCATGGTCGTGACAGATATCCCATCCGTCGTATTATAAGTTCCATAGGCTGTATGCACTTGTGGTAGAATGAACGGCACATCTGCCATGTCGCTTCTCAAATGTGGTCTATTGAGTGAAGGCGCTCTGGGGTATAATAACAATAGGTCACTACCTTGGTGAAGGTTTCAGTGAGTCCCATTTGATAGGCTGAGTGACGGGCCCTATAGTATATCCCTTCCCACGCTTTGTGACTGAGTGTCCTGCCCAGTTCCCTTTCCCAGTGCGCCCGTCCGGAACTATAAGTGTGAGCATGTCTGGCCTGCAGCATCCTATATAAATCTGATATTAGCTTTTTATCTGGCGTGCGCGTAATAAGCCTGAGAATGAGCTGGTTCCCTTGCGGAATGAAACAAGTAAGCTGAAACTTAGGCTTTAAGTCAACCAGATAAAATCATGAACTGATGCGGTCGTAAACATGAAGTACAACAGAATTTATTAACGGAACAAAAATAAAAACAATTTACATTTATACATCATAAAGTTCCTAAATTTAACAATAAAATACAATTTAAATTTTTTTTTTCGATCTTATTGTGACCTGCACAATACAAAGGACAGACAAAACAAATTTTTGGGAAAACTTAAAAAATTGTAAAATACAAGTAGTACATTCAGCGTTCTAGTTTCATCACACCCTCGTTTTATAGCCACAAATGTTATATAAACAAGGGGGGAAAACACTTGAATTGTACGGTGGTTGAGCGTCGACGCGTTTCGGTGGTACTGGACGGAAATGTGCTCCACCTTTATCAAGACTGAAGTTTGATGTCTGTCTTTTTACTTGGTCTGGGCAATTACCCTATAATAAATATACATACAATTAATCATACCATTCACCTAAAATATTAGTACAATTGTAATATTCAGTCTGCTCTTAACATTTCCATATCACATTGTTGACCCTCTTTTCCTATCGCAGATCGCCATTTGCGACCAACCTAGTCCTACCATACTCTGTCTGTACTGTCATACCTCATTTCTATTGTCCCCAACTTTACTAACTGTTATAGACAACCAGATCCATTGTTTACTGGGAATTTGAACTGGAAAGAGTCTACCTCTGTGTACAGTTAGTTTGTGTTATGCAACATCTGTTGTATACCTTATCGTGTTTCTTTAAAATATATGTTGCCATCTTTTGTGGTTATATAGACACACTCCCTTCATAGAAGTATTTACATCTACGATCATTTAGACCCTCATTCATTTTAAGTTTCAGAAAGGGAGCCCGTTATGCGTCTAAATATTTTTAAATAACACTTCTATTATTGTAATACGGTTATTGAGGTGGAACTCATTCTGTGACTAATACTATTTAAGTAGCCTATATGCTATAATAATGTGAATTATTAGGTCTCCATCTTACCTATACAAATCAGCATTGCATGATTTGGCTGATAAGTCTGGAAGCAATTTTCAATCGTGTTGTTTATATGCCATCTATGCCAACATGCTTATTTATTCAGAAGGATTTTATTCAAGATGTCTGCAGAGATAAAACAGTTATATACGCTTGGATGGGCACAATTAAAGTATGGTGCTTAAATCTTAATCCTAAATTGTATTTTATGGAGTTAATAGTAGGGAAGCCGAAGAGCCTCGGTCCCTACTGCCCTTGATTAAGCTAGAACGGATAACTAAAAAGCATTTTATTGAAATAATATACCTGCAAAATCTGTTGAGTAGTTTGAATGTAAAAACACTTTGCACTCGCGTAAGGATGCGTGAGTACGTGGTTCCTATGGTGGTTAGAATCGTGTTCGTTCTAAGTAAAAGAAAGCATAAAAACCCTTTGTTGGTGAGTTGTGTTGATATAGTTTAAAGGTTAAGTTAATAAAAACCGTCATGTACGTACCTCCAATAGTGGAGTGATTCTTTCTCTCCAGATAATGAAAGAGAGAAGAGCTCTGGAAACCGTTTCTCGATGTAAGGCGTTTTCGCGTTTATTAAGCCTGAAGCTGCTAAATGTTGCAGGTGGTTGAAGGCAGGGAGCTTTAACGAAGATATGACGGCTTCCCCAATCGAAGATTGAATGGCCCCTAATGAAGTAAAGTTTACATTATTGAAAGAAGGATGATACCTATAGGTCTGTTGGTCTATTCTCCAGTAACGCGGCAGATGGAATCTTACCTTCTCGTGCGGATAAATCACGCTGTCTCGGGGGTTCTGAAAAAATGGTACGGCAACCAGCACTCACCCTTGCTTAAGTGTTGGGTGCCGTATCCGGATTGGTCTGTGCCGGTTTATATATTGGCCTATCGTCTTTGCCTATTTCGAGGTTTTTAGATTTGCATATTGCGCTTGTAATCCACTCGGTCCTATTGGTTGTATTGGTCTTGGTGGGAAGCTCACCTCTACGAGTTGGTTGTGTTTCCACCGCGGTCCTCCCATAACTTGCGTTTATCCATGCCCTATCTAGAGGGTGTGTTGGAATGCATTTAATTTTATATATCTCACCCTAAGCTTATTTACGGGATGCGCTTTGTAATCGCATCTATTTTCTAAGACTTGGAAGGGCTGTACTATAATAGGGGCGGGAGGTATCCTTAAAGCGAGAGTAACATTACTTCCTTGCGAGGATTGCGTGTATGCGCAAGAAACCTGCTGCCCTCTATTCTCAAGATTACCGAAGTCTGTAATCTTTCATCTATGGCTAAATTCTGAAAGCGTATGTGCATTTGTCATAATTGTGAATGTGCCCCGCGGTGGTGGAAAAAGGCTATGTAAACCTACTCTGCGCATGTGCAGTCGCTATCTAGGATGAGAGGGTCATATCAAAAATGCGCGTAATAAGCCACAGCTCATAGGGGAGAAGATGTCTATCAGCCATAAGGCAGACTTGATCACTGAGTTCCCAGTACCGTGCTTGCAAATACCAAAGCCTCTTTGAGTTCCTAGAAACCTCCAACCTGCTCCACCCCTTACAAACTGGCTTCCGGCCTAGACAGAGCACAGAAACTGCTCTGCTGGCGGTCGTTGAGGAAAGTAGGAAACTGCTAGATGCCGGAGGAGCAGCAGCGATCATTCTATTAGATCTGAGCGCAGCCTTCGACAAGGTGAATCACCAGGTCTTGATTCACCGCCCCGGCTAGTTAGAAGTATCTGGCACCGCCCTGAGCTGGCTGCGCTCCTTCATGGAAAGCTGTACGTTCCAGGTCTTATAAGATGGCATGAGTTCCAAACCTTGGCTCCTCCAGTGCGGCGTCCCTCAGGGTTCGTCGCTGAGCCAGACACTTTTCAACGTGTATATGGTCCCCCTGGCATCTATTGTAGCTCCTTTTGGGATCCATATGGTTACCTACGCCGATGACACCCAACTGGTTGTAGCCCTAATCCAATCCGCACCTCACTCCACGACGTTGAAAGCCTGTCTCACGGAAGTGGTAAACTGGATGGGGTCCTTCCATCTGAAACTTAATGGAGGTAAGACCGAGATCATGACCCTGGGTAACTTTGATAATTCTGCCCTTAGAACCATCTGGCCAGCATGCATGGGTTCAGTCCAATCCCCCAAGCCTGAAATAAAGTGCCTGGGCATCTGGCTGGATTATAAATTGACATTCCAAGTGCAAGCCAGCAAGATAGTGGCAACCTGCTTTGGCTTAATCAGAATGGCTAGGAAAGTGCTCCCCCTGCTTCCTCCCCAAGCCAAGAAAACCATGGTCCAGTCCATTCTGCTCTCCAGACTGGACTATGGTAATGCGCTCTACCTAGGATCCCCCACCTCGGTAATCCACAGACTGCAGGTTATCCAGAACTACGCAGCCAGACTATTGACGGGAATGCCAAAACTGTCCTCCGCAAAACCCGCTCTCCGTCTCTTGCACTCTCTGCCAGTGAAAGAGCGAATCAGTGTTAAATCCCCGTGTATTGTTCATAAATCACTTCAGGGGCTAGACCCGCCTCTGATCTCAGCCATGGTTCAAGCCTTACAAAGCTACGAGACAGCTGCGCTCGGGTGCCCTTCATGTCATCGTAACCCCTAGAATAAAACGTGCTAGAAGTGGTGGCAGACGCTTTTCCCTGAATGCAGGCAGACTCTGGAACGCTCTGCCTCTCTACCTCCGGACCGAATGCAGTCACCACTCCTTTAGGAAACCGATAAAAACCTTCCTATTCCCTTAAAGCATTCATTTGCTCTGTCTTCTGGACCAGTAGGTTAGCCTAGCGCTGGGAGGCTCCCGGGTAGCCATGTGCTCTATAAATTCCCATTCATTCATTCATTCATTCATTCATTCAGGTGTTCTGGTTGTGATGACCCTAAACGATGCAACTGGATGTTTAAGGGGAGAAAATTGATTTCAATCAAGTTGAAGGTGATGAGGTTATATTTCTTTAGACCCTTGGTAGGACCTGCTGATATGAGTAGGATACCCTCATGCGGGACTAGCATGGCGTTTGGGAGGCCATCAAGGAGCGCACTGCAGCGTGCACAACCACCATCCGGACGGTTTGAACAGCTGTCCTGAAATTGTGTTCAGGGAGAGGGGTTTATCTTTCTTTAGTAGAGGGAGATGGTACCAGGCTTTTTTTGCTTTCTTAGCAGTGTGTTCCTTGAGGGTGACATTGATGGTTAGGGTGCATCTAAGTGACCTGGCATTCAGTGAAAGTTGGGGTTTACATCAGTTCAGATTCATGTTTCTTGATACAATGGCTTTGTCATATTCCTACCCTCCCTCTGGTCTCTCCTCAAGACCCTCCTCTGCCTGACTAGATAAGTTGCAGGCAGTGTTTGAGGTGTAGGGTGGCTGGAGCAGAGGAGCCTTTCAAGTAGAGTTGAGTATCATTGACATATTGGTGACTCTTGATGCTGTTATAACTAATTATAGCCCCGAGAAGCTCCACGTCGAGGCTGACGATCACAGGAGGCAAGTGGGGTTGAGCTTCAGGTAAAAACTGGACAAGATTGACACCCAGATTAAACCCCATTTTATAAAGTACTAGAAATCCGTATTTAAATTAAGAGTACTGTATTCACAATAACAGCTGTTCAGTCAGTGTCTCCCACCTGAATCTCAACTGACATTCCAACCGTCAGTGGAAACTTGGTAAGTACCAAGACATAGCAAGAGCGGGGAAGCAGAGTGAAGCAGAAAGGAACAGGAAGAAATGGAAAGGTGATAGCATATAATGGTTGCTAAACTATAAATTACAACACCCCACAAGACCTTACTCCTGCCCCTTAGCCTCCGACTGCTGCCTTACCTTCCTTCCTGCCTGTGTTTGTATTCTCCTGTCACCCTTTTATCCTTTCTCTCCTTCTTTCATTCCACCCTTTTGAGCCCACTTTTTAGGTCTCGTCTAAGCCATCGCGTTAGCGATGCTTTGGCGAGATAAGGGGCTTTCAAAAGTGCTCCCAAAGGCTAAAGGCGGATGAGGTACAATGCCTGTGCGCCGGGCGCGCGCACCATTTGTCCGACTTCAGCCTTTGTAATCACTTTTGCGGCCACTTTGATGTTCTCAGTGAGCCGCGTGGCCCTTCCTTTTCCCACTTCCTGCAGTCATTCAGCATAACTTTGTCTTACCACCAGATGGATGTTTATTCTGAGTTAATCAAGGCATAGTACACTGTATAATGTATCTGAGCGCTTGGCCTGTCCTTCCTGCCTTGAAGTCGGTGCGCTTTTAGACCATCGAGTTCCTCTACAGTTCCCACACTAATGAAAAAGTGAATAGTGTTTGCGAATCGCCTCCAGTTTGACAGGAAAAACATTGTGCGCTGAAGCAGTCTCTGAACTGGATCAAACGTTCACAGAAATGAAGATCCTCAATATTAATATATTTCTGTATCTTTCGGGACGTGTGCTGGGGACAATACACGCAGGTATAAGAAATCTGGTATCACTCGATTTCTCCGCTGATGTTTTTGAGACTGAATTCTTGCCATTAATATAAACGTGATGCGTTTTGTGAAACATCACTTTCAATGATACATGAAGGCCGCGCTTCTCACCTGTCCTAATAGCACTGCTGACTATCCAAATGCACGTAAGATTTTTATGCTTCATGCTTGCTGGCTCTAGACATGTAAAAGACCCATTCCACTCCAATTCATAGACCGTATGCTGCCCAAGTGACCACTGTTTGAGCCTAAACCTTCATTTCCTGGTGAGAAGGCCCTTTATGCATCATCTGTGGCGACGACAAAGAAGCAGCATTTCAAAGGAACTGCTACTGGCACAAGTGGGCCTAGGAATAGGTTATGATAGCGGATAACTAGATGGAACGCTGTCTTTGTTAACTGGCAAATGCATTATAGCACACTTTGATGCAGGCCCTTAGGGCACCTCTCTGGTGTGCTGTAGGACACTTAAAGCAACCTAAATAACAATCGTAGTGTTTTAAGTGCCTAGAAGCACAAAGTGACCGTGTGAAAGGTACTAAGTTTCTTCATGCTGAACACAATAAGTAGGCTTCAGAGCCTCACAAGACTCCCATTTGGCAGATAATTTCAAAACTGATTGTTTTAGATCTCATGAGATTTCATGTACAGGGAGTAAATATTTTTGAAGAATGAAGGAGTGGGTGCGTAGCAATGCTTTGATCAAGAGGATGTATACAGCCTAGTTTCATAGACAAAGCTATTATGCTGGACAACTGTTTCGTTAACTTGATACTGCCAGTTTGACTCACAACTCCGTTTTAGCTTTATGCAAATAAAATGAAGACCCCAGTATTAACAAGCACCACCATCGGTTCTTAATTCTCATAAAGTAACTATATCGATTGGCTTGGATGCCACCTGTAGAACATATTGTATATTCCTCGATCGAGTCCAACGAGTGCTGCCACCGCTCCATCATTAAGGGCTGTTAGAAGCTCCTCGGAAAATGCTTACTACTCTAATTAGCGACAGTGTGTTTGCTCCACATGTGTATCATTAGGTGCCACTGGGGACGCACTGTGACATATCTGCCTGTCAGACCCCGTCCGCGTGCTTTGTGTGTGTGTGTCAGTTTTTGACTCGATTAGTGTGTTCTGGGTGTGCATCAAGTGCACTTGTGTATTTTTGAGGGGCCCGAATCTGTGCAGCTGCTCCATATGCATGCGCGTCTCAGTACATTTTATTTGTGAGCGCGCAGCGGAGTTCACATTTTGCATTTGGACGTAGGGACGTAGGTTCACCTAAGTGGATACGTCAAATTCACACAAACATGTTGTATCGGTGCACATGAGCACACTTCACCCCACCGCTCCCTGCTCAGATTCCCTTAGTCTGTTGAGTTGCACAGGAAGC
The DNA here is from genome assembly GCF_964261635.1 of Lissotriton helveticus. Lineage (NCBI taxonomy): Eukaryota > Metazoa > Chordata > Amphibia > Caudata > Salamandridae > Lissotriton > Lissotriton helveticus. Next base: position 3,868,348 of record NW_027611653.1, read on the forward strand.
CCTACATTCCTGCTTACTGCACCAGATTTTCTTTATTTTGCTCCGGGGCATGGGGCAGGGATCGTGTTGGAATCTGATTCTTCTTTTACCGAATGCTGCCCATCCCCCATTCTGCCACTTATGGGTTCACGCGCTCACATGGCCACCTCGCAGCATGCAGTTGGTGTTGGAAGAGAGGGGGCAGATGATTTTTATGTTCTCCATGCATTTGTACGCTATGGGGAGCTATTTTAACGCAGCTTCACTCAACTGCGAACCGGATGACTTGGACGCCAGGAATGTGCCGTTCCGCCTACAAGTAGGGTGAAAAGAGTCCACCGTTGAATGATCTGGATACCTCAGCGCAACTCATTCTTCTTTGAAGTCTCTTACGTAGTTGCCAACTGGAGGTCTGTCATATGTGAGACCTCCATCCTTTTAGACAACAGCGCTTTGTCCACATGTTTTTTTGAGCACCTACATAGATGACAAATTAAACCACACGTCCCAGAATGCATTCTGCTGCATGGTAAAAAGCCCAGACTGGCTGAAAGTGTTGCACTTGTCCAGGGCCGGATTTAGCATTGGTGGCGCACATCAATTAAGTAGTGGCAATTTTAAAAGGCTACATTCTATGCTGCTCTGGTGTATGTGACACATGGAGGAGGGATTTGAAGTGTGATACTTCATGTTAAAAGTCCCCCCCTCCATCCACAAATGGAGCAGTGGGTTTCTTAGGACACATGTTTATTTATGTTTCCATGCTCGAGTTCCAATCTCTGCTCCATAATTTTTAATTTATATATAGTATTCATATATTAATTCTATATGCGTGCTACATGGCAAAATAATTACAAGGTCCCAAAGGCGAGACCTATTGGCTATGCCAATGCTTGTTCTCCTCACTCTTAATCATGTACAGCTCCCGTTTTTTCTTCCATATTATCTGACACCCCCTTTACCTTTATTATACCCTTTCTTCCTCTTTGTTCTCCTTTAAACCTTACCTCTCTCTAGCTCTCCCCTTTATCCCTTCTGACCTGTTGCAGCCACCTTCTTCCCTACATCCGGTTTACTTTTCTTTTTTTCTTTCTTTCTTTCTTTCCTTCTTTCTTTCTTTCTTTCTTTCCTCTCTTCTACATCTCTCAAGCCCCTCTGCCCAGGGCCTCCACTCTTCCTCCTCTTCTAGCACTTTTCTCTTTTTTACTACTTCAAAAGTACAACTCCATTTTCAGTTTTCACTTTTGTCCCTTCCTCTCTCCTTCTGAGCCTCTCTTCACTCTCCTCCCATCTTCTCCTCAGTCCACCGTTCTCTGCATTCTGCTCCCACTCTTTCCTTCCTCTTGACACAGTCCTCCTTCCTTCTTTCCCTTCTGCCTCTTCCAGGGCCCTGCTACGTTTACCTTACCTATCTCCTAATCTGCTCCCATACCTTCCATCACCCCTTTCACTGCCTGCTCTCGTTTCTACCCCTTCATGTGTGATCCTGAAGCCACCAATTTCCTCTTCTGCATGAATTCCTCACCTCTCTCCCTCACTACTCTGCTCTCACCTACCCACTTTCCCTCTGTTCCTTCCCCTGACTACCTACAAACACTGCACCGTTGTAGCCATCTGACCCCTTTCTTTTATCCTCCACTCTCACTGATTGCTGTACCTCTGCTACTTGCATTTCCCCTTCCCTCCTGCACACAGCTTAGCTCTCGCTTGATAAAAGGAATCTTCTTTCATCACCACATCTCTTTCCCTCTCACCCCTTCACTCTCCTCTTCTCCTGAACTCCCTGTCTTTCTACTCACACCGTATATCTTGCTGCACATTGCTAATCAATGACGTCTCTGCAAAGGCCACACACACACAGATGTAGCTCCTCATCCCTGGCCCGGCTTCCATCTCCCTCTTCTCTAAATGTTTCTTTTTCCATAGAGATGAATGAAAGAAGTATCCTTTGCATCCCAAAGCCACTGTCCCCAGGAATGGCCAATGCATGATCTAACGTTGCTTAAACAACACCAGAATCTGTACATTACTGGCTGCCTTGTGTCCACTCCCTTGGCCCTTGTGGTCTGTTGCACACTGTGTCACCACAAACTACCTGCAAAACAGCTCAAACATTCTCTGCTTCCATTCAAAAAATGACAGCTCAATGCATTGAATCAGCTTATAATATTTCTTTTTGCCAATTTAATTTTATTAACTACTTTCATTTAATTCTACAGGGTGGTAAAGTATCACTGCTTAATAAAGCTCCAAAATGAATGTAGAAAACGCTTGACTCACAAAATAAAGAACTGCCGATAAGAATCCACCTGGCCATAAGGGGACTGTAACCTGTGAGAGACGTCATTCAAGGTGCAATAGGAATGCTCAAGGAAGGTTTGTAGGATGACTAAGCTAAGCTGCCTATTGAGATGACAACATATGAGCTCTGGACAGAAGTGTTCAGAACAGGGCGTACAGTCTATGTGAGAGGTTAATTGTGAACTTTATCTAAACCTGTCCTGGCACTGGCTCAATTTCTTACTTAATATGGCAAATTCACAAGATAAAAACCAATGTGAAGACAATTCCAGAACGAAATCTTGTATGTGTATTAAATATGAGAACAATTTTAGTCATCAATCCAGTCTCATTCAACATGAGAGAATTTAACACTGGGGAAAATCCTAAGCAGTGCTTTGAATGCCAGAAAAGCTTCAGTCAGAAAGTCAGTCTTACTTCCCATATGCAAACTCACACTGGACAAAAACCTTATCAGTGCTCCGAATGCCAGAAAAACTTTATCCAGAGAGTTAGTCTCACTCGCCATGAGCGAATCCACACTGGGCAAAAGCCTTATCAGTGCTCGGAGTGCCAGAAAAGCTTCAGTCAAAAAAATAATCTCACTCAACATGAAAGAATACACACTGGAGAAAAGCCTTATCAGTGCTCTGAGTGCCAGAAAAGCTTCAATCTCAAAGTCAATCTCATTCAACATGAAAGAACACACACTGGAGAAAAGCCTTATCAGTGCTCTGAGTGCCAGAAAAGTTTCAGTCAAAAAAATAATCTCACTCAACATGAGAGAACACACACTGGAGAAAAGCCTTATCAGTGCTTGGTGTGCCAGAAAAGCTTCAATCTCAAAGTCAATCTCATTCAACATGAAAGAATACACACTGGACAAAAGCCTTATCAGTGCTCTGAGTGCCAGAAAAGTTTCAGTCAAAAATCCAGTCTCAACAAACATGAGAGAACACACACTGGAGAAAAGCCTTATCAATGCTCGGAATGTCAGAAAACTTTCACTCTCAAATCCAGTCTCATTCAACATGAAAGAACACACACTGGACAAAAGCCTTATCAGTGCTCGGAGTGCCAGAAACATTTCCGTCAAAAATTCATTCTCACTAAACATGAGAGAACACACACTGGGCAAAAACCTTATAAGTGCTCTGAGTGCCAGAAAAGCTTCAGTCACAAAGTCAGTCTCATTCGACATGAAAGAACACACACTGGAGAAAAGCCATATAAGTGCTCTGAGTGCCAGAAAAGCTTCAGTCACAAAGTCAGTCTCATTCGACATGAAAGAACACACACTGGAGAAAAGCCATATAAGTGCTCTGAGTGCCAGAAAAGCTTCAGTCACAAAGTCAATCTTATTCGACATGAAAGAACACACACTGGAGAAACCCCTTATCAGTGCTCTGAGTGCCAGAAAAGTTTCAGTCATAAATTCAGTCTCAATCAGCATGAGAGAACACACACTGGAGAAAAAGCCTTATCAATGCTTGCTGTGCCAGAAACATTTCAGTCAAAAAGTCCATCTCGTTCAACATGAAAAACTACACACTGAACAAAAGCCTTATCAGTGCTTGGAGTGCCAGAAAAGTTTCAGTCAAATATTTAGTCTCACTAAACATGAAAGAACACACACTGGAGAAAAGCCTTATCAATGCTCGGAGTGCCAGAAAACTTTCAGTCACAAATCCAATCTCAATCGGCATGAGAGAACACACACTGGAGAAAGGCCTTATCACTGCTTGGTGTGCCAGACACATTTCAGTCAAAAAGTCCATCTCATTCAACATGAAAAAATACACACTGGAGAAAAAACGTATCAGTGCTCGGAATGCCAGAAAACTTTCAGTCTCCGATCCTGTCTCAATCAGCATGAGAGAATGCACACTGGAGAAAAGCCATATCAGTGCTCTGCGTGCCAGGAAAGCCAAACTTACTCGAAATGAAAGAACACACAGTGGAAACAACCCTTATGAGTGCTCTGAGTTCCAGAAATCTTTCAGTCATAAATTCAGTCTCACTAAACACGAGAGAACACACACAGGAGTAAAGCCTTATCAATGCCCGGATGCCAGAAAGCATAATCTCAAATCCAATCTCAATCAATATGAGAGAACACACACTGGAGAAAAGCCTCATTAGTGCTCGGAGGGTAATCTACCTTTACTTAGTGGGCACTAGTACGCATTACCATTAGTACGCATTTACCGTTACTTCACAAAGTACTTTTCTTTTGCAAACTATATACATCGTTGTTTGGAAAAGGAGGCGCTTCTGTTTCCAAACAAGGATATGCAATTATGATGACGCTTTTAGCAGGATAAGAGAGGAACCACGGAAGAAGGGGAAGAGAGAGACCACGAGGAGAGAGAGGTAAGGGGGTTGTATATTTTGTAGGGTTGTGCAAGGGGTACTCTTTTAGGTTGTAGTGTTTTGTTTGTGTAGTGTGTTTTTTGTTTTTGGGTTTAAAGTAGTGTCGGGGTCATGAAGGGTAGTGTTTAAGAGAAAGGACAGGACAGGGAGTCAGGGGAGGGATGTGTAAGGGGTAGTGATTTAGGGTTTACGGTAGTGTAGAGGTGTTTGAGTAGTGTAGGTAGAATTTTAGGGTTTAGGGTAGCGTCTGGGTCATACTGTGTAGTGTAAGAGTGTAGGGACAGGACTGAGGGAAAGGGGAAGGACGTTTAGGGGGTAGTGATTTAGGCTTTAGGGTAGTGTAGAGGTCTTTGAGTAGTGTAGGGTAGAGTTTTAGGGTTTAGGCTAGTGTTGGGGGGTCTTGCAGTGTAGTGAAAGAGTGTAGGGACAGGACTGTGCGGAAGGGGGAAGGGCGTTTAGGGGTAGTGATTTAGGGTTTAGGGTAGTGTAGAGGTGTTTGAGTAGTGTAGGGTAGTATAGTGTTTGAGGATTTGTGTAATGTAGTGTTCCTATTTGTAAATGTGAATGTGTTAAAAAAGTGGAAGGAATCACCCACCCAAAAGACATATTTAATTTATTAAAAGCATTTTAAAAACATTAAAATACATTAAGGATTACTAGACTAATTTTTAAATTTAAAATGGTTTTTAATTACATTTGCTATACTCCCCCACCAAAAAACCATAATTCACTGTCATCCTGTCCCAGGGGATAGGTTAGTATTAGAGATTTTTTGCACTTAATACGTGCAGTAAAGGAGTTTACATGGTATGAGTATTAATTAAATAAAGTGAAAACGCATTTTAAGTACATTTCAATGCATTCGCAATGTAAATGATTTTGCAGAATAAACTTGCGAAGTAATGGTCATTGCGAAGTAGCGTCATATATTCGCTCGGAGTGCCAAACAAGCTTCAGTCTCAAAGTCAGTCACATTCGACATAAGAAAACACACTGGACAAAAGCCATGTTACTGCTCGGAGTGCCAGAAAAGTTTCAGCCATAAATTCAGTCTCACGCAACATGGGAAAACACACACTGGAGAAAAGACTTATCAGTGCTCGGAGTGCCAGAAATGTTTCAATCTCAAATCCAGTTTCATTCGACATGAGAAAACGCACACTGGAGAAAACTTTGTCAGTGCTTGAAATGCCAGGAAAGCTTCAATCATATAGCCAATCTCAATCAGCATGAAAGAATACAAACTGGACAAAAGCTGTATCAGTGCCCTGAATGCCAGAAAGTTTCATTCAGAAATCTGGTCTCATTCACCTTGAGAGAAGACATAGCGGGGAAAAGCAGTGTTCTAAATGCAAAAAAAGATTCCGTCAAAAAATTCATCTTACTAAACATGAAGAAAGAGCGCACAGAAAAATATGTTTTTGTCCTCTGAATTCCAGAAAAGCTTTTAACATAAACTGGACCTGACTGTATAAGAAAACATTTATTCTTGTAGTTGCAACAGGATTAATTAAGAAAAGCATGCAGGATATATTAGACAGACTGCCTACATAGTGGGCCGCATAACATTTGTAGAGAAATGCCTCAGCCTGAAAATCTAACAAAGTGAAACTAGAATCACAGTTTGGTAACATAGTTAATAGAAAAAACACAGAGAAGGTGATGCGAGCAATGTTTGCAAATAGGCTCCCACAGGCAGGTGTTCGGAATAACAGTCAAACTCATTACTTTTTTCACCCCATGCCATGCCATTGCTTAGTATATTAGCTGATATATGACTGAACAACACATTTAATTGCAACGCTTGCCGTTACAATGCGTACATTACAATGTGAAAGCCAATACCACGCATAACCTTTTCAGAGCATGCCTATACAACGAATTTCATTGTAAAAGCATAAATGTTAAAGGCATGTGCGTGGTAAAGGTTTTCCGTGACCCCCACCCTGAGCACTAAAACTGGACCCCGGCGAGAACCCCCGCCCATTTACAAACCTCCCAGCCCCTGCCCTTAGCCCTAAAACCAGACCCTGGCACGACTCCCCCATACAATTCCTGGCCCCTGCCCTGAGCCCTAAAACCAGACCCAACGCGACCCGCGCTCGCGCCCAGTCCTTAAAAGAAAAAACCTCTAGCCAAAAGCCCTAAAGCCGTACCCCCACCTCATGCCCAATTCTCCTTACCTCACTACAAGGCAGCTCTGTAAGGCTGAGGCACGATGCATATCATAAAGAGGAAGCGAAAGGGTCTCTTTGTTTCATCTGACTACATTTATTGGCAGACAAATGCCTTCACCACAGTAACCACACTTATGCCCATACTAGCAGTCTCATGCATATACCTTTACCATTCATACCTTTACAACATAATGCATTGTAAAAGCATTCGGAGTAAAAGCGTATGTGTTGTAAAAAAATGCGTGGTAAATACTATGCATGGTAACGGTACACATGTTGTAACTCAAGCGTGGTAAAGGTTATGCATGATAACAGCCACATTTATTTATTTATTTGCAGGTTTGTATAGCGCTATGAATCGACTCCCGGGGGAGTATCTCCGCGCTTCTGACGTCAAAACTGCTGGAGCAATAGCGATAGCAGTAGAGTTAAAACTGTGGGTCTAAAGGACAATAGGCTAAATTAGCTAATTAAACTAAACAAGAAAGTTTTCAGATTTTTTCTGAATTTCAGATGGTCAGAATGAATTGTAATGGCGGTTTCCCAAAATTAGCATGATGTGATGCAGCACTACTGCGGCAGAGTCAATGACATTCATGAGGGAACTCGGGATGTTACTGACTTTGTTAAATATTGTTGTTTCAGGTTCAAGACAGAGATAATCCTGTTCCTCAGAGCTAATCTTAACATGTGACCGAATATGCCCCCTACTGCTTTTCTTTCTGACACTGGTTTAATGTGTGTCTGAATCCGACACCTAAGTTCAAAGGTGACTTATTCATACCCAGCCCTAAATGCCTCTGACAGGTGATCCTGACATGTGCAAAGTTATATCTCAGGCCTGTCGGTTGTAATGCTGGCATGTGATCGACTCTGGCCCACTTCTTCCCTCTTTCAGAGGTGAGCTGACGGTTAGTTCCATGGCTGCCAAGTTGCCCCATGTCATGTGTTACACCTTCAGCCACTTTGGTATTCTTTTATCCAACAACACCCTCCTCTCTGAGACTTATATTTTTGCTTTTATTCCATTGTAAACGTAGGCCCCACATCTTAGCATGCAAAGTCTTATTTCTTAATAAGCCAAAATCTCCCTGCAGATTTAACACTTGACATGGGCCGTTCAGGTATGTAGTAACAGAGTGCTCCCCCTGCCCTGGCCATCTTTCAGAGGCAGGGCAAAAAAAGGCAGTCATCCCTACAATAAACTTGCATTAGACAAAGTAGAATCCAAACTTCAGAAGATTAGTTCATGCCAGGAAAAGTTCAAATCCAGTCTTCTGCAGGTGTCAAACATGTGTACAAAGGGTCCCCGTTCCTTCGTGGACCTGTGCGGAGGTAATCTCAGAAGATTCCTGGGTGTTTGGGAAGGCTTCATTGAATAAGCTTATTTTCACTTTCTCATGTATTGTAAGATTAGCTCTACTCTTCTGCTTTCAACACAAAATTCCAGAACAGGGCTATCATGAGAACAGTTTTTTTACTGTATGTTTTTTTAGTTATTCCTGGCATGAACTAGCAGATTTTTTTTTATTTTTTTATTTTTTACTGAGTTTTATATAGCGCGAACTTGACCCGGAATTGGGTATCAGAGCGCTTTACATAGCACCAGTTGCGTTACAGTAGGACACATTAATTTTTTTAGGGACGGGGAGATTAAGTGATTTGCCCAGAATCACATGATGTTCAGCGTCATTGCTGAGACTTGAACCCGGTACCTCAGATTTGAGGTCGACCGCCCTAGACGTTAGGGCAACTCCTCTCCCCTTTATATCACTAGATCTCTGGTTGTTCTTTGGAATATAGTTCAGGTTCAGTGAGTGGTGACATTTAGGTCCGTGTCTATCCTTTACTTTAAAGATGGTGCAGAGGATTTAAAATGTTATTCTGTATGCCATTGGAGGCAAATGCAGTTATTTAGTATCAAGGCTCTAGTCAGCTCAATTTGGTAAGAAATCCGTACTATCAGAAGTATTTTTTTCAGCAAAGTGTACGCTGCGGAGCGTTGCAGTATTCAACACACACTGGGATCATGATCCAGGCGGAAGTGTATAACGAAAAGAGATTACAATCCAATCAAACATCAGTTCCAACTCTTAGCCTTTTACCAGAAAACCAGACATGGCCATGAAGGAGAAACTCATAAATATAGATATAATTCTTAGGATTTCAGTCCTATCACCCTATAACATGCACACAAAGATGTAAGTGATGTCATTTTGCATTTAGTGGAGTGTGAGCATTGTCGTATTTTGGCAGTGCTCTCAACTCGCCAAAGTTGCGGTTCTTTCACCAAGTTCAGAGTCGGAGAAAAGACTGTGTTTACATAAACAGAGCTTCTCCTGCACCACAGACGTAATCTTTTCACCTGCTGGTTTGTGCACAACAGGGCCATTGGGTGAAAGTGACATTCATCTTGCACTAAGTAGGAAGGGCTGACCTTTGCTTATGTTGCCTACCCAGTATTGCCAGGGGAGGAACTGTAGTGCATTGTAGTAATACACACAGTGACCCCTACATTCTTTTTTTAGAGTTTTATATAGCACAAACTAGACCCGGGAATTCAGGTATCAGAGCGCCGTACATGGGCACCAGTTTCGTTACAGATGAACACATTCATGTTTGTTAGGCACAGGGAGATTAAGTGATATGCCCAGAATGACAAGATGTTAAGCGTTGTTGCCAAAACTCGTACCCGGGTCGACCGCTCTAGCCGTATGGCTACATTCTCTCCCCTACATGTAGAGCAAAAGCTCCTTCTGAATCCATTTGGCCATCCTACATTTGGAATCATTACCAAGGGGTCACACTTCTCATGACTCTTTTTCATTCAGTGTGCCGCCGCTAATTCATTCTCATACAAGTCACGGCCAAATATAGGATCTAGAATTCACATGGCCCCTTTTTCATAAATGATTACTCTGCTCAAGCTCTATCTTAGCACTTCCCCTGACTGAAGTAAACTCCTACGTACCTTCTGCGTGCATTATCCTTTCTAATGAACGTAGACTACATCCCCATGATCCTTCACTGATGTAATGACACAACATGCATCTTTACACCAATGTGCGCACATGCCATTTTTGGTAATCAAGAATTACACTACAGCAGCGATCCAGAAACATTCTGACCTTGCTATCGCCGCCCGGTGGAGGATTATAAATGTTGATATCTGGCAGCATTGGCCCATGTCTGCTGCCGGCTGTAACAAAGCACCTGAATCTACACCAATTATTCCAACAAACAGGTATGTTCCAACACGATTGTGGCAAGAGTTTGCAACCAACGTATGAATTCGTCATTGAAACTTAATTCAAACTTTCATCTTCGTACAGACAGGGTATTTCTACCACTCCTTGAACTGAAAGATCCTGGGTGTGCTCACACTTTAATTCTTTTGAAAATACCACCCAACAGTCGCTGTCCATGTCCTGAGGAGACCCATAAACAAGAAGAGTTGAAATCCATCAATAACATCTGCGAGAGGAGATGCCGCCCAAGGCGCAAACAGTTGGGGGCATAAAGGATTTTGCCACATCTATGTATTGTCCTGTTTGGCCCATCAGTACCCTTCCCTTGCCATACCTCTAACATATGGGGAAATCTGCAATTACAAAAACTGCTTTGCCATTCCTTTAGAAGTTCTATGGACTGGTGTTCCACAATATAATTGTTTCTACATATATGTCTGCGATTTTCATTGTTTTATACGAATACTTACCTGTTTTTTGTGGAATTGATGTCATTCTTACCAATATATGCCTTTAAACAATGTCATGTTATGTAAATAAATGGATAAAATATTGATTTGTTAGCAACTGGGTGCTTTTTTTCTACTTTCGTAATTCAGTTTAAATGTTCTGGGAAGGTATTTTTGTATGTTTCCTTTTTTTGTAAGGTAATTGTTTTTTGTGTGTTTGTTTTAAAGAAACTAACTACTGCTTTGGGAATTTAGAGTGTAGAATTGATGGGTGTTACCAGGGCTCACACACAAAGGTCATGACCCAAATAGATGTAGCACAAACCAAAATGGTGGTTTCACCCAGATACCACCCTAAATAAATGAATGCAATGTGTGATTGGTTTTATGCTCTTCTGTATAAGAATTGCAGGGGTAGTTGAATCCCCAAATTCAGTTCTTCTGTGTCATATATACTGAGAAAATAAGTATACGTCTTGGTATTCTTTTCTTTTATTTCAAGTCAGGTTTAGAAACAGAAAGACAGCCGACACGTGTTTTCAACTTATTTTTTTGCCCTCTATTTTCTTTACTCCACCATCTGACTCACTATTTCCCTCATCCAAAAGTTACTTGACAGGGGATACCCCAAAGACCTCATCTCCAGGGCCTGCAAACGTGCTTGGTATTGTCACCGTGAGAACCTCCTTACCCCCAACCCAAGAAAGCCATGAGTTGCATACCTTTTGTTTCCAAATGTAGCCCCTCCTGGAACCAAGTGAGCAAGATCATCAAACGCAACTGGTCCCTTCTGCGAACTCAGGAATCGTTTAGAGAAACTCCTCTCTTTTCGTACAGTCGAGGGGACAATCTATTCACCCACCTAGTAGATGCAATCACATGGCCTACTCAACCCACTCGACAGAACACCCTCTCTGCAGCCTGGGGACTACCACCAATCGTGGGACATTACAAATGCCAGTCTTGCATTGTATGTGACCTTACATGTAACACTAAAGAGTTCAAAACCAATAATACCACCTACAAACTCAACACGTTCACCAATTGCAGATCACAAAATGTCATCTATGCCATCCGCTGTCCCTGTGACCTCATATACATTGGCCAAACCACACAAATGATCAAACAGAAAATAATCCAGCACAAGAGCAGGATACATGGCAAAGTTTTGATTGCCCCACTTGTGTCCCACTACATTGAGAAGGTACACTATGTAACTGACAACACCTGGCAGGTGATTGATCAACCCACACTACCACTCAGAGGTGTCAACCTCAGAGCCCTCTTGAACAAGAGTGAATGCAAATGGATCACTATTTGCAACTCTGTGAACCAGGGCCTTAACACCATTGATGAATGGAACAGTACCATCCTATTGTAACACCACTTCAGTACGACCCCCCTGAAAATTGACAAACGTGGTCTCTCTTTGAATGCTACAATTTCCATTCACCTATTCCTTTCTTGTTCTGTCAAGTCTGTGGACCAAACTTGAATGTTGTCCGACCAGCCGTTCCATACCAATGTATTTTGACTGTATAATTTTGAGGTTGTTATATGCAGTTACTTGATTTTCAATCCAGACCTTATTTTATATGTTATTGGACATATTCAAGGTAGGAGTGAGAATTTATATCCCTACCCGGTCTACGTTAAATAAGGATGTCTACATGGGCGAGGCACTAATTGTTTGAGGACTTGATTTTCAATGCCCTCATGTAACACCTTTGCATCACTTTATTACAGTCACTTAATAACCACCATGCAGACACCAGTCATGTTGTTCACTCAATAAAGTTGTCTGCTCCATTGTTGATTCGAGTGTGCACCATAATATCATGTAAATTCATTCTGCACCTCGAAGAATCATGGCCCCTCGCTTTTCACATATTTCTTGACTGACGCACATTCCATTTCCTCATTTCCACCCCCTGTCACGCCCCCACAGCCCTCCCTGTCAGCCTCTGCTCTTAGACGGGCCATGCTCAACACACCCACCCACCACTTAGCCCCGCCTTCCACACAGACCTAGACCCACCTAACAGACACACCCTGATTCCACGGTCACATGACCGCTTTCGCTATACTTGTACGGCTCCCCTTGAACGTACAGCGTAACCGGACACGACTGTGGTGGTTTACGGCTGACACACGTGCCGCTCCCCACCGCCTGGATTTACTCCGCTCTTCTCCCCGGTAAGTCACCTCACATGCGCCCAGCCTGCCCACCCCTCATTATAATTCCCCCGCTGATCCTGATGCCGCCGGTCCTCTTCCTTTCCAGCCTTAAGGATCGGCATGTTTGCCCTTGACGAACGAAGAATTCCACCCACCGGCCACCGGGATAGCCGCGTTTGCTCCTGTGGTGCCTCACTCGCTCCCCTAACGGCCCGACAGTACTACTTTTCCACTAGCCTTTGCCCAGGTAAGAGTGCTCCCCTCAACAGTTGCCCCTTCCCTTTCAGATGCAATTGGCATTGGACCACCCACGCAATGCCGTACAGCCTGTGAGCACATCGGCCACATCCCACCTTGGAAGTCAAGCATGCAGGTACTTGCTCTCCGTCAACACTGCTTTCGGCTTCCCCTGGCTCAACATACCGACCTGAGTTTTCACCCGCCCTGGGATAATCACTGCTTTCCCCGCCCTCGCATGCCAGCCCCTGCAGTCTCTCGAGACCCTCCCTGCGCTCATATGGCCATTTCCTCCTCAGCAGATTGTTCTGCTCTAGATAGTCCTCCTTAGGTCCAGAGCCCACCCTCCCAGTTGCCAGTCATGCCTCTCCTGCACCCCCACTGACTCCCGCCCATCGTTCCTATCTCGCGCCACCTTGGTGCGCTACAACAGGTACCACTGTTAGCCTGACCCACAAGCAGGCCCCCCTGTGCCTAGATTAATTTCACTACGCGCTCCTTTCACCTTGGTACGCTATAACAGGTACCCCTGTTAGCCTGACCCACAAGCAGGCCCCCCTGCGCCTAGATTGGTTTCACTACGCGCTCCTTCCAGTTTTCCCATCCACACCCTGACACGTCTTACTTCCCTCCGTGTACAGCACTTCCTAAGACAGCAGCCCCATCCTGATGATGAACCTGAGTTCCTAGGATCTAAACGTCATCGACCCCACAGTGCAATTGGAGGTGCCTCAACTTCGTGTGGTTCTAACTAAATCGCTTCCATCTATCCCCACGCAACCTTTGTGAATCAATCCGTGCTGAACCTCACAGTCACTTGTATATATTATTCACTTGTCACCACGCGCAGTTCCTCTGTTCTCACCTTGTCACTTGCGTCGCCACGTCTATGTGTCACGAGTGTAATTGTGCACCAAGTCCAAGTTGGGCTGCCTATGCATTTCATGCTTACAGTGCCGTTACAACTGTACCATATCTAAACCTTTTTCCATATATATTATGCCATGTGCACTTTTACAAAACTTTACGTGAGTCTCCCGCTGTCTCCTTCCGCGTAATGTATTTTACATACTAATATAACTGACTCCCCTATTGTTACCTTTTGAGATATTGTTGTCATTTATAGTATATTCACCCAGATCTCAAGAGGTTTATGGGTTATTGTTGTATTTGCTTGTGCTTACTGTGTTCCTTCTCTGGAACTCTCTTGTTGTCATGGAGTTTCTGTTGTTCAAGTTCTGTAAATTGCCAGTTGGAGTTTCCCTGTGCCAATGTATGGTGCGGTGGCTCGTTGCTCTTCGAATAAACTTCAACCAACTCAACAGAAGTTTCATGTGATTTATTTGACACCCACAACATAATTTTGGCGACGAGGACTTGGGGTCAATATAAAACGAGCCACTGCTGTGTGATTTCTATGCTGAATTTCATGACTGCTACAATCTACTGAAGAAGTTGAATTTTCAGGACTGCTGATTAACCCTATGACCCTACCGCCTTCTCCAGCGGCAGTAAGTTTGAAAGGGAATTTAGTTTCCCCAGCGGCAGTTTTTCCGGCTCTATCTTAAAAGGTGAGGAGGTTCAAGGGTGGGTCATTTCAAATATTAAAAAAAAAAGAGGGACCGCGGACATCCGATTTTGCTGCTTTTCACATTTACCATTAATAAGTTCATCGTTGAAAATTTCAATATCGCAGATCTCACCTATTTGGTTGAAGCTTGCGATTCACGCGTCATGTTTGGATTTGAGGCGCAGTGACCGTTGTAAAGAGCAGCGAGATCGTCTCTGCTTCAGCGCCTTTCCCGACTGATGACGTTGTCGAACGTACAACAGGAGTTGGCGAAAGCATAGCGCGTCATAAAAGGGAGTCCGGGAATGCACGGAGCGTCATTTGTTCTTCATCAGCGAAGGCACAGCGCGTCATAAGAAGGAGTCCGGGAATTCACAGAGCGTCACTCGTCATTCTTCAGCATAGAGATCGTCTCTGCTTCAGCGCCTTTCCCGACTGATGACGTTGTCGAACGTACAACAGGAGTTGGCGAAAGCATAGCGCGTCATAAGAAGGAGTCCGGGAATTCACAGAGCGTTACTCGTCATTCTTCAGAGTGCTTGAGTAAATTTTCAGAGCGTCATGAACTATTCGTTTTTTTTTACCAGCCTGTGTAATTAACTGTCTCATATTTCCCGAAGGAAGATAGACATCGTGACTGGTATTGTCTCTCTGAACTGCTAAGCTGTGTTTACTCACATCCAGCGTACGTTGAGTTGTAGTAAGATAGTATTTTTATTTGTACTACAACTCGATTTCCGTGACAATTCTTGCTCATATAGCTCTATATGATAACCTTTATAGTTTCTAATTTTATTGCTAACTTGGCATATGTTTAGATCAATTGTGGTTTGACAAAAAGGTTGTGTGTTTCTTCTTTATTTGATTTTTTGTCGTATTTTGCTCAATATGCAATCTGTCAATCAACCTCCTCCATTCTTAGAGAGTCCTGGTACTCCACAAATTCAATGGAGGCAGTGGTTTGATGCTTTCGACACCTATATTGGCGCCATTGGTGCTTCAAGATACAGGTCTGAGGGAAAGAAATTCTTACTCTTGAACTGTTTGGGATTTGAGGGAAGGGAGGTGTACTGATTTGGTTCTTGCTGAGGGTGAGATCATTGATGAATATCAAGAAACGATAAAGAAGCTTGTTATCAAATTTGATGTGCAACCAAGTTTAGTCGTATTAAGACACAAGTTTTTTTAAGAGAGCGCAACTACAGAGTGAGGATGTTGATTCCTATTTAAGTGCCTTACGTAAACTTTGTGCTGAATGTCAGTTTGGTGACTTCAGAGGTCAATTGGTGAGGGATCAGTTCATCGCACACTGTGGCGACAAACATATTCAACAGAAACTACTTACCATGGGAAATCCAACTTTAGAAGAAATAATAAAGGTAGCAAAAAGTCTTGAGCTGGCACAAACTTCTATTAAAGAATTGAGCAAAACTGATGTCCAAAAAGAAAGTGTAAATGCAGTTGTTTCGCAAGCATCTAAGTCCAGTTTTATTAAGAAAGAGAGGTTCAATGAAAAGAGTTCTTTTAAGAAAAATATGTGTTATAGATGTGGTTATCCTCCACATTCCAAAGAAAATAGTTTTTGTCCTGGTAAAAATGCGAAGTGTTATAAGTGTGGGAAATTTGGTCATTTGGCTAAAGTTTGCCAAGCCAGTTTGAGTAAATCTGAGAAAGTCAGTTCTGTGATGGAGGATGAGCAACTCTCGGAATGTGAAATGGTGAAAGAATTTAAGGACATGATTGTCACTGTTACTGAAGATGGTATTGTGACTGGGGATCCTTCAGAATGTGTAGATCCCTATGTGGATATTATGGTAGGTGATGTTTGTTTAAAGCTTCTTGTAGACTCTGGAGCGAGGATAACCATGATCTCTTTGGATTTATTCAAGCAATCTTGGGCAGATAGAGAGTTGTTTCCTCCAGACAGGGCACCTGTCTCCTATGAGGGTCGCAAGATAGTTATGGAAGGCTACATTGAAGACGTTTTGCAGTTCAAGGATAGGAGGATACAGGGGAAGATTTACGTGGCTGTACGTGGTTTGAACATCTTGGGTTGGTACCATCAGGGTCTGTTTGGTATGTTATTGAGACCGGGTGCTAAAGAACAAGTACTTGTCGTGCTGGATATGCCTGTTTCATCGTGTCTGGAGAAAGAGTTTCCCAGAGTTTTTTCTGATTCACTTGGTGAAATTGCAAGATTTACACATAGGATCAAAGTTAAAAGTGATGCAGTACCAGTGAAACATAAAGTAAGGTCTGTACCTTTTAGTTTGAGAGCTGACCTTAAAACTGAACTTGAGAGACTGGAGAAAAATGGTATTATAGAGCCAATAGAGTCTAGTTTATGGCTTAGTCCTTTGGTGGTGGCACGTAAAAGGAATGGAGAGATTCGTCTTTGTTGTGATCTCAGGAGTCTTAATAAGGAGATCTGGGTGGATGCCCATCCACTTCCAAAGATTGGTGATTTGCTGGAAGAGCTGAGAGATGTGCAGTGGTTTTCAAAAATGGATTTAGCCTCCGCGTACCACCAAATTGTGTTGGAGGATGAATCAAGACATTACACTGCTTTTAATTCTCCCTTTGGGACATTTCAATTTTGTAGAATGCCGTTCGGGCTTGCTTCTGCGGCCTCAGTTTTTCAAAGAATCAAAGATGTCAAGGGAGTAGTAATTTTTCAAGACGATGTTTTGATTTTTGACAAATTTTTAGATCAACATGATTATACTCTCAGGTCTGTTCTCAGGAAGTTTGATGACAAAGGGATTGTTGTTAAAAAGAGCAAATGTGAGTTTTGGAAAAAAGAAGTTGAGTTTCTGGGTCATTTGGTCTCTGGTTTGGGTGTTTCCCCTAGACCCGGTTTGGTTAAAGCTGTTGTTGATTGTCCTGTACCAAAGAATAAAGATGAGTTACGTTCATTTTTGGGTTTATGTGAATTTTATTCACGTTTTATCCCAAATTATGCCTGTAAAATGAAGTCTCTGTCTAATATGCTCAGATCCAGTGTTACTTTTGTTTGGGATGAGCTCTGTCAGTCAACTTTTGATTTGGTTAAATCTGAATTGGTGAATGCTAAGATTTTGAAGGCTTATGACCCCAGTGTTAGTTGTATCATTACAGTTGACGCAAGTAATTATGGTCTGGGAGCAGTGCTTACTCAGGTAATTGACCGAAAAGAGGTCACTATTAGTTATGCTTCAAGGGTCTTAAGGGATCCTGAAATTAATTATTCAGTGATCGAAAAAGAGCTGCTTGCTTGTTATTGGGCCTGAGAAAAGTTTCGGACTTCTATTTGGGGAAGGAAGTTTGTAATTCAGACTGACCATAAGCCTTTGGTTTACATTTTGTCTGGTGATCGTGTTAAGTATGCCACACCACGCATAGCTCATCTTACGACCAACTTGTTGCAATATCAGTTTGTTGCAAAACATATACCCGGCAAGGACAATTGTACAGCTGATATGCTCTCTAGACTTCCTTTACAAGAAAATGAAGGTACAGATTTGGATGAGGATAGAGAGTATTGTTTTATTGCTACTTTAGATGCTGTAGGAAATGTTAGTTGTTCTGAAAATGAATGGATGGATGCTATGAATTCTGACATAACTTTGCTGAAAGTCAAAGATTATATTGTTGCTGGTTGGCCTAAAGAAAGAAATCTACCTTCCCATATTCAACCTTTTTGGAAGGTTTCTGAAGAGCTTTCAATAGAAGATGGGGTTGTCATGAGGGATGACAGATGCATACCTCCTCTGAATCTACGAGCGAATTTGATAGATAGGGCTCATGATGGTCACCTTGGGGTCACAATGACGAAGAGACGATTGAGGTTGCACTACTGGTGGCCTTCAATGGATGGGGATGTGCACGAAAGAGTCAAGGCGTGTTGTGTATGTGCTTCTGCTAAGAAAGGCTTGAAAGTTGTTGTTCCTCCTTTGCAGCCTATACCGTTTCCTTCTAAACTTTGGCTGAAAATTGGTATTGATCTTGTTGGTCCTTTTAAATTTCTCCCTTCACATTTAAGATTTGCTTTTGTGCTAATGGACTTTCATAGCAAATGGCCTGAGGTTAAATTTTGTGCCAATCCCACTCCTAATTGTGCTATTCTTTTTCTAAGAGAAATTTTTATGAGGGAAGGTTTTCCTGAGACGCTAGTTTCTGACAATGGTGTCCAATTTGTTAATGCTGAAATGCGTGTCTTTTTGTCGGAATCTGGTGTGAAGCACTTGAGGAGTTCAGTGGGGCATCCTCAAACGAATGGTCAAGTTGAGAGAATGAATCGTGTGTTAGTGGAGTGTATAAAGTGGGCCAAAGGAAACAATTTTGATGTGGAGAATGCTGTGAGATCCATGATTTGGTTTTATCGCACGACCCCGCATTCTGTAACAAAGGTTGCTCCTTTTGTTTCCCTCAGAGGAAGATTACCCACATCAACACTTTATACTGCCTGGCGTTTGAGAACAGTTGCTCAAAAAGTTCCTTCTCTTTTTGTAAATCAGGAAGAGTTGCAGATGCGTGTTAAAACTGCCCAAGACAAAATGGCCTATAGATATGATGACAAGAAATCCACTAAAACTGTTAATATTTCTCCTGGTTATATGGTGCGTGTGAAGAATTATAGGACAGTCAAGAAAGGTTGTGACTCATTTGGTGAACCTGTTTGTGTTGAGAAAGTGTGTGGAAATGCAATCATGGTGGAAGGTGGTCATTGGTGGAATCTTTGCAAAGTCTTCAAGGTGGAAGTAGGTGACAGTGGAGCATGTTCCAATCGTGACTCTCAACCTGAGTTTTCTGATCTGGTGGATAAGTCTTTACCACCGGCACCGACTTGTGTCCCTGAAGTGTGTCCCATGAGTGGTGGTTCTGTAAGGAAGTCTTCACGTGTGACCCGTCTTCCGTGGAAACTTCTTTAGACTTTTGGTCTCTCATTTTGTTTATTTTACTTGTCTTCTCTTTCTTTTCTTGTTTTTTTTTGGTTCTTCCTGTTCTTTTATAATGTGGTAATTGCTTACTTTTCTTTGGAAAAAAAGAGATAATGTTGTATTTGCTTGTGCTTACTGTGTTCCTTCTCTGGAACTCTCTTGTTGTCATGGAGTTTATGTTGTTCAAGTTCTGTAAATTGCCAGTTGGAGTTTCCCTGTGCCAATGTATGGTGCGGTGGCTCGTTGCTCTTCGAATAAACTTCAACCAACTCAACAGAAGTTTCATGTGATTTATTTGACACCCACAACAGTTATACTCCTGTGGTTTCTTCTGGTATTGAAAGAGCAGCAAAAAGAAGTCGTATACCTGGTGGACAGCAAAGAATGGTTACTTTGTGTTAGTTTATTTCAAGAAAGCCAAACTCTCCTGGTTGTTACACATTTTTGGACTACATGTATATGTTACATTCAAAGCGTGTACATATGCATAAAAGTGTGGACTCACTTGGCTTCTATTAGCTGATAGTTTACACAATTGGCGTATATATTGGAAGCAAAAATTACTAACTGAACTCTTAATGTCATAAGATTGAGCATGCAAGGTCTTGCCACTAAGTTGTACGTTGAAATATGGTACACTAAGGAAAGACATTTCTAATAATTCAGTATTAAAAAAGTATTGTGTGTGTCTACAAATGCACTATGGCAAGTGATTTATTATATTATACAAACAATTCAAATATCTTGTGTCTTATTACTCATTAAGCATTGATTATGTTGCAAGAACTGTTTGTTGGATGGAAAAAAGTGTGTGGACTGACCGGAGTGGTCCTAAAAAAAGATAAATTAAAGGAAACCTGATGTAAAGTTTGATAATATTTGTTTGCGCTCATTAATGAACAAACACAGATCAAGCCCTATTTGGCCAAAATGCATAGTAGTGCATCAGGAAATGAACTGGATAAGGAATATGTAGCATGTACATGGTTTCTTAAATTGAAAGTTGTTAGTTCTGACACTACAGGGATGAAACTTTAAAGGCTTGCGATACAGACCTGATGTAACTATCTGAAAATAATTGCCTGTAACATTGCATGGTGGAATGTGAAATCTGTTGGTGAGAAATGAAGAAAAGGGGATTGTTTTTTAACCTTGTACGCATCATAAGCAGCTTCTGAGAGTGGGCGACTTGACGCCTTCCTCTCTCAAACAAGGCCTCCCGTACTGGAAAGTATGCAACTTGCAGATTTAGAAGCGCCCATCTCGCTAGACGAAATAAGAGGTCATTCCATCACTCGCCACGAGCAAAACTCCTGGCAATAATAGCCTCCGATCTGAATATTAAAAAAACGTACGCACCTTTGATCGCACTGCACATATGTGAGCTATATGCCAAAGCCCTCAAAGCCGGACTTCTCCCTGCGACTCTTCGTGAGGCGTGCTTGTCCCACTACCCAAGCATGACAAAGACCTTATGGACCCTGGTTCATACCGCCCGCTGGCCTAACTAAACCCTGCCTACAAATTCTTAACTAAAATACTGTCTGAAAGACTGGCCCCACTGGTGCCAACGCTAGTCCATCATGACCAGAATGACTTGGTCCCATCCCGTAACACTTCACTGAACCTCCGGCGCTTCTTCAGAGTATCCACCTACTCACTTCAGCAATGACTGCACTCGGGATGTTTGGTGTTAGACTTGGAGAAGGCTTTTGTTTCCTTGGAGTGGGGATAAATTGTTGTGATACTAGCCGAATATGGTATCACGGGCCACTTCCTCAGTCTGACCCGACTGCTATATACGGAACCAACAGAGCAAGTAAAGACGGGTAGACATGTCTCTAGTCCTTTTATGTCTGGGCACCCAGCAGGGTTGCCAACTGTCTCCGCTCCTCTTCGTGATTGCGGTGGAGCAATTGGCAGCGGAGCTTCAGAAACGGGGAGGAATGGGGGAACCCTCAGGGATGACACGCAAATGATTGTGTCCATCTTAGAAAACCCCCGTGGTACCATCCATAACTTCCAGGCCTGTATGAGACAGGTGAGTAAATGGATGTTGGAAAATTGCCTTAAATTGAACTATAATAAAACAGAGGTTCTTCTCTTTGGCAAGAATTTCGCCCATTGGTCATCGGACGGGTGGCCCAGCGAACTTGGCCCTCTCCCCATGCCAGTCTCAAAGGCCAGGAACCTGGGGGTCATCGTTGATACCACGTTATCATTTTCCCACCACGTTAATGCGTTGATATCAGCCATCTGGTTCATCTTAAAAATTGTAAGAAAATGTAATGGACCACTTCTGTTGGTACTGTCCTCCAAGAATGCTGCGGTCTGCCTCCCATCAGTTGGTGGAAGTTCCTAAGGCACGACTCTCCAATTGGGGAGGGAAAGGCTTTTTCTACATCACTATTAGACTATGGAACCAACTTCCATTTTCACAGAAAAACTCGCCAGACCTATTATTGTTTAGGAAAAGCTGATAGACCTGGCTGTTCCAGGCCTAGAGCTACACAGAAATCATCTCGCTTCTCTTGATTCCCTGTGATTAAGTGGAGCTTGTGATGTCAGCGCCTAGACGCCTCCGGGTAGTAGTACGCTATAAAAGTATATAGAAATTGAAAATAGAGAAGGGATGCACATAGTCTCACTTTACACAGATGACATAATGGTGTATCTCAGGGATGTGCGTCGGATCCCACCAGGTCTATCCCAAACATTTTAAGAATTTGCTGGTTTCTCTGGGCTGCGTGCAAATTGTTGCAAATCTTGTCTCTACTAACCCTGGGCGTAGTTGGTGTAGTAACACTGCGCGTAGCTTCACGTAGTATACTTTGAACTTTGTGTAGTATTGAACTTTTGCATAGCTGATGGCACTGTGTACTCGTCTGCACTGTGCAATAATTGCAAATGGCATCTTGCACAGCACCAGTTATGATGAAATAAGTATCTTTATCTAAAGAGCATACACCTATTCTATGTACACCTTGAATAGATCATCTAGAGGTGGGGGAATAGCGCTTATAGTTAGGTCTAGCTTTCCCTGTGTGTGGAACAGCCTTAAGATCGCTGGCTGTGAAAGCGCCTCTTTTAAAGTTTCTGTCAGCCCAGAGTTTACACTTTCTGGGATGGTGGTGTATCGTCCGCCGGGCAGCGACGTGCTGTTCAGAAATACTTTTTCGGATATTGTCGGCACCTTGATTACTGATTGCGCCAATTTTTCCATCCTGGGTGATTTAAATCTGCATTTCGACACACTTTCCAGTCTGACAGCTCGCAGCATTTCTTTGGACTTAGAGGCTTTCCAACTCTCCCAATTGGTTTCCCAGCCTACACACATCGGGGCTCATATTCTTGACCCTTTTTTCACCAATTTGACTGAGGCTAAAATCACTGCGATCACTCCAGTAGAATGGTCTGACCATTTTCTGGTGACTATCCAGTGTCCCGTGTCAGCGATCACTCCCACTTCTTCAGCTAGACGGGTACCTAGGAGACCTTGGAATAAGCTCAGGCTGGAAGACTTCCATCGTCTTCTGTCAGTGGAGCCCCCGGGCCCATCGAACAACGTAGAAGAGGGGTATGACCTCTTTTGCTCCTGGCTTACTAGGGCTCTGGACGCTCTGATACCTATTGTATCGACTAAGATCAATCCTCGAGAGTCGAGTCCCTGGTACGATGGCGCCCTACGCGCCTTGAAGGGAGCCTGTAGACGGGCGGAGAGGGCCTGGCGGAAGACATATGGGGCAGATTTAAAAGCTGCTTATGCCGTGTCCGTCAAGCTCTATCATCGGGCCATATGTCGTGCTCGAGCGGCCTTCTATGCCGAAGAATTCCAGAACAGCACAAACCCGTCAAGGGCCATCTTCAAGGCGGTTAAAGATCTTATGGCCAAGCGGACTCCTTCTACAGCCGGGAGTTCTGTCTCCCACTGCGAATCCCTTGCCTCCTATTTCTTGGGAAAAGTCCAAGCTATCTATCGGACGTTCCCTAGCATTGGGGTTTCGTCGGGGAGTTCCAATGGGACACCTCGTCAGATCACCCTGCTTTCATTTCCCCCTCTCACCTCGGATGGGTTTGATAAACTTGCTTTGCAAGTTAAATCTGGGTCTCCATCCGATCCAGTGAGACCTGCTCTCTTTCGAGATCAGGCCTTTATGGGACGCCCTGTTGTGCGTTCCCTTGTCAACCTCTCCTTGGAGTCGGGGGTAGTTCCAACTAAATGGAAGCAGGCGGTGGTGTCCCCGATTATCAAAAAACCTTCCTTGGACCCGTCTAAGCCTGAAAGCTTCCGTCCCATCTCGCTGTTACCCTGGCCGGCAAAGTTGACAGAGGCACATGTCAATCTGGCCCTGTCAGAACATCTAGCTCGGACCAATGCCCTCGAACCCACACAGAATGGCTTCCGTGCTGGTCACAGCACGGAGACCGCTCTTCTTGTGATGGTGGAACATCTGCGTGCAAGGCTGGATGCTGGTCAGACGGCGGCGCTGATATTGTTAGATCTCAGCGCCGCCTTCGACACGGTATCTCACAGCATCCCCCTGCATCGGCTCGAGGAGATTGGTATCAGTGGTTTGGCGCTGCAATGGTTCCGCTCCTTCCTGGACAACCGCTCCTTCTGTGTTGCCATCCCTCCCTTCACGTCCAGTTACCAGCCTCTGGCCATGGGGGTCCCGCAAGGGTCCTCGCTGAGTCCCACGTTGTTCAATCTTTACGTGAGACCGCTGGCTGATGTCGCGAGGCAGTGGGGCCTAACTTTGGACTCCTATGCCGATGACACACAGCTGGCGGTTACTCTCAGCGGGGATGCAGAACAAGATGCCCCCAGGTTTCAGTCTGGACTGAAGGCAGTGGCTAACTGGTTGACAGGAAACTGTCTCCAGCTTAACGCCACGAAAACGGAGGTAATGGTTGTCGGGAAGGGAGTGGAGCTATGGGGCGATCAGTGGTGGCCTTCTGAGCTGGGCCCCACTCCGACCCCGGTGTCGGAGGTGAAAAATCTGGGGGTCTGGTTGGACGCTGGCCTTACTTTTGTAGGGCATACCAAAAAAACTGCAGCCTGTTGTTTCGGTCTGTTAAGAGGATTAAGACCTGCTCTTAAATTCTTCGACGCCCCAACTAGACAGCTTGTAGTCCAGGCAACTATCATCTCTCGTCTGGACTACGCTAGCTCTCTCCTGGCTGGGGCCAACCAGGCTGAGTTAACTCGCCTGCAGCGGGTTCAAAATGCTGCGGCTAGAGCCATTGTTGGCCTACCCAGATTTTGCCCGGTGGCGAATGTCCTCCGCTCCCTGCATTGGCTCCCTGTAAGGAAGCGTATTCTTTTTAAGGTCCTTTGTTTGACCTTTAAAATCTTAAGAGGTATCGGCCCCGAAATGTTGTCCAACTGCATCTCTTTCTATGTCCCCACCTGCAGTCTTCGATCCCAGGGCCAAGCCTTTGCTGTGGTCCCTAGATTTAGACTCAGCCGGATGGGGGGTTGTTCTTTCAGCGTGAAAGCTGCACTAATTTGGAACACCCTCCCAGTTGAAATCCGTTTGCTAGAAGACCTGTTGTCTTTCCGGAGAGCAATTAAAACATTCTTGTTCTAGCTGTCCCTTTTAGGTTTTATCTTTTCCTGTTGTGTTATGTTTCTCCTTGTCTCTGCGCCGGGACGCTCCTTGGCTGGAGTAGCTGTTGCGCATAATAAATTAATATAACATAACATAACATAGCACTTTCACAAAAGTGAATGAAAAATTAACAAGCAGTGAGAGAGGTGATGATTTTGGGATCCTCCCTACTCTAGGGAGAGAACCAAGCAGATGCCTTAAAAACAAAAAGCACATCTTATTGAACGATTCGGTGGTGGTCCCATCCTCTTAGGACCACCTCAAGCACAGTTATTGGCAAAAAACAATCCCAACCAAAGGCCCTGCAAAGCATTATGGGGCGAGATTAGCAGTGGGCAGTGAATATTATAGTATCCAATATCAAAATATTTCTACAAATAGCTGCAGATCAACTAGTCGTTACTGGATGTCCCTCACGAGTCAAATACAAATGCATTAAAATT
Organism: Lissotriton helveticus; assembly: GCF_964261635.1. Taxonomy (NCBI): domain Eukaryota; kingdom Metazoa; phylum Chordata; class Amphibia; order Caudata; family Salamandridae; genus Lissotriton; species Lissotriton helveticus. The sequence continues at coordinate 3,893,813 of NW_027611653.1, forward strand.
ATTCTTACACCAAGCTGCAGTTCCACTAGTTATTACTAGATGTCCCTCACAAGTCAAATGCAAAAGCGTCATGAAAGGGTTTCAATGCTTTTGTATTTGACTAAAAGCACCTTCGCTGTGGTAAGAGCTGTATTATACTTTGTAGGGTATGCCTCTATCCATTTACTGAAGGCACATACCATCACTAGAACATATTTCAGATTATTGCAGCGTTCAAGTTGGATGTAATCCATCTGAAAACTTCAAAAGGTGCAGGCGGTGTAGCAAATCCTCATGTAGGAGTTTGTGTCCCTTTACCAGGATTATACTGCCAACAGATCAAACAAGACTGTACTACTCTCTTAGCTGTGCTGGCAATCCCAGGATACTCCCAAACTCTCATTAGCAAATTCGTTATTGCTAGAGCTCCAACATGTGCCAGCCCATGTGCCATTTGAACCATAGGTTGTAAATAGGCTCCAGGCAGTTTCCATCTATCCATGTCTTTGTTGCGCCAACAACCTCATCGTCCAATATTTCTTCTTTGGCCCATTGCTCAAGTTCTGCTACAGAGGCAGATCTCTGTACATCTAGTACTTCCTCTCTAGCATCATGCTATCGCTCATCTTGAGACCTCACTACGTACATGGAAGTAGCGCTTCGTTGCATTGCAGTCTCACGAGCTACGCAATCAGCAAAAGCATTACCTTGTCCTGTTTTTATCAGTTACCTTCTTGTGTGGACTACACAATCGCTATCTTTTTTGGATATGTCAGTGCAGTCAAAACATTACGCACTAATTCTCCGTGCATTATCTGCATCCCATGGGACGTAAGAAAGCCTCTCTCCTTAGTAGGCCAAAATCATGGGCCACTCCAAAAGCATAGCGGCTATCCATATAAATGTTCACACACAAATCAGTGCTAAGTTCACACTCTCGTGTCAAAGCTATTAGCTCAGCTGCTTGAGCCGACTTCTGTGGTATGCGAGCTGTCTCCACTACTGTCGGAAGTGTCGTAATTGCATATGCAGCTGAAGTCGAGCCATCTGGCAACTTCAAACAGGACCCATCAACCCACCGTTCCCCATCTACATCTGAAAGCGGCGTATCTTGCAAGTCGACGCAACCGTGCAATAGACCAATCTCATTACTAGATTCTTTTGCAAAGGTGGCTGGGCGTGTTGTTTTAAACTGCCTCCAGTTATGGGCAGAGGAAAACTGTATAGTTTCTGAATTACAGTATGCCTTCCTGCCAAGGTGTGGGAACCATCAAACAATGCTTAAACCTGAACTTACTGGTTGGAAAGTATTTAAAGGCTAAAAGGGGGAATTTATTTTTATGCTTTGTTGATTTGAGTTCAGCCTTTGACTGTGTTAACCATCAGAAGCTATGGAGCATGTTAGACGCCATGGGGGTGGATCAACCCATTCTTAACTTTTTAAAACAGTCTTATTTAGATGCTAGGGCCCGGGTGCACTATGGAAGGGGTGGTGAACTCAGTAAGACCCTATCGGTAAAGAAGTAGGTGAGGCAGGGGTGCGTGTTGGCACCCCTCCTGTTCACTCTTTATATTAATAACCTGGGAGCAAAATTAGGTAATGATTGTCAGGACTTGCCATGCATAAACGGACGGCCAATAAGAGCTTTATTATATGCAGATGATGCCGTCCTATTGGCTCGTACCCCCATTGGCCTACAAAATGTATTTACCAGCTTTTCTGCCTATATGCTAGATCTTGACCTTCGTATCAATATAAATAAAACATTTACAATGAAATGCTGTAAGCCCAGTACCAAGTGCCTGTGAATTCTTTATTGAAGACAGGAAACTCAAATTCACAGCTCATTTTTCCTACTTGGGCAATGTATTTGAAAAAAGGGGTCTGTGGTCTAAAGCTATTGAATCCAGGAAGTTATGATTTTGTAAAGCCACTGGTGCCATCATTAATTTTGCCAGGAAATTGGGGAGGTGCCCAGTTGCAGATTTAATAACAATCTATAAAGCCAAATGCATTCCTGTTGCCATGTATGGAGCAGGCATCTGGGGTCATGCCAATGCCGAGTGCCTGCAAATAGTTGAAAATAGGTTCCTGAGATATCTTTTAGCTGTACCCAGTAATACAGCTGCATTCGTATGCCACGCTGAGCTGTGGTTGCCTTATCTCCTAGACTTGATTAAACTGCAGCCCATCTTGTTGTGGCATAAAGTTTGGACTGGCACTTCTACTGGCTTGAACAGGGACCTGATCAATGATTGTCTGTCCCTTGATGGGGCTGACCGAATTTCCTGGTTGACCTATGTCAAACATTTTTTAGAGAGTCTAGGCAATCCTGAATATTTCTCTAACCCTGACAGCTTGAACAATGTTACTAGAAATAGTTTAAAATCACTATGTCTGGACTATTTGGAGTCCATTAATCTATCTAGCAACATTGTAAAACCGTCAGTGAGCACACACCAACTACTCTTGACTCAACCAGGAATACAACCATACTTATTAAACACTGCAGGAGCCTATGATAGATTGTTATTGACCTGCCTACGCCTTGGCAGCTTTCACACTAGGGTTACCTTCCCAAAAACGAATGACTGGTCCCGCACCCTATGTTTATGCCCGGGTGATAACATCTCTGCTCAGTCGACAATTCATGTTATGTTTTTTTCCAAGTTTTATTCTATGCCCTGGAACAAATGGATTTTAACAATTTTAATGAGTTATGGCTTGAGACACTGCCACCCGCCGTTCTAAAGCTGCAATATTTGAATGACAGATCTGTGACTGATCACATTGTTAAGTCCTTGAAAGGGGTGGTTAGACAACGGCTGACAATGGATGGTCCCACTCCTTCTTAAAATATCGTTTGAATTTTTCTTTTGTATATATAAATGAAATGCATGTTTTTTATTATGTATTGTGCTTTTATGGTTTAACATCTTCTTAAATCGAATAAAGCGTATTCTGATCTGATCTGATCTCGCCTCCTTTGGAGGTAGAAGGTGGGAAGGGTGACAGATCGCCTCAGAGGAAGAGGTCACCACCTTGGGAAGGAGAGGCGATGTAGTTCTGAGGAATAATTCCTCCAGGAAGAAGCATGTGAAGGGCGGCCGCACGCTCTGTGCCTGTAACTCGCTGATGCGCCGCAACGAAGTGATGCTATAAAGAGAACAAAGGTTTGCCTAAACCGCTAGAGCAGGAACCGGGGGTACAGCAGATAACAAGTAGCAATGCTTCCCTGTAGACTGATTTCTGAAAAATACCAACTCGATGACTGTGTGGATGCCGCCGCTCTCCATGAGCGGTCCATGAACCAGAAATGTACAGTTTTAACATTTGCTGACATGACTTCGACAATTTGGAAAATACATTTGAAAAACAACGATAGAACAATCACACTTGATTCAATCTATTCACGGAATTTAGCAAATGAAGTCAGCTATAATAGTGAAATAAAGTGCTCAAGATGTGAACAGCTGCTCATGTGAATAAAGAAGTGAGGGGTGCATCGAGACAAAGTGAAGACGTATGACTTGACTCCTCGAGTGACTTCCAGGCACTATAGACACTCCATTTCGTTCTATGGTTTGTAAACTGTCTTAGTTCATAATAAGTCTACAGCGAAGCATTGTTGCTTGTTGTATATCATCAAAATAATAGCAATAAAAAACGGTTTACAGCATCAGTAACCATAGCTGGTATTTGTGGAAGGGCTCAGAAATGTGAAAACAAGTCCATTGACGCATGAGAAAGGACATAGAGCACAATGGAAACCTTCTGAAAGAAGAGCCTTCGAAGGGTCCATGTTATGATTAACAGGTCAGACGATGTATGAGTTTTACCTTTCAGAATAGACTGACTAGGTGGAGGGGCAACAAGCTGATAGAATTATATTGACCACCTCCATTGGCAGCTGGTAGGATCTCTGATGCCCCTCTCAGTCTCCAGACATGAAGGTGGAGGCTCTGGAGAGTGAGGTGCGTATCCTGCTCCTCTCAATCTCCAGACTTTCCAATCTGCCTCTCAGAGTGGACCTTGAGAAAGAAGCTCCACTCTGAGAGGCAGATGTAGAGGGTGGCACACAGAGAGGTGCAGATGGTCCACGTACCACAGCCTTTTGACCAGTCATGGGTGGCAAGAATTGCTTTGCACCAGTCATGGTGAATGTTCCTGACAACTGGAGGAATTTAGGATATGGGAAGAAAGGTGTAGTGAAGTGGAATACTCCACCTCAACCGAAATGTGTCCCCCAGCATTTCCCAGTGTAAACTGGAGGACACTCAATTGTGGACAATGGACATTATAACAAGTTACAAATCGGTTAACCTGAGGGGGACCCACAGGGCTAACATGTTCTTCACCATAATCCAAAAGGAGATGCCGCTCGTGGTTGGCAAGATGAAGCCAACTCAGGCTGAGATCTGACTAGATGGTTGGCACCTAACCAGGTCCCATGTTGGTGCACGTAGAACACAGAGACTGGCACCCTGCAGAGCACTGCATGAAACAGGCGTTCCATGAGTGTTGCTGTGGGTGTTTTGCAGGAGATTTATTTGTATCCTCATGCTTTCCATTTTCTATTTGTGCTGCATTCTGCAGCACACATAGAAATAGGAAATAGTCTTTTGTGATTGACTTTGTGCAGGAAGGTCGCCCTTCCTGCACAAAATCAATCATCCTGCAACGCAGGCACCCTTGCATCGCACCATGGAGAAAGGCTGCCTGCATTGGCGCATGGCAGCCCACTGTGCGCCTGCGCTGGGGAAAAGGACAGGAATGCGCTGTATCACATAGATACGGCACATTCCTGCCCTTTTGTTCTGACGTAGAGCAGTGCAGCAAGATTCCTTGTGGTGCGGCCCTACCCAAGACCTCATAAATGAGGCCCAGAGTCTCTGGGCTTCCCGACGGAGGAGGAGAGACCTCCAGCATGACGGCGTTCGATCGACTGAATCCAGTCATGCGTGAACCAGAAAAAGAAGAGATCACATTCTTTGGCCACATTTACACCGACACAAGATGTTTGGAAGAAAGAGCCCGACCACCCGTAGGCTCATTAGACCACCATGAGCCAGACCACCCATAGGATCATGAGACCACCATGAGCCAGACCACCCGAAGGATCATGAGACCACCATGACCCAGACCACCCGTAGGCTCATTAGACCACCATGAGCCAGACCACCCGTAGGATCATGAGACCACCATGAGCCAGACCACCCGTAGGATCATGAGACCGCCATGAGCCAGACCACCCGTAGGATCCTGAGACCACAATGAGCCTGACCACCCATAGGATCATGAGACCACCATGAGCAGACCACCCGTAGGATCCTGAGACCACCATGAGCCAGACCACCCGTAGGATCCTGAGACCACAATGAGCCAGACCACCCGTAGGATCATGAGACCACCCTGAGCCAGGCCACCCGTAGGATCATGAGACCACCCTGAGGCAGGCCACCCGTAGGATCATGAAACCACCATGAGCCAGACCACCCGTACGATCATGAGACCACCATGAGCCAGACCACCCCTAGGATCATGAGACCACCATGAGCCAGACCACCCGTAGGATCATGAGACCACCATGAGCCAGACCACCCGTAGGATCATGAGACCACCATGACCCAGACCACCCATAGGATCATGAGACCACCCTGAGCCAGACCACCCCTAGGATCATGAGACCAGCATGAGCCAGACCACCCATAGGATCATGAGACCACCCTGAGCCAGACCACCCCTAGGATCATGAGACCAGCATGAGCCAGACCACCCGTAGGATCAGGAGACCACCATGAGCCAGACCACCCGTAGGATCATGAGACCACCATGAGCCAGACCACCCGTAGGATCAGGAGACCACCATGAGCCAGACCACCCGTAGGATCATGAGACCGCCATGAGCCAGACCACCCGTAGGATCATGAGACCACCATGAGCCAGACCACCCATAGGATCATGAGACCACCCTGAGCCAGACCACCCCTAGGATCATGAGACCAGCATGAGCCAGACCACCCGTAGGATCAGGAGACCACCATGAGCCAGACCACCCGAAGGATCATGAGACCGCCATGAGCCAGACCACCCGTAGGAACATGATACCACCATGAGCCAGACCACCCGTAGGATCATGAGACCACCATGAGCTGGACCACCCATAGGATCATGAGACCACCATGAGCCAGACCACCCGTAGGATCATGAGACCACCATGAGCCCGACCACCCGTAGGATCATGAGACCACCCTGAGCCAGACCACCCGTAGGATCATGAGACCACCATGAGCCAGACCACCTGTAGGATCATGAGACCGCCATGAGCCAGACCACCCCTAGGATCCTGAGACCACCATGAGCCAGACCACCCGTAGGATCATGAGACCACCATGAGCCAGACCACCGCAGGATCATAGACCACCATGAGCCAGACCACCCGTAGGATCATGAGACCACCATGAGCCAGACCACCCGTAGGATCATGGGACCACCATGAGCCAGACCACCCGTAGGATCATGAGACCACCATGAGCCAAACCACCTGTAGGATCATGAGACCACCATGAGCCAGACCACCCATAGGATCATGAGACCACCATGAGCCAGACCACCCTTAGGATCATGAGACCACCATGAGCCAGACCACCCGTAGGATCATGAGACCACCATGAGCCAGACCACCCGTAGGATCATGAGACCACCATGAGCCAGACCACCCTTAGGATCATGAGACCACCAAGAGCCAGACCACCCGTAGGATCATGAGACCACCATGTGCCAGACCACCCCTAGGATCATGAGACCACCATGAGCCAGACCACCCGTAGGATCATGAGACCACCATGACCCAGACCACCCATAGGATCATGAGACCACCCTGAGCCAGACCACCCCTAGGATCATGAGACCAGCATGAGCCAGACCACCCGTAGGATCAGGAGACCACCATGAGCCAGACCACCCGTAGGATCATGAGACCGCCATGAGCCAGACCACCCGTAGGATCATGAGACCACCATGAGCCAGACCACCCGTAGGATCATGAGACCACCATGAGCCGGACCACCCATAGGATCATGAGACCACCATGAGCCAGACCACCCGTAGGATCATGAGACCACCATGAGCCCGACCACCCGTAGGATCATGAGACCACCCTGAGCCAGACCACCCGTAGGATCATGAGACCACCATGAGCCAGACCACCTGTAGGATCATGAGACCGCCATGAGCCAGACCACCCGTAGAATCATGAGACCACCATGAAGCAGACCACCCGTAGGATCATGAGACCACCATGAGCCAGACCACCCGTAGGCTCAAGAGACCTCCATGAGCCAGGCCACCCGTAGGATCATGAGACCACTATGAGCCAGACCACCCGTAGGATCATGAGACCACCATGAGCCAGACCACCCGTAGGATCATGAGACCACCATGAGCCAGACCACCCGCAGGATCATGAGACCACCATGAGCCAGACCACCCGTAGGATCATGAGACCACCATGAGCCAGACCACCCGTAGGATCATGAGACCACCATGAGCCAGACCACCCGTAGGATCATGAGACCACCATGATCAGACCACCCGTGGGATCATGAGACCACCATGAGCCAAACCACCCGTAGGCTCATGAGACCACCATGAGCCAGACCACCCCTAGGATCATGAGACCACCATGTGCCAGACCACCCGTAGGATCATGAGACCACCATGAGCCAGACCACCCATAGGATCATGAGACCACCATGAGCCAGACCACCCGTAGGATCGTGAGACCACCATGAGGCAGACCACCCGTAGGATCATGAGACCACCATGAGCCAGACCACCCGCAGTATCATGAGACCACCATGAGCCAGACCACCCGTAGGTTCATGAGACCATCATGAGCCAGACCACCCGTAGGATCATGAGACCACCATGAGCCAAACCCCCAGTAGGATCATGAGACCACCATGAGCCAGACCACCCCTAGGATCATGAGACCACCATGTGCCAGACCACCCTTAGGATCATGAGACCACCATGAGCCAGACCACCCGTAGGATCATGAGACCACCATGAGCCTGACCACCCGTAGGATCATGAGACCACCATGAGCCAGACCCCCAGTAGGATCATGAGACCACCATGAGACAGACCAGATTACCCCCCCACCTGTAGGATCATGAGACCACCATAGCGTTTGAGCGAGAAGCAACAGCTAAGACGTAGACATTCTCTGTATCAGAAGTCCACAGTGACGGGTCGAGGAGATGCGGTCATGGAGTGACTCGCGTGTATTCTCTTCCTCTAACATTCTCTTTTTCGTGTTTTCTTTCCTTTCATTCTTCTCCTTCCTGTCTGTTTTTCTTCTTCCCCTCACCCCTCCCGATTGCCTTAAATTCTTTCATTTATCAACCAAGGGGTAAGATGTTGATTAGAGCTTAGTTTGAGCCGGTGGTCGCAGGTGGGGCCCATCAGCACTCTCTTTTTGAGGGCCGACAAATATTTTTCCTCATCAGACTTTGATACATAACAAGGGAGTGAAAAACACACAAGGGGGAAGAAAGAGGAAGAGAAAGATGAAAAAACTGACAGAGGGAGAAAGCAGGGACCGACAGGAGTCAGATAAAGGAGCCGAGAGTGTCTGGGGGTGGATTAAAGAGCCATGAGGTGGAATCAAGAGTGAGATAAAGGAGCCGAGAGTGTCTGGGGTGAATTAAAGAGCCATGAGGTGGAATCAAGAGTGAGATAAAGGAGCTGAGAGTGTCTGATGGTGGATTAAAGAGCCATAAGGTGGAATCAAGAGTGAGATAAAGGAGCCGGGAGTGTCTGGGGTGAATTAAAGAGCCATGAGGTGGAATCAAGAGTGAGATGAAGGAGCCAAGAGTGTCTGGGGTGGATTAAAGAGCCATTAGGTGAAATCAAGAGAGAGATAAAGGAGCCGAGATTGTCTGGGGGTGGATTAAAGAGCCATGAGGTGGAATCAAGAGTGAGATAAAGGAGCCGAGAGTGTCTGGGGGTGGATTAAAGAGCCACGAGATGGAATCAAGAGTGAGATCAAGGAGCAGAGAGTGGCTGGTGGTGGATTAAAGAGCCATGAAACAAGAGTGAGATAAAGGAGCGATCCTTGACCCTGATCCAGGCAGGTCGCTCCCCACGCCGCACAGATCTACCTGTCTGTGCCCATGTCCCTGCTCCCTGATCTTACTGCTGCCGCGAGTTCGAGGCCCTCCTCCACCCGCAGGCTCCTTCCTGCGCCTCATCCCTGATGGCCTAGTGATGAGCCGTAAGTATCTGTGTGCTCGCTCTGTTCCTTTTTGCCTCTTATTTGTCTGCTGTTGTATTACTTTTTTGCGGTATCTGTTACCCACTGTTGTATTACTTTTTAGTATTTCGCTTTATTATTTTGTGCCCACTGTTGTATTCCTTTTCTTTGTATTCTGTGCTTCCGCCCGTTTTTCGCTCTGTAGCCCTCCAGCACTCCAGCCTTCTTCGCCCCTTCCAGGCGCCATCCACAGACACCACCAACTCATCCGAACTGCCAAAAGTACTTCCTTCATGGAACGCATTGACAGCAACGCACACAACAGCAAAGAGCTCTTCAATATCATGAAGGTACTCTCCAACCTCAGCTCCAACTCCAACGACATCCTGCCATCGCAAGACCTCTGTGACTCTCTAGCCACCTTCTTCCACCGCAAGATCACAGAGATTCACAACAGCTTCAACAACCAGAACACCACGGCACCCAACGACACCTCAGACCCCACGACCACCACCAACAGCGACCCCCTGCTTGCCTGGACTAACATCAATGACGACGACACAATCAAATGCGTGAGCACTATCCACTCCGGCTCACCATCAGACCCCTGCCCGCACCACATTTTCAACAAAGTAAGCTCCACCATCGCACCCCATCTCTGCAAGATTATCAACAACTCCTTTGAGACCGCCACCTTCCCGGAGATCTGGAAGCACGCAGAGATCAATGCCCTACTCAAGAAACCCAAGGCGAACCCTAAGGACTTCCAGTACTTCCAGCCCATCTCCCTACTCCTGTTCCCGGCGAACGTCATCGAGAAGATTGTCAACAGGCAACTGACTCTCTTCCTCGAGGAGAACAACATGCTGGACTCATCCCAATCCGGAATCCGCAGCAACCACAGCACCGAAACTACCCTCATTGCCGCCACCGATGACATCCGGACCCTGCTGGATAATGGAGAAACCGCGGCCTTCATCCTCCTGGACCTTTTGGCCGCCTTCGACACCCTCTGACACCACACCCTATGCACACACCTCCCCAACGCAGGGATCTGCGACAAAGCCCTGGACTGGACTACCTCCTTCCTCACTGGCAGAACCCAGAGTGTCCGCCTCCCTACGTTCCGATCTAAAGCCACCAAGATCATCTGCGGCGTACCCTAAGCATCATCCCTCAGCCCGACACTCACTCTTCAATGTGTACATGGCACTTCTCACCCACATAGCACGATTGCATGACCTCAACATCTCTCACATGCCAACAACACCCAGCTGATCCTCTCCCTCACCAAGGCCCCCACCACCGCCAAAACCAACCTTCTTGAACGAATGAAGGCCGTCACCGAACGGATGAAACTGAACTCGGACAGGACGGCTGCACCCCATCTGCCTGGGACGACTCCTGATGGTCGGCCGCACTGGGAGCTGCACCGACTCCCACCAACCACGCACGCAATCTTGAGTCCATCCTGGACTCCTCGTTGTCAATGACCCAGCAAGTCAATGCCGTATCCTCCTCCTGCTTCAACATCCTCTGCATGCTCCACAAGATCAACAGTTGGATCCCCACCGGAACCAGAAGGACAGTCAACCAGGCCCTCGTCACCAGCAGGTAGGACTACGGCAACACCCTCTATGTAGGAACCTCGGCCAAACTCCAGAAATTACTACTACGCATACAGATTGCCTCTGCACGCCTCATCCTCGACAACCCAGCCACAGCAACATCACATCCCACCTGAGAGACCGGCTCTGGCTCCCCGTCAACAAGAGATTCACCTTCAAGCTCCTCACTCATGCTCACAAAGCACTCCACAACACCAGACCAGCATACCTCAATGAACCACTAACCATTTTCTCTACTGATGAGGGAAGTTATCCCGAAACCCGAGCCATGTCTCGGGCGATATCCAAAAACCCGGGACATGGATCGGGTCTAGAGATCATCAGTCCAACAAGTACCTACTTGCACCCACTGGGTGAACCACTCAAGAACTCCATGTACCAGATTCCCTAGGGGCGATCTGGAGGAGAGGCTAGCGGTGTGCGGTCCATTGTGATTGTTTCTACAAATTGGCTCCCTTGAGCTTTGAGCCGACGGGCTCCTGGACGACGCACCTGCGTACCGGTTCGGGCATCGAGGCCATTGACCGTTGTTTGACGGCCTTCTCTTCCACCCCTAACCATTTTCTCTACTGATGAGGGAAGTTATCCCGAAACCCGAGCCATGTCTCGGGCGATATCCGAAAACCCGGGACATGTATCGGGTCTAGAGATCATCAGTCCAACAAGTACCTACTTGCACCCACTGGGTGAACCACTCAAGAACTCCATGTACCAGATTCCCTAGGGGCGATCCGGAGGAGGGGCTAGCGGTGTGCGGTCCATTGCGATTGTTTCTACAAATTGGCTCCCTTGAGCTTTGAGCCGACGGGCTCCTGGACGACGCACCTGCGTGCCGGTTCGGGCATCGAGGCCATTGACGGTTGTTTGCCGGCCTTCTCTTCCACCCCTTACCATTTTCTCTACTGATGAGGGAAGTTATCCCGAAACCCGAGCCATGTCTCGGGCGATATCCAAAAACCCGAGACATGTATCGGGTCTAGAGATCATCAGTCCAACAAGTACCTACTTGCACCCACTGGGTGAACCACTCAAGAACTCCATGTACCAGATTCCCTAGGGGCGATCCGGAGGAGGGGCTAGCGGTGTGCGGTCCATTGTGATTGTTTCTACAAATTGGCTCCCTTGAGCTTTGAGCCGACGGGCTCCTGGACGACGCACCTGCGTGCCGGTTCGGGCATCGAGGCCATTGACGGTTGTTTGGCGGCCTTCTCTTCCACCCCTAACCATTTTCTCTACTGATGAGGGAAGGTATCCCGAAACCCGAGCCATGTCTCGGGCGATATCCAAAAACCCGGGACATGTATCGGGTCTAGAGATCATCAGTCCAACAAGTACCTACTTGCACCCACTGGGTGAACCACTCAAGAACTCCATGTACCAGATTCCCTAGGGGCGATCCGGAGGAGGGACTAGCGGTGTGCGGTCCATTGCGATTGTTTCTACAAATTGGCTCCCTTGAGCTTTGAGCCGACGGGCTCCTGGACGACGCACCTGCGTGCCGGTTCGGGCATCGAGCCCATTGGCGGTTGTTTGGCGGCCTTCTCTTCCACCCCTAACCATTTTCTCTACTGATGAGGGAAGTTATCCCGAAACCCGAGCCATGTCTCGGGCGATATCCAAAAACCCGGGACATGTATCGGGTCTAGAGATCATCAGTCCAACAAGTACCTACTTGCACCCACTGGGTGAACCACTCAAGAACTCCATGTACCAGATTCCCTAGGGGCGATCCGGAGGAGGGGCTAGCGGTGTGCGGTTCATTGCGATTGTTTCCACTCACCATCTACACCCCAGACCACCAGCTTCGATCCGTTCACCTCGCCCTCGCCACTGACCCTGTGTGGGTGAAAGACACCCTCCGTCCTCAGACTCCATCCCCTGAGTAAGAGGCCCCTGTGTAGGTGAAATACCCACTCCGTCCTCAGACACCATCCACTGAGTGAAAGACCCCTGTGTGGATGAAATACCCCCTCCATCAGACCCCATCCACTGAGTGAAAGACCCCTGTGTGGATGAAATACTCCCTCCATCAGACCCCATCCACTGAGTGAGAGACCCCTGTGCGGGTCACACCTGATGGTTCTGTGTTATAACTTTATTGTGACTACAACCTGCTTCTTTCCTTGTATTGTGAGTGAACCCTTGAAGGTGGTGGACAGGAAAACAGCAGAGAAATGCAAACTCTGATGTGGTGCAAAGCAACGGGAGAGTGTTGATTGTCGGAGGTAGTCATTGCGGCGAGGACCGGCCCGTACAATTGCTGCTCCTCGAGAGTTATCAGTTTTCTTCAAAGTGTACTTTACATTTTATTAATAGCACTAGCACGCTGCCAGTGCTGCCGTTCCTAATACTTTCAGTGCCAGTTTGTGACCTGAGTTGTTTGTACTAAATGCAGTCCCGGCTATGTTTTTGCTTACTGGAGTGGCATCGTTCAATAAGAATGTTATGTTATGTTATGTCCACTTGTAGCGCGCACGGATACTCATGAGTGTCCCAGTGCAATGCATGAGGGGTACAAGAGGAAATTAACAAACAACAAGGTGGGTCTTGAGTTTCCTTTTGAATATGATGGGATTCTGAATAGACCGCAGGGAGAGGGGGAGGGCATTCCAGGCTGCGCTGGCCTTCACCGCAAAGGAGCTGCCACCCATCCTCTGAAGCTTAAAGCGAGGAACCCGAGCAAAACTGAGACTGAGTCATAGATCGAAGAACGCGCGTCGAGAAGTAGAAGGAAAACCGCTTCTGAAGATAAAGGGGGCCAAGACCATGGAGAGCACGATGGGCCAAAACTAGAGATTTAAACCTGACCCTATCGGCAACAGGAAGCCAATGAAGGGAACGTAATTGAAAGGTCACGCTATTCCTTGCTGAGATGCCCAATAGAAATCTGGCGGCCGCGTTCTGGACTACCTGAAGCTTTTTAAGCAGATATCCAGGGGATCCAGCAAAAAGAGCATTGGCATAGTCCAAGCGAGATAGAATCAGGGCACATGTAACAGTTTCTCTAGCCGCTTGAGGGAGAAGCGGGAAAAAGGTCCGCCGAGTCTTAAGGAGGCCAAAGCAGCAACCTGCCAGTTTCTTAATATGGGTTGAAATGGAGAGACTCTCGTCAAACCAGACTCCCAGATTTTTTGCAGGCTGTCCCGTCACAGGGGGGAGCGGGGAGTCAGGGGGCCACAGCTGCTCATGAAAATCAGTGGGAAACTTGCCATAAAGCAAGATCGCTGATTTTTGTTTGTTGCATTTTAGCTGTGCATCTGCCAGCCATTTAAAGATGGAGACTGGACACTGATGATCTGCTGAGACGGAGCTGGATGTCTTATCCCAGGTGAACAGCAACTGCGTATCATCAGCATAGGCCATCACTTTAGCCCCAAGCTCCTCTGCCAGATATATAAGTGGCATAACATGAATGTTAAAGAGGAGCGGGCTGAGGGAAGAGCCCTGAGGGACTCCAGTGGTGACCAGCTGGGGGAGGAAGAGAAAGGGGGGAGCCAAATCTGCTCAACCCGCTACTCCAGAAAGGACCTAAGCCAGCCCCAGGCTGCTCCTGACACCCCAATCTCCGTCAGTCGGGCCAGGAGGAGAGCATGAGGGACCGTGTCAAACGTGGCTGAGAGGTCAAGCAAAATTAATGCTGCCCTCCCGTCCGTGTCAAGACACTCCCGAATAGCCTCCACCACCTCCACTAAGACAGTCTCAGTTCTGTGAGAGGCACGAAACCCTGATTGTGCTGGGTGCAGGAGCCCCTCTGTCTCCACATACTCTGTGAGTTGATTGTTGACAACCTTCTCACAGACCTTAGCAATGGCCGGGAGAAGAAGATGGGACGATAATTCCCTGGAATAAGGGGATCCAGAGAGGCTTTCTTAAGAAGAGGCAGAATCTTAGCCTGCTTCCACCCCAGAGGGACCACTGCAGTCTGAAGAGACATGTTGACAATACAGTTCACCTCTGTATGCACGCTCTCTGCCACTGCTGCCAGAAGCCTAGCCGAGCAGGAGTCCGAAAGAGAGCTGGACTTAAGCCCCCTGAGGATTTTGAGAGATTCCAGGGGGTCAACTGCTCTAAAAACAGATAGAGAGCAGATGAGGGCGGCAGGTTGAACAGCCAAAGGTCACATGCAACAGCCATTACCTGAGGAAAATGAAGCCTGGATGGTCTGAATTTTCTCTCTGAAGCAGCAGGAAAGCGTATCACACCAGGCGAGGGAAGATGGAATAACACTCGTTTGGGGCCGTGGTGACGTCAAATTCTGCACTATGGAGAACATTTCTTTGGCGTTATTCCTAGCTGAATCGATGCGGGCTGCATAGAATTGCCCTTTAGCCAAGGCAATGGCCTCATAGTAGATTTTTTGCGTAACTCTGAGTTTCCTCTTGGCTATGGGCAGTATCCGCTCTGGTGCCAGGCACGCTCCAAGACCTTGCAATCATGCTTAGCACCCTTGAGAGTCGCATTAAACCAGGGTTTGGACGGGGTATCTCTAGCAGGTCTAACAGGCCGAGGAGAGGCTGCAGGAGCCGCCACCTTAGCAACCCAAGTGGTGAACCCTGACAGGCACTCCTCCAGTTCTCCTGGCAAAACAGGCCTGGAATGGTCAAGAGCCAGTTTGAATTCCAGAGGGACGATTTTCCCAAAAGCAGGTTTCTGGAAAGAATCGACCCGTGGAACTACACTAGATAACATCTGTAGGAGGGTGGATACCTGACTATGGTTACCCCAGATTTTTGCCTAGTGTTTAGCTGATTTTCGACTTAGTTGGCCTGGGATCCTGCTAATCAGGGTCCCAGGCTATCTGCTCTCTCTTTGTACTCCATGTAATATAGGTACATCACCAATTTGGTACTGGACACCTTATCAGCCCCTGTAACATGCACTATAGGTGCTCAGGGCATAGGTGCATCCAAGGCCTACCAGGGGCTGCAGCATATCTTTTGCCACCCCTGGCTGGTACTTAAATTGACACAACTGGCTGATCACTCAGCTGGGGCAAGGTGGTATAATCACCCCTTGCTTAGATATAGTATACCTATATCTAAACCTATATCTGGACACATATATACCTATCAGTCACTCCTATGGCAGGCCTTAACAATCCTGGAGGCAGAGTGCTTGGTTTTATGTGAGATGGTGCTCTAGCATGAGCTGAGCCTGTCTGCAGTGGTCGGAACCATTTCCTTACTGCTGTTCCAGGATATTGCCATACCATATACTCTTAAGTGCATTATAATCCTCGCGGTTATTGCTAACCTTGGTTTGGCTTTATCAAAACATGTTGTGGTTGGTGCCATACACTTTTGAATACTACCCCCTCACCAGTTTTGGCGACGGGGGTAGCATTCCACCCTTCTAGAGGGAGAAGACATGTTACTTTACTTTAAACACGGTTAATCCTAACCAGAGCCTCAGCATCACAAAATGGATGCTGCTACCCCGACACAAGTCTGACCTCCTGCTGCTGACCGAAACTTGGCAGGGGAGGCGTGGACAAAGGGTTTCCTGTCACAGGGAGGTGCTACACCACCCCAGACAGGAGATAGTGGATTGGAGCAGGGAGGGTTGAAAGAAACTAGACACTGCCTGGGGCACACAAGGTGTCCCATGCAAGATCCAGTCAAACCGGTTCTGGGGCACTCCAGCCCCAGTCCTGGCATGAAACTGGACAAAGGGTAACCACCCCCTTCCTGGGTCCCACCCATAGGAGGGACCTAGCAGGTAATCCAGCCTCCAGATTTGGAATAAAGGTGGGAGCAGTGCTAATGCACATCAGATTATCCTGACTGAAACTTATGAAACAAAACTCTGGACCCTTCAACATCCTACTCGATGTAGAAGACTGAAGAATCTCCCTTGTGGTCAAGGAGTGACCACCCTGTGCAAACAGGTACCATCCAGTGCCTCACCGTTTGCTTTGTTGCAGTTCCCGCTGGAACTCGAGCGACAGAGATCAACAAGACCCAGCTTTCCTGCCTTCCAACAGCCCGATCCACAGTCCCAGGGAATCTGAGACCCGTGGAGGCGACCTGAAGCGTGGGGCAGGCCATCTTGGAAAAACCACAAAGTGCTGACCGTGCAACACCCGAGGCTCCCTCAAATCTGTGCATTGGGGTTTGAAAAGCCCTAGCCCCGAGCAGCTTTTGCACCGAAGCTCACCCCTCCACACTCATCGAGTGTTGTGTGGGGTCCTTTTGCATTTTACTGCTCAATGCGTTGATCCGGTCGCTTGCCCATTGGCTAACGGCCCCAGTACCGACAAACCTTTAAATTTGCTCTGCTAGTCGGGTTGCTCCAGACTGGCCCTCGCTCCTTTGAAAAGGAGAACCCGATCTGACCTTGCTGGTCCGGTCAAGAAGTGATCTTTAAATCCTGCGTGGGTTGCCCTTGCCAAGGCTTGCTAACTCTGATCCGGAAGCCGACACCGCCGACAGCGAAAGCCTTTGTGGGACAGCTTGTGATCCACTCCTGGACATCCTCTGTGCCCCAGAGTCAACGTGGAAGCAGAGACAAGCTTCACATCAACCACATGATTGCGCCTGACATCGCCTGGTTCCTTCCTGGTTCCTTCCTGCTCACTGGCTAGTGACCCAGACTCTGTCCCCTCTGCTTTCAGGTTCTCTACATCTTCGATCCACCCTTGGATCACACCGGACATTCTCTTCTGGCCGCCTGCAGCATCTTCATCTCCAGGCTCCATAGATCTACACGACGAAACCCGACACGCTTTTGCACCTGTGCACCCGCTTCCTGTGGGTGAGGTAACTCTTGAACACCGGTGCTCCTGTAGTGGTTTACACCTCTAGTGTCTAAGTCTAAAGTTTTGTCCTTCTAGTCCAGTCGGAAGACTCCTAAAACTGTAACTCGACAACTTTTACGCACCATTGACTTTGCATTGGTGCATGCTTGTGCTTTTAGCGCTGCACCCGAATCCCGCGGGCTACTCCCGTCCTAACTGCTGTTAGTCCAGTGTAGTCCCAGCGATTCCCAAGGCCCTAGGCCTTACCACTGATCGATTAGTGATACTTATACCACTTTTTTGATATATGGTTTGAGTGGCCACCGGCCTCATCCATAAACGTGCAACTTTCATATGTTATATTGTGCTTTTGTTTAAACGCTTGTGCTTCTATACGAGTACAGAGGATTATTCTGAGAATAAATACATATATTTTTATAATATATAACTTGTGTGGTGTCCTTTCATTTGGTATTACAGGATTGCATATGGTAAAACAGCTGGCTTCACATGCCCTCTTGAGTTTAGCCTGAAGGCTGCTTAGTCCATGCTACCCCTAGGATACCTTGTCTTTCTTAAGGTTGACTTACAACCACCACCATAAGGGATTGTTTGGACTGATACAAGGTGCCCACAGAATTGTGAACATCATACATTAGGCCAACTTCTCACAACATCCAAGAAAAATAGGATATAAAATGGTCGGACCAGGGCACGGGGCAGGGATCCCCTATGGAAAGGGGGAAATTGGAGCAGATTGGATCTAATAGATGGCCAGCCCGATGAGTCGGAAGGCGGATGTGCTGGGTAAGTTGAGCCATTTGGAAAATGTCCAGCAGGTCAGCCGCCTCCCGAGTATCAGGACAACCCAAATGAATATTAAAGTCCCCCAGAATCATATAATGCGAAAACCTTACCGCCCTAGAGACAATTGCATCCCCACAGGTCAAGAGAAATGGGCCCGCGGGACCAGGTGGCCAATAGATCAAAGAGGCCCCCAGAGTAAAGTGTGCTGAGAAGCGGACGCTAAAGTCAAGCACCTCACAGCCTGCCCAAGCTGAAGGATCCCCCAGATGGAGTTCCCAAATATCTTTATAAACTATGGCCACACCGCCACCTCTACCCCCCTGGCGGTCGGCTCTAAGAATCTTATAGCCTGATGGAATGGCAAAGGAAACAATAGGGTCCGAGGAAGAATCAAGCCATGTCTCTGTAAGGAACAGCATGTCTAAAGAATTATCCTCCAAAAGTTCATGAACATCTGCGTGGTGTTTCCTAAGGGACCGGGCATTGATCATAGCTGCCCTAATGTGAACATCCTTCGCCCGCTGAGCCAAAGGGCGGTCCTTGGTAGCCGGGGGGGCAGGCTCGCCCTTCAAATGGAAGCCGCAATCTGAACAGGGGGCAAACGGCAACATCGCCACATCCCAGGTCTGGCAATGGCAGCGAGCCAAGCACTCCAGTGCTCTAAGAGACGCTCCACAATAGCTTCTCATTGACTCATTACCTGGGGACTTTCGGGCAGCATGGCTGGCCGTAATGCGGGACGCTGACGGCCGCAGACGGGCTTACCTTGGGCACGCCTTGGGTGCGCCAGCGGCGTGCCCGCTGCGCGCCCGTTCAGCGTGCATTTACAGAACACGCAGCCAGACGTAAAATACAGGGAGAACCCCTCAAGCAATGCGCGCCCGTTCAGCGTGCATTTAAATGAGCCCGGGAGCTTGAGAGCTGGCACGCCAACTACCACAATATGGCGTCTCTCGGCGGCACCACAGGACGAGCAGGAAGTAAATAGAAGCCCTCGCCCCGAGAGCAGCAGCAATAGGGAAGTGTACAAAATGAGTCAAAGACTCGAATATTTTTAATGTGCAAGTATGCGGGCCGGTTAAAAAATTACAGTTTTAAAAACAAAGTGGCAAGATGAACAGGCACACGATCAGAACACGCAGCCAAAATACAGGGAGAACCCCTCAAGAAAGGGAACTATATCTTCAATTTGTAGCGTTCCTTAAAAAGTAAACACTTCTTTAATTGCAAATTGTCCTTGATTTATGTGTGGTAAGGCGTTCCCGTTGTGCGCTCTCTATCTATCAGCCCACTGCTCACGGGAAACACGTGTCCAGGGATGGCGAAGACAGCGAAGATAGCAGAAGATCGAAAGATGATGCATCGCAAGCACTTTACTACATTGACCAGAGTCCTGAGGGGCGACACCGCCGGTGTGCGAGTAGTGTGCGACCCCACCCCCATTTGTAACTTTAAAGCTCCCGTGAGCAGTGGGCTGGTGAGCCGGGGATCCCGCACCTACGCGCCTGAGTGGTACTATACCTGGCAGATATTGGCAGCCATCGGCAACCCCAGTACACGGCCTATCCCTGCTGACGAGGGGTGATACCCCGAAACACGTGTCCAGGGATGGCGAAGACAGTGAAGATAGCAGAAGATCGAAAGATGATGCATCGCGAACACTTTACTACATTGACCAGAGTCCTTAGGGGCGACACCGCCGGTGTGTGAGTAGTGTGTGACCCCACCCCCATTTGTGTCTTCGCTGATGTGTTTGTAAGTTCGATAACTGACTGAAGCTCTGCACACATTCATTGTACTTGAAGGGTTTTTCCCCTGTGTGCGTTCGTTCATGAGTCCTTAATGCAGAGCAATGGCTAAAGCTACTTCCACATTCGTTGCAATGGTATGGTTTTTCACCTGTGTGTGTTCGCTGATGCATCCTAAACGCTGAGCAACATCTAAACCAACTTCCACATTCATTGCAAACATATGTTTTTTCCCCTCTGTGTGTTCGCTGATGTATTTGTAGGTCTGGTAAACGACTAAAGCACTTTGCACATTCACTGCACTTGAATGGTTTTTCCTCTGTGTGTGTTCGCTGATGCTCTTTTAGGTGTGCTGATTGACTAAAGCACTTCGCACATTCACTGCACTTGAATGGTTTTTCCCCTTTGTGTGTTCGTTTATGAATCCTTAAAGATGAAGACTCAATAAATACACTGTCACATTCATTGCAATGGTACGGCTTTTCTCCTGTGTGTGTTCGCTGATGGCTTTGTAGGTTTGATAACTGCCTAAAGTTCTTCTCACACTCACTACACTTGAATGGTTTTTCCCCTGTGTGTGATTGCTGATGTCTACGTAGTTCTGATAACCACCTAAATCTCTTCACAGCTACACTGCACTTGAATGGTTTTCCCCTGTGTGTGTTCGCTGATGATTCCTTAATGTTGTGGAATCACTAAAAAAACTTCCACATTCATTGCAATTGTATGGTTTTTCCCCATAATGTTTTCGCTGATGTCATTGTAGCTGTGATAACTGTCTAAAGCACATTGCACATTCAGTAAAATGGTATGGTTTTTCCCCTGTGTGTGTTCGCTGATGACTTTGTAATTCTATTAACCTACTAAAACTCTTCACACAGTCACTGCACTTGAATGTTTTTTCTCCTGTGTGTGTTCGGTGATGAAGCTTTAGTAGCGATGACAAACTGAAGCGCTCATTACATGTGTCTGGTTCTTCTTTCTTGGTTAGTGTCTATGGGTCGGGATATATTTGTCTACATCCCATGACTGCGTTTCCTGATGGGCCAACATGGCTGATAAAGCACTTGTGTTATTCTCAAACCCTGTATGTTTGTGGTATTTTGCACGTTTGGTTTCTGATTTAACAATAACTTGCAATAGCCATTAAATATTTGCCACACTCATAATATATATAAGGTTCCTTTGAAGGCGATTCTGCCTTCAGATTGAATGATGGTTTTGCATGCTTGTGGGTGAAGATTAATCTTCCTTCTGGTTGGTACAAATTGGGACAGTCTGCTGTGTTGTGGATAGCAGAACTCCTCTTTCCTTTACCCTTTGGTTGTTTGTCTCCACTCCGTTGTGCTTTTCACTGGCTGCTGCGGTTTCACCAGAAAGAGTTTACAATACACCCAGAGCACTGAATAATTGTTCCTTATCACTTTAGAAAGCAGAGCACTGCAGTAACCACTTCATACCATTCCCATGATCACAGCTGGTGTTGGACGCCTGTTGACACTTGAGGCGGTTTGTGAATGTTGTTGCCTTTATTTTCTAGAGTTAATTTATCAGTCTTGACTCTAACAATCACTGAACTGCCCTCGACTGCTTCATCCAGGATCTGTCAGTTTATGTGCAGGTTCCTCTGTCGCAGACTGCACTGATATCTTCGTGAATACCGGAGCTCATTGTTGGGGACTGATTTTTGTAAGTTTGAAGTTTTATCTTCATTTTTTACAATAATTTCATGCATTCAAGGCTTGCTTTCTGTAGGATGTAAAGAGATTCAAAATTAATAAATGGAAACATAATGGAATGTGAATAAACACTATTTAACAGGTTGTAAATTACATCTATTCTTTACCATCTTTGAAACTTATCAAGGAGTATTTCACCTTACACTGAAATTTAACTAAAGGTTCTGTTGATCATGTCACTTCTCATTAACGTCAAAGAAAGGAGATGATTTACCAGTGTTCACAGAGTAATGCAGTGAAGAAAGGGCGCCCATGGAGCACCCATATGCTACAGATAAGGTTTTAGGTAGAAGCACATGGACAAGATTTCAGTTACATAAGAACTGATTGTGAAAAAAGAGGGATCAGGGTGGGCTGCTGTTAATTCAGTAACTCTTCAGGAAGTTTATAACAAAGGTAACTCTTCAGGAAGTGTATAATAAAGGTAACTCTTCAGGAAGTATATAACAAAGGTAACTCTTCAGGAAGTTTATAACAAAGGTAACTCTTCAGGAAGTGTATAATAAAGGTAACTCTTCAGGAAGTATATAACAAAGGTAACTCTTCAGGAAGTATATAACAAAGGTAACTCTTCAGGAAGTATATAACAAAGGTAACTCTTCAGGAAGTGTAACACCAAGGTAACTCTTCAGGTTTTTAGGTGGGTTTTAGGTTCATGATTGTTTTCAGATATTGGGCCAGTCAAGCACAGTGTCTAACTCAGTTTCGGTGCAACAGTGTACATTTTAGTACTGTACGTTTTTACGGTGTAGTCCTTTCGAGCAGATACTTGGGGTTTAAATTGAGCACATAAGTAGTGACATATTTGGTCTCAATATGATTTGTGGGTGATGTTGACGCATTCACATGATATACTGTACACTGCACATGGTTTTATTTTTATCACTGAACATGTTTAAGAATCATTTATGGTTGCTGATGGGTTGTTTTTAATTTAAAGTTACCACTGACAAAGGGCTTGTAGCCCGAAATGCTTTGGGAGAATATTTGTATTGCTAACCGAGATGAAATGTGATCTAACTTGCTGTTGTAAAATGCCTAGATTGGCAATCCTTAAGCATTAAAAGTTTGGAATCATTTTGCCTCTGTGTGAACTTTGTATCATGGAAAACTACTGGAATTAAAATGGATAGTAAAAAGGATTACAGGAATAAATATTGGACTGTTTTTTGCAACTGTTGCCTACATGGCTGTACGGCTTGAAACTGGAGCAACGATGCACCAGGCACTTTTTTAATTTCATATGTGTGCTAGTGGGACAGGACATGCGTCAAGCCTGCATGCAAAAAATGACAAAAATCTCATCATCACACAGTAAAGAGTTGAACATATGGAAGGGAAGGTGTGCAGTCTCCCTCTCATTCTGATATTTACCTACTTTAGCCATTTGGTGCCTGCTGCCTGTCTGTATTCACGTGTCTGGGGTGGGTGACAAATGGGGTTTGTGTATTCCCCTTAGACAGCCACACACAATGGGAGCTTAGGTGTGACTTGATGATCATCCTGGGAGATGGGAGGGTGGAGCTGCACAAAGCCTCACTTAAACCTGAATAGGCTGGGTTCTGACACCATACAAAGGGCTGCATAATCCTCTGCAGTGAGTCTGGAGCTAGGGAAGGAATGGCAGGACCTCTGTGCACTCAAAAGGCTTGCTTGGAAGTCCCTCCCACTGCAAAGGCCCAACTGGGTATACGTACTAGACCTCTGACACCACCAACTCAGTACTCTTCGGGACCTGCCACACTGCTGGACTGATACTTTGATGGATTCCTTTCTCGCTGTGCTGTCCTGCTGCTTAATATTTCCCTGCCTGGGTGAGAAGGACTGGGCCTGCATCACTTGAACTCAGAGTGACTCCAAGGTCTATCTGGGTGGCCTGCTGAAATGAAGTTTCTTGGACAAAAGAGACTTCCAGCCACCGTGCTCCTGCACCTTGAATCTGCCATCTGAGAGCCTACCCAGCCAAGTGCTGCCACCCCAGTCCTGGACCCTTAGTAAGTGGGCATAAGGTGTTTGTTCCAGCGGCCAAACGCATCCTCTATGCGGGAGCAGAACCAACGCATTGTCGCTGTTGCATGGAAGTGAACTGGCGCATGACCACTACTGCGTGAGTTAGAACCAATGCAGCAGACTGGCGGTGTTGCATCTTGGGACTAGTGAGTCATCGCTTTCGAAACCGCCACTGTGCACCACTTTTCCTGATGCCAGATCCTCGCATCCCTCGTTGACGGCAGCCTCGACGACGCTACAGGACCGTATCACAGCTCATCGCTCATCGGAACAAACGCATCCTGACACTGCCCTTCTTATTGTAAGCCCTCTTCTCATCAACAACACAACAGGACCTAGCACCGCAACATCAATGCAACTCGTAACTTACACAATGATGCTTTTTCAACTGCAAAAAGCATCTATCTTTCAGACCGACGCAATGGTCCGCAACCAGGATTTAAAGGTACTTTGGTTCACAGGCCTAACTAGGTCCTTGTAGCTGGCCTGCGCACAATCGCAGTCAGCCTGAACTTTTGAGTTTGTCCCAGTCCGGCACAACCAGATATTCTAGGTTGGCACTTCTTACTTTTAAGCACTATTTTAAAGTTTATTCTTTACAAATAAATAACTACATTTCTACTTATTGGATCTTTGTCGAATTGGTCTTGTTTTATTTATTAAATTCAGATTTATCTTTATTAACTGATGTGGCATCTTTTTGTGTGGTGTTTCAACTGGTTTACTGTATGAATTGTTGCACAAATACTTAACACATTGCCTTTAACTTAAGACTGACTGCTCTATGGCAATCTAACAGAGGGTGGGCAAAGGTTAATTTAGGGTTTGTCTGACATTTACCCTGACCAGGATTGTGGATGCTGTTTGACTAAGGTTACCCCATTTCTAATAGGATGGCAACAAGTTTATTTAGACAGTCAGGGGGGAAGAGAATGTACTGGTCACTTACATTGAAGCTGACATCTTTCACCTATGTGAGGAACTTGGACTAGAGAGGGTGACTCCTTAGATTCCAGGCAACAAACCTGCAGCAAGCAGCCGAATGCCAAACATTCAAACCTGGAATGTATTTTCAGAACACTATTGTAGGAACTGGGGTCACCAATTCCCCGGTGGGTAGCTTAGCTCGAGCAGGCAGGCCCCCGAAAGCTCAGGTGTAAAGTGACCATACAGCACACACATCCACTGAGGCAGGGAAACGCCTGCAATGACTGACACCACACTAGTAAGTTTGAGTAAAAATCATATAGATTTTATCTAGATCAAGGTTCAGGGTAATCAATAATCAAGGCATCAATATCTCATCAAGCATTTCATCAAGGGAGTGAAGGGAGCAGTTCAATAATCAATGTAGCATATCGCAATAACCATTTCATTAAAGGAATAGCATTTCATCACTTAGCAATACACATTTCATCGAGTCAGGAATCAGCATGTCATTAAACAAGAGCAAAACATTTCATGAGGCTGGAGTAAAACAACTCAGTAATCTGAAGTAAACCCTTCAATAATCACTTTGCGGAGAAATAAACACTACCTCGTGCCAGGGTAAACATCTCCTTAATCAAGAAGAAACATTTCATTGGGAATAACCATTTTAGCAGGAAATCATAACCATTTCATTACTCAGCACTAAATATTTCATTAGGCACTAATACGCAAGGCATTAAGCCAAGGCGGTGATTTCATTAGGCAAGGATAAACCTTACATCCAGCTAAAATGAGCATTTCAGGGATCCAGGGTACCCCATGCATAAAGCGACAGTGTTGGGCATTCAGCTTTACCCCAGGCAGGGATTAACTCAACTAATAGGGCAGTCCCTGAATCCTCTTCGAGGGTTCCTCAGTCAACACTGGGCTCCTGCTCAGTTTCAGAAGCCCTGCAGGCACCACAGGGGCCAATGGGTCCCAACAACAGTCTCCAGCGGGGAGGGGCGATTGCGGAGGTTTCAGCACGCAGAGGGAGTGGGGCTCACGCTGACTCTGGAGCCCGCGCGCCGGTATTTCCAGCCTGGGTGGTGTGCAGGCCGCTCAGGGGAGGCCCGTGCCCTCTAGCTCTCTTCTTGTGGGTCTCGCTGGCTGGGAGTAGGGCCCGGGCTTCTCTCAGGGCCCTCCGGTGAGTGGTGGGCCGGTCGGGGGTAGGCCCTCGCTAAGGCGCTCCCGCAGCCGCCAGAGGCAGCGCGGCCTGCGGGGGCGCGGCAGCAGTGCCCAAACACAGCGCGACGGGGCGGAGTCTCTCCCAACGCCCCCGTCACGCGAGTTGGGCAGGGGCTTCAAGCTTTGTTGGGCCTAGTGCGGCCCAGTGTCAAAAGGCGGCTGCCCTCTCCTGGCTCCCGGGGGCCGCGGAGGGCGTGATGAGGTCGGCACTTCAGGGCCGGCTGTGGCCGCGACCGGCGTCTGGAGCCCTGGCAAGGCGGCAAGGGCCGCAGCGGTGAGTGGGGCCGCTAGCGCTTCTCAGGGGTAGCGCGGGGAGTTGCAGGGCTCCGAGGCCCACCACAGCGCGGTACAGGCAGCCGGCTGGTGATCGTAGCGCCACGAGGGGCACAGTGCTCGCGCTTCAGCGGCGACAGGATGCAGGGAGCCAGCGCTTTCCCAGGGCACAGAGGGGAGCGCTGGGGGGGTGCACCATTCGGTTGAGCAGGACAATCAGTCCAGATGGCCAGGCAGTTCAGGAGGCTAGCACTAGGAAGGATGAGCGCTTAGCAGTCAGGCCATTTAGCCAGGGGGAGTTAGGCAGGACAGCGCAAGGGTCCAGGTGAAGTCAGAGGGGCGCAGGAGTAGCACAGCCCGGTAACTGGTTGATCCCCAGTAGTCCTGTGGCCAGGCCGAAGTCCTTCTTGGCGCTTGTTGGTTCCTGCGCCCTTATGAGACAGTTTCTTGAGGGGGGGGTTGAGTTGAAGGCTGATGACAGGATAGTCTCAGCAGGTCACTGCAGGTGGTCCCTGGGTTCCCCTCCCACCGGCCCAGATCAGTGGGCTAGTTCAGTGTTCCTCACGCAGCTTGGAAGGCAGCACCTCAGCCCTGTCTTTCCCAGTGGTATAGGTTCCTGACTCGGACCTACCGCCTAAGTTTCCTGTGTAGGTTCCCCCAGGTCAGTGGTGCCCCAACTGACTAAAAAGTTTCCCTCCTTTCTTTATATATGCCCAGGTCAGGTGACCACACTCTAAGGCGGCAAAAGCAGACCCCGCCCCTATTCTAGAAGGTTCCAGGAGCTTCCCCACTCTAGCTATGGGAGAAAAAGGTGGGCTGGTGTTGCAACAATGTTTGGGGTCCCAGCCAGATCCTGGCAACTAGGGTACTACTGAAAAGACCACTCTGCAGTAGCAGGGGCCTGTGGCAGCCATATTGGAAGAAGAGGGCACCTGCACCTTAGCATTGATTAGCAATGGGAAGGCAACCGGAGACTTAAGGCCAACAAAAAAAAGAGGTGGGAAAAATGAGGCAAGGGTGAAAAAAACTGGGAAAGACCACCCTAGGGCTGACAGGTCTAACAACTATCATATGCTTTGCAGTTTTCCCATTTCTGTGCTCCATATTTTATTCAAGTATGCGTTCATTTATAAATTCTTTCACTACAAATACAGGTTTTTGTGCAACTGAATTCATATGCCAATTTGTGCATGTGACATCCTAAAACATGAGTTTAGACTCTAAGATAATGTTTCAAGTGTATTTAACCTCAATGCACAGACATTCATTAAAGAGGACATCTTCAGATTTCAAGGGAGAATAAGGTGTGTGATGCAAACATCTCAGTCCTGAGGGCCATGGACATCTAGCTCAGTAAGACTCCATCTATCCACTCTTGGAATATGGAATCCCAAAGAAAGCACTTCTTTCATTCACAGGGCACAGCACCTGCAGTTCTTTGTGACAGCACCTGCACTTCTGTCATTCACAGGGGACGACACCTGCACTTCTGTCATTAACAAGGGACAGCACCTGCACTTCTATCATTCACAAGTGACAGCACCTGCACTTCTTTGTTACAGCAACTGCACTTCTGTCATTCACAGGGGATGACACCTGCACTTCTTTCATCCACAGGGGACAGCACCTCCACTTCTTTCATCCACAGGGGACAGCACCTGCACTTCTATCATTCACAAGTGACAGCACCTGCACTTATGTCATTCACAGGGGACGACACCTGCACTTCTTTCATTCACAGGGGACAGCGCCTGCTCTTCTATCATTCACAAGTGACAGCACCTGCACTTCTGTCATTCACAGGGGACGACACCTGCACTCCTTTCACTCACAGGGGACAGCACCTGATCTTCTATCTCTCAAAAGGAACAGCACCTGCACGTTTTTCATTCACAAGGGACGGCACCTGCACGTCTTTCATTCACAAGGGACAGCACCTGCACTTCTTTCATTCACAAGGGAGACACCTGCACTTCTTTCATTCACATGGGACAGCACCTGCACTTTCTAAATTCACAAGGGACAGCACCTGCACTTGTTTCATTCACAAGGGACAGCACCTGCACTTCTTTAATTCACAAGGGAGACACCTGCACTTCTTTCGTTCACAAGGGAGACACCTGCACTTCTTTCGTTCACAAGGGACAGCACCTGCACTTCTTTCATTCACAAGAGACAGCACCTGCACTTCTTTAATTCACTAGGGAGACACCTGCACTTCTTTTGTTCACAAGGGACAGCACCTACACTTCTTTCATTCACAAGGGATAGCACCTGCACTTCTTTCATTCACAGGGGACAGCACCTGCATTCTTTCATTCACAAGGGACAGCACCTGCGCTTCTTTCATTCACAAGGGACAGAACCTGCACGTCTTACATTCACAAGGGAAAGCACCTGCACATCTTTCATTAACAGGGGACAGCACCTGCACTTTTTTGTAACAGCACCTCATTCACAAGGGACAGAACCTGCGCTTCTTTCATTCACAAGGGGCAGCACCTGCACTTCTGTTATTCACGTGCACAACAGCTGCACTTCTTTCATTCACAGGGGACAGTACCTGCACTTTTTTGTAACAGCACCTGCACTTCTGGCATTCACAGGGGACGACACCTGCACTTCTTTCATTCACAGGGGACAGCAGCTGTATTCTTTCATTCACAGGGGACAGCACCTGCATTCTTTCATTCACAGGGGACAGCACCTGCACTTCTTTCATTCTCAGGGGTCAGACCCTGCTCTTCTATCTCTCACGAGGGACAGCACCTGCACTTCTATCATTCACAAGGGACAACACCTGCACTTCATTCATTCACAGGGGACAGCACCTGCTCTTCTATCATTCACAAGGGACAGCACCTGCGCTTCTTTGTGACAGCACCTGCACTTCTGTCATCACAGGGGACGACACCTGCACTTCTATCATTCACAAGGGACAGCACCTGCACGTCTTTCATTCACAAGGGACAGCACCTGCACTTCTTTCATTCACAAGGGACAGCACCTGCACTTCTTTCATTCACAAGGGAGACACCTGCACTTCTTTCGTTCACAATGGACAGCACCTGCACTTCTTTCATTCATATGGGACAGCACCTGCACTTCTTTAATTCACAAGGGAGACACCTGCACTTCTTTAGTTCACAAGGGACAGCACCTGCGCTTCTTTCATTCACAAGGGACAGAACCTGCGCTTCTTTCGTTCACAAGGGACAGCACCTGCACTTCTTTCATTCACAAGGGACAGCACCTGCACTTCTTTCATTCACAGGGGACAGCACCTGCATTCTTTCATTCACAAGGGACAGCACCTGCGCTTCTTTCATTCACCAGGGACAGAACCTGCACTTCTTTCATTCACCAGGGACAGAACCTGCACTTCTTTCATTTACAAGGGACAGCACCTCCAGTTCTTTAATTCACAAGGGAGACACCTGCACTTCTTTCGTTCACAAGGGACAGCACCTGCACTTCTTTCATTTACAAGGGACAGCACCTGCACTTCTTTCATTCACAAGGGAGACACCTGCACTTCTTTTGTTCACAAGGAACAGCACCTGCACTTCTTTCATTCACAAGGGATAGCACCTGCACTTCTTTCATTCACAGGGGACAGCACCTGCATTCTTTCATTCACAAGGGACAGCACCTGCGCTTTTTTCATTCACAAGGGACAGAACCTGCACGTCTTACATTCACAAGGGAAAGCACCTGCACATCTTTCATTAACAGGGGACAGCACCTGCACTTTTTTGTAACAGCACCTACAATTCTCTCATTCACAAGGGACAGAACCTGCGCTTCTTTCATTCACAAGGGGCAGCACCTGCACTTCTGTTATTCACGTGCACAACAGCTGCACTTCTTTCATTCACAGGGGACAGTACCTGCACTTTTTTGTAACAGCACCTGCACTTCTGGCATTCACAGGGGACGACACCTGCACTTCTTTCATTCACAGGGGACAGCAGCTGTATTCTTTCATTCACAGGGGACAGCACCTGCATTCTTTCATTCACAGGGGACAGCACCTGCACTTCTTTCATTCTCAGGGGTCAGACCCTGCTCTTCTATCTCTCACGAGGGACAGCACCTGCACTTCTATCATTCACAAGGGACAACACCTGCACTTCATTCATTCACAGGGGACAGCACCTGCTCTTCTATCATTCACAAGGGACAGCACCTGCGCTTCTTTGTGACAGCACCTGCACTTCTGTCATCACAGGGGACGACACCTGCACTTCTATCATTCACAAGGGACAGCACCTGCACGTCTTTCATTCACAAGGGACAGCACCTGCACTTCTTTCATTCACAAGGGACAGCACCTGCACTTCTTTCATTCACAAGGGAGACACCTGCACTTCTTTCATTCACATGGGACAGCACCTGCACTTTCTAAATTCACAAGGGACAGCACCTGCACTTGTTTCATTCACAAGGGACAGCACCTGCACTTGTTTCATTCACAAGGGACAGCACCTGCACTTCTTTGATTCACAAGGGAGACACCTGCACTTCTTTAATTCACAAGGGAGACACCTGCACTTCTTTAGTTCACAAGGGACAGCACCTGCACTTCTTTCATTCACAAGGGACAGCACCTGCACTTCTTTAATTCACAAGGGACAGCACCTGCACTTCTTTCATTCACAAGGGACAGCACCTGTACTTCTTTAATTCACTAGGGAGACACCTGCACTTCTTTCGTTCACAAGGGACAGCACCTGCACTTCTTTCATTCACAAGGGACAGCACCTGCACTTCTTTCATTCACAGGGGACAGCACCTGCATTCTTTCATTCACAAGGGACAGCACCTGCGCTTCTTTCATTCACAAGGGACAGAACCTGCACTTCTTTCATTCACAAGGGAGAGCACCTCCAGTTCTTTAATTCACAAGGGAGACACCTGCACTTCTTTCGTTCACAAGGGACAGCACCTGCACTTCTTTCATTCACAAGGGACAACACCTGCACTTCTTTCATTCACAAGGGACAGCACCTGCACTTCTTTCATTCACAAGGGACAGCACCTGCACTTCTTTCATTCACAAGGGACAACACCTGCACTTCTTTCATTCACAAGGGACAGCACCTGCACTTCTTTCATTAACAAGGGACAGCACCTGCACTTCTATCATTCACAAGTGACAGCAACTGCACTTCTTTGTTACAGCAACTGCACTTCTGTCATTCACAGGGGATGACACCTGCACTTCTTTCATCCACAGGGGACAGCACCTCCACTTCTTTCATCCACAGGGGACAGCACCTGCACTTCTATCATTCACAAGTGACAGCACCTGCACTTATGTCATTCACAGGGGACGACACCTGCACTTCTTTCATTCACAGGGGACAGCGCCTGCTCTTCTATCATTCACAAGTGACAGCACCTGCACTTCTGTCATTCACAGGGGACGACACCTGCACTCCTTTCACTCACAGGGGACAGCACCTGATCTTCTATCTCTCAAAAGGAACAGCACCTGCACGTTTTTCATTCACAAGGGACGGCACCTGCACGTCTTTCATTCACAAGGGACAGCACCTGCACTTCTTTCATTCACAAGGGAGACACCTGCACTTCTTTCATTCACATGGGACAGCACCTGCACTTTCTAAATTCACAAGGGACAGCACCTGCACTTGTTTCATTCACAAGGGACAGCACCTGCACTTCTTTAATTCACAAGGGAGACACCTGCACTTCTTTCGTTCACAAGGGAGACACCTGCACTTCTTTCGTTCACAAGGGACAGCACCTGCACTTCTTTCATTCACAAGAGACAGCACCTGCACTTCTTTAATTCACTAGGGAGACACCTGCACTTCTTTTGTTCACAAGGGACAGCACCTACACTTCTTTCATTCACAAGGGACAGCACCTGCACTTCTTTCATTCACAGGGGACAGCAGCTGCATTCTTTCATTCACAAGGGACAGCACCTGCGCTTCTTTCATTCACAAGGGACAGAACCTGCGCTTCTTTCGTTCACAAGGGACAGCACCTGCACTTCTTTCATTCACAAGGGACAGCACCTGCACTTCTTTCATTCACAGGGGACAGCACCTGCATTCTTTCATTCACAAGGGACAGCACCTGCGCTTCTTTCATTCACCAGGGACAGAACCTGCACTTCTTTCATTCACAAGGGAGAGCACCTCCAGTTCTTTAATTCACAAGGGAGACACCTGCACTTCTTTCGTTCACAAGGGACAGCACCTGCACTTCTTTCATTTACAAGGGACAGCACCTGCACTTCTTTCATTCACAAGGGAGACACCTGCACTTCTTTTGTTCACAAGGAACAGCACCTGCACTTCTTTCATTCACAAGGGATAGCACCTGCACTTCTTTCATTCACAGGGGACAGCACCTGCATTCTTTCATTCACAAGGGACAGCACCTGCGCTTCTTTCATTCACAAGGGACAGAACCTGCACGTCTTACATTCACAAGGGAAAGCACCTGCACATCTTTCATTAACAGGGGACAGCACCTGCACTTTTTTGTAACAGCACCTACAATTCTCTCATTCACAAGGGACAGAACCTGCGCTTCTTTCATTCACAAGGGGCAGCACCTGCACTTCTGTTATTCACGTGCACAACAGCTGCACTTCTTTCATTCACAGGGGACAGTACCTGCACTTTTTTGTAACAGCACCTGCACTTCTGGCATTCACAGGGGACGACACCTGCACTTCTTTCATTCACAGGGGACAGCAGCTGTATTCTTTCATTCACAGGGGACAGCACCTGCATTCTTTCATTCACAGGGGACAGCACCTGCACTTCTTTCATTCTCAGGGGTCAGACCCTGCTCTTCTATCTCTCACGAGGGACAGCACCTGCACTTCTATCATTCACAAGGGACAACACCTGCACTTCATTCATTCACAGGGGACAGCACCTGCTCTTCTATCATTCACAAGGGACAGCACCTGCGCTTCTTTGTGACAGCACCTGCACTTCTGTCATCACAGGGGACGACACCTGCACTTCTATCATTCACAAGGGACAGCACCTGCACGTCTTTCATTCACAAGGGACAGCACCTGCACTTCTTTCATTCACAAGGGACAGCACCTGCACTTCTTTCATTCACAAGGGAGACACCTGCACTTCTTTCGTTCACAATGGACAGCACCTGCACTTCTTTCATTCATATGGGACAGCACCTGCACTTCTTTAATTCACAAGGGAGACACCTGCACTTCTTTAGTTCACAAGGGACAGCACCTGCGCTTCTTTCATTCACAAGGGACAGAACCTGCGCTTCTTTCGTTCACAAGGGACAGCACCTGCACTTCTTTCATTCACAATGGACAGCACCTGCACTTCTTTCATTCACAGGGGACAGCACCTGCATTCTTTCATTCACAAGGGACAGCACCTGCGCTTTTTTCATTCACCAGGGACAGAACCTGCACTTCTTTCATTCACCAGGGACAGAACCTGCACTTCTTTCATTTACAAGGGACAGCACCTCCAGTTCTTTAATTCACAAGGGAGACACCTGCACTTCTTTCGTTCACAAGGGACAGCACCTGCACTTCTTTCATTTACAAGGGACAGCACCTGCACTTCTTTCATTCACAAGGGAGACACCTGCACTTCTTTTGTTCACAAGGAACAGCACCTGCACTTCTTTCATTCACAAGGGATAGCACCTGCACTTCTTTCATTCACAGGGGACAGCACCTGCATTCTTTCATTCACAAGGGACAGCACCTGCGCTTCTTTCATTCACAAGGGACAGAACCTGCACGTCTTACATTCACAAGGGAAAGCACCTGCACATCTTTCATTAACAGGGGACAGCACCTGCACTTTTTTGTAACAGCACCTACAATTCTCTCATTCACAAGGGACAGAACCTGCGCTTCTTTCATTCACAAGGGGCAGCACCTGCACTTCTGTTATTCACGTGCACAACAGCTGCACTTCTTTCATTCACAGGGGACAGTACCTGCACTTTTTTGTAACAGCACCTGCACTTCTGGCATTCACAGGGGACGACACCTGCACTTCTTTCATTCACAGGGGACAGCAGCTGTATTCTTTCATTCACAGGGGACAGCACCTGCATTCTTTCATTCACAGGGGACAGCACCTGCACTTCTTTCATTCTCAGGGGTCAGACCCTGCTCTTCTATCTCTCACGAGGGACAGCACCTGCACTTCTATCATTCACAAGGGACAACACCTGCACTTCATTCATTCACAGGGGACAGCACCTGCTCTTCTATCATTCACAAGGGACAGCACCTGCGCTTCTTTGTGACAGCACCTGCACTTCTGTCATCACAGGGGACGACACCTGCACTTCTATCATTCACAAGGGACAGCACCTGCACGTCTTTCATTCACAAGGGACAGCACCTGCACTTCTTTCATTCACAAGGGACAGCACCTGCACTTCTTTCATTCACAAGTGAGACACCTGCACTTCTTTCATTCACATGGGACAGCACCTGCACTTTCTAAATTCACAAGGGACAGCACCTGCACTTGTTTCATTCACAAGGGACAGCACCTGCACTTGTTTCATTCACAAGGGACAGCACCTGCACTTCTTTGATTCACAAGGGAGACACCTGCACTTCTTTAATTCACAAGGGAGACACCTGCACTTCTTTAGTTCACAAGGGACAGCACCTGCACTTCTTTCATTCACAAGGGACAGCACCTGCACTTCTTTAATTCACAAGGGACAGCACCTGCACTTCTTTCATTCACAAGGGACAGCACCTGTACTTCTTTAATTCACTAGGGAGACACCTGCACTTCTTTCGTTCACAAGGGACAGCACCTGCACTTCTTTCATTCACAAGGGACAGCACCTGCACTTCTTTCATTCACAGGGGACAGCACCTGCATTCTTTCATTCACAAGGGACAGCACCTGCGCTTCTTTCATTCACAAGGGACAGAACCTGCACTTCTTTCATTCACAAGGGAGAGCACCTCCAGTTCTTTAATTCACAAGGGAGACACCTGCACTTCTTTCGTTCACAAGGGACAGCACCTGCACTTCTTTCATTCACAAGGGACAACACCTGCACTTCTTTCATTCACAAGGGACAGCACCTGCACTTCTTTCATTCACAAGGGACAGCACCTGCACTTCTTTCATTCACAAGGGACAACACCTGCACTTCTTTCATTCACAAGGGACAGCACCTGCACTTCTTTCATTCACAGGGGACAGCACCTGCATTCTTTCATTCACAAGGGACAGCACCTACGCTTCTTTCATTCACAAGGGACAGAACCTGCACGTCTTACATTCACAAGGGACAGCACCTGCACTTTTTTGTAACAGCACCTACAATTCTCTCATTCACAAGGGGCAGCACATGCACTTCTGTTATTCACGTGCACAACAGCTGCACTTCTTTCATTCACAGGGGACAGTACCTGCACTTTTTTGTAACAGCACCTGCACTTCTGGCATTCACAGGGGACAGCAGCTGTATTCTTTCATTCACAGGGGACAGCACCTGCATTCTTTCATTCACAGGGGACAGCACCTGCACTTCTTTCATTCTCAGGGGACAGACCCTGCACTTCATTCATTCACAGGGGACAGCACCTGCACTTCATTCATTCACAAGGGACAGCACATGTGCTTCTTTATGACAGCACCTGCACTTCTGTCATCACAGGGGACGACACCTGCACTTATATCATTCACAAGGGACAGCACCTGCACGTCTTTCATTCACAAGGGACAGCACCTGCACTTCTTTCATTCACAAGGGAGACACCTGCACTTCTTTCATTCACATGGGACAGCACCTGCACTTTCTAAATTCACAAGGGACAGCACCTGCACTTCTTTGATTCACAAGGGACAGCACCTGCACTTGTTTCATTCACAAGGGACAGCACCTGCACTTGTTTCATTCACAAGGGAGACACCTGCACTTCTTTCGTTCACAATGGACAGCACCTGCACTTCTTTCATTCATATGGGACAGCACCTGCACTTCTTAAATTCACAAGGGAGACACCTGCACTTCTTTAGTTCACAAGGGACAGCACCTGCACTTCTTTCATTCACAAGGGACAGCACCTGCACTTCTTTAATTCACAAGGGAGACACCTGCACTTCTTTCGTTCAAAAGGGACAGCACCCGTACTTCTTTCATTCACAAGGGACAGCACCTGCACTTCTTTCATTCACAGGGACAGCACCTGCATTCTTTCATTCACAAGGGACAGCACCTGCGCTCCTTTCATTCACAACGGACAGAACCTGAGCTTCTTTCATTCACAAGAGGTAGCACCTGCACTTCTTACATTCACAAGGGAAAGCACCTGCACTTCTTTTATTCACAGGGGACAGACCCTGCACTTTTTTGTAACAGCACCTACACTTCTGTCATTCACAAGGGACAGAACCTGCGCTTCTTTCATTCACAAGGGGCAGCACCTGCACTTCTGTCATTCACGTGGACAACACCTGCACTTCTTTCATTCACAGGGGACAGTACCTGCACTTTTTTGTAACAGCACCTGCACTTCTGGCATTCACAGGGTACGACACCTGCACTTCTTTCATTCACAGGGGACAGCACCTGTATTCTTTCATTCACAGGGGACAGCACCTGCATTCTTTCATTCACAAGGGACAGCACCTGCTCTTCTTTGTGACAGCACCTGCACTTCTGTCATTCACAGGGGACGGCACCTGCGCTTCTTTCATTCACAAGGGACAGAACCTGCACTTCTTTCATTCACAAGGGAGAGCACCTCCAGTTCTTTAATTCACAAGGGAGACACCTGCACTTCTTTCGTTCACAAAGGACAGCACCTGCACTTCTTTCATTTACAAGGGACAGCACCTGCACTTCTTTCATTCACAAGGGGGAGCACCTCCAGTTCTTTAATTCACAAGGGAGACACCTGCACTTCTTTCGTTCACAAAGGACAGCACCTGCACTTCTTTCATTCACATGGGACAGCACCTGCACTTTCTAAATTCACAAGGGACAGCACCTGCACTTGTTTCATTCACAAGGGACAGCACCTGCACTTGTTTCATTCACAAGGGACAGCACCTGCACTTCTTTGATTCACAAGGGAGACACCTGCACTTCTTTCGTTCACAATGGACAGCACCTGCACTTCTTTCATTCATATGGGACAGCACCTGCACTTCTTTAATTCACAAGGGAGACACCTGCACTTCTTTAGTTCACAAGGGACAGCACCTGCACTTCTTTCATTCACAAGGGACAGCACCTGCACTTCTTTAATTCACAAGGGAGACACCTGCACTTCTTTCGTTCAAAAGGGACAGCATCCGCACTTCTTTCATTCACAAGGGACAGCACCTGCATTCTTTCATTCACAAGGGACAGCACCTGCGCTTCTTTCATTCACAACGGACAGAACCTGCGCTTCTTTCATTCACAAGAGGTAGCACCTGCACTTCTTACATTCACAAGGGAAAGCACCTGCACTTCTTTTATTCACAGGGGACAGACCCTGCACTTTTTTGTAACAGCACCTACACTTCTGTCATTCACAAGGGACAGAACCTGCGCTTCTTTCATTCACAAGGGGCAGCACCTGCACTTCTGTCATTCACGTGGACAACACCTGCACTTCTTTCATTCACAGGGGACAGCACCTGCACTTCTTTCATTCTCAGGGGACAGACCCTGCTCTTCTATCTCTCACGAGGGACAGCACCTGCACTTCTATCATTCACAAGGGACAGCACCTGCGCTTCTTTCATTCACAAGGGACAACACCTGCACTTCATTCATTCACAGGGGACAGCACCTGCTCTTCTATCATTCACAAGGGACAGCACATGCGCTTCTTTGTGACAGCACCTGCACTTCTGTCATCACAGGGGACGACACCTGCACTTATATCATTCACAAGGGACAGCACCTGCACGTCTTTCATTCACAAGGGACAGCACCTGCACTTCTTTCATTCACAAGGGAGACACCTGCACTTCTTTCATTCACATGGGACAGCACCTGCACTTTCTAAATTCACAAGGGACAGCACCTGCACTTGTTTCATTCACAAGGGACAGCACCTGCACTTCTTTGATTCACAAGGGAGACACCTGCACTTCTTTCGTTCACAATGGACAGCACCTGCACTTCTTTCATTCATATGGGACAGCACCTGCACTTCTTAAATTCACAAGGGAGACACCTGCACTTCTTTAGTTCACAAGGGACAGCACCTGCACTTCTTTCATTCACAAGGGACAGCACCTGCACTTCTTTAATTCACAAGGGAGACACCTGCACTTCTTTCGTTCAAAAGGGACAGCACCCGTACTTCTTTCATTCACAAGGGACAGCACCTGCACTTCTTTCATTCACAGGGACAGCACCTGCATTCTTTCATTCACAAGGGACAGCAGCTGCGCTTCTTTCATTCACAACGGACAGAACCTGAGCTTCTTTCATTCACAAGAGGTAGCACCTGCACTTCTTTTATTCACTGGGGACAGACCCTGCACTTTTTTGTAACAGCACCTACACTTCTGTCATTCACAAGGGACAGAACCTGCGCTTCTTTCATTCACAAGGGGCAGCACCTGCACTTCTGGCATTCACAGGGTACGACACCTGCACTTCTTTCATTCACAGGGGACAGCACCTGTATTCTTTCAATCACAGGGGACAGCACCTGCATTCTTTCATTCACAAGGGACAGCACCTGCTCTTCTTTCTGACAGCACCTGCACTTCTGTCATTCACAGGGGACGGCACCTGCGCTTCTTTCATTCACAAGGGACAGAACCTGCACTTCTTTCATTCACAAGGGAGAGCACCTCCAGTTCTTTAATTCACAAGGGAGACACCTGCACTTCTTTCGTTCACAAAGGACAGCACCTGCACTTCTTTCATTTACAAGGGACAGCACCTGCACTTCTTTCATTCACAAGGGGGAGCACCTCCAGTTCTTTAATTCACAAGAGAGACACCTGCACTTCTTTCGTTCACAAAGGACAGCACCTGCACTTCTTTCATTCACATGGGACAGCACCTGCACTTTCTAAATTCACAAGGGACAGCACCTGCACTTGTTTCATTCACAAGGGACTGCACCTGCACTTGTTTCATTCACAAGGGACAGCACCTGCACTTCTTTGATTCACAAGGGACAGCACCTGCACTTCTTTCGTTCACAATGGACAGCACCTGCACTTCTTTCATTCATATGGGACAGCACCTGCACTTCTTTAATTCACAAGGGAGACACCTGCACTTCTTTCGTTCACAATGGACAGCACCTGCACTTCTTTCATTCATATGGGACAGCACCTGCACTTCTTTAATTCACAAGGGAGACACCTGCACTTCTTTAGTTCACAAGGGACAGCACCTGCACTTCTTTCATTCACAAGGGACAGCACCTGCACTTCTTTAATTCACAAGGGAGACACCTGCACTTCTTTCGTTCAAAAGGGACAGCACCCGCACTTCTTTCATTCACAAGGGACAGCACCTGCACTTCTTTCATTCACAGGGACAGCACCTGCATTCTTTCATTCACAAGGGACAGCACCTGCGCTTCTTTCATTCACAACGGACAGAACCTGCGCTTCTTTCATTCACAAGAGGT
Source organism: Lissotriton helveticus (assembly GCF_964261635.1). NCBI lineage: Eukaryota > Metazoa > Chordata > Amphibia > Caudata > Salamandridae > Lissotriton > Lissotriton helveticus. The sequence goes on from NW_027611653.1 coordinate 3,933,771, forward strand.
AGCACCTGCACTTCTTACATTCACAAGGGAAAGCACCTGCACTTCTTTTATTCACAGGGGACAGACCCTGCACTTTTTTGTAACAGCACCTACACTTCTGTCATTCACAAGGGACAGAACCTGCGCTTCTTTCATTCACAAGGGGCAGCACCTGCACTTCTGTCATTCACGTGGACAACACCTGCACTTCTTTCATTCACAGGGGACAGTACCTGCACTTTTTTGTAACAGCACCTGCACTTCTGGCATTCACAGGGTACGACACCTGCACTTCTTTCATTCACAGGGGACAGCACCTGTATTCGTTCATTCACAGGGGACAGCACCTGCATTCTTTCATTCACAAGGGACAGCACCTGCTCTTCTTTGTGACAGCACCTGCACTTCTGTCATTCACAGGGGACGGCACCTGCGCTTCTTTCATTCACAAGGGACAGAACCTGCACTTCTTTCATTCACAAGGGAGAGCACCTCCAGTTCTTTAATTCACAAGGGAGACACCTGCACTTCTTTCGTTCACAAAGGACAGCACCTGCACTTCTTTCATTTACAAGGGACAGCACCTGCACTTCTTTCATTCACAAGGAAGACACCTGCACTTCTTTTGTTCACAAGGGACAGCACCTGCACTTCTTTTATTCACAAGGGATAGCACCTGCACTTCTTTCATTCACAGGGGACAGCACCTGCATTCTTTCATTCACAAGGGACAGCACCTGCGCATCTTTCACTCACAAGGGACAGAACCTGCACGTCTTACATTCACAAGGGAAAGCACCTGCACATCTTTCATTAACAGGGGACAGCACCTGCACTTTTTTGTAACAGCACCTACAATTCTCTCATTCACAAGGTACAGAACCTGTGCTTCTTTCATTCACAAGGGGCAGCACCTGCACTTCTGTCATTCACGTGGACAACAGCTGCACTTCTTTCATTCACAGGGGACAGTACCTGCACTTTTTTGTAACAGCACCTGCACTTCTGGCATTCACAGGGGACGACACCTGCACTTCTTTCATTCACAGGGGACAGCAGCTGTATTCTTTCATTCACAGGGGACAGCACCTGCATTCTTTCATTCACAGGGGACAGCACCTGCACTTCTTTCATTCTCAGGGGACAGACCCTGCACTTCATTCATTCACAGGGGACAGCACCTGCTCTTCTATCATTCACAAGGGACTTTGTGACAAGCTTCTTTGTGACAGCACCTGCACTTCTGTCATCACAGGGGACGACACCTGCACTTCTATCATTCACAAGGGACAGCACCTGCACGTCTTTCATTCACAAGGGACAGCACCTGCACTTCTTTCATTCACAAGTGACAGCACCTGCACTTCTTTCAATCACAAGGGAGACACCTGCACTTCTTTCATTCACATGGGACAGCACCTGCACTTTCTAAATTCACAAGGGACAGCACCTGCACTTGTTTCATTCACAAGGGACAGCACCTGCACTTGTTTCATTCACAAGGGACAGCACCTGCACTTCTTTGATTCACAAGGGAGACACCTGCACTTCTTTCGTTCACAATGGACAGCACCTGCACTTCTTTCATTCATAAGGGACAGCACCTGCACTTCTTTAATTCACAAGGGAGACACCTGCACTTCTTTAGTTCACAAGGGACAGCACGTGCACTTCTTTCATTCTCAAGGGACAGCACCTGCACTTCTTTAATTCACAAGGGAGACACCTGCACTTCTTTCGTTCACAAGGGACAGCACCTGCACTTCTTTCATTCACAAGGGACAGCACCTGCACTTCTTTCATTCACAGGGGACGGCACCTGCACTTCTTTCATTAACAAGGGACAGCTCCTGCACTTCTTTCATTTACAGGGGACAGCACCTGCATTTCTGTCATTTACAGGGGACAGCACCTGCAATTCTTTGTGACAGCACCTCAACTTCTTTCATAGCACCTGCACTTCTTTCATTCACAAGGACCAGCGTCTGCACTTCTTTCATTCACAAGGGACAGCACCTGCACATCTTTCATTCACGAAGGACGGCACCTGCACTTCTTTTATTCACAGGGGACAGCACCTGCATTCTTTCATTCACAGGGGACAGCACCTACAATTCTTTCATTCACGCGGACAACACCTGCACTTCTTTCATTCACCGGGGACGACACCTGCACTTCTTTCATTCACAGGGGACAGCACCTGCATTCTTTCATTCACAAGGGACAGCACCTACGCTTCTTTCATTCACAAGGGACAGAACCTGCACGTCTTACATTCACAAGGGAAAGCCCCTGCACATCTTTCATTAACAGGGGACAGCACCTGCACTTTTTAGGTCTCGCCTGGAAATCGCATCCGAAGGATGCGTCCAGGCTGGAGACTTATAGCGAGCTGACACGGGGGAATGACGGACAAAAAACTGTCACGCGCTTCTCCCCGGCTGGATTCAGCTGCTTGCACGCGCACCAACATTCACGCATGCGCACATCACAGCCACACGCATACACAGCACTCACGCATGCGCACATACACAGGCACACCCCCCGTCGCCGCCGCCGCACCTACATGCATACACAGAGACCCCTCCACACACACCAGCCCCTCTCCTCCCGGCTCCACTCACCGGTGTCTGGCGGGCGCTCCCCGGGTCTCCAGGCTCCTTCCCTTCCTCCGCAGCTGCAGGCTCTCTCTCCACATGGGAGCCCCGCCTCCTCAGTGCGCCCGCTTCGCCCCGCGGGTCTTCACCCGGTCCCCCATCTCGGGACCGGGACTTTAAGGGAAACAGTATCCAGGGCTCCTTCCTGGTCACGGGAGCCCCGGGGCCGCAAAGCTCACGCCACTTCCTGCTGCCGGCTCCTCTTCCTGCACGTCAGGTCCCGGGCCAGCAGCCAATCAGAGCGCGGCCCGGGAATGACGTCACAGAGGTGTCCCGCAGTACCGCCCCCGGCCTGCCTGACTTCCTGGTCGCAGGACAATTCTACTGCTGAACTGGGTGACGAGCCCACAATCACACACCTCTCTTAGCGCTTCGCGCACAGCAGTCACGAACTGGAGCCTGGAGGTCCGATGATTAATGGGCCTGCCTCTGCGCTGGCCGCAGGCACATGATTACCCCGCCCACCCCTCGAGCTGAAGGCAGCCAGGTCTGTACCGTCTCTGTGTGGCACGCATCCATCACTGATTGTGGCCTGCCAATGTGGGGGGACCAGGGGGGCTGCCCGTGATTCGTGTAGCATGCATCTCAGGAGCGGCAAGCAAAGAACTGGTCGGTGCCCGATCGTGCAGCCTGCTTCTGTTGCGGAGGTTCTTCAGGTGCCAGTGTATTCAGGTATGATTAATTTCATTTTGAAGTCCGCTTTTCCTCATCTGCCGTTGTCAGCTGCCCCGTCTCTTTCTGTCTCTCTCGCTGAAACGGTGCTTCGTTCCCTTGTGAAATGGATCCAAAAAAGAAAGAAAAACGAAAAACTTTTGTTGGAAGTGTTTCTGACATTTTCCAAAGTGCAGCCTCGGGCCTCCTGCTCCTTGATGACCTTACTTTGGTTGAGGCCACATTTCTTACACAAGTTTGCACCACAGGCAGACAACAGATGGAACAGATGAAGTAGCTAGGAAAAAAGTCTATACATGTATTCCACTGCCTGACATCCACCCATCTGTACCCATATGTTTCAACCTCTGTCCTTCTGATCATCTTATTTGCACTCTCAGGGTTCAAAATACAATAAATAAATAACTAAAGCATTACAGATCATTCACAAAGTGGCCAGATTAGTTTTATTAACACCCAAACACAGTAGTGCCACTTTACAGGGTTTGCCAGCGAAGCACTGCTTTTTGTTTTCTCCTCTTTCTTTGAACAGCATTGTTTTCCCTGGGTGATGAGATGCACCATTCCTGGAGGTACTGCAATACCTGGTTGATGGGTGGAGTGGAAACCGATTAATGTGATCCTTATCCGCTTTTTTCCTTATTTTAGTTTATAAAATGCGTACCACGGCTCAGTGTTTTTAGGAATGTAGTCTTTGTAAACCATACTGCTCACGGTTAATAGGATATAATCCATGGACCATGATACTGGTCCCTCCCGAGATCTGTAGTGGTGCTTAAAGTTTCAGTAAAAAAAACTCTTGATTTCTGGATAATTAGTATAAAAGTGTTAAGGTAGCCATGTTGTTCTACTTACATTTCACATGCTTTACTTAATCTTGCATCCATATGAGGGTTTGCTTTTTCCAGGAAAGTACTTTTTTTTCCAGGCAGCATATCACTCTTGTGCATAATTTGAATTGAGCTGCATCCAGGTATATATAGCCGGGCACAACTGGGTTGTAGCTGAAGGCAGTGTGGGTGTCTCAGTGGGATAGTATGGTGTGAAACAAATGTAAAGGGTGTATTTTTATTGTTCCTCTTGTTGAGTGCTTCATTAATATTTTAATGTAGCAAATTAAAAACACAACCGCTAAATTCAAGAAATTCAGACGGACGGAAAAGATCTCCAGGTGTTTTCAGGTTTGCAGCCGGCATGTAGAAGCAGCAATTACTGAGCAAGGAGCAGTAGAAATCTGGTTAGAGCCACTTCAGTCTGCCCTGGCCGGGGGGACCAGTTACACAGAAAATACCACTTTGTTTAGGATCAGTGCGAGCTCGCCAATAACAGCGGCTTTCCAGTAAGAACTGGACGCCGTGGGAAGCTTCTTGAATCCACCACGGTGACGCAGGCACATAAGTGACTGTGGTCTCCTTTCGTGTGCTAGAAATTAAAAAGATTTACTAAGGGATACCACAAATTGCCCGGAGTTCCACTGGGAAGGGCGTGAGGACAGGGGTCATAGGCGCAAAAGGGGGTGGGGCCAAATAGAGTCAGCCTGTTGTTCGCTGTTAAATTGCAAGTATGTTGTTTTGGAAAAAGTGTCCACAAATAATTTGAAACATGAAAAAATATGATTGTTAGGATTAAGCATGGGCGTAAAATCCGCTCCGCTCGCGGATTTTTCGGATTTTCGGCAAATCCGCAATCCGCGAACGCTCGCGAATTTGTCGAAAATCCGTGAATCCGCTCGCGGCGGATTTTTTGCTTGGTTGCGGCGCGCGGCGTGGTGCACGGCGTTCACTTTCCGTCATTTAGCGTTTGCCGAGTTGTTTTTCTTTGCGAGTGACGCGCCATTTTAGATCTTGCTGCGTGTTCCCGCGGGAGTTTGGCGCCCGCGAATACGTACTCGCGGCTTGCCACCTTGCACAGCACACCTCGCGAGAGTTCGCAATTGCGAACACGTAGTTGCGGCGGAAAGGAACAATCTCGCACTTGCGAAATAGAGATTTTGCAATTTCGCACAAGAAAATCACCAGCAAACAGGATAAACCTTCAGAAAATTATGATTTTTATCAGAATCACTCCTCAGGTTGACATTTGCATGGCCTTTTTTTTGCAAGGAGTCCATTTTGGGGGGGGGGGAGGAAGGAAGTGCCCCACAGTCTCCAACTTCCTGTTCCTGTCCAGCAGGCTCCTCCCAGTGCTTTGTCCATCTCCTGGTCACTTTCATTTGGATCTGGAGCTGGAAGGATTACTTTTTGTGGGTGCTGCTGGATATTTGGATTTGAGGCCTTTTTGACTGTCTTTGGATCACTTTTGGATTAGAAATCAACTTTCACAAGTAAGTTTGTTTGGGGCATTACAGTTGCTGCAAGTAAAATTTTGGAACTTTTTCAGAACATTAAATAAATTATATTGTGGGTAGCCACAGTATCCAGTAGGACCAGGGTTGGTTAGGGGTGCATGATACAACTGTTTTGTTGAATTTAAACACCATTTAGGCCATGGATGGGCTGGGATTGTGCTGATTTTTGTCCTTTTTTTGGGCCTGCTGGTGGGGCCCTTTGCCCAGGGGTGGTGAGTGTTGCATGGGCCTAGTGGTGTCTCACTCTCTTTAATGTAAACATCATGGATGGCATTGGATTGTGGTGATTTCTGGCTGTTTTTCTGTTTTTTGGGGGTGTACTGTTGATGTGGACTGGCCATGTGGGTGGTGGTGGTGGCCATCTTGAGTGCTGGCTGGTACAGGCAACATGTGCCTGGGGTGTAAGGGGCCATTTTGAGGAGAGGCAGTGTCTGAGGCCTGCACTTATTTTGCCTACTTTTCATCCATTATGCCCAGGGGTAGTGAGTGTTGCATGGGCCTAGTGTTTCTGAGGGGTGTCTTCTTGAATTTAAACACCATTGAGGCCATGGATGGGCTGGGATTGTGCTGATTTTATTGTTTTTGTCGTTTTTTTGGGCCTGCTGGTGGGGCCCTTTGCCCAGGGGTGGTGAGTGTTGCATGGGCCTAGTCTTTCTGTGGGGTGTCTTCTTGAATTTAAACATAATAGAGGCCATGGATGGGCTGGGATTGTGCTTATTTTATTGTTTTTTGTCGTTTTTGGGGGGCTGCTGGTGTGGCCTTTTGCCCAGGGGTGGTGGTGCATGGACTGAGTGTGCCTGTGGTGTGGTCTCACTCTCTTTAATGTAAACATCATGGATGGCATTGGATTGTGGTGATTTCTGGCTGTTTTTCTGTTTTTTGGGGGTGTACTGTTGATGTGGACTGGTCATGTGGGTGGTGGTGGTGGCCATCTTGAGTGCTGGCTGCTACAGGCAACATGTGCTTGGGGTGTAAGGGGCCATTTTGAGGAAAGGCAGTGTCTGAGGCCTGCACTTATTTTGCCTACTTTTCATCCATTATGCCCAGGGGTAGTGAGTGTTGCATGGGCCTAGTGTGTTTCTGAGGGGTGTCTTCTTGAATTTAAACACCATTGAGGCCATGGATGGGCTGGGATTGTGCTGATTTTATTGTTTTTTGTCGTTTTTTTGGGCCTGCTGGTGGGGCCCTTTGCCCAGGGGTGGTGAGTGTTGCATGGGCCTAGTCTTTCTGTGGGGTGTCTTCTTGAATTTAAACATAATAGAGGCCATGGATGGGCTGGGATTGTGCTTATTTTATTGTTTTTTGTCGTTTTTGGGGGGCTGCTGGTGTGGCCTTTTGCCCAGGGGTGGTGGTGCATGGACTGAGTGTGCCTGTGGTGTGGTCTCACTCTCTTTAACCCCTTCGGGGCTAATGACGAGCTGGGCTCGTCATCGCGCTTACCTGTCCTGCGCGGATGACAAGGCCAGCTCGTCATCAGCCCCACCCTCGGGGGAAGCGCTGGCGCTCCCCCCGAGGCTCTCCGATCGTCATTGTTTTGCTGGGGGCGGCAGTGGAAGAGCTTCCGCGGCAGTGGAAGAGCTTCCGCTGCCGCCCCCGCCCCCCCCCATGGTAATCCCTGATGACGTCAGCGCGCACAGCGCGCGCTGACATCATCAGGGATTCCCAGCGCTCGGGAAGCCATTTGCTTCCTGCGCGCTTCAGAAGAAGGTAGGTTTTGGGACTCCGGCGGGGGTTTGGGGCAGCGAAGAGGCATCAGGGGAGAGGAAAGAGATTTTCCTTTCCCCTGATGTCTCTTTGCAGGGCATTTCTGCCTCACGATCGCGCACAGCGTCGCGATTGTGCGGCGGAAATGCCCCCACTAGACACCAGGGATATACTTTTAGTTTTTAGGAAGTGACCCCTTGGGCAAGGGTCACTTCCAGGCTGGCTGGCAATATGTTTTCGTTTTTCTGCCCCCCCTGGGGGGAAATCGGCCCGTTTTTGGCCGTTTTGCCCCCAGGGGGGGCAGAAATTCCCCACTAGCACCAGGGATATAGATTTGTACAAAGATGGCGGCCATTTATTTTGTTTACGTTTTTCTGTCCCCCCTGGGGGCAAATCGGCCCGTTTTTTTTTGCCGTTTTGCCCCCAGGGGGGACAGAAAATGCCCACTAGACACCAGGGATGTAATTTTAGTTTTTAGGAAGCGACCCCTTGGGCAAGGGTCGCTTCCAGGTGGGGTCTGAGTATGTTTTCGTTTTTCTGCCCCCCCTGGGGGGAAATCGGCCCGTTTTTCGGCCGTTTTGCCCCCAGGGGGGGCAGAAATTACCCACTAGAACCAGGGATTTTTGTTGGGGCAATGTGTTTGTTTTGGGAAGCGACCCCTTGGGTAAGGGTCGCTTCCAGGTGGACATGATTGTGTTTTTGTTTTTCTGTCCACCCTGGGGGCAAATCGGCCTGTTTTTTTTGCCGTTTTGCCCCCAGGGGGGGGCGGAAAATGCCCACTAACACAAAGTTTTTAGGAAGCGACCCCTTGGGCATGTTTGCTGGTGGTGTGTGTGGGGAGTGGTACTTGGCTGGATGGCGTGCGTGGAGCGGTGCTTGGCTGGCGGTGTGTGTGGAGTGGTACTTGGCTGTCGGTGTGCGCTGAGTGGTGTTTGGCTGGCGGTGTGCGTGGAGGGGTACTTGGCTATCTATGCACAGAGTGGTGCTTGGCTGGCGGTGTTTGTGGAGTGGCGCTTGGCTGGTGGTGTGTGTAGAGTGGTACTTGGCTGTCTGTGCACGGAGTGGTGCTTGGCTGGCGGTGTGTGTGGAGTGGCGCTTGGCTGGTGGTGTGCGTGGAGTGCTACTTTGCTGTCTGTGCACGGAGTGCTGCTTGGCTGGTGGTGTGTGTGGAGTGGCGCTTGGCTGGTGGTGTGCGTGGAGTGCTACTTTGCTGTCTGTGCACGGAGTGCTGCTTGGCTGGTGGTGTGTGTGGAGTGGCGCTTGGCTGGTGTTGTGCGTGGAGTGCTACTTTGCTGTCTGTGCACGGAGTGCTGCTTGGCTGGCGGTGTGTGTGGAGTGGCGCTTGGCTGGTGGTGTGCGTGGAGTGCTACTTTGCTGTCTGTGCACGGAGTGCTGCTTGGCTGGCGGTGTGTGTGGAGTGGCGCTTGGCTGGTGGTGTGCGTGGAGTGCTACTTTGCTGTCTGTGCACGGAGTGCTGCTTGGCTGGCGGTGTGTGTGGAGTGGCGCTTGGCTGGCGGTGTGTGTGGAGTGGCGCTTGGCTGGATGGTGCTTGGCTGGCGGTGAGTGGTGCTTGGCTGGTGGTGCTTGTGGAGTGGCGCTTGGCAGGTGGTGTGCGTGGAGTGCTACTTTGCTGTCTGTGCACGGAGTGGTGCTTTGCTGGCGGTGTGTGTGGAGTGGCGCTTGGCTGTTAGTGTGCGTGGAGTGCTACTTTGCTGTCTGTGCACGGAGTGCTGCTTGGCTGGCGGTGTGTGTGGAGTGGCGCTTGGCTGGTGGTGTGCGTGGAGTGCTACTTTGCTGTCTGTGCACGGAGTGCTGCTTGGCTGGCGGTGTGTGTGGAGTGGCGCTTGGCTGGTGGTGTGCGTGGAGTGCTACTTTGCTGTCTGCACGGAGTGCTGCTTGGCTGGCGGTGTGTGTGGAGTGCTGCTTGGCTGGCGGTGTGTGTGGAGTGGCGCTTGGCTGGTGGTGTGCGTGGAGTGCTACTTTGCTGTCTGTGCACGGAGTGCTGCTTGGCTGGCGGTGTGTGTGGAGTGGCGCTTGGCTGGTGGTGTGCGTGGAGTGCTACTTTGCTGTCTGTGCACGGAGTGCTGCTTGGCTGGAGGTGTGTGTTGAGTGGCGCTTGGCTGGTGGTGTGCGTGGAGTGCTGCTTGGCTGGAGGTGTGTGTTGAGTGGCGCTTGGCTGGTGGCGTGCGTGGAGTGCTACTTTGCTGTCTGTGCACGGAGTGCTGCTTGGCTGGCGGTGTGTGTGGAGTGGCGCTTGGCTGGTGGTGTGCGTGGAGTGCTACTTTGCTGTCTGTGCACGGAGTGCTGCTTGGCTGGCGGTGTGTGTGGAGTGGCGCTTGGCTGGTGGTGTGCTGGAGTGCTACTTTGCTGTCTGTGCACGGAGTGCTGCTTGGCTGGCGGTGTGTGTGGAGTGGTGTTTGGCTGGCGGTGTGTGGGGAGTGGTGTTTGGCTGGCGGTGTGTGGGGAGTGGTACTTGGCTGGATGGTGTGCGTGGAGTGGTACTTGGCTGTCGGTGTGCGCTGAGTGGGGTTTGGCTGGCGGTGTGCATGGTCTGGTGCTTGGATGGTGGTGTGGGTGGACTGGAACTCTGCTGGCGGTGTGTGAGTAGTTACTTTCTGTTGGTCACTACACACACTGCTAGTTGAGTGACACTCTACGCAGTCCATCATTTTCTGTAGTTGCTATGTCAGATATGTGGGCGTGTGAAAGTGATGGGCGGCTGGCGGTGTGAATGTTTTGTATGTGTCACACGTACAAAAGGTGTATGAATGTCCTTACTGCCCCTGTGTGATATGGGTACTGGTAGTAGCAAAAGACTGACTGGCACCAAAGTGGTCAGGCACTTTACAAAAATTCAAAAAATTATCCAGTGTCTTGATGTTAAAACTCATCTAATCTCATTTGGTCTAAGCCCTAATTGATGGCCCATCTGGCCGAATTTTAATTTGGGGGGCAAATTTGTGTGTTGTTTTTTTAATTGTTATATTGTTTGTGAAATGTGGTAGTAATTTTTTTTTCTTCTCTATTTTTGTCTTGTTCCAGGCTTTTGCTGTTTGGATTGTTGTAGGTTGCGTGTCTGTTTGCAGCTTGTGTAGTTGCTTGTGCTTGGTAAGTGAATGTATTTTGTACTACTTCTCCTTGATGTTTGTCTTTTTGAAAAAGGTTGTACCTCTAGCAGTTTGTGTGGCTCTGTGTTTTTTTTTTCAGGATTAGTGTTTGATGTGCACTTTGTTTTCTAATGTCATTTCTTTTTTTCTTTCTAGTGGGATTTCATTTCTTTTCGCTGTGTCTCAACAGAGTAGGTGCTGGTGAGTGTAGCTATATTTTGTAAGAGTGAAATTGTTTTGGATTGTATTTATCTTTTAGTGAAAGCCTTACCTTGTTTACTTCTTACTTTGCACAGTGTAGGTTGTTGTTCACTTGTGTGTGCAGTCTTCTTGCTTTGTAAGGATAATGGCTAGTCGCAGGATTACTGCTCAGCAGGTTCTTGGTTTGCTTTTTGAGTCTTCCTCGGACCATGGTTCAGAGTCTGAGTCCGATTCGGACTCCCAGGAAGTGGCAGAAGATTCAGGCAGTGAGTTTTCTCTTTGCATGGAATCATCATCATCGGATGATGACTCTTCTTCTAGTGCTGATGAAGGGCCTATGGTACAGGAGGACATTGTGTTGCCGGTAGTGGGCCAAGAGGCACCTGTGCTGCTGCCTAGGGCCGCAAGGTTTCCTTTCTTTTTACGTCGGCAAGAGGCATGTGGGCTGGAGCCTGCACCCAAAAGGCTTCACATTGCTGTGGTGCGCAAAGGGGCATCTGGTGCTTTTCGTCTTCCTGCTCGTGTAGTGCAGCAAGAGGCATCTGGGGCTGTTAGGCTTCCCATTGGTGTAGAGCGGCAAGAGGCATCTGGGCCTGCTGGGTTTCCCGGTGGTGTAGTGCAGCAAGAAGCATCTCAGGCTGCTGGGCTTCCCGTTGGTGTAGTGCAGGAAGAGCCCTCTGGGGATGCTACGTCTTCTGTTGGTGTTGTGCAGCCAGAAGTATCTGTGGCTGTTAGGCTTCCCGTTGGAGAACAGCAGCAAGATGTTTCGGTGCTGCAGGCTGGGGTGGCTGCTCCCCCCGTTGATAGGGATGGCCTCTGGGTTCCCCCTGGCTTGGTGCAGCCGGCATTGCCAGAGTTCACTGGTGTTCCTGGGTGTAGAGTGAATACAGAGAATTTTCTGCCAATTAATTTTTTTCAGTTGTTTTTTGACGATGTGTTTTTGCAAAAGATTGTTGAGCAAACCAATTTATATGCAGAACAATATTTGAGGGCCAACAGTGCCAGCCTTAAGCCCTATTGTAGAGCAATCCGGTGGACTCCCACCAATGTTGAAGAGATGAAGAAGTTTCTGGGATTAACTTTTTTGATGGGCTTGATAAGGAAGTCATCAATTACTTCATATTGGTCCACTAGTCCCTTGATGGTAACAGCTGTATTTCCAGCAGTCATAAGTCGTGATCGGTATACGCTTCTTCTTCGGATGATGCATTTTGCTGATAATAGTTTAGCGTTGTCACGCGATCACCCTGATTGTGACCGTTTGTTTAAAATTCGGCCTGTCCTTGATCACTTTGTTGATCGTTTTTCTGAGATTTTTGTCCCTGGTAAAGAAATTGCAGTGGATGAGTCTTTGGTGTTGTTCAAGGGCCGCTTGGTTTTTAGGCAATACATTCCTAGTAAGAGGTCACGCTATGGAATCAAACTGTATATGCTGTGTGACAGTGAGACTGGATATGTCTACAATTTCAGGGTGTACACTGGTAAGGAGTCCCGCATTAACCCTCCCGGTTGTCCTTCTACTTTTGGAGTAACTGAGAAAATTGTGTGGGAACTAGGTAGAGGATTATTTAACAAAGGCCATCATTTATATGTAGATAACTTCTACACTGGTGTGCAGTTGTTCAAGGAGTTGGCCAAAGTGGGCACTGTTGCTTGTGGCACAATGCGCAGTAACCGTAAAGGTTTCCCAAAGGAACTTGTTTGCAAAAGGCTTGTGCGGGGACAGTCTACGGCATTGCGATGTGGGGAGCTTTTAGCTGTGAAGTATTCAGACAAGAGAGATGTGTACATGCTGACTACTATCCACGATGAAAGTACTGTACCTGTGCCTGTTTGGGGTCAGGGTGCTGAAGTGCGCAAACCTGTGTGCATTCTAGCTTACAATAAGTTCATGGGTGGTGTTGACAGAGTAGATCAGAGGTTGGAACCTTATGCTGCTCTTCGAAAGGCTTACGTTTGGTACAAGAAGTTGGCTATCCATCTGTTCCACTTGGCATCATTTAATGCTTTCGTTGTGTACCAGAAGTCTTGTTCTGGGACGAAGATGACTTTTCTTAAGTTTCAGGAGTCTATAATAGGCAGCCTTGTACTTGTGCAGCAGGCAAGTGTTCCTAGATTTGGAGTGGTGGAGGAAGTGGCTAGATTGCAAGATCGCCACTTTCCTGAATCTATTCCTTCCACTACTGCTAGAGACTTTCCGACTAGAAGATGCAGAGTCTGTTGGCGAAGAGGCGTGCGGAAGGAGTCTCGTATATACTGTCCTGACTGTCCTTCTAAGCCTGCATTGTGTATGACAGCTTGTTTTAAATCGTACCACACGCAAAAGAACTATTGGGAGTTTGATTGAGCTGTAAAGTGAATTGCTTGGTCTGCATTCTGTAAAACATTTTTAGTTTGTTTCAAGGATTGGCATTAGTGCAAAGTTTTTATTTTAAGAATTTGTGTTACCTGATTTGTAGGTATTTCCATTTGTTTAGTGTCATTTTCAAAAAAAGAATTCTAAATGTGTTTGTGGTGTGTGCCGGCTGGTGCTTGGCTGGCGGTGTGTGTGGAGTTGCGCTTGGCTGGCGGTGTGTGTGGAGTGGTGCTTGGCTGGCGGTGTGTGTGGAGTGGTGCTTGGCTGGCGGTGTGTGTGGAGTGGTGCTTGGCTGTCTGTGCACGGAGTGGTGCTTTGCTGGCGGTGTGTGTGGAGTGGCGCTTGGCTGGTGGTGTTCGTGGAGTGGTGCTTGGCTGGCGGTGTGTGTGGACTGGTGCTTGGCTGGCGGTGTGTGTGGAGTGGTGCTTGGCTGGCGGTGTGTGTGGAGTGGTGCTTGGCTGGCGGTGTGTGTGGAGTGGTGCTTGGCTGGCGGTGTGTGTGGAGTGCTGCTTGGCTGGCGGTGTGTGTGGAGTGGTGCTTGGCTGGCAGTGTGTGTGGAATGGTGCTTTGCTGGCAGTGTGTGTGGAATGGTGCTTGGCTGGCAGTGTGTGTGGAGTGGCGCTTGGCTGGTGGTGTTTGCGGAGTGGTACTTGGCTGGAGGGTGTGCGTGGAGCGGTGTTTAGCTGTCTGTGCACGGAGTGGTGCTTGGCTGGCGGTGTGCGTGGAGAGGCGCTTGGCTGGTGGTGTGCGCTGAGTGTTTGGCTGGCGGTGTGCATGGTCTGGTGCTTGGCTGGTGGTGTGGGTGGACTGGCGCTCGGCTGGCGGTGTGTGAGTAGTTACTTTCTGTTGGTCACTGCACACACTGCTTGTTGAGTGACACTCCACGCAGTCCATCAATTTGTGTAGTTCCAGTGTCAGAAATGTGGGCGTGTGAAAGTGATGGGCCCTTGAATGGCGCTGTTTGCTGGTGTGAGTGTTGAAATGTGATGGGTCCGCGGCTGGCGGTGTGAATGTTTTGAATGTGTCACACGTACGAAAGGTGTATGAATGGCCTGTAAAGAGGTTGGTGCCTTGACGTGGCTTTACAGCTCACGAGCTGTGAGTCAGTGGTTCAGTTTATCATACTTGCAATTATACACAGTGTATTTCATTTTTGTGAAATTACTTGCGTATACAATTGTATGTACTGAATCATCACTCACCCTCGTGCCAAATCCAACCAGTATGTGTGTGTGCTTGCGGATTAGATGGGTGTGCAGTAATAATTGTTTTTTTTCTCTTTCTGCATTAGGGTGTACCTTGTCCCTTATTGTGATTGTTGTAATGTGTTGCTTTTATTCCAGATGGTGTCAGTGGTCTTGTTTGTATCAGGTATGAAAGGTGCGTGAATGGCCTGTAAAACGGTTGGTGCCTTGTCGTGGCTTTACAGCTCACGAGTTGCGAGTCACTAGTTCGGTTTTTATGCATTTATTTATTGACAGAGCATTTCATTTTTTTGAAATATCTTGTTAATAAAATTTTATATACTGAACCATCACTCGCCCTCGTGCCAAATCCAACCTGTATGTGTGTGTCTTTGAGGAATAGATAGCCGTGCTTGATTGTTTGTCTTTTGAGTAACTCTGTTAAGGTGAGGTACCCTTTTACTCGGGAGAACAAGGGGAACGCTGGGTGGTAGGACATTTTTGCCGGCACGGCGATCCCACGGCAAAATCTTTGTAAAAGTGCTATTTTTACCTAATTAAGGTTTGCAAGGAGTTCTGGGTAGGAAAACATTGGGGGACCCACGCATGCCATACCTCCCTGGACTCCCCCGGGTGTCTACTTTTCAGAAATGTGTGGGTTTGGTAGGTTTCCCTAGATGGCTGTCTCGCACGGGGCCAGAAACCCAGGTAACCCCTCTTGCAAAAGCTGGAGAATTCATGTCCACCAGCTTTTGCAAGAGGGGTTACCCGGGTTTTTGGCCCCGTGCGAGACAGCCATCTAGGGAAACCTACCAAACCCACACATTTCTGAAAAGTAGACACCCGGGGGCTTCCAAGGAGGTATGGCTTGCGTGGATCCTCCAACGTTCCTTTACCCAGAATCCCTTGCAAACCTCATTTTTTGCTTGGAAATAATCATTTTTTTTCACACGTTTTAGTGTGGGAAAGCGTGGCATCACTGGGCTCACACAAATTACCTCCCACCCAGCGTTCCCCAAGGTCTCCCGATAAAAATGGTACCTCACTTGCGTGGGTAGGCATAGCGGCTGCTTTAGGAAAAGGCCCAATTCATACTGTGGAGACAAAAACATTACCTTTAGCCAAATAATCTTATTTTTTGAGGGGGTCACCTGAGCTTTTGGCCCGGGGCTTGGCAGGCATCTTTGGAAACTACCAAACCCAAACAGTTCTGAGAACTAGACACCCGGGGGAGTCCAGGGTGGTATGGCATGCGTGGGTCCCCCAATGTTTTCCTACCCAGAAACCCCTGCAAACCTGAAATTTTGGTCCAAAAACCAACTTTTCCATACTTTTGTGGGTGGGATCTCGCTGCCGGAACAAATGTCCTACCACCCAGCGTTTCCCTTGTTCCCCCGAGTAAAATGATACCTCACTTGTGTGGGTGGGCCAAAGGCAAGTGACTTAGGCTGGGGTGCTTAATTTGTAAAACGTAAATATGAGTAAAAACTACTTTTTTCAAAATTCATTTTTGGGGTGTTCTGCTTTGGGGCACCCACACAAGTGAGGTATCCTTTTACTCGGGAGAACAAGGGGAACGCAGGGTGGTACGACTTTTTTGCCGGCACGGCGATCCCACGCCAAAAAGTTTGGAAAAGTGCAATTTTTACCTAATTTTAAGGTTTGCAGAGAGTTCTGGGTAGGAAAACATTGGGGGACCCATGCATGCCATACCTCCCTGGACTTCCCCGGGTGTCTAGTTTTCAGAACTGTTTAGGTTTGCTACTTTGCAAAGAATACCACCGAGCC
The DNA here is from genome assembly GCF_964261635.1 of Lissotriton helveticus. Classification (NCBI taxonomy): domain Eukaryota; kingdom Metazoa; phylum Chordata; class Amphibia; order Caudata; family Salamandridae; genus Lissotriton; species Lissotriton helveticus. Next base: position 3,949,766 of record NW_027611653.1, read on the forward strand.
CCGGGCCACAAATTCAGATCCCCCCCCCCAAAATCAAGGTAGTTTTGCAATAAGGTAATGTAAATTCACCACGGTACGATTTGAACCGTTTCCTGTTTCAGCCACTATGTCTACCCACGCAAGTGAGGTACCGTTTTTTTCGGGAGACCTGGGGGCACGCTGGGTGGGTGGAAATTTGTTGATCCACGCAGATTCCAGAACTTTCCACCACAGAAATGTGAGGAAAATGTGTTTTTTTGGTCAAATTTTTTTGTTTGAAAGGGATTCTGGGTAACAAAACCTGGGGGTAGGCAGACGAGTCACCCCATCCTGAATTGCCCTGGGTGTCTAGTTTTCAGAAATGTATAGGTTTGCTAGGTTTCCCTAGGTGCTGGCAGAGCTACGGCGTAAAAACAAAAGGTAGTCTTTTTGTCCGAATCGTGCTAAATTTCACTGGGAAATTGAGGTGCGACCATGCTGCGTTTTGCGCTGTTTTATGTCGCAGCCACTATGCCTACCCACGCAAGTGAGGTACCATTTTTTTCGGGAGACCTGGGGGCACGCTGGGTGAGTGGAAATTTGTTGATCCACGCAGATTCCAGAACTTTCCACCACAGAAATGTGAGGAAAATGTGTTTTTTTGGACAAATATTTATGTTTTCAAGGGATTCTGGGTAACAAAACCTGGGGGTAGGCAGACGAGGCACCCCATCCTGAATTGCCCTGGGTGTCTAGTTTTCAAAAATGTATAGGTTTGCTAGGTTTCCTTAGGTGCTGGCAGAGCTACGGCGCAAAAACAAAAGGTAGTCTTTTTGTCCGAATAGTGCAAAATTTCACTGGGAAATTGAGGTGCGACCATGCTGCGTTTTGCGCTGTTTCATGTCGCAGCCACTATGCCTACCCACGCAAGTGAGGTACCATTTTTTTCGGGAGACCTGGGGGCACGCTGGGTGGGTGGAAATTTGTTGATCCACGCAGATTCCAGAACTTTCCACCACAGAAATGTGAGGAAAATGTGTTTTTTTGGTCACATTTTTATGTTTGTAAGGGATTCTGGGTAACAAAACCTGGGGGTAGGCAGACGAGTCACCCCATCCTGAATTGCCCTGGGTGTCTAGTTTTCAGAAATGTATAGGTTTGCTAGTTTTCCCTAGGTGCTGGCAGAGCTACGGCGCAAAAACAAAAGGTAGTCTTTTTGTCAGAATTGTGCAAAATTTCACTGGGAAATTGAGGTGCGACCATGCTGCGTTTTGCGCTGTTTCATGTCGCAGCCACTATGCCTACCCACGCAAGTGAGGTATCATTTTTTTCGGGAGACCTGGGGGCACGCTGGGTGGGTGGAAATTTGTTGATCCACGCAGATTCCAGAACTTTCCACCACAGAAATGTGAGGAAAATGTGTTTTTTTGGTCAAATTTTTATGTTTGTAAGGGATTCTGGGTAACAAAACCTGGGGGTAGGCAGACGAGTCACCCCATCCTGAATTGCCCTGGGTGTCTAGTTTTCAGAAATGTATAGGTTTGCTAGTTTTCCCTAGGTGCTGGCAGAGCTATGGCGTAAAAACAAAAGGTAGTCTTTTTGTCCGAATCGTGCTAAATTTCACTGGGAAATTGAGGTGCGACCATGCTGCGTTTTGCGCGGTTTCATGTCGCAGCCACTATGCCTACCCACGCAAGTGAGGTACCATTTTTTTCGGGAGACCTGGGGGCACGCTGGGTGGGTGGAAATTTGTTGATCCACGCAGATTCCAGAACTTTCCACCACAGAAATGTGAGGAAAATGTGTTTTTTTGGTCAAATTTTTTTGTTTGAAAGGGATTCTGGGTAACAAAACCTGGGGGTAGGCAGACGAGTCACCCCATCCTGAATTGCCCTGGGTGTCTAGTTTTCAGAAATGTATAGGTTTGCTAGGTTTCCCTAGGTGCTGGCAGAGCTACGGCGTAAAAACAAAAGGTAGTCTTTTTGTCCGAATCGTGCTAAATTTCACTGGGAAATTGAGGTGCGACCATGCTGCGTTTTGCGCTGTTTCATGTCGCAGCCACTATGCCTACCCACGCAAGTGAGGTACCATTTTTTTCGGGAGACCTGGGGGCACACTGGGTGCATGGAAATTTGATGATCCACGCAGATTCCAGAACTTTCCACCACAGAAATGTGAGGAAAATGTGTTTTTTTGGTCAAATTTTTTTGTTTGAAAGGGATTCTGGGTACCAAAACCTGGGGGTAGGCAGACGAGTCACCCCATCCTGAATTGCCCTGGGTGTCTAGTTTTCAGAAATGTATAGGTTTGCTAGGTTTCCCTAGGTGCTGGCAGAGCTACGGCGCAAAAACAAAAGGTAGTCTTTTTGTCCGAATCGTGCAAAATTTCACTGGGAAATTGAGGTGCGACCATGCTGCGTTTTGCGCTGTTTCATGTTGCAGCCACTATGCCTACCCACGCAAGTGAGGTACCATTTTTTTCGGGAGACCTGGGGGCACACTGGGTGCATGGAAATTTGTTGATCCACGCAGATTCCAGAACTTTCCCCCACAGAAATGTGAGGAAAATGTGGTTTTTTGGTCAAATTTTTTTGTTTGAAAGGGATTCTGGGTAACAAAACCTGGGGGTAGGCAGACGAGTCACCCCATCCTGAATTGCCCTGGGTGTCTAGTTTTCAGAAATGTATAGGTTTGCTAGGTTTCCCTAGGTGCTGGCAGAGCTACGGCGCAAAAACAAAAGGTAGTCTTTTTGTCCGAATCGTGCAAAATTTCACTGGGAAATTGAGGTGCGACCATGCTGCGTTTTGCGCTGTTTCATGTTGCAGCCACTATGCCTACCCACGCAAGTGAGGTACCATTTTTTTCGGGAGACCTGGGGGCACACTGGGTGGATGGAAATTTGTTGATCCACGCAGATTCCAGAACTTTCCCCCACAGAAATGTGAGGAAAATGTGGTTTTTTGGTCAAATTTTTTTGTTTGAAAGGGATTCTGGGTAACAAAACCTGGGGGTAGGCAGACGAGTCACCCCATCCTGAATTGCCCTGGGTGTCTAGTTTTCAGAAATGTATAGGTTTGCTAGGTTTCCCTAGGTGCTGGCAGAGCTACGGCGCAAAAACAAAAGGTAGTCTTTTTGTCCGAATCGTGCAAAATTTCACTGGGAAATTGAGGTGCGACCATGCTGCGTTTTGCGCTGTTTCATGTCGCAGCCACTATGCCTACCCACGCAAGTGAGGTACCATTTTTTTCGGGAGACCTGGGGGCACACTGGGTGGATGGAAATTTGTTGATCCACGCAGATTCCAGAACTTTCCACCACAGAAATGTGAGGAAAATGTGTTTTTTTGGTTAAATTGTTTTGTTTGAAAGGGATTCTGGGTGACAAAACCTGGGGGTAGGCAGACGAGTCACCCCATCCTGAATTGCCCTGGGTGTCTAGTTTTCAGAAATGTATAGGTTTGCTAGGTTTCCCTAGGTGCTGGCAGAGCTACGGCGCAAAAACAAAAGGTAGTCTTTTTGTCTGAATCGTGCTAAATTTCACTGGGAAATTGAGGTGCGACCATGCTGCGTTTTGCGCTGTTTCATGTCGCAGCCACTATGCCTACCCACGCAAGTGGGGTACCATTTTTTTCGGGAGACCTGGGGGCACGCTGGGTGGGTAGAAATTTGTTGATCCACGCAGATTCCAGAACTTTCCCCCACAGAAATGTGAGGAAAATGTGTTTTTTTGGTCAAATTTTTTTGTTAGAAAGGGATTCTGGGTAACAAAACCTGGGGGTAGGCAGACGAGTCACCCCATCCTGAATTGCCCTGGTTGTCTAGTTTTCAAAAATGTATAGGGTTGCTAGGTTTCCCTAGGTGCTGGCAGAGCTACGGCGCAAAAACAAAAGGTAGTCTTTTTGTCCGAATCGTGCTAAATTTCACTGGGAAATTGAGATGCGACCATGCTGCGTTTTGCGCGGTTTCATGTCGCAGCCACTATGCCTACCCACGCAAGTGAGGTACCATTTTTTTCGGGAGACCTAGGGGCACGCTGGGTGGGTGCAAATTTGTTGATCCACGCAGATTCCAGAACTTTCCACCACAGAAATGTGAGGAAAATGTGTTTTTTTGGTCAAATATTTATGTTTGCAAGGGATTCTGGGTAACAAAACCTGGGGGTAGGCAGACGAGTCACCCCATCCTGAATTGCCCTGGGTGTCTAGTTTTCAAAAATGTATAGGTTTGCTAGGTTTCCCTAGGTGCTGGTTGAGCTACGGCTCAAAAACAAAAGGTAGTCTCTTTGTCCAAAGAGCTTAAGATTTCACTGGGAAATTGAGGAGCGACCACGTTGCATTTTGTGCCGTTTCCCGTGGTAGGCACAAGGCCGACCCACACAAGTGAGGTACCATTTTTTTCAGGAGACCTGGGGGCACGCTGGGTGGGTGGAAATTTGTTGATCCACGCAGATTCCAGAACTTTCCACCACAGAAATGTGAGGAAAATGTGTTTTTTTTTTCAAAATCTGAGCTTTGCAAGGGATTCTGGGTAACAAAACCTGGTGGTAGGCAGTCGAGTCATCCCATCCTGAATTCCCCTGGGTGTCTACTTTTCAAAAATGTATAGGTTTGCTAGGTTTCCCTAGGTGCCGGAAGAACTAGGGTGCAAAAACTACAGGTAGGCACTTTGCCAAAAAAGGGTCAATTTGTAACTGCAAAATTTAGGTGTGACCACGTTGCATTTTGCGCCGTTTCCTGTCGCAGGCACAAGGCCGACCCACACAAGTGAGGTACCGTTTTTATCGGGACACTTGGGGTAATTCAGATTTGTAAATCAACTGTTATTACCAATTGAGCTTTCTTGCATTTCTCCCTTTGAATGAAAGATATTGTGTAGAAAAAAAAACTTTATGAAAAATGACCAATAATTCTCATGCTAGTATGAGTATTCCCAACTTTGAAAATGTGCAATTATATACTGTTTCTGAACTCTATAATTTGTACCCAATTCATACATACATAGGTGTCTTTCATGCAGATTATTCCATGTGTACATTTTCCAAGACAAAGTGCACTATACCCAGTAAATGAAAAAAAACCATTGCAAGTTGCTGCTCAGTTTTTGGATCTGGGTTCGTCGGGTTCTTGGTGAAACTACAAGTCCCATATATCCCCACAACCAGGAAGGTCTAACGGATGTAACGGTATATTGCTTTCCAAGAGCTGTCAAAATTAGAGAAAGTTATAGGTGAAAACGTTGAGACAAAAGGCCGTTGTTTTCAACAGATTTTCAAATATTCCAATATCTAACTGTTAGTTTCTATAACGAACCCTTCATGGATTTAGACAAATGACCCCTTTCTGAATTCAGAATTTTGTCTATTTTTCGGAAATGTAAAGATTTCCAGGATCCATTATTGCTTTCAAACTCATTTCTACCATTAACTGGAAGGAGGTGGAAAGCTCTAAAAATAGCAAAAATAGGCTATGTCCCAGAAAAATGCCAAAACTGAGTGAAAAATTTCGGTTCTCTGACAAAACACTGTCATTCCCTAAAAGCTGAGAAAATGGAGAATTCAGCCCCACAAACCCTTTTTTGATACCATATTCAGGGAAAAAGCCAGAGGCTTTCATTTGCAGCCCGTTTTTCCCATTTTTCTGAAAAAAACAAAAAAAACACTATATTTTGGTTAATTTCTGGGACCCCTCCAAGGGAATCCACAAACCCTGGGCGCCTTTAGAATCCCCATGATGTTGGAAGAAAAGGACGCAAATTTGGCGCGGATCCCTTATGTGGTCAAAAAGTTACAAGGGCCTAAGCGCGCACTACCCCAAAACACCAAAAAAGGCCTTAGCACAGGAGGGGGAAAAGGCCTAGCAGCGAAGGGGTTAATGTAAACATCATGGATGGCATTAGATTGTGGTGATTTCTGGCTGTTTTTCTGTTTTTTGGGGGTGTACTGTTGATGTGGACTGGTCATGTGGGTGGTGGTGGTGGCCATCTTGAGTGCTGGCTGCTACAGGCAACATGTGCTTGGGGTGTAAGAAGGGGCCATTTTGAGGAGAGGCAGTGTCTGAGGCCTGCACTTATTTTGCCTACTTTTCATCCATTATGCCCAGGGGTAGTGAGTGTTGCATGGGCCTAGTGTTTCTGAGGGGTGTCTTCTTGAATTTAAACACCATTGAGGCCATGGATGGGCTGGGATTGTGCTGATTTTATTGTTTTTTGTCGTTTTTTTGGGCCTGCTGGTGGGGCCCTTTGCCCAGGGGTGGTGAGTGTTGCATGGGCCTAGTCTTTCTGTGGGGTGTCTTCTTGAATTTAAACATAATTGAGGCCATGGATGGGCTGGGATTGGGCTTATTTTATTGTTTTTTGTCGTTTTTGGGGGGCTGCTGGTGTGGCCTTTTGCCCAGGGGTGGTGGGTGGTGCATGGACTGAGTGTGCCTGTGGTGTGGTCTCACTCTCTTTAATGTAAACATCATGGATGGCGTTGGATTGTGGTGATTTCTGGCTGTTTTTCTGTTTTTTGGGGGTGTACTGTTGATGTGGACTGGCCATGTGGGTGGTGGTGGTGGCCATCTTGAGTGCTGGCTGGTACAGGCAACATGTGCCTGGGGTGTAAGGGGCCATTTTGAGGAGAGGCAGTGTCTGAGGCCTGCACTTATTTTGCCTACTTTTCATCCATTATGCCCAGGGGTAGTGAGTGTTGCATGGGCCTAGTGTTTCTGAGGGGTGTCTTCTTGAATTTAAACACCATTGAGGCCATGGATGGGCTGGGATTGTGCTGATTTTATTGTTTTTTGTCGTTTTTTTGGGCCTGCTGGTGGGGCCCTTTGCCCAGGGGTGGTGAGTGTTGCATGGGCCTAGTCTTTCTGTGGGGTGTCTTATTGAATTTAAACATAATTGAGGCCATGGATGGGCTGGGATTGGGCTTATCTTATTGTTTTTTGTCGTTTTTGGGGGGCTGCTGGTGTGGCCTTTTGCCCAGGGGTGGTGGATGGTGCATGGACTGAGTGTGCCTGTGGTGTGGTCTCACTCTCTTTAATGTAAACATCATGGATGGCGTTGGATTGTGGTGATTTCTGGCTGTTTTTCTGTTTTTTGGGGGTGTACTGTTGATGTGGACTGGCCATGTGGGTGGTGGTGGTGGCCATCTTGAGTGCTGGCTGGTACAGGCAACATGTGCCTGGGGTGTAAGGGGCCATTTTGAGGAGAGGCAGTGTCTGAGGCCTGCACTTATTTTGCCTACTTTTCATCCATTATGCCCAGGGGTAGTGAGTGTTGCATACTTGCATGTCCGTAGTCTTTCTGTGGGGTGTCTTCAATGTAAACATCAAGGATGGCATGGGATTGTGCTCATTTTTCTGTGTTTTGTCGAATTTTTGGGGTGTATAACTGAACTGATGTTCCTCTGTCTTCCATTGCTTTTAGGTGCACAAGAAGACTCAAGAGAACCACCAGTGCCAGGAAGAAGTCCTGCAGCGGTGTGTGCAGCATAACATCACGCGACGTCACGTCTGGACACAGAACCCTCTGCAACTCGTGCAACTGCTGCCTGCTGACCTGCTCTGAAGAGGATGGCCCCAAAAAAAGTAACCCGTAGCTCCTCTAGCAAGAAAGGTGCCAGTAAGGAGCAGAAGAAGCAAGTTACCAAGGAGACTGGTGTGCCGCCCGCCCCTTTTTTTGGGAGTAAAAAAAAAAGTATGCCTGCAGCAGCAGCAGCGGGATCTGCTGGGGACCAAGCTGGCAGCACCCCCCCCGCTCCATTGGGCTCAGTGCCACCACCACCACCACGCCAACTTAAGTCCAAGCCCTTGAGTGCTGCAGAGGCAGCCAGTATAGTTCTTCAATCACCATCGACCAGTGATGTTGGCTCATCGCAAGAAAGCAGCAGCAATGTCCCTCAATCAACACAGGTTGTTGTAGCTCATCTGACGAGTGTTGAACAACCACAGCCGCAACAACAATCACATGTGCAAGTACAAGCCCAAGTACATGTGGAAGGAGAGGCAGCGCAAGGAGATGCGCAAGCAGAGGTGCATGGAGGGTCACAAGTGCCCACAATAGTTGTTCCTCCCGAAGTAGGGGCACATCAGGAAATCGACAATCAAGGCGAGGTATCATTTGAGGAAGCCACTCCTCCTGATGATCCTTCATTGTCTTCCACAACCCTAGCAAGGAAGAGATCAAGGGTGGTGTCTACATCCTCTTCAAGCACACCTCCTTCTGATGATACGGATCAAACTTGGGAACCAGCACCACAGCCGTCTGAGAGTGAGGCACACCATGATCCAACAAAGGTACTTAAGCGTAAAAGGAAGCTCGTCCAAAGTCTCAGAGTTATGGAGTGTGATGAGGCTCAACAAGAAGTGGCGGATACTGCTGCTGATGAAGACTCTGCCAACGACGACCCAGTCATCATAAAGGTCACTGCAGCCCCAGCGGGCATGCAGCAAACAGACATTTTGACCCTAGCCCGAAGAGCTGCTGCGCGTGATGATGATGATGATGTTGTCGATGAGGAGGCAGTGGAAACACCACAATCATTGGAGTTAAGTAGTACACCAACTCGTCCCGCTTCCATATTTCTTTCTGGCAAGAAGAGACCTCCGTCAACCTCGACCTTAATTAGTGGCGGTGAAAGTGGAAAACGTACAAAAGTTGGGCAATCCAGATCCTCCACTTCATCTGGCATTAGCTTCATGACCACCACCACCAGTATCGCCGCCTCCTCCAGGTCCCACAGACACTTCAAGTCCCCAGTTTGGGACTTCTTTACTGTTTGTCCCAAAAATCCAAAGTTTGCCATTTGTACCCTTTGTAAGCTTGCAGTTAGTCGTGGTAAGTCAGGTACCAACTATGGTACCGGCGGCCAGAGTGGTCATCTTGAGAGAAAGCACGCTGTCAAATGGTTTGCGCACCTAGCTGCGATCAAGAAAGGCCAAAATCAAGGAAACGTTGATGTTTCATCTGATGATGACGAGCAGGAAGAAGACGTGTCAAACACTTCCCTTACACCCAGTACCCCTGTCAGCAGCACACCCAATGTGAGGCACACTAAGAGTGTTGGAGCGAGTGAGACACCAACGCACAAAAGTTCACCAGCGAGCAAAATTGGGTCAACGAAGTCATTATCAGCCCGTAAATGCTTGGTCCAGGGCAACATTAGAACAATGCTTACTTCAGACGTGCCATATGAACGCAACCACCCACTGACGCGTCTGTATAACACTAAGCTGGCTAAAATGCTAGCTGTGGACCTTCTACCTTTTTCTTTTGTAGAAGCGGTAGGTTTTCTTGAATTAGTTGCAACGCTCTGCCCTAAATGGAAGGTTCCGAGCCGGTTCTATTTTGCCAGAGTTGCGGTTCCAGCACTACATGAAGATGTGCTGCAGGCGATTGGGGCAGCTTTGCAGAAGAGTGCTGTTCACACAATACATCTGACAACAGACATGTGGACCAGTGGCCCAGGCGATGATTACATGTGCATCACTGCACACTGGGTCTCTTTTTCAGGTGTTAAAGCAAAGCTAAACGCAGGTGTTGACCCGGACCAAGTTTTCAAAGCTGCTCGGAAACATGCAACACTAGCCATGTTTGGCTTGGAGAAAAGTCACACAGCAGAAAACCTTTTGGAAGAGTTTGACAAAAAGGTCTTGACAATGCTATCCCCCCTAAAACGCAAGATTGGTTATGTTTCCACGGATAATGGCGCCAATGTAGTTAAGGCCATGTTCATTGGTGACCATGTTAGAGTGCCGTGTTTGGCGCACTGTATCAACCTGGTAGTTCAAAAATTCTTGAGTGATAAAGAGAGTCCAGCGTTCGAGGTAATGGCCACCTGCCGCAAAATGTGCAACCATTTCAGCCATTCTTTTAAGGCCCGGAAGCATCTGCGGAGACTGCTACTTCAACGTGGAATGCCAGTGAAAGCACTCATCCAGGAGGTGGCAACACGTTGGAACTCAACCTTCTACATGCTTGAGCGTCTGCATGAGCAGTATACGGTACTCGATCACTATTTCTTGACAGAGGCTACATCTCAGAAGGAGGACCTGCGGATGAGTAAGGCGCAATGGGCCATAGTTAAAAGCCTGACAGACATGCTTCGTCCTTTTGAGTTCTTCACGCGTGCAGTCAGCCAGGAGGACTGTAATTTGGGAAAAGCTATCCCATTGTTGTGCATACTGGAGCACCAACTGATGGCGGTTTCTTCTGAGTTTGAAAAAGATGAAAAAAAAAAAAAACATTTCATTTTGTCTGAGAAATTATTACATCGCCTACGTGGTGATGAACGTCTTAAAAACATCAACTCAGATCAGCATTACATTTGTGCTACTATTCTGGATCCACGCTACAAAAAGGCGCTGGCAGACAACGCATTCTTTCCTTTCGCTGATGCAGATGTTCAAAAGTACAAACATTGGTTAGCCTGGTCAGCCAAGAGGTTTGAAAAAGAACGGCAGGTTATTGAAGGAGAAGCCAGTACATCAGCATCAGCATCAGCAGGCCATCCGCAGTCACAAGAATCCACTTCTGCACCTGTGGCTGGGGCACAAGTGACCTCTCAGCCGTTAAAGACACCGGCAACTGGATCATCTGCACCACACACAATGACAACACTAACAGTGGCTGGGGAGGAGGATTGGCTAAGTTTGATGGGGTATGGTTCTCTAAAAAATGTCACAGGCACAGCAAAAAGTAAGCAAAGTGGAGGAACAGTTGATGACCTTGAGTCGATGGTGCAGGACTATCTGAATGACTCAACAGTGGTCTTTCTTAATGAGGAGCCATTGCAGTATTGGCATGGCAAAAAACAATTGTGGCCACAGCTCTACAACCTGGCTATAAACTATTTGTCTTGCCCACTCGCAAGTGTGTCTTCTGAACGTGTTTTCAGTGCTGCTGGTGGCATTGTAACTGCCAAACGGAGCCGCCTATCGCCCAAAAATGTGGAGCGGCTGACAATGATCAAGATGAATCAGCACCTCATACCACCAGATTACAAAGTGCGAGAAAGCACGCCACATGAAGACGATGAGGACAGCAACGTAGATGAGGGGATTTTTTCTCTGTTCGGTGCCACTGACCTCATCCAGCCTGAATTCGCAGAGTATGATGACGAAATCTTGTTCTTATTCCCTGACACCGAGCCCTGAAAATGAGACAATCAATCAAGAACTTTCTTTTTCGTCCTTATTCACTTTTATTCCTGTGTGCTTTGTGTCTCTCTTTCTTTGTTTTGCACAGTTAATTTAATTCAAACTTTAATCACCTAATCCCAAAAAGAAGACCATCATCAGAACTGTCTTCACTTGTTTGCTTATTGATTTGAAGGTGCCGCAGTCTACATTCCTCAGGTTCACAAGTTCTGAAGAACATGCTCCTCTATCCTCCTCCTCCAGACTGCGATTTCCCTCCAAGCAGAGTGCTGGATTACGCACAATGAAGAAAGACTCAGCACTTGTGGGGGTGTTGTACTTCTTTGCGGGTGAGTTGACGGTTTTGGGCCCATTGCTGTGAAGCTCTAATAATGGACAAAAGTGTTTTGGACCAAATATGAGGTGGAAATTTCTTGCCGTTTTTGCTGACTTGCTTGCCTTTGAGGTGCTCTTTGGCGGGGTTCCGGGGGTTTGTGTGTAATTTTTGGTGTCTGTCGAAGCACTGCTGCGACAGTCTAATCTTGATTGCATTTGCTTTTCAGGAAATCCGTGGTGGAAAACAGGAGTTATGATGATTGATGATGACCTAGCTGCACAGCGCGTTACTTTGGACCGAAGGCCGAGAGATATTGTAAGTATGAGATTTAGCTTTTTCGCTGTTTGGGGGTGTTGTCGGGTGTTTTTTTGCGGGTGGGTTGGCGCCGGCGGGTCTTGCCTGGGGCATTCCTGGGAAGGTCTAATACCGGATACAAGTGTTTTGGACAAAATCCATAAGGAACAGCCTTTTTTTGCCATTTCTTCAGACATCTTGCTCAATGTAGCGTTTTGGGGGGCTTCCTGCTGTTCGTGGGTGGGTTGCGGCCGGGGTCTCTGTCGAAGCACTGCTGCGACAGTCTAATCTTGATTGCATTTGCTTTTCAGGAAATCCGTGGTGGAAAACAGGAGTTATGATGATTGATGATGATGACGACCTAGCTGCACAGCGCCGCGTTTGGACCGAAGGCCGAGAGACATTGTAAGTATGAGATTTAGCTTTTTCGCTGTTTGGTGGTGTTGTGTCGCGTGTTTTTTTGCGGGTGGGTTGGCGCCGGCGGGTCTTGCCTGGGGCATTCCTGGGAAGGTCTAATACCGGATACAAGTGTTTTGGACAAAATCCATAAGGAACAGCCTTTTTTTTGCCATTTCTTCAGACATCTTGCTCAATGTAGCGTTTTGGGGGGCTTCCTGCTGTTCGTGGGTGGGTTGCGGCCGGGGTCTCTGTCGAAGCACTGCTGCGACAGTCTAATCTTGATTGCATTTGCTTTTCAGGAAATCCGTGGTGGAAAACAGGAGTTATGATGATTGATGATGATGATGACGACCTAGCTGCACAGCGCCGCGTTTGGACCGAAGGCCGAGAGACATTGTAAGTATGAGATTTAGCTTTTTCGCTGTTTGGTGGTGTTGTGTCGGGTGTTTTTTTGCGGGTGGGTTGGCGGGTCTTGCCTGGGGCATTCCTGGGAAGGTCTAATACCGGCTAGAAGTTAGTTGGACAAAATCCATAAGGAAACACCAGTTTTGGCACTTTGTAAGTTAGGGTTCGTTAGGGTTAGCCCTAGCAGCAGGATTGCATGTGTTTAGGGGGGTTCTATTGCAACGCGGTTCTGTTGTTGTAGAGCACTGTTGGAGCGATGCTGGCTATGGATACTTTTGCTTGCAGGCAAGTGGTTTGAATACAATCCACGGTCTGTATTTGGGTCTACTGTTACTTTCAAAGTACGTTTTGTAACCATTTTTCTGCTAGGCATCATCAAAGTGTGACTTTTTGAACCACACAGCGTACATACCTTTTATTTATTTATCAGTGGTATTGTAATAGCACTTCCTGTTTTCCGTTCAATAATTACAGGCCGGGTTTCAGTCAACATCCGCCAGGCAGGCAGTGGACAGGGTGTCTCTTCTGTCAGTGGTCACCACCACATTGATGGACGAAGCGTCCTACCCAAAAAGAAACCCCCATTCCCATCCATTTTACAAACCCTAACCCTCTTCCCCCGGGCTGTGTTGTTTTGCTTGATGTCTGACTAAAATGACATCAATAATTCCACACACTTGCTGGGGAGGATAAGGTGATAGCAGCAACAGGCTGGTGAAGGAATACGAGGATATCTTCTAGACTTACTCAGCTTCAGTACTATATCTTCTAGTAGTAGTAGCCAATGTCAAATAAATTCAACGCAAGTACTAGTTATACTTGCAATACTTTACCATTTGTTAGGCTACATTATGGCACTGTTCTAGTGTACTGTCACCTGCTATTTTCTCGATCGTACCGTAACCGTTGTAATGCTACAGTAAGGAGTACAAACAAGGTTTCGTTTTCTTTTTTTCCATAGGCATGCAACTGCCACTGTGTCACACCACTAGTAACACCGCAATGAGGAAATGTCACCCGCCCAGGAATGACAACGTTAATCCCCATTTCACCTGGAGCCAGCCCTGGGCCTAGCCCTAATTTCTAACACAAATTACAGGTAAGATAAGCGTTTGGTGGGAGGTAGTATAATGGAGTATTATTTCGGAGTAGACAAGAGTTTGACGGTTGTACTACTAAAGTCCTACGACTGTTCAGGAAAACAAAGTTACTGTTACACCCCGCCCCCCACCCACCAGACTGAAAAGCAGTAAAAAACAGGTATGGTCAGATAAAGTAGTTGAAAAATATATTTATTTATCCCTAACAAAATAATCTCCCTCACCCACCCTAACCCCAACGATTGTCTCTGAAACGTCCCAAAACGATCCCAACTCCCAAATCCCACCCCCCAAAAGTCTATAAAAAAAGGGCAAGGGACACTCCACTACTGGAGGGTGCTGGTGCTGGTGCATGATGCGGCATGGGCATCATACTCCTTGCGGAGGGTGGCAAGCTCGGAGCGGAGGCCCTTAACCAAGGTCTTATACCTCAGGACCTCCTGCTCCAGGTTGGACATGCGGACTCGTAGGCGGTGTTGGCGTTCCTTGCAGCTCCTGTGGGGGGCAGCTGGTGTTTCGGGTGCTTGGCGGTGGCGGTCGGCTTTCTTAGCCCGGCTCGGTCCCGCTGGTTTAGTCACGGAGGAGGATGCAGTCGAAGATGTTGCCCCGCTCGACTGCGTGTCCTCCTCCTCCTCCAGGGCCACCAGCCGCCGATACTCGGCGACTGTGGCCTCCAGCCTCCGTTGCCGGGCCAATCTAGCCTGCTCCCTCCTTGTTGTTGATTTGGAAGAAGGAGCAACTATATGAAGAAAGAAAGACATAGTCTGTAACCAATGCTCCTTATTAATAACACAAAGTGATTGAGCCGAAAGTTGGGTCACAGAGTACAAGTAGCAAATTGAAAGCACAGTACATAACTATTGAGGACAGTATCTATGTAACCCTCCCACTTCTGCATCCTTGCTCTAACAGTAGTGGTAGTTTAATGAACTAATTCTACGACCACTATGGACTTCCATTACAGTCGACTATGACAGTACACCAGTCTTATTCTTCTTCTTCTCTCTTGTTTAGGGAAATGGGTACGTTATCTTATGCAAGCCGGCAGAATGACATGGACACAGCACAGTGAAGTTGCACCCGAGAAAAAAAGTTGCACACCATGATGATGGAGACAGACTTGCGTTACTGTACCGGTCCAGTACATGCAGGTGGTGAAGCTATTACTTTTCTATTACGGGTGGCACTGAGAATACTCTGTTACAAGGGCTACTGCTTAATTAATTTACCTTTCACCCTACAGTGCAAATGAGTACTAGAAAAGGAAACTGAAGAAGCTAACTAATTTGATTATCTATCACTTCACATGGGACGTATTTAATGACAGATGAGATGACTTTAGGTGCTTTGCTTAATATTGAGTGAACACAGTGATACACCCACACATGAATGACGTACTACAAGTAAACTAAAGTTATTAAGAGAGGTACGGAGTGTCCACCGTAATAACCAGATATATGCTGTGAATGCAAACGCAATACAAAGTACTGCTACTATTCATGGTAGTATTGGACACATTTACAATTTCTTTTCCTTGCCTTCCCTGCACTGGGACGGACGTGCGGGTGCGGTGGTACATGCTCTTCAAGGTAACACTTACTTCACCTGGCGACCATCTACTCTCTCTAGATACACATTTGCTATGTAAGAGTCAGAGAATACCATGCTCCAGGCATCCATTCATTCAAAGTATACGCACACATACAGTTTCTGTTTCACCCACCCAGGCTGCTGTCCTTCCACCCATCCTTGCTTCATCATTGACCCAGCCATGCACCATACCATATTCTTTCCTTCCCAGCCACCTCTGGGTCCAAGCAAACACATATCGTTCTTCTTTGCCAGCCATCATACAAGTTCGCGTCCCACTTACTTACACCCTTCTTTCGCTTTTCGTTCATCCCATCCATCACGTTCGTCTAAGAACTTATTGGGATTCTTCTCACCAAAAACTTCACAGCTAAGTCGAAGTACATTTCGAGGAGGCTACTACCTGGTTGATTTGTAATTGTAATACACCCGTGCAGAAAGCACACTATGCAGTCTTCAATCTCAATAAGTAAGGAATATATAGCTTACCTGTTTCCGCCACCACCGTTTGATCCCCCACAGGAACGGCCACCAGCTCTTCTACCGCCGCATCCTCCCCAGAGGCCTCCGAGTCCAAGTCCAACACATCAGCCACCTCCGCGCTGGCCCCGTCACCAGATGTTACACCTACAAAGTACATTTAAGAAAGTTAGAATACACCACTCACTACTATATAATATTTGGTCTAGGAGAAATGTTAAAAAAACAGAATACAATGTAATAATTTGTGACTGTCTACTCCATAGTAAAAATGTCCCATTTTCCAGGGAAGGCTGTTGTCTTGCTGCACTTTTATGCACAACTGATGAATGCTTGCTTTTGATTTTTAACACGCACCACTTTTTCTCCTAACAGACAGAAGCTTGACTCCTGAGTCCTAAGAACACGACCAGGATCAAGTTCAAAGTAGGTGAGAGTTCGGCTCGACCACAAGAAATGTGTCCAATTAATCGTCAGCACTAACCACTTTTCCGTTTACAGTTAAATAGTTTTATGACAAAGTAGATTTCAATAAATGTGTTTACTTTTAATAAAGCTTTTACACTTAAATAGACTCTGTGGTTTTTGTTCCTCTAGACTAGAGTGGATGAGCTAAAGGTTTTGGAATTTTTGCAAGCATGAGTGCCTCTGACACTTCTTGACTGTGCTGTGACTCCGTACTACTCTCTTGTCCTGCGTACGATAATCTAGAGATCATTGGGGATCTATAATCGGTGACTTCGGGAGCTGAATGACTCTGCCACACTATCTAGTCAGTAAGGAGACAGTGCATAGAGGTATTGCTGAATATAATGGGAGTCCAATGGAATTGCCAAATGTCCAATCTTAGTTAGCTACACAGACAGACTAATAAGAATAGTCTAGTAATACCACAGGGAGTCATCATATTCGAGGCAGGATAAGAATTTATATCCAGTCTACAAGAAGATCAAAGACGATTTAGAAAAAATCGAATGAGGAACGCTAGGAAAAAATAGGTACTGTTTAGTAAAATGTAAACTTACTGGGGCCAGCAAAGGAGCCCTCGCCTGCCCGATCCTGGCCTGCATCCTCAGCACCCTCCTCCTGTGTCCTCTTGCCCTTGGGGGGAGCTGATGTACAACATGAAAGAAAGAAAAACCATAAAACATGGATGAGATTTTTCAACCAAATCAAACATTTCAAAAGAACAATAACAACATATTTTGGAAAAATAGCAAATAGATAGACAACTATTCCACGGGATCTATCTCATGTGGTATACTACGTTATTCGTATTGCCTGATTTGCGGAACGTTGACTTAGAAAGTTCCTATGTAACTCAATAAACAGACTACTAAAGAGGTTTGCCTAGGCCTGGCACTGCAGGCAGTAGTGCACAACACGTGACAGACAAAGTCCATCCTGCTTGCAGATCAGTGAATACTCAAACTATCAATCCACCCGCCACCACCGCCACTATTTCTTCTGATAGCCATGTGACTGTCTAAAGGAAGGACACTGGACTTCAGTCTGTTGGGGCTGATTTATAAGTCCCTTGCGGAAGTTGCGGCTGATTTTCCTCCATTGTTGCGTGCCTTTTCTGACGCAGCGGCAGAACAAAAGACTCGCCATGGTGTTGGTGCGGCGTATATATTAAAAAAAAAAACACATATGGGCATATGGGCGATGCATCACGTTGTAAAGCCCTGCGCCATCAGGGGGCGTTCCGGCGCAAGGGAGGGCGTACCTGCGCAGGAACGAATCCTAAAAGTGGCTGAGGGAAATCTACAAGATGTCAATCAGTCATTTTTATGACAATGATGCATGACTCAAACCCTGCGCGCTTGAAGCCGACGTACGGCTTGATGCAGCATTGGGGAGATAGGGTACCCCAGAGCATTGCTGGAGCTGCGCCATCGTTGGCACGCAACTCCAGCAATGCGCTGCCTTTACGGCACAGATGCGTAAGGCTTCTGTGACGTTTTGGGCCAATGGGTGGTGGTGGCATGGCACACAATTACTGCCGCATCCCTGCTACTTTGCAGGGATGCGCCGGTAATTGAAAATATGACCCTTACTGTCTAGCATTACGCAGTTCTTTTCTTTACAGTACACTGATACATAATTTCTCAGGCCAATGAAATGCTTCTGAACACAACATACAAAACAAAGAAGCATAGTAGCAAGCAAGGCTACTGAGAAGGAGAGCAGTGCACCTGAAAATGAAATGCATAGAAGATTTTGAAATATAATTTACCTCAATGTAATCGGCAGCATTATTGCTCTTGGTAAAGAACAAAGATTTGCAAATAACAGAGCAGGATAAAACAGAGTAGTAAATGTACTACTACTACTACTCACCAAGCCCGGGGACCTCTACGCCGAGCGCGTCCAGCAAGTCCCGCTCCCGGTCCATGACATCGGTCCAGCGGTGGGTGGCCTGGTTATATGTGCGCCGGACCCCAGAGATCTTGTACATGGCCCGGCACACCTTCTCCCACCGCTGGCGGCGCTCCCGGATGCCATAGCCGGTCGCGATCTTGCCGCCTCCCAGGATCGTCTTGGGGAGGCGGCGCTGGACATGGAAGATCAGTGCCGCCACTTCCTCCGCGCTAAAGATCTCCCTCGGGACCACTTGCTCCCCCCTTAAACGCCCGCACGGGAGCCGGGCACGGGGTGCGGGACCCTTCCCCTTCTCAGGGTGCTTCCCGGCTCCCTTTACCATGGTCTGGGCAGAAATAAACTTAAATGATAAAGAAGAAATAGAATAGTGAAGAAGAAAATAAAAGAGTTTAAAAAAGTAGTTTAAAAGTAACTAAAAGCTGCAGAAAACACAAAAATATAGAGCTAGAAAAATAGAGGGTTAGATAATAAGTAAAATTAGATCAAAAAAACTTCAAACAAGCAAAGGATGGCAGAGATTGAGAGAGGATAGAGAAAGCATGCCCAGAACCATAGCAATGAATGAGAAACAAGATGGCCGCGCCCGTTCACGACCGCGTGGGTAAGTTCGCGCGAGATTTTCCTTGCGAGTACGCGCGAACTTGTACTCGCGAGCAGCACACTTTGCGAGATTACACATAGCGGGCGGAAACGGAATTACGTCACGCCAACAAGATGGCCGCGCCCGTGTACGACCGATAGGGTAACTTGGCAAACGAATAGCTAGAAGCGCCTCGCGAACACGCGCAAGATCACGCGAACATACACGTCGCAACAAAAACAATTTTGTATTCGCACGTATTCGCGGCTTCCGAAATCGATCTCGCACGGATTCGCGCCCCAAATAACGCGCGAAATTGCAAAAAAAACGATTTTAGCTAAAATGAAAGCAATGAGCAGGTGCAAAAGTTCAAACTTAACATTAGTAACATTCAAGGTAGTGCTTCCTGATGGGCCCCTCCAGAGTTTGCAACAATTCTATGACCCTGCTATGACCCAAACAGCAGGCTCATAGAATAGCACCATAAAGGTCCTGTAAAAAAAAAATTTCACTGCAACAAAAAGCAAATTACAGATAAGGAAGGAAGCAGGTGCCAGCCAGACTGGAACTTTCAAAATTACTGACACATTAATGAAACACAAATTAATTGATGGCAGTTGAAGAAGGGCAGGTGTGCTAGCTTTTTTCAACCACCATAATCTACAGTAATAAATAAACCTAATAGGTGCCTGTGAGGATGTACTAGAGGGTGGCATGGGTGTCCCAGAGGGTGGCAGTGGTGAAACAGAGGGTGCTGTGAACCTGTGATGATAAACCAGACGTAGAAACAACATAGTCGCGGCCGTTGCAAGCCGAAAAGTAAGTTCGCAATTGCGAACTTGTCCCAAAATCGGCGCGAACACGCGCCAACACAAAAAACGGAAAAATCCGCAAGTCCGCTAGAGTTCGCGGATCTTCGCGGATTGCGAATCCGTAAATACGCAAGTTCGCGGATTGCCAATCCGCAAAATCCGCCCATGCTTATTCAAGATCATACACTATTATATTGTGCACCGGGCGTACCTGTCCCCAGATAAGATTAATCGATACTTTGGGCTTACTACATCAGCGTGTCCCAGATGTGGGCTTGTGGATGCGCAGTTCCTACATGTCCTCTGGGCATGCCCTTCGCTGCACAACTACTGGACTGCAGTGTCAGATGCCTTGGCAAAAGCAACGGGGGGCAGCTTACCTTTTACATGGGAAGCTTGCCTATTGGGCTTGTTTAAAAGGACGAAACAGACGAAAGTCCAGGCGAGATTCTGGGATCTAGGGCTGATCACAGCAAAGCGTCTCATTACTAGGCGCTGGAAACATAGTGTACCCCCCCAAGCAATACACTGGCGTAACTCATTGGACAACTGGGCGAGGGCGGAGAGTGTGGCGCTACATAGAGAGGAGACGGCGGGGCTCCGTATGTACCCCATAGCTCTGGACTGGGACAACACCTTGGCGACTTACCACCAGGTGTGCCTGCAGAATGGCATTGTGTGAACACTTGTACCTCTCTTTCCATACTCAGTGCTAAGTCTCTCCTCCCCCCTTTCCCCCTCCCCCCCTCCCTAACGCCCCCCTCTCGGAGAGGTCTCCCCCCCCTTTCCCCCCTTACCCCCCCCCTTGGCACATGCGCGACGGCTCTTGCACCTTGACACTTCCATCTGCCGTGGGGCAGTGTGGACCTGCTCCCTGCCCACCTCGAGCACATCACACATACACACACATTTGTTGTTAGACACCACCCACTCTTCCGTTCACTGTACCTTTTAGATTGTTCTCTATATTTGATTGATTTGAAATGTAGCTTTGGATATGTGTTGCACTGTTGATGAGTCCACTTCCTCTAGTATTGCTGCTTTAGCATAACCTGCGCTCCAATTAGACAAGTCTCTGATGTGCAATCAGGAAACAGATCTTGCTTTCTCCGACACAGAGCACTGTCACTATTGATTATTACTCTTTCACGTATATGTCTGTCTTTAATGAACCTGCCACGCTGTTTCACTTATGTTGCCTTTATCTTGATCCTTGCTACTAGGCTCTTATATGTATAAGGATGACCGCAATGATCTGTGACGAATAATTTGCACTACAGCATAGTGTATCATTTACGTTTACATATGTGTAATGTTGTGCGATGACAAAACTGCAATAAACATACTCAAAAAAAAAAATAGACCTGCTATCCTATTGGTAGCATGGACAGAGCAGTATTAGGCTAAAATACTCTTGAGGGCGTGTAAAGCCAGCTGTTTTACCATATGTAACCCCTTGAATACCAAATGAAACAACGCCACACAGGATATATATAAAATATAGCCGCTAACTCGCCCAAAGAAATTTTTAAAATAGCAAAATCTTTAATTTCTCCTGCCCCTGAGCGTTTGTCATCAGTGGGCGCTCAATCCCGTTGCAATAACCTGGCCACCTACTTCTTTCAGAAGATCAAGACTATTTATTCCTCATTCACTTGTGGTAATGACGTTGGGGCATCTACCAACATCACTGAGCCTGTCCCTACTGCACTTTGCACGTTGGACAAATTTCCTTTCTTAGACTCTATTACACTAGATAAAATGATCTCCAAAGTTACTTCGGGATCCCCTAATGACCCAGCACCTCCGCGGATTCTTATCAAGGCCCTGGATGTTATCCGTCCGGTCATCCTGGATGTGCTCAATGCTTCCATCACTACTAACTCTGTCCCTGCCCCTTGGAAGTGTGCGATGGTCAAGGCCCTATTAAAAATGCCCTCTCTGGACCAGAATAACTTGGCCAACTTCCGCCCAATCTCCTTACTCCCCTGGATGAGCAAACTGCTTGAGAGGCACGTTAACACCATCTTAGTAGACTACTTGGAATTAAGTGGTCTGCTATGTGCCTCTCAGACAGGGTTCCGCCCCCAGCACGGAACCGAAACTGCCCTTATAGCGGTGAAGGAGGAAACCCGAGCCGTGCTGGACCGGGGAGGAAAGGCAGCCATCATCTTACTCGATCTCAGCACCGCGTTCGACACAGTTAACCATACCACTTTATTACATCGTCTAATGGGTTTGGGTGTGTCGGGCGCGACACTGGAGTGGCTGTCCTCCTTCCTGGATGAGCGTTTCTTCCAGGTGTTTGAGGATGAGGCAGTCTCCCCCAAACATCCTCTTAGCTGTGGGGTGCCTCAGGGCTCCTCCCTGAGCCCCACGCTCTTTAACGTTTACATGCAACCTCTAGCAGGGATAGTCCAACCCTTTGGTGTGTGTATTGTCACCTACGTGGACGATACCCAACTGGTGGTCTCTCTTGACCACACGGAAGGATCGTCCAACACCTTAGGTCCCTGTCTGGAGGCTGTTGCTAAGTGGATGCAACTCTCCTGTCTCAAACTTAACGGAGAGAAGACGGAGATTATGCTTCTGGGCAACTCCCCGCTGACCCCTTTGGCCTCCATTTGGCCCACCTGCGTCAGTGCTCCCCCCCCCTAAACCTCAGATAAAGAGCCTTGGCATCTGGCTCGATAAAGCGCTCGACTTCTCGGTCCAAGCCACCAAAACAGCTGCTACGTGTGTAGGGCTTATGAAGATGCTCCGCAAAGTGCTCCCTTTGCTTCCTCTCCAGGCGAGGAGGGTCATGGTTCAGGCCCTGATCCTCTCTCGCCTGGACTATGGAAATGCTTTATATCTAGGAGCCCTGGCAGCAGTGACCCATAGGCTTCAGGTCACAGAAAACTGTGCCGCTCGATTACTGTACAACATCCCTCGTTGGCAGTCAGTCAAGTATGCCTTAAAAGATCTTCACTGGCTTCCAGTTGCGGCAAGAGCACAGTTTAAGGCCATGTGCATTGTGCACAAATCTTTCCATCGAACAGGCCCTGCCATCTTGTTCCCCTTAGTTGCGCCCTATGTCCCCTCCAGAGCCCTTCGCTCCAAATCATTGCATCTAGCGACCACAAAAAAAAATCAACAAAGCACGGTGGGGTGGTCGCTCTTTCACCCATACGGCTGCAAGGCTCTGGAACTCCCTTCCCTTCGCCCTGAGGGGGAACCCAAATAGTATGGCTTTCAGGAAAGCGCTGAAAACACACTTGTACGCAAAAACATGTTAATTCTCCCGGTAGCTCGTTTTAGCAATTAGTGTAAGCGCTGCGAGGCCTCCGGGTAGTTGGCGCTATATAAATATAATTTTTAATTTCATTTCATTTCGTTACCTCACCCATGGACGGCGGGTGCATAGGTGTGAAGATGTGTCTGGTTTCGTCTTTGAATCCTATGGAGACCTGGAGAAAGATGCTGCAGGCGACCAGGAGGAAGATGTCCGGGTGGATCGAAGGGTGGAGAGGATGAAGAGGACCTGAAAGCAGAGGGTGCAAAGTCTGGGTCCCTAGCCAGTGACCGGGTGGAACAAGGAGGGAACCAGACGACGTCGAGGAGCAATCAGGTGCTGTTGTGAAGCTTGTCTCTGCAGCCACGGGGACCAGGAGGCGTCGAAGATGACCAGGAGCTGGATACGGACAGTCCCATGAAGGATCTCGCTGATGGAGGAGTCGACTTCCTGATTGGAGTCAACAAACCTTGGCAAAGTCATCCCACGCAGGATTCACAGATGTCTTCTGTTGCAGACCAGCAAGGTCTGAGGGGCTTCACCTTTGCAGGGAAGCAGGGGCCAGTCTGGAGCAACCAGACCAGCAATGAAAATCAAAAGGATTGTCGTCACAGAGGCTACTAGCCAGCGGGCCAGCAACCGGACAATGCGTCGATCAGAACACAAGCAGAAGGGCCCCACGCAGAACTCGTGGTCTGTGGAGGGCTGATCTTCAGTGCAGGTGATGCTCGGGATGGGTGCTTCTCAAACCCCAGTGCACAACTTCGAGGGTGCCTCAGAAGCTGCGCAGGTAGCAAGTTGCAGGCTTTTCAAGATGTCCGGTCCCACGTGTCTCGTCGCCTCCAAGGATCTCAGCTTTGCTGCAGACATGAAGAGAGGGTCAGAGAGGTCTGGAAGTCTGGGTCTTGTCAGGCTCTGTGCTCGGGTTCTGGCGGGAACGTCGACAAAGCAAGCCGTTGATTTGCTGGATGGTGCCTGGTTGCCCAGGGTGGTCACTCCTTGGCCACAAGGGAGATTCTTCAGTCTTCAGCTTCAGCAGAATGTCGAAGGTCCAGAGTTTCGTTTCAAGTTTCAGTTCAGGATACAATCTAAAGTCTCCTGGCTTAGCTCCTACCTTTATACTACTAAAAGGAGCTGGATTACCTACTAGGTCCCTCCTGTGGGTGGGACCAGGAAGGGGGGTGGTTACACCCCCTTTCCTTTGTCCAGTTTTGCGCCAGAGCTGGGGCTGGAGTGCCCCAGCAACCGGTTTGAACTGGGGTATGCGTGGAGCACCTTGTGTGCTCCAGGCAGTGTCTCATTCTATTCAGCCCTCCCTGTCCTAATACACAAAGTCCTGTCTGGGGTGGTGCTCGCACATCTCCAGGCAGGAAACCTATTGTCCAAGCCTCCCTCGCGTGAAGGACTCCCGGCAGCAGGAGGTTAGACTTGTGTCTGTGGCAGCAGCGTCCATCTTGTAACTCTGAGGCTCTGGTTAACTTTAACCGGGTACAGTAACTTTAACATGTCTTCTCCCTCTAGAAGGGTGGAATGCTACCCCCGTCACCAGAATTGGTGAGGGGGTAGTATTCCAAAGCGTATGACACCTTACACGACATGTTTCAATAAAGCCAAACCAAAGTTAGCATTAACCGCGTGGATTATAATGCACTTAAGAGTATATGGTATGGCGATATCATAGAACAGCTGTAAGGGCATGGTTCTGAAAGCTGCAGACAGGCTCAGCTCATGCTAGAGCACCATCTCACATATAACCAAGCACTCTGCCTCCAGGATTGTTAATGCCTGCCATAGGAGTGACTTATAGGTCACCAGGTGTCTATATATAAGGTAGGTATAGGGATACTATACCTAAGCAAGGGGTGATTACACAACCTTGCCCCAGCTGAGTGATCAGCCAGTTATGTCTATTTGAGTGGCCAGACAGGGGTGGCATAATACATGCTGCAGCCCCTGGTAGGCCTTGGAGGCACCTATGCCCTGAGTACCTAGGGTACACTTCTACAGGGGCTGATAAGGTGAACCAATTCCCAATTGTGTATGTACCTATAGTACATGGTGCAAATTTAGAGAGAGTGCATCTGGGCTGTGGGTCTGATTAGCAGGCCCACAGCCACATCTAAGTCAAAAACCAGTAAAGCAAAGCAAAAAGTGGGGGTGACCATAGGAAGCAGACCCTCCTACACAACCCCGTCCCCAAACGTAGGGACATTAGACTAACCTTGACCAGTTAAGTCTTCATGTTCTAAGTGGAAATATCTGGAGAGTCCATCTGCATTGGCATGGTCAGTCCCAGGTCTATGTTCCACTGTAAAGTCTATCCCCTGTAGGGAAATGGACCACCTAAGCAGTTTGGGATTTTCACCCTTCATCTGATTTAGCCATAGGAGGGGCTTATGGTCGGTCTGAATCTTGAAGTGAGTGCCAAACAAGTATGGCCTCAGCTTCTTCAGGGCCCAAACTACAGCAAAGGCCTCCCTCTCTATAGCTGACCAACGTTTCTCTCAAGGGGTCAGCCTTCTGCTTATGAAAGCAAGGGGCTGGTCTTGACCATCTATATTCAGTTGTGAAAGTACAGTTCCCACACCCAACTCAGAAGCATCTGTTTGGACTATGAACTCTTTGGAGTAATCTGGACTTTTCAGAATAGGTGCAGTGCACATGGCCTGCTTCAGGTCATCAAATACCTTTTGACAGCTAACTGTCCACTGAACTTTCTTTGGCATCTTCTTGGAGGTCAAGTCATTAAGTGAAGTCACAATGGACTCATAATGCTTAACAAACTTTCTGTAGTACCCAGACAGGCCCAAGAAAGCTCTGACCTGTGTCTGGGTGATTGGAGGAGTCTAATCTTTGATGGTCTGGATCTTGCTCTCCAGTGGTTGAACCTGACCCCCACCTACAAGGTGGCCCAGGTATACAACCTTGCTCTGCCCTATCTGGCACTTAGTAGCCTTGATAGTGAGTCTTGCCTTTTGCAAGGCCTCTAAAACATTCCTCGGGTGGACCAGGTGATCTTCCCAGGTGGAGCTAAAGACAGCAATATCATCTAGATATGCTGCACAATAGTCATCCAGACCTGTGGGGACTTGATTCACCAACCTTTGGAAAGTGGCAGGTGCATTCTTCAAACCAAAGGGCATTACCACAAATTGATAATGTCCTCCTGGGGTTGAAAATGCAGTTTTGGCTTTTGCATCTTCAGCTAGTCTGATCTGCCAGTAGCCTGCAGTCAGGTCAAATGTGCTCAAGAACTTGTTAGAAGCCAGTCTATCAATGAGCTCATCTGCCCTAGGTATTGGGTGGGCATCTGTCCTAGTAACAGCATTGAGACCCCTGTAGTCCACGCAAAACCTCATCTCTCTCTTACCATCTTTTGTGTGAAGCTTTGGCACAAGGACTACTGGGCTGGCCCAAGGGCTTTCTGAGGGCTCAATGACTCCCAAATCCAACATCTTTTATACTTCTGTCTTTATACAGTCACTGACGTGGTCAGGTTGCCTGTAGATTTTACTCTTCACAGGCAGACTGTCACCAGTGTCCACCTCATGGGTGTACCAGCTTGTCTGACTTGGGGTCAGAGAGAACATATGTCTAAAGGACTGGAGAACTTTTCGGCAGTCCTGTTGTTGATGATCAGTGAGGCTGTCAGCAAACACCACACCATCTACTGAACCATCATCAGGGTTCTGAGTCAGCAGGTCTGGGAGAGGGTCACTCTCTTCCTCCTGCCCCTCATCTGTAGCCATGAGCAAGCCCATGTCTACCATGTCAACATATGCCTTTAGTCTGCTGACATGAAGCAACCTGTGAGGGCTTCTGGGAGTCCCAAGGTCCACCAAGTAGGTGACTTCTCCCTTTTTCTCAACAATTGTGTGGGGTCCAGACCATTTGTCTTGGAGTGCTGCTGGGGTCACTGGCTCCAGCACCCACACTTTCTGTCCTGGCTGATATTCAGTCAGTACAGCCTTTTGGTCATGCCAAGCTTTTTGGAGTTCTTGGCTTGCCTCCAGGTTTTTAGAAGCCTTCTTCATATACTCAGCCATCCTGGAGCGGAGGCCAAGTACATAATCCACTATGTCAAGTTTAGGCTTTTTGAGAGGTAACTCGCATCCTTCCCTCACAAGACATAGGGGTCCACTAACAGGATGCCCAAACAAAAGCTCAAAAGGGCTGTAGCCAACCCCCTTTTGTGGGACCTCTCTGTAGGCGAACAGAAGGCATTGTAAAAGGATGTCCCATCTTCGCCTAAGCTTTTCTGGTAACCCTTTTATCATCCCTTTGAGGTTCTTGTTGAATCTCTCCACAAGCCCATTGCACTGTGGGTGATAGCGGGTGGTGAACTTATAGTTGACACCACACTCCTTCCACATTGCAGTCAAATATCCTGACATGAAGTTTGCACCTCTGTCAGAAACAACCTCCTTTGGAAACCCCACTCTGGAGAAAACTCCAAGTAGGGCCCTTGCCACAACAGGTGTTGTTGTGGTCCTCAAGGGAATAGCCTCTGGATACCTGGTGGCATGATCCACTACCACCAGTATAAATCTGTGCCCAGATGCTGTTTGGGGGTCCATTGGTCCAACACTGTCTATCCCCACTGTTTCAAAGGGTACCCCCACCACAGGTAGTGGTATAAGGGGGCCTTTGTGGTGCCACCTGATTTGCCACTGGCTTGGCAGGTGACACAGGAGTGACAAAACTCAGATGAGGGAATTGATGGAGCGAGGTGGCAAAGCAAAATTTGTGGACCCCTCGTAAAATTAATGTCCCATAACATTAATCTTTATTAATAGTGTGTTCTTGTGAATTAACCAACGAATAGTATAAAGTGCACATACATTTACACGTGGGAACACTAATTTTGCCTGCATGAAGCAATATAACTAAATAATCTGTATTGTTAGTGTACTGTGAATCAATGTGCAGCTTAAAATTAAACGAATGTAGTATAAATGTGCTTATTGTATGTGTTTTTGTGCTAAAAAGTTGTTGGATATGTAAGTATAAAACGCATTTATGTGGCTTACCTGCTAAGTAACAACTAATGGGGAGACCTTAGTACGGAGGGAGGTGAACAGAAGGGTTTTAGTTCTATATTTAACATGAATTTGTGTTTGTTTCTATGATAGTTCCAAAAGAGACCTCTGAGGCCTAATAAAAAATGGCCGCTCTGGTAAACTGCGAATGAACGCTGGACTGCGCATGTGCTCCAAAGCCTGCAAGCGAGAGTGAGCTGACTGTGTTCGGATGGGGTGTTCAAGGCTTTAGTGCCCTGAAAACCAGGATGTGCGCCAAACATTATGAACATTATGCGTTATTGAACGTGAGAGTTTTCCCATAAGTGTCCAGTTAATAGAATGCTAGGCCAAAGACTGTTTTGAACAATAGGACCTTTAGTAAAACGCCTGGTCATCATGAGATGGATGCTGTAATGGTGAGGAGATGCTCACCCACCCTGAAATTGACCAATCAGAAACTTGAGTTAATGGTATTAGATACTCTTTAGATAGATTAAGTTAGAGAATTAGTGTATAAAAACCCCGGATTTTGTCCCAAATTATCGCTCCTTTCGATTTCATCTCGAAGTGCTGTCCGACTGAAGATCGATTCCTGGATGTAAGAACTTTAACATTTTCCTTGTTTATTTGCAGGACTGAAAGGATAAGATGAGGGTGTTAGTATAGGGATGTTAGAAGAGAATGCACTTTGGACTATCAGTTCTTTATTAAAACTTCCCACTGACTTTGAAATAAATGTCTATCTTCCGAGCTTTTAAATAAAATGTTCAATTTTGAAATAAAGTTTTAAATAAAATGTATTCAGAATAAAGAATTAAATAAATGCGAGAATGTCAGACATGCCAAAAGTTTGCTTTAATAAAATAGATTAATGGGAAATTAAAAGCTGGTCTTGTATTTTCCTATGCCTATTTTACAGTAAGCAGATCCATTGCCACTATGGTGGTGTGTCTGAATAAATGATATTGTTGATAAACCATGGTAAATTACATTTAAACTGCAGGTGTAAATAATATAGACTTTGTTACTTTAGACACTCCGCCAATGTTACAGCGTTACTCCTCTGAGTTTCACTGATCCCTGAAGTGGAGTTAGAGTGGTTAAATTTCGAACTGTGAGATTATTTAAACACGCAAGGCACGACGGAAAGATCAGTGACCCTTACCACTCTGTCTATCGATTAAGGTAGGCTCCTGTTCACGCCCCAGGCCCTGTAGCATTTGCTTCAACCTATTGGTAACTGTTACTTCATTGTCAGTTTCATTATGATTTTCAGACCATATCATACTGGAACAGGTGACCGCTTGAACACGGACCACGCCCAACGGGCAGGCCGTTTTTCCACCTGCATCGTCAGGTAAACAAAACCACGTAACTTGGTTTTTTCAGTTCCCTTCCTCAGTATAAGCTAACCTCTCTTCCATACCCCTTGACTTTCCCTAATTTAATTTTAAATACACCCGCTCTGGGTGTCTTGATGAATGATTAAATCGGGACTCTTCTTTGTGACCGTTTGAAGTAATTTAGTGTTTTAAACTTTGTGCCTAGGAACCAGCCCCACATTACCCTCACCCCCCTGTCCTTCACGTCCTGATGAAGACCCGCGAGTAAGGATCTACAGTCCTACACCTTTGGGTCGAAACGTAGACCATCCTCTACAATCAAGAACTCCCTACCCCAGTTTGATAGTAACAATCATTATGGGAGTCTCTTTTCCTTTGTAAATTGGTTTATTGAACATGTGTGTTATTTGACCTCTTCCATGTGGATCTATGATAATCATGGTTTGAATGCTGAATTTCATGTTTTATGAATTTTTGATTAGTGATGTATAACTAATTGAAATACACCGCCTCCCTCCCTCACACACCTTCCCTCCCTCTTGTGGGCGCACCCAAATGTGTGTACTATATGTATGATTTTTCGAACATTGAATGTCCTTTGGTGCAGTGACAATAAATACACTGAGCACCATCATTTGTTTTTTGAATCTATTTAAACAATTCATGTGTTTGAAAATAATTCTCTATTTTCTTGGTCTGGGACCCCTCTCATATACCCCAATCAATTACCCAGGTCCCACTGACTACATGGGTCTAACCCTACTATCTACAACATATAGCATTCAGGGCACTACAATTACACCTATATAGTTTTTAAATGATTTTGATGCAATAACATTTTTGACCTCCATGGGGAGGGCACTCAAGCTAAACTTTTACCCAGCTCCGAGTTCCACGACCTTGGGTGGAAAAAGTGACTTTGCCCCCTTAAACCCAAAAACTTCAAAAAGTCACCCCTGGAGGCCAGAAATGGGTCTTAGACACTCTTGGTATGTCATCTGAGGTATACTATGGTGTTCTTGGGTCCAGAACTAGAAATGTGATGTGACTCTGATATCTAGGGCCTATAATGGAAAAAATGAATTTGACACCAAACACCTCAAAATGTCTGAAATAGGACTCAGACATGTACCTGGAGGCTGGAAATGAGCCCTAGACACTCTTGCTATATCACCTGAGATATAATATAGGGTCCTGGTGGCCACAGGGACCCAAAAACAGTCAGGTGGGTTGATACTGAAAATTAGCAAATATCGTCCCAAAATTTTTTTTGACAAGATTTGCTAATTTTCCAAATAGCTCAGAATGGATATCAGAGACACTGTTTGAGTGCGCAAGATATGAATACACTTGTTAGAAAGGTCAGCTCTGATGCTTTCATGTGATATATATAACTTTGATATTATATAAAGTTTTTTTTCCGCTACCAGCCAAGGGAAACACCTGATATCGTACCCGATTTTGAGAACATTGGGCTGGGTGGAAAAAGTCACTTTGCCCCCTTAAACCCAAAAACTTCAAAAAGTCACCCCTGGAGGCCAGAAATGGGTCTTAGACACTCTTGGTATGTCATCTGAGGTATACTATGGTCTTCTTGGGTCCAGAACTAGAAATCTGATGTGACTCTGATATCTAGGAGCTATAATGGAAAAAAATGAATTTGACACCAAACACCTCAAATTGTCACAAATAGGAGTCAGACATGTACCTGGAGGCTGGAAATGAGCCCTAGCCACTCTTGTTATATAATCTGAGATATATTATGGGGTCCTGGTGGCTACAGTGACCTGAAAACAGTCATGAGGGTTGATACCGAAAATTAGCAAAAATCGTCAAAAAAAGTTTTTTTGACAAGATTTGCTAATTTTCCAAATAGCTCAGAATGGATATCACAGTCACTTTGTGAGTACCCATGACCTAAATATACTTGTTAGAAAGCTCAGATCTGATGCTTTCATTTGATCTATCTACCTTTGCTATTATCTGAAGTTTTTTTTTCAGCTTCCAGCCATGGGAAAAACCTGACATTGTACCCGATTTTGAGTACCTTAGGCTGGATGGAAGAAGTGACTTTGCCCCCTTAAACCCCAAAACTTCAAAAAGTCATCCCTGGAGGCCAGAAATGGGTCTTAGACACTCCTGGTATGTCATCTGAGGTATACTAAGGGGTCCTTAGGTCCAGAACTAGAAATTTGATGTGACTCTGAGCTCAATGTGATGTGACTCTGAGCTATATGGCCTATAATGGAAAAAATGAGTTTGACCCCAAACACCTCGAAATGTCACAAATAGGAGTCAGACATGTACCTGGAGGCTGGAAATGAGCCCTAGCCACTCTTGTTATATCATCTGAGATATATTATGGGGTCCTGGTGGCTACAGGGACCCGAAAACAGTCATGAGGGTTGATACCGAAAATTAGCAAAAATCATCAAAAAAAGTTTTTTTGACAAGATTTGCTAATTTTCCAAAAAGCTCAGAATGGATATCACAGTCACTTTGTGAGTACCCATGACCTAAATATACTTGTTAGAAAGCTCAGATCTGATGCTTTCATTTGATCTATCTACCTTTGCTATTATCTGAAGTTTTTTTTTCAGCTTCCAGCCAAGGGAAGAACCTGACATCGTACCCGATTTTGAGCAACGTAGCCTGGATGGAAGAAGTGACTATGCCCCCTTAAATCCCAAAACTTCAAAAAGTCATCCCTGGAGGCCAGAAATGGGTCTTAGACACTCCTGGTATGTCATCTGAGGTATACTAAGGGGTCCTTAGGTCCAGAACTAGAAATTTGATGTGACTCTGAGCTCAATGTGATGTGACTCTGAGCTCTATGGCCTATATTGGGAAAAATGAGTTTGATCCCAAACACCTCGAAATGTCACAAATAGGAGTCAGACATGTACCTGGAGGCTGGAAATGAGCCCTAGCCACTCTTGTTATATCATCTGAGATATATTATGGGGTCCTGGTGGCTACAGGGACCTGAAAACAGTCATACAAAGCAATTTGAATCCATACGAGGCAATTTTTAATTTGCGGCCATCTGGTCACCCTTTGAAATGGATAGGATATACTACAGAGGATGTAGTGCACTCTATTTCTTGAAGCATATGATGTACTGACTTAATTTTAATTGCAGTATGTAGCTAAGACATTTACAATTCATAGTGGTAACTCTCATGGTTGTGGCTTATAGGGACAAGGTACAAATCAAGTGTAACCTTCAGGTAAGTTTTTATTTTTCACTTTCATGTGTGTTGTAGAACACTTTATAATTTTGGCTATAATTCATAGTCTGTACATTATAGAGACATAATTTAAACAGCACTTTGTTCCTAGTGATGTGCATCTTACCCATGTGAATTATTATGTGTGTGGCGTATTGTAAAGTTGTCAAAATTTGAGGTTGAATGTATGACGTTTTTCAATACCGTCGCATGTACGAAAAAGTATGCCTTACATTTTGTCCCATACTTCTAAAACCATACAATCTGGATCCATAATTGGAAGTGCAGCATTAAGCTAACATGATGCCACTGTCCTGTGTTCATTTTCATGCATGTGGAAAGCTTCAAAGTGGTGTGAATCTTTCAGCGATTAAACACATATTTTTAAAAAAATTCCTCCAGCTTTTGCAAAATGTGTCACGTATGTTGTGTCATCAGTCAAGATCCATATTAGATAGAGCTTGATTTCCAACTGCAACACATTCTATAACATAGCCTACTACAGTGTGCCATTTTATATGCATGTGGCTCACACACAAGGTGCATACAAAGCAATTTGAATCCATATGAGGCGATTTTTAATTTGCGGCCATCTGGTCACCCATTGAAATGGATAGGATATATTACATAGTATGTGGTGCACTATAAATCTTGAACCATATGAGGTACTGACCTAATTTCAATCACAGTATGTAGCTAAGACATCTACACTTTATAGTGGTAACTCTCATATTTGTGGCTTATAGGGACAAGGTACAAATCAAGTGTAATCTTCAGGAAAAGTTTTTATTTTTCACTTTCATGTGTGTTGAAGAACACTTTATGCTTTTGGCTACAAAATGTGAAGTTGAATGTATGATGTTTTTCAATAACGTCACATGTGTGAAAAAATATGCCTTACGTTGTGGCCCATAATTCTAAAACCATACAATCTGGATCCATAATTCTGAGTGCAGCATACAGTTACCATCATGCCACTGCCCTGTGGTCATTGTCATGCCTGTGCCATGCTTAGAAGTGGTGAGAATCATTCAGTGATTAAACGCATGTTTTATAAAATTTGCCTCCATTTTTTGCAAAATGAGTCACGTATATTGTGTCATCAGTCATGATCCATACTAGATAGAGCTTGATTTCCAACTGCAACACATTCTATAGCATACCCTACTACATTGTGTCATTTTAAATGCATGTGGCTTACACGTAAGGTACATACAACGCAATATGAATCCATACGACGCGATTTTCAATTTGCGGCCATCTGGTTGTCCCATTGAAATGGATAGGATATTATACATAGCAGAATGTGCCCTATAATTCTTGAAGCATATAAGTTAAAGACTTAATTTCAATTGCAGATTCTAGCTAAGATTCGTATGCATTATTGTACCAATTCTTATGCATGTGGCCCACATAGAAAGTGCACGAAATGGAAGTTGAATCCATACGAGGCGATTTTCGATTTCCGGCCATCTGGTCACCCAAATCTCAAAGATTATTGTTAATAATTCAGTGTGTTTTTATGCTATTTAGCTAATAATGCATGAACCTGTTTATTAACATGTGCATAATGAGATACCAAAGAGAAAATAATGAAAATGTATTGGTAAACCGTATTTTGGTAGACTTTAAAAAACCCCATTGAAAAACACATGCATCACCAATGCTGCTTTTTGCTTGTGCCTAAAACGAAAATGTGTTATTAAAAAGTGAATATAACACATAGAGATGTTTTTTCTTTTGTTTATGAAGCCTAATGTGAAGGCAGGTCACACCTATGTTTTACTTTGAAAAAATCTCTTTTCTAAAATTTACGGCGTTACCTTGTTTTTTAATATAGCTAAAAAAACTATTGTTAAAGTCGCTTATAAAAAAGTGATCGTAAATGCTATTTTGTTTTTTGTTTCAGCTTGAGGTTCAGTTTAATATGAGTCTTAATTTGATGTATCACTTGCCCTAGTAAACAATCCCCAAAGTCTATTTTTTTTCAATTTTCCCAAGCTCAATGTTAAACACATGCATCACCAATGATGCAAAAAGTCAAGTCAGAAATTTCAAACAGCAATAAAAAAGTGAGAAAAACAGATATTTGAAAAATTCCTCTTGTTTATGCGGCCTTATGTCCAAAGCCATCCAACAAGAGCATTTTTTTTTTTATTCAGTCGATTTAAAAAAAATCTGCGAACTATTTTATTTCTCTCAAAAAAGTGCCAAAAAGTGACTTTTTGTGCAAAAAAGTGCCCGTACAATATTTTTTCATCTAATAAACTTTTTATGACTCAGAATACACTTAGGCTTCAGGTCAATGTGTTTTCGTTTGGGGGAGGGGCCCAGGGAAAAAAACACCTTTTTTTTCTCGGATTGGTCAAAGGTCAGGCTACCAGCTTGACTCTTGTTGCACCAGTGCTGCTTCGGCTGCACCAGTGCTGCTTCGGCTGCACTGGTGCAGCTTCTCAGACTTGAGGCGTTGCACCAGTGCAGCATAGAAAAGAAACTTTTTAATAAAAGGATTTAAAACTAATTCAAGATATACATTATCTAAGGAATGTTATAAAAACTCAGATATGGAGAATATTTTTCATTTTCGTCCATTTTTGACCGTTTTGGAGCACTTTGAAGCACTGATGCAGCTTTGGGATTTTTATGGTTATTTTGATCAGAGATGCTCCTAATGTGTTTAAAATTCATGTGGGATGTATCCAAGACACTGCCATCACACCTATATAGTTTTTAAATGATTTTGATGTATTAAAATTTTGACCTCCATAAGGGGGGAAAGGTTGAACTTTTACCCCGCTCGGAGTTCCATGACTTTCGTGACCTTGTCCCCCTGAAATTTAAAATTGCATTTTCGAAGTAATGTGTACAACTATTCATTCTGTGTCATTCATTGTGTGTTTAGCATGCTATTGGGCCACTGTAGCACTTGTTTTTTTTCGTTTTTTATGCATTTTTGACCGTTTTTGAACACTTTGATGCTCCAAATGGTTTTTGGACTTAGTCACTTTTTGCTTCATGGAGATTTCAAAAGTGTTAGAAAGTCACTTTGGAGGTATACAGGACAGTGCAAATGCACCTATATAGCAATCAGGACACTCCAATCACACCTATATAGTTTTTAAATGATTTTGATGAATTAAAAATTTTGACCTCCATGAGGGGTGGAAAGTTTGAACTTTTACCCCGCTCGGAGTTCCATGACTTCTGTGACCTCGTCCCCCTGAAATTTAAAATAGCATTTTCCAAGTAATTTGTAAATATATTCATTCTGGGTCATTCATTGTGTGTTTAGCTTGCTATTGGGCCAGTGTAGCACTTTGTTTTTTTCATTTTTATGCATTGGTGACCGTTTTTAAACACTTTCATGCACCAATGATGTCTTTGTACTTCGTCATTTTTCACTTCATGGGGACTTCAAAAGTGTTAGAAATTCATTTTGGAGGCACACAGAACAGTGCAAATGCAGTTACATAGCATTCAGGACACTGCAATTACACCTATATAGTTTTTAAAAGATTTTGATGTAATAACATTTTTGACCTCCATGGGGAGGGCCCTTAAGCTGAACTTTTACCCAGCTCGGAGTTCCATGACCTTGTCCCCCTGAAATTGAAAATCGAATTTTCAAAGTGTTTAGTAAAACTGTTCATTCTGTGTCATTCATTATGTCTTTAGCCTGCTATTGGACCACTGCAGCACTATGTTTTGTTAATTTTAACCCAATGTTGACCTTTTTTGACCACTTTGATGCACCAGTGAAGTTTTTGGACTTAGTCATTTTTCACTTCATGGAGACTTCAAAAGTGTTAGAAATTCATTTTGTAAATACCTAGAACGGTGCAAATGCAGCCATATAGCATTCAGGGCACTACAATTACACCTATATAGTTTTTAAATGATTTTGATGCAATAACATTTTTGACCTCCATGGGGAGGGCACTCAAGCTAAACTTTTACCCAGCTCCGAGTTCCACGACCTCGGGTGGAAAAAGTGACTTTGCCCCCTTAAACCCAAAAACTTCAAAAAGTCACCCCTGGAGGCCAGAAATGGGTCTTAGATACTCTTGGTATGTCATCTGAGGTATACTATGGTGTTCTTGGGTCCAGAACTAGAAATGTGATGTGACTCTGATATCTAGGGCCTATAATGGAAAAAATGAATTTGACACCAAACACCTCAAAATGTCTGAAATAGGACTCAGACATGTACCTGGAGGCTGGAAATGAGCCCTAGACACTCTTGCTATATCACCTGAGATATAATATAGGGTCCTGGTGGCCACAGGGACCCAAAAACAGTCAGGTGGGTTGATACTGAAAATTAGCAAAAATCGTCCCATAAATTTTTTTGACAAGATTTGCTAATTTTCCAAATAGCTCAGAATGGATATCAGAGACACTGTTTGAGTGCGCAAGATATGAATACACTTGTTAGAAAGGTCAGCTCTGATGCTTTCATGTGATATATATAACTTTGATATTATATAAAGTTTTTTTTCCGCTACCAACCAAGGGAAACACCTGATATCGTACCCGATTTTGAGAACATTGGGCTGGGTGGAAAAAGTCACTTTGCCCCCTTAAACCCAAAAACTTCAAAAAGTCACCCCTGTAGGCCAGAAATGGGTCTTAGACACTCTTGGTATGTCATCTGAGGTATACTATGGTCTTCTTGGGTACAGAACTAGAAATCTGATGTGACTCTGATATCTAGGAGCTATAATGGAAAAAAATGAATTTGACACCAAACACCTCAAAATGTCACAAATAGGAGTCAGACATGTACCTGGAGGCTGGAAATGAGCCCTAGCCACTCTTGTTATATAATCTGAGATATATTATGGGGTCCTGGTGGCTACAGGGACCTGAAAACAGTCATGAGGGTTGATACCGAAAATTAGCAAAAATCGTCAAAAAAAGTTTTTTTGACAAGATTTGCTAATTTTCCAAATAGCTCAGAATGGATATCACAGTCACTTTGTGAGTACCCAGGACCTAAATATACTTGTTAGAAAGCTCAGATCTGATGCTTTCATTTGATCTATCTACCTTTGCTATTATCTGAAGTTTTTTTTTCAGCTTCCAGCCATGGGAAAAACCTGACATTGTACCCGATTTTGAGCACCTTAGGCTGGATGGAAGAAGTGACTTTGCCCCCTTAAACCCCAAAACTTCAAAAAGTCATCCCTGGAGGCCAGAAATGGGTCTTAGACACTCCTGGTATGTCATCTGAGGTATACTAAGGGGTCCTTAGGTCCAGAACTAGAAATTTGATGTGACTCTGAGCTCAATGTGATGTGACTCTGAGCTATATGGCCTATAATGGAAAAAATGAGTTTGACCCCAAACACCTCGAAATGTCACAAATAGGAGTCAGACATGTACCTGGAGGCTGGAAATGAGCCCTAGCCACTCTTGTTATATCATCTGAGATATATTATGGGGTCCTGGTGGCTACAGGGACCCGAAAACAGTCATGAGGGTTGATACCGAAAATTAGCAAAAATCGTCAAAAAAAGTTTTTGGGACAAGATTTGCTAATTTTCCAAATAGCTCAGAATGGATATCACAGTCACTTTGTGAGTACCCATGACCTAAATATACTTGTTAGAAAGCTCAGATCTGATGCTTTCATTTGATCTATCTACCTTTGCTATTATCTGAAGTTTTTTTTTCAGCTTCCAGCCAAGGGAAGAACCTGACATCGTACCCGATTTTGAGCAACGTAGCCTGAATGGAAGAAGTGACTATGCCCCCTTAAACCCCAAAACTTCAAAAAGTCATCCCTGGAGGCCAGAAATGGGTCTTAGACACTCCTGGTATGTCATCTGAGGTATACTAAGGGGTCCTTAGGTCCAGAATTAGAAATTTGATGTGACTCTGAGCTCAATGTGATGTGACTCTGAGCTCTATGGCCTATATTGGGAAAAATGAGTTTGATCCCAAACACCTCGAAATGTCACAAATAGGAGTCAGACATGTACCTGGAGGCTGGAAATGAGCCCTAGCCACTCTTGTTATATCATCTGAGATATATTATGGGGTCCTGGTGGCTACAGGGACCTGAAAACAGTCATACAAAGCAATTTGAATCCATACGAGGCAATTTTTAATTTGCGGCCATCTGGTCACCCTTTGAAATGGATAGGATATACTACAGAGGATGTAGTGCACTCTATTTCTTGAAACATATGATGTACTGACTTAATTTCAATTGCAGTATGTAGCTAAGACATTTACAATTCATAGTGGTAACTCTCATGGTTGTGGCTTATAGGGACAAGGTACAAATCAAGTGTCACCTTCAGGTAAGTTTTTATTTTTCACTTTCATGTGTGTTGTAGAACACTTTATACTTTTGGCTATAATTCATAGTCTGTACATTATAGAGACATAATTTAAACAGCACTTTGTTCCTAGTGATGTGCATCTTACCCATGTGAATTATTATGTGTGTGGCGTATTGTAAAGTTGTCAAAATTTGAGGTTGAATGTATGACGTTTTTCAATACCGTCGCATGTACTCTAGAAGTAGATCTGAGGTTTGCGGGATCCTTGTTTGTTGAACTGTCGATTTTAGGTCGGATATCAAATCGCCTAACATAGATGGTAAGAATGATAGTTTATCTAATATTGGATCACAGGGTAGTAATTGTGATGGAGCTAGTTGAGCAGCAGAAACGGCGTCTTGACCCCTCCTTATCAGACCGTTCAGTTCCGAAATTTTCCAGTCGATTCCTGAGATGGAATCGGCCATTGTCTGCAGAACTGAAAGCTGCGGGTCCATTTTATGAGACTGAAATTCCAAGGCTGTGGCCGAGTGTTGCAGGGTGTTCAAGATTGTTAGCCATATAGACTTGGAGGCAGGCTTCCCTGGGTTACTACTCCTCTTTAATGATGGAGATGCGTCGATGGATAGCTTCCCTTCCGATGGTTTGAGGGTATAAGTAGCAACTAGTTCCTCCCACTCCAGTGCTGCTATGGAAGACATGTCATTATTTATGGAGTTATTGATTGATTGAGAATCATTGTATGGTATTAATTTACGGCGTTGGGATGGATTTGGCGTTGCTAACTTGTTGCTTGAGACTGTTTGTTCAGGAGTGTTACACAGGTTTAATTGAAGTGACTTTGTGAGAAGTTGGCCTTATAGGTGATGTTTCCAATTCTGGAACCACCTATTATCAGACCAAACAATCCCTTATGGTGTCAGGTTGTAAGTCAACCTTGTTAGACAAGCTATCCTAGGGGTAGCATGGACTAAGCAGCCTAAAGGCTTAACTTAAGAGGTCGTGTTAAGCGAGCTGTTTTACCACATACAATCCTGTAATATCAAATGAAAGGACACCACACAAGTATATATTATAAAAATATATGTGTTTATTACTAAAAACAATCCCCAGTATTCTTTATGAATAAAGGGGCACAAGCGTTAAATCAAAAGCACAGTTAAAACATACAAAGTTGCACAATTATGGATGAGGGCGGGTGGCCACTCAAACCATATACTAAACAAGTGGTATAAGAGATACCAATCGAACAGTGGTTAGGCCTAGGGCCTAGGGAATCGCTGGGAGCAGTCAGGACAAGCAGTGCTGAAGTTGGGAGAGGCCCACGGGATTCGGGAGCAGTGCGGAAAGCGCACGCATGCACCAATGTTAACCAATGGTGCGTAAAAGTTACAAAGTTAAAGTTTAAGGAC
Organism: Lissotriton helveticus; assembly: GCF_964261635.1. Lineage (NCBI taxonomy): Eukaryota > Metazoa > Chordata > Amphibia > Caudata > Salamandridae > Lissotriton > Lissotriton helveticus. Next base: position 3,989,794 of record NW_027611653.1, read on the forward strand.
ACTTCCGCTGAACCTAGAGGAACAAAACTTAAGACACAGACCCTAGAGATGTGTACCAGTGTGGGAACACCGGCGGAGCAAAGTTACCTCACCCACAGGAAGCGGGTGCACAGGGTCGAAGTTGAGTCGGGTTTCGTCACGCAGGCTCTTGGTGCTTGAAGCTGAAAGGGCTGCAGGCGGGGTGAAAGAGAAGTGTCCGGTGGAGTCCAAGGGTGGACTCGGGTCGAAAAGTACCTGAAAGCAGAGGGGACAGAGTCTGGGTCACTCAGCAGTGACCAGGGTGGAACCAGGACGGAACCAGGCAATGTCGGGCGCAATCAGGTCGCTGTCGAGGTGCTTCTCTCCGCTGTCACGTGGGCTCTGGGGCATCTACGACGTCCAGGAGCAGGTCACGATCTGTCCCACGCAGGCTCTCGCCGTCGGCGCTGTCGGCTTCAAGATTGGAGCAAACAACACTTGGCAAAAGCAATCCACGCGGAACCGGGAGATTGCTTCTCACTCAAACCAGGAGGGTCAGAGTGGGGGCTCCTTTTCAGGGGAGCTGGTGCAGATCTGGAGCAACCAGATTCACAAGTCGATTTCAAGTTTTCCTCGGCACAGGGGCCACTAGCCGGCTGGCAAGTGACCGGGCCAACGCGTTGAGCCAAAAGAAGCAGAAGGGCCCCACGCAGCACTCGTCGAGTGTGGAGGGCTGAACTTCGGTGCAAGTGTGGATCAGGGTTGGGGCTTCTCAAACCCCGGTGTACAGCTTCAAGGGTCACTCGTGGGCTGCACGGTCAGCGTCTCATGGTCAATTCAAGATGGCGTGCCCCACGCTTCCGGTCGCCTCCACGGGTCTCAGCTCTGCAGGGACTGTGGATCGGGCTGTTGGAAAGCAGGCAAGCTTAATCTCGTCGATCTCTGTCGCTCGAGTTCCGGCGGGAACTGCAACAAAGTAGATGTCGATAGCTGGATGGTGCCTGTTTGCACAGGGTGGTCACTCCTTGACCACAAGGGAGATTCTTCGGGCTTCTACGTCGAGTAGGATGTCGAAGGGTCCAGAAGTTCATTTCTTATGTTTCTTCAGGATAATCTGAAGTGCATTGGCACTGCTCCCAGTCTTATACTAATTTTGGGGGCTGGATTACCTGCTAGGTCCCCTCCTATGGGTGGGACCCAGGAAGTGGGTGGATACACCCCCTTCCTTTGATCCAGGCCACCCTGGCACGAGGGCTGGAGTGCCCCAGAACCGGTTTGGCCGGATTATGCAAGGGGCAGCCTTGTGCGCCCCAGGCAGTGTCTGGTTTCTTTCAAACCTCCCTGCTACAATCCACTATCTCCTGTCTGGAGGGTGGTAACACCCCCCTGCGACAGGAAACCCTTTGTCCAGGCCCCATTTGGCTGAGTTTCGGTCAGCTTCAGGGGGTCAGACTCTTGTCTGTGGCAGAGGCATCCATTTTGTGGATCTAAGGCCCTTTTAGAAATTAACCGCATTTAAGTAAAGTAACATGTCTTACCCCTCTAGAGGGGTGGAATGCTATCCCCGTCGCCAGAACTGGCGAGGGGATAGTATTCCAAATCGTATGACACCTTACACGACATGTTTTGATAAAGCCAAACCAAAGTTGCTATATAACCGCGAGGATTATAAGGCACTTAAGAGTATATGGTATGGCATTATCCTGAAACAGCTTAGGGAGTTGTTCCCAACAGCTGCAGACAGGCTCAGCTCATGCTAGAGCTCCATCTCACATTAAACCACGCACTCTGCCTCCAGGATTGATGAGGCCTTCCATAGGAGTGGCTCACAGGTTTATATGTGTCCAGATATAGGTTTAGATATAGGTATACTATATCTAAGTAAGGGGTGATTGCACCACCTTACCCCAGCTGAGTGATCAGCCAGTTGTGTCAATTTAAGAACCAGCCAGGGGTGGCAAAAGATATGCTGCAGCCCCCGGTAGGCCTTGGTGGCCCCTATGCCCTGGGCACCTATAGTGCATTATACAGGGGCTGACAAGGGGTCCATTTCCAATTGTGGTATGTACCTAGGGTACATGGAATCCATTTTACAGAGAGAGCAGATGGCCTGGGGGCCTGATTAGCAGGGAACCAGGTCAACTAAGTCAAAAAACCAGCTAAACACAGGCAAAAAATCTGGGGTAACCATAGTCAGGTAGCCACCTTCCTACACAACCCCCCCCAAACGAAAGGAGATAAGGCTATCCTTGGCCAGGTAAGCCTATATTGCCTGAGTGGCCATATAAGGAAGTACCTGCACTAGCATGGGTACCCCCTGTCTCATGGTCCACTAAGCAGTCCCTCACCCTTGGGGTATTAGATGGTCTCCACCATAGGGAATCACTACCTTGGGTGTGTTTATGCAAAGTTAAAGGCTGGTTTGGATATGGAGTACTGAAGTGAGGCTCTACTAATTTAGGGCTTAGCTTCCTCCAATTATCTTCCACCATGTGTGCCTTTCTTTCTTTAACTGAGTTGCACTGTGCTCTCAGGGTCAATCTCTGGCTACCTAAAGCTGGAGGCTGGGTCCCTCTGTTTGGCTTGCTGGAGGGACAGTTCAGGTTTGGGCCCTTTGGGTCCCAGGTTTGGCTGTGCCCAACAGAATCCATCTGTGGGAGGTCCCTAACTGTATTTAAGGGGGCTCCCTCAGGAGTTTTTAAAGTTTTCACCTCACTAGGGCTACTAGTTTTGGTGCCCCTAATCTGTTGATGGGGGTGCTTTATGTGACAGGGGGCCCTCCGGGTCTCACTGTCCTTCTTGTCCTCTGCAGCCCTGGGCTGGCTAAGGCAAGGGAGAGAGGGGCAGGTTACCTGCTCCAGACTGGGTCCCACCTGAGAAGGGTCCACTGACATCAGAGGTTCTGTCAGGCTAGGCCCAACCACCTCTGGGGCAGTTCCTTCATCAGGGGTAAGATCAGTTCCCTGAGGAGGCTGATCCTGTCCTAAAGTCTGGTGAGGGGGAGATTTCTCTTCCTCCTCCATGCTCTCAGTTTGTGTGGAGTTATCCATCATTTCAGGTTTCACAACACACATATCAGTTTGAGTTTGGGCTGTGGCCATCACAGCCCCACCAACCTTTTCAGGAGGAGACTCAGTTTGGGTTTCTGCTGTTATCATAACAGCTTTGCTATTCTGTTCAGGAAGAGCTTTTGCTAAAGATGGGGCAGAGAGTTTCTCAGCCCTACCAACCTTTTCAGGAAGGACATCTTGGATTGGGGCTGTAGCCATTACAGCCCCACTAACCTTTCCATTGGAATTTACCATTCTAGAATGGGTTTCCTGTTCAACCTCAGCCCAGGCTGAGATTTCCAAATCATTACCAAGTAGGCAGTTTACAGGCAAGTTTGATGACACTGCCACTCTCTTTGGGCCAATGACACCTCCCCAGCTGAGACTTACTACTGCCATGGGATGATTGTTTTTGACGCCATCAATGTTTGTTACCTGGTATGTGGCACCTGGTAAAAGTTGCTTAGAGGGGACTATACAGTCAGCCACCATGGTGATGCTAGCCCGTGTGTCTCTAAAAGCTTCAACTTTCAAACCATTGATGATGGGCTCTTGTCTATACTTGCTCAAGGTATTTGGGCAATCAGAGAAGTTGGCAAACCCCATGCCAGTCTCATAAACAAGATCATTTGGTGATGGGGACCTGGATAGGCCAGGGTCCACCTGAGCTCCAAAAGTAAACCCACCCAGATTCCGGGGTGTGCTCCCACTTCCTGGGGGATTACTGCTGACAGTAACAGGAGGTGTTGGAGCTGGCTTTGGAGGTTGTAGGAAGGTGGCTACCTGACTATGGTTACCCCAGATTTTTTGCCTGTGTTTAGCTGGTTTTTTGACTTAGTTGACCTGGTTCCCTGCTAATCAGGGCCCCAGGCCATCTGCTCTCTCTGTAAAATGGATTCCATGTACCCTAGGTACATACCAATTGGAAATGGACTCCTTGTCAGCCCCTGTAGAATGCACTATAGGTGCACAGGGCACAGGAGCCACTAAGGCCTACCAGGGGCTGCAGCATATCTTTTGCCACCCCTGGCTGGTTCTTAAATTGACACAACTGGCTGATCACTCAGCTGGGGTAAGGTGGTGTACACACCCCTTGCTTAGATATAGTATACCTATGTCTAAACCTATATCTGGACACATGTAAACCTGTGAGCCACTCCTATAGACAGGCCTCACCAATCCTGGAGGCTGGGTGCTTGGTTTTTATGTGAGATGGAGCTCTAGCATGAGCTGAGCCTGTCTGCAGCCGTCGGGAACAAATCCCTAAGCTGTTTCAGGATAATGCCATACCATATACTATTAAGTGCCTTATAATCCTCGCGGTTATTTAGCAACTCTGGTTTGGCTTTATCAAAACATGTCGTGTAAGGTGTCATACGCTTTGGAATACCATCCCCTCGCCAGTTCTGGCGACGGGGATGGCATTCCACCCCTCTAGAGGGGTAAGACATGTTACTTCACTTTAATGCGGTTGATTTCTCCAAAGGCCTTAAGATCCACAAAATGGATGCCTCTGCCACAGACAAATGTCTGGACCCCTGGAGCTGACCGAAACCCAGTCAAGGGGGTCCTGGACAAAGGGTTTCCTGTCACAGGAGGGTGTCACCGCCCTCCAGACAGGAGATAGTGTATTGTAGCAGGGAGGTTTGAAAGAAACCAGACACTGCCTGGGGCGCACAAGGCTGCCCCTTGCATAATCCGGCCAAACCGGTTCTGGGGCACTCCAGCCCTCGTGCCAGGGCGGCCTGGATCAAAGGAAGGGGGTGTATCCACCCACTTCCTGGGTCCCACCCATAGGAGGGGACCTAGCAGGTAATCACGCCCACCAGATTCGAATAAGAGTGGGAGCAGTGCCAATGCACATCAGATTTCCTGGAAGAAACATTTGAAACGATATTCTGGACCCTTCGCCCTCCATCTCAACGTGGAAGCCCGAAGAATCTCCCTTGTGGTCAAGGAGTGACCACCCTGCAGCAGCAGGCACCATCCAGCCCTCGACGTCTACTTGGTTGCAGTTCCCGCCGGAACTCGAGCGACTGAGATCGACGAGATCAAGCTTGCCCAGCTTCTAACAGCCCGATCCACAGTCCCTGCAAAGCTGAGACCCGTGGAGGCGACCGGAAGCGTGGGGCACGCCATCTTGAAGTGACCACGAGACGCTGACCGTGCAGCCCACGAGTGACCCTCGAAGCTGTACACCGGGGTTTGAGAAGCCCCCACCCTGAGCTACTCCTGAGCCGAAGTTCAGCCCTCCACACTCGACGAGTGCTGCGTGGGGCCCTTTGGCACGATTTGGCTCAACGCGTTGGCCCGGTCACTTGCCAGCTGGCTTGTGGTCCCTGTGCCGACGAACTACAAAAGAAGACTCGTGATTCTGGTTGCTCCAGATCCACACCAGCTCCCCTGAAAGGGAGCCCCGACTCTGACCTTCCTGGTCCGAGTAAGACGCCATCTTCCAATCCCGCGTGGATTGCTCTTACCAAGGCTTGTTTGCTCCAAACCGGAAGCCGACTGCACCGACGGTGAGAGCCTGCGTGGGACAGATCGTGACCTGCTCCTGGACGTCGCAGATGCCCCAGAGCCCACGTGACAGCGAAGAGAAGCGCCTCGACGACCACCTGATTGCGCCCGACATTGCCTGGTTCCGTCCTGGTTCCACCCTGGTCACTGCTGAGTGACCCAGACTCTGTCCCCTCTGCTTTCAGGTACTCTACAACTTGAGTCCACCCTTGGACTCCACCGGACACTTCGTCTTCACCCTGCCTGCAGCCCTTTCAGCTTCAAGCACCAAGAGCCTGCGTGTCAAAACCCGACGCCACTTCGACCCTGTGCACCCACTTCCTGTGGGTGAGGTAACTTTGCTCCGCCGGTGTTCCCACACTGGTGCACACCTCTAGGGTCTGTGTGTTAAGTTTTGTTCCTCTAGGTTCAGCGGAAGTGTCCTTAAACTTTAACTATTTGACTTTTACGCACCATTGGTTAACATTGGTGCATGCGTGCGCTTTCCGCACATCTCCCGAATCCCGAGGGCCATTCCCGACTTCAGCATTGCTTGTCCTGACTGCTCCCAGCGATTCCCTAGGCCCTAGGCCTAACCACTGTTCGAGTGGCCTCTCTTATACCACTTGTTTAGTATATGGTTTGAGTGGCCCCCTGCCCTCATCCATAATTGTGCAACTTTGTATGTTTAAACAGTGCTTTTGATTTAACGCTTGTGCCCCTTTATTCATAAAGAATACTGGGGATTGTTTTTAGTAATAAACACATATATTTTTATAATATATACTTGTGTGGTGTCCTTTCATTTGGTATTACAGGATTGTATGTGGTAAAACAGCTCGCTTAACACGACCTCTTAAGTTAAGCCTTTAGGCTGCTTAGTCCATGCTACCACTAGGATAGCTTGTCAAATAAGGTTGACTTACAACCAGACACCATAAGGGGATTGTTTGGTCAGGTAGTAGGTGGTTCCAGAATTGGAAACATCCCCTACCAGGCCAACTTCTCACAGAGGTATATTCTCTTTATTGTTATTCTTGGGACAACAGTTGTCTGTTTTGTAATGCCCAACCTGTTTACAGGCATAACAATAAGGCTTTTTCTCAGTTGAAGAAGTGTCTTGGGACCCACCCCCATTCTTGGAGTTTTGGGGCCCTGGGGAAGTCTTTTCTTTATTTTTATCCCCACCCTTATCTTGAGGCTTGGTAGACTCCTTCTTCTGGTTACTGTCCTGATTCTAAGGCCTAATCCTGGTTCTGACCCACTTGTCTGCCTTCTTTCCCAATTCTTGGGGAGAGGTCAGATCAGAGTCCACCAGGTGCTGGTGTAAGAGCTGGTTCTGACAATTACTTAGGATCTGCTCCCTCATAATCAAATTATACAATCCTGTAAAGTCATGTACTTTGCTGCCATGTAGCCAACCCTCCAGAGCCTTAGTTGCACAATCAACAAAATCAGTCCAGTCCTGTGTCTGTGTCTTCTGTGTGTCTCTGAACTTCAACCTGTACTGTTCAGTGGTTAAGCCAAACCCATCTATTAGGACACTCTTCAGGACTTTGTAATTGTTTGCATCCTCATGTCTGACAGTGAGGAGCTTATCTCTCCCTTTCTCTGAAAAGGAGTACCATAAGATTGCTGCCCACTGTTCCTCAGGAACCTGCTGTACCATGCAGGCTCTCTCAAGAGCAGTTATCCACTTGTGGATGTCATCCCCTTCCTTGTAGGGGGGCACAATCTTTGTCAGGTTTCTACTATCATAGGACATGGGTTTCTCTTTAGGAATATTGCTGCCACCAGTGGCATCTAAGCCACACAATTTCTGCTCTCTTGCCAAGGCAAGTCTAGCTTGAGCCAAGGCTACCTCCTCCCTCTCTATTTGGAGTTTGACAGCCCTCATTCTGGCCCTATGCTCTAGCTTTTGAGAAGCAGTCATGCCTCTCTGAGATTCTCTTGAGGCACTAGAAAGATGAGAGTCCCCTGAGGGAGATCTCACTCTTCTGTTGCCTGGGAGAATGTCATGGTAGGATCTGGGGAGGTGCTGGCCCTCTCCATTCCCCAGTAGGTCTAAGTTGGCCTGGCTAAGCCTGGCAACTTTACCTTGGTTAACCCCTAGCTCCTGATCTTCAGGTCCATCTATGTCTGAACCATCCTCCTCCTCTTCCTCCTCTTCTTCTTCCTCCTCTGGAGTGGTATCAGTTACAGGGGGGTTCACTCCATCTCCTGACTCTAAGGGAACTTCATTCGCCTTCTCTGAGTCATCCTGTTCTAGAATGGCTATCAGGATAGGACAGGTGGGACTTCTGCCCCTTTTTAACCCTCTTGAGATGCATAAGGCAATCAAGTCCTTTCGGGTTAATTTGTCATAGCTGGAAGTTGCCTTGGTAAGGTCAACTGTCACAGGAGCAGACCCTGAGGCTTTTCCTGTGTCAGACATGACTCTAGTGAGGTGTAAGTGGTGCACTTACCTACACTAAGTGTTTCCCTACTGTACCTTGCTAGTGAGTTGTAGTCAGGGTGTGCTAATCCCTTCATCCTACAACTACTAAGTTCAGTAGAACTTAAATATGCTAAGCTTTTGATTTATATGTACCTAGAGGTACTTGATGTGATCTTTCAATTTGATAAAAAGATTGCAATGGTAAAACAACATCAAGCTCAAATCCGCACCGCTGCTCACCAATGTGAGAAGTTGGCCTGATAGGGGATGTTTCCAATTCTGGAACCACCTGATATCAGACTGTAGGAAGGTGGCTACCTGACTATGGTTACCCCAGATTTGTTGCCTGTGTTTAGCTGGTTTTTTGACTTAGTTGACCTGGTTCCCTGCTAATCAGGGCCCCAGGCCATCTGCTCTCTCTGTAAAATGGATTCCATGTACCCTAGGTACATACCACAATTGGAAATGTACTCCTTGTCAGCCCCTGTATAATGCACTATAGGTGCCCAGGGCATAGGGGCCACCAAGGCCTACCAGGGGCTGCAGCATATCTTTTGCCACCCCTGGCTGGTTCTTAAATTGACACAACTGGCTGATCACTCAGCTGGGGTAAGGTGGTGTAAACACCCCTTACTTAGGTATAGTATACCTATATCTAACCCTATATCTGGACACATATAAACCTGTGAGCCACTCCTATGGAAGGCCTCATCAATCCTGGAGGCAGAGTGCGTGGTTTAATGTGAGATGGAGCTCTGGCATGAGCTGAGCCTGTCTGCAGCTGTCGGGAACAACTCCCTAAGCTGTTTCAGGATAATGCCATACCATATACTCTTAAGTGCCTTATAATCCTCGCGGTTATATAGCAACTCTGGTTTGGCTTTATCAAAACATGTCGTGTAAGGTGTCATACGATTTGGAATACTATCCCCTCGCCAGTTCTGGCGACGGGGATAGCATTCCACCCCTCTAGAGGGGTAAGACATGTTCCTTTACTTTAATGCGGTTAATTTCTCCAAAGACCTTAGATCCACAAAATGGATGCCTCTGCCACAGACAAATGTCTGGACCCCTGCAGCTGACCGAAACTCGGCCAAATGGGTCCTGGACAAAGGGTTTCCTGTCACAGGAGGGTGTCACCGCCCTCCAGACAGGAGATAGTGGATTGTAGCAGGGAGGTCTGAAAAAAACCAGACACTGCCTGGGGCGCACAAGGCTGCCCCTTGCATAATCCGGCCAAACCGGTTCTGGGGCACTCCAGCCCTCGTGCCAGGGCGGCCTGGATCAAAGGAAAGGGGTGTATCCACCCCCTTCCTGGGTCCCACCCATAGGGGGGGACCTAGCAGGTAATCACGCCCCCCAGATTCGAATAAGAGTGGGAGCAGTGCCAATGCACATCAGATTTCCTGGAAGAAACATTAGAAACAAAACTCTGGACCCTTGGACCTCCATCTCAACGTGGAAGCCCGAAGAATCTCCCTTGTGGTCAAGGAGTGACCACCCTGCAGCAGCAGGCACCATCCAGCCCTCGACGTCTACTTAGTTGCAGTTCCCGCCGGAACTCGAGCGACTGAGATCAACGAGATCAAGCTTGCCTGCCTTCCAACAGCCCGATCCACAGTCCCTGCAGAGCTGAGACCCGTGGAGGCGACCGGAAGCGTGGGGCACGCCATCTTGAATTGACCATGAGACGCTGACCGTGCAGCCCACGAGTGACCCTCGAAGCTGTGCACTGGGGTTTGAGAAGCCCCCACCCTGAGCTACTCTTGAGCCAAAGTTCAGCCCTCCACACTCGACAAGTGCTGCGTGGGGCCCTTCTGCTCCATTTGGCTCAACGCGTTGGCCCGGTCACTTGCCAGCCGGCTAGTGGTCCCTGTGCCGACGAAACTACAAAGAAGACTCGTGAATCTGGTTGCTCCAGATCCACACCAGCTCCTCTGAAAAGGAGCCCCCACTCTGACCTTCCTGGTTCGAGTGAGAAGCAATCTCCCGGTTCCGCGTGGATTGCTCTTGCCAAGTGTTGTTTGCTCCAAACTTGAAGCCGACAGTGCCGACGGTGAGAGCCTGCGTGGGACAGATCGTGACCTGCTCCTGGACGTCGCAGATGCCCCAGAGCCCACGTGACAGCGGAGAGAAGCTCCTCGACGACCACCTGATTGCGCCCGACATTGCCTGGTTCCGTCCTGGTTCCACCCTGGTCACTGCTGAGTGACCCAGACTCTGTCCCCTCTGCTTTCAGGTACCCTTCGACTTGAGTCCACCCTTGGACTCCACCGGACACTTCATCTTCAACCTGCCTGCAGCCCTTTCAGCTTCAAGCACCAAGAGCCTGCGTGTCAAAACCCGACGCCACTTCGACCCTGTGCACCCACTTCCTGTGGGTGAGGTAACTTTGCTCCGCTGGTGTTCCCACACTGGTGCACATCCCTAGGGTCTGTGTGTTAAGTTTTGTTCCTCTAGGTCCAGCGGAAGTGTCCTTAAACTTTAACTTTATAACTTTTACGCACCATTGGTTAACATTGGTGCATGCGTGCGCTTTCCGCACATCTCCCGAATCCCGAGGGCCATTCCCGACTTCAGCATTGCTTGTCCTGACTGCTCCCAGCGATTCCCTAGGCCCTAGGCCTAACCACTGCTCGATTGGTATCTCTTATACCACTTGTTTAGTATATGGTTTGAGTGGCCACCCGCCCTCATCCATAATTGTGCAACTTGTATGTTTAAACAGTGCTTTTTGATTTAACGCTTGTGCCCCTTTATTCATAAAGAATACTGGGGATTGTTTTTAGTAATAAACACATATATTTTTATAATATATACTTGTGTGGTGTCCTTTCATTTGATATTACAGGATTGTATGTGGTAAAACAGCTCGCTTAACACGACCTCTTAAGTTAAGCCTTTAGGCTGCTTAGTCCATGCTACCCCTAGGATAGCTTGTCTAATAAGGTTGACTTACAACCAGACACCATAAGGGATTGTTTGGTCTGATAATAGGTGGTTCCAGAATTGGAAACATCACCTATCAGGCCAACTTCTCACACTGAGCTTTCAAGATCATTGCCTAACAGACAGTCTACTGGAAGGTCTGCACTCACAACAACTTTCTTTAGGCCATTTACCCCTCCTGTAGGAGAGTAGGGTCTGCTATCCTATGGTCACCCCAAATTTTTGCTTTTTGCTTCACTGGTTTTCGACTACTGAGGCTTTGGGCCTGCTGATCAGACCCCCAGCCTGCTGTTCTCTCACTAAATTAATGACACATGTGCTATAGGCACATACCAATTGGAAATGGACTCCTTGTCAGCCCCTGTAGAATGCACTATAGGTGCACAGGGCACAGGAGCCACTAAGGCCTACCAGGGGCTGCAGCATATCTTTTGCCACCCCTGGCTGGTTCTTAAATTGACACAACTGGCTGATCACTCAGCTGGGGTAAGGTGGTGTACACACCCCTTGCTTAGATATAGTATACCTATGTCTAAACCTATATCTGGACACATGTAAACCTGTGAGCCACTCCTATAGTCAGGCCTCACCAATCCTGGAGGCTGGGTGCATGGTTTTATGTGAGATGGAGCTCTAGCATGAGCTGAGCCTGTCTGCAGCCGTCGGGAACAAATCCCTAAGCTGTTTCAGGATAATGCCATACCATATACTATTAAGTGCCTTATAATCCTCGCGGTTATTTAGCAACTTTGGTTTGGCTTTATCAAAACATGTCGTGTAAGGTGTCATACGCTTTGGAATACCATCCCCTCGCCAGTTCTGGCGACGGGGATGGCATTCCACCCCTCTAGAGGGGTAAGACATGTTACTTCACTTTAATGCGGTTGATTTCTCCAAAGGCCTTAAGATCCACAAAATGGATGCCTCTGCCACAGACAAATGTCTGGACCCCTGGAGCTGACCGAAACCCAGTCAAGGGGGTCCTGGACAAAGGGTTTCCTGTCACAGGAGGGTGTCACCGCCCTCCAGACAGGAGATAGTGTATTGTAGCAGGGAGGTTTGAAAGAAACCAGACACTGCCTGGGGCGCACAAGGCTGCCCCTTGCATAATCCGGCCAAACCGGTTCTGGGGCACTCCAGCCCTCGTGCCAGGGCGGCCTGGATCAAAGGAAGGGGGTGTATCCACCCACTTCCTGGGTCCCACCCATAGGAGGGGACCTAGCAGGTAATCACGCCCACCAGATTCGAATAAGAGTGGGAGCAGTGCCAATGCACATCAGATTTCCTGGAAGAAACATTTGAAATGATATTCTGGACCCTTCGCCCTCCATCTCAACGTGGAAGCCCGAAGAATCTCCCTTGTGGTCAAGGAGTGACCACCCTGCAGCAGCAGGCACCATCCAGCCCTCGACGTCTACTTAGTTGCAGTTCCCGCCGGAACTCGAGCGACTGAGATCGACGAGATCAAGCCTGCCCAGCTTCTAACAGCCCGATCCACAGTCCCTGCAAAGCTGAGACCCGTGGAGGCGACCGGAAGCGTGGGGCACGCCATCTTGAAGTGACCACGAGACGCTGACCGTGCAGCCCACGAGTGACCCTCGAAGCTGTACACCGGGGTTTGAGAAGCCCCCACCCTGAGCTACTCTTGAGCCGAAGTTCAGCCCTCCACACTCGACGAGTGTTGCGTGGGGCCCTTTGGCACGATTTGGCTCAACGCGTTGGCCCGGTCACTTGCCAGCTGGCTTGTGGTCCCTGTCCCGACGAACTACCTAAGAAGACTTGTTATTCTGGTTGCTCCAGATCCACACCAGCTCCCCTGAAAAGGAGCCCCGACTCTGACCTTCCTGGTCCGAGTGAGAAGCAATCTTCCGATCCTGCGTGGATTGCTCTTACCAAGGCTTGTTTGCTCCAAACTTGAAGCCGACTGCACCGACGGTGAGAGCCTGCGTGGGACAGATCGTGACCTGCTCCTGGACGTCGCAGATGCCCCAGAGCCCACGTGACAGCGGAGAGAAGCTCCTCGATGACCACCTGATTGCGCCCGACATTGCCTGGTTCCGTCCTGGTTCCACCCTGGTCACTGCTGAGTGACCCAGACTCTGTCCCCTCTGCTTTCAGGTACTCTACAACTTGGGTCCACCCTTGGACTCCACCGGACACTTCGTCTTCACCCTGCCTGCAGCCCTTTCAGCTTCAAGCACCAAGAGCCTGCGTGTCAAAACCCGACGCCACTTCGACCCTGTGCACCCACTTCCTGTGGGTGAGGTAACTTTGCTCCGCCGGTGTTCCCACACTGGTGCACACCTCTAGGGTCTGTGTGTTAAGTTTTGTTCCTCTAGGTTCAGCGGAAGTGTCCTTAAACTTTAACTCTTTGACTTTTACGCACCATTGGTTAACATTGGTGCATGCGTGCGCTTTCCGCACATCTCCCGAATCCCGAGGGCCATTCCCGACTTCAGCATTGCTTGTCCTGACTGCTCCCAGCGATTCCCTAGGCCCTAGGCCTAACCACTGCTCGAGTGGCCTTTCTTATACCACTTGTTTAGTATATGGTTTGAGTGGCCACCCGCCCTCATCCATAATTGTGCAACTTGTATGTTTAAACAGTGCTTTTGATTTAACGCTTGTGCCCCTTTATTCATAAAGAATACTGGGGATTGTTTTTAGTAAGAAACACATATATTTTTATAATATATACTTGTGTGGTGTCCTTTCATTTGGTATTACAGGATTGTATGTGGTAAAACAGCTCGCTTAACACGACCTCTTAAGTTAAGCCTTTAGGCTGCTTAGTCCATGCTACCCCTAGGATAGCTTGTCTAATAAGGTTGACTTACAACCAGACACCATAAGGGGATTGTTTGGTCAGGTAGTAGGTGGTTCCAGAATTGGAAACATCCCCTACCAGGCCAACTTCTCACATTGGTGAGCAGCGGTGCGGATTTGAGCTTGCTGTTGTTTTACCATTGCAATCTTTATATCAAATTGAAAGATCACATCAAGTACCTCGAGGTACATATAAAATCAAAAGCTTAGCATATTAAGTTCTATTGAACTTAGTAGTTGTAGGTTGAAGGGAGTAGCACACCCCTGACTACAACTCACTAGCAAGGTCCAGTAGGAAAACACTTAGTGTAGGTAAGTGCACCACTTACACCTCACTAGTAACCATGTCTGACACAGGAAAGGCCTCAGGGTCTAGTCCTGTGACAGTTGACCCTACCCAGGCAACTTTTGGATATGACAAACTAACCCGCAGAGACTTGATTGCCTTGTGCAAAGCAAGAGGGTTAAAAAGGGGCAGAAGCCCCACCTGCCTAATCCTGGTAGAAATCCTAGAACAGGATGACTTAGAGAAGGCAAAAGCAGCTTCCCTAGATACAGGAACTGGAGGGAACCCCCCTGCAGTTGATCCCCTTGAAGAAGAGGATGATGATGACTTGGATGAGGACTCAGATGCTGAGGACTTAGGAGTACAGGATCAGGGTAGCCAGGTTCCAGTTGGTAGGCTTAGCCAGGCCAACTTGGACCTACTGGGGAATGGAGAGGGCCAGCACCTCCCCAGGACCCAACACATGATTCCCCCAGGCAACAGAAGAGTGAGATCTCCCTCAGGGGACTCTCATCTTTCTAGTGCCTCCAGGGAATCACAGAGAGGCATGAATGCTTCTCAAAAGTTAGAGCATAGGGCCAGAATGAGGGCTGTCAAACTCCAGATAGAGAGGGAGGAGGTAGCCTTGGCTCAAGCTAGACTTGCCTTGGCAAGAGAGCAGAAATTAAGTGGCTTAGATGTCACTGGTGGCAGCAATTTTCCAAGAGAAAAAGACAGGGCCTATGATAATAGAAACCTGACCAAAATTGTGCCCCCCTTTAAAGAAGGGGATGACATCCACAAATGGATGACTGCTCTTGAGAGAGCCTGCATGGTACAGCAGGTTCCTGAGAATCAGTGGGCTGCAATTTTGTGGTACTCCTTTTCTGAGAAAGGGAGGGACAGGCTCCTCACAGTTAGACCTGAGGATGCCAAAAACTACTCTGTTTTGAAGAGTGCTCTCATTGAAGGGTATGGCCTAACCACTGAGCAATACAGGTTGTTGTTCAGAGACACCCAGAAAGCACAGACTCAAGACTGGACTGATTTTGTGGAGTGTGCCACTAAGGCTTTGGAGGGTTGGTTACAGGGAAGTAAAGTTTCAGACTATACAGGATTGTACAATCTTATGATGAGAGAACAGATCCTTAATAACTGTACAAACCAGCTGTTGCATCAATACCTTATTGACTCTGATCTGACCTCTCCCCAAGAATTGGGAAAGAAGGCAGACAAATGGGTCAGAACAAGGATTAAGCAGAAACCCCAGAACCAAGGTGGTGACCAGAAGAAAACAGACCAGAAGGGTGGTAATCAGAATCAGAAAGATAAAGAAAAAGACCAGAAGTCTTCAGGCCCCCAAACTAATAGTAAGGAGGGTGGTTCCCAAACTGGTAACAAGAAGAAGAAGAACAAAGGTCCAAAGACACCTTGGTGCAATACCTGCAAATCAGTTTCACACTGGGGCAGTGAGTGCACCAAGGCAAATCCAGTTCCCACCACTACAGCTCCTAAAGCAACTGCAACCCCAAGTACAGTAAGCAGTGGTGGAACACAGTCCAAGGGTGTAGCTGGGTTGACCCTGGGTATTGAAGTAGGATCTGGCCTAGTCAGAGTCCCTACACAGGCAGTTCTCCTGTATGATGTGGACATTGAATTGCCCACTGCAGTAAGCCCCACTAACCTGGGCAAATACAGGCAGACTCCCTTAATAAATGAGAAACTGGCTCAAGCTTACAGGGACACATGTGCTAGTGTCACCATGGTGACCCCTGGCTTTGTGGACCCTGGACAGATTGTACTAGGAGAGAGCTACCTAGTAACCAATGCAAGCAACTCCACTACCTCCCATAGTGTGGCAGTTGTGAACTTCTCCTGGGGAGGGGTTGATGGCCTAAAGAAAGTTGTGGTGAGTGCAGACCTACCAGTAGACTGTCTGTTAGGCAATGACCTTGAAAGCTCAGCATGGTCAGAAGTGGAGTACAGGACTCATGCAGAAATGCTAGGGATTTCAGAGCATGTCCTTGCCATGACAAGGGCTCAGGCTAAGAAGTGCCTTCCTGAACCAGTGGTGGATCTTGAGACAATAGACCAGCCACAGCCCAAGAGAAGGAGCAAGAGAGGAAAGGCCTCGCCTTCCACCTTGCCCCAGGTTGAGGATCAGGTTTAAGAGGAAACTGATTCTGCAGTCCAAGAGGAGACTGTCTCTGAGGAGCTTGAACCTGACCAGGTTGAGTTTCTGGGGACAGGGGGACCCTCAAGGGCAGACCTGAGGCAGGCTCAATTAGATTGCCCTTCCCTTGAACCCCTCAGACAGCAGGCTGCTGCTGAGGCTGCTGGGGATGCCCAAGGTACCCATACAGTGTATTGGGATGAGCGACTCCTTTACTCAGAGGCTAGAGCCCCCAAGCCTGGCATGACCAGGAGGTTGGTGATACCTCTGCAGTTTAGGGGATTCCTCCTTACCTTGGCCCATGATATTCCCCTTGCAGGGCACTTAGGCCAGAACAAGACGTGGGACAGGCTTGTTCCACACTTTCACTGGCCTCACATGTCAGAGGATGTCAAGGAGTTTTGTCGCTCCTGTGTCACTTGCCAAGCCAGTGGTAAGTCAGGTGGCACAACAAAGGCCCCCCTAATACCACTACCTGTGGTGGGGGTCCCCTTTGAGAGAGTTGGAATTGATATTGTGGGTCCAATGGACCCCCAAACAGCATCTGGGAACAGATTCATACTGGTGGTAGTGGATCATGCCACCAGGTACCCAGAGGCTATTCCCCTAAGGACCACCACAGCACCTGTGGTGGCAAAAGCCCTCATTGCAGTTTTCTCAAGAGTGGGCTTTCCTAAGGAGGTACTATCAGATAGAGGGACACATTTTATGTCCAGCTATCTAAAAGCAATGTGGAAGGAATGTGGAGTAAACTATAAGTTTACCACCCCATATCATCCACAATGCAATGGGCTTGTGGAGAGATTTAACAAGACCCTTAAAGGCATGATAAAAGGATTACCAGAGAAGCTCAGGCGGAAATGGGACATTCTTTTACCCTGCCTGCTCTTTGCTTACAGAGAGGTCCCACAGAAGGGGGTTGGCTACAGCCCTTTTGAACTTTTGTTTGGCCACCCTGTGAGAGGTCCATTGTGTTTGGTGAAGGAAGGATGGGAGTTACCTCTCAAAAAGCCCAAACTAGACATAGTGGACTATGTACTTGGTCTCCGCTCCAGGATGGCTGAGTACATGTGTAGGAAGGTGGCTACCTGACTATGGTTACCCCAGATTTTTTGCCTGTGTTTAGCTGGTTTTTTGACTTAGTTGACCTGGTTCCCTGCTAATCAGGGCCCCAGGCCATCTGCTCTCTCTGTAAAATGGATTCCATGTACCCTAGGTACATACCAATTGGAAATGGACTCCTTGTCAGCCCCTGTAGAATGCACTATAGGTGCACAGGGCACAGGAGCCACTAAGGCCTACCAGGGGCTGCAGCATATCTTTTGCCACCCCTGGCTGGTTCTTAAATTGACACAACTGGCTGATCACTCAGCTGGGGTAAGGTGGTGTACACACCCCTTGCTTAGATATAGTATACCTATGTCTAAACCTATATCTGGACACATGTAAACCTGTGAGCCACTCCTATAGACAGGCCTCACCAATCCTGGAGGCTGGGTGCATGGTTTTTATGTGAGATGGAGCTCTAGCATGAGCTGAGCCTGTCTGCAGCCGTCGGGAACAAATCCCTAAGCTGTTTCAGGATAATGCCATACCATATACTATTAAGTGCCTTATAATCCTCGCGGTTATTTAGCAACTCTGGTTTGGCTTTATCAAAACATGTCGTGTAAGGTGTCATACGCTTTGGAATACCATCCCCTCGCCAGTTCTGGCGACGGGGATGGCATTCCACCCCTCTAGAGGGGTAAGACATGTTACTTCACTTTAATGCGGTTGATTTCTCCAAAGGCCTTAAGATCCACAAAATGGATGCCTCTGCCACAGACAAATGTCTGGACCCCTGGAGCTGACCGAAACCCAGTCAAGGGGGTCCTGGACAAAGGGTTTCCTGTCACAGGAGGGTGTCACCGCCCTCCAGACAGGAGATAGTGTATTGTAGCAGGGAGGTTTGAAAGAAACCAGACACTGCCTGGGGCGCACAAGGCTGCCCCTTGCATAATCCGGCCAAACCGGTTCTGGGGCACTCCAGCCCTCGTGCCAGGGCGGCCTGGATCAAAGGAAGGGGGTGTATCCACCCACTCCCTGGGTCCCACCCATAGGAGGGGACCTAGCAGGTAATCACGCCCACCAAATTCGAATAAGAGTGGGAGCAGTGCCAATGCACATCAGATTTCCTGGAAGAAACATTTGAAACGATATTCTGGACCCTTCGCCCTCCATCTCAACGTGGAAGCCCGAAGAATCTCCCTTGTGGTCAAGGAGTGACCACCCTGCAGCAGCAGGCACCATCCAGCCCTCGACGTCTACTTGGTTGCAGTTCCCGCCGGAACTCGAGCGACTGAGATCGACGAGATCAAGCCTGCCCAGCTTCTAACAGCCCGATCCACAGTCCCTGCAAAGCTGAGACCCGTGGAGGTGACCGGAAGCGTGGGGCACGCCATCTTGAAGTGACCACGAGACGCTGACCGTGCAGCCCACGAGTGACCCTCGAAGCTGTACACCGGGGTTTGAGAAGCCCCCACCCTGAGCTACTCCTGAGCCGAAGTTCAGCCCTCCACACTCGACGAGTGCTGCGTGGGGCCCTTTGGCACGATTTGGCTCAACGCGTTGGCCCGGTCACTTGCCAGCTGGCTTGTGGTCCCTGTGCCGACGAACTACAAAAGAAGACTCGTGATTCTGGTTGCTCCAGATCCACACCAGCTCCCCTGAAAGGGAGCCCCGACTCTGACCTTCCTGGTCCGAGTAAGACGCCATCTTCCAATCCCGCGTGGATTGCTCTTACCAAGGCTTGGTTGCTCCAAACCGGAAGCCGACTGCACCGACGGTGAGAGCCTGCGTGGGACAGATCGTGACCTGCTCCTGGACGTCGCAGATGCCCCAGAGCCCACGTGACAGCGAAGAGAAGCGCCTCGACGACCACCTGATTGCGCCCGACATTGCCTGGTTCCGTCCTGGTTCCACCCTGGTCACTGCTGAGTGACCCAGACTCTGTCCCCTCTGCTTTCAGGTACTCTACAACTTGAGTCCACCCTTGGACTCCACCGGACACTTCGTCTTCACCCTGCCTGCAGCCCTTTCAGCTTCAAGCATCAAGAGCCTGCGTGTCAAAACCCGACGCCACTTCGACCCTGTGCACCCACTTCCTGTGGGTGAGGTAACTTTGCTCCGCCGGTGTTCCCACACTGGTGCACACCTCTAGGGTCTGTGTGTTAAGTTTTGTTCCTCTAGGTTCAGCGGAAGTGTCCTTAAACTTTAACTATTTGACTTTTACGCACCATTGGTTAACATTGGTGCATGCGTGCGCTTTCCGCACATCTCCCGAATCCCGAGGGCCATTCCCGACTTCAGCATTGCTTGTCCTGACTGCTCCCAGCGATTCCCTAGGCCCTAGGCCTAACCACTGTTCGAGTGGCCTCTCTTATACCACTTGTTTAGTATATGGTTTGAGTGGCCCCCTGCCCTCATCCATAATTGTGCAACTTTGTATGTTTAAACAGTGCTTTTGATTTAACGCTTGTGCCCCTTTATTCATAAAGAATACTGGGGATTGTTTTTAGTAATAAACACATATATTTTTATAATATATACTTGTGTGGTGTCCTTTCATTTGGTATTACAGGATTGTATGTGGTAAAACAGCTCGCTTAACACGACCTCTTAAGTTAAGCCTTTAGGCTGCTTAGTCCATGCTACCCCTAGGATAGCTTGTCTAATAAGGTTGACTTACAACCAGACACCATAAGGGGATTGTTTGGTCAGGTAGTAGGTGGTTCCAGAATTGGAAACATCCCCTACCAGGCCAACTTCTCACAACATGGAAAGAGCATCCAAAAACCTGGAGGCCAGCCAAGAATTGCAGAAAGCTTGGCATGACCAAAAGGCTGTGCTGGTAGAGTTCCAACCAGGACAGAAGGTATGGGTACTGGAGCCAGTGGCTCCAGCAGCACTCCAAGACAAGTGGAGTGGACCCTATCCTATTATTGAGAAGAAAGGGGAAGTCACCTACTTGGTAGACTTTGGAACACCCAGGAGCCCTCACAGGGTAATCCATGTGAATCGCTTGAAAGCATTTGTAGACAGGGAGGACATGAGCTTGCTCATGGCCACAGATGGGGAACAGGAGGAAGAGAGTGACCCTCTCCCAGACCTGCTTTCTCAGAACCCTGATGATGGTTCAGTTGATGGAGTAGCCTTGGCAGGCAGCCTCACTGACCAGCAACAGAGGGACTGCAGACAAGTTTTGCAGGCTCACAGGCAAATGTTTTCACTCACACCCAGCCAAACTGACTGGTGTACCCATGTTGTGGACACTGGTGACAGTCTGCCTGTCAAGAATAAGATCTACAGGCAACCTGATCATGTCAGGGATTGCATCAAGGCTGAGGTGCAAAAGATGTTGGAGCTTGGAGTGATTGAGCCATCAGAGAGCCCATGGGCCAGCCCAGTAGTCCTGGTGCCAAAACCTCATACCCAAGATGGTAAGAGAGAAATGAGGTTTTGCGTGGATTACAGGGGTCTCAATGCTGTCACTAGGACAGATGCTCACCCCATTCCAAGAGCAGATGAGCTCATTGACAGATTGGCTTCTGCCAAGTTTCTGAGCACATTTGATCTGACAGCTGGCTACTGGCAAATCAGACTAGCTGAGGAGTCAAAAGCCAAAACAGCATTCTCTACCCCTAGTGGACATTATCAGTTTGTGGTAATGCCCTTTGGGTTGAAGAATGCACCTGCCACTTTCCAAAGGTTGGTGAACCAAGTCCTTACTGGGTTGGATGACTTTTGTGCAGCTTATCTAGATGATATTGCTGTCTTTAGCTCCACCTGGGAGGATCACCTGATCCACCTGAAGAAAGTTTTGGAGGCCCTGCAAAAGGCAGGCCTAACTATCAAGGCCACAAAGTGCCAGATAGGGCAGAGTAAGGTTGTATACCTGGGCCACCTAGTAGGTGGAGGCCAGGTTCAGCCACTGGAAAGCAAAATCCAGGCCATACAGGACTGGGCTCCTCCAGTTACCCAGACACAAGTCAGAGCCTTCTTGGGCCTGACTGGGTATTACAGAAAGTTTGTGAAAAACTATGGGTCTATAGTGACACCATTAAATGACTTGACATCCAAGAAGATGCCAAAAAAGGTTCAGTGGACAGTTAGCTGTCAGAAGGCATTTGAAGACCTGAAGAAGGCCATGTACTCTGCACCTATCCTAAAGAGTCCTGACTACTCCAAACAGTTCATTGTTCAGACAGATGCTTCTGAGTTGGGGGTGGGAGCTGTACTGTCACAACTTAATCAAGATGGTCAAGACCAGCCAATTGCTTTCATTAGCAGGAGGCTAACCCCAAGAGAAAAACGTTGGTCAGCCATTGAGAGGGAGGCCTTTGCTGTGGTTTGGGCATTAAAGAAGTTGAGGTCCTACTTGTTTGGAACTCACTTCCTAGTGCAAACAGACCATAAGCCCCTCTTATGGCTTAATCAGATGAAGGGTGAAAATCCCAAACTGCTCAGGTGGTCCATTTCCCTACAGGGGATGGACTTTACAGTGGAGCACCGCCCAGGGACTGACCATGGTAATGCAGATGGTCTCTCCAGGTACTTCCACTTAGAACATGAAGACTTATCTGGTCAAGGTTAGTTTAATGTCCCTGCGTTTGGGGGGGGTTGTGTAGGAGAGTAGGGTCTGCTATCCTATGGTCACCCCAAATTTTTGCTTTTTGCTTCACTGGTTTTCGACTACTGAGGCTGTGGGCCTGCTGATCAGACCCCCAGCCTGCTGTTCTCTCACTAAATTAATGACACATGTGCTATAGGCACATACCAATTGGAAATGGACTCCTTGTCAGCCCCTGTAGAATGCACTATAGGTGCACAGGGCACAGGAGCCACTAAGGCCTACCAGGGGCTGCAGCATATCTTTTGCCACCCCTGGCTGGTTCTTAAATTGACACAACTGGCTGATCACTCAGCTGGGGTAAGGTGGTGTACACACCCCTTGCTTAGATATAGTATACCTATGTCTAAACCTATATCTGGACACATGTAAACCTGTGAGCCACTCCTATAGTCAGGCCTCACCAATCCTGGAGGCTGGGTGCATGGTTTTATGTGAGATGGAGCTCTAGCATGAGCTGAGCCTGTCTGCAGCCGTCGGGAACAAATCCCTAAGCTGTTTCAGGATAATGCCATACCATATACTATTAAGTGCCTTATAATCCTCGCGGTTATTTAGCAACTTTGGTTTGGCTTTATCAAAACATGTCGTGTAAGGTGTCATACGCTTTGGAATACCATCCCCTCGCCAGTTCTGGCGACGGGGATGGCATTCCACCCCTCTAGAGGGGTAAGACATGTTACTTCACTTTAATGCGGTTGATTTCTCCAAAGGCCTTAAGATCCACAAAATGGATGCCTCTGCCACAGACAAATGTCTGGACCCCTGGAGCTGACCGAAACCCAGTCAAGGGGGTCCTGGACAAAGGGTTTCCTGTCACAGGAGGGTGTCACCGCCCTCCAGACAGGAGATAGTGTATTGTAGCAGGGAGGTTTGAAAGAAACCAGACACTGCCTGGGGCGCACAAGGCTGCCCCTTGCATAATCCGGCCAAACCGGTTCTGGGGCACTCCAGCCCTCGTGCCAGGGCGGCCTGGATCAAAGGAAGGGGGTGTATCCACCCACTTCCTGGGTCCCACCCATAGGAGGGGACCTAGCAGGTAATCACGCCCACCAGATTCGAATAAGAGTGGGAGCAGTGCCAATGCACATCAGATTTCCTGGAAGAAACATTTGAAACGATATTCTGGACCCTTCGCCCTCCATCTCAACGTGGAAGCCCGAAGAATCTCCCTTGTGGTCAAGGAGTGACCACCCTGCAGCAGCAGGCACCATCCAGCCCTCGACGTCTACTTAGTTGCAGTTCCCGCCGGAACTCGAGCGACTGAGATCAACGAGATCAAGCCTGCCCAGCTTCTAACAGCCCGATCCACAGTCCCTGCAAAGCTGAGACCCGTGGAGGCGACCGGAAGCGTGGGGCACGCCATCTTGAAGTGACCACGAGACGCTGACCGTGCAGCCCACGAGTGACCCTCGAAGCTGTACACCGGGGTTTGAGAAGCCCCCACCCTGAGCTACTCCTGAGCCGAAGTTCAGCCCTCCACACTCGACGAGTGTTGCGTGGGGCCCTTTGGCACGATTTTGCTCAACGCGTTGGCCCGGTCACTTGCCAGCTGGCTTGTGGTCCCTGTGCCGACGAACTACCTAAGAAGACTTGTGATTCTGGTTGCTCCAGATCCACACCAGCTCCCCTGAAAAGGAGCCCCGACTCTGACCTTCCTGGTCCGAGTGAGAAGCAATCTTCCGATCCTGCGTGGATTGCTCTTACCAAGGCTTGTTTGCTCCAAACTTGAAGCCGACTGCACCGACGGTGAGAGCCTGCATGGGACAGATCGTGACCTGCTCCTGGACGTCGCAGATGCCCCAGAGCCCACGTGACAGCGGAGAGAAGCTCCTCGACGACCACCTGATTGCGCCCGACATTGCCTGGTTCCGTCCTGGTTCCACCCTGGTCACTGCTGAGTGACCCAGACTCTGTCCCCTCTGCTTTCAGGTACTCTACAACTTGGGTCCACCCTTGGACTCCACCGGACACTTCGTCTTCACCCTGCCTGCAGCCCTTTCAGCTTCAAGCACCAAGAGCCTGCGTGTCAAAACCCGACGCCACTTCGACCCTGTGCACCCACTTCCTGTGGGTGAGGTAACTTTGCTCCGCCGGTGTTCCCACACTGGTGCACACCTCTAGGGTCTGTGTGTTAAGTTTTGTTCCTCTAGGTTCAGCGGAAGTGTCCTTAAACTTTAACTCTTTGACTTTTACGCACCATTGGTTAACATTGGTGCATGCGTGCGCTTTCCGCACATCTCCCGAATCCCGAGGGCCATTCCCGACTTCAGCATTGCTTGTCCTGACTGCTCCCAGCGATTCCCTAGGCCCTAGGCCTAACCACTGCTCGAGTGGCCTTTCTTATACCACTTGTTTAGTATATGGTTTGAGTGGCCACCCGCCCTCATCCATAATTGTGCAACTTGTATGTTTAAACAGTGCTTTTGATTTAACGCTTGTGCCCCTTTATTCATAAAGAATACTGGGGATTGTTTTTAGTAATAAACACATATATTTTTATAATATATACTTGTGTGGTGTCCTTTCATTTGGTATTACAGGATTGTATGTGGTAAAACAGCTCGCTTAACACGACCTCTTAAGTTAAGCCTTTAGGCTGCTTAGTCCATGCTACCCCTAGGATAGCTTGTCTAATAAGGTTGACTTACAACCAGACACCATAAGGGGATTGTTTGGTCAGGTAGTAGATGGTTCCAGAATTGGAAACATCCCCTACCAGGCCAACTTCTCACACCTCCCCAGGAGAAGTTCACAACTGCCACACTATGGGAAGTAGTGCAGTTGCTCGCATTGGTCACTAGGTAACTCTCACCTAGTACAATCTGTCCAGGGTCCACAAAGTCAGGTGTCACCATTGTGACACTGGCACATGTGTCCCTGTAGGCCTGAGCCAGTTTCTCATTAATTAAGGGAGTCTGCCTGTATTTGCCCAGGTTACTGGGGCTTACTGCAGTGGGCAACTCAATGTCCACATCATACAGTAGAACTGCCTGTGTAGGGATTCTGACTAGGCCAGATCCTACTTCAATACCCAGGGTCAACCCAGCTACACCCTTGGACTGTGTTCCACCCCTGCTTACTGTACTTGGGTGTAGGAAGGTGGCTACCTGACTATGGTTACCCCAGATTTTTTGCCTGTGTTTAGCTGGTTTTTTGACTTAGTTGACCTGGTTCCCTGCTAATCAGGGCCCCAGGCCATCTGCTCTCTCTGTAAAATGGATTCCATGTACCCTAGGTACATACCAATTGGAAATGGACTCCTTGTCAGCCCCTGTAGAATGCACTATAGGTGCACAGGGCACAGGAGCCACTAAGGCCTACCAGGGGCTGCAGCATATCTTTTGCCACCCCTGGCTGGTTCTTAAATTGACACAACTGGCTGATCACTCAGCTGGGGTAAGGTGGTGTACACACCCCTTGCTTAGATATAGTATACCTATGTCTAAACCTATATCTGGACACATGTAAACCTGTGAGCCACTCCTATAGACAGGCCTCACCAATCCTGGAGGCTGGGTGCATGGTTTTTATGTGAGATGGAGCTCTAGCATGAGCTGAGCCTGTCTGCAGCCGTCGGGAACAAATCCCTAAGCTGTTTCAGGATAATGCCATACCATATACTATTAAGTGCCTTATAATCCTCGCGGTTATTTAGCAACTCTGGTTTGGCTTTATCAAAACATGTCGTGTAAGGTGTCATACGCTTTGGAATACCATCCCCTCGCCAGTTCTGGCGACGGGGATGGCATTCCACCCCTCTAGAGGGGTAAGACATGTTACTTCACTTTAATGCGGTTGATTTCTCCAAAGGCCTTAAGATCCACAAAATGGATGCCTCTGCCACAGACAAATGTCTGGACCCCTGGAGCTGACCGAAACCCAGTCAAGGGGGTCCTGGACAAAGGGTTTCCTGTCACAGGAGGGTGTCACCGCCCTCCAGACAGGAGATAGTGTATTGTAGCAGGGAGGTTTGAAAGAAACCAGACACTGCCTGGGGCGCACAAGGCTGCCCCTTGCATAATCCGGCCAAACCGGTTCTGGGGCACTCCAGCCCTCGTGCCAGGGCGGCCTGGATCAAAGGAAGGGGGTGTATCCACCCACTTCCAGGGTCCCACCCATAGGAGGGGACCTAGCAGGTAATCACGCCCACCAGATTCGAATAAGAGTGGGAGCAGTGCCAATGCACATCAGATTTCCTGGAAGAAACATTTGAAACGATATTCTGGACCCTTCGCCCTCCATTTCAACGTGGAAGCCCGAAGAATCTCCCTTGTGGTCAAGGAGTGACCACCCTGCAGCAGAAGGCACCATCCAGCCCTCGATGTCTACTTAGTTGCAGTTCCCGCCGGAACTCGAGCGACTGAGATCGACGAGATCAAGCCTGCCCAGCTTCTAACAGCCCGATCCACAGTCCATGCAAAGCTGAGACCCGTGGAGGCGACCGGAAGCGTGGGGCACGCCATCTTGAAGTGACCACGAGACGCTGACCGTGCAGCCCACGAGTGACCCTCGAAGCTGTACACCGGGGTTTGAGAAGCCCCCACCCTGAGCTACTCCTGAGCCGAAGTTCAGCCCTCCACACTCGACGAGTGCTGCGTGGGGCCCTTTGGCACGATTTGGCTCAACGCGTTGGCCCGGTCACTTGCCAGCTGGCTTGTGGTCCCTGTGCCGACGAACTACCAAAGAAGACTCGTGAATCTGGTTGCTCCAGATCCACACCAGCTCCCCTGAAAAGGAGCCCCGACTCTGACCTTCCTGGTCCGAGTGAGAAGCAATCTTCCGATCCTGCGTGGATTGCTCTTACCAAGGCTTGTCTGCTCCAAACCTGAAGCCGACTGCACCGACGGTGAGAGCCTGCGTGGGACAGATCGTGACCTGCTCCTGGACGTCGCAGATGCCCCAGAGCCCACGTGACAGCGGAGAGAAGCTCCTCGACGACCACCTGATTGCGCCCGACATTGCCTGGTTCCGTCCTGGTTCCACCCTGGTCACTGCTGAGTGACCCAGACTCTGTCCCCTCTGCTTTCAGGTACTCTACAACTTGAGTCCACCCTTGGACTCCACCGGACACTTCGTCTTCACCCTGCCTGCAGCCCTTTCAGCTCCAAGCACCAAGAGCCTGCGTGTCAAAACCCGACGCCACTTCGACCCTGTGCACCCACTTCCTGTGGGTGAGGTAACCTTGCTCCGCCGGTGTTCCCACACTGGTGCACACCTCTAGGGTCTGTGTGTTAAGTTTTGTTCCTCTAGGTTCAGCGGAAGTGTCCTTAAACTCTAACTATTTGACTTT
Source organism: Lissotriton helveticus (assembly GCF_964261635.1). NCBI lineage: Eukaryota > Metazoa > Chordata > Amphibia > Caudata > Salamandridae > Lissotriton > Lissotriton helveticus. The sequence goes on from NW_027611653.1 coordinate 4,016,915, forward strand.
TACGCACCATTGGTTAACATTGGTGCATGCGTGCGCTTTCCGCACATCTCCCGAATCCCGAGGGCCATTCCCGACTTCAGCATTGCTTGTCCTGACTGCTCCCAGCGATTCCCTAGGCCCTAGGCCTAACCACTGTTCGAGTGGCCTCTCTTATACCACTTGTTTAGTATATGGTTTGAGTGGCCCCCTGCCCTCATCCATAATTGTGCAACTTGTATGTTTAAACAGTGCTTTTGATTTAACGCTTGTGCCCCTTTATTCATAAAGAATACTGGGGATTGTTTTTAGTAATAAACACATATATTTTTATAATATATACTTGTGTGGTGTCCTTTCATTTGGTATTACAGGATTGTATGTGGTAAAACAGCTCGCTTAACACGACCTCTTAAGTTAAGCCTTTAGGCTGCTTAGTCCATGCTACCCCTAGGATAGCTTGTCTAATAAGGTTGACTTACAACCAGACACCATAAGGGGATTGTTTGGTCAGGTAGTAGGTGGTTCCAGAATTGGAAACATCCCCTACCAGGCCAACTTCTCACATTGGTGAGCAGCGGTGCGGATTTGAGCTTGCTGTTGTTTTACCATTGCAATCTTTATATCAAATTGAAAGATCACATCAAGTACCTCTAGGTACATATAAAATCAAAAGCTTAGCATATTAAGTTCTACTGAACTTAGTAGTTGTAGGTTGAAGGGAGTAGCACACCCCTGACTACAACTCACTAGCAAGGTCCAGTAGGAAAACACTTAGTGTAGGTAAGTGCACCACTTACACCTCACTAGTAACCATGTCTGACACAGGAAAAGCCTCAGGGTCTACTCCTGTGACAGTTGACCCTACCCAGGCAACTTTTGGATATGACAAACTAACCCGCAGAGACTTGATTGCCTTGTGCAAAGCAAGAGGGTTAAAAAGGGGCAGAAGCCCCACCTGCCTAATCCTGGTAGAAATCCTAGAACAGGATGACTTAGAGAAGGCAAAAGCAGCTTCCCTAGACACAGAGAACCCCCCTGTAGTTGATCCCCCTGAAGAGGAGGATGATGATGACTTGGATGAGGACTCAGAGGTTGAGGACTTAGAAGTACAGGATCAGGGTAGCCAGGTTCCAGTTGGTAGGCTTAGCCAGGCCAACTTGGACCTACTGGGGAATGGAGAGGGCCAGCACCTCCCCAGAACCCAACATGTGATTCTCCCAGGCAACAGAAGAGTGAGATCTCCCTCAGGGGACTCTCATATTTCTAGTGCCTCCAGAGAATCAGAGAGAGGCATGACTGCTTCTCAAAAAGCTGAGCATAGGGCCAGAATGAGGGCTGTCCAACTCCAAATAGAGAGGGAGGAGGTAGCCTTGGCTCAAGCTAAACTTAGCATGGCCCAAGCTAAACTTGCCTTGGCAAGAGAGAAAAAATTGTGTGGCTTAGATGCCACTGGTGGCAGCAATATTCCTAAAGAGAAACCCAGGTCCTATGATAGTAGAAACCTGACAAAGATTGTGCCCCCCTTCAAAGAAGGGGATGACATCCACAAATGGATGACTGCTCTTGAGAGAGCCTGTATGGTACAGCAGGTTCCTGAGGAACAGTGGGCAGCAATCTTATGGTACTCCTTTTCAGAGAAAGAGAGAGATAAGCTCCTCACTGTTAGACATGAGGATGCAAACAATTACAAAGTCCTGAAGAGTGTTCTGATAGATGGGTTTGGCTTAACCACTGAACAGTACAGGTTGAAGTTCAGAGATACCCAGAAGACACAGACTCAGGACTGGACTGATTTTGTAGATTGTGCTACTAAGGCTCTGGAGGGTTGGCTACATGGCAGCAAAGTACATGACTTTACAGGATTGTATAATTTGATTATGAGGGAGCAGATCCTAAGTAATTGTCAGAACCAGCTCTTACACCAGCACCTGGTAGACTCTGATCTGACCTCTCCCCAAGAATTGGGAAAGAAGGCAGACAAATGGGTCAGAACCAGGATTAGGCCTAAGAATCAGGACAGTAACCAGAAGAAGGAGTCTACCAAGCCTCAAGATAAGGGGGGGGATAAAAATAAAGAAAAGACTTCCCCAGGGCCCCAAAACTCCAAGGATGGGGGTGGGTCCCAAGACACTTCTTCAACTGAGAAAAAGCCCTATTGTTATCCCTGTAAACAGGTGGGGCATTACAAAACAGACAGCTGTTGTCCCAAGAATAACAATAAAGAAAATATACCTCCAAAGCCAGCTTCAACACCTCCTGTTACTGTCAGCAGTAATCCCCCAGGAAGTGGAAGCACACCCAGGAATCTGGGTGGGTTTACTTTTGGAAATCAGGTGGACCCTGGCCTATCCAGGTCCCCATCACCCAATGATCTTGTTTATGAGGCTGGCATGGGGTTTGCCAACTTCTCTGCTTGCCCAAATACTTTGAGCAAGTATAGACAAGAACCCATCATCAATGGTTTAAGAGTTGAAGCTTTTAGAGACACAGGGGCTAGCATCACCATGGTGGCTGATGGCATAGTCCCCTCTAAGCAACTTTTACCTGGTGCCACATACCAGGTAATAAACATTGATGGCATCCAAACAAATCATCCCATGGCAGTAGTAAGTCTCAGCTGGGGAGGTGTCACTGGCCCAAAGAGAGTGGCAGTGTCACCAAACTTGCCTGTGGACTGTCTACTGGGTAATGATTTAGAAATCTCAGCCTGGGCTGAGGTTGAACAGGAAACCCATTCTAGAATGGTGAATTCCCATGGAAAGGTTAGTGAGGCTGTACTGGCTACAGCCCCAATCCAAGATGTCCTTCCTGAAAAGGTTGGTAGGGCTGAGAAACTCTCTGCCCCATCTTTAGCAAAAGCTCTTCCTGAACAGAATAGCAAAGCTGTTATGATAGCAGCAGAAACCCAAACTGAGTCTCCTCCTGAAAAGGTTGGTGGGGCTGTGATGGCCACAGCCCAAACTCAAACTGACACGTGTGTTGTGAAACCTGAAATGATGGATAACTCCACACAAACTGAGAGCATGGAGGAGGAAGAGAAATCTCCCCCTCACCAGACTTTAGGACAGGATCAGCCTCCTCAGGGAACTGATCTTACCCCTGATGAAGGAACTGCCCCAGAGGTGGTTGGGCCTAGCCTGACAGAACCTCTGATGTCAGTGGAACCTTCTCAGGTGGGACCCAGTCTGGAGCAGGTAACCTGCCCCTCTCTACCTTGCCTTAGCCAGCCCAGGGCTGCAGAGGACAAGAAGGACAGTGAGACCCAGAGGGCCCCCTGTCAAATAAAGCACCCCCATCAAAAGATTAGGTGCACCAAAACTAGTAGCCCTAGTAAGGTGAAAACTTTAAAAACTCCTGAGGGAGCCCCCTTAAAAACAGTTAGGGACCTCCCACAGATGGATTCTGTTGGGCACAGCCAAACCTGGGACCCAAGGGGCCCAAACCTGAACTGTCCCTCCAGCAAGCCAAACAGAGGGACCCAGCCTCCAGCTTTAGGTAGCCAGAGGTTGACCCTGAGAGCACAGTGCAACTCAGTTAAAGAGAGAAAGGCACACATGGTGGAAGATAATTGGAGGAAGCTAAGCCCTAAATTAGTAGAGCCTCGCTTCAATACTCCATATCCAAACCAGCCTTTAACTTTGCATAAACACACCCAAGGTAGTGATTCCCTATGGTGGAGACCCTCTAATACCCAAAGGGTGAGGGACTGCTTAGTGGACCATGAGACAGGGGGTACCCATGCTAGTGCAGGTACTTCCTTATATGGCCACTCAGGCAATATAGGCTTACCTGGCCAAGGATAGCCTTATCTCCTTTCGTTTGGGGGGGGGTTATGTAGGAAGGTGGCTACCTGACTATGGTTACCCCAGATTTTTTGCCAGTGTTTAGCTGGTTTTTTGACTTAGTTGACCTGGTTCCCTGCTAATCAGGGCCCCAGGCCATCTGCTCTCTCTGTAAAATGGATTCCATGTACCCTAGGTACATACCAATTGGAAATGGACTCCTTGTCAGCCCCTGTAGAATGCACTATAGGTGCACAGGGCACAGGAGCCACTAAGGCCTACCAGGGGCTGCAGCATATCTTTTGCCACCCCTGGCTGGTTCTTAAATTGACACAACTGGCTGATCACTCAGCTGGGGTAAGGTGGTGTACACACCCCTTGCTTAGATATAGTATACCTATGTCTAAACCTATATCTGGACACATGTAAACCTGTGAGCCACTCCTATAGACAGGCCTCACCAATCCTGGAGGCTGGGTGCATGGTTTTTATGTGAGATGGAGCTCTAGCATGAGCTGAGCCTGTCTGCAGCCGTCGGGAACAAATCCCTAAGCTGTTTCAGGATAATGCCATACCATATACTATTAAGTGCCTTATAATCCTCGCGGTTATTTAGCAACTCTGGTTTGGCTTTATCAAAACATGTCGTGTAAGGTGTCATACGCTTTGGAATACCATCCCCTCGCCAGTTCTGGTGACGGGGATGGCATTCCACCCCTCTAGAGGGGTAAGACATGTTACTTCACTTTAATGCGGTTGATTTCTCCAAAGGCCTTAAGATCCACAAAATGGATGCCTCTGCCACAGACAAATGTCTGGACCCCTGGAGCTGACCGAAACCCAGTCAAGGGGGTCCTGGACAAAGGGTTTCCTGTCACAGGAGGGTGTCACCGCCCTCCAGACAGGAGATAGTGTATTGTAGCAGGGAGGTTTGAAAGAAACCAGACACTGCCTGGGGCGCACAAGGCTGCCCCTTGCATAATCCGGCCAAACCGGTTCTGGGGCACTCCAGCCCTCGTGCCAGGGCGGCCTGGATCAAAGGAAGGGGGTGTATCCACCCACTTCCTGGGTCCCACCCATAGGAGGGGACCTAGCAGGTAATCACGCCCACCAGATTCGAATAAGAGTGGGAGCAGTGCCAATGCACATCAGATTTCCTGGAAGAAACATTTGAAACGATATTCTGGACCCTTCGCCCTCCATTTCAACGTGGAAGCCCGAAGAATCTCCCTTGTGGTCAAGGAGTGACCACCCTGCAGCAGCAGGCACCATCCAGCCCTCGACGTCTACTTAGTTGCAGTTCCTGCCGGAACTCGAGCGACTGAGATCGACGAGATCAAGCCTGCCCAGCTTCTAACAGCCCGATCCACAGTCCATGCAAAGCTGAGACCCGTGGAGGCGACCGGAAGCGTGGGGCACGCCATCTTGAAGTGACCACGAGACGCTGACCGTGCAGCCCACGAGTGACCCTCGAAGCTGTACACCGGGGTTTGAGAAGCCCCCACCCTGAGCTACTCCTGAGCCGAAGTTCAGCCCTCCACACTCGACGAGTGCTGCGTGGGGCCCTTTGGCACGATTTGGCTCAACGCGTTGGCCCGGTCACTTGCCAGCTGGCTTGTGGTCCCTGTGCCGACGAACTACCAAAGAAGACTCGTGAATCTGGTTGCTCCAGATCCACACCAGCTCCCCTGAAAAGGAGCCCCGACTCTGACCTTCCTGGTCCGAGTGAGAAGCAATCTTCCGATCCTGCGTGGATTGCTCTTACCAAGGCTTGTCTGCTCCAAACCTGAAGCCGACTGCACCGACGGTGAGAGCCTGCGTGGGACAGATCGTGACCTGCTCCTGGACGTCGCAGATGCCCCAGAGCCCACGTGACAGCGGAGAGAAGCTCCTCGACGACCACCTGATTGCGCCCGACATTGCCTGGTTCCGTCCTGGTTCCACCCTGGTCACTGCTGAGTGACCCAGACTCTGTCCCCTCTGCTTTCAGGTACTCTACAACTTGAGTCCACCCTTGGACTCCACCGGACACTTCGTCTTCACCCTGCCTGCAGCCCTTTCAGCTCCAAGCACCAAGAGCCTGCGTGTCAAAACCCGACGCCACTTCGACCCTGTGCACCCACTTCCTGTGGGTGAGGTAACCTTGCTCCGCCGGTGTTCCCACACTGGTGCACACCTCTAGGGTCTGTGTGTTAAGTTTTGTTCCTCTAGGTTCAGCGGAAGTGTCCTTAAACTCTAACTATTTGACTTTTACGCACCATTGGTTAACATTGGTGCATGCGTGCGCTTTCCGCACATCTCCCGAATCCCGAGGGCCATTCCCGACTTCAGCATTGCTTGTCCTGACTGCTCCCAGCGATTCCCTAGGCCCTAGGCCTAACCACTGTTCGAGTGGCCTCTCTTATACCACTTGTTTAGTATATGGTTTGAGTGGCCCCCTGCCCTCATCCATAATTGTGCAACTTGTATGTTTAAACAGTGCTTTTGATTTAACGCTTGTGCCCCTTTATTCATAAAGAATACTGGGGATTGTTTTTAGTAATAAACACATATATTTTTATAATATATACTTGTGTGGTGTCCTTTCATTTGGTATTACAGGATTGTATGTGGTAAAACAGCTCGCTTAACACGACCTCTTAAGTTAAGCCTTTAGGCTGCTTAGTCCATGCTACCCCTAGGATAGCTTGTCTAATAAGGTTGACTTACAACCAGACACCATAAGGGGATTGTTTGGTCAGGTAGTAGGTGGTTCCAGAATTGGAAACATCCCCTACCAGGCCAACTTCTCACATTGGGGTTGCAGTTGCTTTAGGAGCTGGAGTGGTGGAGACTGGATTTGCCTTGGTGCACTCACTGCCCCAGTGTGAAACTGATTTGCAGGTATTACACCAAGGTGTCTTTGGACCTTTGTTCTTCTTCTTCTTGTTTCCATTTTGGGAACCACCCTCCTTACTATTAGTTTGGGGGCCTGAAGACTTCTGGTCTTTTTCTTTATCTTTCTGATTACCACCCTTCTGGTCTGTTTTCTTCTGGTCACCACTTTGGTTCTGGGGTTTCTGCTTAATCCTTGTTCTGACCCATTTGTCCGCCTTCTTTCCCAATTCTTGGGGAGAGGTCAGATCAGAGTCAATAAGGTATTGATGCAACAGCTGGTTTGTACAGTTATTAAGGATCTGTTCTCTCATCATAAGATTGTACAATCCTGTATAGTCTGAAACTTTACTTCCCTGCAACCAACCCTCCAAAGCCTTAGTGGCACACTCAACGAAATCAGTCCAGTCTTGAGTCTGTGCTTTTTGGGTGTCTCTGAACAACAACCTGTATTGCTCAGTGGTTAGGCCAAACCCTTCAATAAGAGAACTCTTCAAAACAGTGTAGTTTTTGGCATCCTCAGGTCTAACTGTGAGGAGCCTGTCCCTCCCTTTCTCAGAAAAGGAGTACCATAAAATTGCAGCCCACTGATCCTGAGGAACCTGCTGTACCATGCAGGCTCTCTCAAGAGCAGTCATCCATTTGTGGATGTCATCCCCTTCTTTAAAGGGGGGCACAATTTTTGTCAGGTTTCTATTGTCATAGCCCCTGTCTTTTTCTCTTGGAAAGGGTTAAAAAGGGGCAGAAGTCCCACCTGCCAAATCCTGGTAGGCATCCTAGAGCAGGATGACTTAGAAAGGGCGAAGGAAGCTTCCCTAGAGACAGGAAATGGAGGGAACCCCCCTGTAACTGATCCCCCTCAGGAGGAGGACGAGGAAGAAGAAGAGGAGGAGGAGGAGGACTCAGAAGATCAGGATCAGAGGGGTAGCCAGGTCCCAGTTGCCAGGCTTAGCCAGGCCAACTTAGACCTACTGGGGAATGGAGAGGGCCAGCACCTCCCCAGATCCCATCATGTTATTCTCCCAGGCAACAGAAGAGTGAGATCTCCCTCAGGGGACTCTCATATTTCTAGTGCCTCCAGAGAATCTCAGAGAGGCATGACTGCTTCTCAAAAGCTAGAGCATAGGGCCAGAATCAAACTCCAAATAGAGAGGGAGGAGGTAGCCTTGGCTCAAGCTAGACTTGCCTTGGCAAGAGAGCAAAAATTGTGTGGCTTAGATGCCATTGGTGGCAGCAATATTCCTAAAGAGAAACCCAGGTCCTATGATAGTAGAAACCTGACAAAGATTGTGCCCCCCTACAAGGAAGGGGATGACATCCACAAGTGGATAACTGCTCTTGAGAGAGCCTGCATGGTACAGCAGGTTCCTGAGGAACAGTGGGCAGCAATCTTACGGTACTCCTTTTCAGAGAAAGGGAGAGATAAGCTCCTCACTGTTAGACATGAGGATGCAAACAATTACAAAGTCCTGAAGAGTGTTCTGATACATGGGTTTGGCTTAACCACTGAACAGTACAGGTTGAAGTTCAGAGACACCCAGAAGACACAGACTCAGGACTGGACTGATTTTGTTGATTGTGCAACTAAGGCTCTGGAGGGTTGGCTACATGGCAGCAAAGTACATGACTTTACAGGATTGTATAATTTGATTATGAGGGAGCAGATCCTAAGTAATTGTCAGAACCAGCTCTTACACCAGCACCTGGTGGACTCTGATCTGACCTCTCTGTGAGAAGTTGGCCTGATAGGTGATGTTTCCAATTCTGGAACCACCTATTATCAGACCAAACAATCCCTTATGGTGTCTGGTTGTAAGTCAACCTTATTAGACAAGCTATCCTAGGGGTAGCATGGACTAAGCAGCCTAAAGGCTTAACTTAAGAGGTCGTGTTAAGCGAGCCTTTTTACCACATACAATCCTGTAATATCAAATGAAAGGACACCACACAAGTATATATTATAAAAATATATGTGTTTATTACTAAAAACAATCCCCAGTATTCTTTATGAATAAAGGGGCACAAGCGTTAAATCAAAAGCACTGTTTAAACATACAAGTTGCACAATTATGGATGAGGGCGGGTGGCCACTCAAACCATATACTAAACAAGTGGTATAAGAGATGCCACTCAAGCAGTGGTTAGGCCTAGGGCCTAGGGAATCGCTGGGAGCAGTCAGGACAAGCAATGCTGAAGTCGGGAATGGCCCTCGGGATTCGGGAGATGTGCGGAAAGCGCACGCATGCACCAATGTTAACCAATGGTGCGTAAAAGTCATAAAGTTAAAGTTTAAGGACACTTCCGCTGGACCTAGAGGAACAAAACTTAACACACAGACCCTAGAGATGTGCACCAGTGTGGGAACACCGGCGGAGCAAAGTTACCTCACCCACAGGAAGTGGGTGCACAGGGTCAAAGTGGCGTCGGGTTTTGACACGCAGGCTCTTGGTGCTTGAAGCTGAAAGGGCTGCAGGCGGGTTGAAGATGAAGTGTCCGGTGGAGTCCAAGGGTGGACTCAAGTCTAAGGGTACCTGAAAGCAGAGGGGACAGAGTCTGGGTCACTCAGCAGTGACCAGGGTGGAACCAGGACGGAACCAGGCAATGTCGGGCGCAATCAGGTGGTCGTCAAAGAGCTTCTCTCCGCTGTCACGTGGGCTCTGGGGCATCTGCGATGTCCAGGAGCAGGTCACGATCTGTCCCACGCAGGCTCTCACCGTCGGTGCAGTCGGCTTCAAGTTTGGAGCAAACAACACTTGGCAAGAGCAATCCACGCGGGATCGGAAGATTGCTTCTCACTCGGACCAGGAAGGTCAGAGTCGGGGCTCCTTTTCAGGGGAGCTGGTGTGGATCTGGAGCAACCAGATTCACGAGTCTTCTTTGTAGTTTCGTCGGCACAGGGACCACTAGCCAGCGGGCAATTGACCGGGCCAACGCATTGAGCCAAATGGAGCAGAAGGGCCCCACGCAGCACTCGTCGAGTGTGGAGGGCTGAACTTCGGCTCAGGAGTAGCTCAGGGTGGGGGCTTCTCAAACCCCGGTGCACAGCTTCAAGGGTCACTCGTGGGCTGCACGGTCAGCGTCTCATGGTCAATTCAAGATGGCGTGCCCCACGCTTCCGGTCGCCTCCACGGGTCTCAGCTCTGCAGGGACTGTGGATCGGGCTGTTGGAAGGCAGGCAAGCTTGATCTCGTCGATCTCAGTCGCTCGAGTTCCGGCGGGAACTGCAACTAAGTAGACGTCGAGGGCTGGATGGTGCCTGCTGCTGCAGGGTGGTCACTCCTTGACCACAAGGGAGATTCTTCGGGCTTCCTCGTTGAGATGGAGGTCCAAGGGTCCAGAGTTTTGTTTCTAATGTTTCTTCCAGGAAATCTGAGGTGCATTGGCACTGCTCCCACTCTTATTCCAATCTGGGGGGCGTGATTACCTGCTAGGTCCCCCCCTATGGGTGGGACCCAGGAAGGGGGTGGATACACCCCTTTCCTTTGATCCAGGCCACCCTGGCACGAGGGCTGGAGTGCCCCAGAACCGGTTTGGCCGGATTATGCAAGGGGCAGCCTTGTGCGCCCCAGGCAGTGTCTGGTTTCTTTCAGACCTCCCTGCTACAATCCACTATCTCCTGTCTGGAGGGCGGTGACACCCTCCTGTGACAGGAAACCCTTTGTCCAGGACCCATTTGGCCGAGTTTCGGACAGCTGCAGGGGTCCAGACATTTGTCTGTGGCAGAGGCATCCATTTTGTGGATCTAAGGTCTTTGGAGAAATTAACCGCATTAAAGTAAAGGAACATGTCTTACCCCTCTAGAGGGGTGGAATGCTATGCCTGTCGCCAGAACTGGCGAGGGGATAGTATTCCAAATCGTATGACACCTTACACGACATGTTTTGATAAAGCCAAACCAAAGTTGCTATTTAACCGCGAGGATTATAAGGCACTTAAGAGTATATGGTATGGCATTATCCTGAAACAGCTTAGGGAGTTGTTCCCGACAGCTGCAGACAGGCTCAGCTCATGCTGGAGCTCCATCTCACATAAAACCACGCACTCTGCCTCCAGGATTGATGAGGCCTTCCATAGGAGTGGCTCACAGGTTTACATGTGTCCAGATATAGGTTTAGATATAGGTATACTATATCTAAGCAAGGGGTACTTACACCACCTTACCCCAGCTGAGTGATCAGCCAGTTGTGTCAATTTAAGAACCAGCCAGGGGTGGCAAAAGATATGCTGCAGCCCCTGGTAGGCCTTGGTGGCCCCTATGCCCTGGGCACCTATAGTGCATTATACAGGGGCTGACAAGGAGTCCATTTCCAATTGGTATGTGCCTATAGCACATGTATCATTAATTTAGTGAGAGAACAGCAGGCTGGGGGTCTGATCAGCAGGCCCACAGCCTCAGTAGTCGAAAACCAGTGAAGCAAAAAGCATAAATTTGGGGTGACCATAGGATAGCAGACCCTACTCTCCTACACACTCCCCAAGAATTGGGAAAGAAGGCAGACAAGTGGGTCAGAACCAGGATTAGGCCTAAGAATCAGGACAGTAACCAGAAGAAGGAGTCTACCAAGCCTCAAGATAAGGGTGGGGATAAAAATAAAGAAAAGACTTCCCCAGGGCCCCAAAACTCCAAGAATGGGGGTGGGTCCCAAGACACTACTTCAACTGAGAAAAAGCCTTATTGTTATGCCTGTAAACAGGTTGGGCATTACAAAACAGACAACTGTTGTCCCTAGAATAACAATAAAGAAAATATACCTCCAAAGCCAGCTCCAACACCTCCTGTTACTGTCAGCAGTAATCCCCCAGGAAGTGAGAGCACACCCAGGAATCTGGGTGGGTTTACTTTTGGAGCTCAGGTGGACCCTGGCCTATCCAGGTCGCCATCACCCAATGATCTTGTTTATGAGACTGGCATGGGGTTTGCCGACTTCTCTGATTGCCCAAATACTTTGAGCAAGTATAGACAAGAGCCCATCATCAATGGTTTGAAAGTTGAAGCTTTTAGAGACACAGGGGCTAGCATCACCATGGTGACTGACTGTATAGTCCCCTCTAAACAACTTTTACCTGGTGCCACATATCAGGTGACAAACATTGATGGCCTCAAAACAAATCATCCCATGGCAGTAGTGAGTCTCAGCTGGGGAGGTGTTATTGGCCCAAAGAGAGTGGCAGTGTCATCAAACTTGCCTGTAGACTGCCTACTTGGTAATGATTTGGAAATCTCAGCCTGGGCTGAGGTTGAACAGGAAACCCATTCTAGAATGGTAAATTCCAATGGAAAGGTTAGTGGGGCTGTAATGGCTACAGCCCCAATTCAAGATGTCCTTCCTGAAAAGGTTGGTAGGGCTGAGAAACTCTCTGCCCCATCTTTAGCAAAAGCTCTTCCTGAACAGAATAGCAAAGCTGTTATGATAACAGCAGAAACCCAAACTGAGTCTCCTCCTGAAAAGGTTGGTGGGGCTGTGATGGCCACAGCCCAAACTCAAACTGATATGTGTGTTGTGAAGCCTGAAATGATGGATAACTCCACACAAACTGAGAGCACAGAGGAGGACGCGAAATCTCCCCCTCACCAGACTTTAGGAAAGGATCAGCCTCCTCAGGGAACTGATCTTGCCCCTGATGAAGGAACTGCCCCAGAGGTGGTTGGGCCTAGCCTGACAGAACCTCTGATGTCAGTGGACCCTTCTCAGGTGGGACCCAGTCTGGAGCAGCTAACCTGCCCCTCTCTACCTTGCCTTACTCAGCCCAGGGCTGCAGAGGACAAGAAGGACAGTAAGACCCAGAGGGTCCCCTGTCAAATAAAGCACCCCCATCAACAGATTAGGGGCACCAAAACTAGTAGCCCTAGTGAGGTGAAAACTTTAAAAACTCCTGAGGGAGCCCCCTTAAAAACAGTTAGGGACCTCCCACAGGTGGATTCTGTTGGGCACAGCCAAACCTGGGACCCAAGGGGCCCAAACCTGAACTGTCCCTCCAGCAAGCCAAACAGAGGGACCCAGCCTCCAGCTTTAGGTAGCCAGAGGTTGACCCTGAGAGCACAGTGCAACTCAGTTAAAGTAAGAAAGGCACACATGGTGGAAGATAATTGGAGGAAGAGGAGCCCTAAATTAGTGGAGCCTCACTTCAATACTCCATATCCAAACCAGCCTTTAACTTTGCATAAACACACCCAAGGTAGTGATTCCCTATGGTGGAGACCCTCTAATACCCAAAGGGTGAGGGACTGCTTAGTGGACCATGAGACAGGGGGTACCCATGCTAGTGCAGGTACTTCCTTATATGGCCACTCAGGCAATATAGGCTTACCTGGCAAAGGATAGCCTTATCTCCTTTCGTTTGGGGGGGGTTATGTAGGAAGGTGGCTACCTGACTATGGTTACCCCAGATTTTTTGCCTGTGTTTAGCTGTTTTTTTTGACTTAGTTGACCTGGTTCCCTGCCAATCAGGGCCCCAGGCCATCTGCTCTCTCTGTAAAATGGATTCCATGTACCCTAGGTACATACCACAATTGGAAATGGACTCCTTGTCAGCCCCTGTATAATGCACTATAGGTGCCCAGGGCATAGGGGCCACCAAGGCCTACCAGGGGCTGCAGCATATCTTTTGCCACCCCTGGCTGGTTCTTAAATTGACACAACTGGCTGATCATTCAGCTGGGGTAAGGTGGTGTAATCACCCCTTACTTAGATATAGTATACCTATATCTAAACCTATATCTGGACATATATAAACCTGTGAGCCACTCCTATGGAAGGCCTCATCAATCCTGGAGGCAGAGTGCGTGGTTTAATGTGAGATGGAGCTCTAGCATGAGCTGAGCCTGTCTGCAGCTGTCGGGAACAACTCCCTAAGCTGTTTCAGGATAATGCCATACCATATACTCTTAAGTGCCTTATAATCTTCGCGGTTATATAGCAACTTTGGTTTGGCTTTATCAAAACATGTCGTGTAAGGTGTCATACGATTTGGAATACTATCCCCTCGCCAGTTCTGGCGACGGGGATAGCATTCCACCCCTCTAGAGGGGTAAGACATGTTACTTTACTTAAATGCGGTTAATTTCTAAAAGGGCCTTAGATCCACAAAATGGATGCCTCTGCCACAGACAAGAGTCTGACCCCCTGAAGCTGACCGAAACTCAGCCAAATGGGGCCTGGACAAAGGGTTTCCTGTTGCAGGGAGGTGTTACACCCCCTCAGACAGGAGATAGTGGATTGTAGCAGGGAGGTTTGAAAGAAACCAGACACTGCATGGGGAGCACAAGGCTGCCCCTTGCATAATCCGGCCAAACCGGTTCTGGGGCACTCCAGCCCTCGTGCCAGGGCGGCCTGGATCAAAGGAAGGGGGTGTATCCACCCACTTCCTGGGTCCCACCCATAGGAGGGGACCTAGCAGGTAATCCAGCCCCCAAAATTAGTATAAGACTGGGAGCAGTGCCAATGCACTTTAGATCATCCTGAAATCACCTTTAAACTAAGAAGACGACTGGACTTCGACATTCTGATGAACAGAAGACTGAAGAGCATCTCCCTTGTGGCCTAGGAGGGGCCACCCTGTGAACACAGGCACCACCCAGCACCTCGACGTCTGCTTTGCCGCCACCTCCCGCCGGAGCCCGAGTGCAGAGCCTGACAAGACCCAGCTTCCCAGACTTCTCCCAGCCCGATCAACAGTCCCTGCAAAGAAGGGACCCATGGAGGCACCGAGAGACGTGGGAGCGGACATCTTGAAAGACCCCCGAGACGCTGACTGCGCAGCACCCGAGGCACCCTCGACTCTGTGCTTTGGGGTTTGAGAAGCCCCACAATCGATCAGCATTTTCACCAAAGATCAGCCCTCCAACATCTCCACGATCTGCGTGGGGCCCTTTTGCTTTGTGCCACTCGACTCGCCATCCCGGCCGCTTGTCACGTGGTCAGCGGCCATCTTGGCGACGAAACCTACGATTTACACTGTGGGTCTGGTTGCTCCAGACCTGCCCTCACTCCTGTAGAAAGGAGTACCCGCTCTAACCTTGCTGGTTTCGAGTAATAAGCCTTTTTCACTTTCCCCGTGGCTTGCATTAGCCAAGGCTTGTTTGCTTCAATCGAGTTGCCGACACCGCCATCAGCTAGAACCTTCGAGGGACAGCTCGAGATCGACTCCTGGACGTCCTTGACCTCTTCGTGTCCACGTGGCTGCAGAGAGAAGCAACACCTCATCACCTGTTTGCACCCGACTTTGCCTGGTTCCAATCTGGTTCCACGGTGGTCACTGGTCAGTGACTTTGAACACTGTCCCCTCTGCTTTCAGGTCTTCACCACTTCAGATCCACCCTTGGATCCACCGGACACTTCTCCTTCACATCGCCTGCAGCATCTTCAGCTTCAAGCGCCAAGAACCTGCGTGTCAAAACCCGACGCCACTTCGACCCTGTGCACCCGCTTCCTGTGGGTGAGGTAACTTTGCTCCGCCGTTGTTCCCACACTGGTACACATCTCTAGGGTCTGTGTCTTAAGTTTTGTTCCTCTAGGTTCAGCGGAAGTGTCCTTAAACTTTAACTTTGTAACTTTTACGCACCATTGGTTAACATTGGTGCATGCGTGCGCTTTCCGCACTGCTCCCGAATCCCGTGGGTCTCTCCCGACTTCAGCACTGCTTGTCCTGACTGCTCCCAGCGATTCCCTAGGCCCTAGGCCTAACCACTGTTCGATTGGTATCTCTTATACCACTTGTTTAGTATATGGTTTGAGTGGCCACCCGCCCTCATCCATAATTGTGCAACTTTGTATGTTTAAACTGTGCTTTTGATTTAACGCTTGTGCCCCTTTATTCATAAAGAATACTGGGGATTGTTTTTAGTAATAAACACATATATTTTTATAATATATACTTGTGTGGTGTCCTTTCATTTGATATTACAGGATTGTATGTGGTAAAACAGCTCGCTTAACACGACCTCTTAAGTTAAGCCTTTAGGCTGCTTAGTCCATGCTACCCCTAGGATAGCTTGTCTAACAAGGTTGACTTACAACCTGACACCATAAGGGATTGTTTGGTCTGATAATAGGTGGTTCCAGAATTGGAAACATCACCTATCAGGCCAACTTCTCACATTGGTGGCAGCGGTGGGATTTGAGCTTGCTGTTGTTTTACCATTGCAATCTTTTATCAAATTGAAAGATCACATCAAGTACCTCTAGGTACATATAAATCAAAAGCTTAGCATATTAAGTTCTACTGAACTTAGTAGTTGTAGATTAAAGGGATTAGCACACCCTGACTACAACTCACTAGTAAGGTACAGTAGGAAAACACTTAGTGTAGGTAGGTGCATCACTTACACCACACTAGAGTCATGTCTGACACAGGAAAAGCCTCAGGGTCTACTCCTGTGACAGTTGACCTTACCCAGGCAACTTCCAGCTATGACAAACTAACCCGAAAGGACTTGATTGCCTTGTGCAAATCAAGAGGGTTAAAAAGGGGCAGAAGCCCCACCTGTCCAATCCTGATAGCCATTCTAGAACAGGATGACTTAGAAAGGGCGACGGGAATTCCCCTAAGGTCAGGAGATGGAGAGAACCCACCTGTAACTGGTACCCCTCTGGAGGAAGATGGAGAAGAGGTGGATGAGGACTCAGAGGTTGAGGACACAGAAGACCAGGATCAGGAGGGTAGCCAGGTTGGAGTTGCCAGGCTTAGCCAGGCCAACTTAAACCTACTGGGGAATGGAGAGGGCCAGCACCTCCCCAGACCCTATAGCATTCTCCCAGGCAACAGAAGAGTGAGATCTCCCTCAGGGGACTCTCATATTTCTAGTGCCTCCAGAGAATCACAGAGAGGCATGACTGCTTCTCAAAAGCTAGAGCATAGGGCCAGAATGAGGGCTGTCAAACTCCAGATAGAGAGGGAGGAGGTAGCCTTGGCTCAAGCTAGACTTGCCTTGGCAAGAGAGCAGAAATTGAGTGGCTTAGATGCCACTGGTGGCAGCAATATTCCTAAAGAGAAACCCAGGTCCTATGATAGTAGAAACCTGACAAAGATTGTGCCCCCCTACAAGGAAGGGGATGACATCCACAAGTGGATAACTGCTCTTGAGAGAGCCTGCATGGTACAGCAGGTTCCTGAGGAACAGTGGGCAGCAATCTTATGGTACTCCTTTTCAGAGAAAGGGAGAGATAAGCTCCTCACTGTTAGACATGAGGATGCAAACAATTACAAAGTCCTGAAGAGTGTCCTAATAGATGGGTTTGGCTTAACCACTGAACAGTACAGGTTGAAGTTCAGAGACACCCAGAAGACACAGACACAGGACTGGACTGATTTTGTAGATTCTGCTACTAAGGCTCTGGAGGGTTGGCTACATGGCAGCAAAGTACATGACTTTACAGGATTGTATAATTTGATTATGAGGGAGCAGATCCTAAGTAATTGTCAGAACCAGCTCTTACACCAGCACCTGGTGGACTCTGATCTGACCTCTCCCCAAGAATTGGGAAAGAAGGCAGACAAGTGGGTCAGAACCAGGATTAGGCCTAAGAATCAGGACAGTAACCAGAAGAAGGAGTCTACCAAGCCTCAAGATAAGGGTGGGGATAAAAATAAAGAAAAGACTTCCCCAGGGCCCCAAAACTCCAAGAATGGGGGTGGGTCCCAAGACACTTCTTCAACTGAGAAAAAGCCTTATTGTTATGCCTGTAAACAGGTTGGGCATTACAAAACAGACAACTGTTGTCCCAAGAATAACAATAAAGAGAATATACCTCCAAAGCCAGCTCCAACACCTCCTGTTACTGTCAGCAGTAATCCCCCAGGAAGTGGGAGCACACCCAGGAATCTGGGTGGGTTTACTTTTGGAGCACAGGAGGACCCTGGCCTATCCAGGTCCCCCTCCCCAAATGATCTTGTTTATGAGACTGGCAGGGGGTTTGCCAACTTCTCTGATTGCCCAAATACTTTGAGCAAATATAGACAAGAACCCATCATCAATGGTTTGAAAGTTGAAGCTTTTAGAGACACAGGGGCTAGCATCACCATGGTGGCTGACTGTATAGTCCCCTCTAAGCAACTTTTACCTGGTGCCACATACCAGGTAACAAACATTGATGGCATCAAAACAAATCATCCCATGGCAGTAGTAAGTCTCAGCTGGGGAGGTGTCATTGGCCCAAAGAGAGTGGCAGTGTCATCAAACTTGCCTGTGGACTGTCTACTTGGTAATGATTTGGAAATCTCAGCCTGGGCTGAGGTTGAACAGGAAATCCATTCTAGAATGGTAAATTCCAATGGAAAGGTTAGTGGGGCTGTAATGGCTACAGCCCCAATTCAAGATGTCCTTCCTGAAAAGGTTGGTAGGGCTGAGAAACTCTCTGCCCCATCTTTAGCAAAAGCTCTTCCTGAACAGAATAGCAAAGCTGTTATGATAACAGCAGAAACCCAAACTGAGTCTCCTCCTGAAAAGGTTGGTGGGGCTGTGATGGCCACAGCCCAAACTCAAACTGATATGTGTGTTGTGAAGCCTGAAATGATGGATAACTCCACACAAACTGAGAGCATGGAGGAGGAAGAGTAATCTCCCCCTCACCAGACTTTAGGACAGGATCAGCCTCCTCAGGGAACTGATCTTACCCCTTGTGAGAAGTTGGCCTGGTAGGGGGTGTTTCCAATTCTGGAATCACCTACTACCTGACCAAACAATCCCTTATGGTGTCTGGTTGTAAGTCAACCTTATTAGACAAGCTATCCTAGGGGTAGCATGGACTAAGCAGCCTAAAGGCTTAACTTAAGAGGTCGTGTTAAGCGAGCTGTTTTACCACATACAATCCTGTAATACCAAATGAAAGGACACCACACAAGTATATATTATAAAAATATATGTGTTTATTACTAAAAACAATCCCCAGTATTCTTTATGAATAAAGGGGCACAAGCGTTAAATCAAAAGCACTGTTTAAACATACAAGTTGCACAATTATGGATGAGGGCGGGTGGCCACTCAAACCATATACTAAACAAGTGGTATAAGAGAGGCCACTCGAACAGTGGTTAGGCCTAGGGCCTAGGGAATCGCTGGGAGCAGTCAGGACAAGCAATGCTGAAGTCGGGAATGGCCCTCGGGATTCGGGAGATGTGCTGAAAGCGCACGCATGCACCAATGTTAACCAATGGTGCGTAAAAGTCAAAGAGTTAAAGTTTAAGGACACTTCCGCTGAACCTAGAGGAACAAAACTTAACACACAGACCCTAGAGGTGTGCACCAGTGCGGGAACACCGGCGGAGCAAAGTTACCTCACCCACAGGAAGTGGGTGCACAGGGTCGAATTGGCGTCGGGTTTTGACACGCAGGCTCTTGGTGCTTGGAGCTGAAAGGGCTGCAGGCGGGTTAAAGATGAAGTGTCCGGTGGAGTCCAAGGGTGGACTCAAGTTGTAGAGTACCTGAAAGCAGAGGGGACAGAGTCTGGGTCACTCAGCAGTGACCAGGGTGGAACCAGGACGGAACCAGGCAATGTCGGGCGCAATCAGGTGGTCGTCGAGGAGCTTCTCTCCGCTGTCACGTGGGCTCTGGGGCATCTGCGACGTCCAGGAGCAGGTCACGATCTGTCCCACGCAGGCTCTCACCGTCGGTGCAGTCGGCTTCAAGTTTGGAGCAAATAAGCCTTGGTAAGAGCAATCCACACGGGATCGGGAGATTGCTTCTCACTCGGACCAGGAATATCAGAGTCGGGGCTCCTTTTCAGGGGAGCTGGTGTGGATCTGGAGCAACCAGAATCACAAGTCTTCTTAGGTAGTTCGTCGGCACAGGGACCACAAGCCAGCTGGCAAGTGACCGGGCCAACGCGTTGAGCCAAATCGTGCCAAAGGGCCCCACGCAGCACTCGTCGAGTGTGGAGGGCTGAACTTCGGCTCAGGAGTAGCTCAGGGTGGGGGCTTCTCAAACCCCGGTGCACAGCATCGAGGGTCACTCGTGGGCTGCACGGTCAGCGTCTCGTGGTCAATTCAAGATGGCGTGCCCCACGCTTCCGGTCGCCTCCACGGGTCTCAGCTTTGCAGGGACTGTGGATCGGGCTGTTAGAAGCTGGGCAGGCTTGATCTCGTCGATCTCAGTCGCTCGAGTTCCGGCGGGAACTGCAACTAAGTAGATGTCGAGGGCTGGATGGTGCCTGCTGCTGCAGGGTGGTCACTCCTTGACCACAAGGGAGATTCTTCGGGCTTCCACGTTGAAATGGAGGGCGAAGGGTCCAGAATATCGTTTCAAATGTTTCTTCCAGGAAATCTGATGTGGATTGGCACTGCTCCCACTCTTATTCGAATCTGGTGGGCGTGATTACCTGCTAGGTCCCCTCCTATGGGTGGGACCCAGGAAGTGGGTGGATACACCCCCTTCCTTTGATCCAGGCCGCCCTGGCACGAGGGCTGGAGTGCCCCAGAACCGGTTTGGCCGGATTATGCAAGGGGCAGCCTTGTGCGCCCCAGGCAGTGTCTGGTTTCTTTCAAACCTCCCTGCTACAATACACTATCTCCTGTCTGGAGGGCGGTGACACCCTCCTGTGACAGGAAACCCTTTGTCCAGGACCCCCTTGACTGAGTTTCGGTCAGCTCCAGGGGTCCAGACATTTGTCTGTGGCAGAGGCATCCATTTTGTGGATCTTAAGGCCTTTGGAGAAATCAACCGCATTAAAGTGAAGTAACATGTCTTACCCCTCTAGAGGGGTGGAATGCCATCCCCGTCGCCAGAACTGGCGAGGGGATGGTATTCCAAAGCGTATGACACCTTACACGACATGTTTTGATAAAGCCAAACCAGAGTTGCTAAATAACCGCGAGGATTATAAGGCACTTAATAGTATATGGTATGGCATTATCCTGAAACAGCTTAGGGATTTGTTCCCGACGGCTGCAGACAGGCTCAGCTCATGCTAGAGCTCCATCTCACATAAAACCATGCACCCAGCCTCCAGGATTGGTGAGGCCTGACTATAGGAGTGGCTCACAGGTTTACATGTGTCCAGATATAGGTTTAGACATAGGTATACTATATCTAAGCAAGGGGTGTGTACACCACCTTACCCCAGCTGAGTGATCAGCCAGTTGTGTCAATTTAAGAACCAGCCAGGGGTGGCAAAAGATATGCTGCAGCCCCTGGTAGGCCTTAGTGGCTCCTGTGCCCTGTGCACCTATAGTGCATTCTACAGGGGCTGACAAGGAGTCCATTTCCAATTGGTATGTGCCTATAGCACATGTGTCATTAATTTAGTGAGAGAACAGCAGGCTGGGGGTCTGATCAGCAGGCCCACAGCCTCAGTAGTCGAAAACCAGTGAAGCAAAAAGCAAAAATTTGGGGTGACCATAGGATAGCAGACCCTACTCTCCTACACAACCCCCCCCCCAAACGCAGGGACATTAAACTAACCTTGACCAGATAAGTCTTCATGTTCTAAGTGGAAGTACCTGGAGAGACCATCTGCATTACCATGGTCAGTCCCTGGGCGGTGCTCCACTGGAAAGTCCATCCCCTGTAGGGAAATGGACCACCTGAGTAGTTTGGGTTTTTCACCCTTCATCTGATTAAGCCATAAGAGGGGCTTATGGTCTGTCTGCACCAGGAAGTGAGTTCCAAACAAGTAGGACCTCAACTTCTTTAATGCCCAAACCACAGCAAAGGCCTCCCTCTCAATGGCTGACCAACGTTTCTCTCTGGGAGTTAGCCTCCTGCTAATGAAAGCAATAGGCTGGTCTTGACCATCTTGATTAAGTTGTGAGAGCACAGCTCCCACCCCCAACTCAGAAGCATCTGTCTGAACAATGAACTGTTTGGAGTAGTCAGGACTCTTTAGGATAGGTGCAGAGCACATGGCCTTCTTCAGGTCTTCAAATGCCTTCTGACAGCTAACTGTCCACTGAACCTTTTTTGGCATCTTCTTGGATGTCAAGTCATTTAATGGTGTCACTATAGACCCATAGTTTTTCACAAACTTTCTGTAATACCCAGTCAGGCCCAAGAAGGCTCTGACTTGTGTCTGGGTAACTGGAGGAGCCCAGTCCTGTATGGCCTGGATTTTGCTTTCCAGTGGCTGAACCTGGCCTCCACCTACTAGGTGGCCCAGGTATACAACCTTACTCTGCCCTATCTGGCACTTTGTGGCCTTGATAGTTAGGCCTGCCTTTTGCAGGGCCTCCAAAACTTTCTTCAGGTGGATCAGGTGATCCTCCCAGGTGGAGCTAAAGACAGCAATATCATCTAGATAAGCTGCACAAAAGTCATCCAACCCAGTAAGGACTTGGTTCACCAACCTTTGGAAAGTGGCAGGTGCATTCTTCAAACCAAAGGGCATTACCACAAACTGATAATGTCCACTAGGGGTAGAGAATGCTGTTTTGGCTTTTGACTCCTCAGCTAGTCTGATTTGCCAGTAGCCAGCTGTCAGATCAAATGTGCTCAGAAACTTGGCAGAAGCCAATCTGTCAATGAGCTCATCTGCTCTTGGAATGGGGTGAGCATCTGTCCTAGTGACAGCATTGAGACCCCTGTAATCCACGCAAAACCTCATTTCTCTCTTACCATCTTGGGTATGAGGTTTTGGCACCAGGACTACTGGGCTGGCCCATGGGCTCTCTGATGGCTCAATCACTCCAAGCTCCAACATCTTTTGCACCTCAGCCTTGATGCAATCCCTGACATGATCAGGTTGCCTGTAGATCTTATTCTTGACAGGCAGACTGTCACCAGTGTCCACAACATGGGTACACCAGTCAGTTTGGCTGGGTGTGAGTGAAAACATTTGCCTGTGAGCCTGCAAAACTTGTCTGCAGTCCCTCTGTTGTTGGTCAGTGAGGCTGCCTGCCAAGGCTACTCCATCAACTGAACCATCATCAGGGTTCTGAGAAAGCAGGTCTGGGAGAGGGTCACTCTCTTCCTCCTGTTCCCCATCTGTGGCCATGAGCAAGCTCATGTCCTCCCTGTCCACAAATGCTTTCAAGCGATTCACATGGATTACCCTGTGAGGGCTCCTGGGTGTTCCAAAGTCTACCAAGTAGGTGACTTCCCCCTTCTTCTCAATAATAGGATAGGGTCCACTCCATTTGTCTTGGAGTGCTGCTGGAGCCACTGGCTCCAGTACCCATACCTTCTGCCCTGGTTGGAACTCTACCAGCACAGCCTTTTGGTCATGCCAAGCTTTCTGTAATTCTTGGCTGGCCTCCAGGTTTTTGGATGCTCTTTCCATGTACTCAGCCATCCTGGAGCGGAGACCAAGTACATAGTCCACTATGTCTAGTTTGGGCTTTTTGAGAGGTAACTCCCATCCTTCCTTCACCAAACACAATGGACCTCTCACAGGGTGGCCAAACAAAAGTTCAAAAGGGCTGTAGCCAACCCCCTTCTGTGGGACCTCTCTGTAAGCAAAGAGCAGGCAGGGTAAAAGAATGTCCCATTTCCGCCTGAGCTTCTCTGGTAATCCTTTTATCATGCCTTTAAGGGTCTTGTTAAATCTCTCCACAAGCCCATTGCATTGTGGATGATATGGGGTGGTAAACTTATAGTTTACTCCACATTCCTTCCACATTGCTTTCAGATAGCTGGACATAAAATTCGTCCCTCTATCTGATAGTACCTCCTTAGGGAAGCCCACTCTTGAGAAAACTGCAATGAGGTCCTTTGTCACCACAGGTGCTGTGGTGGTCCTTAGGGGAATAGCCTCTGGATACCTGGTGGCATGATCCACTACCACCAGTATGAATCTGTTCCCAGATGCTGTTTGGGGGTCCATTGGACCCACAATATCAATTCCAACTCTCTCAAAGGGGACCCCCACCACAGGTAGTGGTATTAGGGGGGCCTTTGTTGTGCCACCTGACTTACCACTGGCTTGGCAAGTGACACAGGAGCGACAAAACTCCTTGACATCCTCTGACATGTGAGGCCAGTGAAAGTGTGGAACAAGCCTGTCCCACGTCTTGTTCTGGCCTAAGTGTCCTGCAAGGGGAATATCATGGGCCAAGGTAAGAAGGTACCCCCTAAACTGCAGAGGTATGACCAACCTCCTGGTCATGCCAGGCTTGGGGTCTCTAGCCTCTGAGTAAAGGAGTCCCTCATCCCAATACACAGTATGGGTACCTTTAGCATCCCCAGCAGCCTCAGCAGCAGCCTGCTGTCTGAGGGGTTCAAGGGAAGGGCAATCTAATTGAGCCTGCCTCAGGTCTGCCCTTGAGGGTCCCCCTGTCCCCAGAAACTCAACCTTGTCAGGTTCAAGTTCCTCTGAGACAGTCTCCTCTTGGACTGCAGAATCAGTTTCCTCTGAAACTTGATCCTCAACCTGGGGCAAGGTGGAAGGCTGGGCCTTTCCTCTCTTGCTCCTTCTCTTGGGTTGTGGCTGGTCTATTGTCTCAAGATCCACCACTGGTTCAGGAAGGCACTTCTTAGCCTGAGCCCTTGTCATGGCAAGGACATGCTCTGAAATCCCTAGCATTTCTGCATGAGTCCTGTACTCCACTTCTGACCATGCTGAGCTTTCAAGGTCATTGCCTAACAGACAGTCTACTGGTAGGTCTGCACTCACCACAACCTTCTTTAGGCCATCAACCCCTCCCCAGGAGAAGTTCACAACTGCCACACTATGGGAGGTAGTGGAGTTGCTGGCGTTGGTTACTACGTAGCTCTCTCCTAGTACAATCTGTCCAGGGTCCACAAAGTCAGGTGTCACCATGGTGACACTGGCACATGTGCCCTGTATGCTTGAGCCAGTTTCTCATTAATTAAGGGAGTCTGCCTGTATTTGCCCAGGTTAGTGGGGCTTACTGCAGTGGGCAACTCAATGTCCACATCATACAGGAGAACTGCCTGTGTAGGGATTCTGACTAGGCCAGATCCTACTTCAATACCCAGGGTCAACCCAGCTACACCCTTGGACTGTGTTCCACCACTGCTTACTGTACTTGGGGTTGCAGTTGCTTTAGGAGCTGTAGTGGTGGGAACTGGATTTGTCTTGGTGCACTCACTGCCCCAGTGTGAAACTGATTTGCAGGTATTACACCAAGGTGTCTTTGGACCTTTGTTCTTCTTCTTCTTGTTACCATTTTGGGAACCACCCTCCTTACTATTAGTTTGGGGGCCTGAAGACTTCTGGTCTTTTTCTTTATCTTTCTGATTCTGGTTACCACCCTTCTGGTCTGTTTTCTTCTGGTCACCACCTTGGTTCTGGGGTTTCTGCTTAATCCTTGTTCTGACCCATTTGTCTGCCTTCTTTCCCAATTCTTGGGGAGAGGTCAGATCAGAGTCAATAAGGTATTGATGCAACAGCTGGTTTGTACAGTTATTAAGGATCTGTTCTCTCATCATAAGATTGTACAATCCTGTATAGTCTGAAACTTTACTTCCCTGCAACCAACCCTCCAAAGCCTTAGTGGCACACTCCACAAAATCAGTCCAGTCTTGAGTCTGTGCTTTTTGGGTGTCTCTGAACAACAACCTGTATTGCTCAGTGGTTAGGCCATACCCTTCAATAAGAGCACTCTTCAAAACAGAGTAGTTTTTGGCATCCTCAGGTCGAACTGTTAGGAGCCTGTCTCTCCCTTTCTCAGAAAAGGAGTACCACAAAATTGCAGCCCACTGATTCTCAGGAACCTGCTGTACCATGCAGGCTCTCTCAAGAGCAGTCATCCATTTGTGGATGTCATCCCCTTCTTTAAAGGGGGGCACAATTTTGGTCAGGTTTCTATTGTCATAGGCCCTGTCTTTTTCTCTTGGAAAATTGCTGCCACCAGTGACATCTAAGCCACTTAATTTCTGCTCTCTTGCCAAGGCAAGTTTAGCTTGAGCTAAGGTAAGCTTAGCTTGACTCAGGGCTACCTCCTCTCTCTCTATCTGGAGTCTGACAGCCCTCATTCTAGCCCTATGCTCAGCTTTCTGAGAAGCACTCATGCCTCTCTCTGATTCTCTGGAGGCACTAGAAATATGAGAGTCCCCTGAGGGAGATCTCACTCTTCTGTTGCCTGGGAGAATCACATGTTGGGTTCTGGGGAGGTGCTGGCCCTCTCCATTCCCCAGTAGGTCCAAGTTGGCCTGGCTAAGCCTACCAACTGGAACCTGGCTACCCTGATCCTGTACTTCTAAGTCCTCAACCTCTGAGTCCTCATCCAAGTCATCATCATCCTCCTCTTCAGGGGGATCAACTGCAGGGGGGTTCCCTCCAGTTCCTGTGTCTAGGGAAGCTGCTTTTGCCTTCTCTAAGTCATCCTGTTCTAGGATTTCTACCAGGATTAGGCAGGTGGGGCTTCTGCCCCTTTTTAACCCTCTTGCTTTGCACAAGGCAATCAAGTCTCTGCGGGTTAGTTTGTCATATCCAAAAGTTGCCTGGGTAGGGTCAACTGTCACAGGACTAGACCCTGAGGCCTTTCCTGTGTCAGACATGGTTACTAGTGAGGTGTAAGTGGTGCACTTACCTACACTAAGTGTTTTCCTACTGTACCTTGCTAGTTAGTTGTAGTCAGGGTGTGCTAATCCCTTCAACCTACAACTACTAAGTTCAGTAGAACTTAATATGCTAAGCTTTTGATTTTATATGTACCTAGAGGTACTTGATGTGATCTTTCAATTTGATATAAAGATTGCAATGGTAAAACAACAGCAAGCTCAAATCCGCACCGCTGCTCACCAATGTGAGAAGTTGGCCTGGTAGGGGGTGTTTCCAATTCTGGAATCACCTACTACCTGACCAAACAATCCCTTATGGTGTCTGGTTGTAAGTCAACCTTATTAGACAAGCTATCCTAGGGGTAGCATGGACTAAGCAGCCTAAAGGCTTAACTTAAGAGGTCGTGTTAAGCGAGCTGTTTTACCACATACAATCCTGTAATACCAAATGAAAGGACACCACACAAGTATATATTATAAAAATATATGTGTTTATTACTAAAAACAATCCCCAGTATTCTTTATGAATAAAGGGGCACAAGCGTTAAATCAAAAGCACTGTTTAAACATACAAGTTGCACAATTATGGATGAGGGCGGGTGGCCACTCAAACCATATACTAAACAAGTGGTATAAGAGAGGCCACTCGAACAGTGGTTAGGCCTAGGGCCTAGGGAATCGCTGGGAGCAGTCAGGACAAGCAATGCTGAAGTCGGGAATGGCCCTCGGGATTCGGGAGATGTGCGGAAAGCGCACGCATGCACCAATGTTAACCAATGGTGCGTAAAAGTCAAAGAGTTAAAGTTTAAGGACACTTCCGCTGAACCTAGAGGAACAAAACTTAACACACAGACCCTAGAGGTGTGCACCAGTGCGGGAACACCGGCGGAGCAAAGTTACCTCACCCACAGGAAGTGGGTGCACAGGGTCGAAGTGGCGTCGGGTTTTGACACGCAGGCTCTTGGTGCTTGGAGCTGAAAGGGCTGCAGGCGGGTTAAAGATGAAGTGTCCGGTGGAGTCCAAGGGTGGACTCAAGTTGTAGAGTACCTGAAAGCAGAGGGGACAGAGTCTGGGTCACTCAGCAGTGACCAGGGTGGAACCAGGACGGAACCAGGCAATGTCGGGCGCAATCAGGTGGTCGTCGAGGAGCTTCTCTCCGCTGTCACGTGGGCTCTGGGGCATCTGCGACGTCCAGGAGCAGGTCACAATCTGTCCCACGCAGGCTCTCACCGTCGGTGCAGTCGGCTTCAAGTTTGGAGCAAACAAGCCTTGGTAAGAGCAATCCACGCGGGATCGGGAGATTGCTTCTCACTCGGACCAGGAAGGTCAGAGTCGGGGCTCCTTTTCAGGGGAGCTGGTGTGGATCTGGAGCAACCAGAATCACAAGTCTTCTTAGGTAGTTCGTCGGCACAGGGACCACAAGCCAGCTGGCAAGTGACCGGGCCAACGCGTTGAGCCAAATCGTGCCAAAGGGCCCCACGCAGCACTCGTCGAGTGTGGAGGGCTGAACTTCGGCTCAGGAGTAGCTCAGGGTGGGGGCTTCTCAAACCCCGGTGCACAGCTTCGAGGGTCACTCGTGGGCTGCACGGTCAGCGTCTCGTGGTCAATTCAAGATGGCGTGCCCCACGCTTCCGGTCGCCTCCACGGGTCTCAGCTTTGCAGGGACTGTGGATCGGGCTGTTAGAAGCTGGGCAGGCTTGATCTCGTCGATCTCAGTCGCTCGAGTTCCGGCGGGAACTGCAACTAAGTAGACGTTGTGAGAAGTTGGCCTGGTAGGGGATGTTTCCAATTCTGGAACCACCTACTACCTGACCAAACAATCCCTTATGGTGTCTGGTTGTAAGTCAACCTTATTAGACAAGCTATCCTAGGGGTAGCATGGACTAAGCAGCCTAAAGGCTTAACTTAAGAGGTCGTGTTAAGCGAGCTGTTTTACCACATACAATCCTGTAATACCAAATGAAAGGACACCACACAAGTATATATTATAAAAATATATGTGTTTATTACTAAAAACAATCCCCAGTATTCTTTATGAATAAAGGGGCACAAGCGTTAAATCAAAAGCACTGTTTAAACATACAAGTTGCACAATTATGGATGAGGGCGGGTGGCCACTCAAACCATATACTAAACAAGTGGTATAAGAGAGGCCACTCGAACAGTGGTTAGGCCTAGGGCCTAGGGAATCGCTGGGAGCAGTCAGGACAAGCAATGCTGAAGTCGGGAATGGCCCTCGGGATTCGGGAGATGTGCGGAAAGCGCACGCATGCACCAATGTTAACCAATGGTGCGTAAAAGTCAAAGAGTTAAAGTTTAAGGACACTTCCGCTGAACCTAGAGGAACAAAACTTAACACACAGACCCTAGAGGTGTGCACCAGTGTGGGAACACCGGCGGAGCAAAGTTACCTCACCCACAGGAAGTGGGTGCACAGGGTCGAAGTGGCGTAGGGTTTTGACACGCGGGCTCTTGGTGCTTGGAGCTGAAAGGGCTGCAGGCGGGTTAAAGATGAAGTGTCCGGTGGAGTCCAAGGGTGGACTCAAGTTGTAGAGTACCTGAAAGCAGAGGGGACAGAGTCTGGGTCACTCAGCAGTGACCAGGGTGGAACCAGGACGGAACCAGGCAATGTCGGGCGCAATCAGGTGGTCGTCGAGGAGCTTCTCTCCGCTGTCACGTGGGCTCTGGGGCATCTGCGACGTCCAGGAGCAGGTCACGATCTGTCCCACGCAGGCTCTCACCGTCGGTGCAGTCGGCTTCAAGTTTGGAGCAAACAAGCCTTGGTAAGAGCAATCCACGCGGTATCGGAAGATTGCTTCTCACTCGGAACAGGAAGGTCAGAGTCGGGGCTCCTTTTCAGGGGAGCTGGTGTGGATCTGGAGCAACCAGAATCACAA
The DNA here is from genome assembly GCF_964261635.1 of Lissotriton helveticus. Classification (NCBI taxonomy): domain Eukaryota; kingdom Metazoa; phylum Chordata; class Amphibia; order Caudata; family Salamandridae; genus Lissotriton; species Lissotriton helveticus. The sequence continues at coordinate 4,045,840 of NW_027611653.1, forward strand.
GTCTTCTTAGGTAGTTCGTCGGCACAGGGACCACAAGCCAGCTGGCAAGTGACCGGGCCAACGCGTTGAGCCAAATCGTGCCAAAGGGCCCCACGCAGCACTCGTCGAGTGTGGAGGGCTGAACTTCGGCTCAGGAGTAGCTCAGGGTGGGGGCTTCTCAAACCCCGGTGCACAGCTTCGAGGGTCACTCGTGGGCTGCACGGTCAGCGTCTCGTGGTCACTTCAAGATGGCGTGCCCCACGCTTCCGGTCGCCTCCACGGGTCTCAGCTTTGCAGGGACTGTGGATCGGGCTGTTAGAAGCTGGGCAGGCTTAATCTCGTCGATCTCAGTCGCTCGAGTTCCGGCGGGAACTGCAACTAAGTAGACGTCGAGGGCTGGATGGTGCCTGCTGCTGCAGGGTGGTCACTCCTTGACCACAAGGGAGATTCTTCGGGCTTCCACGTTGAGATGGAGGGCGAAGGGTCCAGAATATCATTTCAAATGTTTCTTCCAGGAAATCTGATGTGCATTGGCACTGCTCCCACTCTTATTCGAATCTGGTGGGCGTGATTACCTGCTAGGTCCCCTCCTATGGGTGGGACCCAGGAAGTGGGTGGATACACCCCCTTCCTTTGATCCAGGCCGCCCTGGCACGAGGGCTGGAGTGCCCCAGAACCGGTTTGGCCGGATTATGCAAGGGGCAGCCTTGTGCGCCCCAGGCAGTGTCTGGTTTCTTTCAAACCTCCCTGCTACAATACACTATCTCCTGTCTGGAGGGCGGTGACACCCTCCTGTGACAGGAAACCCTTTGTCCAGGACCCCCTTGACTGAGTTTCGGTCAGCTCCAGGGGTCCAGACATTTGTCTGTGGCAGAGGCATCCATTTTGTGGATCTTAAGGCCTTTGGAGAAATCAACCGCATTAAAGTGAAGTAACATGTCTTACCCCTCTAGAGGGGTGGATTGCCATCCCCGTCGCCAGAACTGGCGAGGGGATGGTATTCCAAAGCGTATGACACCTTACACGACATGTTTTGATAAAGCCAAACCAAAGTTGCTAAATAACCGCGAGGATTATAAGGCACTTAATAGTATATGGTATGGCATTATCCTGAAACAGCTTAGGGATTTGTTCCCGACGGCTGCAGACAGGCTCAGCTCATGCTAGAGCTCCATCTCACATAAAACCATGCACCCAGCCTCCAGGATTGGTGAGGCCTGACTATAGGAGTGGCTCACAGGTTTACATGTGTCCAGATATAGGTTTAGACATAGGTATACTATATCTAAGCAAGGGGTGTGTACACTACCTTACCCCAGCTGAGTGATCAGCCAGTTGTGTCAATTTAAGAACCAGCCAGGGGTGGCAAAAGATATGCTGCAGCCCCTGGTAGGCCTTAGTGGCTCCTGTGCCCTGTGCACCTATAGTGCATTCTACAGGGGCTGACAAGGAGTCCATTTCCAATTGGTATGTGCCTATAGCACATGTGTCATTAATTTAGTGAGAGAACAGCAGGCTGGGGGTCTGATCAGCAGGCCCACAGCCTCAGTAGTCGAAAACCAGTGAAGCAAAAAGCAAAAATTTGGGGTGACCATAGGATAGCAGACCCTACTCTCCTACAGACGTCGAGGGCTGGATGGTGCCTGCTGCTGCAGGGTGGTCACTCCTTGACCACAAGGGAGATTCTTCGGGCTTCCACGTTGAAATGGAGGGCGAAGGGTCCAGAATATCGTTTCAAATGTTTCTTCCAGGAAATCTGATGTGCATTGGCACTGCTCCCACTCTTATTCGAATCTGGTGGGCGTGATTACCTGCTAGGTCCCCTTCTATGGGTGGGACCCAGGAAGTGGGTGGATACACCCCCTTCCTTTGATCCAGGCCGCCCTGGCACGAGGGCTGGAGTGCCCCAGAACCGGTTTGGCCGGATTATGCAAGGGGCAGCCTTGTGCGCCCCAGGCAGTGTCTGGTTTCTTTCAAACCTCCCTGCTACAATACACTATCTCCTGTCTGGAGGGCGGTGACACCCTCCTGTGACAGGAAACCCTTTGTCCAGGACCCCCTTGACTGAGTTTCGGTCAGCTCCAGGGGTCCAGACATTTGTCTGTGGCAGAGGCATCCATTTTGTGGATCTTAAGGCCTTTGGAGAAATCAACCGCATTAAAGTGAAGTAACATGTCTTACCCCTCTAGAGGGGTGGAATGCCATCCCCGTCGCCAGAACTGGCGAGGGGATGGTATTCCAAAGCGTATGACACCTTACACGACATGTTTTGATAAAGCCAAACCAGAGTTGCTAAATAACCGCGAGGATTATAAGGCACTTAATAGTATATGGTATGGCATTATCCTGAAACAGCTTAGGGATTTGTTCCCGACGGCTGCAGACAGGCTCAGCTCATGCTAGAGCTCCATCTCACATAAAACCATGCACCCAGCCTCCAGGATTGGTGAGGCCTGACTATAGGAGTGGCTCACAGGTTTACATGTGTCCAGATATAGGTTTAGACATAGGTATACTATATCTAAGCAAGGGGTGTGTACACCACCTTACCCCAGCTGAGTGATCAGCCAGTTGTGTCAATTTAAGAACCAGCCAGGGGTGGCAAAAGATATGCTGCAGCCCCTGGTAGGCCTTAGTGGCTCCTGTGCCCTGTGCACCTATAGTGCATTCTACAGGGGCTGACAAGGAGTCCATTTCCAATTGGTATGTGCCTATAGCACATGTGTCATTAATTTAGTGAGAGAACAGCAGGCTGGGGGTCTGATCAGCAGGACCACAGCCTCAGTAGTCGAAAACCAGTGAAGCAAAAAGCAAAAATTTGGGGTGACCATAGGATAGCAGACCCTACTCTCCTACACCCCTGATGAAGGAACTGCCCCAGAGGTTGTTAGGCCTGGCCTGACAGAGCCTCTGATGGCGGTGGACCCTTCTCAGGTGGGACCCAGTCTGGAGCAGGTAACCTGCCCCTCTCTCCCTTGCCTTAGCCAGCCCAGGGCTGCAGAGGACAAGAAGGACAGTGAGACCCAGAGGTCCCCCTGTCAACTAAAGCACCCCCATCAACAGATTAGGGGCACCAAAACTAGTAGCCCTAGTGGGGTGAAAATTTTAAAAACTCCTGAGGGAGCCCCCTTAAAAACAGTTAGGGACCTCCCACAGATGGATTCTGTTGGGCACAGCCAAACCTGGGACCCAAAGGGCCCAAACCTGAACTGTCCCTCCAGCAAGCCAAACAGAGGGACCCAGCCTCCAGCTTTAGGTAGCCAGAGGTTGACCCTGAGAGCACAGTGCAACTCAGTTAAAGAAAGAAAGGCACACATGGTGGAAGATAATTGGAGGAAGCCAAGCCCTAACTTAGTAGAGCCTCACTTCAATACTCCATATCCAAACCAGCCTTTAACTTTGCATAAACACACCCAAGGTAGTGATTCCCTATGGTGGAGACCCTCTAATACCCAAAGGGTGAGGGACTGCTTAGTGGACCATGAGACAGGGGGTACCCATGCTAGTGCAGGTACTTCCTTATATGGCCACTCAGGCAATATAGGCTTACCTGGCCAAGGATAGCCTTATCTCCTTTCGTTTGGGGGGGGTTATGTAGGAAGGTGGCTACCTGACTATGGTTTCCCCAGATTTTTTGCCTGTGTTTAGCTGGTTTTTTGACTTAGTTGACCTGGTTCCCTGCTAATCAGGGCCCCAGGCCATCTGCTCTCTCTGTAAAATGGATTCCCTGTACCCTAGGTACATACCACAATTGGAAATGGACTCCTTGTCAGCCCCTGTATAACGCACTATAGGTGCCCAGGGCATAGGGGCCACTAAGGCCTACCAGGGGCTGCAGCATATCTTTTGCCACCCCTGGCTGGTTCTTAAATTGACACAACTGGCTGATCACTCAGCTGGGGTAAGGTGGTGTAATCACCCCTTGCTTAGATATAGTATACCTATATCTAAACCTATATCTGGACACATATTAACCTGTGAGCCACTCCTATGGAAGGCCTCATCAATCCTGGAGGCAGAGTGCGTGGTTTCATGTGAGATGGAGCTCTAGCATGAGCTGAGCCTGTCTGCAGCTGTCGGGAACAACTCCCTAAGCTGTTTCAGGATAATGCCATACCATATACTCTTAAGTGCCTTATAATCCTCGCGGTTATATAGCAACTTTGGTTTGGCTTTATCAAAACATGTCGTGTAAGGTGACATACGATTTGGAATACTATCCCCTCGCCAGTTCTGGCAACGGGGATAGCATTCCACCCCTCTAGAGGGGTAAGACATGTTACTTTACTTAAATGCGGTTAATTTCTAAAAATACCTTAGATCCACAAAATGGATGCCTCTGCCACAGACAAGAGTCTGGACCCCTGCAGCTGACCGAAACTCAGCCAAATGGGGCCTGGACAAAGGGTTTCCTGTTGCAGGGAGGTGTTACACCCCCTCAGACAGGAGATAGTGGATTGTAGCAGGGAGGTTTGAAAGAAACCAGACACTGCATGGGGAGCACAAGGCTGCCCCTTGCATAATCCGGCCAAACCGGTTCTGGGGCACTCCAGCCCTCGTGCCAGGGCGGCCTGGATCAAAGGAAGGGGGTGTATCCACCCACTTCCTGGGTCCCACCCATAGGAGGGGACCTAGCAGGTAATCCAGCCCCCAAAATTAGTATAAGACTGGGAGCAGTGCCAATGCACTTTAGATCATCCTGAAATCACCTTTAAACTAAGAAGACGACTGGACTTCGACATTCTGATGAACAGAAGACTGAAGAGCATCTCCCTTGTGGCCTAGGAGGGGCCACCCTGTGAACACAGGCACCACCCAGCACCTCGACGTCTGTTATGCCGCCGCCTCCCGCCGGAGCCCGAGTGCATAGCCTGACAAGACCCAGCTTCTCAGACTTCTCCCAGCCCGATCCACAGTCCCTGCAAAGAAGGGACCCATGGAGGCACCGAGAGACGTGGGAGCGGACATCTTGAAAGACCCCCGAGACGCTGACTGCGCAGCACCCGAGGCACCCTCGACTCTGTGCTTTGGGGATTGAGAAGCCGCACAATCGAGCAGCATTTGCACCAAAGATCAGCCCTCCAGCATCTCCACGATCTGCGTGGGGCCCTTTTGCTTTGTGCCACTCAACTCGCCATCCCGGCCGTTTGTCACGTGGTCAGCGGCCATCTTGGCGACGAAACCTACGATTTACACTGTGGGTCTGGTTGTTCCAGACCTGCCCTCGCTCCTGTAGAAAGGAGTACCCGCTCTGACCTTGCTGGTACGAGTAATAAGCCTTTTTCACTTTCCCCGTGGCTTGCATTAGCCAAGGCTTGTTTGCTTCAATCGAGTTGCCGACACCGCCATCAGCTAGAACCTTCGAGGGACAGCTCGAGATCGACTCCTGGACGTCCTTGACCTCTTCATGTCCACGTGGCTGCAGAGAGAAGCAACACCTCATCACCTGTTTGCACCCGACTTTGCCTGGTTCCAATCTGGTTCCACGGTGGTCACTGGTCAGTGACTTTGAACACTGTCCCCTCTGCTTTCAGGTCTTCACCACTTCAGATCCACCCTTGGATCCACCGGACACTTCTCCTTCACATCGCCTGCAGCATCTTCAGCTTCAAGCGCCAAGAACCTGCGTGTCAAAACCCGACGCCACTTCGACCCTGTGCACCCGCTTCCTGTGGGTGAGGTAACTTTGCTCCGCCGGTGTTCCCACACTGGTACACATCTCTAGGGTCTGTGTCTTAAGTTTTGTTCCTCTAGGTTCAGCGGAAGTGTCCTTAAACTTTAACTTTGTAACTTTTACGCACCATTGGTTAACATTGGTGCATGCGTGCGCTTTCCGCACTGCTCCCGAATCCCGTGGGTCTCTCCCGACTTCAGCACTGCTTGTCCTGACTGCTCCCAGCGATTCCCTAGGCCCTAGGCCTAACCACTGTTCGATTGGTATCTCTTATACCACTTGTTTTGTATATGGTTTGAGTGGCCACCCGCCCTCATCCATAATTGTGCAACTTTGTATGTTTAAACTGTGCTTTTGATTTAACGCTTGTGCCCCTTTATTCATAAAGAATACTGGGGATTGTTTTTAGTAATAAACACATATATTTTTATAATATATACTTGTGTGGTGTCCTTTCATTTGATATTACAGGATTGTATGTGGTAAAACAGCTCGCTTAACACGACCTCTTAAGTTAAGCCTTTAGGCTGCTTAGTCCATGCTACACCTAGGATAGCTTGTCTAACAAGGTTGACTTACAACCTGACACCATAAGGGATTGTTTGGTCTGATAATAGGTGGTTCCAGAATTGGAAACATCACCTATCAGGCCAACTTCTCACATAAAGGGATTAGCACACCCTGACTACAACTCACTAGCAAGGTACAGTAGGAAAACACTTAGTGTAGGTAAGTGCACCACTTACACCTCACTAGCAGCCATGTCTGACACAGGAAAAGCCTCAGGGTCTACTCCTGTGACAGTTGACCTTACCCAGGCAACTTTCAGCTACGACAAACTAACCCGAAGAGACTTGGTTGCCTTGTGCAAAGCAAGAGGGTTAAAGAGGGGCAGAAGCCCCACCTGCCAAATCCTGGTAGAAATCCTAGAGCAGGATGACTTAGAAAAGGCGAAGGAAGCTTCCCTAGAAACAGGAAATGGAGGGAACCCCCCTGTAACTGACCCCCCTCAGGAGGAAGATGAGGAAGAAGAAGAGGAGGAGGAGGACTCAGAAGTTGAGGACTTAGAAGATCAGGATCAGAGGGGTAGCCAGGTTCCAGTTGCCAGGCTTAGCCAGGCCAACTTGGACCTACTGGGGAATGGAGAGGGCCAGCACCTCCCCAGAACCCACCATGGGATTCTCCCAGGCAACAGAAGAGTGAGATCTCCCTCAGGGGACTCTCATGTTTCTAGTGCCTCCAGAGAATCAGAGAGAGGCATGACTGCTTCTCAGAAAGCTGAGCATAGGGCTAGAATGAGGGCTGTCAAACTCCAAATAGAGAGAGAGGAGGTAGCCCTGAGTCAAGCTAGACTTACCTTAGCTCAAGCTAAACTTGCCTTGGCAAGAGAGCAAAAATTGTGTGGCTTAGATGCCACTGGTGGCAGCAATATTCCTAAAGAGAAACCCAGGTCCTATGATAGTAGAAACCTGACAAAGATTGTGCCCCCCTGTGAGAAGTTGGCCTGGTAGGGGATGTTTCCAATTCTGGAACCACCTACTACCTGACCAAACAATCCCTTATGGTGTCTGGTTGTAAGTCAACCTTATCAGACAAGCTATCCTAGGGGTAGCATGGACTAAGCAGCCTAAAGGCTTAACTTAAGAGGTCGTGTTAAGCGAGCTGTTTTACCACATACAATCCTGTAATACCAAATGAAAGGACACCACACAAGTATATATTATAAAAATATATGTGTTTATTACTAAAAACAATCCCCAGTATTCTTTATGAATAAAGGGGCACAAGCGTTAAATCAAAAGCACTGTTTAAACATACAAGTTGCACAATTATGGATGAGGGCGGGTGGCCACTCAAACCATATACTAAACAAGTGGTATAAGAGAGACCACTCGAACAGTGGTTAGGCCTAGGGCCTAGGGAATCGCTGGGAGCAGTCAGGACAAGCAATGCTGAAGTCGGGAATGGCCCTCGGGATTCAGGAGATGTGCGGAAAGCGCACGCATGCACCAATGTTAACCAATGGTGCGTAAAAGTCATAGAGTTAAAGTTTAAGGACACTTCCGCTGAACCTAGAGGAACAAAACTTAACACACAGACCCTAGAGGTGTGCACCAGTGTGGGAACACCGGCGGAGCAAAGTTACCTCACCCACAGGAAGTGGGTGCACAGGGTCGAAGTGGCGTCGGGTTTTGACACGCAGGCTCTTGGTGCTTGAAGCTGAAAGGGCTGCAGGCGGGTTAAAGATGAAGTGTCCGGTGGAGTCCAAGGGTGGACTCAAGTTGTAGAGTACCTGAAAGCAGAGGGGACAGAGTCTGGGTCACTCAGCAGTGACCAGGGTGGAACCAGGACGGAACCAGGCAATGTCGGGCGCAATCAGGTGGTCGTCGAGGAGCTTCTCTCCGCTGTCACGTGGGCTCTGGGGCATCTGCGACGTCCAGGAGCAGGTCACGATCTGTCCCACGCAGGCTCTCACCGTCGGTGCAGTCGGCTTCAAGTTTGGAGCAAACAAGCCTTGGCAAGAGCAATCCACGCGGGATCGGAAGATTGCTTCTCACTCGGACCAGGAAGGTCAGAGTCGGGGCTCCTTTTCAGGGGAGCTGGTGTGGATCTGGAGCAACCAGATTCACGAGTCTTCTTAGGTAGTTCGTTGGCACAGGGACCACTAGCCAGCTGGCAAGTGACCGGGCCAACGCGTTGAGCCAAATAGAGCCAAAGGGCCCCACGCAGCACTCGTCGAGTGTGGAGGGCTGAACTTCGGCTCAGGAGCAGCTCAGGGTGGGGGCTTCTCAAACCCCGGTGCACAGCTTCGAGGGTCACTCGTGGGCTGCACGGTCAGCGTCTCATGGTCAATTCAAGATGGCGTGCCCCACGCTTCCGGTCACCTCCACGGGTCTCAGCTCTGCAGGGACTGTGGATCGGGCTGTTGGAAGGCAGGCAAGCTTGATCTCGTCGATCTCAGTCGCTCGAGTTCCGGCGGGAACTGCAACTAAGTAGACGTCGAGGGCTGGATGGTGCCTGCTGCTGCAGGGTGGTCACTCCTTGACCACAAGGGAGATTCTTCGGGCTTCCACGATGAGATGGAGGGCGAAGGGTCCAGAATTGCATTTCAAATGTTTCTTCCAGGAAATCTGATGTGCATTGGCACTGCTCCCACTCTTATTCGAATCTGGTGGGCGTGATTACCTGCTAGGTCCCCTCCTATGGGTGGGACCCAGGAAGTGGGTGGATACACCCCCTTCCTTTGATCCAGGCCGCCCTGGCACGAGGGCTGGAGTGCCCCAGAACCGGTTTGGCCGGATTATGCAAGGGGCAGCCTTGTGCGCCCCAGGCAGTGTCTGGTTTCTTTCAAACCTCCCTGCTACAATCCACTATCTCCTGTCTGGAGGGTGGTGACACCCTCCTGTGACAGGAAACCCTTTGTCCAGGCCCCATCTGCTGAGTTTCGGTCAACTGCAGGGGTCCAGACATTTGTCTGTGGCAGAGGCATCCATTTTGTGGATCTTAAGGTCTTTGGAGAAATTAACCGCATTTAAGCAAGTAACATGTCTTACCCCTCTAGAGGGGTGGAATGCTATCCCCGTCGCCAGAACTGGCGAGGGGATAGTATTCCAAATCGTATGACACCTTACACGACATGTTTTGATAAAGCCAAACCAAAGTTGCTATATAACCGCGAGGATTATAAGGCACTTAAGAGTATATGGTATGGCATTATCCTGAAACAGCTTAGGGAGTTGTTCCCGACAGCTGCAGACAGGCTCAGCTCATGCTAGAGCTCCATCTCACATGAAACCACGCACTCTGCCTCCAGGATTGATGAGGCCTTCCATAGGAGTGGCTCACAGGTTAATATGTGTCCAGATATAGGTTTAGATATAGGTATACTATACCTAAGCAAGGGGTGATTACACCACCTTACCCCAGCTGAGTGATCAGCCAGTTGTGTCAATTTAAGAACCAGCCAGGGGTGGCAAAAGATATGCTGCAGCCCCTGGTAAGCCTTGGTGGCCCCTATGCCCTGGGCACCTATAGTGCATTATACAGGGGCTGACAAGGGGTCCATTTCCAATTGGGGTATGTACCTAGGGTACATGGAATCCATTTTACAGAGAGAGCAGATGGCCTGGGGCCCTGATTAGCAGGGAACCAGGTCAACTAAGTCAAAAAACCAGCTAAACACAGGCAAAAAATCCGGGGTAACCATAGTCAGGTAGCCACCTTCCTACATAACCCCCCCCCCCAAACGAAAGGAGATAAGGCTATCCTTGGCCAGGTAAGCCTATATTGCCTGAGTGGCCATATAAGGAAGTACCTGCACTAGCATGGGTACCCCCTGTCTCATGGTCCACTAAGCAGTCCCTCACCCTTTGGGTATTAGAGGGTCTCCGCCATAGGGAATTACTACCTTGGGTGTGTTTATGCAAAGTTAAAGGCTGGTTTGGATATGGAGTATTGAAGTGAGGCTCTACTAAGTTAGGGCTTGGCTTCCTCCAATTATCTTCCACCATGTGTGCCTTTCTTTCTTTAACTGAGTTGCACTGTGCTCTCAGGGTCAACCTCTGGCTACCTAAAGCTGGAGGCTGGGTCCCTCTGTTTGGCTTGCTGGAGGGACAGTTCAGGTTTGGGCCCTTTGGGTCCCAGGTTTGGCTGTGCCCAACAGAATCCATCTGTGGGAGGTCCCTAACTGTTTTTAAGGGGGCTCCCTCAGGAGTTTTTAAAGTTTTCACCTCACTAGGGCTACTAGTTTTGGTGCACCTAATCTGTTGATGGGGGTGCTTTATTTGACAGGGGTCCCTCTGGGTCTCACTGTCCTTCTTGTCCTCTGCAGCCCTGGGCTGGCTAAGGCAAGGGAGAGAGGGGCAGGTTACCTGCTCCAGACTGGGTCCCACCTGAGAAGGGTCCACCGCCATCAGAGGCTCTGTCAGGCCAGGCCTAACAACCTCTGGGGCAGTTCCTTCATCAGGGGTAAGATCAGTTCCCTGAGGAGGCTGATCCTGTCCTAAAGTCTGGTGAGGGGGAGATTTCTCTTCCTCCTCCATGCTCTCAGTTTGTGTGGAGTTATCCTTCATTTCAGGCTTCACAACACACATATCAGTTTGAGTTTGGGCTGTGGCCATCACAGCCCCACCAACCTTTTCAGGAGGAGACCCAGTTTGGGTTTCTGCTGTTATCATAACAGCTTTGCTATTCTGTTCAGGAAGAGCTTTTGCTAAAGATGGGGCAGAGAGTTTCTCAGCCCTACCAACCTTTTCAGGAAGGACATCTTGAATTGGGGCTGTAGCCATTACAGCCCCACTAACCTTTCCATTGGAATTCACCATTCTAGAATGGGTTTCCTGTTCAACCTCAGCCCAGGCTGAGATTTCCAAATCATTACCAAGTAGGCAGTCTACAGGCAAGTTTGGTGACACTGCCACTCTCTTTGGGCCAATGACACCTCCCCAGCTGAGACTTACTACTGCCATGGGATGATTTGTTTGGATTCCATCAATGTTTGTAACCTGGTATGTGGCACCAGGTAAAAGTTGCTTAGAGGGGACTATGCCATCAGCCACCATGGTGATGCTAGCCCCTGTGTCTCTAAAAGCTTCAACTTTCAAACCATTGATGATGGGTTCTTGTCTATACTTGCTCAAAGTATTTGGGCAAGCAGAGAAGTTGGCAAACCCCATGCCAGTCTCATAAACAAGATCATTGGGTGATGGGGACCTGGATAGGCCAGGGTCCACCTGAGCTCCAACAGTAAACCCACCCAGATTCCTGGGTGTGCTTCCACTTCCTGGGGGATTACTGCTGACAGTAACAGGAGGTGTTGAAGCTGGCTTTGGAGGTATATTTTCTTTATTGTTATTCTTGGGACAACAGTTGTCTGTTTTGTAATGCCCAACCTGTTTACAGGCATAACAATAAGGCTTTTTCTCAGTTGAAGAAGTGTCTTGGGACCCACCCCCATTCTTGGAGTTTTGGGGCCCTGGGGAAGTCTTTTCTTTATTTTTATCCCCACCCTTATCTTGAGGCTTGGTAGACTCCTTCTTCTGGTTACTGTCCTGATTCTTAGGCCTAATCCTGGTTCTGACCCACTTGTCTGCCTTCTTTCCCAATTCTTGGGGAGAGGTCAGATCAGAGTCCACCAGGTGCTGGTGTAAGAGCTGGTTCTGACAATTACTTAGGATCTGCTCCCTCATAATCAAATTATACAATCCTGTAAAGTCATGTACTTTGCTGCCATGTAGCCAACCCTCCAGAGCCTTAGTAGCACAATCTACAAAATCAGTCCAGTCCTGAGTCTGTGTCTTCTGGGTATCTCTGAACTTCAACCTGTACTGTTCAGTGGTTAAGCCAAACCCATCTATCAGAACACTCTTCAGGACTTTGTAATTGTTTGCATCCTCATGTCTAACAGTGAGGAGCTTATCTCTCCCTTTCTCTGAAAAGGAGTACCATAAGATTGCTGCCCACTGTTCCTCAGGAACCTGCTGTACCATGCAGGCTCTCTCAAGAGCAGTTATCCACTTGTGGATGTCATCCCCTTCCTTGTAGGGGGGCACAATCTTTTTCAGGTTTCTACTATCATAGGACCTGGGTTTCTCTTTAGGAATATTGCTGCCACCAGTGACATCTAAGCCACTTAATTTCTGCTCTCTTGCCAAGGCAAGTCTAGCTTGAGCCAAGGCTACCTCCTCCCTCTCTATCTGGAGTTTGACAGCCCTCATTCTGGCCCTATGCTCTAGCTTTTGAGAAGCACTCATGCCTCTCTGTGATTCTCTGGAGGCACTAGAAACATGAGAGTCCCCTGAGGGAGATCTCACTCTTCTGTTGCCTGGGAGAATAACATGTTGGGTTCTGGGGAGGTGCTGGCCCTCTCCATTCCCCAGTAGGTCCAAGTTGGCCTGGCTAAGCCTGGCAACTGGAACCTGGCTACCCTGATCCTGAACTCCTAAGTCCTCAATGTCTGAGTCCTCATCTAAGTCATCATCATCCTCCTCCTCCTGAGGGGGATCAGTTTCAGGGGGGTTCCCTCCATTTCCTGTGTCTAGGGAAGCTTCCTTTGCCTTCTCTAAGTCATCCTGTTCTAGGATTTCTACCAGGATTTGGCAGGTGGGGCTTCTGCCCCTTTTTAACCCTCTTGCTTTGCACAAGGCAATCAAGTCTCTACGGGTTAACTTGTCATATCCAAAAGTTGCCTGGGTAGGGTCAACTGTCACAAGATTAGACCCTGAGGCTTTTCCTGTGTCAGACATGGTTACTAGTGAGGTGTAAGTGGTGCACTTACCTACACTAAGTGTTTTCCTACTGTACCTTGCTAGTGAGTTGTAGTCAGGGTGTGCTAATCCCTTTTATCTACAACTACTAAGTTCAGTAGAACTTAATATGCTAAGCTTTTGATTTATATGTACCTAGAGGTACTTGATGTGATCTTTCAATTTGATATAAAGATTGCAATGGTAAAACAACAGCAAGCTCAAATCCGCACCGCTGCTCACCAATGTGAGAAGTTGGCCTGGTAGGGGATGTTTCCAATTCTGGAACCACCTACTACCTGACCAAACAATCCCTTATGGTGTCTGGTTGTAAGTCAACCTTATTAGACAAGCTAGCCTAGGGGTAGCATGGACTAAGCAGCCTAAAGGCTTAACTTAAGAGGTCGTGTTAAGCGAGCTGTTTTACCACATACAATCCTGTAATACCAAATGAAAGGACACCACACAAGTATATATTATAAAAATATATGTGTTTATTACTAAAAACAATCCCCAGTATTCTTTATGAATAAAGGGGCACAAGCGTTAAATCAAAAGCACTGTTTAAACATACAAGTTGCACAATTATGGATGAGGGCGGGTGGCCACTCAAACCATATACTAAACAAGTGGTATAAGAGAGACCACTCAAACAGTGGTTAGGCCTAGGGCCTAGGGAATCGCTGGGAGCAGTCAGGACAAGCAATGCTGAAGTCGGGAATGGCCCTCGGGATTCAGGAGATGTGCGGAAAGCGCACGCATGCACCAATGTTAACCAATGGTGCGTAAAAGTCATAGAGTTAAAGTTTAAGGACACTTCCGCTGAACCTAGAGGAACAAAACTTAACACACAGACCCTAGAGGTGTGCACCAGTGTGGGAACACCGGCGGAGCAAAGTTACCTCACCCACAGGAAGTGGGTGCACAGGGTCGAAGTGGCGTCGGGTTTTGACACGCAGGCTCTTGGTGCTTGAAGCTGAAAGGGCTGCAGGCGGGTTAAAGATGAAGTGTCCGGTGGAATCCAAGGGTGGACTCAAGTTGTAGAGTACCTGAAAGCAGAGGGGACAGAGTCTGGGTCACTCAGCAGTGACCAGGGTGGAACCAGGACGGAACCAGGCAATGTCGGGCGCAATCAGGTGGTCGTCGAGGAGCTTCTCTCCGCTGTCACGTGGGCTCTGGGGCATCTGCGACGTCCAGGAGCAGGTCACGATCTGTCCCACGCAGGCTCTCACCGTCGGTGCAGTCGGCTTCAAGTTTGGAGCAAACAAGCCTTGGCAAGAGCAATCCACGCGGGAAAGGAAGATTGCTTCTCACTCGGACCAGGAAGGTCAGAGTCGGGGCTCCTTTTCAGGGGAGCTGGTGTGGATCTAGAGCAACCAGATTCACGAGTCTTCTTAGGTAGTTCGTCGGCACAGGGACCACTAGCCAGCTGGCAAGTGACCGGGCCAACGCGTTGAGCCAAATAGAGCCAAAGGGCCCCACGCAGCACTCGTCGAGTGTGGAGGGCTGAACTTCGGCTCAGGAGCAGCTCAGGGTGGGGGCTTCTCAAACCCCGGTGCACAGCTTCAAGGGTCACTCGTGGGCTGCACGGTCAGCGTCTCGTGGTCAATTCAAGATGGCATGCCCCACGCTTCCGGTCGCCTCCACGGGTCTCAGCTCTGCAGGGACTGTGGATCGGGCTGTTGGAAGGCAGGCAAGCTTGATCTCGTCGATCTCAGTCGCTCGAGTTCCGGCGGGAACTGCAACTAAGTAGACGTCGAGGGCTGGATGGTGCCTGCTGCTGCAGGGTGGTCACTCCTTGACCACAAGGGAGATTCTTCGGGCTTCCACGATGAGATGGAGGGCGAAGGGTCCAGAATTGCATTTCAAATGTTTCTTCCAGGAAATCTGATGTGCATTGGCACTGCTCCCACTCTTATTCCAATTTGGGGGGCGTGATTACCTGCTAGGTCCCCTCCTATGGGTGGGACCCAGGAAGTGGGTGGATACACCCCCTTCCTTTGATCCAGGCCGCCCTGGCACGAGGGCTGGAGTGCCCCAGAACCGGTTTGGCCGGATTATGCAAGGGGCAGCCTTGTGCGCCCCAGGCAGTGTCTGGTTTCTTTCAAACCTCCCTGCTACAATCCACTATCTCCTGTCTGGAGGGTGGTGACACCCTCCTGTGACAGGAAACCCTTTGTCCAGGCCCCATCTGCTGAGTTTCGGTCAACTGCAGGGGTCCAGACATTTGTCTGTGGCAGAGGCATCCATTTTGTGGATCTTAAGGTCTTTGGAGAAATTAACCGCATTTAAGCAAGTAACATGTCTTACCCCTCTAGAGGGGTGGAATGCTATCCCCGTCGCCAGAACTGGCGAGGGGATAGTATTCCAAATCGTATGACACCTTACACGACATGTTTTGATAAAGCCAAACCAAAGTTGCTATATAACCGCGAGGATTATAAGGCACTTAAGAGTATATGGTATGGCATTATCCTGAAACAGCTTAGGGAGTTGTTCCCGACAGCTGCAGACAGGCTCAGCTCATGCTAGAGCTCCATCTCACATGAAACCACGCACTCTGCCTCCAGGATTGATGAGGCCTTCCATAGGAGTGGCTCACAGGTTAATATGTGTCCAGATATAGGTTTAGATATAGGTATACTATACCTAAGCAAGGGGTGATTACACCACCTTACCCCAGCTGAGTGATCAGCCAGTTGTGTCAATTTAAGAACCAGCCAGGGGTGGCAAAAGATATGCTGCAGCCCCTGGTAAGCCTTGGTGGCTCCTGTGCCCTGTGCACCTATAGTGCATTATACAGGGGCTGACAAGGGGTCCATTTCCAATTGGGGTATGTACCAAGGGTACATGGAATCCATTTTACAGAGAGAGCAGATGGCCTGGGGCCCTGATTAGCAGGGAACCAGGTCAACTAAGTCAAAAAACCAGCTAAACACAGGCAAAAAATCCGGGGTAACCATAGTCAGGTAGCCACCTTCCTACACCCCCTACAAGGAAGGGGATGACATCCACAAGTGGATAACTGCTCTTGAGAGAGCCTGCATGGTACAGCAGGTTCCTGAGGAACAGTGGGCAGCAATCTTATGGTACTCCTTTTCAGAGAAAGGGAGAGATAAGCTCCTCACTGTCAGACATGAGGATGCAAACAATTACAAAGTCCTGAAGAGTGTCCTAATAGATGGGTTTGGCTTAACCACTGAACAGTACAGGTTGAAGTTCAGAGACACCCAGAAGACACAGACACAGGACCGGACTGATTTTGTAGATTGTGCTACTAAGGCTCTGGAGGGTTGGCTACATGGCAGCAAAGTACATGACTTTACAGGATTGTATAATTTGATTATGAGGGAGCAGATCCTAAGTAATTGTCAGAACCAGCTCTTACACCAGCACCTGGTAGACTCTGATCTGACCTCTCCCCAAGAATTGGGAAAGAAGGCAGACAAATGGGTCAGAACCAGGATTAGGCCTAAGAATCAGGACAGTAACCAGAAGAAGGAGTCTACCAAGCCTCAAGATAAGGGTGGGGATACAAGTAAAGAAAAGACTTCCCCAGGGCCCCAAAACTCCAAGGATGGGGGTGGGTCCCAAGACACTTCTTCAACTGAGAAAAAGCCTTATTGTTATCCCTGTAAACAGGTGGGGCATTACAAAACAGACAACTGTTGTCCCAAGAATAACAATAAAGAAAATGTACCTCCAAAGCCAGCTTCAACACCTCCTGTTACTGTCAGCAGTAATCCCCCAGGAAGTGGAAGCACACCCAGGAATCTGGGTGGGTTTACTGTTGGAGCTCAGGTGGACCCTGGCCTATCCAGGTCCCCATCACCCATTGATCTTGTTTATGAGACTGGCATGGGGTTTGCCAACTTCTCTGCTTGCCCAAATACTTTGAGCAAGTATAGACAAGAACCCATCATCAATGGTTTGAAAGTTGAAGCTTTTAGAGACACAGGGGCTAGCATCACCATGGTGGCTGATGGCATAGTCCCCTCTAAGCAACTTTTACCTGGTGCCACATACCAGGTTACAAACATTGATGGAATCCAAACAAATCATCCCATGGCAGTAGTAAGTCTCAGCTGGGGAGGTGTCATTGGCCCAAAGAGAGTGGCAGTGTCACCAAACTTGCCTGTAGACTGCCTACTTGGTAATGATTTGGAGATCTCAGCCTGGGCTGAGGTTGAACAGGAAACCCATTCTAGAATGGTGAATTCCAATGGAAAGGTTAGTAGGGCTGAGAAACTCTCTGCCCCATCTTTAGCAAAAGCTCTTCCTGAACAGAATAGCAAAGCTGTTATGATAACAGCAGAAACCCAAACTGAGTCTCCTCCTGAAAAGGTTGGTGGGGCTGTGATGGCCACAGCCCAAACTCAAACTGATATGTGTGTTGTGAAGCCTGAAATGATGGATAACTCCACACAAACTGAGAGCATGGAGGAGGAAGAGAAATCTCCCCCTCACCAGACTTTAGGACAGGATCAGCCTCCTCAGGGAACTGATCTTACCCCTGATGAAGGAGCTGCCCCAGAGGTGGTTGGGCCTAGCCTGACAGAACCTCTGATGTCAGTGGACCCTTCTCAGGTGGGACCCAGTCTGGAGCAGGTAACCTGCCCCCTCTCTACCTTGCCTTAGCCAGCCCAGGGCTGCAGAGGACAAGAAGGACAGTGAGACCCAGAGGGCCCCCTGTCAAATAAAGCACCCCCATCAAAAGATTAGGTGCACCAAAACTAGTAGCCCTAGTAAGGTGAAAACTTTAAAAACTCCTGAGGGAGCCCCCTTAAAAACAGTTAGGGACCTCCCACAGATGGATTCTGTTGGGCACAGCCAAACCTGGGACCCAAGGGGCCCAAACCTGAACTGTCCCTCCAGCCAGCCAAACAGAGGGACCCAGCCTCCAGCTTTAGGTAGCCAGAGGTTGACCCTGAGAGCACAGTGCAACTCAGTTAAAGAGAGAAAGGCACACATGGTGGAAGATAATTGGAGGAAGCTAAGCCCTAAATTAGTAGAGCCTCGCTTCAATACTCCATATCCAAACCAGCCTTTAACTTTGCATAAACACACCCAAGGTAGTGATTCCCTATGGTGGAGACCCTCTGATACCCCAAGGGTGAGGGACTGCTTAGTGGACTGTAGGAAGGTGGCTACCTGACTATGGTTACCCCAGATTTTTTGCCTGTGTTTAGCTGGTTTTTTGACTTAGTTGACCTGGTTCCCTGCTAATCAGGGCCCCAGGCCATCTGCTCTCTCTGTAAAATGGATTCCATGTACCCTAGGTACATACCACAATTGGAAATGGACTCCTTGTCAGCCCCTGTATAATGCACTATAGGTGCCCAGGGCATAGGAGCCACCAAGGCCTACCAGGGGCTGCAGCATATCTTTTGCCACCCCTGGCTGGTTCTTAAATTGACACAACTGGCTGATCACTCAGCTGGGGTAAGGTGGTGTAAGCACCCCTTGCTTAGATATAGTATACCTATATCTAAACCTATATCTGGACACATATTAACCTGTGAGCCACTCCTATGGAAGGCCTCATCAATCCTGGAGGCAGAGTGCGTGGTTTAATGTGAGATGGAGCTCTAGCATGAGCTGAGCCTGTCTGCAGCTGTCGGGAACAACTCCCTAAGCTGTTTCAGGATAAGGCCATACCATATACTCTTAAGTGCCTTATAATCCTCGCGGTTATTTAGCAACTTTGGTTTGGCTTTATCAAAACATGTCGTGTAAGGTGTCATACGCTTTGGAATACCATCCCCTCGCCAGTTCTGGCGACGGGGATGGCATTCCACCCCTCTAGAGGGGTAAGACATGTTACTTCACTTTAATGCGGTTGATTTCTCCAAAGGCCTTAAGATCCACAAAATGGATGCCTCTACCACAGACAAATGTCTGGACCCCTGGAGCTGACCGAAACTCAGTCAAGGGGGTCCTGGACAAAGGGTTTCCTGTCACAGGAGGGTGTCACCGCCCTCCAGACAGGAGATAGTGTATTGTAGCAGGGAGGTTTGAAAGAAACCAGACACTGCCTGGGGCGCACAAGGCTGCCCCTTGCATAATCCGGCCAAACCGGTTCTGGGGCACTCCAGCCCTCGTGCCAGGGCGGCCTGGATCAAAGGAAGGGGGTGTATCCACCCACTTCCTGGGTCCCACCCATAGGAGGGGACCTAGCAGGTAATCACGCCCACCAGATTCGAATAAGAGTGGGAGCAGTGCCAATGCACATCAGATTTCCTGGAAGAAACATTTGAAACGATATTCTGGACCCTTCGCCCTCCATCTCAACGTGGAAGCCCGAAGAATCTCCCTTGTGGTCAAGGAGTGACCACCCTGCAGCAGCAGGCACCATCCAGCCCTCGACGTCTACTTAGTTGCAGTTCCCGCCGGAACTCGAGCGACTGAGATCGACGAGATTAAGCCTGCCCAGCTTCTAACAGCCCGATCCACAGTCCCTGCAAAGCTGAGACCCGTGGAGGCGACCGGAAGCGTGGGGCACGCCATCTTGAAGTGACCACGAGACGCTGACCGTGCAGCCCACGAGTGACCCTCGAAGCTGTACACCGGGGTTTGAGAAGCCCCCACCCTGAGCTACTACTGAGCCGAAGTTCAGCCCTCCACACTCGACGAGTGCTGCGTGGGGCCCTTTGGCACGATTTGGCTCAACGCGTTGGCCCGGTCACTTGCCAGCTGGCTTGTGGTCCCTGTGCCGACGAACTACCTAAAAAGACTTGTGATTCTGGTTGCTCCAGATCCACACCAGCTCCCTGAAAAGGAGCCCCGACTCTGACCTTCCTGGTCCGAGTGAGAAGCAATCTTCCGATCCTGCGTGGATT
Organism: Lissotriton helveticus; assembly: GCF_964261635.1. Lineage (NCBI taxonomy): Eukaryota > Metazoa > Chordata > Amphibia > Caudata > Salamandridae > Lissotriton > Lissotriton helveticus. Next base: position 4,065,576 of record NW_027611653.1, read on the forward strand.
GCTCTTGCCAAGGCTTGTTTGCTCCAAACTTGAAGCCGACTGCACCGACGGTGAGAGCCTGCGTGGGACAGATCGTGACCTGCTCCTGGACGTCGCAGATGCCCCAGAGCCCACGTGACAGCGGAGAGAAGCTCCTCGACGACCACCTGATTGCGCCCGACATTGCCTGGTTCCGTCCTGGTTCCACCCTGGTCACTGCTGAGTGACCCAGACTCTGTCCCCTCTGCTTTCAGGTACTCTACAACTTGAGTCCACCCTTGGACTCCACCGGACACTTCGTCTTCACCCTGCCTGCAGCCCTTTCAGCTTCAAGCACCAAGAGCCTGCGTGTCAAAACCCGACGCCACTTCGACCCTGTGCACCCACTTCCTGTGGGTGAGGTAACTTTGCTCCGCCGGTGTTCCCACACTGGTGCACACCTCTAGGGTCTGTGTGTTAAGTTTTGTTCCTCTAGGTTCAGCGGAAGTGTCCTTAAACTTTAACTCTTTGACTTTTACGCACCATTGGTTAACATTGGTGCATGCGTGCGCTTTCCGCACATCTCCCGAATCCCGAGGGCCATTCCCGACTTCAGCATTGCTTGTCCTGACTGCTCCCAGCGATTCCCTAGGCCCTAGGCCTAACCACTGCTCGAGTGGCCTTTCTTATACCACTTGTTTAGTATATGGTTTGAGTGGCCACCCGCCCTCATCCATAATTGTGCAACTTGTATGTTTAAACAGTGCTTTTGATTTAACGCTTGTGCCCCTTTATTCATAAAGAATACTGGGGATTGTTTTTAGTAATAAACACATATATTTTTATAATATATACTTGTGTGGTGTCCTTTCATTTGGTATTACAGGATTGTATGTGGTAAAACAGCTCGCTTAACACGACCTCTTAAGTTAAGCCTTTAGGCTGCTTAGTCCATGCTACCCCTAGGATAGCTTGTCTAATAAGGTTGACTTACAACCAGACACCATAAGGGATTGTTTGGTCAGGTAGTAGGTGGTTCCAGAATTGGAAACATCCCCTACCAGGCCAACTTCTCACATGGACCATGAGACAGGGGGTACCCATGCTAGTGCAGGTACTTCCTTATATGGCCACTCAGGCAATATAGGCTTACCTGGCCAAGGATAGCCTTATCTCCTTTCGTTTGGGGGGGGGGGGGGTTATGTAGGAAGGTGGCTACCTGACTATGGTTACCCCGGATTTTTTGCCTGTGTTTAGCTGGTTTTTTGACTTAGTTGACCTGGTTCCCTGCTAATCAGGGCCCCAGGCCATCTGCTCTCTCTGTAAAATGGATTCCATGTACCCTAGGTACATACCACAATTGGAAATGGACTCCTTGTCAGCCCCTGTATAATGCACTATAGGTGCCCAGGGCATAGGGGCCACCAAGGCCTACCAGGGGCTGCAGCATATCTTTTGCCACCCCTGGCTGGTTCTTAAATTGACACAACTGGCTGATCACTCAGCTGGGGTAAGGTGGTGTAAACACCCCTTGCTTAGATATAGTATACCTATATCTAAACCTATATCTGGACACATGTAAACCTGTGAGCCACTCCTATGGAAGGCCTCATCAATCCTGGAGGCAGAGTGCGTGGTTTTATGTGAGATGGAGCTCTAGCATGAGCTGAGCCTGTCTGCAGCTGTCGGGAACAACTCCCTAAGCTGTTTCAGGATAATGCCATACCATATACTCTTAAGTGCCTTATAATCCTCGCGGTTAAATAGCAACTTTGGTTTGGCTTTATCAAAACATGTCGTGTAAGGTGTCATACGATTTGGAATACCATCCCCTCGCCAGTTCTGGCGACGGGGATGGCATTCCACCCCTCTAGAGGGGTAAGACATGTTGCTTTACTTAAATGCGGTTGATTTCTCCAAAGACCTTAGATCCACAAAATGGATGCCTCTGCCACAGACAAATGTCTGGACCCCTGCATGTGAGAAGTTGGCCTGGTAGGGGATGTTTCCAATTCTGGAACCACCTACTACCTGACCAAACAATCCCTTATGGTGTCTGGTTGTAAGTCAACCTTATTAGACAAGCTATCCTAGGGGTAGCATGGACTAAGCAGCCTAAAGGCTTAACTTAAGAGGTCGTGTTAAGCGAGCTGTTTTACCACATACAATCCTGTAATACCAAATGAAAGGACACCACACAAGTATACATTATAAAAATATATGTGTTTATTACTAAAAACAATCCCCAGTATTCTTTATGAATAAAGGGGCACAAGCGTTAAATCAAAAAGCACTGTTTAAACATATAAGTTGCACAATTATGGATGAGGGCGGGTGGCCACTCAAACCATATACTAAACAAGTGGTATAAGAGATGCCACTCGAGCAGTGGTTAGGCCTAGGGCCTAGGGAATCGCTGTGAGCAGTCAGGACAAGCAATGCTGAAGTCGGGAATGGCCCTCGGGATTCGGGAGATGTGCGGAAAGCGCACGCATGCACCAATGTTAACCAATGGTGCGTAAAAGTCAAAGAGTTAAAGTTTAAGGACACTTCCGCTGAACCTAGAGGAACAAAACTTAACACACAGACCCTAGAGGTGTGCACCAGTGTGGGAACACCGGCGGAGCAAAGTTACCTCACCCACAGGAAGTGGGTGCACAGGGTCGAAGTGGCGTCGGGTTTTGACACGCAGGCTCTTGGTGCTTGGAGCTGAAAGGGCTGCAGGCGGGTTGAAGATGAAGTGTCCGGTGGAGTCCAAGGGTGGACTCAAGTTGTAGAGTACCTGAAAGCAGAGGGGACAGAGTCTGGGTCACTCAGCAGTGACCAGGGTGGAACCAGGACGGAACCAGGCAATGTCGGGCGCAATCAGGTGGTCGTCGAGGAGCTTCTCTCCGCTGTCACGTGGGCTCTGGGGCATCTGCGATGTCCAGGAGCAGGTCACGATCTGTCCCACGCAGGCTCTCACCGTCGGTGCAGTCGGCTTCAAGTTTGGAGCAAACAAGCCTTGGTAAGAGCAATCCATGCAGGATCGGAAGATTGCTTCTCACTCGGACCAGGAAGGTCAGAGTCGGGGCTCCTTTTCAGGGGAGCTGGTGTGGATCTGGAGCAACCATAATCACAAGTCTTCTTAGGTAGTTCATCGGCACAGGGACCACAAGCCAGCTGGCAAGTGACCGGGCCAACGCGTTGAGCCAAATCGTGCCAAAGGGCCCCACGCAGCACTCGTCGAGTGTGGAGGGCTGAACTTCGGCTCAGGAGTAGCTCAGGGTGGGGGCTTCTCAAACCCTGGTGCACAGCTTCGAGGGTCACTCGTGGGCTGCACGGTCAGCGTCTCGTGGTCACTTCAAGATGGCGTGCCCCACGCTTCCGGTCGCCTCCACGGGTCTCAGCTTTGCAGGGACTGTGGATCGGGCTGTTAGAAGCTGGGCAGGCTTGATCTCGTTGATCTCAGTCGCTCGAGTTCCGGCGGGAACTGCAACTAAGTAGATGTCGAGGGCTGGATGGTGCCTGCTGCTGCAGGGTGGTCACTCCTTGACCACAAGGGAGATTCTTCGGGCTTCCACGTTGAGATGGAGGGCAAAGGGTCCAGAATATCGTTTCAAATGTTTCTTCCAGGAAATCTGATGTGCATTGGCACTGCTCCCACTCTTATTCGAATCTGGTGGGCGTGATTACCTGCTAGGTCCCCTCCTATGGGTGGGACCCAGGAAGTGGGTGGATACACCCCCTTCCTTTGGTCCAGGCCGCCCTGGCACGAGGGCTGGAGTGCCCCAGAACCGGTTTGGCCGGATTATGCAAGGGGCAGCCTTGTGCGCCCCAGGCAGTGTCTGGTTTCTTTCAAACCTCCCTGCTACAATACACTATCTCCTGTCTGGAGGGCGGTGACACCCTCATGTGACAGGAAACCCTTTGTCCAGGACCCCCTTGACTGAGTTTCGGTCAGCTCCAGGGGTCCAGACATTTGTCTGTGGCAGAGGCATCCATTTTGTGGATCTTAAGGCCTTTGGAGAAATCAACCGCATTAAAGTGAAGTAACATGTCTTACCCCTCTAGAGGGGTGGAATGCCATCCCCGTCGCCAGAACTGGCGAGGGGATGGTATTCCAAAGCGTATGACACCTTACACGACATGTTTTGATAAAGCCAAACCAAAGTTGCTAAATAACCGCGAGGATTATAAGGCACTTAATAGTATATGGTATGGCATTATCCTGAAACAGCTTAGGGATTTGTTCCCGACGGCTGCAGACAGGCTCAGCTCATGCTAGAGCTCCATCTCACATAAAACCATGCACCCAGCCTCCAGGATTGGTGAGGCCTGACTATAGGAGTGGCTCACAGGTTTACATGTGTCCAGATATAGGTTTTAGACATAGGCATACTATATCTAAGCAAGGGGTGTGTACACCACCTTACCCCAGCTGAGTGATCAGCCAGTTGTGTCAATTTAAGAACCAGCCAGGGGTGGCAAAAGATATGCTGCAGCCCCTGGTAGGCCTTAGTGGCTCCTGTGCCCTGTGCACCTATAGTGCATTCTACAGGGGCTGACAAGGAGTCCATTTCCAATTGGTATGTGCCTATAGCACATGTGTCATTAATTTAGTGAGAGAACAGCAGGCTGGGGGTCTGATCAGCAGGCCCACAGCCTCAGTAGTCGAAAACCAGTGAAGCAAAAAGCAAAAATTTGGGGTGACCATAGGATAGCAGACCCTACTCTCCTACACAACCCCCCCCCCAAACGCAGGGACATTAAACTAACCTTGACCAGATAAGTCTTCATGTTCTAAGTGGAAGTACCTGGAGAGACCATCTGCATTACCATGGTCAGTCCCTGGGCGGTGCTCCACTGTAAAGTCCATCCCCTGTAGGGAAATGGACCACCTGAGCAGTTTGGGATTTTCACCCTTCATCTGATTAAGCCATAAGAGGGGCTTATGGTCTGTTTGCACCAGGAAGTGAGTTCCAAACAAGTAGGACCTCAACTTCTTTAATGCCCAAACCACAGCAAAGGCCTCCCTCTCAATGGCTGACCAACGTTTTTCTCTTGGGGTTAGCCTCCTGCTAATGAAAGCAATTGGCTGGTCTTGACCATCTTGATTAAGTTGTGAGAGTACAGCTCCCACCCCCAACTCAGAAGCATCTGTCTGAACAATGAACTGTTTGGAGTAGTCAGGACTCTTTAGGATAGGTGCAGAGCACATGGCCTTCTTCAGGTCTTCAAATGCCTTCTGACAGCTAACTGTCCACTGAACCTTTTTTGGCATCTTCTTGGATGTCAAGTCATTTAATGGTGTCACTATAGACCCATAGTTTTTCACAAACTTTCTGTAATACCCAGTCAGGCCCAAGAAGGCTCTGACTTGTGTCTGGGTAACTGGAGGAGCCCAGTCCTGTATGGCCTGGATTTTGCTTTCCAGTGGCTGAACCTGGCCTCCACCTACTAGGTGGCCCAGGTATACAACCTTACTCTGCCCTATCTGGCACTTTGTGGCCTTGATAGTTAGGCCTGCCTTTTGCAGGGCCTCCAAAACTTTCTTCAGGTGGATCAGGTGATCCTCCCAGGTGGGGCTAAAGACAGCAATATCATCCAGATAAGCTGCACAAAAGTCATCCAACCCAGTAAGGACTTGGTTCACCAACCTTTGGAAAGTGGCAGGTGCATTCTTCAAACCAAAGGGCATTACCACAAACTGATAATGTCCACTAGGGGTAGAGAATGCTGTCTTGGCCTTTGACTCCTCAGCTAGTCTGATTTGCCAGTAGCCAGCTGTCAGATCAAATGTGCTCAGAAACTTGGCAGAAGCCAATCTGTCAATGAGCTCATCTGCTCTTGGAATGGGGTGAGCATCTGTCCTAGTGACAGCATTGAGACCCCTGTAATCCACGCAAAACCTCATTTCTCTCTTACCATCTTGGGTATGAGGTTTTGGCACCAGGACTACTGGGCTGGCCCATGGGCTCTCAGATGGCTCAATCACTCCAAGCTCCAACATCTTTTGCACCTCAGCCTTGATGCAATCCCTGACATGATCAGGTTGCCTGTAGATCTTATTCTTGACAGGCAGACTGTCACCAGTGTCCACAACATGGGTACACCAGTCAGTTTGGCTGGGTGTGAGTGAAAACATTTGCCTGTGAGCCTGCAAAACTTGTCTGCAGTCCCTCTGTTGTTGGTCAGTGAGGCTGCCTGCCAAGGCTACTCCATCAACTGAACCATCATCAGGGTTCTGAGAAAGCAGGTCTGGGAGAGGGTCACTCTCTTCCTCCTGTTCCCCATCTGTGGCCATGAGCAAGCTCATGTCCTCCCTGTCCACAAATGCTTTCAAGCGGTTCACATGGATTACCCTGTGAGGGCTCCTGGGTGTTCCAAAGTCTACCAAGTAGGTGACTTCCCCTTTCTTCTCAATAATAGGATAGGGTCCACTCCATTTGTCTTGGAGTGCTGCTGGAGCCACTGGCTCCAGTACCCATACCTTCTGTCCTGGTTGGAACTCTACCAGCACAGCCTTTTGGTCATGCCAAGCTTTCTGCAATTCTTGGCTGGCCTCCAGGTTTTTGGATGCTCTTTCCATGTACTCAGCCATCCTGGAGCGGAGACCAAGTACATAGTCCACTATGTCTAGTTTGGGCTTTTTGAGAGGTAACTCCCATCCTTCCTTCACCAAACACAATGGACCTCTCACAGGGTGGCCAAACAAAAGTTCAAAAGGGCTGTAGCCAACCCCCTTCTGTGGGACCTCTCTGTAAGCAAAGAGCAGGCAGGGTAAAAGAATGTCCCATTTCCGCCTGAGCTTCTCTGGTAATCCTTTTATCATGCCTTTAAGGGTCTTGTTAAATCTCTCCACAAGCCCATTGCATTGTGGATGATATTGGGTGGTAAACTTATAGTTTACTCCACATTCCTTCCACATTGCTTTTAGATAGCTGGACATAAAATTCGTCCCTCTATCTGATAGTACCTCCTTAGGAAAGCCCACTCTTGAGAAAACTGCAATGAGGGCTTTTGCCACCACAGGTGCTGTGGTGGTCCTTAGGGGAATAGCCTCTGGATACCTGGTGGCATGATCCACTACCACCAGTATGAATATGTTCCCAGATGCTGTTTGGGGGTCCATTGGACCCACAATATCAATTCCAACTCTCTCAAAGGGGACCCCCACCACAGGTAGTGGTATTAGGGGGGCCTTTGTTGTGCCACCTGACTTACCACTGGCTTGGCAAGTGACACAGGAGCGACAAAACTCCTTGACATCCTCTGACATGTGAGGCCAGTGAAAGTGTGGAACAAGCCTGTCCCACGTCTTGTTCTGGCCTAAGTGTCCTGCAAGGGGAATATCATGGGCCAAGGTAAGAAGGAACCCCCTAAACTGCAGAGGTATGACCAACCTCCTGGTCATGCCAGGCTTGGGGTCTCTAGCCTCTGAGTAAAGGAGTCCCTCATCCCAATACACAGTATGGGTACCTTTAGCATCCCCAGCAGCCTCAGCAGCAGCCTGCTGTCTGAGGGGTTCAAGGGAAGGGCAATCTAATTGAGCCTGCCTCAGGTCTGCCCTTGAGGGTCCCCCTGTCCCCAGAAACTCAACCTGGTCAGGTTCAAGTTCCTCTGAGACAGTCTCCTCTTGGACTGCAGAATCAGTTTCCTCTGAAACTTGATCCTCAACCTGGGGCAAGGTGGAAGGCTGGGCCTTTCCTCTCTTGCTCCTTCTCTTGGGTTGTGGCTGGTCTATTGTCTCAAGATCCACCACTGGTTCAGGAAGGCACTTCTTAGCCTGAGCCCTTGTCATGGCAAGGACATGCTCTGAAATCCCTAGCATTTCTGCATGAGTCCTGTACTCCACTTCTGACCATGCTGAGCTTTCAAGGTCATTGCCTAACAGACAGTCTACTGGTAGGTCTGCACTCACCACAACTTTCTTTAGGCCATCAACCCCTCCCCAGGAGAAGTTCACAACTGCCACACTATGGGAGGTAGTGGAGTTGCTGGCGTTGGTTACTAGGTAGCTCTCTCCTAGTACAATCTGTCCAGGGTCCACAAAGTCAGGTGTCACCATGGTGACACTGGCACATGTGTCCCTGTAGGCTTGAGCCAGTTTCTCATTAATTAAGGGAGTCTGCCTGTATTTGCCCAGGTTAGTGGGGCTTACTGCAGTGGGCAACTCAATGTCCACATCATACAGGAGAACTGCCTGTGTAGGGACTCTGACTAGGCCAGATCCTACTTCAATACCCAGGGTCAACCCAGCTACACCCTTGGACTGTGTTCCACCACTGCTTACTGTACTTGGGGTTGCAGTTGCTTTAGGAGCTGTAGTGGTGGGAACTGGATTTGCCTTGGTGCACTCACTGCCCCAGTGTGAAACTGATTTGCAGGTATTACACCAAGGTGTCTTTGGACCTTTGTTCTTCTTCTTCTTGTTACCATTTTGGGAACCACCCTCCTTACTATTAGTTTGGGGGCCTGAAGACTTCTGGTCTTTTTCTTTATCTTTCTGATTCTGATTACCACCCTTCTGGTCTGTTTTCTTCTGGTCACCACCTTGGTTCTGGGGTTTCTGCTTAATCCTTGTTCTGACCCATTTGTCTGCCTTCTTTCCCAATTCTTGGGGAGAGGTCAGATCAGAGTCAATAAGGTATTGATGCAACAGCTGGTTTGTACAGTTATTAAGGATCTGTTCTCTCATCATAAGATTGTACAATCCTGTATAGTCTGAAACTTTACTTCCCTGCAACCAACCCTCCAAAGCCTTAGTGGCACACTCCACAAAATCAGTCCAGTCTTGAGTCTGTGCTTTCTGGGTGTCTCTGAACAACAACCTGTATTGCTCAGTGGTTAGGCCATACCCTTCAATGAGAGCACTCTTCAAAACAGAGTAGTTTTTGGCATCCTCAGGTCTAACTGTGAGGAGCCTGTCCCTCCCTTTCTCAGAAAAGGAGTACCACAAAATTGCAGCCCACTGATTCTCAGGAACCTGCTGTACCATGCAGGCTCTCTCAAGAGCAGTCATCCATTTGTGGATGTCATCCCCTTCTTTAAAGGGGGGCACAATCTTGGTCAGGTTTCTATTGTCATAGGCCCTGTCTTTTTCTCTTGGAAAATTGCTGCCACCAGTGACATCTAAGCCACTTAATTTCTGCTCTCTTGCCAAGGCAAGTTTAGCTTGAGCTAAGGTAAGCTTAGCTTGACTCAGGGCTACCTCCTCTCTCTCTATCTGGAGTCTGACAGCCCTCATTCTAGCCCTATGCTCAGCTTTCTGAGAAGCACTCATGCCTCTCTCTGATTCTCTGGAGGCACTAGAAAGATGAGAGTCCCCTGAGGGAGATCTCACTCTTCTGTTGCCTGGGAGAATCACATGTTGGGTTCTGGGGAGGTGCTGGCCCTCTCCATTCCCCAGTAGGTCCAAGTTGGCCTGGCTAAGCCTACCAACTGGAACCTGGCTACCCTGATCCTGTACTTCTAAGTCCTCAACATCTGAGTCCTCATCCAAGTCATCATCATCCTCCTCTTCAGGGGGATCAACTGCAGGGGGGTTCCCTCCAGTTCCTGTATCTAGGGAAGCTGCTTTTGCCTTCTCTAAGTCATCCTGTTCTAGGATTTCTACCAGGATTAGGCAGGTGGGGCTTCTGCCCCTTTTTAACCCTCTTGCTTTGCACAAGGCAATCAAGTCTCTGCGGGTTAGTTTGTCATATCCAAAAGTTGCCTGGGTAGGGTCAACTGTCACAGGACTAGACCCTGAGGCCTTTCCTGTGTCAGACATGGTTACTAGTGAGGTGTAAGTGGTGCACTTACCTACACTAAGTGTTTTCCTACTGGACCTTGCTAGTGAGTTGTAGTCAGGGGTGTGCTACTCCCTTCAACCTACAACTACTAAGTTCAGTAGAACTTAATATGCTAAGCTTTTGATTTTATATGTACCTAGAGGTACTTGATGTGATCTTTCAATTTGATATAAAGATTGCAATGGTAAAACAACAGCAAGCTCAAATCCGCACCGCTGCTCACCAATGTGAGAAGTTGGCCTGGTAGGGGATGTTTCCAATTCTGGAACCACCTACTACCTGACCAAACAATCCCTTATGGTGTCTGGTTGTAAGTCAACCTTATTAGACAAGCTATCCTAGGGGTAGCATAGACTAAGCAGCCTAAAGGCTTAACTTAAGAGGTCGTGTTAAGCGAGCTGTTTTACCACATACAATCCTGTAATACCAAATGAAAGGACACCACACAAGTATATATTATAAAAATATATGTGTTTATTACTAAAAACAATCCCCAGTATTCTTTATGAATAAAGGGGCACACGCGTTAAATCAAAAAGCACTGGTTAAACATATAAGTTGCACAATTATGGATGAGGGCGGGTGGCCACTCAAACCATATACTAAACAAGTGGTATAAGAGATGCCACTCGAGCAGTGGTTAGGCCTAGGGCCTAGGGAATCGCTGGGAGCAGTCAGGACAAGCAATGCTGAAGTCGGGAATGGCCCTCGGGATTCGGGAGATGTGCGGAAAGCGCACGCATGCACCAATGTTAACCAATGGTGCGTAAAAGTCAAAGAGTTAAAGTTTAAGGACACTTCCGCTGAACCTAGAGGAACAAAACTTAACACACAGACCCTAGAGGTGTGCACCAGTGTGGGAACACCGGCGGAGCAAAGTTACCTCACCCACAGGAAGTGGGTGCACAGGGTCGAAGTGGCGTCGGGTTTTGACACGCAGGCTCTTGGTGCTTGGAGCTGAAAGGGCTGCAGGCGGGTTGAAGATGAAGTGTCCGGTGGAGTCCAAGGGTGGACTCAAGTTGTAGAGTACCTGAAAGCAGAGGGGACAGAGTCTGGGTCACTCAGCAGTGACCAGGGTGGAACCAGGACGGAACCAGGCAATGTCGGGCGCAATCAGGTGGTCGTCGAGGAGCTTCTCTCCGCTGTCACGTGGGCTCTGGGGCATCTGCGACGTCCAGGAGCAGGTCACGATCTGTCCCACGCAGGCTCTCACCGTCGGTGCAGTCGGCTTCAAGTTTGGAGCAAACAAGCCTTGGTAAGAGCAATCCACGCAGGATCGGAAGATTGCTTCTCACTCGGACCAGGAAGGTCAGAGTCGGGGCTCCTTTTCAGGGGAGCTGGAGTGGATCTTGAGCAACCAGAATCACAAGTCTTCTTAGGTAGTTCGTCGGCACAGGGACCACAAGCCAGCTGGCAAGTGACCGGGCCAACGCATTGAGCCAAATCGTGCCAAAGGGCCCCACGCAGCACTCGTCGAGTGTGGAGGGCTGAACTTCGGCTCAGGAGTAGGTCAGGGTGGGGGCTTCTTAAACCCCGGTGCACAGCTTCGAGGGTCACTCGTGGGCTGCACGGTCAGCGTCTCGTGGTCACTTCAAGATGGCGTGCCCCACGCTTCCGGTCGCCTCCACGGGTCTCAGCTTTGCAGGGACTGTGGATCGGGCTGTTAGAAGCTGGGCAGGCTTGATCTCGTCGATCTCAGTCGCTCGAGTTCCGGCGGGAACTGCAACTAAGTAGATGTCGAGGGCTGGATGGTGCCTGCTGCTGCAGGGTGGTCACTCCTTGACCACAAGGGAGATTCTTCGGGCTTCCACGTTGAGATGGAGGGCGAAGGGTCCAGAATATCGTTTCAAATGTTTCTTCCAGGAAATCTGATGTGCATTGGCACTGATCCCACTCTTATTCGAATCTGGTGGGCGTGATTACCTGCTAGGTCCCCTCCTATGGGTGGGACCCAGGAAGTGGGTGGATACACCCCCTTCCTTTGGTCCAGGCCGCCCTGGCACGAGGGCTGGAGTGCCCCAGAACCGGTTTGGCCGGATTATGCAAGGGGCAGCCTTGTGCGCCCCAGGCAGTGTCTGGTTTCTTTCAAACCTCCCTGCTACAATACACTATCTCCTGTCTGGAGGGCGGTGACACCCTCCTGTGACAGGAAACCCTTTGTCCAGGACCCCCTTGACTGAGTTTCGGTCAGCTCCAGGGGTCCAGACATTTGTCTGTGGCAGAGGCATCCATTTTGTGGATCTTAAGGCCTTTGGAGAAATCAACCGCATTAAAGTGAAGTAACATGTCTTACCCCTCTAGAGGGGTGGAATGCCATCCCCGTCGCCAGAACTGGCGAGGGGATGGTATTCCAAAGCGTATGACACCTTACACGACATGTTTTGATAAAGCCAAACCAAAGTTGCTAAATAACCGCGAGGATTATAAGGCACTTAATAGTATATGGTATGGCATTATCCTGAAACAGCTTAGGGATTTGTTCCCGACGGCTGCAGACAGGCTCAGCTCATGCTAGAGCTCCATCTCACATAAAACCATGCACCCAGCCTCCAGGATTGGTGAGGCCTGACTATAGGAGTGGCTCACAGGTTTACATGTGTCCAGATATAGGTTTTAGACATAGGCATACTATATCTAAGCAAGGGGTGTGTACACCACCTTACCCCAGCTGAGTGATCAGCCAGTTGTGTCAATTTAAGAACCAGCCAGGGGTGGCAAAAGATATGCTGCAGCCCCTGGTAGGCCTTAGTGGCTCCTGTGCCCTGTGCACCTATAGTGCATTCTACAGGGGCTGACAAGGAGTCCATTTCCAATTGGTATGTGCCTATAGCACATGTGTCATTAATTTAGTGAGAGAACAGCAGGCTGGGGGTCTGATCAGCAGGCCCACAGCCTCAGTAGTCGAAAACCAGTGAAGCAAAAAGCAAAAATTTGGGGTGACCATAGGATAGCAGACCCTACTCTCCTACACTGCAGTTGACCGAAACTCAACCAAATGGGTCCTGGACAAAGGGTTTCCTGTCACAGGAGGGTGTCACCACCCTCCAGACAGGAGATAGTGGATTGTAGCAGGGAGGTTTGAAAGAAACCAGACACTGCTTGGGGCGCACAAGGCTGCCCCTTGCATAATCCGGCCAAACCGGTTCTGGGGCACTCCAGCCCTCGTGCCAGGGCGGCCTGGATCAAAGGAAGGGGGTGTATCCACCCACTTCCTGGGTCCCACCCATAGGGGGGGACCTAGCAGGTAATCACGCCCCCCAGATTCGAATAAGAGTGGGAGCAGTGCCAATGCACATCAGATTTCCTGGAAGAAACATTTGAAACGAAATTCTGGACCCTTCGCCCTCCATCTCAACGTGGAAGCCCGAAGAATCTCCCTTGTGGTCAAGGAGTGACCACCCTGCAGCAGCAGGCACCATCCAGCCCTCGACGTCTACTTAGTTACAGTTCCCGCCGGAACTCGAGCGACTGAGATCGACGAGATCAAGCCTGCCTGCCTTCCAACAGCCCGATCCACAGTCCCTGCAAAGCTGAGACCCGTGGAGGCGAACGGAAGCGTGGGGCACGCCATCTTGAATTGACCACGAGACGCTGACCGTGCAGCCCACGAGTGACCCTCGAAGCTGTGCACCGGGGTTTGAGAAGCCCCCACCCTGAGCTACTCCTGAGCCGAAGTTCAGCCCTCCACACTCGACGAGTGCTGCGTGGGGCCCTTCTGCTCTATTTGGCTCAATGCGTTGGCCCGGTCAATTGCCAGCTGGCTAGTGGTCCCTGTGCCGACGAAACTACTAAGAAGACTCATGAATCTGGTTGCTCCAGATCCACACCAGCTCCCCTGAAAAGGAGCCCCGACTCTGACCTTCCTGGTCCGAGTGATTAGCAATCTTCCGATCCTGCGTGGATTGCTCTTGCCAAGGCTTGTTTGCTCCAAATTTGAAGCCGACTGCACCGTCGGTGAGAGCCTGCGTGGGACAGATCGTGACCTGCTCCTGGACGTCGCAGATGCCCCAGAGCCCACGTGACAGCGGAGAGAAGCTCCTCGACGACCACCTGATTGCGCCCGACATTGCCTGGTTCCGTCCTGGTTCCACCCTGGTCACTGCTGAGTGACCCAGACTCTGTCCCCTCTGCTTTCAGGTACCCTTCGACTTGAGTCCACCCTTGGACTCCACCGGACACTTCATCTTTAACCCGCCTGCAGCCCTTTCAGCTTCAAGCACCAAGAGCCTGCGTGTCAAAACCCGACGCATCTTCGACCCTGTGCACCCACTTCCTGTGGGTTAGGTAACTTTGCTCCGCCGGTGTTCCCACACTGGTGCACACCTCTAGGGTCTGTGTGTTAAGTTTTGTTCCTCTAGGTTCAGCGGAATGTCCTTAAACTTTAACTTTACAACTTTTACGCACCATTGGTTAACATTGGTGCATGCGTGCGCTTTCCGCACATCTCCCGAATCCCGAGGGCCATTCCCGACTTCAGCATTGCTTGTCCTGACTGCTCCCAGCGATTCCCTAGGCCCTAGGCCTAACCACTGCTCGAGTGGCATCTCTTATACCACTTGTTTAGTATATGGTTTGAGTGGCCCCCTGCCCTCATCCATAATTGTGCAACTTTGTATGTTTAAACAGTGCTTTTGATTTAACGCTTGTGCCGCTTTATTCATAAAGAATACTGGGGATTGTTTTTAGTAATAAATACATATATTTTTATAATATATACTTGTGTGGTGTCCTTTCATTTGGTATTACAGGATTGTATGTGGTAAAACAGCTCGCTTAACACGACCTCTTAAGTTAAGCCTTTAGGCTGCTTAGTCCATGCTACCCCTAGGATAGCTTGTCTAATAAGGTTGACTTACAACCAGACACCATAAGGGATTGTTTGGTCTGATAACAGGTGGTTCCAGAATTGGAAACATCACCTATCAGGCCAACTTCTCACACAGGCTGTGCTTGGTCCCCCTGGTTGCTCTTGGTCCCCCAGGCTGTGCTTGGTCCCCCAGGCTGTGCTTGGTCCCCCTGGTTGCTCTTGGTCCCCCAGGCTGTGCATGGTCCCCCAGGCTGTGCTTGGTCCCCCAGGCTGTGCTTGGTCCCCCTGGTTGCTCTTGGTCACCCAGGCTGTGCTTGGTCCCCCAGGCTGTGCTTGGTACCCCAGGCTGTGCTTGGTCCTCCTGGTTGCTCTTGGTCCCCCAGGCTGTGCTTGGTCCCCCAGGCTGTTCTTGGTCTCCCAGGCTGTGCTTGGTCCCCCAGGCTGTGCTTGGTCCCCCAGGCTGTGCTTGGTTCCTCTGGTTGCTCTTGGTCCCCCAGGCTGTGCTTGTTCCCCCAGGCTGTGCTTGGTCCCCCAGGCTGTGCTTGGTCCCCCAGGCTGTGCTTGGCCCCCCTGGTTGCTCTTGGTCCCCCAGGCTGTGCTTGGTCCCCCAGGCTGTGCTTGGTCCCCCAGGCTGTGCTTGGTCCCCCTGGTTGCTCTTGGTCCCCCTGGCTGTGCTTGGTACCCCTGGCTGTGCTTGGTCCCCCTGGTTGCTCTTGGTCCCCCAGGCTGTGCTTGGTCCCCCAGGCTGTGCTTGGTCCCCCTGGTTGCTCTTGGTCCCCCAGGCTGTGCTTGGTACCCCAGGCTGTGCTTCGTCCCCCAGGCTCTGCTTGGTCCCCCAGGCTCTGCTTGGTCCCCCTGGTTGCTCTTGGTCCCTCAGGCTGTGCTTGGTCCCCCAGGCTGTGCTTGGTCCCCCGGGCTGTGCTTGGTCCCCCAGGCTGTGCTTAGTCCCCCTGGTTGCTCTTGGTCCCCCTGGCTGTGCATGGTACCCCTGGCTGTGCTTGGTCCCCCTGGTTGCTATTGGTCCACCAGGCTGTGCTTGGTCCCCCAGGCTGTGCTTGGTCCCCCTGGTTGCTCTTGGTCCCCCAGGCTGTGCTTGGTCCCCCAGGCTGTGCTTGGTCCCCCTGGTTGCTTTTGGTCCCCCAGGCTGTGCTTGGTACCTGTGAGAAGTTGGCCTGGTAGGGGATGTTTCCAATTCTGGAACCACCTACTACCTGACCAAACAATCCCTTATGGTGTCTGGTTGTAAGTCAACCTTATTAGACAAGCTATCCTAGGGGTAGCATGGACTAAGCAGCCTAAAGGCTTAACTTAAGAGGTCGTGTTAAGCGAGCTGTTTTACCACATACAATCCTGTAATACCAAATGAAAGGACACCACACAAGTATATATTATAAAAATATATGTGTTTATTACTAAAAACAATCCCCAGTATTCTTTATGAATAAAGGGGCACAAGCGTTAAATCAAAAGCACTGTTTAAACATACAAGTTGCACAATTATGGATGAGGGCGGGGGGCCACTCAAACCATATACTAAACAAGTGGTATAAGAGAGGCCACTCGAACAGTGGTTAGGCCTAGGGCCTAGGGAATCGCTGGGAGCAGTCAGGACAAGCAATGCTGAAGTCGGGAATGGCCCTCGGGATTCGGGAGATGTGCGGAAAGCGCACGCATGCACCAATGTTAACCAATGGTGCGTAAAAGTCAAATAGTTAAAGTTTAAGGACACTTCCGCTGAACCTAGAGGAACAAAACTTAACACACAGACCCTAGAGGTGAGCACCAGTGTGGGAACACCGGCGGAGCAAAGTTACCTCACCCACAGGAAGTGGGTGCACAGGGTCGAAGTGGCGTCGGGTTTTGACACGCAGGCTCTTGGTGCTTGGAGCTGAAAGGGCTGCAGGCAGGGTGAAGACGAAGTGTCCGGTGGAGTCCAAGGGTGGACTCAAGTTGTAGAGTACCTGAAAGCAGAGGGGACAGAGTCTGGGTCACTCAGCAGTGACCAGGGTGGAACCAGGACGGAACCAGGCAATGTCGGGCGCAATCAGGTGGTCATCGAGGAGCTTCTCTCCGCTGTCACGTGGGCTCTGGGGCATCTGCGACGTCCAGAAGCAGGTCACGATCTTTTCCACGCAGGCTCTCACCGTCGGTGCAGTCGGCTTCAGGTTTGGAGCAAACAAGCCTTGGTAAGAGCAATCCACGCAGGATCGGAAGATTGCTTCTCACTCGGACCAGGAAGGTCAGAGTCGGGGCTCCTTTTCAGGGGAGCTGGTGTGGATCTGGAGCAACCAGATTCACGAGTCTTCTTCGGTAGTTCGTCGGCACAGGGACCACAAGCCAGCTGGCAAGTGACCGGGCCAACGCGTTGAGCCAAATCGTGCCAAAAGGACCCACGCAGCACTCGTCGAGTGTGGAGGGCTGAACTTCGGCTCAGGAGTAGCTCAGGGTGGGGGCTTCTCAAACCCCGGTGTACAGCTTCGAGGGTCACTCGTGGGCTGCACGGTCAGCGTCTCGTGGTCACTTCAAGATGGCGTGCCCCACGCTTCCGGTCGCCTCCACGGGTCTCAGCTTTGCATGGACTGTGGATCGGGCTGTTAGAAGCTGGGCAGGCTTGATCTCGTTGATCTCAGTCGCTCGAGTTCCGGCGGGAACTGCAACTAAGTAGACGTCGAGGGCTGGATGGTGCCTGCTGCTGCAGGGTGGTCACTCCTTGACCACAAGGGAGATTCTTCGGGCTTCCACGTTGAGATGGAGGGCGAAGGGTCCAGAATATCGTTTCAAATGTTTCTTCCAGGAAATCTGATGTGCATTGGCAATGCTCCCACTCTTATTCGAATCTGGTGGGCGTGATTACCTGCTAGGTCCCCTCCTATGGGTGGGACCCAGGAAGTGGGTGGATACACCCCCTTCCTTTGATCCAGGCCGCCCTGGCACGAGGGCTGGAGTGCCCCAGAACCGGTTTGGCCGGATTATGCAAGGGGCAGCCTTGTGCGCCCCAGGCAGTGTCTGGTTTCTTTCAAACCTCCCTGCTACAATACACTATCTCCTGTCTGGAGGGCGGTGACACCCTCCTGTGACAGGAAACCCTTTGTCCAGGACCCCCTTGACTGGGTTTCGGTCAGCTCCAGGGGTCCAGACATTTGTCTGTGGCAGAGGCATCCATTTTGTGGATCTTAAGGCCTTTGGAGAAATCAACCGCATTAAAGTGAAGTAACATGTCTTACCCCTCTAGAGGGGTGGAATGCCATCCCCGTCGCCAGAACTGGCGAGGGGATGGTATTCCAAAGCGTATGACACCTTACACGACATGTTTTGATAAAGCCAAACCAGAGTTGCTAAATAACCGCGAGGATTATAAGGCACTTAATAGTATATGGTATGGCATTATCCTGAAACAGCTTAGGGATTTGTTCCCGACGGCTGCAGACAGGCTCAGCTCATGCTAGAGCTCCATCTCACATAAAAACCATGCACCCAGCCTCCAGGATTGGTGAGGCCTGTCTATAGGAGTGGCTCACAGGTTTACATGTGTCCAGATATAGGTTTAGACATAGGTATACTATATCTAAGCAAGGGGTGTGTACACCACCTTACCCCAGCTGAGTGATCAGCCAGTTGTGTCAATTTAAGAACCAGCCAGGGGTGGCAAAAGATATGCTGCAGCCCCTGGTAGGCCTTAGTGGCTCCTGTGCCCTGTGCACCTATAGTGCATTCTACAGGGGCTGACAAGGAGTCCATTTCCAATTGGTATGTGCCTATAGCACATGTGTCATTAATTTAGTGAGAGAACAGCAGGCTGGGGGTCTGATCAGCAGGCCCACAGCCTCAGTAGTCGAAAACCAGTGAAGCAAAAAGCAAAAATTTGGGGTGACCATAGGATAGCAGACCCTACTCTCCTACACAACCCCCCCCCAAACGCAGGGACATTAAACTAACCTTGACCAGATAAGTCTTCATGTTCTAAGTGGAAGTACCTGGAGAGACCATCTGCATTACCATGGTCAGTCCCTGGGCGGTGCTCCACTGTAAAGTCCATCCCCTGTAGGGAAATGGACCACCTGAGCAGTTTGGGATTTTCACCCTTCATCTGATTAAGCCATAAGAGGGGCTTATGGTCTGTTTGCACCAGGAAGTGAGTTCCAAACAAGTAGGACCTCAACTTCTTTAATGCCCAAACCACAGCAAAGGCCTCCCTCTCAATGGCTGACCAACGTTTTTCTCTTGGGGTTAGCCTCCTGCTAATGAAAGCAATTGGCTGGTCTTGACCATCTTGATTAAGTTGTGAGAGTACAGCTCCCACCCCCAACTCAGAAGCATCTGTCTGAACAATGAACTGTTTGGAGTAGTCAGGACTCTTTAGGATAGGTGCAGAGCACATGGCCTTTTTCAGGTCTTCAAATGCCTTCTGACAGCTAACTGTCCACTGAACCTTTTTTGGCATCTTCTTGGATGTCAAGTCATTTAATGGTGTCACTATAGACCCATAGTTTTTCACAAACTTTCTGTAATACCCAGTCAGGCCCAAGAAGGCTCTGACTTGTGTCTGGGTAACTGGAGGAGCCCAGTCCTGTATGGCCTGGATTTTGCTTTCCAGTGGCTGAACCTGGCCTCCACCTACTAGGTGGCCCAGGTATACAACCTTACTCTGCCCTATCTGGCACTTTGTGGCCTTGATAGTTAGGCCTGCCTTTTGCAGGGCCTCCAAAACTTTCTTCAGGTGGATCAGGTGATCCTCCCAGGTGGAGCTAAAGACAGCAATATCATCTAGATAAGCTGCACAAAAGTCATCCAACCCAGTAAGGACTTGGTTCACCAACCTTTGGAAAGTGGCAGGTGCATTCTTCAAACCAAAGGGCATTACCACAAACTGATAATGTCCACTAGGGGTAGAGAAGGCTGTTTTGGCTTTTGACTCCTCAGCTAGTCTGATTTGCCAGTAGCCAGCTGTCAGATCAAATGTGCTCAGAAACTTGGCAGAAGCCAATCTGTCAATGAGCTCATCTGCTCTTGGAATGGGGTGAACATCTGTCCTAGTGACAGCATTGAGACCCCTGTAATCCACGCAAAACCTCATTTCTCTCTTACCATCTTGGGTATGAGGTTTTGGCACCAGGACTACTGGGCTGGCCCATGGGCTCTCTGATGGCTCAATCACTCCAAGCTCCAACATCTTTTGCACCTCAGCCTTGATGCAATCCCTGACATGATCAGGTTGCCTGTAGATCTTATTCTTGACAGGCAGACTGTCACCAGTGTCCACAACATGGGTACACCAGTCAGTTTGGCTGGGTGTGAGTGAAAACATTTGCCTGTGAGCCTGCAAAACTTGTCTGCAGTCCCTCTGTTGCTGGTCAGTGAGGCTGCCTGCCAAGGCTACTCCATCAACTGAACCATCATCAGGGTTCTGAGAAAGCAGGTCTGGGAGAGGGTCACTCTCTTCCTCCTGTTCCCCATCTGTGGCCATGAGCAAGCTCATGTCCTCCCTGTCCACAAATGCTTTCAAGCGGTTCACATGGATTACCCTGTGAGGGCTCCTGGGTGTTCCAAAGTCTACCAAGTAGGTGACTTCCCCTTTCTTCTCAATAATAGGATAGGGTCCACTCCATTTGTCTTGGAGTGCTGCTGGAGCCACTGGCTCCAGTACCCATACCTTCTGTCCTGGTTGGAACTCTACCAGCACAGCCTTTTGGTCATGCCAAGCTTTCTGCAATTCTTGGCTGGCCTCCAGGTTTTTGGATGCTCTTTCCATGTACTCAGCCATCCTGGAGCGGAGACCAAGTACATAGTCCACTATGTCTAGTTTGGGCTTTTTGAGAGGTAACTCCCATCCTTCCTTCACCAAACACAATGGACCTCTCACAGGGTGGCCAAACAAAAGTTCAAAAGGGCTGTAGCCAACCCCCTTCTGTGGGACCTCTCTGTAAGCAAAGAGCAGGCAGGGTAAAAGAATGTCCCATTTCCGCCTGAGCTTCTCTGGTAATCCTTTTATCATGCCTTTAAGGGTCTTGTTAAATCTCTCCACAAGCCCATTGCATTGTGGATGATATGGGGTGGTAAACTTATAGTTTACTCCACATTCCTTCCACATTGCTTTTAGATAGCTGGACATGAAATTTGTCCCTCTATCTGATAGTACCTCCTTAGGAAAGCCCACTCTTGAGAAAACTGCAATGAGGGCTTTTGCCACCACAGGTGCTGTGGTGGTCCTTAGGGGAATAGCCTCTGGGTACCTGGGGGCATGATCCACTACCACCAGTATGAATCTGTTCCCAGATGCTGTTTGGGGGTCCATTGGACCCACAATATCAATTCCAACTCTCTCAAAGGGGACCCCCACCACAGGTAGTGGTATTAGGGGGGCCTTTGTTGTGCCACCTGACTTACCACTGGCTTGGCAAGTGACACAGGAGCGACAAAACTCCTTGACATCCTCTGACATGTGAGGCCAGTGAAAGTGTGGAACAAGCCTGTCCCACGTCTTGTTCTGGCCTAAGTGTCCTGCAAGGGGAATATCATGGGCCAAGGTAAGGAGGAATCCCCTAAACTGCAGAGGTATCACCAACCTCCTGGTCATGCCAGGCTTGGGGGCTCTAGCCTCTGAGTAAAGGAGTCCCTCATCCCAATACACAGTATGGGTACCTTGGGCATCCCCAGCAGCCTCAGCAGCAGCCTGCTGTCTGAGGGGTTCAAGGGAAGGGCAATCTAATTGAGCCTGCCTCAGGTCTGCCCTTGAGGGTCCCCCTGTCCCCAGAAACTCAACCTGGTCAGGTTCAAGCTCCTCAGAGACAGTCTCCTCTTGGACTGCAGAATCAGTTTCCTCTGAAACCTGATCCTCAACCTGGGGCAAGGTGGAAGGCGAGGCCTTTCCTCTCTTGCTCCTTCTCTTGGGTTGTGGCTGGTCTATTGTCTCAAGATCCACCACTGGTTCAGGAAGGCACTTCTTAGCCTGAGCCCTTGTCATGGCAAGGACATGCTCTGAAATCCCTAGCATTTCTGCATGAGTCCTGTACTCCACTTCTGACCATGCTGAGCTTTCAAGGTCATTGCCTAACAGACAGTCTACTGGTAGGTCTGCACTCACCACAACTTTCTTTAGGCCATCAACCCCTCCCCAGGAGAAGTTCACAACTGCCACACTATGGGAGGTAGTGGAGTTGCTTGCATTGGTTACTAGGTAGCTCTCTCCTAGTACAATCTGTCCAGGGTCCACAAAGCCAGGGGTCACCATGGTGACACTAGCACATGTGTCCCTGTAAGCTTGAGCCAGTTTCTCATTTATTAAGGGAGTCTGCCTGTATTTGCCCAGGTTAGTGGGGCTTACTGCAGTGGGCAACTCAATGTCCACATCATACAGGAGAACTGCCTGTGTAGGGACTCTGACTAGGCCAGATCCTACTTCAATACCCAGGGTCAACCCAGCTACACCCTTGGACTGTGTTCCACCACTGCTTACTGTACTTGGGGTTGCAGTTGCTTTAGGAGCTGTAGTGGTGGGAACTGGATTTGCCTTGGTGCACTCACTGCCCCAGTGTGAAACTGATTTGCAGGTATTACACCAAGGTGTCTTTGGACCTTTGTTCTTCTTCTTCTTGTTACCATTTTGGGAACCACCCTCCTTACTATTAGTTTGGGGGCCTGAAGACTTCTGGTCTTTTTCTTTATCTTTCTGATTCTGATTACCACCCTTCTGGTCTGTTTTCTTCTGGTCACCACCTTGGTTCTGGGGTTTCTGCTTAATCCTTGTTCTGACCCATTTGTCTGCCTTCTTTCCCAATTCTTGGGGAGAGGTCAGATCAGAGTCAATAAGGTATTGATGCAACAGCTGGTTTGTACAGTTATTAAGGATCTGTTCTCTCATCATAAGATTGTACAATCCTGTATAGTCTGAAACTTTACTTCCCTGTAACCAACCCTCCAAAGCCTTAGTGGCACACTCCACAAAATCAGTCCAGTCTTGAGTCTGTGCTTTCTGGGTGTCTCTGAACAACAACCTGTATTGCTCAGTGGTTAGGCCATACCCTTCAATGAGAGCACTCTTCAAAACAGAGTAGTTTTTGGCATCCTCAGGTCTAACTGTGAGGAGCCTGTCCCTCCCTTTCTCAGAAAAGGAGTACCACAAAATTGCAGCCCACTGATTCTCAGGAACCTGCTGTACCATGCAGGCTCTCTCAAGAGCAGTCATCCATTTGTGGATGTCATCCCCTTCTTTAAAGGGGGGCACAATCTTGGTCAGGTTTCTATTGTCATAGGCCCTGTCTTTTTCTCTTGGAAAATTGCTGCCACCAGTGACATCTAAGCCACTTAATTTCTGCTCTCTTGCCAAGGCAAGTTTAGCTTGAGCTAAGGTAAGCTTAGCTTGACTCAGGGCTACCTCCTCTCTCTCTATCTGGAGTCTGACAGCCCTCATTCTAGCCCTATGCTCAGCTTTCTGAGAAGCACTCATGCCTCTCTCTGATTCTCTGGAGGCACTAGAAAGATGAGAGTCCCCTGAGGGAGATCTCACTCTTCTGTTGCCTGGGAGAATCATATGTTGGGTTCTGGGGAGGTGCTGGCCCTCTCCATTCCCCAGTAGGTCCAAGTTGGCCTGGCTAAGCCTACCAACTGGAACCTGGCTACCCTGATCCTGTACTCCTAAGTCCTCAACATCTGAGTCCTCATCCAAGTCATCATCATCCTCCTCTTCAAGGGGATCAACTGCAGGGGGGTTCCCTCCAGTTCCTGTATCTAGGGAAGCTGCTTTTGCCTTCTCTAAGTCATCCTGTTCTAGGATTTCTACCAGGATTAGGCAGGTGGGGCTTCTGCCCCTTTTTAACCCTCTTGCTTTGCACAAGGCAATCAAGTCTCTGCGGGTTAGTTTGTCATATCCAAAAGTTGCCTGGGTAGGGTCAACTGTCACAGGACTAGACCCTGAGGCCTTTCCTGTGTCAGACATGGTTACTAGTGAGGTGTAAGTGGTGCACTTACCTACACTAAGTGTTTTCCTACTGGACCTTGCTAGTGAGTTGTAGTCAGGGGTGTGCTACTCCCTTCAACCTACAACTACTAAGTTCAGTAGAACTTAATATGCTAAGCTTTTGATTTTATATGTACCTAGAGGTACTTGATGTGATCTTTCAATTTGATATAAAGATTGCAATGGTAAAACAACAGCAAGCTCAAATCCGCACCGCTGCTCACCAATGTGAGAAGTTGGCCTGGTAGGGGATGTTTCCAATTCTGGAACCACCTACTACCTGACCAAACAATCCCTTATGGTGTCTGGTTGTAAGTCAACCTTATTAGACAAGCTATCCTAGGGGTAGCATGGACTAAGCAGCCTAAAGGCTTAACTTAAGAGGTCGTGTTAAGCGAGCTGTTTTACCACATACAATCCTGTAATACCAAATGAAAGGACACCACACAAGTATATATTATAAAAATATATGTGTTTATTACTAAAAACAATCCCCAGTATTCTTTATGAATAAAGGGGCACAAGCGTTAAATCAAAAGCACTGTTTAAACATACAAGTTGCACAATTATGGATGAGGGCGGGGGGCCACTCAAACCATATACTAAACAAGTGGTATAAGAGAGGCCACTCGAACAGTGGTTAGGCCTAGGGCCTAGGGAATCGCTGGGAGCAGTCAGGACAAGCAATGCTGAAGTCGGGAATGGCCCTCGGGATTCGGGAGATGTGCGGAAAGCGCACGCATGCACCAATGTTAACCAATGGTGCGTAAAAGTCAAATAGTTAAAGTTTAAGGACACTTCCGCTGAACCTAGAGGAACAAAACTTAACACACAGACCCTAGAGGTGTGCACCAGTGTGGGAACACCGGCGGAGCAAAGTTACCTCACCCACAGGAAGTGGGTGCACAGGGTCGAAGTGGCGTCGGGTTTTGACACGCAGGCTCTTGGTGCTTGGAGCTGAAAGGGCTGCAGGCAGGGTGAAGACGAAGTGTCCGGTGGAGTCCAAGGGTGGACTCAAGTTGTAGAGTACCTGAAAGCAGAGGGGACAGAGTCTGGGTCACTCAGCAGTGACCAGGGTGGAACCAGGACGGAACCAGGCAATGTCGGGCGCAATCAGGTGGTCGTCGAGGAGCTTCTCTCCGCTGTCACGTGGGCTCTGGGGCATCTGCGACGTCCAGGAGCAGGTCACGATCTGTCCCACGCAGGCTCTCACCGTCGGTGCAGTCGGCTTCAGGTTTGGAGAAAACAAGCCTTGGTAAGAGCAATCCACGCAGGATTGGAAGATTGCTTCTCACTCGGACCAGGAAGGTCAGAGTCGGGGCTCCTTTTCAGGGGAGCTGGTGTGGATCTGGAGCAACCAGATTCACGAGTCTTCTTTGGTAGTTCGTCGGCACAGGGACCACAAGCCAGCTGGCAAGTGACCGGGCCAACGCGTTGAGCCAAATCGTGCCAAAGGGACCCACGCAGCACTCGTCGAGTGTGGAGGGCTGAACTTCGGCTCAGGAGTAGCTCAGGGTGGGGGCTTCTCAAACCCCGGTGTACAGCTTCGAGGGTCACTCGTGGGCTGCACGGTCAGCGTCTCGTGGTCACTTCAAGATGGCGTGCCCCACGCTTCCGGTCGCCTCCACGGGTCTCAGCTTTGCATGGACTGTGGATCGGGCTGTTAGAAGCTGGGCAGGCTTGATCTCGTCGATCTCAGTCGCTCGAGTTCCGGCGGGAACTGCAACTAAGTAGACGTCGAGGGCTGGATGGTGCCTGCTGCTGCAGGGTGGTCACTCCTTGACCACAAGGGAGATTCTTCGGGCTTCCACGTTGAGATGGAGGGCGAAGGGTCCAGAATATCGTTTCAAATGTTTCTTCCAGGAAATCTGATGTGCATTGGCACTGCTCCCACTCTTATTCGAATCTGGTGGGCGTGATTACCTGCTAGGTCCCCTCCTATGGGTGGGACCCAGGAAGTGGGTGGATACACCCCCTTCCTTTGATCCAGGCCGCCCTGGCACGAGGGCTGGAGTGCCCCAGAACCGGTTTGGCCGGATTATGCAAGGGGCAGCCTTGTGCGCCCCAGGCAGTGTCTGGTTTCTTTCAAACCTCCCTGCTACAATACACTATCTCCTGTCTGGAGGGCGGTGACACCCTCCTGTGACAGGAAACCCTTTGTCCAGGACCCCCTTGACTGGGTTTCGGTCAGCTCCAGGGGTCCAGACATTTGTCTGTGGCAGAGGCATCCATTTTGTGGATCTTAAGGCCTTTGGAGAAATCAACCGCATTAAAGTGAAGTAACATGTCTTACCCCTCTAGAGGGGTGGAATGCCATCCCCGTCGCCAGAACTGGCGAGGGGATGGTATTCCAAAGCGTATGACACCTTACACGACATGTTTTGATAAAGCCAAACCAGAGTTGCTAAATAACCGCGAGGATTATAAGGCACTTAATAGTATATGGTATGGCATTATCCTGAAACAGCTTAGGGATTTGTTCCCGACGGCTGCAGACAGGCTCAGCTCATGCTAGAGCTCCATCTCACATAAAAACCATGCACCCAGCCTCCAGGATTGGTGAGGCCTGTCTATAGGAGTGGCTCACAGGTTTACATGTGTCCAGATATAGGTTTAGACATAGGTATACTATATCTAAGCAAGGGGTGTGTACACCACCTTACCCCAGCTGAGTGATCAGCCAGTTGTGTCAATTTAAGAACCAGCCAGGGGTGGCAAAAGATATGCTGCAGCCCCTGGTAGGCCTTAGTGGCTCCTGTGCCCTGTGCACCTATAGTGCATTCTACAGGGGCTGACAAGGAGTCCATTTCCAATTGGTATGTGCCTATAGCACATGTGTCATTAATTTAGTGAGAGAACAGCAGGCTGGGGGTCTGATCAGCAGGCCCACAGCCTCAGTAGTCGAAAACCAGTGAAGCAAAAAGCAAAAATTTGGGGTGACCATAGGATAGCAGACCCTACTCTCCTACAGTACCCCTGGCTGTGCTTGGTCCCCCTGGTTGCTCTTGGTCCCCCAGGCTGTGCTTGGTCCCCCAAGCTGTGCTTGGGTCCCCATGGTTGCTCTTGGTCCCCCAGGCTGTGCTTGGTCCCCCAGGCTGTTCTTGGTCCCCCAGCTGTGCTTGGTCCCCCTGGTTGCTCATGGTCCCCCAGGCTGTGCTTGGTCCCCCAGGCTGTGCTTGGTCCCCCAGGCTGTGCTTGGTCCCCCTGGTTGCTCTTGGTACCCCAGGCATGTGCTTGGTCCCCCAGGCTGTGCTTGGTCCCCCTGGTTGCTCTTGGTCCCCCAGGCTTGTGCTTGATCCCCCAGGCTGTGCTTGGTCCCTAGGCTGTGCTTGGTCCCCCTGGTTGCTCTTGGTCCCCCAGGCTTGTGCTTGGTCCCCCAGGCTGTGCTGCTTGGTCCCCCTGGTTGCTCTTGGTCCCCCAGTGTAGGAGAGTAGGGTCTGCTATCCTAGGGTCACCCCAAATTTTTGCTTTTTGCTTCACTGGTTTTCGACTACTGAGGCTGTGGGCCTGCTGATCAGACCCCCAGCCTGCTGTTCTCTCACTAAATTACTGACACATGTGCTATAGGCACATACCAATTGGAAATGGACTCCTTGTCAGCCCCTGTATAATGCACTATAGATGCCCAGGGCATAGGGGCCACCAAGGCCTACCAGGGGCTGCAGCATATCTTTTGCCACCCCTGGCTGGTTCTTAAATTGACACAACTGGCTGATCACTCAGCTGGGGTAAGGTGGTGTAATCACCCCTTGCTTAGATATAGTATACCTATATCTAAACCTATATCTGGACACATGTAAACCTGTGAGCCACTCCTATGGAAGGCCTCATCAATCCTGGAGGCAGGGTGCGTGGTTTTATGTGAGATGGAGCTCTAGCATGAGCTGAGCCTGTCTGCAGCTGTCGGGAACAACTCCCTCAGCTGTTTCAGGATAATGCCATACCATATACTCTTAAGTGCCTTATAATCCTCGCGGTTAAATAGCAACTTTGGTTTGGCTTTATCAAAACATGTCGTGTAAGGTGTCATACGATTTGGAATACTATCCCCTCGCCAGGTCTGGCGACGGGGATAGCATTCCACCCCTCTAGAGGGGTAAGACATGTTCCTTTACTGTAATGCGGTTAATTTCTCCAAAGACCTTAGATCCACAAAATGGATGCCTCTGCCACAGACAAATGTCTGGACCCCTGCAGCTGACCGAAACTCAGCCAAAGGGGTCCTGGACAAAGGGTTTCCTGTCACAGGAGGGTGTCACCACCCTCCAGACAGGAGATAGTGGATTGTAGCAGGGAGGTCTGAAAGAAACCAGACACTGCCTGGGGCGCACAAGGCTGCCCCTTGCATAATCCGGCCAAACCGGTTCTGGGGCACTCCAGCCCTCGTGCCAGGGCGGCCTGGATCAAAGGAAAGGGGTGTATCCACCCCCTTCCTGGGTCCCACCCAGGGGGGGGGACCTAGCAGGTAATCACGCCCCCCAGATTCGAATAAGAGTGGGAGCAGTGCCAATGCACATCAGATTTCCTGGAAGAAACATTAGAAACGAATCTCTGGACCCTTGGACCTCCATCTCAACGTGGAAGCCCGAAGAATCTCCCTTGTGGTCAAGGAGTGACCACCCTGCAGCAGCAGGCACCATCCAGCCCTCGACGTCTACTTAGTTGCAGTTCCCGCCGGAACTCGAGCAACTGAGATCGACGAGATCAAGCTTGCCTGCCTTCCAACAGCCCGATCCACAGTCCCTGCAGAGCTGAGACCCGTGGAGGCGACCGGAAGCGTGGGGCACGCCATCTTGAATTGACCTTGAGACGCTGACCGTGCAGCCCACGAGTGACCCTCGAAGCTGTGCACCGGGGTTTGAGAAGCCCCCACTCTGAGCTACTCCTGAGCCGAAGTTCAGCCCTCCACACTCGACGAGTGCTGCGTGGGGCCCTTCTGCTCCATTTGGCTCAACGCGTTGGCCCGGTCACTTGCCCGCTGGCTAGTGGTCCCTGTGCCGACTAAACTACAAAGAAGACTCGTGAATCTGGTTGCTCCAGATCCACCCCAGCTCCCCTGAAAAGGAGCCCCGACTCTGACCTTCCTGGTCCGAGTGAGAAGCAATCTTCCGATCCCGCGTGGATTGCTCTTGCCAAGTGTTATGTGCTCCAAACTTGAAGCCGACTGCACCGACGGTGAGAGCCTGCGTGGGACAGATCGTGACCTGCTCCTGGACATCGCAGATGCCCCGGAGCCCACGTGACAGCGGAGAGAAGCTCCTCGACGACCACCTGATTGCGCCCGACATTGCCTGGTTCCGTCCTGGTTCCACCCTGGTCACTGCTGAGTGACCCAGACTCTGTCCCCTCTGCTTTCAGGTACCCTTCGACTTGAGACCACCCTTGGACTCCACCGGACACTTCATCTTCAACCCGCCTGCAGCCCTTTCAGCTTCAAGCACCAAGAGCCTGCGTGTCAAAACCCGACGCCACTTCGACCCTGTGCACCCACTTCCTGTGGGTGAGGTAACTTTGCTCCGCCGGTGTTCCCACACTGGTGCACATCTCTAGGGTCTGTGTGTTAAGTTTTGTTCCTCTAGGTCCAGCGGAAGTGTCCTTAAACTTTAACTTTATGACTTTTACGCACCATTGGTTAACATTGGTGCGTGCGTGCGCTTTCTGCACATCTCCCGAATCCCGAGGGCCATTCCCGACTTCAGCATTGCTTGTCCTGACTGCTCCCAGCGATTCCCTAGGCCCTAGGCCTAACCACTGCTCGAGTGGCATCTCTTATACCACTTGTTTAGTATATGGTTTGAGTGGCCACCCGCCCTCATCCATAATTGTGCAACTTGTATGTTTAAACAGTGCTTTTGATTTAACGCTTGTGCCCCTTTATTCATAAAGAATACTGGGGATTGTTTTTAGTAATAAACACATATATTTGTATAATATATACTTGTGTGGTGTCCTTTCATTTGATATTAGAGGATTGTATGTGGTAAAACAGCTCGCTTAACAAGACCTCTTAAGTTAAGCCTTTAGGCTGCTTAGTCCATGCTACCCCTAGGATAGCTTGTCTAATAAGGTTGACTTAGAACCAGACACCATAAGGGATTGTTTGGTCTGATAATAGGTGGTTCCAGAATTGGAAACATCACCTATCAGGCCAACTTCTCACATTGGTGAGCAGCGGTGCGGATTTGAGCTTGCTGTTGTTTTACCATTGCAATCTTTGTATCAAATTGAAAGATCACATCAAGTACCTCTAGGTACATATAAATCAAAAGCTTAGCATATTAAGTTCTACTGAACTTAGTAGTTGTAGATTAAAGGGATTAGCACACCCTGACTACAACTCACTAGTAAGGTACAGTAGGAAAACACTTAGTGTAGGTAAGTGCACCACTTACACCTCACTAGCAGCCATGTCTGACACAGGAAAAGCCTCAGGGTCTACTCCTGTGACAGTTGACCTTACCCAGGCAACTTTTGGATATGACAAACTAACCCGAAGAGACTTGATTGCCTTGTGCAAAGCAAGAGGGTGAGGTTCCGTGACAATTTTAAGTGATGTTTTCGACTCACACGAATATGGTCGAGTCTGGTATCTATGAACCGTAAATGACGAGTTTAGTAAGTGTGCGCAGTTTCGCTGTGCTAACTTAAACCGTTCGTTTGTTATGTGGGATTTTCATCTGTACCCACGGGTTCCATTTTAGATACGGCATCCATTTTGTCTCTTGTCCTCAAGTAGCCAGCGAACGGACGATGTCCGCTTCGCGACCCTGGGGCTCTCAGGATATTCTTAGAAGACACATGTTCTTTGTGAATGTCTTTACGATGAGGGGGATGATACTGTAAGGCAGATGGCCCCGCTCGAGGCTCATCTTGCCGTCCGGTGTATTGTCTCAGCCGTGCATCTCATTAGGCACGTCCCTTTGATGCCTGTAGCTCGTGTTTCCCGATACCTCCCCTTTTACACCCTTTCCGATTCTCCCACTGTCTCCATTTCCCTCTGCACCTGTCTTAGTTCCTATTTCGATCTGTTTTACTGCCGATTGGAATTCACTAATGTTGGGAAGATGGGTTTTTACAGTTGGGAACCGCCAAATGTTTCCGTACTCATGTTCCGGACCTTATATGCATCAAAGTAACCAAAGCGACCCCTCTGAGGGATAATTATGGGAACCGGGTTGTAAACTTTGTGTACCATGATGTCCTATGAGTAAAATCTGTATAAAAGGAGCGATCCACAGAACCAATTTGAAGCAGTCTCCCCAAGTTGCACGTGTTGTACTTGTCGTGACTTCTGTGTTCCCTGCAGTAATAAACCTTGAATCTTTGACGCCGGAGGAAGTGTCCTGTGTCTCTGTAGTTTGTGCGCCGAGACAGGTATCCCATGAAGGTTATAGGTGTTGTTCCCTGGCACCGCTGGTACTGTTAAAAGTCCAGTCCTTCAGTTGGCGCCCAACGTGGGGCGACTTCAGCGGTACCGGTTCGGTCCAAAGCCTGATGATCGTGAGGAACTTCGTGTGAAATCTCCGAGGGAAGGTGCACCCCGCTTCATCGATCCTGTTGTCGAAATAAGTGGCCCGAAGTTTTTTCCTGCGAAGATTCCTGCCTCCTGACGGCTGCGACGGACCGATGCCCTGACTGTCGACCTGTCTTCGACGCCCGGCGTAGACCTTCAGTACAAGCGAGACGATAGACGGGCCTTCCTGGTGACGCCATTGAAGTCTTGAGTTAAGTATTTTGTGGGTCGCTCCCAGTCCTTAGTGATTGTTCTAGCTTTTTGAAAGCTTTGGTGTTAGCCTTTAAGGCTTTGTTGTAATAGCTCACTGAGCTTGGTAATAGCCTCCTCAGGCTTTGTGGTACTTTGTAATAGCCTTACGGCTTTGTGGTAATAGCTCTCCGAGCTTTGTAATAGCCTTACGGCTTTGTTGTATTGCATGGTTCCATTGCATTTGTGGTTCTTAGTATTGGTTCTTAGTATTATTTGACAGTTGCAATTGCCAAAAACCGAGGGTTTTGACTTACACGAAGTTTTATTGCTTCGGTAATCCTTGAAGTTTGATACTAGGTTAGTGTGCACGATGCCTAGCCATAGTGGTTTGTTTCGTATTTTCAAATGTTGCGCAATGGATTCCCGGTTGGAGGACTCATGTCCGATACCTCCAGTTGGAACTCCGCTACATGATCTTTATAGTCGACATGGTGTGGGTCCTATAATCTATAATGATTATTGGATCCGCTACACAAAGAAAGACGGTGACCTTAGATGGCCACCACACGGAACTTTTGAACTTTCGATTTTAGATAATCTTGAGGCTAAATTATTTTTAAAGAAAGATAGGCCAGCTATGTTTGATTCCTTTCGGATATGGCGTAAAGAGGCCAAACAGAAAGAATTCAAACAACTTAAAAAGGATAAAAAGCAGGAATTTATTCCAATAATACAAGCTGTTGAAGAGTGTAGAAAAGACAAAGAAGAAAAAGACCTGGAAATAGCTACTAGATTACATCATATGAGAATAGATAAATGTTACCCAGCTTTACCGAATAAATCAGAAGAGAAAAAAGAAGAAGAGATGAGGGAGGATTCCTTGTTATCATATTTGATGAAATCGCCACCTCCTTATGTACAGGGTGCTACTGCTCCTGTAGCTCCTCCTGTAGCTCCTCCTGTTGTTCCTCTTGTTGCTCCAGCGGCTGCGGGCCAGCCCGCTGTTAACCCTACGTTTGTTCCACCACCTGTCCTCGTTCCTACTGCTCCTGTACCTGTACCTTCTCAGACTGTTGTTTCTGCTACTCCGACTACCTTGTCTGTTCCTGCTATGCCTTCTTTTACCTCTAATGTTGTTGCTCCTGTTTTTCTTTCCCCATCTGTTCGTAAGCGTGTTCCTAATTCTGTTGCTACCCTTTATTTACCTCTTTCTGGTCCGTTATTTCCGTCAGATTCATCTGATACTCCTCAGAGACGGAGTCAGATCCCTAGTGGTAGGGAGAAAGAGACGTTAGTAACCATGGCACGTAGGTGGATAAGACATCCTGCCAGTTACACTCCACGTATAGTCTTTCAAACGTTTTCTCAGTTTAATGAGCCTACGCAGAGATTAGTATTTGAGGAGATGTGTAACTTTTTGAGAGAAGAATGGTACAATGATGAAGTAGAGAATGTACCGTCCGACATAATTGAACTTCAGAGTCTCTTTTCGAACGGTATGATTGTAGGAGATGATGTACGACGTGCCGTGGAACGCTTATTAGCATTCAGACCCACAGCACATTCTCGAGTGTCATTAGATGATACCACTGAGAACTGGAAAGCGGTTCCTGGTCAGTATCCTATGAGAGAGGTTCCGCCGCTTTGGGTACCTGGTGACCCTGCAGCTAACCCTCCGGTTTTACCGCATTTTCGAAGAGTGTGGATACATCTTCCATGGAAACGATCGGAAGTTTTACAAGTAAAGCAATCCTTGCCCGATCCGCGTAAAAATCCGGCTGGTTATTATAAAGAGTTATCACAACTGGTGGAAGCTTCTATTATGAATATTGCCGACATCGATATGTTGTTTGGCAATGTTGTACCACAACCAGTTTGGGCCAAAATTCGTCAAGCCGACCACGCGGCTGAATTAGGGGGTGATTGGGCTGCACTATTAGCGGCTGATGCATTACAAGATGGTGGGGTTAAGCCTGACCAATTAATTTTGGACTTGCCTCAGAGAATCATTACGCTCATGAAAACTCTCATGCCAGCGATGAAGGTGAACTGGGATAAGTTATCAGCTTGTAAGCAAAAGAAAGACGAAAGTGTCTCAGATTTCTTTACGAGGTTTGAGGAAGCGTTTATCGATCACAGCGGCCAGGACATGGGCGCTGAGGGAGGTCAGCGGTTGTTCGTTGACAAATTTGTGTCGAATTTGTTGCCTGAGCTATGCAACAAATTAAAGAATTCAGAAAGTGCGTGGGCAGTTTCAACCCCTGCGCAAATCTTAGCAACGGCCCAGTATTATGAGAATAGGGAAAAGGAAGAAAGTGATCGTGTAGAAAAGAAAACTAAGGAGCTCAAAACGAAGGTTTTGTTGCAGCAAGCATATCCTCCACGATCGAATCAAAATGATTCACAACAACAGTATCGACCCCGAGTACAGACTGATAGGATGCAGCAGCGTTCTGACAACTTTGATAATAGATCTACACTAGGATATAATCAGTGCGCATATTGTAGGAAAGAAGGACACCTAAAATTCGAGTGTCTTGCTTTAAAAGACCGTATGAATGGTGTGTCAGCTCGAGGAAATCGTGGCGGTGGTCCGCAACAGGCACCACGTGGTAGAGGTCGTGGTTCATCGCACAATCAGAATGACCGCTATCAAAATCAATCAGATACAAATAATTATTTCGACCAGCGAAATGCGGGATCAGTTCGATCTGCACAGTATAATGTTGATGATTATTATGTGGACCACGAGACTGTTGCAAATGACCATTACTAGGACAGCCTACGACAAAGAGAGGGAGTAGTGTCAGTTCCGGTCGATCAGAGTGGGCCTTACGTTGCAGTGGCTACATCGGGTGTAGTTGAGCCTTTTCTGTTAGACACTGGTGCGACGAAAAGTTCCATCATGCATTCAAAACTCCCTGGCGCACCTTTGTCTGGCTTAACGAATGTTTCCGTTGGATTCTCTGGCGCCCCTGTTAGTAACCCGGTCTCTAACCCTTTGCCTCTTATGATTGGACCACGTAAGGTAACGGCTCCACTGATTCTATCTACAGGTTGTGGTGAAAATCTTTTGGGCCTGGATTTGTTGAAACGATTATATGCAACATTGTATTGTTCCCCCGAAGGAGTGGAGCTTACATTGGGAAGGAGAGTGATCTCTCCCATGTATTTATCGGTTGATAAATTCCCACCGGAATTGAATTCCCTCCCTGCGTCCTTATGGGCCACAGGTCCCAATGATGTGGGCCTGCTAGACATTCCACCCTATGTGATTCAATTGAAACACAATGTGCGATTACCACGTTTACCTCAATATCGTATTTCTATCGAAGGCGAGCGGGCACTGTTAGAAATCATTCATGATCTCATTGGAAAAGGTGTTGTTGAAGAAACTCGTGGAAACGTGTGTAATAGTCCTGTTTTGCCAATTTTGAAACGAACCGATCCAACTAAACCTCCTGTGTATCGTTTTGTTATAGATTTGAGAGAGGTAAACAAAATAGTGGTTCCGCAATTTCCTGTGGTTCCCGACATTACAGCTTTGTTAACAATGATTCCAGCATCTGCCTCCTGGTTCACAGTGATCGATCTAAAGAATGCTTTCTTTAGCATTCCGATTGCAGAGGAAAGCAGAGACCTGTTCGGATTCTCATTAGGAGGTCGCAGTTTTAGGCTAAAACGCGCTCCACAGGGCTACTGTGAGAGTCCATCAATCTACAGCCAAGCACTTAAAGGTCAGCTTGATGCCTTTGTATTGCCTAAAGGTGCAGCTTTGATTCAATATGTTGACGATCTTTTAGTGGCAGCTGATACAGACGCTATTTGCAAAACGGCTACAGTGTCATTATTACACTATCTACATGATTTGCACCACAAGGTATCACCTTCAAAACTACAGTATTGTTGCCAAGAAGTTACCTATTTAGGTCACTTATTGTCAAGAGAAGGGAGAAGGTTGACCCCAGAGAGAATTGCAGCGATTTCCCAAATGACTGTGCCAAAAACCCAAAGAGATGCAAAAACCCAAAGAGATGTTCGCGCCTTTTTAGGTATTACGTCCTACTGCAGACAATGGATTCCAAATTTTTCATTGTTGGCGAAACCATTGATAGCCCTCACGTGCAAGGATGTTTCATCCCCAGTACCTTGGTCTGAGGAATGTCAGAAAAGTTTTTCTGAATTGCGTGATGCGTTGTGTTCGGCTCCTGTGTTGGGTACCCCTGACTACAGTAAGCCGTTTACACTATACGTTCACGAGCGGGACGGTTGCGCGTTGAGTGTTTTGACACAATCTTTTGGTGATAAGCAACGCCCATGTGCCTACTTTTCTTCGACTTTAGACCCAGTAGCAAGAGCTTTGCCAAGTTGTTTAAGGGCAACAGCGGCAGCTGCGGCGTCCATTCGACAGTCCGCAGGTCTAGTCATGGATAATATGCTCACGGTAATGGTTCCGCATGCAGTCGACACTCTATTGAACCGAACGAAAACTCAACATCTGACGAGTGCAAGATTGTCTGGGTATGAGTTGACGTTGCTGGCTAGTCATATACGGATAAAACGATGTAATGCGTTGAATCCAGCAACATTGCTGCCGATCGACACAGAATCAAGCAGTGAAGCAGTACATGACTGCTATCTCAGAACTGAAAAGGAAACCAAGGGTCGCATTGACCTAAAAGATACTCCATTGACAAATCCCGATGGTACTTTGTATGTGGATGGTTCTTGTTTCAAGTTGCCGAATGGTGATGTGACGACCGCGTATGCTGTAGTTACGTTGAGAACGATTGTGGAAAGTGCAAGATTAAATCAAAATTCGGCTCAGGCTGCTGAGCTTATTGCCTTAACGAGAGCATGTGTGTTGTCTAAAGATAAACGGGTGAATGTGTTTACAGATAGCCAATATGCGTTTGGTGTGGCACATAGTTTTGGACGACTGTGGAGAGAGAGAGGTTTTCTTACATCGCATGGTACGAAGATTCAGCATGGCCAGCTTGTGAATGATCTTTTGGATGCACTTACGTTGCCTAAGCAAGTGGCAATTGTTAAATGTAGTGCGCATCGTAAGGTGACAGATGATGTTGGTCGTGGTAATGCGTTTGCGGATGAGACTGCTAAAGAGACTGCTTGGAACCTTAGCACTCGAATGTATGTGACGAGTTCGGTTAGGTGGCCTGCAGAATCAAGTATGTGTGAAAACACTATCGAGAGTGTGAAAGCAATTCAGAATGAGGCCACCGAAACTGAAAAGACGAAGTGGAAAGAAAGTACGGGAAAGTTGGATGCAAATGGTTGTTGGATTGACTTGTCGGAACAGAAAAGATGGATGTTGCCTGATGCGTATGTGCTGGCTATTGTGACTATGGCACACGGGTTAGCACATATTAGCGCGAAAGGTATCTGTAAATTACTGTTTCCTGTGTGGAAGAATGATGGTATTACGAAATGTGCTGAACGCCTGGTTAAGAATTGTATGGTGTGTTTGATGCACAATCCTGGTAAGGGCACTCCCACTCCACCTGGCCATTTTGCCCCTCCTGCGTACCCTTTCGAAGTTATTCAGTTAGACTTCATCCATATGGAGCGATGCAATAACCTGAAATATGTTTTAGTTGTTGTTTGCGCATTCTCCCGATGGATTGAGGCCTACCCCCTTAAGGACAATACGGCCTTATCCACGGCAAAAATTCTACTCAAGGAATATTTTTCCCGTTACGGAATGCCTAGAATTGTGTGGTCAGACAATGGAAGTGAGTTTGTTGGGAGCGTGATGAAGAACGTGTGTCGCGGATTAGGGATTGTACAGAAATTCCATAGTGCCAACCATCCTCAGTCAGCTGGTTTGGTTGAAGGGTACAATGGCACCCTTAAACTAAAGCTAGCAAAGATTCAGGCTACGACAGGTCTTTCGTGGCCTGACGCTTTACCCTTAGCATTACTGTCAACAAGGGCAACTGTACACTCCCGAGTAGGGCTCAGTCCCTATGAAATAGTGTTCGGTCGTCCTGCCAATGTTTGGGGGGTCCCTAGACCAGGTGTTTTTCGTGATCTTGAATATCCAATGTTGATTGATTATCTTCATGACTTGACTGCTAAACTGAGGTTAATTCACCAACAGGTTCACGAAGCATTGCCAACACAGACGGAGGGTCGAGGCCACCAACTCCAGCCCGGAGATTGGGTGGTGACACGCAACTTCTCACGCAAGAACAATTTGGACCCTAGATTCACTGGACCCTACCAAGTCCTCCTTGCCACGAGAACTGCAGTTCGTCTTGAAGGAAAGAAAAATTGGGTGCATGCCACCCATACCAAGAAAGTCCCCATTCCGTTGCCAGCAGACTCGTGGGTGAGGAAAGGCATTGCATCATCTGAAACCGAAGGCTTGCCGGCATTTGTACCTTTCAGTGACGCACAACCTGTTGGAGAATCCTCAGTGCAGCAAAAAGGCATTGTTGAACACTTGTCATCAGAAAACTCAAGACCGGAACATTCAACTGATCAACAGGGCGTTGTCCCTTCAACGGATCTTTTGTTTAATGAACAGACACGTCCTGGGAAAACCCGATACTTCTTAAGATCCAGCACTAAAGACTAATAAAAAACCCCGTTCTGTCCCTTGACAAGTGCATTATCCCGTTTTCCATGATCAGTTTGAACATTCATACCATTGTAATTATTTTGTATATATTCATTGAGCTTCGTTCCTTACACTTTTTGTTTCCACAGCTAAGAGACATTTGTTTTTTATACATATATATATTTGTGAAATAAAGGCCGTAGGGCCGCGCGTGTACTTCCTCCTGGTTAGTAGGTCTTGACGCTAGGTTAAAGACCGTCGATTCTTGGGAACTCCTAGGAATTGACTATTGCTACACAGAACGAAGTGCATCAAGAAACGTTGCGGACGGTCATAGGGAATGGCATTCTCGAAGCTGATGGACTTGGAAAGAGCTCAAGCAAGAAGATTCAAGCTGCAGCAACTCAGTCGTACCAAATGTTTCATATTCCAAATATTCGTACTGTTTATGACTATTTCTGCATCTTTGGTTGGTGGAGTGTATTACACAATAACTTACTTCTTGCCTTCTACTATACCTACTCCTACCCCTAATCTTAAACTCAACTCCACTGTTTCTCCTCATTCTTTTCACATCCTACCCGAACACGAGCAGGCTAGACGTGCAGAATTCCGCAATAATTCCTTTATTCAGCTCCTTCATCAGCATCAGTTAGTGGTTAACACTACTAATTGTTGGGTGTGTGGGTTGATGCCACATACTACGGATAAGGGAATTCCATATCTGGTGTTACCGTATAGCTCCCAAGGGTCTGCTCGAGCATTTCAAACAATGTTTCGAAGCGCACTAGGTTTCCACCCCATTCGAGAACCACGTTCCCCCTACTCTGGTCCTACTTCGTACCAAAAATCTTTATCGATAGCAATAGAGGATTTAGATAGCGATATCTATGATCCTTCGCTTATCCCTGAAGAAGAAGTACAAGCCTATAGGATTTTAAGTAGAGGCGAATATAGTGTGTTCACTAATGAAAAACAGCTTAAAGATTCACCTCCGATATGGGTTGTGCCCCACATTGGTAATTTTTGTCTAATAGGTCGTGGCCGTAGATCGAAAGCCCGACTTGGAGAGAGTGCTTGCACTGAAAATTACATTCTGCCAATGGTCTCTTCCCCTGTGTTCTTGGCTGCCAAGGGTACCTACTTTATTTGTCATGATCGTGCATATGCATGGTTGCCCTCTGACTTTATAGGCGCATGCTTTATTGCCAACTTGTTGCCTCCGACATTCACTGCAGATGCAGATTATCACAAGACTAGAGTTGTGAGAGGCGTAATTAGCGAAGAGGATACTGCCGGTCAAGAGGCAGGAGATTTTTTCAAGGGTTTCCTCCCGTTTTGGGGACCTATGGTTAATAGTAGAAACCTGCGACATTTGACTCGAGTGGTAGAATCGACAGCTAATATTACTGCCAGTGCCCTTGGTAATATCACCACAGAACTTCAGGCGGATAGACTTATGACGTTACAAAACCGTATGGTTTTAGATGTGATCTTGGCAGATCGAGGTGGGGTCTGTAAGGTGATCCATTCGGCCTGCTGTATTTTCATTCCTGATAACGCTCCGACTGTCTATCAAGCCATCTCGAAGTTGCATAAAATTTCCGAATCCATACACGTGGATGTAGGGGATTGGACGCTACTTGGATGGTTTTGGGGCCTGATGTCGACTTGGGGTTGGAAAATTCTGATGATCATTGGAGTCATTGTGGTGTTCCTGTTCACGTGTTGCCTTTGTGTACAGTGTGGTCCTGCCTTATGTGGCCTCTGTGCTACAACGTGTATAAGACAGCCACCTGTTACCAAGGGGACTCGTTTGGACAGAGCTATGCCACAACAACATCTCGAGGATCTGATGAATATCGAATATGATTCTGACTAGTGCTTGCCTACATGAGGGCAAAAGGAGCGTCTGAGGTTCCGTGACAATTTTAAGTGATGTTTTCGACTCACACGAATATGGTCGAGTCTGGTATCTATGAACCGTAAATGACGAGTTTAGTAAGTGTGCGCAGTTTCGCTGTGCTAACTTAAACCGTTCGTTTGTTATGTGGGATTTTCATCTGTACCCACGGGTTCCATTTTAGATACGGCATCCATTTTGTCTCTTGCCCTCAAGTAGCCAGCGAACGGACGATGTCCGCTTCGCGACCCTGGGGCTCTCAGGATATTCTTAGAAGACACATGTTCTTTGTGAATGTCTTTACGATGAGGGGGATGATACTGTAAGGCAGATGGCCCCGCTCGAGGCTCATCTTGCCGTCCGGTGTATTGTCTCAGCCGTGCATCTCATTAGGCACGTCCCTTTGATGCCTGTAGCTCGTGTTTCCCGATACCTCCCCTTTTACACCCTTTCCGATTCTCCCACTGTCTCCATTTCCCTCTGCACCTGTCTTAGTTCCTATTTCGATCTGTTTTACTGCCGATTGGAATTCACTAATGTTGGGAAGATGGGTTTTTACAGTTGGGAACCGCCAAATGTTTCCGTACTCATGTTCCGGACCTTATATGCATCAAAGTAACCAAAGCGACCCCTCTGAGGGATAATTATGGGAACCGGGTTGTAAACTTTGTGTACCATGATGTCCTATGAGTAAAATCTGTATAAAAGGAGCGATCCACAGAACCAATTTGAAGCAGTCTCCCCAAGTTGCACGTGTTGTACTTGTCGTGACTTCTGTGTTCCCTGCAGTAATAAACCTTGAATCTTTGATGCCGGAGGAAGTGTCCCGTGTCTCTGTAGTTTGTGCGCCGAGACAGGTATCCCATGAAGGTTATAGGTGTTGTTCCCTGGCACCGCTGGTACTGTTAAAAGTCCAGTCCTTCAAGGGTTAAAAAGGGGCAGAAGCCCCACCTGCCAAATCCTGGTAGAAATCCTAGAGCAGGATGACTTAGAAAGGGCAAAGGTAGCTTCCCTAGAAACAGGAAATGGAGGGAACCCCCCTGTAACTGACCCCCCTCAGGAGGAAGATGATGAAGAAGAGGAGGAGGAGGAGGACTCAGAAGTTGAGGACTTAGAAGATCAGGATCAGAGGGGTAGCCAGGTCCCAGTTGCCAGGCTTAGCCAGGTCAACTTAGACCTACTGGGGAATGGAGAGGGCCAGCACCTCCCCAGATCCCACAATGTTATTCTCCCAGGCAACAGAAGAGTGAGATCTCCCTCAGGGGATTCTCATATTTTTAGTGCCTCCAGAGAATCACAGAGAGGCATAAAAAACAAATTCCTAGGCACACAACAAATCAATTCATTCGTGTTATGCACAATAATCAAATGGATAGAGTCCACGAAAAAATATTAATCCACTTCTTCTGTTTGAGCAATTGTAGTTCTTTATTGCCCAAAAGACCTTACGCCAGCCGACACGTGTTTCGTCAGAGTACAGAATTGCTCTGACTCTTCAGGGCTTTCTTGAAATGTTGGCGTATAATGTAGAACCACTTTACCGGTGATAATTCCAACCCGGTAAGGGTATCTTGCTCGTTCAATTGATGTGGCTCATTCAATGTTTCTTCAATGGCTAGAAAAAACGGGTTCAAGTAACTGCAATGGTGGCCGTATCCGCGGTGCAAAGAAATATGCAGTAAATCAGTAAAATCCCAACGTCCGTATATGAAGATATATGCTCCACGGTAGGTAGGATAATTTTGTTGGAAAAACCTTGTTTGCCGGGTCCCGAGGAAAAGTCCGTATGTCCCTGGACCTTATCGTGTACCAAGCCGCCAATCCGGCGTTCTGTCCGCCTGAGTAGCACCGACGTTTGCAAGGTCCAGGGACATACGGACTTTTCCTCGGGACCCGGCAAACAAGGTTTTTCCAACAAAATTATCCTACCTACCGTGGAGCATATATCTTCATATACGGACGTTGGGATTTTACTGATTTACTGCATATTTCTTTGCACCGCGGATACGGCCACCATTGCAGTTACTTGAACCCGTTTTTTCTAGCCATTGAAGAAACATTGAATGAGCCACATCAATTGAACGAGCAAGATACCCTTACCGGGTTGGAATTATCACCGGTAAAGTGGTTCTACATTATACGCCAACATTTCAAGAAAGCCCTGAAGAGTCAGAGCAATTCTGTACTCTGACGAAACACGTGTCGGCTGGCGTAAGGTCTTTTGGGCAATAAAGAACTACAATTGCTCAAACAGAAGAAGTGGATTAATATTTTTTCGTGGACTCTATCCATTTGATTATTGTGCATAACACGAATGAATTGATTTGTTGTGTGCCTAGGAATTTGTTTTTTGTGTAGTCCAAGTGTTGTTCTCGACACTTTGTAAAGGGTTCAGAGGGTTTCCCTTTTCCTGTGGCACCAATGGTAACTTTATCTATGAGCTAACTAGCTGTCAGGAACTTATGTGGAGCGCAAGTTGTCCCTGTCCATAAAACCCATTGCCTTTGAGTTTATAATATCACAGAGAGGCATGACTGCTTCTCAAAAGCTAGAGCATAGGGCCAGAATGAGGGCTGTCAAACTCCAGATAGAGAGGGAGGAGGTAGCCTTGGCTCAAGCTAGACTTGCCTTGGCAAGAGAGCAGAAATTAAGTGGCTTAGATGCCACTGGTGGCAGCAAATTTCCAAGAGAAAAAGACAGGGGCTATGACAATAGAAACCTGACAAAAATTGTGCCCCCCTTTAAAGAAGGGGATGACATCCACAAATGGATGACTGCTCTTGAGAGAGCCTGCATGGTACAGCAGGTTCCTGAGGATCAGTGGGCTGCAATTTTATGGTACTCCTTTTCTGAGAAAGGGAGGGACAGGCTCCTCACAGTTAGACCAGAGGATGCCAAAAATTACACTGTCTTGAAGAGTGCTCTTATTGAAGGGTTTGGCCTAACCACTGAGCAATACAGGTTGTTGTTCAGAGACACCCAAAAAGCACAGACTCAAGACTGGACTGATTTCGTTGAGTGTGCCACTAAGGCTTTGGAGGGTTGGTTGCAGGGAAGTAAAGTTTCAGACTATACAGGATTGTACAATCTTATGTTGAGAGAACAGATCCTTAATAACTGTACAAACCAGCTGTTGCATCAATACCTTATTGACTCGGATCTGACCTCTCCCCAAGAATTGGGAAAGAAGGCAGACAAATGGGTCAGAACAAGGATTAAGCAGAAACCCCAGAACCAAGGTGGTGACCAGAAGAAAACAGACCAGAAGGGTGGTAATCAGAATCAGAAAGATAAAGAAAAAGACCAGAAGTCTTCAGGCCCCCAAACTAATAGTAAGGAGGGTGGTTCCCAAAATGGAAACAAGAAGAAGAAGAACAAAGGTCCAAAGACACCTTGGTGTAATACCTGCAAATCAGTTTCACACTGGGGCAGTGAGTGCACCAAGGCAAATCCAGTTCCCACCACTACAGCTCCTAAAGCAACTGCAACCCCAAGTACAGTAAGCAGTGGTGGAACACAGTCCAAGGGTGTAGCTGGGTTAACCCTGGGTATTGAAGTAGGATCTGGCCTAGTCAGAATCCCTACACAGGCAGTTCTCCTGTATGATGTGGACATTGAGTTGCCCACTGCAGTAAGCCCCAGTAACCTGGGCAAATACAGGCAGACTCACTTAATTAATGAGAAACTGGCTCAAGCCTACAGGGACACATGTGCCAGTGTCACAATGGTGACACCTGACTTTGTGGACCCTGGACAGATTGTACTAGGTGAGAGCTACCTAGTGACCAATGCAAGCAACTCCACTACTTCCCATAGTGTGGCAGTTGTGAACCTCTCCTGGGGAGGGGTTGATGGCCTAAAGAAGGTTGTGGTGAGTGCAGACCTACCAGTAGACTGTCTGTTAGGCAATGACCTTGAAAGCTCAGCATGGTCAGAAGTGGAGTACAGGACTCATGCAGAAATGCTAGGGATTTCAGAGCATGTCCTTGCCATGACAAGGGCTCAGGCTAAGAAGTGCCTTCCTGAACCAGTGGTGGATCTTGAGACAATAGACCAGCCACAGCCCAAGAGAAGGAGCAAGAGAGGAAAGGCTGAGTGTGAGAAGTTGGCCTGGTAGGGGATGTTTCCAATTTGGGAACCACCTACTACCTGACCAAACAATCCCTTATGGTGTCTGGTTGTAAGTCAACCTTATTAGACAAGCTATCCTAGGGGTAGCATGGACTAAGCAGCCTAAAGGCTTAACTTAAGAGGTCGTGTTAAGCGAGCTGTTTTACCACATACAATCCTGTAATACCAAATGAAAGGACACCACACAAGTATATATTATAAAAATATATGTGTTTATTACTAAAAACAATCCCCAGTATTCTTTATGAATAAAGGGGCACAAGCGTTAAATCAAAAGCACTGTTTAAACATTCAAGTTGCACAATTATGGATGAGGGCGGGTGGCCACTCAAACCATATACTAAACAAGTGGTATAAGAAAGGCCACTCGAGCAGTGGTTAGGCCTAGGGCCTAGGGAATCGCTGGGAGCAGTCAGGACAAGCAATGCTGAAGTCGGGAATGGCCCTCGGGATTCGGGAGATGTGCGGAAAGCGCACGCATGCACCAATGTTAACCAATGGTGCGTAAAAGTCAAAGAGTTAAAGTTTAAGGACACTTCCGCTGAACCTAGAGGAACAAAACTTAACACACAGACCCTAGAGGTGTGCACCAGTGTGGGAACACCGGCGGAGCAAAGTTACCTCACCCACAGGAAGTGGGTGCACAGGGTCGAAGTGGCGTCGGGTTTTGACACGCAGGCTCTTGGTGCTTGAAGCTGAAAGGGCTGCAGGCAGGGTGAAGACGAAGTGTCCGGTGGAGTCCAAGGGTGGACTCAAGTTGTAGAGTACCTGAAAGCAGAGGGGACAGAGTCTGGGTCACTCAGCAGTGACCAGGGTGGAACCAGGACGGAACCAGGCAATGTCGGGTGCAATCAGGTGGTCGTCGAGGAGCTTCTCTCTGCTGTCACGTGGGCTCTGGGGCATCTGCGACGTCCAGGAGCAGGTCACAATCTGTCCCACGCAGGCTCTCACCGTCGGTGCAGTCGGCTTCAAGTTTGGAGCAAACAAGCCTTGGTAAGAGCAATCCACGCAGGATCAGAAGATTGCTTCTCACTCGGACCAGGAAGGTCAAAGTCGGGGCTCCTT
Source organism: Lissotriton helveticus (assembly GCF_964261635.1). Classification (NCBI taxonomy): domain Eukaryota; kingdom Metazoa; phylum Chordata; class Amphibia; order Caudata; family Salamandridae; genus Lissotriton; species Lissotriton helveticus. Next base: position 4,110,457 of record NW_027611653.1, read on the forward strand.
TTCAGGGGAGCTGGTGTGGATCTGGAGCAACCAGAATCACAAGTCTTTTTAGGTAGTTCGTCGGCACAGGGACCACAAGCCAGCTGGCAAGTGACCGGGCCAACGCGTTGAGCCAAATCGTGCCAAAGGGCCCCACGCAGCACTCGTCGAGTGTGGAGGGCTGAACTTCGGCTCAGGAGTAGCTCAGGGTGGGGGCTTCTCAAACCCCGGTGTACAGCTTCGAGGGTCACTCGTGGGCTGCACGGTCAGCGTCTTGTGGTCACTTCAAGATGGCGTGCCCCACGCTTCCGGTCGCCTCCACGGGTCTCAGCTTTGCAGGGACTGTGGATCGGGCTGTTAGAAGCTGGGCAGGCTTGATCTCGTTGATCTCAGTCGCTCGAGTTCCGGCGGGAACTGCAACTAAGTAGACATCGAGGGCTGGATGGTGCCTGCTGCTGCAGGGTGGTCACTCCTTGACCACAAGGGAGATTCTTCAGGCTTCCACGTTGAGATGGAGGGCGAAGGGTCCAGAATATCGTTTCAAATGTTTCTTCCAGGAAATCTGATGTGCATTGGCACTGCTCCCACTCTTATTCGAATCTGGTGGGCGTGATTACCTGCTAGGTCCCCTCCTATGGGTGGGACCCAGGAAGTGGGTGGATACACCCCCTTCCTTTGATCCAGGCCGCCCTGGCACGAGGGCTGGAGTGCCCCAGAACCGGTTTGGCCGGATTATGCAAGGGGCAGCCTTGTGCGCCCCAAGCAGTGTCTGGTTTCTTTCAAACCTCCCTGCTACAATACACTATCTCCTGTCTGGAGGGCGGTGACACCCTCCTGTGACAGGAAACCCTTTGTCCAGGACCCCCTTGACTGAGTTTCGGTCAGCTCCAGGGGTCCAGACATTTGTCTGTGGCAGAGGCATCCATTTTGTGGATCTTAAGGCCTTTGGAGAAATCAACCGCATTAAAGTGAAGTAACATGTCTTACCCCTCTAGAGGGGTGGAATGCCATCCCCGTCGCCAGAACTGGCGAGGAGATGGTATTCCAAAGCGTATGACACCTTACACGACATGTTTTGATAAAGCCAAACCAAAGTTGCTAAATAACCGCGAGGATTATAAGGCACTTAATAGTATATGGTATGGCATTATCCTGAAACAGCTTAGGGATTTGTTCCCGACGGCTGCAGACAGGCTCAGCTCATGCTAGAGCTCCATCTCACATAAAACCATGCACCCAGCCTCCAGGATTGGTGAGGCCTGACTATAGGAGTGGCTCATAGGTTTACATGTGTCCAGATATAGGTTTTAGACATAGGTATACTATATCTAAGCAAGGGGTGTGTACACCACCTTACCCCAGCTGAGTGATCAGCCAGTTGTGTCAATTTAAGAACCAGCCAGGGGTGGCAAAAGATATGCTGCAGCCCCTGGTAGGCCTTAGTGGCTCCTGTGCCCTGTGCACCTATAGTGCATTCTACAGGGGCTGACAAGGAGTCCATTTCTAATTGGTATATGCCTATAGCACATGTGTCATTAATTTAGTGAGAGAACAGCAGGCTGGGGGTCTGATCAGCAGGCCCACAGCCTCAGTAGTCGAAAACCAGTGAAGCAAAAAGCAAAAATTTGGGGTGACCATAGGATAGCAGACCCTACTCTCCTACACAACCCCCCCCCAAACGCAGGGACATTAAACTAACCTTGACCAGATAAGTCTTCATGTTCTAAGTGGAAGTACCTGGAGAGACCATCTGCATTACCATGGTCAGTCCCTGGGCGGTGCTCCACTGTAAAGTCCATCCCCTGTAGGGAAATGCACCACCTGAGTAGTTTGGGATTTTCACCCTTCATCTGATTAAGCCATAAGAGGGGCTTATGGTCTGTTTGCACCAGGAAGTGAGTTCCAAACAAGTAGGACCTCAACTTCTTTAATGCCCAAACCACAGCAAAGGCCTCCCTCTCAATGGCTGACCAACGTTTTTCTCTTGGGGTTAGCCTCCTGCTAATGAAAGCAATTGGCTGGTCTTGACCATCTTGATTAAGTTGTGAGAGTACAGCTCCCACCCCCAACTCAGAAGCATCTGTCTGAACAATGAACTGTTTGGAGTAGTCAGGACTCTTTAGGATAGGTGCAGAGCACATGGCCTTCTTCAGGTCTTCAAATGCCTTCTGACAGCTAACTGTCCACTGAACCTTTTTTGGCATCTTCTTGGATGTCAAGTCATTTAATGGTGTCACTATAGACCCATAGTTTTTCACAAACTTTCTGTAATACCCAGTCAGGCCCAAGAAGGCTCTGACTTGTGTCTGGGTAACTGGAGGAGCCCAGTCCTGTATGGCCTGGATTTTGCTTTCCAGTGGCTGAACCTGGCCTCCACCTACTAGGTGGCCCAGGTATACAACCTTACTCTGCCCTATCTGGCACTTTGTGGCCTTGATAGTTAGGCCTGCCTTTTGCAGGGCCTCCAAAACTTTCTTCAGGTGGATCAGGTGATCCTCCCAGGTGGAGCTAAAGACAGCAATATCATCCAGATAAGCTGCACAAAAGTCATCCAACCCAGTAAGGACTTGGTTCACCAACCTTTGGAAAGTGGCAGGTGCATTCTTCAAACCAAAGGGCATTACCACAAACTGATAATGTCCACTAGGGGTAGAGAATGCTGTCTTGGCCTTTGACTCCTCAGCTAGTCTGATTTGCCAGTAGCCAGCTGTCAGATCAAATGTGCTCAGAAACTTGGCAGAAGCCAATCTGTCAATGAGCTCATCTGCTCTTGGAATGGGGTGAGCATCTGTCCTAGTGACAGCATTGAGACCCCTGTAATCCACGCAAAACCTCATTTCTCTCTTACCATCTTGGGTATGAGGTTTTGGCACCAGGACTACTGGGCTGGCCCATGGGCTCTCTGATGGCTCAATCACTCCAAGCTCCAACATCTTTTGCACCTCAGCCCTGATGCAATCCCTGACATGATCAGGTTGCCTGTAGATCTTATTCTTGACAGGCAGACTGTCACCAGTGTCCACAACATGGGTACACCAGTCAGTTTGGCTGGGTGTGAGTGAAAACATTTGCCTGTGAGCCTGCAAAACTTGTCTGCAGTCCCTCTGTTGCTGGTCAGTGAGGCTGCCTGCCAAGGCTACTCCATCAACTGAACCATCATCAGGGTTCTGAGAAAGCAGGTCTGGGAGAGGGTCACTCTCTTCCTCCTGTTCCCCATCTGTGGCCATGAGCAAGCTCATGTCCTCCCTGTCTACAAATGCTTTCAAGCGATTCACATGGATTACCCTGTGAGGGCTCCTGGGGGTTCCAAAGTCTACCAAGTAGGTGACTTCCCCTTTCTTCTCAATAATAGGATAGGGTCCACTCCACTTGTCTTGGAGTGCTGCTGGAGCCACTGGCTCCAGTACCCATACCTTCTGTCCTGGTTGGAACTCTACCAGCACAGCCTTTTGGTCATGCCAAGCTTTCTGCAATTCTTGGCTGGCCTCCAGGTTTTTGGATGCTCTTTCCATGTACTCAGCCATCCTGGAGCGGAGACCAAGTACATAGTCCACTATGTCTAGTTTGGGCTTTTTGAGAGGTAACTCCCATCCTTCCTTCACCAAACACAATGGACCTCTCACAGGGTGGCCAAACAAAAGTTCAAAAGGGCTGTAGCCAACCCCCTTCTGTGGGACCTCTCTGTAAGCAAAGAGCAGGCAGGGTAAAAGAATGTCCCATTTCCGCCTGAGCTTCTCTGGTAATCCTTTTATCATGCCTTTAAGGGTCTTGTTAAATCTCTCCACAAGCCCATTGCATTGTGGATGATATGGGGTGGTAAACTTATAGTTTACTCCACATTCCTTCCACATTGCTTTTAGATAGCTGGACATGAAATTTGTCCCTCTATCTGATAGTACCTCCTTAGGAAAGCCCACTCTTGAGAAAACTGCAATGAGGGCTTTTGCCACCACAGGTGCTGTGGTGGTCCTTAGGGGAATAGCCTCTGGGTACCTGGGGGCATGATCCACTACCACCAGTATGAATCTGTTCCCAGATGCTGTTTGGGGGTCCATTGGACCCACAATATCAATTCCAACTCTCTCAAAGGGGACCCCCACCACAGGTAGTGGTATTAGGGGGGCCTTTGTTGTGCCACCTGACTTACCACTGGCTTGGCAAGTGACACAGAAGCGACAAAACTCCTTGACATCCTCTGACATGTGAGGCCAGTGAAAGTGTGGAACAAGCCTGTCCCACGTCTTGTTCTGGCCTAAGTGTCCTGCAAGGGGAATATCATGGGCCAAGGTAAGGAGGAATCCCCTAAACTGCAGAGGTATCACCAACCTCCTGGTCATGCCAGGCTTGGGGGCTCTAGCCTCTGAGTAAAGGAGTCCCTCATCCCAATACACAGTATGGGTACCTTGGGCATCCCCAGCAGCCTCAGCAGCAGCCTGCTGTCTGAGGGGTTCAAGGGAAGGGCAATCTAATTGAGCCTGCCTCAGGTCTGCCCTTGAGGGTCCCCCTGTCCCCAGAAACTCAACCTGGTCAGGTTCAAGCTCCTCAGAGACAGTCTCCTCTTGGACTGCAGAATCAGTTTCCTCTGAAACCTGATCCTCAACCTGGGGCAAGGTGGAAGGCGAGGCCTTTCCTCTCTTGCTCCTTCTCTTGGGTTGTGGCTGGTCTATTGTCTCAAGATCCACCACTGGTTCAGGAAGGCACTTCTTAGCCTGAGCCCTTGTCATGGCAAGGACATGCTCTGAAATCCCTAGCATTTCTGCATGAGTCCTGTACTCCACTTCTGACCATGCTGAGCTTTCAAGGTCATTGCCTAACAGACAGTCTACTGGTAGGTCTGCACTCACCACAACTTTCTTTAGGCCATCAACCCCTCCCCAGGAGAAGTTCACAACTGCCACACTATGGGAGGTAGTGGAGTTGCTTGCATTGGTTACTAGGTAGCTCTCTCCTAGTACAATCTGTCCAGGGTCCACAAAGCCAGGGGTCACCATGGTGACACTAGCACATGTGTCCCTGTAAGCTTGAGCCAGTTTCTCATTTATTAAGGGAGTCTGCCTGTATTTGCCCAGGTTAGTGGGGCTTACTGCAGTGGGCAACTCAATGTCCACATCATACAGGAGAACTGCCTGTGTAGGGACTCTGACTAGGCCAGATCCTACTTCAATACCCAGGGTCAACCCAGCTACACCCTTGGACTGTGTTCCACCACTGCTTACTGTACTTGGGGTTGCAGTTGCTTTAGGAGCTGTAGTGGTGGGAACTGGATTTGCCTTGGTGCACTCACTGCCCCAGTGTGAAACTGATTTGCAGGTATTGCACCAAGGTGTCTTTGGACCTTTGTTCTTCTTCTTCTTGTTACCGGTTTGGGAACCACCCTCCTTACTATTAGTTTGGGGGCCTGAAGACTTCTGGTCTTTTTCTTTATCTTTCTGATTCTGATTACCACCCTTCTGGTCTGTTTTCTTCTGGTCACCACCTTGGTTCTGGGGTTTCTGCTTAATCCTTGTTCTGACCCATTTGTCTGCCTTCTTTCCCAATTCTTGGGGAGAGGTCAGATCAGAGTCAATAAGGTATTGATGCAACAGCTGGTTTGTACAGTTATTAAGGATCTGTTCTCTCATCATAAGATTGTACAATCCTGTATAGTCTGAAACTTTACTTCCCTGCAACCAACCCTCCAAAGCCTTAGTGGCACACTCCACAAAATCAGTCCAGTCTTGAGTCTGTGCTTTCTGGGTGTCTCTGAACAACAACCTGTATTGCTCAGTGGTTAGGCCATACCCTTCAATGAGAGCACTCTTCAAAACAGAGTAGTTTTTGGCATCCTCAGGTCTAACTGTGAGGAGCCTGTCCCTCCCTTTCTCAGAAAAGGAGTACCACAAAATTGCAGCCCACTGATTCTCAGGAACCTGCTGTACCATGCAGGCTCTCTCAAGAGCAGTCATCCATTTGTGGATGTCATCCCCTTCTTTAAAGGGGGGCACAATTTTGGTCAGGTTTCTATTGTCATAGGCCCTGTCTTTTTCTCTTGGAAAATTGCTGCCACCAGTGACATCTAAGCCACTTAATTTCTGCTCTCTTGCCAAGGCAAGTCTAGCTTGAGCCAAGGCTACCTCCTCCCTCTCTATCTGGAGTTTGACAGCCCTCATTCTGGCCCTATGCTCTAACTTTTGAGAAGCATTCATGCCTCTCTGTGATTCTCTGGAGGCACTAGAAAGATGAGAGTCCCCTGAGGGAGATCTCACTCTTCTGTTGCCTGGGAGAGTCATATGTTGGGTTCTGGGGAGGTGCTGGCCCTCTCCATTCCCCAGTAGGTCCAAGTTGGCCTGGCTAAGCCTACCAACTGGAACCTGGCTACCCTGATCCTGTACTTCTAAGTCCTCAACATCTGAGTCCTCATCCAAGTCATCATCATCCTCCTCTTCAGGGGGATCAACTGCAGGGGGGTTCCCTCCAGTTCCTGTATCTAGGGAAGCTGCTTTTGCCTTCTCTAAGTCATCCTGTTCTAGGATTTCTACCAGGATTAGGCAGGTGGGGCTTCTGCCCCTTTTTAACCCTCTTGCTTTGCACAAGGCAATCAAGTCTCTGCGGGTTAGTTTGTCATATCCAAAAGTTGCCTGGGTAGGGTCAACTGTCACAGGACTAGACCCTGAGGCCTTTCCTGTGTCAGACATGGTTACTAGTGAGGTGTAAGTGGTGCACTTACCTACACTAAGTGTTTTCCTACTGGACCTTGCTAGTGAGTTGTAGTCAGGGGTGTGCTACTCCCTTCAACCTACAACTACTAAGTTCAGTAGAACTTAATATGCTAAGCTTTTGATTTTATATGTACCTAGAGGTACTTGATGTGATCTTTCAATTTGATATAAAGATTGCAATGGTAAAACAACAGCAAGCTCAAATCCGCACCGCTGCTCACCAATGTGAGAAGTTGGCCTGGTAGGGGATGTTTCCAATTCGGGAACCACCTACTACCTGACCAAACAATCCCTTATGGTGTCTGGTTGTAAGTCAACCTTATTAGACAAGCTATCCTAGGGGTAGCATGGACTAAGCAGCCTAAAGGCTTAACTTAAGAGGTCGTGTTAAGCGAGCTGTTTTACCACATACAATCCTGTAATACCAAATGAAAGGACACCACACAAGTATATATTATAAAAATATATGTGTTTATTACTAAAAACAATCCCCAGTATTCTTTATGAATAAAGGGGCACAAGCGTTAAATCAAAAGCACTGTTTAAACATACAAGTTGCACAATTATGGATGAGGGCGGGTGGCCACTCAAACCATATACTAAACAAGTGGTATAAGAAAGGCCACTCGAGCAGTGGTTAGGCCTAGGGCCTAGGGAATCGCTGGGAGCAGTCAGGACAAGCAATGCTGAAGTCGGGAATGGCCCTCGGGATTCGGGAGATGTGCGGAAAGCGCACGCATGCACCAATGTTAACGAATGGTGCGTAAAAGTCAAAGAGTTAAAGTTTAAGGACACTTCCGCTGAACCTAGAGGAACAAAACTTAACACACAGACCCTAGAGGTGTGCACCAGTGTGGGAACACCGGCGGAGCAAAGTTACCTCACCCACAGGAAGTGGGTGCACAGGGTCGAAGTGGCGTCGGGTTTTGACACGCAGGCTCTTGGTGCTTGAAGCTGAAAGGGCTGCAGGCAGGGTGAAGACGAAGTGTCCGGTGGAGTCCAAGGGTGGACTCAAGTTGTAGAGTACCTGAAAGCAGAGGGGACAGAGTCTGGGTCACTCAGCAGTGACCAGGGTGGAACCAGGACGGAACCAGGCAATGTCGGGCGCAATCAGGTGGTCGTCGAGGAGCTTCTCTCCGCTGTCACGTGGGCTCTGGGGCATCTGCGACGTCCAGGAGCAGGTCACGATCTGTCCCATGCAGGCTCTCACCGTCGGTGCAGTCGGCTTCAAGTTTGGAGCAAACAAGCCTTGGTAAGAGCAATCCACGCAGGATCGGAAGATTGCTTCTCACTCGGACCAGGAAGGTCAGAGTCGGGGCTCCTTTTCAGGGGAGCTGGTGTGGATCTGGAGCAACCAGAATCACAAGTCCTTTTAGGTAGTTCGTCGGCACAGGGACCACAAGCCAGCTGGCAAGTGACCGGGCCAACGCGTTGAGCCAAATCGTGCCAAAGGGCCCCACGCAGCAGTCGTCAAGTGTGGAGGGCTGAACTTCGGCTCAGGAGTAGCTCAGGGTGGGGGCTTCTCAAACCCCGGTGTACAGCTTCGAGGGTCACTCGTGGGCTGCACGGTCAGCGTCTCGTGGTCACTTCAAGATGGCGTGCCCCACGCTTCCGGTCGCCTCCACGGGTCTCAGCTTTGCAGGGACTGTGGATCGGGCTGTTAGAAGCTGGGCAGGCTTGATCTCGTCGATCTCAGTCGCTCGAGTTCCGGCGGGAACTGCAACTAAGTAGACGTCGAGGGCTGGATGGTGCCTGCTGCTGCAGGGTGGTCACTCCTTGACCACAAGGGAGATTCTTCGGGCTTCCACGTTGAGATGGAGGGCGAAGGGTCCAGAATATCGTTTCAAATGTTTCTTCCAGGAAATCTGATGTGCATTGGCACTGCTCCCACTCTTATTCGAATCTGGTGGGCGTGATTACCTGCTAGGTCCCCTCCTATGGGTGGGACCCAGGAAGTGGGTGGATACACCCCCTTCCTTTGATCCAGGCCGCCCTGGCACGAGGGCTGGAGTGCCCCAGAACCGGTTTGGCCGGATTATGCAAGGGGCAGCCTTGTGCGCCCCAGGCAGTGTCTGGTTTCTTTCAAACCTCCCTGCTACAATACACTATCTCCTGTCTGGAGGGCGGTGACACCCTCCTGTGACAGGAAACCCTTTGTCCAGGACCCCCTTGACTGAGTTTCGGTCAGCTCCAGGGGTCCAGACATTTGTCTGTGGCAGAGGCATCCATTTTGTGGATCTTAAGGCCTTTGGAGAAATCAACCGCATTAAAGTGAAGTAACATGTCTTACCCCTCTAGAGGGGTGGAATGCCATCCCCGTCGCCAGAACTGGCGAGGGGATGGTATTCCAAAGCGTATGACACCTTACACGACATGTTTTGATAAAGCCAAACCAAAGTTGCTAAATAACCGCGAGGATTATAAGGCACTTAATAGTATATGGTATGGCATTATCCCGAAACAGCTTAGGGATTTGTTCCCGACGGCTGCAGACAGGCTCAGCTCATGCTAGAGCTCCATCTCACATAAAAACCATGCACCCAGCCTCCAGGATTGGGGAGGCCTGCCTATAGGAGTGGCTCACATGTTTACATGTGTCCAGATATAGGTTTAGACATAGGTATACTATATCTAAGCAAGGGGTGTGTACACCACCTTACCCCAGCTGAGTGATCAGCCAGTTGTGTCAATTTAAGAACCAGCCAGGGGTGGCAAAAGATATGCTGCAGCCCCTGGTAGGCCTTAGTGGCTCCTGTGCCCTGTGCACCTATAGTGCATTCTACAGGGGCTGACAAGGAGTCCATTTCCAATTGGTATGTGCCTATAGCACATGTGTCATTAATTTAGTGAGAGAACAGCAGGCTGGGGGTCTGATCAGCAGGCCCACAGCCTCAGTAGTCGAAAACCAGTGAAGCAAAAAGCAAAAATTTGGGGTGACCATAGGATAGCAGACCCTACTCTCCTACACAACCCCCCCCAAACGCAGGGACATTAAACTAACCTTGACCAGATAAGTCTTCATGTTCTAAGTGGAAGTACCTGGAGAGACCATCTGCATTACCATGGTCAGTCCCTGGGCGGTGCTCCACTGTAAAGTCCATCCCCTGTAGGGAAATGGACCACCTGAGCAGTTTGGGATTTTCACCCTTCATCTGATTAAGCCATAAGAGGGGCTTATGGTCTGTTTGCACCAGGAAGTGAGTTCCAAACAAGTAGGACCTCAACTTCTTTAATGCCCAAACCACAGCAAAGGCCTCCCTCTCAATGGCTGACCAACGTTTTTCTCTTGGGGTTAGCCTCCTGCTAATGAAAGCAATTGGCTGGTCTTGACCATCTTGATTAAGTTGTGAGAGTACAGCTCCCACCCCCAACTCAGAAGCATCTGTCTGAACAATGAACTGTTTGGAGTAGTCAGGACTCTTTAGGATAGGTGCAGAGCACATGGCCTTCTTCAGGTCTTCAAATGCCTTCTGACAGCTAACTGTCCACTGAACCTTTTTTGGCATCTTCTTGGATGTCAAGTCATTTAATGGTGTCACTATAGACCCATAGTTTTTCACAAACTTTCTGTAATACCCAGTCAGGCCCAAGAAGGCTCTGACTTGTGTCTGGGTAACTGGAGGAGCCCAGTCCTGTATGGCCTGGATTTTGCTTTCCAGTGGCTGAACCTGGCCTCCACCTACTAGGTGGCCCAGGTATACAACCTTACTCTGCCCTATCTGGCACTTGGTGGCCTTGATAGTTAGGCCTGCCTTTTGCAGGGCCTCCAAAACTTTCTTCAGGTGGATCAGGTGATCCTCCCAGGTGGAGCTAAAGACAGCAATATCATCTAGATAAGCTGCACAAAAGTCATCCAACCCAGTAAGGACTTGGTTCACCAACCTTTGGAAAGTGGCAGGTGCATTCTTCAAACCAAAGGGCATTACCACAAACTGATAATGTCCACTAGGGGTAGAGAATGCTGTTTTGGCTTTTGACTCCTCAGCTAGTCTGATTTGCCAGTAGCCAGCTGTCAGATCAAATGTGCTCAGAAACTTGGCAGAAGCCAATCTGTCAATGAGCTCATCTGCTCTTGGAATGGGGTGAGCATCTGTCCTAGTGACAGCATTGAGACCCCTGTAATCCACGCAAAACCTCATTTCTCTCTTACCATCTTGGGTATGAGGTTTTGGCACCAGGACTACTGGGCTGGCCCATGGGCTCTCTGATGGCTCAATCACTCCAAGCTCCAACATCTTTTGCACCTCAGCCTTGATGCAATCCCTGACATGATCAGGTTGCCTGTAGATCTTATTCTTGACAGGCAGACTGTCACCAGTGTCCACAACATGGGTACACCAGTCAGTTTGGCTGGGTGTGAGTGAAAACATTTGCCTGTGAGCCTGCAAAACTTGTCTGCAGTCCCTCTGTTGCTGGTCAGTGAGGCTGCCTGCCAAGGCTACTCCATCAACTGAACCATCATCAGGGTTCTGAGAAAGCAGGTCTGGGAGAGGGTCACTCTCTTCCTCCTGTTCCCCATCTGTGGCCATGAGCAAGCTCATGTCCTCCCTGTCTACAAATGCTTTCAAGCGATTCACATGGATTACCCTGTGAGGGCTCCTGGGTGTTCCAAAGTCTACCAAGTAGGTGACTTCCCCTTTCTTCTCAATAATAGGATAGGGTCCACTCCATTTGTCTTGGAGTGCTGCTGGAGCCACTGGCTCCAGTACCCATACCTTCTGTCCTGGTTGGAACTCTACCAGCACAGCCTTTTGGTCATGCCAAGCTTTCTGCAATTCTTGGCTGGCCTCCAGGTTTTTGGATGCTCTTTCCATGTACTCAGCCATCCTGGAGCGGAGACCAAGTACATAGTCCACTATGTCTAGTTTGGGCTTTTTGAGAGGTAACTCCCATCCTTCCTTCACCAAACACAATGGACCTCTCACAGGGTGGCCAAACAAAAGTTCAAAAGGGCTGTAGCCAACCTCCTTCTGTGGGACCTCTCTGTAAGCAAAGAGCAGGCAGGGTAAAAGAATGTCCCATTTCCGCCTGAGCTTCTCTGGTAATCCTTTTATCATGCCTTTAAGGGTCTTGTTAAATCTCTCCACAAGCCCATTGCATTGTGGATGATATGGGGTGGTAAACTTATAGTTTACTCCACATTCCTTCCACATTGCTTTTAGATAGCTGGACATAAAATTTGTCCCTCTATCTGATAGTACCTCCTTAGGAAAGCCCACTCTTGAGAAAACTGCAATGAGGGCTTTTGCCACCACAGGTGCTGTGGTGGTCCTTAGGGGAATAGCCTCTGGGTACCTGGTGGCATGATCCACTACCACCAGTATGAATCTGTTCCCAGATGCTGTTTGGGGGTCCATTGGACCCACAATATCAATTCCAACTCTCTCAAAGGGGACCCCCACCACAGGTAGTGGTATTAGGGGGGCCTTTGTTGTGCCACCTGACTTACCACTGGCTTGGCAAGTGACACAGGAGCGACAAAACTCCTTGACATCCTCTGACATGTGAGGCCAGTGAAAGTGTGGAACAAGCCTGTCCCACGTCTTGTTCTGGCCTAAGTGTCCTGCAAGGGGAATATCATGGGCCAAGGTAAGAAGGAACCCCCTAAACTGCAGAGGTATGACCAACCTCCTGGTCATGATACATTAAACATAATGCTGCAGCACTCCCTTGTATTTCTTTAGTCTGTTTTTTTACCGGTTTGTCTGGTTTAGCGTGCATACACTCACGTGTGCTCCGCTCCAGTTTGCACACTGATACTATCCATACGTACAAAAGTTTGTCCTGCTCCGTGCAGGCCAATGAGTTGCACTGCCGTATTCACATAGTGTTCCAAATAATCCACTTTAGCCATAGTATTTCCATGTTTATCCATTTTATTTCCAATATTTTATCCATATTTCATCGTCACGCCACGGATATGAAATTCATTTAAGTTTCTGCATTTGATTACTTCATGATTGCCAATCCAGGCTTATACATGAGCATGTGCTGAATCTCAAATTCTCCAAATTATACAAACAGTTACATCGCACCCAATGCATTTCGGTAATTTCCTTCGTCAGGGGTATCTACGATATAAAAATCCACATGTTTTCATCACATTATAAATTACACTTGTAACATCTCTCTGCATTTTGTCATTGAATGCCAACCCCACCCACTACAAATAAATTCTTAGATAACCCAGCATACTTTGTGCTCATATATGTTTCAACATAACCCCCCGTGTGCCACGTGTTTTCAAACCAAATCATCTTGCAACTTAAACTTATATTTAACCGCCAAGGTAAGAAGAAACCCCCTAAACTGCAGAGGTATAACCAACCTCCTGGTCATGCCAGGCTTGGGGTCTCTAGCCTCTGAGTAAAGGAGTCCCTCATCCCAATACACAGTATGGGTACCTTTAGCATCCCCAGCAGCCTCAGCAGCAGCCTGCTGTCTGAGGGGTTCAAGGGAAGGGCAATCTAATTGAGCCTGCCTCAGGTCTGCCCTTGAGGGTCCCCCTGTCCCCAGGAACTCAACCTGGTCAGGTTCAAGCTCCTCAGAGACAGTCTCCTCTTGGACTGCAGAATCAGTTTCCTCTGAAACCTGATCCTCAACCTGGGGCAAGGTGGAAGGCGAGGCCTTTCCTCTCTTGCTCCTTCTCTTGGGTTGTGGCTGGTCTATTGTCTCAAGATCCACCACTGGTTCAGGAAGGCACTTCTTAGCCTGAGCCCTTGTCATGGCAAGGACATGCTCTGAAATCCCTAGCATTTCTGCATGAGTCCTGTACTCCACTTCTGACCATGCTGAGCTTTCAAGGTCATTGCCTAACAGACAGTCTACTGGTAGGTCTGCACTCACCACAACTTTCTTTAGGCCATCAACCCCTCCCCAGGAGAAGTTCACAACTGCCACACTATGGGAGGTAGTGGAGTTGCTTGCATTGGTTACTAGGTAGCTCTCTCCTAGTACAATGTGTCCAGGGTCCACAAAGCCAGGGGTCACCATGGTGACACTAGCACATGTGTCCCTGTAAGCTTGAGCCAGTTTCTCATTTATTAAGGGAGTCTGCCTGTATTTGCCCAGGTTAGTGGGGCTTACTGCAGTGGGCAACTCAATGTCCACATCATACAGGAGAACTGCCTGTGTAGGGACTCTGACTAGGCCAGATCCTACTTCAATACCCAGGGTCAACCCAGCTACACCCTTGGACTGTGTTCCACCACTGCTTACTGTACTTGTTGTTGCAGTTGCTTTAGGAGCTGTAGTGGTGGGAACTGGATTTGCCTTGGTGCACTCACTGCCCCAGTGTGAAACTGATTTGCAGGTATTACACCAAGGTGTCTTTGGACCTTTGTTCTTCTTCTTCTTGTTACCAGTTTGGGAACCACCCTCCTTACTATTAGTTTGGGGGCCTGAAGACTTCTGGTCTTTTTCTTTATCTTTCTGATTCTGATTACCACCCTTCTGGTCTGTTTTCTTCTGGTCACCACCTTGGTTCTGGGGTTTCTGCTTAATCCTTGTTCTGACCCATTTGTCTGCCTTCTTTCCCAATTCTTGGGGAGAGGTCAGATCAGAGTCAATAAGGTATTGATGCAACAGCTGGTTTGTACAGTTATTAAGGATCTGTTCTCTCATCATAAGATTGTACAATCCTGTATAGTCTGAAACTTTACTTCCCTGCAACCAACCCTCCAAAGCCTTAGTGGCACACTCCACAAAATCAGTCCAGTCTTGAGTCTGTGCTTTCTGGGTGTCTCTGAACAACAACCTGTATTGCTCAGTGGTTAGGCCATACCCTTCAATGAGAGCACTCTTCAAAACAGAGTAGTTTTTGGCATCCTCAGGTCTAACTGTGAGGAGCCTGTCCCTCCCTTTCTCAGAAAAGGAGTACCACAAAATTGCAGCCCACTGATTCTCAGGAACCTGCTGTACCATGCAGGCTCTCTCAAGAGCAGCCATCCATTTGTGGATGTCATCCCCTTCTTTAAAGGGGGGCACAATTTTGGTCAGGTTTCTATTATCATAGGCCCTGTCTTTTTCTCTTGGAAAATTGCTGCCACCAGTGACATCTAAGCCACTTAATTTCTGCTCTCTTGCCAAGGCAAGTCTAGCTTGAGCCAAGGCTACCTCCTCCCTCTCTATCTGGAGTTTGACAGCCCTCATTCTGGCCCTATGCTCTAGCTTTTGAGAAGCATTCATGCCTCTCTGTGATTCTCTGGAGGCACTAGAAATATGAGAGTCCCCTGAGGGGGATCTCACTCTTCTGTTGCCTGGGAGAATAACATGTTGGGTTCTGGGGAGGTGCTGGCCCTCTCCATTCCCCAGTAGGTCCAAGTTGGCCTGGCTAAGCCTACCAACTGGAACCTGGCTACCCTGATCCTGTACTTCTAAGTCCTCAACATCTGAGTCCTCATCCAAGTCATCATCATCCTCCTCTTCAGGGGGATCAACTGCAGGGGGGTTCCCTTCAGTTCCTGTATCTAGGGAAGCTGCTTTTGCCTTCTCTAAGTCATCCTGTTCTAGGATTTCTACCAGGATTAGGCAGGTGGGGCTTCTGCCCCTTTTTAACCCTCTTGCTTTGCACAAGGCAATCAAGTCTCTGCGGGTTAATTTGTCATATCCAAAAGTTGCCTGGGTAGGGTCAACTGTCACAGGACTAGACCCTGAGGCCTTTCCTGTGTCAGACATGGTTACTAGTGAGGTGTAAGTGGTGCACTTACCTACACTAAGTGTTTTCCTACTGGACCTTGCTAGTGAGTTGTAGTCAGGGGTGTGCTACTCCCTTCAACCTACAACTACTAAGTTCAGTAGAACTTAATATGCTAAGCTTTTGATTTTATATGTACCTAGAGGTACTTGATGTGATCTTTCAATTTGATATAAAGATTGCAATGGTAAAACAACAGCAAGCTCAAATCCCACCGCTGCCACCAATGTGAGAAGTTGGCCTGGTAGGGGATGTTTCCAATTCTGGAACCACCTACTACCTGACCAAACAATCCCTTATGGTGTCTGGTTGTAAGTCAACCTTATTAGACAAGCTATCCTAGGGGTAGCATGGACTAAGCAGCCTAAAGGCTTAACTTAAGAGGTCGTGTTAAGCGAGCTGTTTTACCACATACAATCCTGTAATATCAAATGAAAGGACACCACACAAGTATATATTATAAAAATATATGTGTTTATTACTAAAAACAATCCCCAGTATTCTTTATGAATAAAGGGGCACAAGCGTTAAATCAAAAGCACTGTTTAAACATACAAGTTGCACAATTATGGATGAGGGCGGTGGCCACTCAAACCATATACTAAACAAGTGGTATAAGAAAGGCCACTCGAGCAGTGGTTAGGCCTAGGGCCTAGGGAATCGCTGGGAGCAGTCAGGACAAGCAATGCTGAAGTCGGGAATGGCCCTCGGGATTCGGGAGATGTGCGGAAAGCGCACGCATGCACCAATGTTAACCAATGGTGCGTAAAAAGTCAAAGAGTTAAAGTTTAAGGACACTTCCGCTGAACCTAGAGGAACAAAACTTAACACACAGACCCTAGAGGTGTGCACCAGTGTGGGAACACCGGCGGAGCAAAGTTACCTCACCCACAGGAAGTGGGTGCACAGGGTCGAAGTGGCGTCGGGTTTTGACACGCAGGCTCTTGGTGCTTGAAGCTGAAAGGGCTGCAGGCAGGGTGAAGACGAAGTGTCTGGTGGAGTCCAAGGGTGGACTCAAGTTGTAGAGTACCTGAAAGCAGAGGGGACAGAGTCTGGGTCACTCAGCAGTGACCAGGGTGGAACCAGGACGGAACCAGGCAATGTCGGGCGCAATCAGGTGGTCGTCGAGGAGCTTCTCTCCGCTGTCAGGTGGGCTCTGGGGCATCTGCGACGTCCAGGAGCAGGTCACGATCTGTCCCACGCAGGCTCTCACCGTCGGTGCAGTCGGCTTCAAGTTTGGAGCAAACAAGCCTTGGTAAGAGCAATCCACGCAGGATCGGAAGATTGCTTCTCACTCGGACCAGGAAGGTCAGAGTCGGGGCTCCTTTTCAGGGGAGCTGGTGTGGATCTGGAGCAACCAGAATCACAAGTCTTTTTAGGTAGTTCGTCGGCACAGGGACCACAAGCCAGCTGGCAAGTGACCGGGCCAACGCGTTGAGCCAAATCGTGCCAAAGGGCCCCACGCAGCACTCGTCGAGTGTGGAGGGCTGAACTTCGGCTCAGGAGTAGCTCAGCATGGGGGCTTCTCAAACCCCGGTGTACAGCTTCGAGGGTCACTCGTGGGCTGCACGGTCAGCGTCTCGTGGTCACTTCAAGATGGCGTGCCCCACGCTTCCGGTCGCCTCCACGGGTCTCAGCTTTGCAGGGACTGTGGATCGGGCTGTTAGAAGCTGGGCAGGCTTGATCTCGTCGATCTCAGTCGCTCGAGTTCCGGCGGGAACTGCAACTAAGTAGACGTCGAGGGCTGGATGGTGCCTGCTGCTGCAGGGTGGTCACTCCTTGACCACAAGGGAGATTCTTCGGGCTTCCACGTTGAGATGGAGGGCGAAGGGTCCAGAATATCATTTCAAATGTTTCTTCCAGGAAATCTGATGTGCATTGGCACTGCTCCCACTCTTATTCGAATCTGGTGGGCGTGATTACCTGCTAGGTCCCCTCCTATGGGTGGGACCCAGGAAGTGGGTGGATACACCCCCTTCCTTTGATCCAGGCCGCCCTGGCACGAGGGCTGGAGTGCCCCAGAACCGGTTTGGCCGGATTATGCAAGGGGCAGCCTTGTGCGCCCCAGGCAGTGTCTGGTTTCTTTCAAACCTCCCTGCTACAATACACTATCTCCTGTCTGGAGGGCGGTGACACCCTCCTGTGACAGGAAACCCTTTGTCCAGGACCCCCTTGACTGAGTTTCGGTCAGCTCCAGGGGTCCAGACATTTGTCTGTGGCAGAGGCATCCATTTTGTGGATCTTAAGGCCTTTGGAGAAATCAACCGCATTAAAGTGAAGTAACATGTCTTACCCCTCTAGAGGGGTGGAATGCCATCCCCGTCGCCAGAACTGGCGAGGGGATGGTATTCCAAAGCGTATGACACCTTACACGACATGTTTTGATAAAGCCAAACCAAAGTTGCTAAATAACCGCGAGGATTATAAGGCACTTAATAGTATATGGTATGGCATTATCCCGAAACAGCTTAGGGATTTGTTCCCGACGGCTGCAGACAGGCTCAGCTCATGCTAGAGCTCCATCTCACATAAAAACCATGCACCCAGCCTCCAGGATTGGGGAGGCCTGCCTATAGGAGTGGCTCACAGGTTTACATGTGTCCAGATATAGGTTTAGACATAGGTATACTATATCTAAGCAAGGGGTGTGTACACCACCTTACCCCAGCTGAGTGATCAGCCAGTTGTGTCAATTTAAGAACCAGCCAGGGGTGGCAAAAGATATGCTGCAGCCCCTGGTAGGCCTTAGTGGCTCCTGTGCCCTGTGCACCTATAGTGCATTCTACAGGGGCTGACAAGGAGTCCATTTCCAATTGGTATGTGCCTATAGCACATGTGTCATTAATTTAGTGAGAGAACAGCAGGCTGGGGGTCTGATCAGCAGGCCCACAGCCTCAGTAGTCGAAAACCAGTGAAGCAAAAAGCAAAAATTTGGGGTGACTATAGGATAGCAGACCCTACTCTCCTACACCCAGACACAAGTCAGAGCCTTCTTGGGCCTGACTGGGTATTACAGGAAGTTTGTGAAGAACTATGGGTCTATAGTGACACCATTAAATGACTTGACATCCAAGAAGATGCCAAAAAAGGTTCAGTGGACAGTTAGCTGTCAGAAGGCATTTGATGACCTGAAGAAGGCCATGTGCTCTGCACCTATCCTAAAGAGTCCTGACTACTCCAAACAGTTCATTGTACAGACAGATGCTTCTGAGTTGGGGTGGGAGCTGTGCTCTCACAACTTAATCAAGATGGTCAAGACCAGCCTATTGCTTTCATTAGCAGGAGGCTGACTCCCAGAGAGAAACGTTGGTCAGCCATTGAGAGGGAGGCCTTTGCTGTGGTTTGGGCATTAAAAAAGTTGAGGTCCTACTTGTTTGGAACTCACTTCCTGGTGCAGACAGACCATAAGCCCCTCTTATGGCTTAATCAGATGAAGGGTGAAAATCCCAAACTGCTCAGGTGGTCCATTTCCCTACAGGGGATGGACTTTACAGTGGAGCACCGCCCAGGGACTGACCATGGTAATGCAGATGGTCTCTCCAGGTACTTCCACTTAGAACATGAAGACTTATCTGGTCAAGGTTAGTTTAATGTCCCTGCGTTTGGGGGGGGGTTGTGTAGGAGAGTAGGGTCTGCTATCCTATGGTCACCCCAAATTTTTGCTTTTTGCTTCACTGGTTTTCGACTACTGAGGCTGTGGGCCTGCTGATCAGACCCCCAGCCTGCTGTTCTCTCACTAAATTACTGACACATGTGCTATAGGCACATACCAATTGGAAATGGACTCCTTGTCAGCCCCTGTATAATGCACTATAGGTGCCCAGGGCATAGGGGCCACCAAGGCCTACCAGGGGCTGCAGCATATCTTTTGCCACCCCTGGCTGGTTCTTAAATTGACACAACTGGCTGATCACTCAGCTGGGGTAAGGTGGTGTAATCACCCCTTGCTTAGATATAGTATACCTATATCTAAACCTATATATGGACACATGTAAACCTGTGAGCCACTCCTATGGAAGGCCTCATCAATCCTGGAGGCAGGGTGCGTGGTTTTATGTGAGATGGAGCTCTAGCATGAGCCGAGCCTGTCTGCAGCTGTCGGGAACAACTCCCTCAGCTGTTTCAGGATAATGCCATACCATATACTCTTAAGTGCCTTATAATCCTCGCGGTTAAATAGCAACTTTGGTTTGGCTTTATCAAAACATGTCGTGTAAGGTGTCATACGATTTGGAATACTATCCCCTCGCCAGTTCTGGCGACGGGGATAGCATTCCACCCCTCTAGAGGGGTAAGACATGTTCCTTTACTGTAATGCGGTTAATTTCTCCAAAGACCTTAGATCCACAAAATGGATGCCTCTGCCACAGACAAATGTCTGGACCCCTGCAGCTGACCGAAACTCAGCCAAAGGGGTCCTGGACAAAGGGTTTCCTGTCACAGGAGGGTGTCACCACCCTCCAGACAGGAGATAGTGGATTGTAGCAGGGAGGTCTGAAAGAAACCAGACACTGCCTGGGGCGCACAAGGCTGCCCCTTGCATAATCCGGCCAAACCGGTTCTGGGGCACTCCAGCCCTCGTGCCAGGGCGGCCTGGATCAAAGGAAAGGGGTGTATCCACCCCCTTCCTGGGTCCCACCCAGGGGGGGGGACCTAGCAGGTAATCACGCCCCCCAGATTCGAATAAGAGTGGGAGCAGTGCCAATGCACATCAGATTTCCTGGAAGAAACATTAGAAACGAAACTCTGGACCCTTGGACCTCCATCTCAACGTGGAAGCCCGAAGAATCTCCCTTGTGGTCAAGGAGTGACCACCCTGCAGCAGCAGGCACCATCCAGCCCTCGACGTCTACTTAGTTGCAGTTCCCGCCGGAACTTGAGCGACTGAGATTGACGAGATCAAGCTTGCCTGCCTTCCAACAGCCCGATCCACAGTCCCTGCAGAGCTGAGACCCGTGGAGGCGACCGGAAGCATGGGGCATGCCATCTTGAATTGACCACGAGACGCTGACCGTGCAGCCCACGAGTGACCATCGAAGCTGTGCACCGGGGTTTGAGAAGCCCCCACTCTGAGCTACTCCTGAGCCGAAGTTCAGCCCTCCACACTCGACAAGTGCTGCGTGGGGCCCTTCTGCTCCATTTGGCTCAACGCGTTGGCCCGGTCACTTGCCCGCTGGCTAGTGGTCCCTGTGCCGACGAAACTACAAAGAAGACTCGTGAATCTGGTTGTTCCAGATCCACACCAGCTCCCCTGAAAAGGAGCCCCAACTCTGACCTTCCTGGTCCGAGTGAGAAGCAATCTTCCGATCCCGCGTGGATTGCTCTTGCCAAGTGTTGTTTGCTCCAAACTTGAAGCCGACTGCACCGACGGTGAGAGCCTGCGTGGGACAGATCGTGACCTGCTCCTGGACGTCGCAGATGCCCCAGAGCCCACGTGACAGCGGAGAGAAGCTCCTCGACGACCACCTGATTGCGCCCGACATTGCCTGGTTCCGTCCTGGTTCCACCCTGGTCACTGCTGAGTGACCCAGACTCTGTCCCCTCTGCTTTCAGGTACCCTTCGACTTGAGTCCACCCTTGGACTCCACCGGACACTTCATCTTCAACCCGCCTGCAGCCCTTTCAGCTTCAAGCACCAAGAGCCTGCGTGTCAAAACCCGACGCCACTTCGACCCTGTGCACCCACTTCCTGTGGGTGAGGTAACTTTGCTCCGCTGGTGTTCCCACACTGGTGCACATCTCTAGGGTCTGTGTGTTAAGTTTTGTTCCTCTAGGTCCAGCGGAAGTGTCCTTAAACTTTAACTTTATGACTTTTACGCACCATTGGTTAACATTGGTGCGTGCGTGCGCTTTCTGCACATCTCCCGAATCCCGAGGGCCATTCCCGACTTCAGCATTGCTTGTCCTGACTGCTCCCAGCGATTCCCTAGGCCCTAGGCCTAACCACTGCTCGAGTGGCATCTCTTATACCACTTGTTTAGTATATGGTTTGAGTGGCCACCCGCCCTCATCCATAATTGTGCAACTTGTATGTTTAAACAGTGCTTTTGATTTAACGCTTGTGCCCCTTTATTCATAAAGAATACTGGGGATTGTTTTTAGTAATAAACACATATATTTTTATAATATATACTTGTGTGGTGTCCTTTCATTTGATATTACAGGATTGTATGTGGTAAAACAGCTCGCTTAACACGACCTCTTAAGTTAAGCCTTTAGGCTGCTTAGTCTATGCTACCCCTAGGATAGCTTGTCTAATAAGGTTGAGTTACAACCAGACACCATAAGGGATTGTTTGGTCTGATAATAGGTGGTTCCAGAATTGGAAACATCACCTATCAGGCCAACTTCTCACACCCAGGCTGTGCTTTGTCCCCCAGGCTGTGCTTGGTCCCCCAGGCTGTGCTTGGTCCCCCAGGCTGTGCTTGGTCCCCCTGGCTGTGCTTTGTCCCCCTGGTTGCTCTTGGTCCCCCAGGCTGTGCTTGGTCCCCCAGGCTGTGCTTGGTCCCCCTGGTTGCTCTTGATCCCCCAGGCTGTGCTTGGTCCCCCAGGCTGTGCTTGGTCCCCCTGGTTGCTCTTGGTCCCCCAGGCTGTGCTTGGTCCCCCAAGCTGTGCTTGGTCCCCAGGCTGTGCTTGGTCCCCCTGGTTGCTCTTGGTCCCCCTTGCTGTGCTTGGTACCCCTGGCTGTGCTTGGTCCCCCTGGTTGCTCTTGGTCCCCCAGGCTGTGCTTGGTCCCCCAGGCTGTGCTTGGTCCCCCTGGTTGCTCTTGGTCCCCCAGGCTGTGCTTGGTACCCCAGGCTGTGCTTGGTCCCCCAGGCTGTGCTTGGTCCTCCAGGCTCTGCTTGGTCCCCCTGGTTGCTCTTGGTCCCCCAGGCTGTGCTTAGTCCCCCAGGCTGTGCTTGGTCCCCCTGGTTGCTCTTGGTCCCCCAGGCTGTGCTTGGTCCCCCTGGTTGCTCTTGGTCCCCCAGGCTGTGCTTGGTCCTCCAGGCTGTGCTTGGTCCCCCAGGCTGTGCTTGGTCCCCCTGGTTGCTCTTGGTCCCCCAGGATGTGCTTGGTCCCCCAGGCTGTGCTTGGTCCCCCAGGCTGTGCGTGGTGCCCCTGGCTGTGCTTGGTCCCCCTGGTTGCTCTTGGTCCCCCAGGCTGTGCTTGGTCCCCCAGGCTGTGCTTGGTCCCCCTGGTTGCTCTTGGTCCCCCAGGCTGTGCTTGGTCCCCCAGGCTGTGCTTGGTCCCCCTGGTTGCTCTTGGTCCCCCAGGCTGTGCTTGGTCCCCCAGGCTGTGCTTGGTCCCCCAGGCTGTGCTTGGTCCCCCAGGCTGTGCTTGGTCCCCCTGGTTGCTCTTGGTCCCCCAGGCTGTGCTTGGTCCCCCAGGCTGTGCTTGGTCCCCCAGGTTGTGCTTGGTCCCCCTGGTTGCTCTTGGTCCCCCAGGCTGTGCTTGGTCCCCCAGGCTGTGCTTGGTCCCCCAGGCTGTGCTTGGTCCCCCTGGTTGCTCCTGGTCCCCCAGGCTGTGCTTGGTCCCCCAGGCTGTGCTTGGTACCCCTGGCTGTGCTTGGTACCCCTGGCTGTGCTTGGTCCCCCTGGTTGCTCTTGGTCCCCCAGGCTGTGCTTGGTCCCCCAGGCTGTGCTTGGTCCCCCAGGCTGTGCTTGGTCCCCCTGGTTGCTCTTGGTCCCTGTGAGAAGTTGGCCTGATAGGTGATGTTTCCAATTCTGGAACCACCTGTTATCAGACCAAACAATCCCTTATGGTGTCTGGTTGTAAGTCAACCTTATTAGACAAGCTATCCTAGGGGTAGCATGGACTAAGCAGCCTAAAGGCTTAACTTAAGAGGTCGTGTTAAGCGAGCTGTTTTACCACATACAGTCCTGTAGTACCAAATGAAAGGACACCACACAAGTATATATTATAAAAATATATGTATTTATTACTAAAAACAATCCCCAGTATTCTTTATGAATAAAGGGGCACAAGCGTTAAATCAAAAGCACTGTTTAAACATACAAAGTTGCACAATTATGGATGAGGGCAGGGGGCCACTCAAACCATATACTAAACAAGTGGTATAAGAGATGCCACTCGAGCAGTGGTTAGGCCTAGGGCCTAGAGAATCGCTGGGAGCAGTCTGGACAAGCAATGCTGAAGTCGGGAATGGCCCTCGGGATTCGGGAGATGTGCGGAAAGCGCACGCATGCACCAATGTTAACCAATGGTGCGTAAAAGTTGTAAAGTTAAAGTTAAAGGACACTTCCGCTGAACCTAGAGGAACAAAACTTAACACACAGACCCTAGAGGTGTGCACCAGTGTGGGAACACCGGCGGAGCAAAGTTACCTGTGAGAAGTTGGCCTGGTAGGGGATGTTTCCAATTCTGGAACCACCTACTACCTGACCAAACAATCCCTTATGGTGTCTGGTTGTAAGTCAACCTTATTAGACAAGCTATCCTAGGGGTAGCATGGACTAAGCAGCCTAAAGGCTTAACTTAAGAGGTCGTGTTAAGCGAGCTGTTTTACCACATACAATCCTGTAATACCAAATGAAAGGACACCACACAAGTATATATTATAAAAATATATGTGTTTATTACTAAAAACAATCCCCAGTATTCTTTATGAATAAAGGGGCACAAGCGTTAAATCAAAAGCACTGTTTAAACATACAAGTTGCACAATTATGGATGAGGGCGGGTGGCCACTCAAACCATATACTAAACAAGTGGTATAAGAGAGGCCACTCGAACAGTGGTTAGGCCTAGGGCCTAGGGAATCGCTGGGAGCAGTCAGGACAAGCAATGCTGAAGTCGGGAATGGCCCTCGGGATTCGGGAGATGTGCGGAAAGCGCACGCATGCACCAATGTTAACCAATGGTGCGTAAAAGTCATAGAGTTAAAGTTTAAGGACACTTCCGCTGAACCTAGAGGAACAAAACTTAACACACAGACCCTAGAGGTGTGCACCAGTGTGGGAACACTGGCGGAGCAAAGTTACCTCACCCACAGGAAGTGGGTGCACAGGGTCGAAGTGGCGTCGGGTTTTGACACGCAGGCTCTTGGTGCTTGAAGCTGAAAGGGCTGCAGGCGGGTTAAAGATGAAGTGTCCGGTGGAGTCCAAGGGTGGACTCAAGTTGTAGAGTACCTGAAAGCAGAGGGGACAGAGTCTGGGTCACTCAGCAGTGACCAGGGTGGAACCAGGATGGAACCAGGCAATGTCGGGCGCAATCAGGTGGTCGTCGAGGAGCTTCTCTCCGCTGTCACGTGGGCTCTGGGGCATCTGTGACGTCCAGGAGCAGGTCACGATCTGTCCCACGCAGGCTCTCACCGTCGGTGCAGTCGGCTTCAAGTTTGGAGCAAACAAGCCTTGGCAAGAGCAATCCACGCGGGATCGGAAGATTGCTTCTCACTCGGACCAGGAAGGTCAGAGTCGGGGCTCCTTTTCAGGGGAGCTGGTGTGGATCTGGAGCAACCAGATTCACGAGTCTTCTTTGTAGTTTCGTCGGCACAGGGACCACTAGCCAGCTGGCAAGTGACCGGGCCAACGCGTTGAGCCAAATAGAGCCAAAGGGCCCCACGCAGCACTCGTCGAGTGTGGAGGGCTGAACTTCGGCTCAGGAGCAGCTCAGGGTGGGGGCTTCTCAAACCCCGGTGCACAGCTTCGAGGGTCACTCGTGGGCTGCACGGTCAGCGTCTCGTGGTCAATTCAAGATGGCGTGCCACACGCTTCCGGTCACCTCCACGGGTCTCAGCTCTGCAGGGACTGTGGATCGGGCTGTTGGAAGGCAGGCAAGCTTGATCTCGTCGATCTCAGTCGCTCGAGTTCCGGCGGGAACTGCAACTAAGTAGACGTCGAGGGCTGGATGGTGCCTGCTGCTGCAGGGTGGTCACTCCTTGACCACAAGGGAGATTCTTCGGGCTTCCACGTTGAGATGGAGGTCCAAGGGTCCAGAGTTTTGTTTCAAATGTTTCTTCCAGGAAATCTGATGTGCATTGGCACTGCTCCCACTCTTATTCCAATCTGGGGGGCGTGATTACCTGCTAGGTCCCCTCCTATGGGTGGGACCCAGGAAGGGGGTGGATACACCCCTTTCCTTTGATCCAGGCCGCCCTGGCACGAGGGCTGGAGTGCCCCAGAACCGGTTTGGCCGGATTATGCAAGGGGCAGCCTTGTGCGCCCCAGGCAGTGTCTGGTTTCTTTCAAACCTCCCTGCTACAATCCACTATCTCCTGTCTGGAGGGTGGTGACACCCTCCTGTGACAGGAAACCCTTTGTCCAGGCCCCATCTGCTGAGTTTCGGTCAACTGCAGGGGTCCAGACATTTGTCTGTGGCAGAGGCATCCATTTTGTGGATCTTAAGGTCTATGGAGAAATTAACCGCATTTAGTAAAGGAACATGTCTTACCCCTCTAGAGGGGTGGAATGCTATCCCCGTCGCCAGAACTGGCGAGGGAATAGTATTCCAAATCGTATGACACCTTACACGACATGTTTTGATAAAGCCAAACCAAAGTTGCTATATAACCGCGAGGATTATAAGGCACTTAAGAGTATATGGTATGGCATTATCCTGAAACAGCTTAGGGAGTTGTTCCAGACAGCTGCAGACAGGCTCAGCTCATGCTAGAGCTCCATCTCACATGAAACCACGCACTCTGCCTCCAGGATTGATGAGGCCTTCCATAGGAGTGGCTCACAGGTTAATATGTGTCCAGATATAGGTTTAGATATAGGTATACTATATCTAAGCAAGGGGTGATTACACCACCTTACCCCAGCTGAGTGATCAGCCAGTTGTGTCAATTTAAGAACCAGCCAGGGGTGGCAAAAGATATGCTGCAGCCCCTGGTAGGCCTTGGTGGCCCCTATGCCCTGGGCACCTATAGTGCATTATACAGGGGCTGACAAGGAGTCCATTTCCAATTGTGGTATGTACCTAGGGTACATGGAATCCATTTTACAGAGAGAGCAGATGGCCTGGGACCCTGATTAGCAGGGAACCAGGTCAACTAAGTCAAAAAACCAGCTAAACACAGGCAAAAAATCTGGGGTAACCATAGTCAGGTAGCCACCTTCCTACATAACCCCCCCCCCAAACGAAAGGAGATAAGGCTATCCTTGGCCAGGTAAGCCTATATTGCCTGAGTGGCCATATAAGGAAGTACCTGCACTAGCATGGGTACCCCCTGTCTCATGGTCCACTAAGCAGTCCCTCACCCTTTGGGTATTAGAGGGTCTCCACCATAGGGAATCACTACCTTGGGTGTGTTTATGCAAAGTTAAAGGCTGGTTTGGATATGGAGTTTTGAAGTGAGGCTCTACTAAGTTAGGGCTTGGCTTCCTCCAATTATCTTCCACCATGTGTGCCTTTCTCTCTTTAACTGAGTTGCACTGTGCTCTCAGGGTCAACCTCTGGCTACCTAAAGCTGGAGGCTGGGTCCCTCTGTTTGGCTTGCTGGAGGGACAGTTCAGGTTTGGGCCCTTTGGGTCCCAGGTTTGGCTGTGCCCAACAGAATCCATCTGTGGGAGGTCCCTAACTGTTTTTAAGGGGGCTCCCTCAGGAGTTTTTAAAGTTTTCACCTTACTAGGGCTACTAGTTTTGGTGCACCTAATCTTTTGATGGGGGTGCTTTATTTGACAGGGGGCCCTCTGGGTCTCACTGTCCTTCTTGTCCTCTGCAGCCCTGGGCTGGCTAAGGCAAGGGAGAGAGGGGCAGGTTACCTGCTCCAGACTGGGTTCCACCTGAGAAGGGTCCCCCGCCATCAGAGGCTCTGTCAGGCCAGGCCTAACAACCTCTGGGGCAGTTCCTTCATCAGGGGTAAGATCAGTTCCCTGAGGAGGCTGATCCTGTCCTAAAGTCTGGTGAGGGGGAGATTTCTCTTCCTCCTCCATGCTCTCAGTTTGTGTGGAGTTATCCATCATTTCAGGTTTCACAACACACATATCAGTTTGAGTTTGGGCTGTGGCCATCACAGCCCCACCAACCTTTTCAGGAGGAGACTCAGTTTGGGTTTCTGCTGTTACCATAACAGCTTTGCTATTCTGTTCAGGAAGAGCTTTTGCTAAAGATGGGGCAGGGAGTTTCTCAGCCCTACCAACCTTTTCAGGAAGGACATCTTGCATTGGGGCTGTAGCCATTACAGCCCCACTAACCTTTCCATTGGAATTTATCATTCTAGAATGGGTTTCCTGTTCAACCTCAGCCCAGGCTGAGATCTCCAAATCATTACCAAGTAGGCAGTCTACAGGCAAGTTTGGTGACACTGCCACTCTCTTTGGGCCAATGACACCTCCCCAGCTGAGACTTACTACTGCCATGGGATGATTTGTTTGGATTCCATCAATGTTTGTAACCCGGTATGTGGCACCAGGTAAAAGTTGCTTAGAGGGGACTATGCCATCAGCCACCATGGTGATGCTAGCCCCTGTGTCTCTAAAAGCTTCAACTTTCAAACCATTGATGATGGGTTCTTGTCTATACTTGCTCAAAGTATTTGGGCAAGCAGAGAAGTTGGCAAACCCCATGCCAGTCTCATAAACAAGATCATTGGGTGATGGGGACCTGGATAGGCCAGGGTCCACCTGAGCTCCAACAGTAAACCCACCCAGATTCCTGGGTGTGCTTCCACTTCCTGGGGGATTACTGCTGACAGTAACAGGAGGTGTTGAAGCTGGCTTTGGAGGTATATTTTCTTTATTGTTATTCTTGGGACAACAGTTGTCTGTTTTGTAATGCCCCACCTGTTTACAGGCATAACAATAAGGCTTTTTCTCAGTTGAAGAAGTGTCTTGGGACCCACCCCCATCCTTGGAGTTTTGGGGCCCTGGGGAAGTCTTTTCTTTATTTTTATCCCCACCCTTATCTTGAGGCTTGGTAGACTCCTTCTTCTGGTTACTGTCCTGATTCTTAGGCCTAATCCTGGTTCTGACCCATTTGTCTGCCTTCTTTCCCAATTCTTGGGGAGAGGTCAGATCAGAGTCCACCAGGTGCTGGTGTAAGAGCTGGTTCTGACAATTACTTAGGATCTGCTCCCTCATAATCAAATTATACAATCCTGTAAAGTCATGTACTTTGCTGCCATGTAGCCAACCCTCCAGAGCCTTAGTTGCACAATCAACAAAATCAGTCCAGTCCTGAGTCTGTGTCTTCTGGGTGTCTCTGAACTTCAACCTGTACTGTTCAGTGGTTAAGCCAAACCCATCTATCAGAACACTCTTCAGGACTTTGTAATTGTTTGCATCCTCATGTCTGACAGTGAGGAGCTTATCTCTCCCTTTCTCTGAAAAGGAGTACCATAAGATTGCTGCCCACTGTTCCTCAGGAACCTGCTGTACCATGCAGGCTCTCTCAAGAGCAGTTATCCACTTGTGGATGTCATCCCCTTCCTTGTAGGGGGGCACAATCTTTGTCAGGTTTCTACTATCATAGGACCTGGGTTTCTCTTTAGGAATATTGCTGCCACCAGTGGCATCTAAGCCACACAATTTTTGCTCTCTTGCCAAGGCAAGTCTAGCTTGAGCCAAGGCTACCTCCTCCCTCTCTATCTGGAGTTTGACAGCCCTCATTCTGGCCCTATGCTCTAGCTTTTGAGAAGCACTCATGCCTCTCTGTGATTCTCTGGAGGCACTAGAAACATGAGAGTCCCCTGAGGGAGATCTCACTCTTCTGTTGCCTGGGAGAATAACATGTTGGGTTCTGGGGAGGTGCTGGCCCTCTCCATTCCCCAGTAGGTCCAAGTTGGCCTGGCTAAGCCTGGCAACTGGAACCTGGCTACCCTGATCCTGAACTTCTAAGTCCTCAACATCTGAGTCCTCATCTAAGTCATCATCATCCTCCTCCTCCTGAGGGGGATCAGTTTCAGGGGGCTTCCCTCCATTTCCTGTGTCTAGGGAAGCTGCCTTTGCCTTCTCTAAGTCATCCTGTTCTAGGATTTCTACCAGGATTTGGCAGGTGGGGCTTCTGCCCCTTTTTAACCCTCTTGCTTTGCACAAGGCAATCAAGTCTCTTCGGGTTAGTTTGTCATATCCAAAAGTTGCCTGGGTAGGGTCAACTGTCACAGGATTAGACCCTGAGGCTTTTCCTGTGTCAGACATGGTTACTAGTGAGGTGTAAGTGGTGCACTTACCTACACTAAGTGTTTTCCTACTGTACCTTGCTAGTGAGTTGTAGTCAGGGTGTGCTAATCCCTTTTATCTACAACTACTAAGTTCAGTAGAACTTAATATGCTAAGCTTTTGATGTATATGTACCTAGAGGTACTTGATGTGATCTTTCAATTTGATATAAAGATTGCAATGGTAAAACAACAGCAAGCTCAAATCCGCACCGCTGCTCACCAATGTGAGAAGTTGGCCTGGTAGGGGATGTTTCCAATTCTGGAACCACCTACTACCTGACCAAACAATCCCTTATGGTGTCTGGTTGTAAGTCAACCTTATTAGACAAGCTATCCTAGGGGTAGCATGGACTAAGCAGCCTAAAGGCTTAACTTAAGAGGTCGTGTTAAGCGAGCTGTTTTACCACATACAATCCTGTAATACCAAATGAAAGGACACCACACAAGTATATATTATAAAAATATATGTGTTTATTACTAAAAACAATCCCCAGTATTCTTTATGAATAAAGGGGCACAAGCGTTAAATCAAAAGCACTGTTTAAACATACAAGTTGCACAATTATGGATGAGGGCGGGTGGCCACTCAAACCATATACTAAACAAGTGGTATAAGAGAGGCCACTCGAACAGTGGTTAGGCCTAGGGCCTAGGGAATCGCTGGGAGCAGTCAGGACAAGCAATGCTGAAGTCGGGAATGGCCCTCGGGATTCGGGAGATGTGCGGAAAGCGCACGCATGCACCAATGTTAACCAATGGTGCGTAAAAGTCATAGAGTTAAAGTTTAAGGACACTTCCGCTGAACCTAGAGGAACAAAACTTAACACACAGACCCTAGAGGTGTGCACCAGTGTGGGAACACCGGCGGAGCAAAGTTACCTCACCCACAGGAAGTGGGTGCACAGGGTCGAAGTGGCGTCGGGTTTTGACACGCAGGCTCTTTGCGCTTGAAGCTGAAAGGGCTGCAGGCGGGTTAAAGATGAAGTGTCCGGTGGAGTCCAAGGGTGGACTCAAGTTGTAGAGTACCTGAAAGCAGAGGGGACAGAGTCTGGGTCACTCAGCAGTGACCAGGGTGGAACCAGGACGGAACCAGGCAATGTCGGGCGCAATCAGGTGGTCGTTGAGGAGCTTCTCTCCGCTGTCACGTGGGCTCTGGGGCATCTGCGAAGTCCAGGAGCAGGTCACGATCTGTCCCACGCAGGCTCTCCCCGTCGGTGCAGTCGGCTTCAAGTTTGGAGCAAACAAGCCTTGGCAAGAGCAATCCATGCGGGATCGGAAGATTGCTTCTCACTCGGACCAGGAAGGTCAGAGTCGGGGCTCCATTTCAGGGGAGCTGGTGTGCATCTGGAGCAACCAGATTCATGAGTCTTCTTAGGTAGTTCGTTGGCACAGGGACCACTAGCCAGCTGGCAAGTGACCGGGCCAACGCGTTGAGCCAAATAGAGCAGAAGGGCCCCACGCAGCACTCGTCGAGTGTGGAGGGCTGAACTTTGACTCAGGAGCAGCTCAGGGTGGGGGCTTCTCAAACCCCGGTGCACAGCTTCGAGGGTCACTCGTGGGCTGCACGGTCAGCGTCTCGTGGTCAATTCAAGATGGCGTGCCCCACGCTTCCGGTCGCCTCCACGGGTCTCAGCTCTGCAGGGACTGTGGATCGGGCTGTTGGAAGGCAGGCAAGCTTAATCTCGTCGATCTCAGTCGCTCGAGTTCCGGCGGAAACTGCAACTAAGTAGACGTCGAGGGCTGGATGGTGCCTGCTGCTGCAGGGTGGTCACTCCTTGACCACAAGGGAGATTCTTCGGGCTTCCACGTTGAGATGGAGGTCCAAGGGTCCAGAGTTTCGTTTCAAATGTTTCTTCCAGGAAATCTGATGTGCATTGGCACTGCTCCCACTCTTATTCCAATCTGGGGGGCGTGATTACCTGCTAGGTCCCCTCCTATGGGTGGGACCCAGGAAGGGGGTGGATACACCCCTTTCCTTTGATCCAGGCCGCCCTGGCACGAGGGCTGGAGTGCCCCAGACCGGTTTGGCCGGATTATGCAAGGGGCAGCCTTGTGCGCCCCAGGCAGTGTCTGGTTTCTTTCAAACCTCCCTGCTACAATCCACTATCTCCTGTCTGGAGGGTGGTGACACCCTCCTGTGACAGGAAACCCTTTGTCCAGGCCCCATCTGCTGAGTTTCGGTCAACTGCAGGGGTCCAGACATTTGTCTGTGGCAGAGGCATCCATTTTGTGGATCTTAAGGTCTTTGGAGAAATTAACCGCATTTAGTAAAGGAACATGTCTTACCCCTCTAGAGGGGTGGAATGCTATCCCCGTCGCCAGAACTGGCGAGGGGATAGTATTCCAAATCGTATGACACCTTACACGACATGTTTTGATAAAGCCAAACCAAAGTTGCTATATAACCGCGAGGATTATAAGGCACTTAAGAGTATATGGTATGGCATTATCCTGAAACAGCTTAGGGAGTTGTTCCCGACAGCTGCAGACAGGCTCAGCTCATGCTAGAGCTCCATCTCACATGAAACCACGCACTCTGCCTTCAGGATTGATGAGGCCTTCCATAGGAGTGGCTCACAGGTTAATATGTGTCCAGATATAGGTTTAGATATAGGTATACTATATCTAAGCAAGGGGTGATTACACCACCTTACCCCAGCTGAGTGATCAGCCAGTTGTGTCAATTTAAGAACCAGCCAGGGGTGGCAAAAGATATGCTGCAGCCCCTGGTAGGCCTTGGTGGCCCCTATGCCCTGGGCATCTATAGTGCATTATACAGGGGCTGACAAGGAGTCCATTTCCAATTGTGGTATGTACCTAGGGTACATGGAATCCATTTTACAGAGAGAGCAGATGGCCTGGGACCCTGATTAGCAGGGAACCAGGTCAACTAAGTCAAAAAACCAGCTAAACACAGGCAAAAAATCTGGGGTAACCATAGTCAGGTAGCCACCTTCCTACATTACCTCACCCACAGGAAGTGGGTGCACAGGGTCGAAGTGGCGTCGGGTTCTGACACGCAGGCTCTTGGTGCTTGAAGCTGAAAGGGCTGCAGGCGGGTTAAAGATGAAGTGTCCGGTGGAGTCCAAGGGTGGACTCAAGTCGAAGGGTACCTGAAAGCAGAGGGGACAGAGTCTGGGTCACTCAGCAGTGACCAGGGTGGAACCAGGACGGAACCAGGCAATGTCGGGCGCAATCAGGTGGTCGTCGAGGAGCTTCTCTCCGCTGTCACGTGGGCTCTGGGGCATCTGCGACGTCCAGGAGCAGGTCACGATCTGTCCCACGCAGGCTCTCACCGTCGGTGCAGCCGGCTTCAAGTTTGGAGCAAACAAGCCTTGGCAAGAGCAATCCACGCGGGATCGGAAGATTGCTTCTCACTCGGACCAGGAAGGTCAGAGTCGGGGCTCCTTTTCTGGGGAGCTGGTGTGGATCTGGAGCAACCAGATTCACGAGTCTTCTTAGTAGTTTCGTCGGCACAGGGACCACTAGCCAGCTGGCAAGTGACCGGGCCAACGCGTTGAGCCAAATAGAGCAGAAGGGCCTCACGCAGCACTCGTCGAGTGTGGAGGGCTGAACTTCGGCTCAGGAGTAGCTCAGGGTGGGCGCTTCTCAAACCCCGGTGCACAGCTTTGAGGATCACTCGTGGGCTGCACGGTCAGCGGCTCGTGGTCAATTCAAGATGGCGTGCCCCACGCTTCCGGTCACCTCCACGGGTCTCAGCTTTGCAGGGACTGTGGATCGGGCTGTTAGAAGTCAGGCAGGCTTGATCTCGTCGATCTCAGTCGCTCGAGTTCCGGCGGGAACTGCAACTAAGTAGACGTCGAGGGCTGGATGGTGCCTGCTGCTGCAGGGTGGTCACTCCTTGACCACAAGGGAGATTCTTCGGGCTTCCACGTTGAGATGGAGGGCGAAGGGTCCAGAATTTTGTTTCAAATGTTTCTTCCAGGAAATCTGATGTGCATTGGCACTGCTCCCACTCTTATTCGAATCTGGGGGGCGTGATTACCTGCTAGGTCCCCCCCTATGGGTGGGACCCAGGAAGTGGGTGGATACACCCCCTTCCTTTGATCCAGGCCGCCCTGGCACGAGGGCTGGAGTGCCCCAGAACCGGTTTGGCCGGATTATGCAAGGGGCAGCCTTGTGCACCCCCAGCAGTGTCTGGTTTCTTTCAAACCTCCCTGCTACAATCCACTATCTCCTGTCTGGAGGGCGGTGACACCCTCCTGTGACAGGAAACCCTTTGTCCAGGACCCATTTGGTTGAGTTTCGGTCAACTGCAGGGGTCCAGACATTTGTCTGTGGCAGAGGCATCCATTTTGTGGATCTAAGGTCTTTGGAGAAATTAACCGCATTTAGTTAAAGCAACATGTCTAACCCCTCTAGAGGGGTGGAATGCCATCCCCGTCGCCAGAACTGGCGAGGGGATGGTATTCCAAATCGTATGACACCTTACACGACATGTTTTGATAAAGCCAAACCAAAGTTGCTATTTAACCGCGAGGATTATAAGGCACTTAAGAGTATATGGTATGGCATTATCCTGAAACAGCTTAGGGAGTTGTTCCCGACAGCTGCAGACAGGCTCAGCTCATGCTAGAGCTCCATCTCACATAAAACCACGCACTCTGCCTCCAGGATTGATGAGGCCTTCCATAGGAGTGACTCACAGGTTTACATGTGTCCAGATATAGGTTTAGATATAGGTATACTATATCTAAGCAAGGGGTGTTTACACCACCTTACCCCAGCTGAGTGATCAGCCAGTTGTGTCAATTTAAGAACCAGCCAGGGGTGGCAAAAGATATGCTGCAGCCCCTGGTAGGCCTTGGTGGCCCCTATGCCCTGGGCACCTATGGTGCATTATACAGGGGCTGACAAGGAGTCCATTTCCAATTGTGGTATGTACCTAGGTGTGAGAAGTTGGCCTGGTAGGGGATGTTTCCAATTCTGGAACCACCTACTACCTGACCAAACAATCCCTTATGGTGTCTGGTTGTAAGTCAACCTTATTAGACAAGCTATCCTAGGGGTAGCATGGACTAAGCAGCCTAAAGGCTTAACTTAAGAGGTCGTGTTAAGCGAGCTGTTTTACCACATACAATCCTGTAATACCAAATGAAAGGACACCACACAAGTATATATTATAAAAATATATGTGTTTATTACTAAAAACAATCCCCAGTATTCTTTATGAATAAAGGGGCACAAGCGTTAAATCAAAAGCACTGTTTAAACATACAAGTTGCACAATTATGGATGAGGGCGGGTGGCCACTCAAACCATATACTAAACAAGTGGTATAAGAGAGGCCACTCGAACAGTGGTTAGGCCAAGGACTAGGGAATCGCTGGGAGCAGTCAGGACAAGCAATGCTGAAGTCGGGAATGGCCCTCGGGATTCGGGAGATGTGCGGAAAGCGCACGCATGCACCAATGTTAACCAATGGTGCGTAAAAGTCATAGAGTTAAAGTTTAAGGACACTTCCGCTGAACCTAGAGGAACAAAACTTAACACACAGACCCTAGAGGTGTGCACCAGTGTGGGAACACCGGCGGAGCAAAGTTACCTCACCCACAGGAAGTGGGTGCACAGGGTCGAAGTGGCGTCGGGTTTTGACACGCAGGCTCTTGGTGCTTGAAGCTGAAAGGGCTGCAGGCGGGTTAAAGATGAAGTGTCCGGTGGAGTCCAAGGGTGGACTCAAGTTGTAGAGTACCTGAAAGCAGAGGGGACAGAGTCTGGGTCACTCAGCAGTGACCAGGGTGGAACCAGGACGGAACCAGGCAATGTCGGGCGCAATCAGGTGGTCGTCGAGGAGCTTCTCTCCGCTGTCACGTGGGCTCTGGGGCATCTGCGACGTCCAGGAGCAGGTCACGATCTGTCCCACGCAGGTTCTCACCGTCGGTGCAGTCGGCTTCAAGTTTGGAGCAAACAAGCCTTGGCAAGAGCAATCCACGCGGGATCGGAAGATTGCTTCTCACTCGGACCAGGAAGGTCAGAGTCGGGGCTCCTTTTCAGGGGAGCTGGTGTGGATCTGGAGCAACCAGATTCACGAGTCTTCTTAGGTAGTTCGTCGGCACAGGGACCACTAGCCAGCTGGCAAGTGACCGGGCCAACGCGTTGAGCCAAATAGAGCCAAAGGGCCCCACGCAGCACTCGTCGAGTGTGGAGGGCTGAACTTCGGCTCAAGAGCAGCTCAGTGTGGGGGCTTCTCAAACCCCGGTGCACAGCTTCGAGGGTCACTCGTGGGCTGCACGGTCAGCGTCTCGTGGTCAATTCAAGATGGCGTGCCCCACGCTTCCGGTCGCCTCCATGGGTCTCAGCTCTGCAGGGACTGTGGATCGGGCTGTTGGAAGGCAGGCAAGCTTGATCTCGTCGATCTCAGTCGCTCGAGTTCCGGCGGGAACTGCAACTAAGTAGACGTCGAGGGCTGGATGGTGCCTGCTGCTGCAGGGTGGTCACTCCTTGACCACAAGGGAGATTCTTCGGGCTTCCACGTTGAGATGGAGGTCCAAGGGTCCAGAGTTTCGTTTCTAATGTTTCTTCCAGGAAATCTGATGTGCATTGGCACTGCTCCCACTCTTATTCCAATCTGGGGGGCGTGATTACCTGCTAGGTCCCCTCCTATGGGTGGGACCCAGGAAGTGGGTGGATACACCCCCTTCCTTTGATCCAGGCCGCCCTGGCACGAGGGCTGGAGTGCCCCAGAACCGGTTTGGCCGGATTATGCAAGGGGCAGCCTTGTGCGCCCCAGGCAGTGTCTGGTTTCTTTCAAACCTCCCTGCTACAATCCACTATCTCCTGTCTGGAGGGTGGTGACACCCTCCTGTGACAGGAAACCCTTTGTCCAGGCCCCATCTGCTGAGTTTCGGTCAACTGCAGGGGTCCAGACATTTGTCTGTGGCAGAGGCATCCATTTTGTGGATCTTAAGGTCTTTGGAGAAATTAACCGCATTTAGTAAAGGAACATGTCTTACCCCTCTAGAGGGGTGGAATGCCATCCCCGTCGCCAGAACTGGCGAGGGGATGGTATTCCAAATCGTATGACACCTTACACGACATGTTTTGATAAAGCCAAACCAAAGTTGCTATATAACCGCGAGGATTATAAGGCACTTAAGAGTATATGGTATGGCATTATCCTGAAACAGCTTAGGGAGTTGTTCCCGACAGCTGCAGACAGGCTCAGCTCATGCTATAGCTCCATCTCACATAAAACCACGCACCCTGCCTCCAGGATTGATGAGGCCTTCCATAGGAGTGGCTCACAGGTTTACATGTGTCCAGATATAGGTTTAGATATAGGTATACTATACCTAAGCAAGGGGTGATTACACCACCTTACCCCAGCTGAGTGATCAGCCAGTTGTGTCAATTTAAGAACCAGCCAGGGGTGGCAAAAGATATGCTGCAGCCCCTGGTAGGCCTTGGTGGCCCCTATGCCCTGGGCACCTATAGTGCATTATACAGGGGCTGACAAGGAGTCCATTTCCAATTGTGGTATGTACCTAGGGTACATGGAATCCATTTTACAGAGAGAGCAGATGGCCTGGGGCCCTGATTAGCAGGGAACCAGGTCAACTAAGTCAAAAAACCAGCTAAACACAGGCAAAAAATCTGGGGTAACCATAGTCAGGTAGCCACCTTCCTACACAACCCCCCCCCAAACGAAAGGAGATAAGGCTATCCTTGGCCAGGTAAGCCTATATTGCCTGAGTGGCCATATAAGGAAGTACCTGCACTAGCATGGGTACCCCCTGTCTCATGGTCCTTGTGAGAAGTTGGCCTGGTAGGGGATGTTTCCAATTCTGGAACCACCTACTACCTGACCAAACAATCCCTTATGGTGTCTGGTTGTAAGTCAACCTTATTAGACAAGCTATCCTAGGGGTAGCATGGACTAAGCAGCCTAAAGGCTTAACTTAAGAGGTCGTGTTAAGCGAGCTGTTTTACCACATACAATCCTGTAATATCAAATGAAAGGACACCACACAAGTATATATTATAAAAATATATGTATTTATTACTAAAAACAATCCCCAGTATTCTTTATGAATAAAGGGGCACAAGCGTTAAATCAAAAGCACAGTTTAAACATACAAAGTTGCACAATTATGGATGAGGGCAGGGGGCCACTCAAACCATATACTAAACAAGTGGTATAAGAGATGCCACTCGAGCAGTGGTTAGGCCTAGGGCCTAGGGAATCGCTGGGAGCAGTCAGGACAAGCAATGCTGAAGTCGGGAATGGCCCTCGGGATTCGGGAGATGTGCGGAAAGCGCACGCATGCACCAAGGTTAACCAATGGTGCGTAAAAGTTGTAAAGTTAAAGTTTAAGGACACTTCCGCTGAACCTAGAGGAACAAAACTTAACACACAGACCCTAGAGATGTGCACCAGTGTGGGAACACCGGCGGAGCAAAGTTACCTCACCCACAGGAAGTGGGTGCACAGGGTCGAAGAGGCGTCGGGTTTTGACACGCAGGTTCTTGGCGCTTGAAGCTGAAGACGCTGCAGGCGATGTGAAGGAGAAGTGTCCGGTGGATCCAAGGGTGGATCTGAAGTGGTGAAGACCTGAAAGCAGAGGGGACAGTGTTCAAAGTCACTGGCCAGTGACCACCGTGGAACCAGATTGGAACCAGGCAAAGTCGGGTGCAAACAGGTGATGAGGTGTTGCTTCTCTCTGCAGCCACGTGGACACGAAGAGGTCAAGGACGTCCAGGAGTCGATCACGAGCTGTCCCTCGAAGGTTCTAGCTGATGGCGCTGTCGGCAACTCGATTGAAGCAAACAAGCCTTGGCTAATGCAAGCCACGGGGAAAGTGAAAAAGGCTTATTACTCGGACCAGCAAGGTCAGAGCGGGTACTCCTTTCTACAGGAGCGAGGGCAGGTCTGGAGCAACCAGACCCACAGTGTAAATTGTAGGTTTCGTCGCCAAGATGGCCGCTGACCACGTGACAAACGGCCGGGATGGCGAGTTGAGTGGCACAAAGCAAAAGGGCCCCACGCAGATCGTGGAGATGCTGGAGGGCTGATCTTTGGAGCAAATGCTGCTCGATTGTGCGGCTTCTCAATCCCCAAAGCACAGAGTCGAGGGTGCCTCGGGTGCTGCGCAGTCAGCGTCTCGGGGGTCTTTCAAGATGTCCGCTCCCACGTCTCTCGGTGCCTCCACGGGTCCCTTCTTTGTAGGGACTGTGGATCGGGCTGGGAGAAGTCTGGGAAGCTGGGTCTTGTCAGGCTCTGCACTCGGGCTCCGGCGGGAGGCGGCGGCAAAGCAGACGTCGAGGTGCTGGGTGGTTCCTGTGTTCACAGGGTGGCCCCTCCTAGGCCACAAGGGAGATTCTCTTCAGTCTTCTATCATCAGAATGTCGAAGTCCAGTCGTCTTCTTAGTTTAAAGGTGATTTCAGGATGATCTGATGTGCATTGGCACTGCTCCCACTCTTATTCGAATCTGGTGGGCGTGATTACCTGCTAGGTCCCCCCCTATGGGTGGGACCCAGGAAGTGGGTGGATACACCCCCTTCCTTTGATCCAGGCCGCCCTGGCACGAGGGCTGGAGTGCCCCAGAACCGGTTTGGCCGGATTATGCAAGGGGCAGCCTTGTGCTCCCCAGGCAGTGTCTGGTTTCTTTCAAACCTCCCTGCTACAATCCACTATCTCCTGTCTGGAGGGTGGTGACACCCTCCTGTGACAGGAAACCCTTTGTCCAGGCCCCATTTGGCTGAGTTTCGGTCAGCTGCAGGGGTCCAGACTCTTGTCTGTGGCAGAGGCATCCATTTTGTGGATCTAAGGTCCTTTTTGAAATTAACCGCATTTAAGCAAAGTAACATGTCTTACCCCTCTAGAGGGGTGGAATGCTATCCCCGTCGCCAGAACTGGCGAGGGTATAGTATTCCAAATCGTATGACACCTTACACGACATGTTTTGATAAAGCCAAACCAAAGTTGCTATATAACCGCGAGGATTATAAGGCACTTAAGAGTATATGGTATGGCCTTATCCTGAAACAGCTTAGGGAGTTGTTCCCGACAGCTGCAGACAGGCTCAGCTCATGCTAGAGCTCCATCTCACATTAAACCACGCACTCTGCCTCCAGGATTGATGAGGCCTTCCATAGGAGTGGCTCACAGGTTAATATGTGTCCAGATATAGGTTTAGATATAGGTATACTATATCTAAGCAAGGGGTGATTACACCACCTTACCCCAGCTGAGTGATCAGCCAGTTGTGTCAATTTAAGAACCAGCCAGGGGTGGCAAAAGATATGCTGCAGCCCCTGGTAGGCCTTGGTGGCTCCTATGCCCTGGGCACCTATAGTGCATTATACAGGGGCTGACAAGGAGTCCATTTCCAATTGTGGTATGTACCTAGGGTACATGGAATCCATTTTACAGAGAGAGCAGATGGCCTGGGGCCCTGATTAGCAGGGAACCAGGTCAACTAAGTCAAAAAACCAGCTAAACACAGGCAAAAAATCTGGGGTAACCATAGTCAGGTAGCCACCTTCCTACATAACCCCCCCCAAACGAAAGGAGATAAGGCTATCCTTGGACAGGTAAGCCTATATTGCCTGAGTGGCCATATAAGGAAGTACCTGCACTAGCATGGGTACCCCCTGTCTCATGGTCCACTAAGCAGTCCCTCACCCTTTGGGTATTAGAGGGTCTCCACCATAGGGAATCACTACCTTGGGTGTGTTTATGCAAAGTTAAAGGCTGGTTTGGATATGGAGTATTGAAGTGAGGCTCTACTAATTTAGGGCTTAGCTTCCTCCAATTATCTTCCACCATGTGTGCCTTTCTTTCTTTAACTGAGTTGCACTGTGCTCTCAGGGTCAACCTCTGGCTACCTAAAGCTGGAGGCTGGGTCCCTCTGTTTGGCTTGCTGGAGGGACAGTTCAGGTTTGGGCCCCTTGGGTCCCAGGTTTGGCTGTGCCCAACAGAATCCATCTGTGGGAGGTCCCTAACTGTTTTTAAGGGGGCTCCCTCAGGAGTTTTTAAAGTTTTCACCTTACTAGGGCTACTAGTTTTGGTGCACCTAATCTTTTGATGGGGGTGCTTTATTTGACAGGGGGCCCTCTGGGTCTCACTGTCCTTCTTGTCCTCTGCAGCCCTGGGCTGGCTAAGGCAAGATAGAGAGGGGCAGGTTACCTGCTCCAGACTGGGTCCCACCTGAGAAGGGTCCACTGACATCAGAGGTTCTGTCAGGCTAGGCCCAACCACCTCTGGGGCAGCTCCTTCATCAGGGGTAAGATCAGTTCCCTGAGGAGGCTGATCCTGTCCTAAAGTCTGGTGAGGGGGAGATTTCTCTTCCTCCTCCATGCTCTCAGTTTGTGTGGAGTTATCCATCATTTCAGGCTTCACAACACACATATCAGTTTGAGTTTGGGCTGTGGCCATCACAGCCCCACCAACCTTTTCAGGAGGAGACTCAGTTTGGGTTTCTGCTGTTATCATAACAGCTTTGCTATTCTGTTCAGGAAGAGCTTTTGCTAAAGATGGGGCAGAGAGTTTCTCAGCCCTACCAACCTTTTCAGGAAGGACATCTTGAATTGGGGCTGTAGCCATTACAGCCCCACTAACCTTTCCATTGGAATTCACCCTTCTAGAATGGGTTTCCTGTTCAACCTCAGCCCAGGCTGAGATCTCCAAATCATTACCAAGTAGGCAGTCTACAGGCAAGTTTGGTGACACTGCCACTCTCTTTGGGCCAATGACACCTCCCCAGCTGAGACTTACTACTGCCATGGGATGATTTGTTTGGATTCCATCAATGTTTGTAACCTGGTATGTGGCACCAGGTAAAAGTTGCTTAGAGGGGACTATGCCATCAGCCACCATGATGATGCTAGCCCCTGTGTCTCTAAAAGCTTCAACTTTCAAACCATTGATGATGGGTTCTTGTCTATACTTGCTCAAAGTATTTGGGCAAGCAGAGAAGTTGGCAAACCCCATGCCAGTCTCATAAACAAGATCATTGGGTGATGGGGACCTGGATAGGCCAGGGTCCACCTGAGCTCCAACAGTAAACCCACCCAGATTCCTGGGTGTGCTTCCACTTCCTGGGGGATTACTGCTGACAGTAACAGGAGGTGTTGAAGCTGGCTTTGGAGGTATATTTTCTTTATTGTTATTCTTGGGACAGCAGTTGTCTGTTTTGTAATGCCCAACCTGTTTA
The DNA here is from genome assembly GCF_964261635.1 of Lissotriton helveticus. Taxonomy (NCBI): domain Eukaryota; kingdom Metazoa; phylum Chordata; class Amphibia; order Caudata; family Salamandridae; genus Lissotriton; species Lissotriton helveticus. The sequence continues at coordinate 4,152,107 of NW_027611653.1, forward strand.
CAGGCATAACAATAAGGCTTTTTCTCAGTTGAAGAAGTGTCTTGGGACCCACCCCCATTCTTGGAGTTTTGGGGCCCTGGGGAAGTCTTTTCTTTATTTTTATCCCCACCCTTATCTTGAGGCTTGGTAGACTCCTTCTTCTGGTTACTGTCCTGATTCTTAGGCCCAATCCTGGTTCTGACCCATTTGTCTGCCTTCTTTCCCAATTCTTGGGGAGAGGTCAGATCAGAGTCCACCAGGTGCTGGTGTAAGAGCTGGTTCTGACAATTACTTAGGATCTGCTCCCTCATAATCAAATTATACAATCCTGTAAAGTCATGTACTTTGCTGCCATGTAGCCAACCCTCCAGAGCCTTAGTAGCACAATCTACAAAATCAGTCCAGTCCTGTGTCTGTGTCTTCTGGGTGTCTCTGAACTTCAACCTGTACTGTTCAGTGGTTAAGCCAAACCCATCTATTAGGACACTCTTCAGGACTTTGTAATTGTTTGCATCCTCATGTCTGACAGTGAGGAGCTTATCTCTCCCTTTCTCTGAAAAGGAGTACCATAAGATTGCTGCCCACTGTTCCTCAGGAACCTGCTGTACCATGCAGGCTCTCTCAAGAGCAGTCATCCATTTGTGGATGTCATCCCCTTCTTTGAAGGGGGGCACAATCTTTGTCAGGTTTCTACTATCATAGGACCTGGGTTTCTCTTTAGGAATATTGCTGCCACCAGTGGCACCTAAGCCACACAATTTTTGCTCTCTTGCCAAGGCAAGTCTAGCTTGAGCCAAGGCTACCTCCTCCCTCTCTATCTGGAGTTTGACAGCCCTCATTCTGGCCCTATGCTCTAGCTTTTGAGAAGCACTCATGCCTCTCTGTGATTCTCTGGAGGCACTAGAAACATGAGAGTCCCCTGAGGGAGATCTCACTCTTCTGTTGCCTGGGAGAATAACATGTTGGGTTCTGGGGAGGTGCTGGCCCTCTCCATTCCCCAGTAGGTCCAAGTTGGCCTGGCTAAGCCTGGCAACTGGAACCTGGCTACCCTGATCCTGAACTTCTAAGTCCTCAACATCTGAGTCCTCATCTAAGTCATCATCATCCTCCTCCTCCTGAGGGAGATCAGTTACAGGGGGGTTCCCTCCATTTCCTGTTTCTAGGGAAGCTTCCTTCGCTTTCTCTAAGTCATCCTGTTCTAGGATTTCTACCAGGATTTGGCAGGTGGGGCTTCTGCCCCTTTTTAACCCTCTTGCTTTGCACAAGGCAATCAAGTCTCTACGGGTTAGCTTGTCATATCCAAAAGTTGCCTGGGTAGGGTCAACTGTCACAGGAGTAGACCCTGAGGCTTTTCCTGTGTCAGACATGGTTACTAGTGAGGTGTAAGTGGTGCACTTACCTACACTAAGTGTTTTTCCTACTGTACCTTGCTAGTGAGTTGTAGTCAGGGTGTGCTAATCCCTTCAACCTACAACTACTAAGTTCAGTAGAACTTAATATGCTAAGCTTTTGATTTATATGTACCTAGAGGTACTTGATGTGATCTTTCAATTTGATATAAAGATTGCAATGGTAAAACAACAGCAAGCTCAAATCCGCACCGCTGCTCACCAATGTTAGAAGTTGGCCTGGTAGGGGATGTTTCCAATTCTGGAACCACCTACTACCTGACCAAACAATCCCTTATGGTGTCTGGTTGTAAGTCAACCTTATTAGACAAGCTATCCTAGGGGTAGCATGGACTAAGCAGCCTAAAGGCTTAACTTAAGAGGTCGTGTTAAGCGAGCTGTTTTACCACATACAATCCTGTAATATCAAATGAAAGGACACCACACAAGTATATATTATAAAAATATATGTATTTATTACTAAAAACAATCCCCAGTATTCTTTATGAATAAAGGGGCACAAGCGTTAAATCAAAAGCACAGTTTAAACATACAAAGTTGCACAATTATGGATGAGGGCAGGGGGCCACTCAAACCATATACTAAACAAGTGGTATAAGAGATGCCACTCGAGCAGTGGTTAGGCCTAGGGCCTAGGGAATCGCTGGGAGCAGTCAGGACAAGCAATGCTGAAGTCGGGAATGGCCCTCGGGATTCGGGAGATGTGCGGAAAGCGCACGCATGCACCAAGGTTAACCAATGGTGCGTAAAAGTTGTAAAGTTAAAGTTTAAGGACACTTCCGCTGAACCTAGAGGAACAAAACTTAACACACAGACCCTAGAGATGTGCACCAGTGTGGGAACACCGGCGGAGCAAAGTTACCTCACCCACAGGAAGTGGGTGCACAGGGTCGAAGAGGCGTCGGGTTTTGACACGCAGGTTCTTGGCGCTTGAAGCTGAAGACGCTGCAGGCGATGTGAAGGAGAAGTGTCCGGTGGATCCAAGGGTGGATCTGAAGTGGTGAAGACCTGAAAGCAGAGGGGACAGTGTTCAAAGTCACTGGCCAGTGACCACCGTGGAACCAGATTGGAACCAGGCAAAGTCGGGTGCAAACAGGTGATGAGGTGTTGCTTCTCTCTGCAGCCACGTGGACACGAAGAGGTCAAGGACGTCCAGGAGTCGATCACGAGCTGTCCCTCGAAGGCTCTAGCTGATGGCGGTGTCGGCAACTCGATTGAAGCAAACAAGCCTTGGCTAATGCAAGCCACGGGGAAAGTGAAAAAGGCTTATTACTCGGACCAGCAAGGTCAGAGCGGGTACTCCTTTCTACAGGAGCGAGGGCATGTGAGAAGTTGGCCTGGTAGGGGATGTTTCCAATTCTGGAACCACCTACTACCTGACCAAACAATCCCCTTATGGTGTCTGGTTGTAAGTCAACCTTATTAGACAAGCTATCCTAGGGGTAGCATGGACTAAGCAGCCTAAAGGCTTAACTTAAGAGGTCGTGTTAAGCGAGCTGTTTTACCACATACAATCCTGTAATACCAAATGAAAGGACACCACACAAGTATATATTATAAAAATATATGTGTTTATTACTAAAAACAATCCCCAGTATTCTTTATGAATAAAGGGGCACAAGCGTTAAATCAAAAAGCACTGTTTAAACATACAAGTTGCACAATTATGGATGAGGGCGGGTGGCCACTCAAACCATATACTAAACAAGTGGTATAAGAAAGGCCACTCGAGCAGTGGTTAGGCCTAGGGCCTAGGGAATCGCTGGGAGCAGTCAGGACAAGCAATGCTGAAGTCGGGAATGGCCCTCGGGATTCGGGAGATGTGCGGAAAGCGCACGCATGCACCAATGTTAACCAATGGTGCGTAAAAGTCAAAGAGTTAAAGTTTAAGGACACTTCCGCTGAACCTAGAGGAACAAAACTTAACACACAGACCCTAGAGGTGTGCACCAGTGTGGGAACACCGGCGGAGCAAAGTTACCTCACCCACAGGAAGTGGGTGCACAGGGTCGAAGTGGCGTCGGGTTTTGACACGCAGGCTCTTGGTGCTTGAAGCTGAAAGGGCTGCAGGCAGGGTGAAGACGAAGTGTCCGGTGGAGTCCAAGGGTGGACTCAAGTTGTAGAGTACCTGAAAGCAGAGGGGACAGAGTCTGGGTCACTCAGCAGTGACCAGGGTGGAACCAGGACGGAACCAGGCAATGTCGGGCGCAATCAGGTGGTCGTCGAGGAGCTTCTCTCCGCTGTCACGTGGGCTCTGGGGCATCTACGACGTCCAGGAGCAGGTCACGATCTGTCCCACGCAGGCTCTCACCGTCGGTGCAGTCGGCTTCAAGTTTTGGAGCAAACAAGCCTTGGTAAGAGCAATCCACGCAGGATCGGAAGATTGCTTCTCACTCGGACCAGGAAGGTCAGAGTCGGGGCTCCTTTTCAGGGGAGCTGGTGTGGATCTGGAGCAACCAGAATCACAAGTCTTTTTAGGTAGTTCGTCGGCACAGGGACCACAAGCCAGCTGGCAATTGACCGGGCCAACGCGTTGAGCCAAATCGTGCCAAAGGGCCCCACGCAGCACTCGTCGAGTGTGGAGGGCTGAACTTCGGCTCAGGAGTAGCTCAGGGTGGGGGCTTCTCAAACCCCGGTGTACAGCTTCGAGGGTCACTCGTGGGCTGCACGGTCAGCGTCTCGTGGTCACTTCAAGATGGCGTGCCCCACGCTTCCGGTTGCCTCCACGGGTCTCAGCTTTGCAGGGACTGTGGATCGGGCTGTTAGAAGCTGGGCAGGCTTGATCTCGTCGATCTCAGTCGCTCGAGTTCCGGCGGGAACTGCAACTAAGTAGACGTCAAGGGCTGGATGGTGCCTGCTGCTGCAGGGTGGTCACTCCTTGACCACAAGGGAGATTCTTCGGGCTTCCACGTTGAGATGGAGGGCGAAGGGTCCAGAATATCATTTCAAATGTTTCTTCCAGGAAATCTGATGTGCATTGGCACTGCTCCCACTCTTATTCGAATCTGGTGGGCGTGATTACCTGCTAGGTCCCCTCCTATGGGTGGGACCCAGGAAGTGGGTGGATACACCCCCTTCCTTTGATCCAGGCCGCCCTGGCACGAGGGCTGGAGTGCCCCAGAACCGGTTTGGCCGGATTATGCAAGGGGCAGCCTTGTGCGCCCCAGGCAGTGTCTGGTTTCTTTCAAACCTCCCTGCTACAATACACTATCTCCTGTCTGGAGGGCGGTGACACCCTCCTGTGACAGGAAACCCTTTGTCCAGGACCCCCTTGACTGAGTTTCGGTCAGCTCCAGGGGTCCAGACATTTGTCTGTGGCAGAGGCATCCATTTTGTGGATCTTAAGGCCTTTGGAGAAATCAACCGCATTAAAGTGAAGTAACATGTCTTACCCCTCTAGAGGGGTGGAATGCCATCCCCGTCGCCAGAACTGGCGAGGGGATGGTATTCCAAATCGTATGACACCTTACACGACATGTTTTGATAAAGCCAAACCAGAGTTGCTAAATAACCGCGAGGATTATAAGGCACTTAATAGTATATGGTATGGCATTATCCTGAAACAGCTTAGGGATTTGTTCCCGACGGCTGAAGACAGGCTCAGCTCATGCTAGAGCTCCATCTCACATAAAAACCATGCACCCAGCCTCCAGGATTGGTGAGGCCTGACTATAGGAGTGGCTCATAGGTTTACATGTGTCCAGATATAGGTTTTAGACATAGGTATACTATATCTAAGCAAGGGGTGTGTACACCACCTTACCCCAGCTGAGTGATCAGCCAGTTGTGTCAATTTAAGAACCAGCCAGGGGTGGCAAAAGATATGCTGCAGCCCCTGGTAGGCCTTAGTGGCTCCTGTGCCCTGTGCACCTATAGTGCATTCTACAGGGGCTGACAAGGAGTCCATTTCCAATTGGTATGTGCCTATAGCACATGTGTCATTAATTTAGTGAGAGAACAGCAGGCTGGGGGTCTGATCAGCAGGCCCACAGCCTCAGTAGTCGAAAACCAGTGAAGCAAAAAGCAAAAATTTGGGGTGACCATAGGATAGCAGACCCTACTCTCCTACACAACCCCCCCCCAAACGCAGGGACATTAAACTAACCTTGACCAGATAAGTCTTCATGTTCTAAGTGGAAGTACCTGGAGAGACCATCTGCATTACCATGGTCAGTCCCTGGGTGGTGCTCCACTGTAAAGTCCATCCCCTGTAGGGAAATGGACCACCTGAGCAGTTTGGGATTTTCACCCTTCATCTGATTAAGCCATAAGAGGGGCTTATGGTCTGTTTGCACCAGGAAGTGAGTTCCAAACAAGTAGGACCTCAACTTCTTTAATGCCCAAACCACAGCAAAGGCCTCCCTCTCAATGGCTGACCAACGTTTTTCTCTTGGGGTTAGCCTCCTGCTAATGAAAGCAATTGGCTGGTCTTGACCATCTTGATTAAGTTGTGAGAGCACAGCTCCCACCCCCAACTCAGAAGCATCTGTCTGAACAATGAACTGTTTGGAGTAGTCAGGACTCTTTAGGATAGGTGCAGAGCACATGGCCTTCTTCAGGTCTTCAAATGCCTTCTGACAGCTAACTGTCCACTGAACCTTTTTTTGGCATCTTCTTGGATGTCAAGTCATTTAATGGTGTCACTATAGACCCATAGTTTTTCACAAACTTTCTGTAATACCCAGTCAGGCCCAAGAAGGCTCTGACTTGTGTCTGGGTAACTGGAGGAGCCCAGTCCTGTATGGCCTGGATTTTGCTTTCCAGTGGCTGAACCTGGCCTCCACCTACTAGGTGGCCCAGGTATACAACCTTACTCTGCCCTATCTGGCACTTTGTGGCCTTGATAGTTAGGCCTGCCTTTTGCAGGGCCTCCAAAACTTTCTTCAGGTGGATCAGGTGATCCTCCCAGGTGGAGCTAAAGACAGCAATATCATCCAGATAAGCTGCACAAAAGTCATCCAACCCAGTAAGGACTTGGTTCACCAACCTTTGGAAAGTGGCAGGTGCATTCTTCAAACCAAAGGGCATTACCACAAACTGATAATGCCCACTAGGGGTAGAGAATGCTGTCTTGGCCTTTGACTCCTCAGCTAGTCTGATTTGCCAGTAGCCAGCTGTCAGATCAAATGTGCTCAGAAACTTGGCAGAAGCCAATCTGTCAATGAGCTCATCTGCTCTTGGAATGGGGTGAGCATCTGTCCTAGTGACAGCATTGAGACCCCTGTAATCCACGCAAAACCTCATTTCTCTCTTACCATCTTGGGTATGAGGTTTTGGCACCAGGACTACTGGGCTGGCCCATGGGCTCTCTGATGGCTCAATCACTCCAAGCTCCAACATCTTTTGCACCTCAGCCTTGATGCAATCCCTGACATGATCAGGTTGCCTGTAGATCTTATTCTTGACAGGCAGACTGTCACCAGTGTCCACAACATGGGTACACCAGTCAGTTTGGCTGGGTGTGAGTGAAAACATTTGCCTGTGAGCCTGCAAAACTTGTCTGCAGTCCCTCTGTTGCTGGTCAGTGAGGCTGCCTGCCAAGGCTACTCCATCAACTGAACCATCATCAGGGTTCTGAGAAAGCAGGTCTGGGAGAGGGTCACTCTCTTCCTCCTGTTCCCCATCTGTGGCCATGAGCAAGCTCATGTCCTCCCTGTCTACAAATGCTTTCAAGCGATTCACATGGATTACCCTGTGAGGGCTCCTGGGTGTTCCAAAGTCTACCAAGTAGGTGACTTCCCCTTTCTTCTCAATAATAGGATAGGGTCCACTCCATTTGTCTTGGAGTGCTGCTGGAGCCACTGGCTCCAGTACCCATACCTTCTGTCCTGGTTGGAACTCTACCAGCACAGCCTTTTGGTCATGCCAAGCTTTCTGCAATTCTTGGCTGGCCTCCAGGTTTTTGGATGCTCTTTCCATGTACTCAGCCATCCTGGAGCGGAGACCAAGTACATAGTCCACTATGTCTAGTTTGGGCTTTTTGAGAGGTAACTCCCATCCTTCCTTCACCAAACACAATGGACCTCTCACAGGGTGGCCAAACAAAAGTTCAAAAGGGCTGTAGCCAACCCCCTTCTGTGGGACCTCTCTGTAAGCAAAGAGCAGGCAGGGTAAAAGAATGTCCCATTTCCGCCTGAGCTTCTCTGGTAATCCTTTTATCATGCCTTTAAGGGTCTTGTTAAATCTCTCCACAAGCCCATTGCATTGTGGATGATTGTGAGAAGTTGGCCTGGTAGGGGATGTTTCCAATTCTGGAACCACCTACTACCTGACCAAACAATCCCCTTATGGTGTCTGGTTGTAAGTCAACCTTATTAGACAAGCTATCCTAGGGGTAGCATGGACTAAGCAGCCTAAAGGCTTAACTTAAGAGGTCGTGTTAAGCGAGCTGTTTTACCACATACAATCCTGTAATACCAAATGAAAGGACACCACACAAGTATATATTATAAAAATATATGTGTTTATTACTAAAAACAATCCCCAGTATTCTTTATGAATAAAGGGTGTGAGAAGTTGGCCTGGTAGGGGATGTTTCCAATTCTGGAACCACCTACTACCTGACCAAACAATCCCCTTATGGTGTCTGGTTGTAAGTCAACCTTATTTAGACAAGCTATCCTAGTGGTAGCATGGACTAAGCAGCCTAAAGGCTTAACTTAAGAGGTCGTGTTAAGCGAGCTGTTTTACCACATACAATCCTGTAATACCAAATGAAAGGACACCACACAAGTATATATTATAAAAATATATGTGTTTATTACTAAAAACAATCCCCAGTATTCTTTATGAATAAAGGGGCACAAGCGTTAAATCAAAAGCACTGTTTAAACATACAAAGTTGCACAATTATGGATGAGGGCAGGGGGCCACTCAAACCATATACTAAACAAGTGGTATAAGAGAGGCCACTCGAACAGTGGTTAGGCCTAGGGCCTAGGGAATCGCTGGGAGCAGTCAGGACAAGCAATGCTGAAGTCGGGAATGGCCCTCGGGATTCGGGAGATGTGCGGAAAGCGCACGCATGCACCAATGTTAACCAATGGTGCGTAAAAGTCAAATAGTTAAAGTTTAAGGACACTTCCGCTGAACCTAGAGGAACAAAACTTAACACACAGACCCTAGAGGTGTGCACCAGTGTGGGAACACCGGCGGAGCAAAGTTACCTCACCCACAGGAAGTGGGTGCACAGGGTCGAAGTGGCGTCGGGTTTTGACACGCAGGCTCTTGGTGCTTGAAGCTGAAAGGGCTGCAGGCAGGGTGGAGACGAAGTGTCCGGTGGAGTCCAAGGGTGGACTCAAGTTGTAGAGTACCTGAAAGCAGAGGGGACAGAGTCTGGGTCACTCAGCAGTGACCAGGGTGGAACCAGGACGGAACCAGGCAATGTCGGGCGCTATCAGGTGGTCGTCGAGGCGCTTCTCTTCGCTGTCACGTGGGCTCTGGGGCATCTGCGACGTCCAGGAGCAGGTCACGATCTGTCCCACGCAGGCTCTCACCGTCGGTGCAGTCGGCTTCCGGTTTGGAGCAAACAAGCCTTGGTAAGAGCAATCCACGCGGGATTGGAAGATGGCGTCTTACTCGGACCAGGAAGGTCAGAGTCGGGGCTCCCTTTCAGGGGAGCTGGTGTGGATCTGGAGCAACCAGAATCACGAGTCTTCTTTTGTAGTTCGTCGGCACAGGGACCACAAGCCAGCTGGCAAGTGACCGGGCCAACGCGTTGAGCCAAATCGTGCCAAAGGGCCCCACGCAGCACTCGTCGAGTGTGGAGGGCTGAACTTCGGCTCAGGAGTAGCTCAGGGTGGGGGCTTCTCAAACCCCGGTGTACAGCTTCGAGGGTCACTCGTGGGCTGCACGGTCAGCGTCTCGTGGTCACTTCAAGATGGCGTGCCCCACGCTTCCGGTCGCCTCCACGGGTCTCAGCTTTGCAGGGACTGTGGATCGGGCTGTTAGAAGCTGGGCAAGCTTGATCTCGTCGATCTCAGTCGCTCGAGTTCCGGCGGGAACTGCAACCAAGTAGACGTCGAGGGCTGGATGGTGCCTGCTGCTGCAGGGTGGTCACTCCTTGACCACAAGGGAGATTCTTCGGGCTTCCACGTTGAGATGGAGGGCGAAGGGTCCAGAATATCGTTTCAAATGTTTCTTCCAGGAAATCTGATGTGCATTGGCACTGCTCCCACTCTTATTCGAATCTGGTGGGCGTGATTACCTGCTAGGTCCCCTCCTATGGGTGGGACCCAGGAAGTGGGTGGATACACCCCCTTCCTTTGATCCAGGCCGCCCTGGCACGAGGGCTGGAGTGCCCCAGAACCGGTTTGGCCGGATTATGCAAGGGGCAGCCTTGTGCGCCCCAGGCAGTGTCTGGTTTCTTTCAAACCTCCCTGCTACAATACACTATCTCCTGTCTGGAGGGCGGTGACACCCTCCTGTGACAGGAAACCCTTTGTCCAGGACCCCCTTGACTGGGTTTCGGTCAGCTCCAGGGGTCCAGACATTTGTCTGTGGCAGAGGCATCCATTTTGTGGATCTTAAGGCCTTTGGAGAAATCAACCGCATTAAAGTGAAGTAACATGTCTTACCCCTCTAGAGGGGTGGAATGCCATCCCCGTCGCCAGAACTGGCGAGGGGATGGTATTCCAAAGCGTATGACACCTTACACGACATGTTTTGATAAAGCCAAACCAGAGTTGCTAAATAACCGCGAGGATTATAAGGCACTTAATAGTATATGGTATGGCATTATCCTGAAACAGCTTAGGGATTTGTTCCCGACGGCTGCAGACAGGCTCAGCTCATGCTAGAGCTCCATCTCACATAAAAACCATGCACCCAGCCTCCAGGATTGGTGAGGCCTGTCTATAGGAGTGGCTCACAGGTTTACATGTGTCCAGATATAGGTTTAGACATAGGTATACTATATCTAAGCAAGGGGTGTGTACACCACCTTACCCCAGCTGAGTGATCAGCCAGTTGTGTCAATTTAAGAACCAGCCAGGGGTGGCAAAAGATATGCTGCAGCCCCTGGTAGGCCTTAGTGGCTCCTGTGCCCTGTGCACCTATAGTGCATTCTACAGGGGCTGACAAGGAGTCCATTTCCAATTGGTATGTACCTAGGGTACATGGAATCCATTTTACAGAGAGAGCAGATGGCCTGGGGCCCTGATTAGCAGGGAACCAGGTCAACTAAGTCAAAAAACCAGCTAAACACAGGCAAAAAATCTGGGGTAACCATAGTCAGGTAGCCACCTTCCTACATAACCCCCCCCCAAACGAAAGGAGATAAGGCTATCCTTGGCCAGGTAAGCCTATATTGCCTGAGTGGCCATATAAGGAAGTACCTGCACTAGCATGGGTACCCCCTGTCTCATGGTCCACTAAGCAGTCCCTCACCCTTTGGGTATTAGAGGGTCTCCACCATAGGGAATCACTACCTTGGGTGTGTTTATGCAAAGTTAAAGGCTGGTTTGGATATGGAGTATTGAAGCGAGGCTCTACTAATTTAGGGCTTAGCTTCCTCCCATTATCTTCCACCATGTGTGCCTTTCTCTCTTTAACTGAGTTGCACTGTGCCCTCAGGGTCAACCTCTGGCTACCTAAAGCTGGAGGCTGGGCCCCTCTGTTTGGCTTGCTGGAGGGACAGTTCAGGTTTGGGCCCCTTGGGTCCCAGGTTTGGCTGTGCCCAACAGAATCCATCTGTGGGAGGTCCCTAACTGTTTTTAAGGGGGCTCCCTCAGGAGTTTTTAAAGTTTTCACCTTACTAGGGCTACTAGTTTTGGTGCACCTAATCTTTTGATGGGGGTGCTTTATTTGACAGGGGGCCCTCTGGGTCTCACTGTCCTTCTTGTCCTCTGCAGCCCTGGGCTGGCTAAGGCAAGGTAGAGAGGGGCAGGTTACCTGCTCCAGACTGGGTCCCACCTGAGAAGGGTCCACTGACATCAGAGGTTCTGTCAGGCTAGGCCCAACCACCTCTGGGGCAGCTCCTTCATCAGGGGTAAGATCAGTTCCCTGAGGAGGCTGATCCTGTCCTAAAGTCTGGTGAGGGGGAGATTTCTCTTCCTCCTCCATGCTCTCAGTTTGTGTGGAGTTATCCATCATTTCAGGTTTCACAACACACATGTCAGTTTGAGTTTGGGCTGTGGCCATCACAGCCCCACCAACCTTTTCAGGAGGAGACTCAGTTTGGGTTTCTGCTGTTATCATAACAGCTTTGCTATTCTGTTCAGGAAGAGCTTTTACTAAAGATGGGGCAGAGAGTTTCTCAGCCCTACCAACCTTTTCAGGAAGGACATCTTGGATTGGGGCTGTAGCCAGTACAGCCTCACTAACCTTTCCATGGGAATTCACCATTCTAGAATGGGTTTCCTGTTCAACCTCAGCCCAGGCTGAGATTTCTAAATCATTACCCAGTAGACAGTCCACAGGCAAGTTTGGTGACACTGCCACTCTTTTTGGGCCAGTGACACCTCCCCAGCTGAGACTTACTACTGCCATGGGATGATTTGTTTGGATGCCATCAATGTTTATTACCTGGTATGTGGCACCAGGTAAAAGTTGCTTAGAGGGGACTATGCCATCAGCCACCATGGTGATGCTAGCCCCTGTGTCTCTAAAAGCTTCAACTCTTAAACCATTGATGATGGGTTCTTGTCTATACTTGCTCAAAGTATTTGGGCAAGCAGAGAAGTTGGCAAACCCCATGCCAGTCTCATAAACAAGATCATTGGGTGATGGGGACCTGGATAGGCCAGGGTCCACCTGATTTCCAAAAGTAAACCCACCCAGATTCCTGGATGTGCTCCCACTTCCTGGGGGATTACTGCTGACAGTAACAGGAGGTGTTGAAGCTGGCTTTGGAGGTATATTTTCTTTATTGTTATTCTTGGGACAACAGTTATCTGTTTTGTAATGCCCCACCTGTTTACAGGCATAACAATAAGGCTTTTTCTCAGTTGAAGAAGTGTCTTGGGACCCACCCCCATCCTTGGAGTTTTGGGGCCCTGGGGAAGTCTTTTCTTTACTTTTATCCCCACCCTTATCTTGAGGCTTGGTAGACTCCTTCTTCTGGTTACTGTCCTGATTCTTAGGCCTAATCCTGGTTCTGACCCATTTGTCTGCCTTCTTTCCCAATTCTTGGGGAGAGGTCAGATCAGAGTCTACCAGGTGCTGGTGTAAGAGCTGGTTCTGACAATTACTTAGGATCTGCTCCCTCATAATCAAATTATACAATCCTGTAAAGTCATGTACTTTGCTGCCATGTAGCCAACCCTCCAGAGCCTTAGTAGCACAATCTACAAAATCAGTCCAGTCCTGAGTCTGTGTCTTCTGGGTGTCTCTGAACTTCAACCTGTACTGTTCAGTGGTTAAGCCAAACCCATCTATCAGAACACTCTTCAGGACTTTGTATTTGTTTGCATCCTCATGTCTGACAGTGAGGAGCTTGTCCCTCCCTTTCTCTGAAAAGGAGTACCATAAGATTGCTGCCCACTGTTCCTCAGGAACCTGCTGTACCATGCAGGCTCTCTCAAGAGCAGTCATCCATTTGTGGATGTCATCCCCTTCTTTGAAGGGGGGCACAATCTTTGTCAGGTTTCTACTATCATAGGACCTGGGTTTCTCTTTTGGAATATTGCTGCCACCAGCGGCATCTAAGCCACACAATTTCTGCTCTCTTGCCAAGGCAAGTTTAGCTTGAGCTAAGGTAAGCTTAGCTTGACTCAGGGCTACCTCCTCTCTCTCTATCTGGAGTCTGACAGCCCTCATTCTAGCCCTATGCTCAGCTTTCTGAGAAGCACTCATGCCTCTCTCTGATTCTCTGGAGGCACTAGAAAGATGAGAGTCCCCTGAGGGAGATCTCACTCTTCTGTTGCCTGGGAGAATCACATGTTGGGTTCTGGGGAGGTGCTGGCCCTCTCCATTCCCCAGTAGGTCCAAGTTGGCCTGGCTAAGCCTACCAACTGGAACCTGGCTACCCTGATCCTGTACTTCTAAGTCCTCAACTTCTGAGTCCTCATCCAAGTCATCATCATCCTCCTCTTCAGGGGGATCAACTGCAGGGGGGTTCCCTTCAGTTCCTGTATCTAGGGAAGCTGCTTTTGCCCTCTCTAAGTCATCCTGTTCTAGGAGTCCTATCAGGATTAGGCAGGTGGGGCTTCTGCCCCTTTTTAACCCTCTTGCTTTGCACAAGACAATCAAGTCTCTGCGGGTTAGTTTGTCATATCCAGAAGTTGCCTGGGTAGGGTCAACTGTCACAGGACTAGACCCTGAGGCCTTTCCTGTGTCGGACATGGTTACTAGTGAGGTGTAAGTGGTGCACTTACCTACACTAAGTGTTTTCCTACTGGACCTTGCTAGTGAGTTGTAGTCAGGGGTGTGCTACTCCCTTCAACCTACAACTACTAAGTTCAGTAGAACTTAATATGCTAAGCTTTTGATTTTATATGTACCTAGAGGTACTTGATGTGATCTTTCAATTTGATATAAAGATTGCAATGGTAAAACAACAGCAAGCTCAAATCCGCACCGCTGCTCACCAATGTGAGAAGTTGGCCTGGTAGGGGATGTTTCCAATTCTGGAACCACCTACTACCTGACCAAACAATCCCCTTATGGTGTCTGGTTGTAAGTCAACCTTATTAGACAAGCTATCCTAGTGGTAGCATGGACTAAGCAGCCTAAAGGCTTAACTTAAGAGGTCGTGTTAAGCGAGCTGTTTTACCACATACAATCCTGTAATACCAAATGAAAGGACACCACACAAGTATATATTATAAAAATATATGTGTTTATTACTAAAAACAATCCCCAGTATTCTTTATGAATAAAGGGGCACAAGCGTTAAATCAAAAGCACTGTTTAAACATACAAAGTTGCACAATTATGGATGAGGGCAGGGGGCCACTCAAACCATATACTAAACAAGTGGTATAAGAGAGGCCACTCGAACAGTGGTTAGGCCTAGGGCCTAGGGAATCGCTGGGAGCAGTCAGGACAAGCAATGCTGAAGTCGGGAATGGCCCTCGGGATTCGGGAGATGTGCGGAAAGCGCACGCATGCACCAATGTTAACCAATGGTGCGTAAAAGTCAAATAGTTAAAGTTTAAGGACACTTCCGCTGAACCTAGAGGAACAAAACTTAACACACAGACCCTAGAGGTGTGCACCAGTGTGGGAACACCGGCGGAGCAAAGTTACCTCACCCACAGGAAGTGGGTGCACAGGGTCGAAGTGGCGTCGGGTTTTGACACGCAGGCTCTTGGTGCTTGAAGCTGAAAGGGCTGCAGGCAGGGTGGAGACGAAGTGTCCGGTGGAGTCCAAGGGTGGACTCAAGTTGTAGAGTACCTGAAAGCAGAGGGGACAGAGTCTGGGTCACTCAGCAGTGACCAGGGTGGAACCAGGACGGAACCAGGCAATGTCGGGCGCTATCAGGTGGTCGTCGAGGCGCTTCTCTTCGCTGTCACGTGGGCTCTGGGGCATCTGCGACGTCCAGGAGCAGGTCACGATCTGTCCCACGCAGGCTCTCACCGTCGGTGCAGTCGGCTTCCGGTTTGGAGCAAACAAGCCTTGGTAAGAGCAATCCACGCGGGATTGGAAGATGGCGTCTTACTCGGACCAGGAAGGTCAGAGTCGGGGCTCCCTTTCAGGGGAGCTGGTGTGGATCTGAAGCAACCAGAATCACGAGTCTTCTTTTGTAGTTCGTCGGCACAGGGACCACAAGCCAGCTGGCAAGTGACCGGGCCAACGCGTTGAGCCAAATCGTGCCAAAGGGCCCCACGCAGCACTCGTCGAGTGTGGAGGGCTGAACTTCGGCTCAGGAGTAGCTCAGGGTGGGGGCTTCTCAAACCCCGGTGTACAGCTTCGAGGGTCACTCGTGGGCTGCACGGTCAGCGTCTCGTGGTCACTTCAAGATGGCGTGCCCCACGCTTCCGGTCGCCTCCACGGGTCTCAGCTTTGCAGGGACTGTGGATCGGGCTGTTAGAAGCTGGGCAAGCTTGATCTCGTCGATCTCAGTCGCTCGAGTTCCGGCGGGAACTGCAACCAAGTAGACGTCGAGGGCTGGATGGTGCCTGCTGCTGCAGGGTGGTCACTCCTTGACCACAAGGGAGATTCTTCGGGCTTCCACGTTGAGATGGAGGGCGAAGGGTCCAGAATATCGTTTCAAATGTTTCTTCCAGGAAATCTGATGTGCATTGGCACTGCTCCCACTCTTATTCGAATCTGGTGGGCGTGATTACCTGCTAGGTCCCCTCCTATGGGTGGGACCCAGGAAGTGGGTGGATACACCCCCTTCCTTTGATCCAGGCCGCCCTGGCACGAGGGCTGGAGTGCCCCAGAACCGGTTTGGCCGGATTATGCAAGGGGCAGCCTTGTGCGCCCCAGGCAGTGTCTGGTTTCTTTCAAACCTCCCTGCTACAATACACTATCTCCTGTCTGGAGGGCGGTGACACCCTCCTGTGACAGGAAACCCTTTGTCCAGGACCCCCTTGACTGGGTTTCGGTCAGCTCCAGGGGTCCAGACATTTGTCTGTGGCAGAGGCATCCATTTTGTGGATCTTAAGGCCTTTGGAGAAATCAACCGCATTAAAGTGAAGTAACATGTCTTACCCCTCTAGAGGGGTGGAATGCCATCCCCGTCGCCAGAACTGGCGAGGGGATGGTATTCCAAAGCGTATGACACCTTACACGACATGTTTTGATAAAGCCAAACCAGAGTTGCTAAATAACCGCGAGGATTATAAGGCACTTAATAGTATATGGTATGGCATTATCCTGAAACAGCTTAGGGATTTGTTCCCGACGGCTGCAGACAGGCTCAGCTCATGCTAGAGCTCCATCTCACATAAAAACCATGCACCCAGCCTCCAGGATTGGTGAGGCCTGTCTATAGGAGTGGCTCACAGGTTTACATGTGTCCAGATATAGGTTTAGACATAGGTATACTATATCTAAGCAAGGGGTGTGTACACCACCTTACCCCAGCTGAGTGATCAGCCAGTTGTGTCAATTTAAGAACCAGCCAGGGGTGGCAAAAGATATGCTGCAGCCCCTGGTAGGCCTTAGTGGCTCCTGTGCCCTGTGCACCTATAGTGCATTCTACAGGGGCTGACAAGGAGTCCATTTCCAATTGGTATGTACCTAGGGTACATGGAATCCATTTTACAGAGAGAGCAGATGGCCTGGGGCCCTGATTAGCAGGGAACCAGGTCAACTAAGTCAAAAAACCAGCTAAACACAGGCAAAAAATCTGGGGTAACCATAGTCAGGTAGCCACCTTCCTACAAAGGGGCACAAGCGTTAAATCAAAAGCACTGTTTAAACATACAAAGTTGCACAATTATGGATGAGGGCAGGGGGCCACTCAAACCATATACTAAACAAGTGGTATAAGAGAGGCCACTCGAACAGTGGTTAGGCCTAGGGCCTAGGGAATCGCTGGGAGCAGTCAGGACAAGCAATGCTGAAGTCGGGAATGGCCCTCGGGATTCGGGAGATGTGCGGAAAGCGCACGCATGCACCAATGTTAACCAATGGTGCGTAAAAGTCAAATAGTTAAAGTTTAAGGACACTTCCGCTGAACCTAGAGGAACAAAACTTAACACACAGACCCTAGAGGTGTGCACCAGTGTGGGAACACCGGCGGAGCAAAGTTACCTCACCCACAGGAAGTGGGTGCACAGGGTCGAAGTGGCGTCGGGTTTTGACACGCAGGCTCTTGGTGCTTGAAGCTGAAAGGGCTGCAGGCAGGGTGAAGACGAAGTGTCCGGTGGAGTCCAAGGGTGGACTCAAGTTGTAGAGTACCTGAAAGCAGAGGGGACAGAGTCTGGGTCACTCAGCAGTGACCAGGGTGGAACCAGGACGGAACCAGGCAATGTCGGGCGCAATCAGGTGGTCGTTGAGGCGCTTCTCTTCGCTGTCACGTGGGCTCTGGGGCATCTGCGACGTCCAGGAGCAGGTCACGATCTGTCCCACGCAGGCTCTCACCGTCGGTGCAGTCGGCTTCCGGTTTGGAGCAAACAAGCCTTGGTAAGAGCAATCCACGCGGGATTGGAAGATGGCGTCTCACTCGGACCAGGAAGGTCAGAGTCGGGGCTCCCTTTCAGGGGAGCTGGTGTGGATCTGGAGCAACCAGAATCACGAGTCTTCTTTTGTAGTTCGTCGGCACAGGGACCACAAGCCGGCTGGCAAGTGACCGGGCCAACGCGTTGAGCCAAATCGTGCCAAAGGGCCCCACGCAGCACTCGTCGAGTGTGGAGGGCTGAACTTCGGCTCAGGAGTAGCTCAGGGTGGGGGCTTCTCAAACCCCGGTGTACAGATTCGAGGGTCACTCGTGGGCTGCACGGTCAGCGTCTCGTGGTCACTTCAAGATGGCGTGCCCCACGCTTCCGGTCGCCTCCACGGGTCTCAGCTTTGCATGGACTGTGGATCGGGCTGTTAGAAGCTGGGCAGGCTTGATCTCGTCAATCTCAGTCGCTCGAGTTCCGGCGGGAACTGCAACTAAGTAGACGTCGAGGGCTGGATGGTGCCTGCTGCTGCAGGGTGGTCACTCCTTGACCACAAGGGAGATTCTTCGGGCTTCCACGTTGAGATGGAGGGCGAAGGGTCCAGAATATCGTTTCAAATGTTTCTTCCAGGAAATCTGATGTGCATTGGCACTGCTCCCACTCTTATTCGAATCTGGTGGGCGTGATTACCTGCTAGGTCCCCTCCTATGGGTGGGACCCAGGAAGTGGGTGGATACACCCCCTTCCTTTGATCCAGGCCGCCCTGGCACGAGGGCTGGAGTGCCCCAGAACCGGTTTGGCCGGATTATGCAAGGGGCAGCCTTGTGCGCCCCAGGCAGTGTCTGGTTTCTTTCAAACCTCCCTGCTACAATACACTATCTCCTGTCTGGAGGGCGGTGACACCCTCCTGTGACAGGAAACCCTTTGTCCAGGACCCCCTTGACTGGGTTTCGGTCAGCTCCAGGGGTCCAGACATTTGTCTGTGGCAGAGGCATCCATTTTGTGGATCTTAAGGCCTTTGGAGAAATCAACCGCATTAAAGTGAAGTAACATGTCTTACCCCTCTAGAGGGGTGGAATGCCATCCCCGTCGCCAGAACTGGCGAGGGGATGGTATTCCAAAGCGTATGACACCTTACACGACATGTTTTGATAAAGCCAAACCAGAGTTGCTAAATAACCGCGAGGATTATAAGGCACTTAATAGTATATGGTATGGCATTATCCTGAAACAGCTTAGGGATTTGTTCCCGACGGCTGCAGACAGGCTCAGCTCATGCTAGAGCTCCATCTCACATAAAAACCATGCACCCAGCCTCCAGGATTGGTGAGGCCTGTCTATAGGAGTGGCTCACAGGTTTACATGTGTCCAGATATAGGTTTAGACATAGGTATACTATATCTAAGCAAGGGGTGTGTACACCACCTTACCCCAGCTGAGTGATCAGCCAGTTGTGTCAATTTAAGAACCAGCCAGGGGTGGCAAAAGATATGCTGCAGCCCCTGGTAGGCCTTAGTGGCTCCTGTGCCCTGTGCACCTATAGTGCATTCTACAGGGGCTGACAAGGAGTCCATTTCCAATTGGTATGTACCTAGGGTACATGGAATCCATTTTACAGAGAGAGCAGATGGCCTGGGGCCCTGATTAGCAGGGAACCAGGTCAACTAAGTCAAAAAACCAGCTAAACACAGGCAAAAAATCTGGGGTAACCATAGTCAGGTAGCCACCTTCCTACAAAGGGGCACAAGCGTTAAATCAAAAGCACTGTTTAAACATACAAAGTTGCACAATTATGGATGAGGGCAGGGGGCCACTCAAACCATATACTAAACAAGTGGTATAAGAGAGGCCACTCGAACAGTGGTTAGGCCTAGGGCCTAGGGAATCGCTGGGAGCAGTCAGGACAAGCAATGCTGAAGTCGGGAATGGCCCTCGGGATTCGGGAGATGTGCGGAAAGCGCACGCATGCACCAATGTTAACCAATGGTGCGTAAAAGTCAAATAGTTAAAGTTTAAGGACACTTCCGCTGAACCTAGAGGAACAAAACTTAACACACAGACCCTAGAGGTGTGCACCAGTGTGGGAACACCGGCGGAGCAAAGTTACCTCACCCACAGGAAGTGGGTGCACAGGGTCGAAGTGGCGTCGGGTTTTGACACGCAGGCTCTTGGTGCTTGAAGCTGAAAGGGCTGCAGGCAGGGTGAAGACGAAGTGTCCGGTGGAGTCCAAGGGTGGACTCAAGTTGTAGAGTACCTGAAAGCAGAGGGGACAGAGTCTGGGTCACTCAGCAGTGACCAGGGTGGAACCAGGACGGAACCAGGCAATGTCGGGCGCAATCAGGTGGTCGTTGAGGCGCTTCTCTTCGCTGTCACGTGGGCTCTGGGGCATCTGCGACGTCCAGGAGCAGGTCACGATCTGTCCCACGCAGGCTCTCACCGTCGGTGCAGTCGGCTTCCGGTTTGGAGCAAACAAGCCTTGGTAAGAGCAATCCACGCGGGATTGGAAGATGGCGTCTCACTCGGACCAGGAAGGTCAGAGTCGGGGCTCCCTTTCAGGGGAGCTGGTGTGGATCTGGAGCAACCAGAATCACGAGTCTTCTTTTGTAGTTCGTCGGCACAGGGACCACAAGCCGGCTGGCAAGTGACCGGGCCAACGCGTTGAGCCAAATCGTGCCAAAGGGCCCCACGCAGCACTCGTCGAGTGTGGAGGGCTGAACTTCGGCTCAGGAGTAGCTCAGGGTGGGGGCTTCTCAAACCCCGGTGTACAGATTCGAGGGTCACTCGTGGGCTGCACGGTCAGCGTCTCGTGGTCACTTCAAGATGGCGTGCCCCACGCTTCCGGTCGCCTCCACGGGTCTCAGCTTTGCATGGACTGTGGATCGGGCTGTTAGAAGCTGGGCAGGCTTGATCTCGTCAATCTCAGTCGCTCGAGTTCCGGCGGGAACTGCAACTAAGTAGACGTCGAGGGCTGGATGGTGCCTGCTGCTGCAGGGTGGTCACTCCTTGACCACAAGGGAGATTCTTCGGGCTTCCACGTTGAGATGGAGGGCGAAGGGTCCAGAATATCGTTTCAAATGTTTCTTCCAGGAAATCTGATGTGCATTGGCACTGCTCCCACTCTTATTCGAATCTGGTGGGCGTGATTACCTGCTAGGTCCCCTCCTATGGGTGGGACCCAGGAAGTGGGTGGATACACCCCCTTCCTTTGATCCAGGCCGCCCTGGCACGAGGGCTGGAGTGCCCCAGAACCGGTTTGGCCGGATTATGCAAGGGGCAGCCTTGTGCGCCCCAGGCAGTGTCTGGTTTCTTTCAAACCTCCCTGCTACAATACACTATCTCCTGTCTGGAGGGCGGTGACACCCTCCTGTGACAGGAAACCCTTTGTCCAGGACCCCCTTGACTGGGTTTCGGTCAGCTCCAGGGGTCCAGACATTTGTCTGTGGCAGAGGCATCCATTTTGTGGATCTTAAGGCCTTTGGAGAAATCAACCGCATTAAAGTGAAGTAACATGTCTTACCCCTCTAGAGGGGTGGAATGCCATCCCCGTCGCCAGAACTGGCGAGGGGATGGTATTCCAAAGCGTATGACACCTTACACGACATGTTTTGATAAAGCCAAACCAGAGTTGCTAAATAACCGCGAGGATTATAAGGCACTTAATAGTATATGGTATGGCATTATCCTGAAACAGCTTAGGGATTTGTTCCCGACGGCTGCAGACAGGCTCAGCTCATGCTAGAGCTCCATCTCACATAAAAACCATGCACCCAGCCTCCAGGATTGGTGAGGCCTGTCTATAGGAGTGGCTCACAGGTTTACATGTGTCCAGATATAGGTTTAGACATAGGTATACTATATCTAAGCAAGGGGTGTGTACACCACCTTACCCCAGCTGAGTGATCAGCCAGTTGTGTCAATTTAAGAACCAGCCAGGGGTGGCAAAAGATATGCTGCAGCCCCTGGTAGGCCTTAGTGGCTCCTGTGCCCTGTGCACCTATAGTGCATTCTACAGGGGCTGACAAGGAGTCCATTTCCAATTGGTATGTACCTAGGGTACATGGAATCCATTTTACAGAGAGAGCAGATGGCCTGGGGCCCTGATTAGCAGGGAACCAGGTCAACTAAGTCAAAAAACCAGCTAAACACAGGCAAAAAATCTGGGGTAACCATAGTCAGGTAGCCACCTTCCTACATAACCCCCCCCCAAACGAAAGGAGATAAGGCTATCCTTGGCCAGGTAAGCCTATATTGCCTGAGTGGCCATATAAGGAAGTACCTGCACTAGCATGGGTACCCCCTGTCTCATGGTCCACTAAGCAGTCCCTCACCCTTTGGGTATTAGAGGGTCTCCACCATAGGGAATCACTACCTTGGGTGTGTTTATGCAAAGTTAAAGGCTGGTTTGGATATGGAGTATTGAAGCGAGGCTCTACTAATTTAGGGCTTAGCTTCCTCCAATTATCTTCCACCATGTGTGCCTTTCTCTCTTTAACTGAGTTGCACTGTGCTCTCAGGGTCAACCTCTGGCTACCTAAAGCTGGAGGCTGGGTCCCTCTGTTTGGCTTGCTGGAGGGACAGTTCAGGTTTGGGCCCCTTGGGTCCCAGGTTTGGCTGTGCCCAACAGAATCCATCTGTGGGAGGTCCCTAACTGTTTTTAAGGGGGCTCCCTCAGGAGTTTTTAAAGTTTTCACCTTACTAGGGCTACTAGTTTTGGTGCACCTAATCTTTTGATGGGGGTGCTTTATTTGACAGGGGGCCCTCTGGGTCTCACTGTCCTTCTTGTCCTCTGCAGCCCTGGGCTGGCTAAGGCAAGGTAGAGAGGGGCAGGTTACCTGCTCCAGACTGGGTCCCACCTGAGAAGGGTCCACTGACATCAGAGGTTCTGTCAGGCTAGGCCCAACCACCTCTGGGGCAGCTCCTTCATCAGGGGTAAGATCAGTTCCCTGAGGAGGCTGATCCTGTCCTAAAGTCTGGTGAGGGGGAGATTTCTCTTCCTCCTCCATGCTCTCAGTTTGTGTGGAGTTATCCATCATTTCAGGTTTCACAACACACATGTCAGTTTGAGTTTGGGCTGTGGCCATCACAGCCCCACCAACCTTTTCAGGAGGAGACTCAGTTTGGGTTTCTGCTGTTATCATAACAGCTTTGCTATTCTGTTCAGGAAGAGCTTTTACTAAAGATGGGGCAGAGAGTTTCTCAGCCCTACCAACCTTTTCAGGAAGGACATCTTGGATTGGGGCTGTAGCCAGTACAGCCTCACTAACCTTTCCATGGGAATTCACCATTCTAGAATGGGTTTCCTGTTCAACCTCAGCCCAGGCTGAGATTTCTAAATCATTACCCAGTAGACAGTCCACAGGCAAGTTTGGTGACACTGCCACTCTCTTTGGGCCAGTGACACCTCCCCAGCTGAGACTTACTACTGCCATGGGATGATTTGTTTGGATGCCATCAATGTTTATTACCTGGTATGTGGCACCAGGTAAAAGTTGCTTAGAGGGGACTATGCCATCAGCCACCATGGTGATGCTAGCCCCTGTGTCTCTAAAAGCTTCAACTCTTAAACCATTGATGATGGGATCTTGTCTATACTTGCTCAAAGTATTTGGGCAAGCAGAGAAGTTGGCAAACCCCATGCCAGCCTCATAAACAAGATCATTGGGTGATGGGGACCTGGATAGGCCAGGGTCCACCTGATTTCCAAAAGTAAACCCACCCAGATTCCTGGGTGTGCTCCCACTTCCTGGGGGATTACTGCTGACAGTAACAGGAGGTGTTGAAGCTGGCTTTGGAGGTATATTTTCTTTATTGTTATTCTTGGGACAACAGCTGTCTGTTTTGTAATGCCCCACCTGTTTACAGGGATAACAATAGGGTTTTTTCTCAGTTGAAGAAGTGTCTTGGGACCCACCCCCATCCTTGGAGTTTTGGGGCCCTGGGGAAGTCTTTTCTTTATTTTTATCCCCACCCTTATCTTGAGGCTTGGTAGACTCCTTCTTCTGGTTACTGTCCTGATTCTTAGGCCTTATCCTGGTTCTGACCCATTTGTCTGCCTTCTTTCCCAATTCTTGGGGAGAGGTCAGATCAGAGTCTACCAGGTGCTGGTGTAAGAGCTGGTTCTGACAATTACTTAGGATCTGCTCCCTCATAATCAAATTATACAATCCTGTAAAGTCATGTACTTTGCTGCCATGTAGCCAACCCTCCAGAGCCTTAGTAGCACAATCTACAAAATCAGTCCAATCCTGAGTCTGTGTCTTCTGGGTATCTCTGAACTTCAACCTGTACTGTTCAGTGGTTAAGCCAAACCCATCTATCAGAACACTCTTCAGGACTTTGTAATTGTTTGCATCCTCATGTCTAACAGTGAGGAGCTTGTCTCTCCCTTTCTCTGAAAAGGAGTACCATAAGATTGCTGCCCACTGTTCCTCAGGAACCTGCTGTACCATGCAGGCTCTCTCAAGAGCAGTCATCCATTTGTGGATGTCATCCCCTTCTTTGAAGGGGGGCACAATCTTTGTCAGGTTTCTACTATCATAGGACCTGGGTTTCTCTTTAGGAATATTGCTGCCACCAGTGGCATCTAAGCCACACAATTTCTGCTCTCTTGCCAAGGCAAGTTTAGCTTGAGCTAAGGTAAGCTTAGCTTGACTCAGGGCTACCTCCTCTCTCTCTATCTGGAGTCTGACAGCCCTCATTCTAGCCCTATGCTCAGCTTTCTGAGAAGCACTCATGCCTCTCTCTGATTCTCTGGAGGCACTAGAAAGATGAGAGTCCCCTGAGGGAGATCTCACTCTTCTGTTGCCTGGGAGAATCACATGTTGGGTTCTGGGGAGGTGCTGGCCCTCTCCATTCCCCAGTAGGTCCAAGTTGGCCTGGCTAAGCCTACCAACTGGAACCTGGCTACCCTGATCCTGTACTTCTAAGTCCTCAACATCTGAGTCCTCATCCAAGTCATCATCATCCTCCTCTTCAGGGGGATCAACTGCAGGGGGGTTCCCTCCAGTTCCTGTATCTAGGGAAGCTGCTTTTGCCTTCTCTAAGTCATCCTGTTCTAGGAGTTCTACCAGGATTAGGCAGGTGGGGCTTCTGCCCCTTTTTAACCCTCTTGCTTTGCACAAGACAATCAAGTCTCTGCGGGTTAGTTTGTCATATCCAGAAGTTGCCTGGGTAGGGTCAACTGTCACAGGACTAGACCCTGAGGCCTTTCCTGTGTCAGACATGGTTACTAGTGAGGTGTAAGTGGTGCACTTACCTACACTAAGTGTTTTCCTACTGGACCTTGCTAGTGAGTTGTAGTCAGGGGTGTGCTACTCCCTTCAACCTACAACTACTAAGTTCAGTAGAACTCAATATGCTAAGCTTTTGATTTTATATGTACCTAGAGGTACTTGATGTGATCTTTCAATTTGATATAAAGATTGCAATGGTAAAACAACAGCAAGCTCAAATCCGCACCGCTGCTCACCAATGTGAGAAGTTGGCCTGGTAGGGGATGTTTCCAATTCTGGAACCACCTACTACCTGACCAAACAATCCCCTTATGGTGTCTGGTTGTAAGTCAACCTTATTAGACAAGCTATCCTAGGGGTAGCATGGACTAAGCAGCCTAAAGGCTTAACTTAAGAGGTCGTGTTAAGCGAGCTGTTTTACCACATACAATCCTGTAATACCAAATGAAAGGACACCACACAAGTATATATTATAAAAATATATGTGTTTATTACTAAAAACAATCCCCAGTATTCTTTATGAATAAAGGGGCACAAGCGTTAAATCAAAAGCACTGTTTAAACATACAAAGTTGCACAATTATGGATGAGGGCAGGGGGCCACTCAAACCATATACTAAACAAGTGGTATAAGAGAGGCCACTCGAACAGTGGTTAGGCCTAGGGCCTAGGGAATCGCTGGGAGCAGTCAGGACAAGCAATGCTGAAGTCGGGAATGGCCCTCGGGATTCGGGAGATGTGCGGAAAGCGCACGCATGCACCAATGTTAACCAATGGTGCGTAAAAGTCAAATAGTTAAAGTTTAAGGACACTTCCGCTGAACCTAGAGGAACAAAACTTAACACACAGACCCTAGAGGTGTGCACCAGTGTGGGAACACCGGCGGAGCAAAGTTACCTCACCCACAGGAAGTGGGTGCACAGGGTCGAAGTGGCGTCGGGTTTTGACACGCAGGCTCTTGGTGCTTGAAGCTGAAAGGGCTGCAGGCAGGGTGAAGACGAAGTGTCCGGTGGAGTCCAAGGGTGGACTCAAGTTGTAGAGTACCTGAAAGCAGAGGGGACAGAGTCTGGGTCACTCAGCAGTGACCAGGGTGGAACCAGGACGGAACCAGGCAATGTCGGGCGCAATCAGGTGGTCGTTGAGGCGCTTCTCTTCGCTGTCACGTGGGCTCTGGGGCATCTGCGACGTCCAGGAGCAGGTCACGATCTGTCCCACGCAGGCTCTCACCGTCGGTGCAGTCGGCTTCCGGTTTGGAGCAAACAAGCCTTGGTAAGAGCAATCCACACGGGATTGGAAGATGGCGTCTCACTCGGACCAGGAAGGTCAGAGTCGGGGCTCCCTTTCAGGGGAGCTGGTGTGGATCTGGAGCAACCAGAATCACGAGTCTTCTTTTGTAGTTCGTCGGCACAGGGACCACAAGCCGGCTGGCAAGTGACCGGGCCAACGCGTTGAGCCAAATCGTGCCAAAGGGCCCCACGCAGCACTCGTCGAGTGTGGAGGGCTGAACTTCGGCTCAGGAGTAGCTCAGGGTGGGGGCTTCTCAAACCCCGGTGTACAGCTTCGAGGGTCACTCGTGGGCTGCACGGTCAGCGTCTCGTGGTCACTTCAAGATGGCGTGCCCCACGCTTCCGGTCGCCTCCACGGGTCTCAGCTTTGCATGGACTGTGGATCGGGCTGTTAGAAGCTGGGCAGGCTTGATCTCGTCGATCTCAGTCGCTCGAGTTCCGGCGGGAACTGCAACTAAGTAGACGTCGAGGGCTGGATGGTGCCTGCTGCTGCAGGGTGGTCACTCCTTGACCACAAGGGAGATTCTTCGGGCTTCCACGTTGAGATGGAGGGCGAAGGGTCCAGAATATCGTTTCAAATGTTTCTTCCAGGAAATCTGATGTGCATTGGCACTGCTCCCACTCTTATTCGAATCTGGTGGGCGTGATTACCTGCTAGGTCCCCTCCTATGGGTGGGACCCAGGAAGTGGGTGGATACACCCCCTTCCTTTGATCCAGGCCGCCCTGGCACGAGGGCTGGAGTGCCCCAGAACCGGTTTGGCCGGATTATGCAAGGGGCAGCCTTGTGCGCCCCAGGCAGTGTCTGGTTTCTTTCAAACCTCCCTGCTACAATACACTATCTCCTGTCTGGAGGGCGGTGACACCCTCCTGTGACAGGAAACCCTTTGTCCAGGACCCCCTTGACTGGGTTTCGGTCAGCTCCAGGGGTCCAGACATTTGTCTGTGGCAGAGGCATCCATTTTGTGGATCTTAAGGCCTTTGGAGAAATCAACCGCATTAAAGTGAAGTAACATGTCTTACCCCTCTAGAGGGGTGGAATGCCATCCCCGTCGCCAGAACTGGCGAGGGGATGGTATTCCAAAGCGTATGACACCTTACACGACATGTTTTGATAAAGCCAAACCAGAGTTGCTAAATAACCGCGAGGATTATAAGGCACTTAATAGTATATGGTATGGCATTATCCTGAAACAGCTTAGGGATTTGTTCCCGACGGCTGCAGACAGGCTCAGCTCATGCTAGAGCTCCATCTCACATAAAAACCATGCACCCAGCCTCCAGGATTGGTGAGGCCTGTCTATAGGAGTGGCTCACAGGTTTACATGTGTCCAGATATAGGTTTAGACATAGGTATACTATATCTAAGCAAGGGGTGTGTACACCACCTTACCCCAGCTGAGTGATCAGCCAGTTGTGTCAATTTAAGAACCAGCCAGGGGTGGCAAAAGATATGCTGCAGCCCCTGGTAGGCCTTAGTGGCTCCTGTGCCCTGTGCACCTATAGTGCATTCTACAGGGGCTGACAAGGAGTCCATTTCCAATTGGTATGTACCTAGGGTACATGGAATCCATTTTACAGAGAGAGCAGATGGCCTGGGGCCCTGATTAGCAGGGAACCAGGTCAACTAAGTCAAAAAACCAGCTAAACACAGGCAAAAAATCTGGGGTAACCATAGTCAGGTAGCCACCTTCCTACATAATGATATTGGGTGGTAAACTTATAGTTTACTCCACATTCCTTCCACATTGCTTTTAGATAGCTGGACATAAAATTTGTCCCTCTATCTGATAGTACCTCCTTAGGAAAGCCCACTCTTGAGAAAACTGCAATGAGGGCTTTTGCCACCACAGGTGCTGTGGTGGTCCTTAGGGGAATAGCCTCTGGGTACCTGGTGGCATGATCCACTACCACCAGTATGAATCTGTTCCCAGATGCTGTTTGGGGGTCCATTGGACCCACAATATCAATTCCAACTCTCTCAAAGGGGACCCCCACCACAGGTAGTGGTATTAGGGGGGCCTTTGTTGTGCCACCTGACTTACCACTGGCTTGGCAAGTGACACAGGAGCGACAAAACTCCTTGACATCCTCTGACATGTGAGGCCAGTGAAAGTGTGGAACAAGCCTGTCCCACGTCTTGTTCTGGCCTAAGTGTCCTGCAAGGGGAATATCATGGGCCAAGGTAAGGAGGAATCCCCTAAACTGCAGAGGTATCACCAACCTCCTGGTCATGCCAGGCTTGGGGGCTCTAGCCTCTGAGTAAAGGAGTCCCTCATCCCAATACACAGTATGGGTACCTTGGGCATCCCCAGCAGCCTCAGCAGCAGCCTGCTGTCTGAGGGGTTCAAGGGAAGGGCAATCTAATTGAGCCTGCCTCAGGTCTGCCCTTGAGGGTCCCCCTGTCCCCAGAAACTCAACCTGGTCAGGTTCAAGCTCCTCAGAGACAGTCTCCTCTTGGACTGCAGAATCAGTTTCCTCTGAAACCTGATCCTCAACCTGGGGCAAGGTGGAAGGCGAGGCCTTTCCTCTCTTGCTCCTTCTCTTGGGTTGTGGCTGGTCTATTGTCTCAAGATCCACCACTGGTTCAGGAAGGCACTTCTTAGCCTGAGCCCTTGTCATGGCAAGGACATGCTCTGAAATCCCTAGCATTTCTGCATGAGTCCTGTACTCCACTTCTGACCATGCTGAGCTTTCAAGGTCATTGCCTAACAGACAGTCTACTGGTAGGTCTGCACTCACCACAACTTTCTTTAGGCCATCAACCCCTCCCCAGGAGAAGTTCACAACTGCCACACTATGGGAGGTAGTGGAGTTGCTTGCATTGGTTACTAGGTAGCTCTCTCCTAGTACAATCTGCCCAGGGTCCACAAAGCCAGGGGTCACCATGGTGACACTAGCACATGTGTCCCTGTAAGCTTGAGCCAGTTTCTCATTTATTAAGGGAGTCTGCCTGTATTTGCCCAGGTTAGTGGGGCTTACTGCAGTGGGCAACTCAATGTCCACATCATACAGGAGAACTGCCTGTGTAGGGACTCTGACTAGGCCAGATCCTACTTCAATACCCAGGGTCAACCCAGCTACACCCTTGGACTGTGTTCCACCACTGCTTACTGTACTTGGGGTTGCAGTTGCTTTAGGGGCTGTAGTGGTGGGAACTGGATTTGCCTTGGTGCACTCACTGCCCCAGTGTGAAACTGATTTGCAGGTATTGCACCAAGGTGTCTTTGGACCTTTGTTCTTCTTCTTCTTGTTACCAGTTTGGGAACCACCCTCCTTACTATTAGTTTGGGGGCCTGAAGACTTCTGGTCTTTTTCTTTATCTTTCTGATTCTGATTACCACCCTTCTGGTCTGTTTTCTTCTGGTCACCACCTTGGTTCTGGGGTTTCTGCTTAATCCTTGTTCTGACCCATTTGTCTGCCTTCTTTCCCAATTCTTGGGGAGAGGTCAGATCAGAGTCAATAAGGTATTGATGCAACAGCTGGTTTGTACAGTTATTAAGGATCTGTTCTCTCATCATAAGATTGTACAATCCTGTATAGTCTGAAACTTTACTTCCCTGCAACCAACCCTCCAAAGCCTTAGTGGCACACTCCACAAAATCAGTCCAGTCTTGAGTCTGTGCTTTCTGGGTGTCTCTGAACAACAACCTGTATTGCTCAGTGGTTAGGCCATACCCTTCAATGAGAGCACTCTTCAAAACAGAGTAGTTTTTGGCATCCTCAGGTCTAACTGTGAGGAGCCTGTCCCTCCCTTTCTCAGAAAAGGAGTACCACAAAATTGCAGCCCACTGATTCTCAGGAACCTGCTGTACCATGCAGGCTCTCTCAAGAGCAGTCATCCATTTGTGGATGTCATCCCCTTCTTTAAGGGGGGGCACAATCTTGGTCAGGTTTCTATTATCATAGGCCCTGTCTTTTTCTCTTGGAACATTGCTGCCACCAGTGACATCTAAGCCACTTAATTTCTGCTCTCTTGCCAAGGCAAGTCTAGCTTGAGCCAAGGCTACCTCCTCCCTTTCTATCTGGAGTTTGACAGCCCTCATTCTGGCCCTATGCTCTAACTTTTGAGAAGCATTCATGCCTCTCTGTGATTCTCTGGAGGCACTAGAAAGATGAGAGTCCCCTGAGGGAGATCTCACCCTTCTGTTGCCTGGGGGAATCATATGTTGGGTTCTGGGGAGGTGCTGGCCCTCTCCATTCCCCAGTAGGTCCAAGTTGGCCTGGCTAAGCCTACCAACTGGAACCTGGCTACCCTGATCCTGTACTCCTAAGTCCTCAACCTCTGAGTCCTCATCCAAGTCATCATCATCCTCCTCTTCAAGGGGATCAACTGCAGGGGGGTTCCCTCCAGTTCCTGTATCTAGGGAAGCTGCTTTTGCCTTCTCTAAGTCATCCTGTTCTAGGATTTCTACCAGGATTAGGCAGGTGGGGCTTCTGCCCCTTTTTAACCCTCTTGCTTTGCACAAGGCAATCAAGTCTCTGCGGGTTAGTTTGTCATATCCAAAAGTTGCCTGGGTAGGGTCAACTGTCACAGGACTAGACCCTGAGGCCTTTCCTGTGTCAGACATGGTTACTAGTGAGGTGTAAGTGGTGCACTTACCTACACTAAGTGTTTTCCTACTGGACCTTGCTAGTGAGTTGTAGTCAGGGGTGTGCTACTCCCTTCAACCTACAACTACTAAGTTCAGTAGAACTTAATATGCTAAGCTTTTGATTTTATATGTACCTAGAGGTACTTGATGTGATCTTTCAATTTGATATAAAGATTGCAATGGTAAAACAACAGCAAGCTCAAATCCGCACCGCTGCTCACCAATGTGAGAAGTTGGCCTGGTAGGGGATGTTTCCAATTCTGGAACCACCTACTACCTGACCAAACAATCCCCTTATGGTGTCTGGTTGTAAGTCAACCTTATTAGACAAGCTATCCTAGGGGTAGCATGGACTAAGCAGCCTAAAGGCTTAACTTAAGAGGTCGTGTTAAGCGAGCTGTTTTACCACATACAATCCTGTAATACCAAATGAAAGGACACCACACAAGTATATATTATAAAAATATATGTGTTTATTACTAAAAACAATCCCCAGTATTCTTTATGAATAAAGGGGCACAAGCGTTAAATCAAAAAGCACTGTTTAAACATACAAGTTGCACAATTATGGATGAGGGCGGGTGGCCACTCAAACCATATACTAAACAAGTGGTATAAGAAAGGCCACTCGAGCAGTGGTTAGGCCTAGGGCCTAGGGAATCGCTGGGAGCAGTCAGGACAAGCAATGCTGAAGTCGGGAATGGCCCTCGGGATTCGGGAGATGTGCGGAAAGCGCACGCATGCACCAATGTTAACCAACGGTGCGTAAAAGTCAAAGAGTTAAAGTTTAAGGACACTTCCGCTGAACCTAGAGGAACAAAACTTAACACACAGACCCTAGAGGTGTGCACCAGTGTGGGAACACCGGCGGAGCAAAGTTACCTCACCCACAGGAAGTGGGTGCACAGGGTCGAAGTGGCGTCGGGTTTTGACACGCAGGCTCTTGGTGCTTGAAGCTGAAAGGGCTGCAGGCAGGGTGAAGACGAAGTGTCCGGTGGAGTCCAAGGGTGGACTCAAGTTGTAGAGTACCTGAAAGCAGAGGGGACAGAGTCTGGGTCACTCAGCAGTGACCAGGGTGGAACCAGGACGGAACCAGGCAATGTCGGGCGCAATCAGGTGGTCGTCGAGGAGCTTCTCTCCGCTGTCACGTGGGCTCTGGGGCATCTACGACGTCCAGGAGCAGGTCACGATCTGTCCCACGCAGGCTCTCACCGTCGGTGCAGTCGGCTTCAAGTTTGAAGCAAACAAGCCTTGGTAAGAGCAATCCACGCAGGATCGGAAGATTGCTTCTCACTCGGACCAGGAAGGTCAGAGTCAGGGCTCCTTTTCAGGGGAGCTGGTGTGGATCTGGAGCAACCAGAATCACAAGTCCTTTTAGGGAGTTCGTCGGCACAGGGACCACAAGCCAGCTGGCAAGTGACCGGGCCAACGCGTTGAGCCAAATCGTGCCAAAGGGCCCCACGCAGCACTCGTCGAGTGTGGAGGGCTGAACTTCGGCTCAGGAGTAGCTCAGGGTGGGGGCTTCTCAAACCCCGGTGTACAGCTTCGAGGGTCACTCGTGGGCTGCACGGTCAGCGTCTCGTGGTCACTTCAAGATGGCGTGCCCCACGCTTCCGGTCGCCTCCACGGGTCTCAGCTTTGCAGGGACTGTGGATCGGGCTGTTAGAAGCTGGGCAGGCTTGATCTCGTCGATCTCAGTCGCTCGAGTTCCGGCGGGAACTGCAACTAAGTAGACGTCGAGGGCTGGATGGTGCCTGCTGCTGCAGGGTGGTCACTCCTTGACCACAAGGGAGATTCTTCGGGCTTCCACGTTGAGATGGAGGGCGAAGGGTCCAGAATATCGTTTCAAATGTTTCTTCCAGGAAATCTGATGTGCATTGGCACTGCTCCCACTCTTATTCGAATCTGGTGGGCGTGATTACCTGCTAGGTCCCCTCCTATGGGTGGGACCCAGGAAGTGGGTGGATACACCCCCTTCCTTTGATCCAGGCCGCCCTGGCACGAGGGCTGGAGTGCCCCAGAACCGGTTTGGCCGGATTATGCAAGGGGCAGCCTTGTGCGCCCCAGGCAGTGTCTGGTTTCTTTCAAACCTCCCTGCTACAATACACTATCTCCTGTCTGGAGGGCGGTGACACCCTCCTGTGACAGGAAACCCTTTGTCCAGGACCCCCTTGACTGAGTTTCGGTCAGCTCCAGGGGTCCAGACATTTGTCTGTGGCAGAGGCATCCATTTTGTGGATCTTAAGGCCTTTGGAGAAATCAACCGCATTAAAGTGAAGTAACATGTCTTACCCCTCTAGAGGGGTGGAATGCCATCCCCGTCGCCAGAACTGGCGAGGGGATGGTATTCCAAAGCGTATGACACCTTACACGACATGTTTTGATAAAGCCAAACCAGAGTTGCTAAATAACCGCGAGGATTATAAGGCACTTAATAGTATATGGTATGGCATTATCCTGAAACAGCTTAGGGATTTGTTCCCGACGGCTGCAGACAGGCTCAGCTCATGCTAGAGCTCCATCTCACATAAAAACCATGCACCCAGCCTCCAGGATTGGTGAGGCCTGACTATAGGAGTGGCTCATAGGTTTACATGTGTCCAGATATAGGTTTTAGACATAGGTATACTATATCTAAGCAAGGGGTGTGTACACCACCTTACCCCAGCTGAGTGATCAGCCAGTTGTGTCAATTTAAGAACCAGCCAGGGGTGGCAAAAGATATGCTGCAGCCCCTGGTAGGCCTTAGTGGCTCCTGTGCCCTGTGCACCTATAGTGCATTCTACAGGGGCTGACAAGGAGTCCATTTCCAATTGGTATGTGCCTATAGCACATGTGTCATTAATTTAGTGAGAGAACAGCAGGCTGGGGGTCTGATCAGCAGGCCCACAGCCTCAGTAGTCGAAAACCAGTGAAGCAAAAAGCAAAAATTTGGGGTGACCATAGGATAGCAGACCCTACTCTCCTACAGGGCAGGTCTGGAGCAACCAGACCCACAGTGTAAATCGTAGGTTTCGTCGCCAAGATGGCCGCTGACCACGTGACAAGCGGCCGGGATGGCGAGTCGAGTGGCACAAAGCAAAAGGGCCCCACGCAGATCGTGGAGATGCTGGAGGGCTGATCTTTGGTGCAAATGCTGCTCGATTGTGGGGCTTCTCAATCCCCAAAGCACAGAGTCGAGGGTGCCTCGGGTGCTGCGCAGTCAGCGTCTCGGGGGTCTTTCAAGATGTCCGCTCCCACGTCTCTCGGTGCCTCCACGGGTCCCTTCTTTGTAGGGACTGTGGATCGGGCTGGGAGAAGTCTGGGAAGCTGGGTCTTGTCAGGCTCTGCACTCGGGCTCCGGCGGGAGGCGGTGGCAAAGCAGACGTCGAGGTGCTGGGTGGTGCCTGTGTTCACAGGGTGGTCCCTCCTAGGCCACAAGGGAGATTCTCTTCAGTCTTCTATCATCAGAATGTCGAAGTCCAGTCGTCTTCTTAGTTTAAAGGTGATTTCAGGATGATCTGATGTGCATTGGCACTGCTCCCACTCTTATTCGAATCTGGTGGGCGTGATTACCTGCTAGGTCCCCCCCTATGGGTGGGACCCAGGAAGTGGGTGGATACACCCCCTTCCTTTGATCCAGGCCGCCCTGGCACGAGGGCTGGAGTGCCCCAGAACCGGTTTGGCCGGATTATGCAAGGGGCAGCCTTGTGCTCCCCAGGCAGTGTCTGGTTTCTTTCAAACCTCCCTGCTACAATCCACTATCTCCTGTCTGGAGGGTGGTGACACCCTCCTGTGACAGGAAACCCTTTGTCCAGGCCCCATTTGGCTGAGTTTCGGTCAGCTGCAGGGGTCCAGACTCTTGTCTGTGGCAGAGGCATCCATTTTGTGGATCTAAGGTCCTTTTTGAAATTAACCGCATTTAAGCAAAGTAACATGTCTTACCCCTCTAGAGGGGTGGAATGCTATCCCCGTCGCCAGAACTGGCGAGGGTATAGTATTCCAAATCGTATGACACCTTACACGACATGTTTTGATAAAGCCAAACCAAAGTTGCTATATAACCGCGAGGATTATAAGGCACTTAAGAGTATATGGTATGGCCTTATCCTGAAACAGCTTAGGGAGTTGTTCCCGACAGCTGCAGACAGGCTCAGCTCATGCTAGAGCTCCATCTCACATTAAACCACGCACTCTGCCTCCAGGATTGATGAGGCCTTCCATAGGAGTGGCTCACAGGTTAATATGTGTCCAGATATAGGTTTAGATATAGGTATACTATATCTAAGCAAGGGGTGATTACACCACCTTACCCCAGCTGAGTGATCAGCCAGTTGTGTCAATTTAAGAACCAGCCAGGGGTGGCAAAAGATATGCTGCAGCCCCTGGT
Source organism: Lissotriton helveticus (assembly GCF_964261635.1). Classification (NCBI taxonomy): domain Eukaryota; kingdom Metazoa; phylum Chordata; class Amphibia; order Caudata; family Salamandridae; genus Lissotriton; species Lissotriton helveticus. The sequence goes on from NW_027611653.1 coordinate 4,186,971, forward strand.
AGGCCTTGGTGGCTCCTATGCCCTGGGCACCTATAGTGCATTATACAGGGGCTGACAAGGAGTCCATTTACAATTGTGGTATGTACCTAGGGTACATGGAATCCATTTTACAGAGAGAGCAGATGGCCTGGGGCCCTGATTAGCAGGGAACCAGGTCAACTAAGTCAAAAAACCAGCTAAACACAGGCAAAAAATCTGGGGTAACCATAGTCAGGTAGCCACCTTCCTACAGTCCACTAAGCAGTCCCTCACCCTTTGGGTATTAGAGGGTCTCCACCATAGGGAATCACTACCTTGGGTGTGTTTATGCAAAGTTAAAGGCTGGTTTGGATATGGAGTATTGAAGTGAGGCTCTACTAATTTAGGGCTTAGCTTCCTCCAATTATCTTCCACCATGTGTGCCTTTCTTTCTTTAACTGAGTTGCACTGTGCTCTCAGGGTCAACCTCTGGCTACCTAAAGCTGGAGGCTGGGTCCCTCTGTTTGGCTTGCTGGAGGGACAGTTCAGGTTTGGGCCCTTTGGGTCCCAGGTTTGGCTGTGCCCAACAGAATCCATCTGTGGGAGGTCCCTAACTACTTTTAAGGGGGCTCCCTCAGGAGTTGTTAAAGTTTTCACCTCACTAGGGCTACTAGTTTTGGTGCCCCTAATCTGTTGATGGGGGTGCTTTATTTGACAGGGGGCCCTCTGGGTCTCACTGTCCTTCTTGTCCTCTGCAGCCCTGGGCTGAGTAAGGCAAGGTAGAGAGGGGCAGGTTACCTGCTCCAGACTGGGTCCCACCTGAGAAGGGTCCACTGACATCAGAGGTTCTGTCAGGCTAGGCCCAACCACCTCTGGGGCAGTTCCTTCGTCAGGGGTAAGATCAGTTCCCTGAGGAGGCTGATCCTGTCCTAAAGTCTGGTGAGGGGGAGATTTCTCTTCCTCCTCCATGCTCTCAGTTTGTGTGGAGTTATCCATCATTTCAGGTTTCACAACACACATGTCAGTTTGAGTTTGGGCTGTGGCCATCACAGCCCCACCAACCTTTTCAGGAGGAGACTCAGTTTGGGTTTCTGCTGTTATCATAACAGCTTTGCTATTCTGTTCAGGAAGAGCTTTTACTAAAGATGGGGCAGAGAGTTTCTCAGCCCTACCAACCTTTTCAGGAAGGACATCTTGGATTGGGGCTGTAGCCAGTACAGCCTCACTAACCTTTCCATGGGAATTCACCATTCTAGAATGGGTTTCCTGTTCAACCTCAGCCCAGGCTGAGATTTCTAAATCATTACCAAGTAGGCAGTCCACAGGCAAGTTTGATGACACTGCCACTCTCTTTGGGCCAATGACACCTCCCCAGCTGAGACTTACTACTGCCATGGGATGATTTGTTTGGATGCCATCAATGTTTATTACCTGGTATGTGGCACCAGGTAAAAGTTGCTTAGAGGGGACTATGCCATCAGCCACCATGGTGATGCTAGCCCCTGTGTCTCTAAAAGCTTCAACTCTTAAACCATTGATGATGGGTTCTTGTCTATACTTGCTCAAAGTATTTGGGCAAGCAGAGAAGTTGGCAAACCCCATGCCAGCCTCATAAACAAGATCATTGGGTGATGGGGACCTGGATAGGCCAGGGTCCACCTGATTTCCAAAAGTAAACCCACCCAGATTCCTGGGTGTGCTCCCACTTCCTGGGGGATTACTGCTGACAGTAACAGGAGGTGTTGAAGCTGGCTTTGGAGGTATATTTTCTTTATTGTTATTCTTGGGACAACAGCTGTCTGTTTTGTAATGCCCCACCTGTTTACAGGGATAACAATAGGGTTTTTTCTCAGTTGAAGAAGTGTCTTGGGACCCACCCCCATCCTTGGAGTTTTGGGGCCCTGGGGAAGTCTTTTCTTTATTTTTATCCCCACCCTTATCTTGAGGCTTGGTAGACTCCTTCTTCTGGTTACTGTCCTGATTCTTAGGCCTAATCCTGGTTCTGACCCATTTGTCTGCCTTCTTTCCCAATTCTTGGGGAGAGGTCAGATCAGAGTCTACCAGGTGCTGGTGTAAGAGCTGGTTCTGACAATTACTTAGGATCTGCTCCCTCATAATCAAATTATACAATCCTGTAAAGTCATGTACTTTGCTGCCATGTAGCCAACCCTCCAGAGCCTTAGTTGCACAATCAACAAAATCAGTCCAGTCCTGAGTCTGTGTCTTCTGGGTGTCTCTGAACTTCAACCTGTACTGTTCAGTGGTTAAGCCAAACCCATCTATTAGGACACTCTTCAGGACTTTGTAATTGTTTGCATCCTCATGTCTGACAGTGAGGAGCTTATCTCTCCCTTTCTCTGAAAAGGAGTACCATAAGATTGCTGCCCACTGTTCCTCAGGAACCTGCTGTACCATGCAGGCTCTCTCAAGAGCAGTTATCCACTTGTGGATGTCATCCCCTTCCTTGTAGGGGGCACAATCTTTGTCAGGTTTCTACTATCATAGGACCTGGGTTTCTCTTTTGGAATATTGCTGCCACCAGTGGCATCTAAGCCACACAATTTCTGCTCTCTTGCCAAGGCAAGTTTAGCTTGAGCTAAGGTGAGTCTAGCTTGACTCAGGGCTACCTCCTCTCTCTCTATCTGGAGTTTGACAGCCCTCATTCTAGCCCTATGCTCAGCTTTCTGAGAAGCAGTCATGCCTCTTTCTGATTCTCTGGAGGCACTAGAAAGATGAGAGTCCCCTGAGGGAGATCTCACTCTTCTGTTGCCTGGGAGAATCATATGTTGGGTTCTGGGGAGGTGCTGGCCCTCTCCATTCCCCAGTAGGTCCAAGTTGGCCTGGCTAAGCCTACCAACTGGAACCTGGCTACCCTGATCCTGTACTTCTAAGTCCTCAACATCTGAGTCCTCATCCAAGTCATCATCATCCTCCTCTTCAGGGGGATCAACTACAGGGGGGTTCCCTCCATTTCCTGTGTCTAGGGAAGCTGCTTTAGCCTTCTCTAAGTCATCCTGTTCTAGGATTTCTACCAGGATTAGGCAGGTGGGGCTTCTGCCCCTTTTTAACCCTCTTGCTTTGCACAAGGCAATCAAGTCTCTGCGGGTTAGTTTGTCATATCCAAAAGTTGCCTGGGTAGGGTCAACTGTCACAGGAGCAGACCCTGAGGCTTTTCCTGTGTCAGACATGGTTACTAGTGAGGTGTAAGTGGTGCACTTACCTACACTAAGTGTTTTCCTACTGTACCTTGCTAGTTAGTTGTAGTCAGGGTGTGCTAATCCCTTTTATCTACAACTACTAAGTTCAGTAGAACTTAATATGCTAAGCTTTTGATTTATATGTACCTAGAGGTACTTGATGTGATCTTTCAATTTGATATAAAGATTGTAATGGTAAAACAACAGCAAGCTCAAATCCGCACCGCTGCTCACCAATGTGAGAAGTTGGCCTGGTAGGGGATGTTTCCAATTCTGGAACCACCTACTACCTGACCAAACAATCCCCTTATGGTGTCTGGTTGTAAGTCAACCTTATTAGACAAGCTATCCTAGGGGTAGCATGGACTAAGCAGCCTAAAGGCTTAACTTAAGAGGTCGTGTTAAGCGAGCTGTTTTACCACATACAATCCTGTAATACCAAATGAAAGGACACCACACAAGTATATATTATAAAAATATATGTGTTTATTACTAAAAACAATCCCCAGTATTCTTTATGAATAAAGGGGCACAAGCGTTAAATCAAAAGCACTGTTTAAACATACAAGTTGCACAATTATGGATGAGGGCGGGGGGCCACTCAAACCATATACTAAACAAGGGGTATAAGAGATGCCACTCGAGCAGTGGTTAGGCCTAGGGCCTAGGGAATCGCTGGGAGCAGTCAGGACAAGCAATGCTGAAGTCGGGAATGGCCCTCGGGATTCGGGAGCTGTGCGGAAAGCGCACGCATGCACCAATGTTAACCAATGGTGCGTAAAAAGTGTAAAGTTAGAGTTTAAGGACACTTCCGCTGAACCTAGAGGAACAAAACTTAAGACACAGACCCTAGAGATGTGCACCAGTGTGGGAACACCGGCGGAGCAAAGTTACCTCACCCACAGGAAGTGGGTGCACAGGGTCGAAGTGGCGTCGGCTTTTGACACGCAGGCTCTTGGTGCTTGAAGCTGAAAGGGCTGCAGGCAGGTTGAAGATGAAGTGTCCGGTGGAGTCCAAGGGTGGACTCAAGTCGAAGGGTACCTGAAAGCAGAGGGGACAGAGTCTGGGTCACTCAGCAGTGACCAGGGTGGAACCAGGACGGAACCAGGCAATGTCGGGCGCAATCAGGTGGTCGTCGAGGAGCTTCTCTCCGCTGTCACGTGGGCTCTGGGGCATCAGCGACGTCCAGGAGCAGGTCAGGATCTGTCCCACGCAGGCTCTCACCGTCGGTGCAGTCGGCTTCAGGTTTGGAGCAAACAGGCCTTGGTAAGAGCAATCCACGCAGGATCGGAAGATTGCTTCTCACTCGGACCAGGAAGGTCAGAGTCGGGGCTCCTTTTCAGGGGAGCTGGTGTGGATCTGGAGCAACCAGATTCACGAGTCTTCTTTGGTAGTTCGTCGGCACAGGGACCACAAGCCAGCTGGCAAGTGACCGGGCCAACGCGTTGAGCCAAATCGTGCCAAAGGGCCCCACGCAGCACTCGTCGAGTGTGGAGGGCTGAACTTCGGCTCAGGAGTAGCTCAGGGTGGGGGCTTCTCAAACCCCGGTGTACAGCTTCGAGGGTCACTCGTGGGCTGCACGGTCAGCGTCTCGTGGTCACTTCAAGATGGCGTGCCCCACGCTTCCGGTCGCCTCCACGGGTCTCAGCTTTGCATGGACTGTGGATCGGGCTGTTAGAAGCTGGGCAGGCTTGATCTCGTCGATCTCAGTCGCTCGAGTTCCGGCGGGAACTGCAACTAAGTAGACGTCGAGGGCTGGATGGTGCCTGCTGCTGCAGGGTGGTCACTCCTTGACCACAAGGGAGATTCTTCGGGCTTCCACGTTGAGATGGAGGGCGAAGGGTCCAGAATATCGTTTCAAATGTTTCTTCCAGGAAATCTGATGTGCATTGGCACTGCTCCCACTCTTATTCGAATCTGGTGGGCGTGATTACCTGCTAGGTCCCCTCCTATGGGTGGGACCCAGGAAGTGGGTGGATACACCCCCTTCCTTTGATCCAGGCCGCCCTGGCACGAGGGCTGGAGTGCCCCAGAACCGGTTTGGCCGGATTATGCAAGGGGCAGCCTTGTGCGCCCCAGGCAGTGTCTGGTTTCTTTCAAACCTCCCTGCTACAATACACTATCTCCTGTCTGGAGGGCGGTGACACCCTCCTGTGACAGGAAACCCTTTGTCCAGGACCCCCTTGACTGGGTTTCGGTCAGCTCCAGGGGTCCAGACATTTGTCTGTGGCAGAGGCATCCATTTTGTGGATCTTAAGGCCTTTGGAGAAATCAACCGCATTAAAGTGAAGTAACATGTCTTACCCCTCTAGAGGGGTGGAATGCCATCCCCGTCGCCAGAACTGGCGAGGGGATGGTATTCCAAAGCGTATGACACCTTACACGACATGTTTTGATAAAGCCAAACCAGAGTTGCTAAATAACCGCGAGGATTATAAGGCACTTAATAGTATATGGTATGGCATTATCCTGAAACAGCTTAGGGATTTGTTCCCGACGGCTGCAGACAGGCTCAGCTCATGCTAGAGCTCCATCTCACATAAAAACCATGCACCCAGCCTCCAGGATTGGTGAGGCCTGTCTATAGGAGTGGCTCACAGGTTTACATGTGTCCAGATATAGGTTTAGACATAGGTATACTATATCTAAGCAAGGGGTGTGTACACCACCTTACCCCAGCTGAGTGATCAGCCAGTTGTGTCAATTTAAGAACCAGCCAGGGGTGGCAAAAGATATGCTGCAGCCCCTGGTAGGCCTTAGTGGCTCCTGTGCCCTGTGCACCTATAGTGCATTCTACAGGGGCTGACAAGGAGTCCATTTCCAATTGGTATGTACCTAGGGTACATGGAATCCATTTTACAGAGAGAGCAGATGGCCTGGGGCCCTGATTAGCAGGGAACCAGGTCAACTAAGTCAAAAAACCAGCTAAACACAGGCAAAAAATCTGGGGTAACCATAGTCAGGTAGCCACCTTCCTACATCTTCTCTAAGTCATCCTGTTCTAGGATGTCTATCAGGATTTGGCAGGTGGGACTTCTGCCCCTTTTTAACCCTCTTGATTTGCACAAGGCAATCAAGTCCCTTCGGGTTAGTTTGTCATAGCTGGAAGTTGCCTGGGTAAGGTCAACTGTCACAGGAGCAGACCCTGAGGCTTTTCCTGTGTCAGACATGACTCTAGTGTGGTGTAAGTGATGCACCTACCTACACTAAGTGTTTTCCTACTGTACCTTACTAGTGAGTTGTAGTCAGGGTGTGCTAATCCCTTCAACCTACAACTACTAAGTTCAGTAGAACTTAATATGCTAAGCTTTTGATTTTATATGTACCTAGAGGTACTTGATGTGATCTTTCAATTTGATACAAAGATTGCAATGGTAAAACAACAGCAAGCTCAAATCCGCACCGCTGCTCACCAATGTGAGAAGTTGGCCTGGTAGGGGATGTTTCCAATTCTGGAACCACCTACTACCTGACCAAACAATCCCTTATGGTGTCTGGTTGTAAGTCAACCTTATTAGACAAGCTATCCTAGGGGTAGCATGGACTAAGCAGCCTAAAGGCTTAACTTAAGAGGTCGTGTTAAGCGAGCTGTTTTACCACATACAATCCTGTAATATCAAATGAAAGGACACCACACAAGTATATATTATAAAAATATATGTGTTTATTACTAAAAACAATCCCCAGTATTCTTTATGAATAAAGGGGCACAAGCGTTAAATCAAAAGCACTGTTTAAACATACAAAGTTGCACAATTATGGATGAGGGCAGGGGGCCACTCAAACCATATACTAAACAAGTGGTATAAGAGAGGCCACTCGAGCAGTGGTTAGGCCTAGGGCCTAGGGAATCGCTGGGAGCAGTCAGGACAAGCAATGCTGAAGTCGGGAATGGCCCTCGGGATTCGGGAGAGGTGCGGGAAGCGCACGCACGCACCAATGTTAACCAATGGTGCGTAAAAGTTGTAAAGTTAAAGTTAAAGGACACTTCCGCTGAACCTAGAGGAACAAAACTTAACACACAGACCCTAGAGGTGTGCACCAGTGTGGGAACACCGGCGGAGCAAAGTTACCTCACCCACAGGAAGTGGGTGCACAGGGTCGAAGTGGCGTCGGGTTCTGACACGCAGGCTCTTGGTGCTTGGAGCTGAAAGGGCTGCAGGCGGGTTAAAGATGAAGTGTCCGGTGGAGTCCAAGGGTGGACTCAAGTCGAAGAGTACCTGAAAGCAGAGGGGACAGAGTCTGGGTCACTCAGCAGTGACCAGGGTGGAACCAGGACGGAACCAGGCAATGTCGGGCGCAATCAGGTGGTCGTCGAGGAGCTTCTCTCCGCTGTCACGTGGGCTCTGGGGCATCTGCGACGTCCAGGAGCAGGTCACGATCTGTCCCACGCAGGCTCTCACCGTCGGTGCAGTCAGCTTCAAGTTTGGAGCAAACAAGCCTTGGCAAGAGCGATCCACGCGGGATCAGAAGATTGCTTCTCACTCGGACCAGGAAGGTCAGAGTCGGGGCTCCTTTTCAGGGGAGCTGGTGTGGATCTGGAGCAACCAGATTCACGAGTCTTCTTAGTCGTTTCGTCGGCACAGGGACCACTAGCCAGCTGGCAAGTGACCGGGCCAACGCGTTGAGCCAAATAGAGCCAAAGGGCCCCACGCAGCACTCGTCGAGTGTGGAGGGCTGAACTTCGGCTCAGGAGCAGCTCAGGGTGGGGGCTTCTCAAACCCCGGTGCACAGCTTCGAGGATCACTCGTGGGCTGCACGGTCAGCGTCTCGTGGTCAATTCAAGATGGCGTGCCCCACGCTTCCGGTCGCCTCCACGGGTCTCAGCTTTGCAGGGACTGTGGATCGGGCTGTTAGAAGGCAGGCAGGCTTGATCTCGTCAATCTCAGTCGCTCGAGTTCCGGCGGGAACTGCAACTAAGTAGACGTCGAGGGCTGGATGGTGCCTGCTGCTGCAGGGTGGTCACTCCTTGACCACAAGGGAGATTCTTCAGGCTTCCACGTTGAGATGGAGGGCGAAGGGTCCAGAATTTCGTTTCAAATGTTTCTTCCAGGAAATCTGATGTGCATTGGCACTGCTCCCACTCTTATTCGAATCTGGGGGGCGTGATTACCTGCTAGGTCCCCTCCTATGGGTGGGACCCAGGAAGTGGCTGGATACACCCCCTTCCTTTGATCCAGGCCGCCCTGGCACGAGGGCTGGAGTGCCCCAGAACCGGTTTGGCCGGATTATGCAAGGGGCAGCCTTGTGCGCCCCAAGCAGTGTCTGGTTTCTTTCAAACCTCCCTGCTACAATCCACTATCTCCTGTCTGGAGGGCGGTGACACCCTCCTGTGACAGGAAACCCTTTGTCCAGGACCCATTTGGTTGAGTTTCGGTCAACTGCAGGGGTCCAGACATTTGTCTGTGGCAGAGGCATCCATTTTGTGGATCTTAAGGTCTTTGGAGAAATTAACCGCATTTAAGTGAAGTAACATGTCTTACCCCTCTAGAGGGGTGGAATGCCATCCCCGTCGCCAGAACTGGCGAGGGGATGGTATTCCAAATCGTATGACACCTTACACGACATGTTTTGATAAAGCCAAACCAAAGTTGCTATTTAACCGCGAGGATTATAAGGCACTTAAGAGTATATGGTATGGCATTATCCTGAAACAGCTTAGGGAGTTGTTCCCGACAGCTGCAGACAGGCTCAGCTCATGCTAGAGCTCCATCTCACATAAAACCACGCACTCTGCCTCCAGGATTGATGAGGCCTTCCATAGGAGTGGCTCACAGGTTTACATGTATCCAGATATAGGTTTAGACATAGGTATACTATATCTAAGCAAGGGGTGTGTACACCACCTTACCCCAGCTGAGTGATCAGCCAGTTGTGTCAATTTAAGAACCAGCCAGGGGTGGCAAAAGATAGGCTGCAGCCCCTGGTAGGCCTTGGTGGCCCCTATGCCCTGGGCACCTATAGTGCATTATACAGGGGCTGACAAGGAGTCCATTTCCAATTGGTATGTGCCTATAGCACATGTGTCAGTAATTTAGTGAGAGAACAGCAGGCTGGGGGTCTGATCAGCAGGCCCACAGCCTCAGTAGTCGAAAACCAGTGAAGCAAAAAGCAAAAATTTGGGGTGACCATAGGATAGCAGACCCTACTCTCCTACACCTGCCTTCTGCAGGGCCTCCAAAACTTTCTTCAGGTGGATCAGGTGATCCTCCCAGGTGGAGCTAAAGACAGCAATATCATCTAGATATGCTGCGCAAAAGTCATCCAACCCAGTAAGGACTTGGTTCACCAACCTTTGGAAAGTGGCAGGTGCATTCTTCAAACCAAAGGGCATTACCACAAACTGATAATGACCACTAGGGGTAGAGAATGCTGTTTTGGCTTTTGACTCCTCAGCTAGTCTGATTTGCCAGTAGCCAGCTGTCAGATCGAATGTGCTCAGAAACTTGGCAGAAGCCAATCTGTCAATGAGCTCATCTGCTCTTGGAATGGGGTGAGCATCTGTCCTAGTGACAGCATTGAGACCCCTGTAATCCACGCAAAACCTAATTTCTCTCTTTCCATCTTGGGTATGAGGTTTTGGCACCAGGACTACTGGGCTGGCCCATGGGCTCTCTGATGGCTCAATCACTCCAAGCTCCAACATCTTTTGCACCTCAGCCTTGATGCAATCCCTGACATGGTCAGGTTGCCTGTAGATCTTATTCTTGACAGGCAGACTGTCACCAGTGTCCACTACATGGGTACACCAGTCAGTCTGGCTGGGTGTGAGTGAAAACAAATGCCTGTGGGCCTGCAAAACGTGTCTGCAGTCCATCTGTTGCTGGTCAGTGAGGCTGCCTGCCAAGGCTACTCCATCCACTGAACCATCATCAGGGTTCTGAGAAAGCAGGTCTGGGAGAGGGTCACTCTCTTCCTCCTGTTCCCCATCTGTGGCCATGAGCAAGCTCATGTCCTCCCTGTCCACAAATGCTTTCAAGCGATTCACATGGATTACCCTGTGAGGGCTCCTGGGTGTTCCAAAGTCCACCAAGTAGGTGACTTCCCCCTTCTTCTCAATAATAGGATAGGGTCCACTCCATTTGTCTTGGAGTGCTGCTGGAGCCACTGGCTCCAGTACCCACACCTTCTGTCCTGGTTGGAACTCTACCAGCACAGCCTTTTGGTCATGCCAAGCTTTCTGTAATTCTTGGCTGGCCTCCAGGTTTTTTGATGCTCTTTCCATGTACTCAGCCATCCTGGAGCGGAGACCAAGTACATAGTCCACTATGTCTAGTTTGGGCTTTTTGAGAGGTAACTCCCATCCTTCCTTCACCAAACACAATGGACCCCTCACAGGGTGGCCAAACAAAAGTTCAAAAGGGCTGTAGCCAACCCCCTTCTGTGGGACCTCTCTGTAAGCAAAGAGCAGGCAGGGTAAAAGAATGTCCCATTTCCGCCTGAGCTTCTCTGGTAATCCTTTTATCATGCCTTTTAGGGTCTTGTTAAATCTCTCCACAAGCCCATTGCATTGGGGATGATATGGGGTGGTAAACTTATAGTTTACTCCACATTCCTTCCACATTGCTTTCAGATAGCTAGACATAAAATTCGTGCCTCTATCTGATAGTACCTCCTTAGGAAAGCCCACTCTTGAGAAAACTGCAATGAGGGCCTTTGCCACCACAGGGGCTGTGGTGGTCCTTAGGGGAATAGCCTCTGGATACCTGGTGGCATGATCCACTACCACCAGTATGAATCTGTTCCCAGATGCTGTTTGGGGGTCCATTGGACCCACAATATCAATTCCAACTCTTTCAAAGGGAACTCCCACCACAGGTAGTGGTATTAGGGGGGCCTTTGTTGTGCCACCTGACTTACCACTGGCTTGGCAAGTGACACAGGAGCGACAAAACTCCTTGACATCCTCTGACATGTGAGGCCAGTGAAAGTGTGAAACAAGCCTGTCCCACGTCTTGTTCTGGCCTAAGTGTCCTGCAAGGGGAATATCATGGGCCAAGGTAAGGAGGAACCCCCTAAACTGCAGAGGTATAACCAACCTCCTGGTCATGCCAGGCTTGGGGGCTCTAGCCTCTGAGTAAAGGAGTCCATCATCCCAATACACAGTATGGGTACCTTGGGCATCCCCAGCAGCCTCAGCAGCAGCCTGCTGTCTGATGGGTTCAAGGGAAGGGCAATCTAATTGAGCCTGCCTCAGGTCTGCCCTTGAGGGTCCCTCTGTCCCCAGAAACTCAACCTGGTCAGGTTCAAGCTCCTCAGAGACAGTCTCCTCTTGGACTGCAGAATCAGTTTCCTCTGAAACCTGATCCTCAACCTGGGGCAAGGTGGAAGGCTGAGCCTTTCCTCTCTTGCTCCTTCTCTTGGGTTGTGGCTGGTCTATTGTTTCAAGATCCACCACTGGTTCAGGAAGGCACTTCTTAGCCTGAGCCCTTGTCATGGCAAGGACATGCTCTGAAATCCCTAGCATTTCTGCATGAGTCCTGTACTCCACTTCTGACCATGCTGAGCTTTCAAGGTCATTGCCTAACAGACAGTCTACTGGTAGGTCTGCACTCACCACAACCTTCTTTAGGCCATCAACCCCTCCCCAGGAGAAGTTCACAACTGCCACACTATGGGAAGTAGTGGAGTTGCTTGCATTGGTTACTAGGTAGCTCTCACCTAGTACAATCTGTCCAGGGTCCACAAAGTCAGGTGTCACCATTGTGACACTGGCACATGTGTCCCTGTAAGCTTGAGCCAGTTTCTCATTAATTAAGGGAGTCTGTCTGTATTTGCCCAGGTTACTGGGGCTTACTGCAGTGGGCAACTCAATGTCCACATCATACAGGAGAACTGCCTGTGTAGCATTGCTTGTCCTGACTGCTCCTAGCGATTCCCTAGGCCCTAGGCCTAACCACTGCTCGAGTGGCATCTCTTATACCACTTGTTTAGTATATGGTTTGAGTGGCCACCCGCCCTCATCCATAATTGTGCAACTTGTATGTTTAAACAGTGCTTTTGATTTAACGCTTGTGCCCCTTTATTCATAAAGAATACTGGGGATTGTTTTTAGTAATAAACACATATATTTTTATAATATATACTTGTGTGGTGTCCTTTCATTTGATATTACAGGATTGTATGTGGTAAAACAGCTCGCTTAACACGACCTCTTAAGTTAAGCCTTTAGGCTGCTTAGTCCATGCTACCCCTAGGATAGCTTGTCTAATAAGGTTGACTTACAATCAGACACCATAAGGGATTGTTTGGTCTGATAATAGGTGGTTCCAGAATTGGAAACATCACTGTAGGAGAGTAGGGTCTGCTATCCTATGGTCACCCCAAATTTTTGCTTTTTGCTTCACTGGTTTTCGACTACTGAGGCTGTGGGCCTGCTGATCAGACCCCCAGCCTGCTGTTCTCTCACTAAATTAATGACACATGTGCTATAGGCACATACCAATTGGAAATGGACTCCTTGTCAGCCCCTGTAGAATGCACTATAGGTGCACAGGGCACAGGAGCCACTAAGGCCTACCAGGGGCTGCAGCATATCTTTTGCCACCCCTGGCTGGTTCTTAAATTGACACAACTGGCTGATCACTCAGCTGGGGTAAGGTGGTGTACACACCCCTTGCTTAGATATAGTATACCTATGTCTAAACCTATATCTGGACACATGAAAACCTGTGAGCCACTCCTATAGACAGGCCTCACCAATCCTGGAGGCTGGGTGCATGGTTTTTATGTGAGATGGAGCTCTAGCATGAGCTGAGCCTGTCTGCAGCCGTCGGGAACAAATCCCTAAGCTGTTTCAGGATAATGCCATACCATATACTATTAAGTGCCTTATAATCCTCGCGGTTATTTAGCAACTCTGGTTTGGCTTTATCAAAACATGTCGTGTAAGGTGTCATACGCTTTGGAATACCATCCCCTCGCCAGTTCTGGCGACGGGGATGGCATTCCACCCCTCTAGAGGGGTAAGACATGTTACTTCACTTTAATGCGGTTGATTTCTCCAAAGGCCTTAAGATCCACAAAATGGATGCCTCTGCCACAGACAAATGTCTGGACCCCTGGAGCTGACCGAAACCCAGTCAAGGGGGTCCTGGACAAAGGGTTTCCTGTCACAGGAGGGTGTCACCGCCCTCCAGACAGGAGATAGTGTATTGTAGCAGGGAGGTTTGAAAGAAACCAGACACTGCCTGGGGCGCACAAGGCTGCCCCTTGCATAATCCGGCCAAACCGGTTCTGGGGCACTCCAGCCCTCGTGCCAGGGCAGCCTGGATCAAAGGAAGGGGGTGTATCCACCCACTTCCTGGGTCCCACCCATAGGAGGGGACCTAGCAGGTAATCACACCCACCAGATTCGAATAAGAGTGGGAGCAGTGCCAATGCACATCAGATTTCCTGGAAGAAACATTTGAAACGATATTCTGGACCCTTCGCCCTCCATCTCAACGTGGAAGCCCGAAGAATCTCCCTTGTGGTCAAGGAGTGACCACCCTGCAGCAGCAGGCACCATCCAGCCCTCGACGTCTACTTAGTTGCAGTTCCCGCCGGAACTCGAGCGACTGAGATCGACGAGATCAAGCCTGCCCAGCTTCTAACAGCCCGATCCACAGTCCCTGCAAAGCTGAGACCCGTGGAGGCGACCGGAAGCGTGGGGCACGCCATCTTGAAGTGACCACGAGACGCTGACCGTGCAGCCCACGAGTGACCCTCGAAGCTGTACACCGGGGTTTGAGAAGCCCCCACCCTGAGCTACTCCTGAGCCGAAGTTCAGCCCTCCACACTCGACGAGTGCTGCGTGGGGCCCTTTGGCACGATTTGGCTCAACGCGTTGGCCCGGTCACTTGCCAGCTGGCTTGTGGTCCCTGTGCCGACGAACTACCTAAGAAGGCTCGTGAATCTGGTTGCTCCAGATCCACACCAGCTCCCCTGAAAAGGAGCCCCGACTCTGACCTTCCTGGTCCGAGTGAGAAGCAATCTTCCGATCCTGCGTGGATTGCTCTTACCAAGGCTTGTTTGCTCCAAACCTGAAGCCGACTGCACCGACGGTGAGAGCCTGCGTGGGACAGATCGTGACCTGCTCCTGGACGTCGCAGATGCCCCAGAGCCCACGTGACAGCGGAGAGAAGCTCCTCGACGACCACCTGATTGCGCCCGACATTGCCTGGTTCCGTCCTGGTTCCACCCTGGTCACTGCTGAGTGACCCAGACTCTGTCCCCTCTGCTTTCAGGTACTCTACAACTTGAGTCCACCCTTGGACTCCACCGGACACTTCGTCTTCACCCTGCCTGCAGCCCTTTCAGCTTCAAGCACCAAGAGCCTGCGTGTCAAAACCCGACGCCACTTCGACCCTGTGCACCCACTTCCTGTGGGTGAGGTAACTTTGCTCCGCCGGTGTTCCCACACTGGTGCACACCTCTAGGGTCTGTGTGTTAAGTTTTGTTCCTCTAGGTTCAGCGGAAGTGTCCTTAAACTTTAACTCTTTGACTTTTACGCACCATTGGTTAACATTGGTGCATGCGTGCGCTTTCCGCACATCTCCCGAGTCCCGAGGGCCATTCCCGACTTCAGCATTGCTTGTCCTGACTGCTCCCAGCGATTCCCTAGGCCCTAGGCCTAACCACTGTTCGAGTGGCCTCTCTTATACCACTTGTTTAGTATATGGTTTGAGTGGCCCCCCGCCCTCATCCATAATTGTGCAACTTGTATGTTTAAACAGTGCTTTTGATTTAACGCTTGTGCCCCTTTATTCATAAAGAATACTGGGGATTGTTTTTAGTAATAAACACATATATTTTTATAATATATACTTGTGTGGTGTCCTTTCATTTGGTATTACAGGATTGTATGTGGTAAAACAGCTCGCTTAACACGACCTCTTAAGTTAAGCCTTTAGGCTGCTTAGTCCATGCTACCCCTAGGATAGCTTGTCTAATAAGGTTGACTTACAACCAGACACCATAAGGGATTGTTTGGTCAGGTAGTAGGTGGTTCCAGAATTGGAAACATCCCCTACCAGGCCAACTTCTCACATTGGTGAGCAGCGGTGCGGATTTGAGCTTGCTGTTGTTTTACCATTGCAATCTTTATATCAAATTGAAAGATCACATCAAGTACCTCTAGGTACATATAAAATCAAAAGCTTAGCATATTAAGTTCTACTGAACTTAGTAGTTGTAGGTTGAAGGGGGTAGCACACCCCTGACTACAACTCACTAGCAAGGTCCAGTAGGAAAACACTTAGTGTAGGTAAGTGCACCACTTACACCTCACTAGTAACCATGTCTGACACAGGAAAGGCCTCAGGGTCTAGTCCTGTGACAGTTGACCCTACCCAGGCAACTTTTGGATATGACAAACTAACCCGCAGAGACTTGATTGCCTTGTGCAAAGCAAGAGGGTTAAAAAGGGGCAGAAGCCCCACCTGCCTAATCCTGGTAGAAATCCTAGAACAGGATGACTTAGAGAAGGCAAAAGCAGCTTCCCTAGATACAGGAACTGGAGGGAACCCCCCTGCAGTTGATCCCCTTGAAGAAGAGGATGATGATGACTTGGATGAGGACTCAGATGTTGAGGACTTAGGAGTACAGGATCAGGGTAGCCAGGTTCCAGTTGGTAGGCTTAGCCAGGCCAACTTGGACCTACTGGGGAATGGAGAGGGCCAGCACCTCCCCAGAACCCAACATATGATTCCCCCAGGCAACAGAAGAGTGAGATCTCCCTCAGGGGACTCTCATCTTTCTAGTGCCTCCAGGGAATCACAAAGAGGCATGAATGCTTCTCAAAAGTTAGAGCATAGGGCCAGAATGAGGGCTGTCAAACTCCAGATAGAGAGGGAGGAGGTAGCCTTGGCTCAAGCTAGACTTGCCTTGGCAAGAGAGCAGAAATTAAGTGGCTTAGATGTCACTGGTGGCAGCAATTTTCCAAGAGAAAAAGACAGGGCCTATGATAATAGAAACCTGACCAAAATTGTGCCCCCCTTTAAAGAAGGGGATGACATCCACAAATGGATGACTGCTCTTGAGAGAGCCTGCATGGTACAGCAGGTTCCTGAGAATCAGTGGGCTGCAATTTTGTGGTACTCCTTTTCTGAGAAAGGGAGGGACAGGCTCCTCACAGTTAGACCTGAGGATGCCAAAAACTACTCTGTTTTGAAGAGTGCTCTCATTGAAGGGTATGGCCTAACCACTGAGCAATACAGGTTGTTGTTCAGAGACACCCAGAAAGCACAGACTCAAGACTGGACTGATTTTGTGGAGTGTGCCACTAAGGCTTTGGAGGGTTGGTTACAGGGAAGTAAAGTTTCAGACTATACAGGATTGTACAATCTTATGATGAGAGAACAGATCCTTAATAACTGTACAAACCAGCTGTTGCATCAATACCTTATTGACTCTGATCTGACCTCTCCCCAAGAATTGGGAAAGAAGGCAGACAAATGGGTCAGAACAAGGATTAAGCAGAAACCCCAGAACCAAGGTGGTGACCAGAAGAAAACAGACCAGAAGGGTGGTAATCAGAATCAGAAAGATAAAGAAAAAGACCAGAAGTCTTCAGGCCCCCAAACTAATAGTAAGGAGGGTGGTTCCCAAACTGGTAACAAGAAGAATAAAGGTCCAAAGACACCTTGGTGCAATACCTGCAAATCAGTTTCACACTGGGGCAGTGAGTGCACCAAGGCAAATCCAGTTCCCACCACTACAGCTCCTAAAGCAACTGCAACCCCAAGTACAGTAAGCAGTGGTGGAACACAGTCCAAGGGTGTAGCTGGGTTGACCCTGGGTATTGAAGTAGGTTCTGGCCTAGTCAGAGTCCCTACACAGGCAGTTCTCCTGTATGATGTGGACATTGAGTTGCCCACTGCAGTAAGCCCCACTAACCTGGGCAAATACAGGCAGACTCCCTTAATAAATGAGAAACTGGCTCAAGCTTACAGGGACACATGTGCTAGTGTCACCATGGTGACCCCTGGCTTTGTGGACCCTGGACAGATTGTACTAGGAGAGAGCTACCTAGTAACCAATGCAAGCAACTCCACTACCTCCCATAGTGTGGCAGTTGTGAACTTCTCCTGGGGAGGGGTTGATGGCCTAAAGAAGGTTGTGGTGAGTGCAGACCTACCAGTAGACTGTCTGTTAGGCAATGACCTTGAAAGCTCAGCATGGTCAGAAGTGGAGTACAGGACTCATGCAGAAATGCTAGGGATTTCAGAGCATGTCCTCTCCATGACAAGGGCTCAGGCTAAGAAGTGCCTTCCTGAACCAGTGGTGGATCTTGAGACAATAGACCAGCCACAACCCAAGAGAAGGAGCAAGAGAGGAAAGGCCTCGCCTTGCACCTTGCCCCAGGTTGAGGATCAGGTTTCAGAGGAAACTGATTCTGCAGTCCAAGAGGAGACTGTCTCTGAGGAGCTTGAACCTGACCAGGTTGAGTTTCTGGGGACAGGGGGACCCTCAAGGGCAGACCTGAGGCAGGCTCAATTAGATTGCCCTTCCCTTGAACCCCTCAGACAGCAGGCTGCTGCTGAGGCTGCTGGGGATGCCCAAGGTACCCATACTGTGTATTGGGATGAGGGACTCCTTTACTCAGAGGCTAGAGCCCCCAAGCCTGGCATGACCAGGAGGTTGGTGATACCTCTGCAGTTTAGGGGATTCCTCCTTACCTTGGCCCATGATATTCCCCTTGCAGGACACTTAGGCCAGAACAAGACGTGGGACAGGCTTGTTCCACACTTTCACTGGCCTCACATGTCAGAGGATGTCAAGGAGTTTTGTCGCTCCTGTGTCACTTGCCAAGCCAGTGGTAAGTCAGGTGGCACAACAAAGGCCCCCCTAATACCACTACCTGTGGTGGGGGTCCCCTTTGAGAGAGTTGGAATTGATATTGTGGGTCCAATGGACCCCCAAACAGCATCTGGGAACAGATTCATACTGGTGGTAGTGGATCATGCCACCAGGTACCCAGAGGCTATTCCCCTAAGGACCACCACAGCACCTGTGGTGGCAAAAGCCCTCATTGCAGTTTTCTCAAGAGTGGGCTTTCCTAAGGAGGTACTATCAGATAGAGGGACACATTTTATGTCCAGCTATCTAAAAGCAATGTGGAAGGAATGTGGAGTAAACTATAAGTTTACCACCCCATATCATCCACAATGCAATGGGCTTGTGGAGAGATTTAACAAGACCCTTAAAGGCATGATAAGAGGATTACCAGAGAAGCTCAGGCGGAAATGGGACATTCTTTTACCCTGCCTGCTCTTTGCTTACAGAGAGGTCCCACAGAAGGGGGTTGGCTACAGCCCTTTTGAACTTTTGTTTGGCCACCCTGTGAGAGGTCCATTGTGTTTGGTGAAGGAAGGATGGGAGTTACCTCTCAAAAAGCCCAAACTAGACATAGTGGACTATGTACTTGGTCTCCGCTCCAGGATGGCTGAGTACATGGAAAGAGCATCCAGAAACCTGGAGGCCAGCCAAGAATTGCAGAAAGCTTGGCATGACCAAAAGGCTGTACTGGTAGAGTTCCAACCAGGACAGAAGGTATGGGTACTGGAGCCAGTGGCTCCAGCAGCACTCCAAGACAAATGGAGTGGACCCTATCCTATTATTGAAAAGAAAGGGGAAGTCACCTACTTGGTAGACTTTGGAACACCCAGGAGCCCTCACAGGGTAATCCATGTGAATCGCTTGAAAGCATTTGTAGACAGGGAGGACATGAGCTTGCTCATGGCCACAGATGGGGAACAGGAGGAAGAGAGTGACCCTCTCCCAGACCTGCTTTCTCAGAACCCTGATGATGGTTCAGTTGATGGAGTAGCCTTGGCAGGCAGCCTCACTGACCAGCAACAGAGGGACTGCAGACAAGTTTTGCAGGCTCACAGGCAAATGTTTTCACTCACACCCAGCCAAACTGACTGGTGTACCCATGTTGTGGACACTGGTGACAGTCTGCCTGTCAAGAATAAGATCTACAGGCAACCTGATCATGTCAGGGATTGCATCAAGGCTGAGGTGCAAAAGATGTTGGAGCTTGGAGTGATTGAGCCATCAGAGAGCCCATGGGCCAGCCCAGTAGTCCTGGTGCCAAAACCTCATACCCAAGATGGTAAGAGAGAAATGAGGTTTTGCGTGGATTACAGGGGTCTCAATGCTGTCACTAGGACAGATGCTCACCCCATTCCAAGAGCAGATGAGCTCATTGACAGATTGGCTTCTGCCAAGTTTCTGAGCACATTTGATCTGACAGCTGGCTACTGGCAAATCAGACTAGCTGAGGAGTCAAAAGCCAAAACAGCATTCTCTACCCCTAGTGGACATTATCAGTTTGTGGTAATGCCCTTTGGTTTGAAGAATGCACCTGCCACTTTCCAAAGGTTGGTGAACCAAGTCCTTACTGGGTTGGATGACTTTTGTGCAGCTTATCTGGATGATATTGCTGTCTTTAGCTCCACCTGGGAGGATCACCTGATCCACCTGAAGAAAGTTTTGGAGGCCCTGCAAAAGGCAGGCCTAACTATCAAGGCCACAAAGTGCCAGATAGGGCAGAGTAAGGTTGTATACCTGGGCCACCTAGTAGGTGGAGGCCAGGTTCAGCCACTGGAAAGCAAAATCCAGGCCATACAGGACTGGGCTCCTCCAGTTACACAGACACAAGTCAGAGCCTTCTTGGGCCTGACTGGGTATTACAGAAAGTTTGTGAAAAACTATGGGTCTATAGTGACACCATTAAATGACTTGACATCCAAGAAGATGCCAAAAAAGGTTCAGTGGACAGTTAGCTGTCAGAAGGCATTTGAAGACCTGAAGAAGGCCATGTGCTCTGCACCTATCCTAAAGAGTCCTGACTACTCCAAACAGTTCATTGTTCAGACAGATGCTTCTGAGTTGGGGGTGGGAGCTGTACTCTCACAACTTAATCAAGATGGTCAAGACCAGCCAATTGCTTTCATTAGCAGGAGGCTAACCCCAAGAGAAAAACGTTGGTCAGCCATTGAGAGGGAGGCCTTTGCTGTGGTTTGGGCATTAAAGAAGTTGAGGTCCTACTTGTTTGGAACTCACTTCCTGGTGCAGACAGACCATAAGCCCCTCTTATGGCTTAATCAGATGAAGGGTGAAAATCCCAAACTGCTCAGGTGGTCCATTTCCCTACAGGGGATGGACTTTACAGTGGAGCACCGCCCAGGGACTGACCATGGTAATGCAGATGGTCTCTCCAGGTACTTCCACTTAGAACATGAAGACTTATCTGGTCAAGGTTAGTTTAATGTCCCTGCGTTTGGGGGGGGGGTTGTGTAGGAGAGTAGGGTCTGCTATCCTATGGTCACCCCAAATTTTTGCTTTTTGCTTCACTGGTTTTCGACTACTGAGGCTGTGGGCCTGCTGATCAGACCCCCAGCCTGCTGTTCTCTCACTAAATTAATGACACATGTGCTATAGGCACATACCAATTGGAAATGGACTCCTTGTCAGCCCCTGTAGAATGCACTATAGGTGCACAGGGCACAGGAGCCACTAAGGCCTACCAGGGGCTGCAGCATATCTTTTGCCACCCCTGGCTGGTTCTTAAATTGACACAACTGGCTGATCACTCAGCTGGGGTAAGGTGGTGTACACACCCCTTGCTTAGATATAGTATACCTATGTCTAAACCTATATCTGGACACATGTAAACCTGTGAGCCACTCCTATAGACAGGCCTCACCAATCCTGGAGGCTGGGTGCATGGTTTTTATGTGAGATGGAGCTCTAGCATGAGCTGAGCCTGTCTGCAGCCGTCGGGAACAAATCCCTAAGCTGTTTCAGGATAATGCCATACCATATACTATTAAGTGCCTTATAATCCTCGCGGTTATTTAGCAACTCTGGTTTGGCTTTATCAAAACATGTCGTGTAAGGTGTCATACGCTTTGGAATACCATCCCCTCGCCAGTTCTGGCGACGGGGATGGCATTCCACCCCTCTAGAGGGGTAAGACATGTTACTTCACTTTAATGCGGTTGATTTCTCCAAAGGCCTTAAGATCCACAAAATGGATGCCTCTGCCACAGACAAATGTCTGGACCCCTGATGTGAGAAGTTGGCCTGGTAGGGGATGTTTCCAATTCTGGAACCACCTACTACCTGACCAAACAATCCCCTTATGGTGTCTGGTTGTAAGTCAACCTTATTAGACAAGCTATCCTAGGGGTAGCATGGACTAAGCAGCCTAAAGGCTTAACTTAAGAGGTCGTGTTAAGCGAGCTGTTTTACCACATACAATCCTGTAATACCAAATGAAAGGACACCACACAAGTATATATTATAAAAATATATGTGTTTATTACTAAAAACAATCCCCAGTATTCTTTATGAATAAAGGGGCACAAGCGTTAAATCAAAAGCACTGTTTAAACATACAAAGTTGCACAATTATGGATGAGGGCAGGGGGCCACTCAAACCATATACTAAACAAGTGGTATAAGAGAGGCCACTCGAACAGTGGTTAGGCCTAGGGCCTAGGGAATCGCTGGGAGCAGTCAGGACAAGCAATGCTGAAGTCGGGAATGGCCCTCGGGATTCGGGAGATGTGCGGAAAGCGCACGCATGCACCAATGTTAACCAATGGTGCGTAAAAGTCAAATAGTTAAAGTTTAAGGACACTTCCGCTGAACCTAGAGGAACAAAACTTAACACACAGACCCTAGAGGTGTGCACCAGTGTGGGAACACCGGCGGAGCAAAGTTACCTCACCCACAGGAAGTGGGTGCACAGGGTCGAAGTGGCGTCGGGTTTTGACACGCAGGCTCTTGGTGCTTGAAGCTGAAAGGGCTGCAGGCAGGGTGAAGACGAAGTGTCCGGTGGAGTCCAAGGGTGGACTCAAGTTGTAGAGTACCTGAAAGCAGAGGGGACAGAGTCTGGGTCACTCAGCAGTGACCAGGGTGGAACCAGGACGGAACCAGGCAATGTCGGGCGCAATCAGGTGGTCGTCGAGGCGCTTCTCTTCGCTGTCACGTGGGCTCTGGGGCATCTGCGACGTCCAGGAGCAGGTCACGATCTGTCCCACGCAGGCTCTCACCGTCGGTGCAGTCGGCTTCCGGTTTGGAGCAAACAAGCCTTGGTAAGAGCAATCCACGCGGGATTGGAAGATGGCGTCTCACTCGGACCAGGAAGGTCAGAGTCGGAGCTCCCTTTCAGGGGAGCTGGTGTGGATCTGGAGCAACCAGAATCACGAGTCTTCTTTTGTAGTTCGTCGGCACAGGGACCACAAGCCAGCTGGCAAGTGACCGGGCCAACGCGTTGAGCCAAATCGTGCCAAAGGGCCCCACGCAGCACTCGTCGAGTGTGGAGGGCTGAACTTCGGCTCAGGAGTAGCTCAGGGTGGGGGCTTCTCAAACCCCGGTGTACAGCTTCGAGGGTCACTCGTGGGCTGCACGGTCAGCGTCTCGTGGTCACTTCAAGATGGCGTGCCCCACGCTTCCGGTCGCCTCCACGGGTCTCAGCTTTGCAGGGACTGTGGATCGGGCTGTTAGAAGCTGGGCAGGCTTGATCTCGTCGATCTCAGTCGCTCGAGTTCCGGCGGGAACTGCAACCAAGTAGACGTCGAGGGCTGGATGGTGCCTGCTGCTGCAGGGTGGTCACTCCTTGACCACAAGGGAGATTCTTCGGGCTTCCACGTTGAGATGGAGGGCGAAGGGTCCAGAATATCGTTTCAAATGTTTCTTCCAGGAAATCTGATGTGTATTGGCACTGCTCCCACTCTTATTCGAATCTGGTGGGCGTGATTACCTGCTAGGTCCCCTCCTATGGGTGGGACCCAGGAAGTGGGTGGATACACCCCCTTCCTTTGATCCAGGCCGCCCTGGCACGAGGGCTGGAGTGCCCCAGAACCGGTTTGGCCGGATTATGCAAGGGGCAGCCTTGTGCGCCCCAGGCAGTGTCTGGTTTCTTTCAAACCTCCCTGCTACAATACACTATCTCCTGTCTGGAGGGCGGTGACACCCTCCTGTGACAGGAAACCCTTTGTCCAGGACCCCCTTGACTGGGTTTCGGTCAGCTCCAGGGGTCCAGACATTTGTCTGTGGCAGAGGCATCCATTTTGTGGATCTTAAGGCCTTTGGAGAAATCAACCGCATTAAAGTGAAGTAACATGTCTTACCCCTCTAGAGGGGTGGAATGCCATCCCCGTCGCCAGAACTGGCGAGGGGATGGTATTCCAAAGCGTATGACACCTTACACGACATGTTTTGATAAAGCCAAACCAGAGTTGCTAAATAACCGCGAGGATTATAAGGCACTTAATAGTATATGGTATGGCATTATCCTGAAACAGCTTAGGGATTTGTTCCCGACGGCTGCAGACAGGCTCAGCTCATGCTAGAGCTCCATCTCACATAAAACCATGCACCCAGCCTCCAGGATTGGTGAGGCCTGTCTATAGGGGTGGCTCACAGGTTTACATGTGTCCAGATATAGGTTTAGACATAGGTATACTATATCTAAGCAAGGGGTGTGTACACCACCTTACCCCAGCTGAGTGATCAGCCAGTTGTGTCAATTTAAGAACCAGCCAGGGGTGGCAAAAGATATGCTGCAGCCCCTGGTAGGCCTTAGTGGCTCCTGTGCCCTGTGCACCTATAGTGCATTCTACAGGGGCTGACAAGGAGTCCATTTCCAATTGGTATGTACCTAGGGTACATGGAATCCATTTTACAGAGAGAGCAGATGGCCTGGGGCCCTGATTAGCAGGGAACCAGGTCAACTAAGTCAAAAAACCAGCTAAACACAGGCAAAAAATCTGGGGTAACCATAGTCAGGTAGCCACCTTCCTACATAACCCCCCCCCAAACGAAAGGAGATAAGGCTATCCTTGGCCAGGTAAGCCTATATTGCCTGAGTGGCCATATAAGGAAGTACCTGCACTAGCATGGGTACCCCCTGTCTCATGGTCCACTAAGCAGTCCCTCACCCTTTGGGTATTAGAGGGTCTCCACCATAGGGAATCACTACCTTGGGTGTGTTTATGCAAAGTTAAAGGCTGGTTTGGATATGGAGTATTGAAGTTAGGCTCTACTAAGTTAGTGTAGGAAGGTGGCTACCTGACTATGGTTACCCCAGATTTTTTGCCTGTGTTTAGCTGGTTTTTTGACTTAGCTGACCTGGTTCCCTGCTAATCAGGGCCCCAGGCCATCTGCTCTCTCTGTAAAATGGATTCCATGTACCCTAGGTACATACCAATTGGAAATGGACTCCTTGTCAGCCCCTGTAGAATGCACTATAGGTGCACAGGGCACAGGAGCCACTAAGGCCTACCAGGGGCTGCAGCATATCTTTTGCCACCCCTGGCTGGTTCTTAAATTGACACAACTGGCTGATCACTCAGCTGGGGTAAGGTGGTGTACACACCCCTTGCTTAGATATAGTATACCTATGTCTAAACCTATATCTGGACACATGTAAACCTGTGAGCCACTCCTATAGACAGGCCTCACCAATCCTGGAGGCTGGGTGCATGGTTTTTATGTGAGATGGAGCTCTAGCATGAGCTGAGCCTGTCTACAGCCGTCGGGAACAAATCCCTAAGCTGTTTCAGGATAATGCCATACCATATACTATTAAGTGCCTTATAATCCTCGCGGTTATTTAGCAACTCTGGTTTGGCTTTATCAAAACATGTCGTGTAAGGTGTCATACGCTTTGGAATACCATCCCCTCGCCAGTTCTGGCGACGGGGATGGCATTCCACCCCTCTAGAGGGGTAAGACATGTTACTTTGCTTTAATGCGGTTGATTTCTCCAAAGACCTTAGGATCCACAAAATGGATGCCTCTGCCACAGACAAATGTCTGGACCCCTGGAGCTGACCGAAACCCAGTCAAGGGGGTCCTGGACAAAGGGTTTCCTGTCACAGGAGGGTGTCACCGCCCTCCAGACAGGAGATAGTGTATTGTAGCAGGGAGGTTTGAAAGAAACCAGACACTGCCTGGGGCGCACAAGGCTGCCCCTTGCATAATCCGGCCAAACCGGTTCTGGGGCACTCCAGCCCTCGTGCCAGGGCGGCCTGGATCAAAGGAAGGGGGTGTATCCACCCACTTCCTGGGTCCCACCCATAGGAGGGGACCTAGCAGGTAATCACGCCCACCAGATTCGAATAAGAGTGGGAGCAGTGCCAATGCACATCAGATTTCCTGGAAGAAACATTTGAAACGATATTCTGGACCCTTCGCCCTCCATCTCAACGTGGAAGCCCGAAGAATCTCCCTTGTGGTCAAGGAGTGACCACCCTGCAGCAGCAGGCACCATCCAGCCCTCGACGTCTACTTGGTTGCAGTTCCCGCCGGAACTCGAGCGACTGAGATCGACGAGATCAAGCCTGCCCAGCTTCTAACAGCCCGATCCACAGTCCCTGCAAAGCTGAGACCCGTGGAGGCGACCGGAAGCGTGGGGCACGCCATCTTGAAGTGACCACGAGACGCTGACCGTGCAGCCCACGAGTGACCCTCGAAGCTGTACACCGGGGTTTGAGAAGCCCCCACCCTGAGCTACTCCTGAGCCGAAGTTCAGCCCTCCACACTCGACGAGTGCTGCGTGGGGCCCTTTGGCACGATTTGGCTCAACGCGTTGGCCCAGTCACTTGCCAGCTGGCTTGTGGTCCCTGTGCCGACGAACTACAAAAGAAGACTCGTGATTCTGGTTGCTCCAGATCCACACCAGCTCCCCTGAAAGGGAGCTCCGACTCTGACCTTCCTGGTCCGAGTGAGACGCCATCTTCCAATCCCGCGTGGATTGCTCTTACCAAGGCTTGTTTGCTCCAAACCGGAAGCCGACTGCACCGACGG
Organism: Lissotriton helveticus; assembly: GCF_964261635.1. Classification (NCBI taxonomy): domain Eukaryota; kingdom Metazoa; phylum Chordata; class Amphibia; order Caudata; family Salamandridae; genus Lissotriton; species Lissotriton helveticus. The sequence goes on from NW_027611653.1 coordinate 4,212,935, forward strand.
TGAGAGCCTGCGTGGGACAGATCGTGACCTGCTCCTGGACGTCGCAGATGCCCCAGAGCCCACGTGACAGCGAAGAAAAGCGCCTCGACGACCACCTGATTGCGCCCGACATTGCCTGGTTCCGTCCTGGTTCCACCCTGGTCACTGCTGAGTGACCCAGACTCTGTCCCCTCTGCTTTCAGGTACTCTACAACTTGAGTCCACCCTTGGACTCCACCGGACACTTCGTCTTCACCCTGCCTGCAGCCCTTTCAGCTTCAAGCACCAAGAGCCTGCGTGTCAAAACCCGACGCCACTTCGACCCTGTGCACCCACTTCCTGTGGGTGAGGTAACTTTGCTCCGCCGGTGTTCCCACACTGGTGCACACCTCTAGGGTCTGTGTGTTAAGTTTTGTTCCTCTAGGTTCAGCGGAAGTGTCCTTAAACTTTAACTATTTGACTTTTACGCACCATTGGTTAACATTGGTGCATGCGTGCGCTTTCCGCACATCTCCCGAATCCCGAGGGCCATTCCCGACTTCAGCATTGCTTGTCCTGACTGCTCCCAGCGATTCCCTAGGCCCTAGGCCTAACCACTGTTCGAGTGGCCTCTCTTATACCACTTGTTTAGTATATGGTTTGAGTGGCCCCCTGCCCTCATCCATAATTGTGCAACTTTGTATGTTTAAACAGTGCTTTTGATTTAACGCTTGTGCCCCTTTATTCATAAAGAATACTGGGGATTGTTTTTAGTAATAAACACATATATTTTTATAATATATACTTGTGTGGTGTCCTTTCATTTGGTATTACAGGATTGTATGTGGTAAAACAGCTCGCTTAACACGACCTCTTAAGTTAAGCCTTTAGGCTGCTTAGTCCATGCTACCACTAGGATAGCTTGTCTAATAAGGTTGACTTACAACCAGACACCATAAGGGGATTGTTTGGTCAGGTAGTAGGTGGTTCCAGAATTGGAAACATCCCCTACCAGGCCAACTTCTCACATTGGTGAGCAGCGGTGCGGATTTGAGCTTGCTGTTGTTTTACCATTGCAATCTTTATATCAAATTGAAAGATCACATCAAGTACCTCTAGGTACATATAAAATCAAAAGCTTAGCATATTAAGTTCTACTGAACTTAGTAGTTGTAGGTTGAAGGGAGTAGCACACCCCTGACTACAACTCACTAGCAAGGTCCAGTAGGAAAACACTTAGTGTAGGTAAGTGCACCACTTACACCTCACTAGTAACCATGTCCGACACAGGAAAGGCCTCAGGGTCTAGTCCTGTGACAGTTGACCCTACCCAGGCAACTTCTGGATATGACAAACTAACCCGCAGAGACTTGATTGTCTTGTGCAAAGCAAGAGGGTTAAAAAGGGGCAGAAGCCCCACCTGCCTAATCCTGATAGGACTCCTAGAACAGGATGACTTAGAGAGGGCAAAAGCAGCTTCCCTAGATACAGGAACTGAAGGGAACCCCCCTGCAGTTGATCCCCCTGAAGAGGAGGATGATGATGACTTGGATGAGGACTCAGAGGTTGAGGACTTAGAAGTACAGGATCAGGGTAGCCAGGTTCCAGTTGGTAGGCTTAGCCAGGCCAACTTGGACCTACTGGGGAATGGAGAGGGCCAGCACCTCCCCAGAACCCAACATATGATTCCCCCAGGCAACAGAAGAGTGAGATCTCCCTCAGGAGACTCTCATCTTTCTAGTGCCTCCAGGGAATCACAGAGAGGCATGAGTGCTTCTCAAAAGCTAGAGCATAGGGCCAGAATGAGGGCTGTCAAACTCCAGATAGAGAGGGAGGAGGTAGCCTTGGCTCAAGCTAAACTTGCCTTGGCAAGAGAGCAAAAATTGTGTGGCTTAGATGCCACTGGTGGCAGCAATATTCCTAAAGAGAAACCCAGGTCCTATGATAGTAGAAACCTGACAAAGATTGTGCCCCCCTACAAGGAAGGGGATGACATCCACAAGTGGATAACTGCTCTTGAGAGAGCCTGCATGGTACAGCAGGTTCCTGAGGAACAGTGGGCAGCAATCTTATGGTACTCCTTTTCAGAGAAAGGGAGAGATAAGCTCCTCACTGTCAGACATGAGGATGCAAACAATTACAAAGTCCTGAAGAGTGTTCTGATAGATGGGTTTGGCTTAACCACTGAACAGTACAGGTTCAAGTTCAGAGACACCCAGAAGACACAGACTCAGGACTGGACTGATTTTGTAGATTGTGCTACTAAGGCTCTGGAGGGTTGGCTACATGGCAGCAAAGTACATGACTTTACAGGATTGTATAATTTGATTATGAGGGAGCAGATCCTAAGTAATTGTCAGAACCAGCTCTTACACCAGCACCTGGTAGACTCTGATCTGACCTCTCCCCAAGAATTGGGAAAGAAGGCAGACAAATGGGTCAGAACCAGGATTAGGCCTAAGAATCAGGACAGTAACCAGAAGAAGGAGTCTACCAAGCCTCAAGATAAGGGTGGGGATAAAAGTAAAGAAAAGACTTCCCCAGGGCCCCAAAACTCCAAGGATGGGGGTGGGTCCCAAGACACTTCTTCAACTGAGAAAAAACCCTATTGTTATCCCTGTAAACAGGTGGGGCATTACAAAACAGACAACTGTTGTCCCAAGAATAACAATAAAGAAAATATACCTCCAAAGCCAGCTTCAACACCTCCTGTTACTGTCAGCAGTAATCCCCCAGGAAGTGGAAGCACACCCAGGAATCTGGGTGGGTTTACTTTTGGAAATCAGGTGGACCCTGGCCTATCCAGGTCCCCATCACCCAATGATCTTGTTTATGAGGTTGGCATGGGGTTTGCCAACTTCTCTGCTTGCCCAAATACTTTGAGCAAGTATAGACAAGAACCCATCATCAATGGTTTGAAAGTTGAGGCTTTTAGAGACACAGGGGCTAGCATCACCATGGTGGCTGATGGCCTAGTCCCCTCTAAGCAACTTTTACCTGGTGCCACATACCAGGTTACAAACATTGATGGAATCCAAACAAATCATCCCATGGCAGTAGTAAGTCTCAGCTGGGGAGGTGTCATTGGCCCAAAGAGAGTGGCAGTGTCCCCAAACTTGCCTGTAGACTGTCTACTGGGTAATGATTTAGAAATCTCAGCCTGGGCTGGGGTTGAACAGGAAATCCATTCTAGGATGGTAAATTCCAATGGAAAGGTTAGTGGGGCTGTAATGGCTACAGCCCCAATTCAAGATGTCCTTCCTGAAAAGGTTGGTAGGGCGGAGATACTCCCTGCCCCATCTTTAGCAAAAGTTCTTCCTGAACAGAATAGCAAAGCTGTTATGATAACAGCAGAAACCCAAACTGAGTCTCCTCCTGAAAAGGTTGGTGGGGCTGTGATGGCCACAGCCCAAACTCAAACTGACATGTGTGTTGTGAAACCTGAAATGATGGATAACTCCACACAAACTGAGAGCATGGAGGAGGAAGAGAAATCTCCCCCTCACCAGACTTTAGGACAGGATCAGCCTCCTCAGGGAACTGATCTTACCCCTGATGAAGGAGCTGCCCCAGAGGTGGTTGGGCCTAGCCTGACAGAACCTCTGATGTCAGTGGACCCTTCTCAGGTGGGACCCAGTCTGGAGCAGGTAACCTGCCCCTCTCTACCTTGCCTTAGCCAGCCCAGGGCTGCAGAGGACAAGAAGGACAGTGAGACCCAGAGGGCCCCCTGTCAAATAAAGCACCCCCATCAAAAGATTAGGTGCACCAAAACTAGTAGCCCTAGTAAGGTGAAAACTTTAAAAACTCCTGAGGGAGCCCCCTTAAAAACAGTTAGGGACCTCCCACAGATGGATTCTGTTGGGCACAGCCAAACCTGGGACCCAAGGGGCCCAAACCTGAACTGTCCCTCCAGCAAGCCAAACAGAGGGACCCAGCCTCCAGCTTTAGGTAGCCAGAGGTTGACCCTGAGAGCACAGTGCAACTCAGTTAAAGAGAGAAAGGCACACATGGTGGAAGATAATTGGAGGAAGCTAAGCCCTAAATTAGTAGAGCCTCGCTTCAATACTCCATATCCAAACCAGCCTTTAACTTTGCATAAACACACCCAAGGTAGTGATTCCCTATGGTGGAGACCCTCTAATACCCAAAGGGTGAGGGACTGCTTAGTGGACCATGAGACAGGGGGTACCCATGCTAGTGCAGGTACTTCCTTATATGGCCACTCAGGCAATATAGGCTTACCTGGCCAAGGATAGCCTTATCTCCTTTCGTTTGGGGGGGGGTTATGTAGGAAGGTGGCTACCTGACTATGGTTACCCCAGATTTTTTGCCTGTGTTTAGCTGGTTTTTTGACTTAGCTGACCTGGTTCCCTGCTAATCAGGGCCCCAGGCCATCTGCTCTCTCTGTAAAATGGATTCCATGTACCCTAGGTACATACCAATTGGAAATGGACTCCTTGTCAGCCCCTGTAGAATGCACTATAGGTGCACAGGGCACAGGAGCCACTAAGGCCTACCAGGGGCTGCAGCATATCTTTTGCCACCCCTGGCTGGTTCTTAAATTGACACAACTGGCTGATCACTCAGCTGGGGTAAGGTGGTGTACACACCCCTTGCTTAGATATAGTATACCTATGTCTAAACCTATATCTGGACACATGTAAACCTGTGAGCCACTCCTATAGACAGGCCTCACCAATCCTGGAGGCTGGGTGCATGGTTTTTATGTGAGATGGAGCTCTAGCATGAGCTGAGCCTGTCTACAGCCGTCGGGAACAAATCCCTAAGCTGTTTCAGGATAATGCCATACCATATACTATTAAGTGCCTTATAATCCTCGCGGTTATTTAGCAACTCTGGTTTGGCTTTATCAAAACATGTCGTGTAAGGTGTCATACGCTTTGGAATACCATCCCCTCGCCAGTTCTGGCGACGGGGATGGCATTCCACCCCTCTAGAGGGGTAAGACATGTTACTTTGCTTTAATGCGGTTGATTTCTCCAAAGACCTTAGGATCCACAAAATGGATGCCTCTGCCACAGACAAATGTCTGGACCCCTGGAGCTGACCGAAACCCAGTCAAGGGGGTCCTGGACAAAGGGTTTCCTGTCACAGGAGGGTGTCACCGCCCTCCAGACAGGAGATAGTGTATTGTAGCAGGGAGGTTTGAAAGAAACCAGACACTGCCTGGGGCGCACAAGGCTGCCCCTTGCATAATCCGGCCAAACCGGTTCTGGGGCACTCCAGCCCTCGTGCCAGGGCGGCCTGGATCAAAGGAAGGGGGTGTATCCACCCACTTCCTGGGTCCCACCCATAGGAGGGGACCTAGCAGGTAATCACGCCCACCAGATTCGAATAAGAGTGGGAGCAGTGCCAATGCACATCAGATTTCCTGGAAGAAACATTTGAAACGATATTCTGGACCCTTCGCCCTCCATCTCAACGTGGAAGCCCGAAGAATCTCCCTTGTGGTCAAGGAGTGACCACCCTGCAGCAGCAGGCACCATCCAGCCCTCGACGTCTACTTGGTTGCAGTTCCCGCCGGAACTCGAGCGACTGAGATCGACGAGATCAAGCCTGCCCAGCTTCTAACAGCCCGATCCACAGTCCCTGCAAAGCTGAGACCCGTGGAGGCGACCGGAAGCGTGGGGCACGCCATCTTGAAGTGACCACGAGACGCTGACCGTGCAGCCCACGAGTGACCCTCGAAGCTGTACACCGGGGTTTGAGAAGCCCCCACCCTGAGCTACTCCTGAGCCGAAGTTCAGCCCTCCACACTCGACGAGTGCTGCGTGGGGCCCTTTGGCACGATTTGGCTCAACGCGTTGGCCCGGTCACTTGCCAGCTGGCTTGTGGTCCCTGTGCCGACGAACTACAAAAGAAGACTCGTGATTCTGGTTGCTCCAGATCCACACCAGCTCCCCTGAAAGGGAGCTCCGACTCTGACCTTCCTGGTCCGAGTGAGACGCCATCTTCCAATCCCGCGTGGATTGCTCTTACCAAGGCTTGTTTGCTCCAAACCGGAAGCCGACTGCACCGACGGTGAGAGCCTGCGTGGGACAGATCGTGACCTGCTCCTGGACGTCGCAGATGCCCCAGAGCCCACGTGACAGCGAAGAAAAGCGCCTCGACGACCACCTGATTGCGCCCGACATTGCCTGGTTCCGTCCTGGTTCCACCCTGGTCACTGCTGAGTGACCCAGACTCTGTCCCCTCTGCTTTCAGGTACTCTACAACTTGAGTCCACCCTTGGACTCCACCGGACACTTCGTCTTCACCCTGCCTGCAGCCCTTTCAGCTTCAAGCACCAAGAGCCTGCGTGTCAAAACCCGACGCCACTTCGACCCTGTGCACCCACTTCCTGTGGGTGAGGTAACTTTGCTCCGCCGGTGTTCCCACACTGGTGCACACCTCTAGGGTCTGTGTGTTAAGTTTTGTTCCTCTAGGTTCAGCGGAAGTGTCCTTAAACTTTAACTATTTGACTTTTACGCACCATTGGTTAACATTGGTGCATGCGTGCGCTTTCCGCACATCTCCCGAATCCCGAGGGCCATTCCCGACTTCAGCATTGCTTGTCCTGACTGCTCCCAGCGATTCCCTAGGCCCTAGGCCTAACCACTGTTCGAGTGGCCTCTCTTATACCACTTGTTTAGTATATGGTTTGAGTGGCCCCCTGCCCTCATCCATAATTGTGCAACTTTGTATGTTTAAACAGTGCTTTTGATTTAACGCTTGTGCCCCTTTATTCATAAAGAATACTGGGGATTGTTTTTAGTAATAAACACATATATTTTTATAATATATACTTGTGTGGTGTCCTTTCATTTGGTATTACAGGATTGTATGTGGTAAAACAGCTCGCTTAACACGACCTCTTAAGTTAAGCCTTTAGGCTGCTTAGTCCATGCTACCACTAGGATAGCTTGTCTAATAAGGTTGACTTACAACCAGACACCATAAGGGGATTGTTTGGTCAGGTAGTAGGTGGTTCCAGAATTGGAAACATCCCCTACCAGGCCAACTTCTCACAGTTAGGGCTTGGCTTCCTCCAATTATCTTCCACCAGGTGTGCCTTTCTTTCTTTAACTGAGCTGCACTGTGCTCTCAGGGTCAACCTCTGGCTACCTAAAGCTGGAGGCTGGGTCCCTCTGTTTGGCTTGCTGGAGGGACAGTTCAGGTTTGGGCCCTTTGGGTCCCAGGTTTGGCTGTGCCCAACAGAATCCATCTGGGGGAGGTCCCTAACTGTTTTTAAGGGGGCTCCCTCAGGAGTTTTTAAAGTTTTCACCTTACTAGGGCTACTAGTTTTGGTGCACCTAATCTTTTGATGGGGGTGCTTTATTTGACAGGGGGCCCTCTGGGTCTCACTGTCCTTCTTGTCCTCTGCAGCCCTGGGCTGGCTAAGGCAAGGGAGAGAGGGGCAGGTTACCTGCTCCAGACTGGGTCCCACCTGAGAAGGGTCCACTGACATCAGAGGTTCTGTCAGGCTAGGCCCAACCACCTCTGGGGCAGTTCCTTCATCAGGGGTAAGATCAGTTCCCTGAGGAGGCTGATCCTGTCCTAAAGTCTGGTGAGGGGGAGATTTCTCTTCCTCCTCCATGCTCTCAGTTTGTGTGGAGTTATCCATCATTTCAGGTTTCACAACACACGTGTCAGTTTGAGTTTGGGCTGTGGCCATCACAGCCCCACCAACCTTTTCAGGAGGAGACTCAGTTTGGGTTTCTGCTGTTATCATAACAGCTTTGCTATTCTGTTCAGGAAGAGCTTTTGCTAAAGATGGGGCAGGGAGTATCTCCGCCCTATGTGAGAAGTTGGCCTGGTAGGGGATGTTTCCAATTCTGGAACCACCTACTACCTGACCAAACAATCCCCTTATGGTGTCTGGTTGTAAGTCAACCTTATTAGACAAGCTATCCTAGTGGTAGCATGGACTAAGCAGCCTAAAGGCTTAACTTAAGAGGTCGTGTTAAGCGAGCTGTTTTACCACATACAATCCTGTAATACCAAATGAAAGGACACCACACAAGTATATATTATAAAAATATATGTGTTTATTACTAAAAACAATCCCCAGTATTCTTTATGAATAAAGGGGCACAAGCGTTAAATCAAAAGCACTGTTTAAACATACAAAGTTGCACAATTATGGATGAGGGCAGGGGGCCACTCAAACCATATACTAAACAAGTGGTATAAGAGAGGCCACTCGAACAGTGGTTAGGCCTAGGGCCTAGGGAATCGCTGGGAGCAGTCAGGACAAGCAATGCTGAAGTCGGGAATGGCCCTCGGGATTCGGGAGATGTGCGGAAAGCGCACGCATGCACCAATGTTAACCAATGGTGCGTAAAAGTCAAATAGTTAAAGTTTAAGGACACTTCCGCTGAACCTAGAGGAACAAAACTTAACACACAGACCCTAGAGGTGTGCACCAGTGTGGGAACACCGGCGGAGCAAAGTTACCTCACCCACAGGAAGTGGGTGCACAGGGTCGAAGTGGCGTCGGGTTTTGACACGCAGGCTCTTGGTGCTTGAAGCTGAAAGGGCTGCAGGCAGGGTGAAGACGAAGTGTCCGGTGGAGTCCAAGGGTGGACTCAAGTTGTAGAGTACCTGAAAGCAGAGGGGACAGAGTCTGGGTCACTCAGCAGTGACCAGGGTGGAACCAGGACGGAACCAGGCAATGTCGGGCGCAATCAGGTGGTCGTCGAGGCGCTTCTCTTCGCTGTCACGTGGGCTCTGGGGCATCTGCGACGTCCAGGAGCAGGTCACGATCTGTCCCACGCAGGCTCTCACCGTCGGTGCAGTCGGCTTCCGGTTTGGAGCAAACAAGCCTTGGTAAGAGCAATCCACGCGGGATTGGAAGATGGCGTCTTACTCGGACCAGGAAGGTCAGAGTCGGGGCTCCCTTTCAGGGGAGCTGGTGTGGATCTGGAGCAACCAGAATCACGAGTCTTCTTTTGTAGTTCGTCGGCACAGGGACCACAAGCCAGCTGGCAAGTGACCGGGCCAACGCGTTGAGCCAAATCGTGCCAAAGGGCCCCACGCAGCACTCGTCGAGTGTGGAGGGCTGAACTTCGGCTCAGGAGTAGCTCAGGGTGGGGGCTTCTCAAACCCCGGTGTACAGCTTCGAGGGTCACTCGTGGGCTGCACGGTCAGCGTCTCGTGGTCACTTCAAGATGGCGTGCCCCACGCTTCCGGTCGCCTCCACGGGTCTCAGCTTTGCAGGGACTGTGGATCGGGCTGTTAGAAGCTGGGCAGGCTTGATCTCGTCGATCTCAGTCGCTCGAGTTCCGGCGGGAACTGCAACTAAGTAGACGTCGAGGGCTGGATGGTGCCTGCTGCTGCAGGGTGGTCACTCCTTGACCACAAGGGAGATTCTTCGGGCTTCCACGTTGAGATGGAGGGCGAAGGGTCCAGAATATCGTTTCAAATGTTTCTTCCAGGAAATCTGATGTGCATTGGCACTGCTCCCACTCTTATTCCAATCTGGGGGGCGTGATTACCTGCTAGGTCCCCTCCTATGGGTGGGACCCAGGAAGTGGGTGGATACACCCCCTTCCTTTGATCCAGGCCGCCCTGGCACGAGGGCTGGAGTGCCCCAGAACCGGTTTGGCCGGATTATGCAAGGGGCAGCCTTGTGCGCCCCAGGCAGTGTCTGGTTTCTTTCAAACCTCCCTGCTACAATACACTATCTCCTGTCTGGAGGGCGGTGACACCCTCCTGTGACAGGAAACCCTTTGTCCAGGACCCCCTTGACTGGGTTTCGGTCAGCTCCAGGGGTCCAGACATTTGTCTGTGGCAGAGGCATCCATTTTGTGGATCTTAAGGTCTTTGGAGAAATCAACCGCATTAAAGCAAAGTAACATGTCTTACCCCTCTAGAGGGGTGGAATGCCATCCCCGTCGCCAGAACTGGCGAGGGGATGGTATTCCAAAGCGTATGACACCTTACACGACATGTTTTGATAAAGCCAAACCAAAGTTGCTAAATAACCGCGAGGATTATAAGGCACTTAATAGTATATGGTATGGCATTATCCTGAAACAGCTTAGGGATTTGTTCCCGACGGCTGCAGACAGGCTCAGCTCATGCTAGAGCTCCATCTCACATAAAAACCATGCACCCAGCCTCCAGGATTGGTGAGGCCTGTCTATAGGAGTGGCTCACAGGTTTACATGTGTCCAGATATAGGTTTAGACATAGGTATACTATATCTAAGCAAGGGGTGTGTACACCACCTTACCCCAGCTGAGTGATCAGCCAGTTGTGTCAATTTAAGAACCAGCCAGGGGTGGCAAAAGATATGCTGCAGCCCCTGGTAGGCCTTAGTGGCTCCTGTGCCCTGTGCACCTATAGTGCATTCTACAGGGGCTGACAAGGAGTCCATTTCCAATTGGTATGTACCTAGGGTACATGGAATCCATTTTACAGAGAGAGCAGATGGCCTGGGGCCCTGATTAGCAGGGAACCAGGTCAACTAAGTCAAAAAACCAGCTAAACACAGGCAAAAAATCTGGGGTAACCATAGTCAGGTAGCCACCTTCCTACATAACCCCCCCCCAAACGAAAGGAGATAAGGCTATCCTTGGCCAGGTAAGCCTATATTGCCTGAGTGGCCATATAAGGAAGTACCTGCACTAGCATGGGTACCCCCTGTCTCATGGTCCACTAAGCAGTCCCTCACCCTTTGGGTATTAGAGGGTCTCCACCATAGGGAATCACTACCTTGGGTGTGTTTATGCAAAGTTAAAGGCTGGTTTGGATATGGAGTATTGAAGCGAGGCTCTACTAATTTAGGGCTTAGCTTCCTCCCATTATCTTCCACCATGTGTGCCTTTCTCTCTTTAACTGAGTTGCACTGTGCTCTCAGGGTCAACCTCTGGCTACCTAAAGCTGGAGGCTGGGCCCCTCTGTTTGGCTTGCTGGAGGGACAGTTCAGGTTTGGGCCCCTTGGGTCCCAGGTTTGGCTGTGCCCAACAGAATCCATCTGTGGGAGGTCCCTAACTGTTTTTAAGGGGGCTCCCTCAGGAGTTTTTAAAGTTTTCACCTTACTAGGGCTACTAGTTTTGGTGCACCTAATCTTTTGATGGGGGTGCTTTATTTGACAGGGGGCCCTCTGGGTCTCACTGTCCTTCTTGTCCTCTGCAGCCCTGGGCTGGCTAAGGCAAGGGAGAGAGGGGCAGGTTACCTGCTCCAGACTGGGTCCCACCTGAGAAGGGTCCACTGACATCAGAGGTTCTGTCAGGCTAGGCCCAACCACCTCTGGGGCAGCTCCTTCATCAGGGGTAAGATCAGTTCCCTGAGGAGGCTGATCCTGTCCTAAAGTCTGGTGAGGGGGAGATTTCTCTTCCTCCTCCATGCTCTCAGTTTGTGTGGAGTTATCCATCATTTCAGGTTTCACAACACACATGTCAGTTTGAGTTTGGGCTGTGGCCATCACAGCCCCACCAACCTTTTCAGGAGGAGACTCAGTTTGGGTTTCTGCTGTTATCATAACAGCTTTGCTATTCTGTTCAGGAAGAGCTTTTACTAAAGATGGGGCAGAGAGTTTCTCAGCCCTACCAACCTTTTCAGGAAGGACATCTTGGATTGGGGCTGTAGCCAGTACAGCCTCACTAACCTTTCCATGGGAATTCACCATTCTAGAATGGGTTTCCTGTTCAACCTCAGCCCAGGCTGAGATTTCTAAATCATTACCCAGTAGACAGTCCACAGGCAAGTTTGGTGACACTGCCACTCTCTTTGGGCCAGTGACACCTCCCCAGCTGAGACTTACTACTGCCATGGGATGATTTATTTGGATGCCATCAATGTTTATTACCTGGTATGTGGCACCAGGTAAAAGTTGCTTAGAGGGGACTATGCCATCAGCCACCATGGTGATGCTAGCCCCTGTGTCTCTAAAAGCTTCAACTCTTAAACCATTGATGATGGGTTCTTGTCTAGGTTACTGTCCTGATTCTTAGGCCTAATCCTGGTTCTGACCCATTTGTCTGCCTTCTTTCCCAATTCTTGGGGAGAGGTCAGATCAGAGTCTACCAGGTGCTGGTGTAAGAGCTGGTTCTGACAATTACTTAGGATCTGCTCCCTCATAATCAAATTATACAATCCTGTAAAGTCATGTACTTTGCTGCCATGTAGCCAACCCTCCAGAGCCTTAGTAGCACAATCTACAAAATCAGTCCAGTCCTGAGTCTGTGTCTTCTGGGTGTCTCTGAACTTGAACCTGTACTGTTCAGTGGTTAAGCCAAACCCATCTATCAGAACACTCTTCAGGACTTTGTAATTGTTTGCATCCTCATGTCTGACAGTGAGGAGCTTGTCCCTCCCTTTCTCTGAAAAGGAGTACCATAAGATTGCTGCCCACTGTTCCTCAGGAACCTGCTGTACCATGCAGGCTCTCTCAAGAGCAGTCATCCATTTGTGGATGTCATCCCCTTCCTTGTAGGGGGGCACAATCTTTGTCAGGTTTCTACTATCATAGGACCTGGGATTCTCTTTAGGAGTATTGCTGCCACCAGTGGCATCTAAGCCACACAATTTTTGCTCTCTTGCCAAGGCAAGTTTAGCTTGAGCCAAGGCTACCTCCTCCCTCTCTATCTGGAGTTTGACAGCCCTCATTCTGGCCCTATGCTCTAACTTTTGAGAAGCATTCATGCCTCTCTGTGATTCTCTGGAGGCACTAGAAAGATGAGAGTCCCCTGAGGGAGATCTCACTCTTCTGTTGCCTGGGGGAATCATATGTTGGGTTCTGGGGAGGTGCTGGCCCTCTCCAGTCCCCAGTAGGTCCAAGTTGGCCTGGCTAAGCCTACCAACTGGAACCTGGCTACCCTGATCCTGTACTCCTAAGTCCTCAACATCTGAGTCCTCATCCAAGTCATCATCATCCTCCTCTTCAAGGGGATCAACTGCAGGGGGGTTCCCTCCAGTTCCTGTATCTAGGGAAGCTGCTTTTGCCTTCTCTAAGTCATCCTGTTCTAGGATTTCTACCAGGATTAGGCAGGTGGGGCTTCTGCCCCTTTTTAACCCTCTTGCTTTGCACAAGGCAATCAAGTCTCTGCGGGTTAGTTTGTCATATCCAAAAGTTGCCTGGGTAGGGTCAACTGTCACAGGACTAGACCCTGAGGCCTTTCCTGTGTCAGACATGGTTACTAGTGAGGTGTAAGTGGTGCACTTACCTACACTAAGTGTTTTCCTACTGGACCTTGCTAGTGAGTTGTAGTCAGGGGTGTGCTACTCCCTTCAACCTACAACTACTAAGTTCAGTAGAACTTAATATGCTAAGCTTTTGATTTTATATGTACCTAGGGGTACTTGATGTGATCTTTCAATTTGATATAAAGATTGCAATGGTAAAACAACAGCAAGCTCAAATCCGCACCGCTGCTCACCAATGTGAGAAGTTGGCCTGGTAGGGGATGTTTCCAATTCTGGAACCACCTACTACCTGACCAAACAATCCCCTTATGGTGTCTGGTTGTAAGTCAACCTTATTAGACAAGCTATCCTAGTGGTAGCATGGACTAAGCAGCCTAAAGGCTTAACTTAAGAGGTCGTGTTAAGCGAGCTGTTTTACCACATACAATCCTGTAATACCAAATGAAAGGACACCACACAAGTATATATTATAAAAATATATGTGTTTATTACTAAAAACAATCCCCAGTATTCTTTATGAATAAAGGGGCACAAGCGTTAAATCAAAAGCACTGTTTAAACATACAAAGTTGCACAATTATGGATGAGGGCAGGGGGCCACTCAAACCATATACTAAACAAGTGGTATAAGAGAGGCCACTCGAACAGTGGTTAGGCCTAGGGCCTAGGGAATCGCTGGGAGCAGTCAGGACAAGCAATGCTGAAGTCGGGAATGGCCCTCGGGATTCGGGAGATGTGCGGAAAGCGCACGCATGCACCAATGTTAACCAATGGTGCGTAAAAGTCAAATAGTTAAAGTTTAAGGACACTTCCGCTGAACCTAGAGGAACAAAACTTAACACACAGACCCTAGAGGTGTGCACCAGTGTGGGAACACCGGCGGAGCAAAGTTACCTCACCCACAGGAAGTGGGTGCACAGGGTCGAAGTGGCGTCGGGTTTTGACACGCAGGCTCTTGGTGCTTGAAGCTGAAAGGGCTGCAGGCAGGGTGAAGACGAAGTGTCCGGTGGAGTCCAAGGGTGGACTCAAGTTGTAGAGTACCTGAAAGCAGAGGGGACAGAGTCTGGGTCACTCAGCAGTGACCAGGGTGGAACCAGGACGGAACCAGGCAATGTCGGGCGCAATCAGGTGGTCGTCGAGGCGCTTCTCTTCGCTGTCACGTGGGCTCTGGGGCATCTGCGACGTCCAGGAGCAGGTCACGATCTGTCCCACGCAGGCTCTCACCGTCGGTGCAGTCGGCTTCCGGTTTGGAGCAAACAAGCCTTGGTAAGAGCAATCCACGCGGGATTGGAAGATGGCGTCTTACTCGGACCAGGAAGGTCAGAGTCGGGGCTCCCTTTCAGGGGAGCTGGTGTGGATCTGGAGCAACCAGAATCACGAGTCTTCTTTTGTAGTTCGTCGGCACAGGGACCACAAGCCAGCTGGCAAGTGACCGGGCCAACGCGTTGAGCCAAATCGTGCCAAAGGGCCCCACGCAGCACTCGTCGAGTGTGGAGGGCTGAACTTCGGCTCAGGAGTAGCTCAGGGTGGGGGCTTCTCAAACCCCGGTGTACAGCTTCGAGGGTCACTCGTGGGCTGCACGGTCAGCGTCTCGTGGTCACTTCAAGATGGCGTGCCCCACGCTTCCGGTCGCCTCCACGGGTCTCAGCTTTGCAGGGACTGTGGATCGGGCTGTTAGAAGCTGGGCAGGCTTGATCTCGTCGATCTCAGTCGCTCGAGTTCCGGCGGGAACTGCAACTAAGTAGACGTCGAGGGCTGGATGGTGCCTGCTGCTGCAGGGTGGTCACTCCTTGACCACAAGGGAGATTCTTCGGGCTTCCACGTTGAGATGGAGGGCGAAGGGTCCAGAATATCGTTTCAAATGTTTCTTCCAGGAAATCTGATGTGCATTGGCACTGCTCCCACTCTTATTCCAATCTGGGGGGCGTGATTACCTGCTAGGTCCCCTCCTATGGGTGGGACCCAGGAAGTGGGTGGATACACCCCCTTCCTTTGATCCAGGCCGCCCTGGCACGAGGGCTGGAGTGCCCCAGAACCGGTTTGGCCGGATTATGCAAGGGGCAGCCTTGTGCGCCCCAGGCAGTGTCTGGTTTCTTTCAAACCTCCCTGCTACAATACACTATCTCCTGTCTGGAGGGCGGTGACACCCTCCTGTGACAGGAAACCCTTTGTCCAGGACCCCCTTGACTGGGTTTCGGTCAGCTCCAGGGGTCCAGACATTTGTCTGTGGCAGAGGCATCCATTTTGTGGATCTTAAGGTCTTTGGAGAAATCAACCGCATTAAAGCAAAGTAACATGTCTTACCCCTCTAGAGGGGTGGAATGCCATCCCCGTCGCCAGAACTGGCGAGGGGATGGTATTCCAAAGCGTATGACACCTTACACGACATGTTTTGATAAAGCCAAACCAAAGTTGCTAAATAACCGCGAGGATTATAAGGCACTTAATAGTATATGGTATGGCATTATCCTGAAACAGCTTAGGGATTTGTTCCCGACGGCTGCAGACAGGCTCAGCTCATGCTAGAGCTCCATCTCACATAAAAACCATGCACCCAGCCTCCAGGATTGGTGAGGCCTGTCTATAGGAGTGGCTCACAGGTTTACATGTGTCCAGATATAGGTTTAGACATAGGTATACTATATCTAAGTGTGAGAAGTTGGCCTGGTAGGGGATGTTTCCAATTCTGGAACCACCTACTACCTGACCAAACAATCCCCTTATGGTGTCTGGTTGTAAGTCAACCTTATTAGACAAGCTATCCTAGTGGTAGCATGGACTAAGCAGCCTAAAGGCTTAACTTAAGAGGTCGTGTTAAGCGAGCTGTTTTACCACATACAATCCTGTAATACCAAATGAAAGGACACCACACAAGTATATATTATAAAAATATATGTGTTTATTACTAAAAACAATCCCCAGTATTCTTTATGAATAAAGGGGCACAAGCGTTAAATCAAAAGCACTGTTTAAACATACAAAGTTGCACAATTATGGATGAGGGCAGGGGGCCACTCAAACCATATACTAAACAAGTGGTATAAGAAAGGCCACTCGAGCAGTGGTTAGGCCTAGGGCCTAGGGAATCGCTGGGAGCAGTCAGGACAAGCAATGCTGAAGTCGGGAATGGCCCTCGGGATTCGGGAGATGTGCGGAAAGCGCACGCATGCACCAATGTTAACCAATGGTGCGTAAAAGTCAAATAGTTAAAGTTTAAGGACACTTCCGCTGAACCTAGAGGAACAAAACTTAACACACAGACCCTAGAGGTGTGCACCAGTGTGGGAACACCGGCGGAGCAAAGTTACCTCACCCACAGGAAGTGGGTGCACAGGGTCGAAGTGGCGTCGGGTTTTGACACGCAGGCTCTTGGTGCTTGAAGCTGAAAGGGCTGCAGGCAGGGTGAAGACGAAGTGTCCGGTGGAGTCCAAGGGTGGACTCAAGTTGTAGAGTACCTGAAAGCAGAGGGGACAGAGTCTGGGTCACTCAGCAGTGACCAGGGTGGAACCAGGACGGAACCAGGCAATGTCGGGCGCAATCAGGTGGTCGTCGAGGCGCTTCTCTTCGCTGTCACGTGGGCTCTGGGGCATCTGCGACGTCCAGGAGCAGGTCACGATCTGTCCCACGCAGGCTCTCACCGTCGGTGCAGTCGGCTTCCGGTTTGGAGCAAACAAGCCTTGGTAAGAGCAATCCACGCGGGATTGGAAGATGGCGTCTCACTCGGACCAGGAAGGTCAGAGTCGGGGCTCCCTTTCAGGGGAGCTGGTGTGGATCTGGAGCAACCAGAATCACGAGTCTTTCTTTGTAGTTCGTCGGCACAGGGACCACAAGCCAGCTGGCAAGTGACCGGGCCAACGCGTTGAGCCAAATCGTGCCAAAGGGCCCCACGCAGCACTCGTCGAGTGTGGAGGGCTGAACTTCGGCTCAGGAGTAGCTCAGGGTGGGGGCTTCTCAAACCCCGGTGTACAGCTTCGAGGGTCACTCGTGGGCTGCACGGTCAGCGTCTCGTGGTCACTTCAAGATGGCGTGCCCCACGCTTCCGGTCGCCTCCACGGGTCTCAGCTTTGCAGGGACTGTGGATCGGGCTGTTAGAAGCTGGGCAGGCTTGATCTCGTCGATCTCAGTCGCTCGAGTTCCGGCGGGAACTGCAACTAAGTAGACGTCGAGGGCTGGATGGTGCCTGCTGCTGCAGGGTGGTCACTCCTTGACCACAAGGGAGATTCTTCGGGCTTCCACGTTGAGATGGAGGGCGAAGGGTCCAGAATATCGTTTCAAAATGTTTCTTCCAGGAAATCTGATGTGCATTGGCACTGCTCCCACTCTTATTCGAATCTGGTGGGCGTGATTACCTGCTAGGTCCCCTCCTATGGGTGGGACCCAGGAAGTGGGTGGATACACCCCCTTCCTTTGATCCAGGCCGCCCTGGCACGAGGGCTGGAGTGCCCCAGAACCGGTTTGGCCGGATTATGCAAGGGGCAGCCTTGTGCGCCCCAGGCAGTGTCTGGTTTCTTTCAAACCTCCCTGCTACAATACACTATCTCCTGTCTGGAGGGCGGTGACACCCTCCTGTGACAGGAAACCCTTTGTCCAGGACCCCCTTGACTGGGTTTCGGTCAGCTCCAGGGGTCCAGACATTTGTCTGTGGCAGAGGCATCCATTTTGGGGATCTTAAGGCCTTTGGAGAAATCAACCGCATTAAAGTGAAGTAACATGTCTTACCCCTCTAGAGGGGTGGAATGCCATCCCCGTCGCCAGAACTGGCGAGGGGATGGTATTCCAAAGCGTATGACACCTTACACGACATGTTTTGATAAAGCCAAACCAGAGTTGCTAAATAACCGCGAGGATTATAAGGCACTTAATAGTATATGGTATGGCATTATCCTGAAACAGCTTAGGGATTTGTTCCCGACGGCTGCAGACAGGCTCAGCTCATGCTAGAGCTCCATCTCACATAAAAACCATGCACCCAGCCTCCAGGATTGGTGAGGCCTGTCTATAGGAGTGGCTCACAGGTTTACATGTGTCCAGATATAGGTTTAGACATAGGTATACTATATCTAAGCAAGGGGTGTGTACACCACCTTACCCCAGCTGAGTGATCAGCCAGTTGTGTCAATTTAAGAACCAGCCAGGGGTGGCAAAAGATATGCTGCAGCCCCTGGTAGGCCTTAGTGGCTCCTGTGCCCTGTGCACCTATAGTGCATTCTGCAGGGGCTGACAAGGAGTCCAGTTCCAATTGGTATGTGCCTATAGCACATGTGTCATTAATTTAGTGAGAGAACAGCAGGCTGGGGGTCTGATCAGCAGGCCCACAGCCTCAGTAGTCGAAAACCAGTGAAGCAAAAAGCAAAAATTTGGGGTGACCATAGGATAGCAGACCCTACTCTCCTACACAACCCCCCCCCAAACGCAGGGACATTAAACTAACCTTGACCAGATAAGTCTTCATGTTCTAAGTGGAAGTACCTGGAGAGACCATCTGCATTACCATGGTCAGTCCCTGGGCGGTGCTCCACTGTAAAGTCCATCCCCTGTAGGGAAATGGACCACCTGAGCAGTTTGGGATTTTCACCCTTCATCTGATTAAGCCATAAGAGGGGCTTATGGTCTGTTTGCACCAGGAAGTGAGTTCCAAACAAGTAGGACCTCAACTTCTTTAATGCCCAAACCACAGCAAAGGCCTCCCTCTCAATGGCTGACCAACGTTTTTCTCTTGGGGTTAGCCTCCTGCTAATGAAAGCAATTGGCTGGTCTTGACCATCTTGATTAAGTTGTGAGAGTACAGCTCCCACCCCCAACTCAGAAGCATCTGTCTGAACAATGAACTGTTTGGAGTAGTCAGGACTCTTTAGGATAGGTGCAGAGCACATGGCCTTCTTCAGGTCTTCAAATGCCTTCTGACAGCTAACTGTCCACTGAACCTTTTTTGGCATCTTCTTGGATGTCAAGTCATTTAATGGTGTCACTATAGACCCATAGTTTTTCACAAACTTTCTGTAATACCCAGTCAGGCCCAAGAAGGCTCTGACTTGTGTCTGGGTAACTGGAGGAGCCCAGTCCTGTATGGCCTGGATTTTGCTTTCCAGTGGCTGAACCTGGCCTCCACCTACTAGGTGGCCCAGGTATACAACCTTACTCTGCCCTATCTGGCACTTTGTGGCCTTGATAGTTAGGCCTGCCTTTTGCAGGGCCTCCAAAACTTTCTTCAGGTGGATCAGGTGATCCTCCCAGGTGGAGCTAAAGACAGCAATATCATCCAGATAAGCTGCACAAAAGTCATCCAACCCAGTAAGGACTTGGTTCACCAACCTTTGAAAAGTGGCAGGTGCATTCTTCAAACCAAAGGGCATTACCACAAACTGATAATGTCCACTAGGGGTAGAGAATGCTGTTTTGGCTTTTGACTCCTCAGCTAGTCTGATTTGCCAGTAGCCAGCTGTCAGATCAAATGTGCTCAGAAACTTGGCAGAAGCCAATCTGTCAATGAGCTCATCTGCTCTTGGAATGGGGTGAGCATCTGTCCTAGTGACAGCATTGAGACCCCTGTAATCCACGCAAAACCTCATTTCTCTCTTACCATCTTGGGTATGAGGTTTTGGCACCAGGACTACTGGGCTGGCCCATGGGCTCTCTGATGGCTCAATCACTCCAAGCTCCAACATCTTTTGCACCTCAGCCTTGATGCAATCCCTGACATGATCAGGTTGCCTGTAGATCTTATTCTTGACAGGCAGACTGTCACCAGTGTCCACAACATGGGTACACCAGTCAGTTTGGCTGGGTGTGAGTGAAAACATTTGCCTGTGAGCCTGCAAAACTTGTCTGCAGTCCCTCTGTTGCTGGTCAGTGAGGCTGCCTGCCAAGGCTACTCCATCAACTGAACCATCATCAGGGTTCTGGGAAAGCAGGTCTGGGAGAGGGTCACTCTCTTCCTCCTGTTCCCCATCTGTGGCCATGAGCAAGCTCATGTCCTCCCTGTCTACAAATGCTTTCAAGCGATTCACATGGATTACCCTGTGGGGGCTCCTGGGTGTTCCAAAGTCTACCAAGTAGGTGACTTCCCCTTTCTTCTCAATAATAGGATAGGGTCCACTCCATTTGTCTTGGAGTGCTGCTGGAGCCACTGGCTCCAGTACCCATACCTTCTGTCCTGGTTGGAACTCTACCAGCACAGCCTTTTGGTCATGCCAAGCTTTCTGCAATTCTTGGCTGGCCTCCAGGTTTTTGGATGCTCTTTCCATGTACTCAGCCATCCTGGAGCGGAGACCAAGTACATAGTCCACTATGTCTAGTTTGGGCTTTCTGAGAGGTAACTCCCATCCTTCCTTCACCAAACACAATGGACCTCTCACAGGGTGGCCAAACAAAAGTTCAAAAGGGCTGTAGCCAACCCCCTTCTGTGGGACCTCTCTGTAAGCAAAGAGCAGGCAGGGTAAAAGAATGTCCCATTTCCGCCTGAGCTTCTCTGGTAATCCTTTTATCATGCCTTTAAGGGTCTTGTTAAATCTCTCCACAAGCCCATTGCATTGTGGATGATATGGGGTGGTAAACTTGTAGTTTACTCCACATTCCTTCCACATTGCTTTTAGATAGCTGGACATAAAATTTGTCCCTCTATCTGATAGTACCTCCTTAGGAAAGCCCACTCTTGAGAAAACTGCAATGAGGGCTTTTGCCACCACAGGTGCTGTGGTGGTCCTTAGGGGAATAGCCTCTGGGTACCTGGTGGCATGATCCACTACCACCAGTATGAATCTGTTCCCAGATGCTGTTTGGGGGTCCATTGGACCCACAATATCAATTCCAACTCTCTCAAAGGGGACCCCCACCACAGGTAGTGGTATTAGGGGGGCCTTTGTTGTGCCACCTGACTTACCACTGGCTTGGCAAGTGACACAGGAGCGACAAAACTCCTTGACATCCTCTGACATGTGAGGCCAGTGAAAGTGTGGAACAAGCCTGTCCCACGTCTTGTTCTGGCCTAAGTGTCCTGCAAGGGGAATATCATGGGCCAAGGTAAGGAGGAATCCCCTAAACTGCAGAGGTATCACCAACCTCCTGGTCATGCCAGGCTTGGGGGCTCTAGCCTCTGAGTAAAGGAGTCCCTCATCCCAATACACAGTATGGGTACCTTGGGCATCCCCAGCAGCCTCAGCAGCAGCCTGCTGTCTGAGGGGTTCAAGGGAAGGGCAATCTAATTGAGCCTGCCTCAGGTCTGCCCTTGAGGGTCCCCCTGTCCCCAGAAACTCAACCTGGTCAGGTTCAAGCTCCTCAGAGACAGTCTCCTCTTGGACTGCAGAATCAGTTTCCTCTGAAACCTGATCCTCAACCTGGGGCAAGGTGGAAGGCGAGGCCTTTCCTCTCTTGCTCCTTCTCTTGGGTTGTGGCTGGTCTATTGTCTCAAGATCCACCACTGGTTCAGGAAGGCACTTCTTAGCCTGAGCCCTTGTCATGGCAAGGACATGCTCTGAAATCCCTAGCATTTCTGCATGAGTCCTGTACTCCACTTCTGACCATGCTGAGCTTTCAAGGTCATTGCCTAACAGACAGTCTACTGGTAGGTCTGCACTCACCACAACTTTCTTTAGGCCATCAACCCCTCCCCAGGAGAAGTTCACAACTGCCACACTATGGGAGGTAGTGGAGTTGCTTGCATTGGTTACTAGGTAGCTCTCTCCTAGTACAATCTGTCCAGGGTCCACAAAGCCAGGGGTCACCATGGTGACACTAGCACATGTGTCCCTGTAAGCTTGAGCCAGTTTCTCATTTATTAAGGGAGTCTGCCTGTATTTGCCCAGGTTAGTGGGGCTTACTGCAGTGGGCAACTCAATGTCCACATCATACAGGAGAACTGCCTGTGTAGGGACTCTGACTAGGCCAGATCCTACTTCAATACCCAGGGTCAACCCAGCTACACCCTTGGACTGTGTTCCACCACTGCTTACTGTACTTGGGGTTGCAGTTGCTTTAGGAGCTGTAGTGGTGGGAACTGGATTTGCCTTGGTGCACTCACTGCCCCAGTGTGAAACTGATTTGCAGGTATTACACCAAGGTGTCTTTGGACCTTTGTTCTTCTTCTTCTTGTTACCATTTTGGGAACCACCCTCCTTACTATTAGTTTGGGGGCCTGAAGACTTCTGGTCTTTTTCTTTATCTTTCTGATTCTGATTACCACCCTTCTGGTCTGTTTTCTTCTGGTCACCACCTTGGTTCTGGGGTTTCTGCTTAATCCTTGTTCTGACCCATTTGTCTGCCTTCTTTCCCAATTCTTGGGGAGAGGTCAGATCAGAGTCAATAAGGTATTGATGCAACAGCTGGTTTGTACAGTTATTAAGGATCTGTTCTCTCATCATAAGATTGTACAATCCTGTATAGTCTGAAACTTTACTTCCCTGTAACCAACCCTCCAAAGCCTTAGTGGCACACTCCACAAAATCAGTCCAGTCTTGAGTCTGTGCTTTCTGGGTGTCTCTGAACAACAACCTGTATTGCTCAGTGGTTAGGCCATACCCTTCAATGAGAGCACTCTTCAAAACAGAGTAGTTTTTGGCATCCTCAGGTCTAACTGTGAGGAGCCTGTCTCTCCCTTTCTCAGAAAAGGAGTACCACAAAATTGCAGCCCACTGATTCTCAGGAACCTGCTGTACCATGCAGGCTCTCTCAAGAGCAGTCATCCATTTGTGGATGTCATCCCCTTCTTTAAAGGGGGGCACAATTTTGGTCAGGTTTCTATTATCATAGGCCCTGTCTTTTTCTCTTGGAAAATTGCTGCCACCAGTGACATCTAAGCCACTTAATTTCTGCTCTCTTGCCAAGGCAAGTTTAGCTTGAGCTAAGGTAAGCTTAGCTTGACTCAGGGCTACCTCCTCTCTCTCTATCTGGAGTCTGACAGCCCTCATTCTAGCCCTATGCTCAGCTTTCTGAGAAGCACTCATGCCTCTCTCTGATTCTCTGGAGGCACTAGAAAGATGAGAGTCCCCTGAGGGAGATCTCACTCTTCTGTTGCCTGGGAGAATCATTTGTTGGGATCTGGGGAGGTGCTGGCCCTCTCCATTTCCCAGTAGGTCCAAGTTGGCCTGGCTAAGCCTACCAACTGGAACCTGGCTACCCTGATCCTGTACTTCTAAGTCCCCAGCATCTGAGTCCTCATCCAAGTCATCATCATCCTCCTCTTCAGGGGGATCAACTGCAGGGGGGTTCCCTCCAGTTCCTGTATCTAGGGAAGCTGCTTTTGCCTTCTCTAAGTCATCCTGTTCTAGGAGTTCTACCAGAATTAGGCAGGTGGGGCTTCTGCCCCTTTTTAACCCTCTTGCTTTGCACAAGACAATCAAGTCTCTGCGGGTTAGTTTGTCATATCCAGAAGTTGCCTGGGTAGGGTCAACTGTCACAGGACTAGACCCTGAGGCCTTTCCTGTGTCGGACATGGTTACTAGTGAGGTGTAAGTGGTGCACTTACCTACACTAAGTGTTTTCCTACTGGACCTTGCTAGTGAGTTGTAGTCAGGGGTGTGCTACTCCCTTCAACCTACAACTACTAAGTTCAGTAGAACTTAATATGCTAAGCTTTTGATTTTATATGTACCTAGAGGTACTTGATGTGATCTTTCAATTTGATATAAAGATTGCAATGGTAAAACAACAGCAAGCTCAAATCCGCACCGCTGCTCACCAATGTGAGAAGTTGGCCTGGTAGGGGATGTTTCCAATTCTGGAACCACCTACTACCTGACCAAACAATCCCCTTATGGTGTCTGGTTGTAAGTCAACCTTATTAGACAAGCTATCCTAGTGGTAGCATGGACTAAGCAGCCTAAAGGCTTAACTTAAGAGGTCGTGTTAAGCGAGCTGTTTTACCACATACAATCCTGTAATACCAAATGAAAGGACACCACACAAGTATATATTATAAAAATATATGTGTTTATTACTAAAAACAATCCCCAGTATTCTTTATGAATAAAGGGGCACAAGCGTTAAATCAAAAGCACTGTTTAAACATACAAAGTTGCACAATTATGGATGAGGGCAGGGGGCCACTCAAACCATATACTAAACAAGTGGTATAAGAAAGGCCACTCGAGCAGTGGTTAGGCCTAGGGCCTAGGGAATCGCTGGGAGCAGTCAGGACAAGCAATGCTGAAGTCGGGAATGGCCCTCGGGATTCGGGAGATGTGCGGAAAGCGCACGCATGCACCAATGTTAACCAATGGTGCGTAAAAGTCAAATAGTTAAAGTTTAAGGACACTTCCGCTGAACCTAGAGGAACAAAACTTAACACACAGACCCTAGAGGTGTGCACCAGTGTGGGAACACCGGCGGAGCAAAGTTACCTCACCCACAGGAAGTGGGTGCACAGGGTCGAAGTGGCGTCGGGTTTTGACACGCAGGCTCTTGGTGCTTGAAGCTGAAAGGGCTGCAGGCAGGGTGAAGACGAAGTGTCCGGTGGAGTCCAAGGGTGGACTCAAGTTGTAGAGTACCTGAAAGCAGAGGGGACAGAGTCTGGGTCACTCAGCAGTGACCAGGGTGGAACCAGGACGGAACCAGGCAATGTCGGGCGCAATCAGGTGGTCGTCGAGGCGCTTCTCTTCGCTGTCACGTGGGCTCTGGGGCATCTGCGACGTCCAGGAGCAGGTCACGATCTGTCCCACGCAGGCTCTCACCGTCGGTGCAGTCGGCTTCCGGTTTGGAGCAAACAAGCCTTGGTAAGAGCAATCCACGCGGGATTGGAAGATGGCGTCTCACTCGGACCAGGAAGGTCAGAGTCGGGGCTCCCTTTCAGGGGAGCTGGTGTGGATCTGGAGCAACCAGAATCACGAGTCTTTCTTTGTAGTTCGTCGGCACAGGGACCACAAGCCAGCTGGCAAGTGACCGGGCCAACGCGTTGAGCCAAATCGTGCCAAAGGGCCCCACGCAGCACTCGTCGAGTGTGGAGGGCTGAACTTCGGCTCAGGAGTAGCTCAGGGTGGGGGCTTCTCAAACCCCGGTGTACAGCTTCGAGGGTCACTCGTGGGCTGCACGGTCAGCGTCTCGTGGTCACTTCAAGATGGCGTGCCCCACGCTTCCGGTCGCCTCCACGGGTCTCAGCTTTGCAGGGACTGTGGATCGGGCTGTTAGAAGCTGGGCAGGCTTGATCTCGTCGATCTCAGTCGCTCGAGTTCCGGCGGGAACTGCAACTAAGTAGACGTCGAGGGCTGGATGGTGCCTGCTGCTGCAGGGTGGTCACTCCTTGACCACAAGGGAGATTCTTCGGGCTTCCACGTTGAGATGGAGGGCGAAGGGTCCAGAATATCGTTTCAAAATGTTTCTTCCAGGAAATCTGATGTGCATTGGCACTGCTCCCACTCTTATTCGAATCTGGTGGGCGTGATTACCTGCTAGGTCCCCTCCTATGGGTGGGACCCAGGAAGTGGGTGGATACACCCCCTTCCTTTGATCCAGGCCGCCCTGGCACGAGGGCTGGAGTGCCCCAGAACCGGTTTGGCCGGATTATGCAAGGGGCAGCCTTGTGCGCCCCAGGCAGTGTCTGGTTTCTTTCAAACCTCCCTGCTACAATACACTATCTCCTGTCTGGAGGGCGGTGACACCCTCCTGTGACAGGAAACCCTTTGTCCAGGACCCCCTTGACTGGGTTTCGGTCAGCTCCAGGGGTCCAGACATTTGTCTGTGGCAGAGGCATCCATTTTGGGGATCTTAAGGCCTTTGGAGAAATCAACCGCATTAAAGTGAAGTAACATGTCTTACCCCTCTAGAGGGGTGGAATGCCATCCCCGTCGCCAGAACTGGCGAGGGGATGGTATTCCAAAGCGTATGACACCTTACACGACATGTTTTGATAAAGCCAAACCAGAGTTGCTAAATAACCGCGAGGATTATAAGGCACTTAATAGTATATGGTATGGCATTATCCTGAAACAGCTTAGGGATTTGTTCCCGACGGCTGCAGACAGGCTCAGCTCATGCTAGAGCTCCATCTCACATAAAAACCATGCACCCAGCCTCCAGGATTGGTGAGGCCTGTCTATAGGAGTGGCTCACAGGTTTACATGTGTCCAGATATAGGTTTAGACATAGGTATACTATATCTAAGCAAGGGGTGTGTACACCACCTTACCCCAGCTGAGTGATCAGCCAGTTGTGTCAATTTAAGAACCAGCCAGGGGTGGCAAAAGATATGCTGCAGCCCCTGGTAGGCCTTAGTGGCTCCTGTGCCCTGTGCACCTATAGTGCATTCTGCAGGGGCTGACAAGGAGTCCAGTTCCAATTGGTATGTGCCTATAGCACATGTGTCATTAATTTAGTGAGAGAACAGCAGGCTGGGGGTCTGATCAGCAGGCCCACAGCCTCAGTAGTCGAAAACCAGTGAAGCAAAAAGCAAAAATTTGGGGTGACCATAGGATAGCAGACCCTACTCTCCTACACTAAGCAAGGGGTGTGTACACCACCTTACCCCAGCTGAGTGATCAGCCAGTTGTGTCAATTTAAGAACCAGCCAGGGGTGGCAAAAGATATGCTGCAGCCCCTGGTAGGCCTTAGTGGCTCCTGTGCCCTGTGCACCTATAGTGCATTCTACAGGGGCTGACAAGGAGTCCATTTCCAATTGGTATGTACCTAGGGTACATGGAATCCATTTTACAGAGAGAGCAGATGGCCTGGGGCCCTGATTAGCAGGGAACCAGGTCAACTAAGTCAAAAAACCAGCTAAACACAGGCAAAAAATCTGGGGTAACCATAGTCAGGTAGCCACCTTCCTACACCCTACCAACCTTTTCAGGAAGGACATCTTGAATTGGGGCTGTAGCCATTACAGCCCCACTAACCTTTCCATTGGAATTTACCATTCTAGAATGGATTTCCTGTTCAACCCCAGCCCAGGCTGAGATTTCTAAATCATTACCCAGTAGACAGTCTACAGGCAAGTTTGGGGACACTGCCACTCTCTTTGGGCCAGTGACACCTCCCCAGCTGAGACTTACTACTGCCATGGGATGATTTGTTTGGATGCCATCAATGTTTATTACCTGGTATGTGGCACCAGGTAAAAGTTGCTTAGAGGGGACTATGCCATCAGCCACCATGGTGATGCTAGCCCCTGTGTCTCTAAAAGCTTCAACTCTTAAACCATTGATGATGGGTTCTTGTCTATACTTGCTCAAAGTATTTGGGCAAGCAGAGAAGTTGGCAAACCCCATGCCAGCCTCATAAACAAGATCATTGGGTGATGGGGACCTGGATAGGCCAGGGTCCACCTGATTTCCAAAAGTAAACCCACCCAGATTCCTGGGTGTGCTTCCACTTCCTGGGGGATTACTGCTGACAGTAACAGGAGGTGTTGAAGCTGGCTTTGGAGGTATATTTTCTTTATTGTTATTCTTGGGACAACAGCTGTCTGTTTTGTAATGCCCCACCTGTTTACAGGGATAACAATAGGGTTTTTTCTCAGTTGAAGAAGTGTCTTGGGACCCACC
The DNA here is from genome assembly GCF_964261635.1 of Lissotriton helveticus. Lineage (NCBI taxonomy): Eukaryota > Metazoa > Chordata > Amphibia > Caudata > Salamandridae > Lissotriton > Lissotriton helveticus. Next base: position 4,240,513 of record NW_027611653.1, read on the forward strand.
CCCATCCTTGGAGTTTTGGGGCCCTGGGGAAGTCTTTTCTTTACTTTTATCCCCACCCTTATCTTGAGGCTTGGTAGACTCCTTCTTCTGGTTACTGTCCTGATTCTTAGGCCTAATCCTGGTTCTGACCCATTTGTCTGCCTTCTTTCCCAATTCTTGGGGAGAGGTCAGATCAGAGTCTACCAGGTGCTGGTGTAAGAGCTGGTTCTGACAATTACTTAGGATCTGCTCCCTCATAATCAAATTATACAATCCTGTAAAGTCATGTACTTTGCTGCCATGTAGCCAACCCTCCAGAGCCTTAGTAGCACAATCTACAAAATCAGTCCAGTCCTGAGTCTGTGTCTTCTGGGTGTCTCTGAACTTGAACCTGTACTGTTCAGTGGTTAAGCCAAACCCATCTATCAGAACACTCTTCAGGACTTTGTAATTGTTTGCATCCTCATGTCTAACAGTGAGGAGCTTGTCTCTCCCTTTCTCTGAAAAGGAGTACCATAAGATTGCTGCCCACTGTTCCTCAGGAACCTGCTGTACCATGCAGGCTCTCTCAAGAGCAGTCATCCATTTGTGGATGTCATCCCCTTCCTTGTAGGGGGGCACAATCTTTGTCAGGTTTCTACTATCATAGGACCTGGGTTTCTCTTTAGGAATATTGCTGCCACCAGTGGCATCTAAGCCACACAATTTTTGCTCTCTTGCCAAGGCAAGTTTAGCTTGAGCCAAGGCTACCTCCTCCCTCTCTATCTGGAGTTTGACAGCCCTCATTCTGGCCCTATGCTCTAGCTTTTGAGAAGCACTCATGCCTCTCTGTGATTCCCTGGAGGCACTAGAAAGATGAGAGTCTCCTGAGGGAGATCTCACTCTTCTGTTGCCTGGGGGAATCATATGTTGGGTTCTGGGGAGGTGCTGGCCCTCTCCATTCCCCAGTAGGTCCAAGTTGGCCTGGCTAAGCCTACCAACTGGAACCTGGCTACCCTGATCCTGTACTTCTAAGTCCTCAACTTCTGAGTCCTCATCCAAGTCATCATCATCCTCCTCTTCAGGGGGATCAACTGCAGGGGGGTTCCCTTCAGTTCCTGTATCTAGGGAAGCTGCTTTTGCCCTCTCTAAGTCATCCTGTTCTAGGAGTCCTATCAGGATTAGGCAGGTGGGGCTTCTGCCCCTTTTTAACCCTCTTGCTTTGCACAAGACAATCAAGTCTCTGCGGGTTAGTTTGTCATATCCAGAAGTTGCCTGGGTAGGGTCAACTGTCACAGGACTAGACCCTGAGGCCTTTCCTGTGTCGGACATGGTTACTAGTGAGGTGTAAGTGGTGCACTTACCTACACTAAGTGTTTTCCTACTGGACCTTGCTAGTGAGTTGTAGTCAGGGGTGTGCTACTCCCTTCAACCTACAACTACTAAGTTCAGTAGAACTTAATATGCTAAGCTTTTGATTTTATATGTACCTAGAGGTACTTGATGTGATCTTTCAATTTGATATAAAGATTGCAATGGTAAAACAACAGCAAGCTCAAATCCGCACCGCTGCTCACCAATGTGAGAAGTTGGCCTGGTAGGGGATGTTTCCAATTCTGGAACCACCTACTACCTGACCAAACAATCCCCTTATGGTGTCTGGTTGTAAGTCAACCTTATTAGACAAGCTATCCTAGGGGTAGCATGGACTAAGCAGCCTAAAGGCTTAACTTAAGAGGTCGTGTTAAGCGAGCTGTTTTACCACATACAATCCTGTAATACCAAATGAAAGGACACCACACAAGTATATATTATAAAAATATATGTGTTTATTACTAAAAACAATCCCCAGTATTCTTTATGAATAAAGGGGCACAAGCGTTAAATCAAAAGCACTGTTTAAACATACAAAGTTGCACAATTATGGATGAGGGCAGGGGGCCACTCAAACCATATACTAAACAAGTGGTATAAGAGAGGCCACTCGAACAGTGGTTAGGCCTAGGGCCTAGGGAATCGCTGGGAGCAGTCAGGACAAGCAATGCTGAAGTCGGGAATGGCCCTCGGGATTCGGGAGATGTGCGGAAAGCGCACGCATGCACCAATGTTAACCAATGGTGCGTAAAAGTCAAATAGTTAAAGTTTAAGGACACTTCCGCTGAACCTAGAGGAACAAAACTTAACACACAGACCCTAGAGGTGTGCACCAGTGTGGGAACACCGGCGGAGCAAAGTTACCTCACCCACAGGAAGTGGGTGCACAGGGTCGAAGTGGCGTCGGGTTTTGACACGCAGGCTCTTGGTGCTTGAAGCTGAAAGGGCTGCAGGCAGGGTGAAGACGAAGTGTCCGGTGGAGTCCAAGGGTGGACTCAAGTTGTAGAGTACCTGAAAGCAGAGGGGACAGAGTCTGGGTCACTCAGCAGTGACCAGGGTGGAACCAGGACGGAACCAGGCAATGTCGGGCGCAATCAGGTGGTCGTCGAGGCGCTTCTCTTCGCTGTCACGTGGGCTCTGGGGCATCTGCGACGTCCAGGAGCAGGTCACGATCTGTCCCACGCAGGCTCTCACCGTCGGTGCAGTCGGCTTCCGGTTTGGAGCAAACAAGCCTTGGTAAGAGCAATCCACGCGGGATTGGAAGATGGCGTCTCACTCGGACCAGGAAGGTCAGAGTCGGAGCTCCCTTTCAGGGGAGCTGGTGTGGATCTGGAGCAACCAGAATCACGAGTCTTCTTTTGTAGTTCGTCGGCACAGGGACCACAAGCCAGCTGGCAAGTGACCGGGCCAACGCGTTGAGCCAAATCGTGCCAAAGGGCCCCACGCAGCACTCGTCGAGTGTGGAGGGCTGAACTTCGGCTCAGGAGTAGCTCAGGGTGGGGGCTTCTCAAACCCCGGTGTACAGCTTCGAGGGTCACTCGTGGGCTGCACGGTCAGCGTCTCGTGGTCACTTCAAGATGGCGTGCCCCACGCTTCCGGTCGCCTCCACGGGTCTCAGCTTTGCAGGGACTGTGGATCGGGCTGTTAGAAGCTGGGCAGGCTTGATCTCGTCGATCTCAGTCGCTCGAGTTCCGGCGGGAACTGCAACCAAGTAGACGTCGAGGGCTGGATGGTGCCTGCTGCTGCAGGGTGGTCACTCCTTGACCACAAGGGAGATTCTTCGGGCTTCCACGTTGAGATGGAGGGCGAAGGGTCCAGAATATCGTTTCAAATGTTTCTTCCAGGAAATCTGATGTGTATTGGCACTGCTCCCACTCTTATTCGAATCTGGTGGGCGTGATTACCTGCTAGGTCCCCTCCTATGGGTGGGACCCAGGAAGTGGGTGGATACACCCCCTTCCTTTGATCCAGGCCGCCCTGGCACGAGGGCTGGAGTGCCCCAGAACCGGTTTGGCCGGATTATGCAAGGGGCAGCCTTGTGCGCCCCAGGCAGTGTCTGGTTTCTTTCAAACCTCCCTGCTACAATACACTATCTCCTGTCTGGAGGGCGGTGACACCCTCCTGTGACAGGAAACCCTTTGTCCAGGACCCCCTTGACTGGGTTTCGGTCAGCTCCAGGGGTCCAGACATTTGTCTGTGGCAGAGGCATCCATTTTGTGGATCTTAAGGCCTTTGGAGAAATCAACCGCATTAAAGTGAAGTAACATGTCTTACCCCTCTAGAGGGGTGGAATGCCATCCCCGTCGCCAGAACTGGCGAGGGGATGGTATTCCAAAGCGTATGACACCTTACACGACATGTTTTGATAAAGCCAAACCAGAGTTGCTAAATAACCGCGAGGATTATAAGGCACTTAATAGTATATGGTATGGCATTATCCTGAAACAGCTTAGGGATTTGTTCCCGACGGCTGCAGACAGGCTCAGCTCATGCTAGAGCTCCATCTCACATAAAACCATGCACCCAGCCTCCAGGATTGGTGAGGCCTGTCTATAGGGGTGGCTCACAGGTTTACATGTGTCCAGATATAGGTTTAGACATAGGTATACTATATCTAAGCAAGGGGTGTGTACACCACCTTACCCCAGCTGAGTGATCAGCCAGTTGTGTCAATTTAAGAACCAGCCAGGGGTGGCAAAAGATATGCTGCAGCCCCTGGTAGGCCTTAGTGGCTCCTGTGCCCTGTGCACCTATAGTGCATTCTACAGGGGCTGACAAGGAGTCCATTTCCAATTGGTATGTACCTAGGGTACATGGAATCCATTTTACAGAGAGAGCAGATGGCCTGGGGCCCTGATTAGCAGGGAACCAGGTCAACTAAGTCAAAAAACCAGCTAAACACAGGCAAAAAATCTGGGGTAACCATAGTCAGGTAGCCACCTTCCTACACTGGAGCTGACCGAAACCCAGTCAAGGGGGTCCTGGACAAAGGGTTTCCTGTCACAGGAGGGTGTCACCGCCCTCCAGACAGGAGATAGTGTATTGTAGCAGGGAGGTTTGAAAGAAACCAGACACTGCCTGGGGCGCACAAGGCTGCCCCTTGCATAATCCGGCCAAACCGGTTCTGGGGCACTCCAGCCCTCGTGCCAGGGCGGCCTGGATCAAAGGAAGGGGGTGTATCCACCCACTTCCTGGGTCCCACCCATAGGAGGGGACCTAGCAGGTAATCACGCCCACCAGATTCGAATAAGAGTGGGAGCAGTGCCAATGCACATCAGATTTCCTGGAAGAAACATTTGAAACGATATTCTGGACCCTTCGCCCTCCATCTCAACGTGGAAGCCCGAAGAATCTCCCTTGTGGTCAAGGAGTGACCACCCTGCAGCAGCAGGCACCATCCAGCCCTCGACGTCTACTTAGTTGCAGTTCCCGCCGGAACTCGAGCGACTGAGATCGACGAGATCAAGCCTGCCCAGCTTCTAACAGCCCGATCCACAGTCCCTGCAAAGCTGAGACCCGTGGAGGCGACCGGAAGCGTGGGGCACGCCATCTTGAAGTGACCACGAGACGCTGACCGTGCAGCCCACGAGTGACCCTCGAAGCTGTACACCGGGGTTTGAGAAGCCCCCACCCGGAGCTACTCCTGAGCCGAAGTTCAGCCCTCCACACTCGACGAGTGCTGCGTGGGGCCCTTTGGCACGATTTGGCTCAACGCGTTGGCCCGGTCACTTGCCAGCTGGCTTGTGGTCCCTGTGCCGACGAACTACCTAAGAAGACTCGTGAATCTGGTTGCTCCAGATCCACACCAGCTCCCCTGAAAAGGAGCCCCGACTCTGACCTTCCTGGTCCGAGTGAGAAGCAATCTTCCGATCCTGCGTGGATTGCTCTTACCAAGGCTTGTTTGCTCCAAACCTGAAGCCGACTGCACCGACGGTGAGAGCCTGCGTGGGACAGATCGTGACCTGCTCCTGGACGTCGCAGATGCCCCAGAGCCCACGTGACAGCGGAGAGGAGCTCCTCGACGACCACCTGATTGCGCCCGACATTGCCTGGTTCCGTCCTGGTTCCACCCTGGTCACTGCTGAGTGACCCAGACTCTGTCCCCTCTGCTTTCAGGTACTCTACAACTTGAGTCCACCCTTGGACTCCACCGGACACTTCGTCTTCACCCTGCCTGCAGCCCTTTCAGCTTCAAGCACCAAGAGCCTGCGTGTCAAAACCCGACGCCACTTCGACCCTGTGCACCCACTTCCTGTGGGTGAGGTAACTTTGCTCCGCCGGTGTTCCCACACTGGTGCACACCTCTAGGGTCTGTGTGTTAAGTTTTGTTCCTCTATGTTCAGCGGAAGTGTCCTTAAACTTTAACTCTTTGACTTTTACGCACCATTGGTTAACATTGATGCATGCGTGCGCTTTCCGCACATCTCCCGAGTCCCGAGGGCCATTCCCGACTTCAGCATTGCTTGTCCTGACTGCTCCCAGCGATTCCCTAGGCCCTAGGCCTAACCACTGTTCGAGTGGCCTCTCTTATACCACTTGTTTAGTATATGGTTTGAGTGGCCCCCCGCCCTCATCCATAATTGTGCAACTTGTATGTTTAAACAGTGCTTTTGATTTAACGCTTGTGCCCCTTTATTCATAAAGAATACTGGGGATTGTTTTTAGTAATAAACACATATATTTTTATAATATATACTTGTGTGGTGTCCTTTCATTTGGTATTACAGGATTGTATGTGGTAAAACAGCTCGCTTAACACGACCTCTTAAGTTAAGCCTTTAGGCTGCTTAGTCCATGCTACCCCTAGGATAGCTTGTCTAATAAGGTTGACTTACAACCAGACACCATAAGGGATTGTTTGGTCAGGTAGTAGGTGGTTCCAGAATTGGAAACATCCCCTACCAGGCCAACTTCTCACAATCACCTATCAGGCCAACTTCTCACACACAGCCTGGGGGACCAAGAGCAACCAGGGGGACCAAGCACAGCCTGGGGGACCAAGCACAGCCTGGTGGACCAAGAGCAACCAGGGGGACCAAGCACAGCCAGGGGTACCATGCACAGCCAGGGGGACCAAGAGCAACCAGGGGGACCAAGCACAGCCTGGGGGACCAAGCACAGCCCGGGGGACCAAGCACAGCCTGGGGGACCAAGCACAGCCTGAGGGACCAAGAGCAACCAGGGGGACCAAGCAGAGCCTGGGGGACCAAGCAGAGCCTGGGGGACAAAGCACAGCCTGGGGTACCAAGCACAGCCTGGGGGACCAAGAGCAACCAGGGGGACCAAGCACAGCCTGGGGGACCAAGCACAGCCGGGGGTACCAAGAGCAACCAGGGGGACCAAGCACAGCCAGGGGTACCAAGCACAGCCAGGGGGACCAAGAGCAACCAGGGGGACCAAGCACAGCCTGGGGGACCAAGAGCAACCAGGGGGACCAAGCACAGCCTGGGGGACCAAGCACAGCCTGGGGGACCAAGCACAGCCTGGGGGACCAAGCACAGCCTGGGGGACCAAGAGCAACTGGAGGGACCAAGCACAGCCTGGGGGACCAAGCACAGCCTGGGGGACCAAGCACAGCCTGGGGACCAAGAACAGCCTGGGGGACCAAGCACAGCCTGGGGGACCAAGAGCAACCAGGAGGACCAAGCACAGCCTGGGGTACCAAGCACAGCCTGGGGGACCAAGCACAGCCTGGGGGGCCAAGAGCAACCAGGGGGACCAAGCACAGCCTGGGGGACCAAGCACAGCCTGGGGGACCAAGCACAGCATGGGGGACCAAGCACAGCCTGGGGGACCAAAAGCAACCAGGGGGACCAAGCACAGCCTGGGGGACCAAGCACAGCCAGGGGGACCAAGCACAGCCTGGGGGACCAAGAGCAACCAGGGGGACCAAGCACAGCCTGGGGGACCAAGCACAGCCTGGGGGACCAAGAGCAACCAGGGGGACCAAGCACAGCCTGGGGGACCAAGCACAGCCTGAAGGACCAAGAGCAACCAGGGGGACCAAGCAGAGCCTGGGGGACCAAGCAGAGCCTGGGGGTCCAAGCACAGCCTGGGGGACCTAGCACAGCCTGGGGGACCAAGAGCAACCAGGGGGACCAAGCACAGCCTGGGGGACCAAGCACAGCCTGGGGGACCAAGAGCAACCAGGGGGACCAAGCACAGCCAGGGGGACCAAGAGCAACCAGGGGGACCAAACACAGCCTGGGGGACCAAGCACAGGCTGGGGGACCAAGAGCAACCAGGGGGACCAAGCACTGCCGGGGTACCAAGCACAGCCTGGGGGACCAAGAGCAACCAGTGGGACCAAGCACAGCCTGGGGGACCAAGCACAGCCTGGGGGACCAAGCACAGCCTGGGGGACCAAGAGCAACCAGGGGGACCAAGCACAGCCTGGGGGACCAAGCACAGCCTGGGGGACCAAGAGCAACCAGGGGGACCAAGCACAGCCAGGGGTATCACGCACAGCCAGGGGGACCAAGAGCAACCAGGGGGACCAAGCACAGCCTGGGGGACCAAGCACAGCCTGGGGGACCAAGAGCAACAAGGGGGACCAAGCACAGCCTGGGGGACCAAGCACAGTCTGGGGGACCAAGCACAGCCTGGGGGACCAAGAGCAACCAGGGGGACTAAGCAGAGCCTGGGGGACCAAGCACAGCCTGGGGTACCAAGCACAGCCTGGGGGACTAAGAGCAACTAGGGGAACCAAGCACAGCCTGGGGGACCAAGCACAGCCTGGGGGACCAAGAGCAACCAGGGGGACCAAGCACAGCCAGGGGTACCAAGCACAGCCAGGGGGACCAAGAGCAACCAGGGGGACCAAGCACAGCCTGGGGACCAAGCACAGCCTGGGGGACCAAGCACAGCCTGGGGGACAAAGCACAGCCTGGGGGACCAAGAGCAACCAGGGGGACCAAGCACAGCCTGGGGGACCAAGCACAAGCCTGGGGGACCAAGAGCAACCAGGGGGACCAAGCACAGCCTGGGGGACCAAGCACAAGCCTGGGGGACCAAGAGCAACCAGGGGGACCAAGCACAGCCTGGGGGACCAAGCACAGCCTGGGGGACCAAGCACAGCCTGGGGGACCATGAGCAACCAGGGGGACCAAGCACAGCTGGGGGACCAAGCACAGCCTGGGGGACCAAGCACAGCCTGGGGGACCAGGAGCAACCATGGGGACCCAAGCACAGCCTGGGGGACCAAGAGCAACCAGGGGGACCAAGCACAGCCAGGGGTACCAAGCACAGCCTGGGGGACCAAAAGCAACCAGGGGGACCAAGCACAGCCTGGGGGACCAAGCACAGCCTGGGGGACCAAGCACAGCCTGGGGGACCAAGAGCAACCAGGGGGACCAAGCACAGCCTGGGGGACCAAGCACAGCCTGGTGGACCAAGAGCAACCAGGGGGACCAAGCACAGCCAGGGGTACCATGCACAGCCAGGGGGACCAAGAGCAACCAGGGGGACCAAGCACAGCCTGGGGGACCAAGCACAGCCCGGGGGATCAAGCACAGCCTGGGGGACCAAGCACAGCCTGAGGCACCAAGAGCAACCAGGGGGACCAAGCAGAGCCTGGGGGACCAAGCAGAGCCTGGGGGACCAAGCAGAGCCTGGGGTACCAAGCACAGCCTGGGGGACCAAGAGCAACCAGGGGGACTGTAGGAGAGTAGGGTCTGCTATCCTATGGTCACCCCAAATTTTTGCTTTTTGCTTCACTGGTTTTCGACTACTGAGGCTGTGGGCCTGCTGATCAGACCCCCAGCCTGCTGTTCTCTCACTAAATTAATGACACATGTGCTATAGGCACATACCAATTGGAAATGGACTCCTTGTCAGCCCCTGTAGAATGCACTATAGGTGCACAGGGCACAGGAGCCACTAAGGCCTACCAGGGGCTGCAGCATATCTTTTGCCACCCCTGGCTGGTTCTTAAATTGACACAACTGGCTGATCACTCAGCTGGGGTAAGGTGGTGTACACACCCCTTGCTTAGATATAGTATACCTATGTCTAAACCTATATCTGGACACATGTAAACCTGTGAGCCACTCCTATAGACAGGCCTCACCAATCCTGGAGGCTGGGTGCATGGTTTTTATGTGAGATGGAGCTCTAGCATGAGCTGAGCCTGTCTGCAGCCGTCGGGAACAAATCCCTAAGCTGTTTCAGGATAATGCCATACCATATACTATTAAGTGCCTTATAATCCTCGCGGTTATTTAGCAACTCTGGTTTGGCTTTATCAAAACATGTCGTGTAAGGTGTCATACGCTTTGGAATACCATCCCCTCGCCAGTTCTGGCGACGGGGATGGCATTCCACCCCTCTAGAGGGGTAAGACATGTTACTTCACTTTAATGCGGTTGATTTCTCCAAAGGCCTTAAGATCCACAAAATGGATGCCTCTGCCACAGACAAATGTCTGGACCCCTGGAGCTGACCGAAACCCAGTCAAGGGGGTCCTGGACAAAGGGTTTCCTGTCACAGGAGGGTGTCACCGCCCTCCAGACAGGAGATAGTGTATTGTAGCAGGGAGGTTTGAAAGAAACCAGACACTGCCTGGGGCGCACAAGGCTGCCCCTTGCATAATCCGGCCAAACCGGTTCTGGGGCACTCCAGCCCTCGTGCCAGGGCGGCCTGGATCAAAGGAAGGGGGTGTATCCACCCACTTCCTGGGTCCCACCCATAGGAGGGGACCTAGCAGGTAATCACGCCCACCAGATTCGAATAAGAGTGGGAGCAGTGCCAATGCACATCAGATTTCCTGGAAGAAACATTTGAAACGATATTCTGGACCCTTCGCCCTCCATCTCAACGTGGAAGTCCGAAGAATCTCCCTTGTGGTCAAGGAGTGACCACCCTGCAGCAGCAGGCACCATCCAGCCCTCGACGTCTACTTAGTTGCAGTTCCCGCCGGAACTCGAGCGACTGAGATCGACGAGAATAAGCCTGCCCAGCTTCTAACAGCCCGATCCACAGTCCATGCAAAGCTGAGACCCGTGGAGGCGACCGGAAGCGTGGGGCACGCCATCTTGAAGTGACCACGAGACGCTGACCGTGCAGCCCACGAGTGACCCTCGAAGCTGTACACCGGGGTTTGAGAAGCCCCCACCCTGAGCTACTCCTGAGCCGAAGTTCAGCCCTCCACACTCGACGAGTGCTGCGTGGGGCCCTTTGGCACGATTTGGATCAACGCGTTGGCCCGGTCGCTTGCCAGCTGGCTTGTGGTCCCTGTGCCGACGAACTACCAAAGAAGACTCGTGAATCTGGTTGCTCCAGATCCACACCAGCTCCCCTGAAAAGGAGCCCCGACTCTGACCTTCCTGGTCCGAGTGAGAAGCAATCTTCCGATCCTGCGTGGATTGCTCTTACCAAGGCTTGTTTGCTCCAAACCTGAAGCCGACTGCACCGACGGTGAGAGCCTGCGTGGGACAGATCGTGACCTGCTCCTGGACGTCGCAGATGCCCCAGAGCCCACGTGACAGCGGAGAGAAGCTCCTCGACGACCACCTGATTGCGCCCGACATTGCCTGGTTCCGTCCTGGTTCCACCCTGGTCACTGCTGAGTGACCCAGACTCTGTCCCCTCTGCTTTCAGGTACTCTACAACTTGAGTCCACCCTTGGACTCCACCGGACACTTCGTCTTCACCCTGCCTGCAGCCCTTTCAGCTTCAAGCACCAAGAGCCTGCGTGTCAAAACCCGACGCCACTTCGACCCTGTGCACCCACTTCCTGTGGGTGAGGTAACTTTGCTCCGCCGGTGTTCCCACACTGGTGCACACCTCTAGGGTCTGTGTGTTAAGTTTTGTTCCTCTAGGTTCAGCGGAAGTGTCCTTAAACTTTAACTATTTGACTTTTACGCACCATTGGTTAACATTGGTGCATGCGTGCGCTTTCCGCACATCTCCCGAATCCCGAGGGCCATTCCCGACTTCAGCATTGCTTGTCCTGACTGCTCCCAGCGATTCCCTAGGCCCTAGGCCTAACCACTGTTCGAGTGGCCTCTCTTATACCACTTGTTTAGTATATGGTTTGAGTGGCCCCCTGCCCTCATCCATAATTGTGCAACTTGTATGTTTAAACAGTGCTTTTTGATTTAACGCTTGTGCCCCTTTATTCATAAAGAATACTGGGGATTGTTTTTAGTAATAAACACATATATTTTTATAATATATACTTGTGTGGTGTCCTTTCATTTGGTATTACAGGATTGTATGTGGTAAAACAGCTCGCTTAACACGACCTCTTAAGTTAAGCCTTTAGGCTGCTTAGTCCATGCTACCCCTAGGATAGCTTGTCTAATAAGGTTGACTTACAACCAGACACCATAAGGGATTGTTTGGTCAGGTAGTAGGTGGTTCCAGAATTGGAAACATCCCCTACCAGGCCAACTTCTCACAATCACCTATCAGGCCAACTTCTCACACACAGCCTGGGGGACCAAGAGCAACCAGGGGGACCAAGCACAGCCTGGGGGACCAAGCACAGCCTGGTGGACCAAGAGCAACCAGGGGGACCAAGCACAGCCAGGGGTACCATGCACAGCCAGGGGGACCAAGAGCAACCAGGGGGACCAAGCACAGCCTGGGGGACCAAGCACAGCCCGGGGGACCAAGCACAGCCTGGGGGACCAAGCACAGCCTGAGGGACCAAGAGCAACCAGGGGGACCAAGCAGAGCCTGGGGGACCAAGCAGAGCCTGGGGGACAAAGCACAGCCTGGGGTACCAAGCACAGCCTGGGGGACCAAGAGCAACCAGGGGGACCAAGCACAGCCTGGGGGACCAAGCACAGCCGGGGGTACCAAGAGCAACCAGGGGGACCAAGCACAGCCAGGGGTACCAAGCACAGCCAGGGGGACCAAGAGCAACCAGGGGGACCAAGCACAGCCTGGGGGACCAAGAGCAACCAGGGGGACCAAGCACAGCCTGGGGGACCAAGCACAGCCTGGGGGACCAAGCACAGCCTGGGGGACCAAGCACAGCCTGGGGGACCAAGAGCAACTGGAGGGACCAAGCACAGCCTGGGGGACCAAGCACAGCCTGGGGGACCAAGCACAGCCTGGGGACCAAGAACAGCCTGGGGGACCAAGCACAGCCTGGGGGACCAAGAGCAACCAGGAGGACCAAGCACAGCCTGGGGTACCAAGCACAGCCTGGGGGACCAAGCACAGCCTGGGGGGCCAAGAGCAACCAGGGGGACCAAGCACAGCCTGGGGGACCAAGCACAGCCTGGGGGACCAAGCACAGCATGGGGGACCAAGCACAGCCTGGGGGACCAAAAGCAACCAGGGGGACCAAGCACAGCCTGGGGGACCAAGCACAGCCAGGGGGACCAAGCACAGCCTGGGGGACCAAGAGCAACCAGGGGGACCAAGCACAGCCTGGGGGACCAAGCACAGCCTGGGGGACCAAGAGCAACCAGGGGGACCAAGCACAGCCTGGGGGACCAAGCACAGCCTGAAGGACCAAGAGCAACCAGGGGGACCAAGCAGAGCCTGGGGGACCAAGCAGAGCCTGGGGGTCCAAGCACAGCCTGGGGGACCTAGCACAGCCTGGGGGACCAAGAGCAACCAGGGGGACCAAGCACAGCCTGGGGGACCAAGCACAGCCTGGGGGACCAAGAGCAACCAGGGGGACCAAGCACAGCCAGGGGGACCAAGAGCAACCAGGGGGACCAAACACAGCCTGGGGGACCAAGCACAGGCTGGGGGACCAAGAGCAACCAGGGGGACCAAGCACTGCCGGGGTACCAAGCACAGCCTGGGGGACCAAGAGCAACCAGTGGGACCAAGCACAGCCTGGGGGACCAAGCACAGCCTGGGGGACCAAGCACAGCCTGGGGGACCAAGAGCAACCAGGGGGACCAAGCACAGCCTGGGGGACCAAGCACAGCCTGGGGGACCAAGAGCAACCAGGGGGACCAAGCACAGCCAGGGGTATCACGCACAGCCAGGGGGACCAAGAGCAACCAGGGGGACCAAGCACAGCCTGGGGGACCAAGCACAGCCTGGGGGACCAAGAGCAACAAGGGGGACCAAGCACAGCCTGGGGGACCAAGCACAGTCTGGGGGACCAAGCACAGCCTGGGGGACCAAGAGCAACCAGGGGGACTAAGCAGAGCCTGGGGGACCAAGCACAGCCTGGGGTACCAAGCACAGCCTGGGGGACTAAGAGCAACTAGGGGAACCAAGCACAGCCTGGGGGACCAAGCACAGCCTGGGGGACCAAGAGCAACCAGGGGGACCAAGCACAGCCAGGGGTACCAAGCACAGCCAGGGGGACCAAGAGCAACCAGGGGGACCAAGCACAGCCTGGGGACCAAGCACAGCCTGGGGGACCAAGCACAGCCTGGGGGACAAAGCACAGCCTGGGGGACCAAGAGCAACCAGGGGGACCAAGCACAGCCTGGGGGACCAAGCACAAGCCTGGGGGACCAAGAGCAACCAGGGGGACCAAGCACAGCCTGGGGGACCAAGCACAAGCCTGGGGGACCAAGAGCAACCAGGGGGACCAAGCACAGCCTGGGGGACCAAGCACAGCCTGGGGGACCAAGCACAGCCTGGGGGACCATGAGCAACCAGGGGGACCAAGCACAGCTGGGGGACCAAGCACAGCCTGGGGGACCAAGCACAGCCTGGGGGACCAGGAGCAACCATGGGGACCCAAGCACAGCCTGGGGGACCAAGAGCAACCAGGGGGACCAAGCACAGCCAGGGGTACCAAGCACAGCCTGGGGGACCAAAAGCAACCAGGGGGACCAAGCACAGCCTGGGGGACCAAGCACAGCCTGGGGGACCAAGCACAGCCTGGGGGACCAAGAGCAACCAGGGGGACCAAGCACAGCCTGGGGGACCAAGCACAGCCTGGTGGACCAAGAGCAACCAGGGGGACCAAGCACAGCCAGGGGTACCATGCACAGCCAGGGGGACCAAGAGCAACCAGGGGGACCAAGCACAGCCTGGGGGACCAAGCACAGCCCGGGGGATCAAGCACAGCCTGGGGGACCAAGCACAGCCTGAGGCACCAAGAGCAACCAGGGGGACCAAGCAGAGCCTGGGGGACCAAGCAGAGCCTGGGGGACCAAGCAGAGCCTGGGGTACCAAGCACAGCCTGGGGGACCAAGAGCAACCAGGGGGACTGTAGGAGAGTAGGGTCTGCTATCCTATGGTCACCCCAAATTTTTGCTTTTTGCTTCACTGGTTTTCGACTACTGAGGCTGTGGGCCTGCTGATCAGACCCCCAGCCTGCTGTTCTCTCACTAAATTAATGACACATGTGCTATAGGCACATACCAATTGGAAATGGACTCCTTGTCAGCCCCTGTAGAATGCACTATAGGTGCACAGGGCACAGGAGCCACTAAGGCCTACCAGGGGCTGCAGCATATCTTTTGCCACCCCTGGCTGGTTCTTAAATTGACACAACTGGCTGATCACTCAGCTGGGGTAAGGTGGTGTACACACCCCTTGCTTAGATATAGTATACCTATGTCTAAACCTATATCTGGACACATGTAAACCTGTGAGCCACTCCTATAGACAGGCCTCACCAATCCTGGAGGCTGGGTGCATGGTTTTTATGTGAGATGGAGCTCTAGCATGAGCTGAGCCTGTCTGCAGCCGTCGGGAACAAATCCCTAAGCTGTTTCAGGATAATGCCATACCATATACTATTAAGTGCCTTATAATCCTCGCGGTTATTTAGCAACTCTGGTTTGGCTTTATCAAAACATGTCGTGTAAGGTGTCATACGCTTTGGAATACCATCCCCTCGCCAGTTCTGGCGACGGGGATGGCATTCCACCCCTCTAGAGGGGTAAGACATGTTACTTCACTTTAATGCGGTTGATTTCTCCAAAGGCCTTAAGATCCACAAAATGGATGCCTCTGCCACAGACAAATGTCTGGACCCCTGGAGCTGACCGAAACCCAGTCAAGGGGGTCCTGGACAAAGGGTTTCCTGTCACAGGAGGGTGTCACCGCCCTCCAGACAGGAGATAGTGTATTGTAGCAGGGAGGTTTGAAAGAAACCAGACACTGCCTGGGGCGCACAAGGCTGCCCCTTGCATAATCCGGCCAAACCGGTTCTGGGGCACTCCAGCCCTCGTGCCAGGGCGGCCTGGATCAAAGGAAGGGGGTGTATCCACCCACTTCCTGGGTCCCACCCATAGGAGGGGACCTAGCAGGTAATCACGCCCACCAGATTCGAATAAGAGTGGGAGCAGTGCCAATGCACATCAGATTTCCTGGAAGAAACATTTGAAACGATATTCTGGACCCTTCGCCCTCCATCTCAACGTGGAAGTCCGAAGAATCTCCCTTGTGGTCAAGGAGTGACCACCCTGCAGCAGCAGGCACCATCCAGCCCTCGACGTCTACTTAGTTGCAGTTCCCGCCGGAACTCGAGCGACTGAGATCGACGAGAACAAGCCTGCCCAGCTTCTAACAGCCCGATCCACAGTCCATGCAAAGCTGAGACCCGTGGAGGCGACCGGAAGCGTGGGGCACGCCATCTTGAAGTGACCACGAGACGCTGACCGTGCAGCCCACGAGTGACCCTCGAAGCTGTACACCGGGGTTTGAGAAGCCCCCACCCTGAGCTACTCCTGAGCCGAAGTTCAGCCCTCCACACTCGACGAGTGCTGCGTGGGGCCCTTTGGCACGATTTGGATCAACGCGTTGGCCCGGTCGCTTGCCAGCTGGCTTGTGGTCCCTGTGCCGACGAACTACCAAAGAAGACTCGTGAATCTGGTTGCTCCAGATCCACACCAGCTCCCCTGAAAAGGAGCCCCGACTCTGACCTTCCTGGTCCGAGTGAGAAGCAATCTTCCGATCCTGCGTGGATTGCTCTTACCAAGGCTTGTTTGCTCCAAACCTGAAGCCGACTGCACCGACGGTGAGAGCCTGCGTGGGACAGATCGTGACCTGCTCCTGGACGTCGCAGATGCCCCAGAGCCCACGTGACAGCGGAGAGAAGCTCCTCGACGACCACCTGATTGCGCCCGACATTGCCTGGTTCCGTCCTGGTTCCACCCTGGTCACTGCTGAGTGACCCAGACTCTGTCCCCTCTGCTTTCAGGTACTCTACAACTTGAGTCCACCCTTGGACTCCACCGGACACTTCGTCTTCACCCTGCCTGCAGCCCTTTCAGCTTCAAGCACCAAGAGCCTGCGTGTCAAAACCCGACGCCACTTCGACCCTGTGCACCCACTTCCTGTGGGTGAGGTAACTTTGCTCCGCCGGTGTTCCCACACTGGTGCACACCTCTAGGGTCTGTGTGTTAAGTTTTGTTCCTCTAGGTTCAGCGGAAGTGTCCTTAAACTTTAACTATTTGACTTTTACGCACCATTGGTTAACATTGGTGCATGCGTGCGCTTTCCGCACATCTCCCGAATCCCGAGGGCCATTCCCGACTTCAGCATTGCTTGTCCTGACTGCTCCCAGCGATTCCCTAGGCCCTAGGCCTAACCACTGTTCGAGTGGCCTCTCTTATACCACTTGTTTAGTATATGGTTTGAGTGGCCCCCTGCCCTCATCCATAATTGTGCAACTTGTATGTTTAAACAGTGCTTTTTGATTTAACGCTTGTGCCCCTTTATTCATAAAGAATACTGGGGATTGTTTTTAGTAATAAACACATATATTTTTATAATATATACTTGTGTGGTGTCCTTTCATTTGGTATTACAGGATTGTATGTGGTAAAACAGCTCGCTTAACACGACCTCTTAAGTTAAGCCTTTAGGCTGCTTAGTCCATGCTACCCCTAGGATAGCTTGTCTAATAAGGTTGACTTACAACCAGACACCATAAGGGATTGTTTGGTCAGGTAGTAGGTGGTTCCAGAATTGGAAACATCCCCTACCAGGCCAACTTCTCACATTGGTGAGCAGCGGTGCGGATTTGAGCTTGCTGTTGTTTTACCATTGCAATCTTTATATCAAATTGAAAGATCACATCAAGTACCTCTAGGTACATATAAAATCAAAAGCTTAGCATATTAAGTTCTACTGAACTTAGTAGTTGTAGGTTGAAGGGATTAGCACACCCTGACTACAACTAACTAGCAAGGTACAGTAGGAAAACACTTAGTGTAGGTAAGTGCACCACTTACACCTCACTAGTAACCATGTCTGACACAGGAAAAGCCTCAGGGTCTGCTCCTGTGACAGTTGACCCTACCCAGGCAACTTTTGGATATGACAAACTAACCCGCAGAGACTTGATTGCCTTGTGCAAAGCAAGAGGGTTAAAAAGGGGCAGAAGCCCCACCTGCCTAACCCTGGTAGAAATCCTAGAACAGGATGACTTAGAGAAGGCTAAAGCAGCTTCCCTAGACACAGGAAATGGAGAGAACCCCCCTGTAGTTGATCCCCCTGAAGAGGAGGATGATGATTGTAGGAGAGTAGGGTCTGCTATCCTATGGTCACCCCAAATTTTTGCTTTTTGCTTCACTGGTTTTCGACTACTGAGGCTGTGGGCCTGCTGATCAGACCCCCAGCCTGCTGTTCTCTCACTAAATTAATGACACATGTGCTATAGGCACATACCAATTGGAAATGGACTCCTTGTCAGCCCCTGTAGAATGCACTATAGGTGCACAGGGCACAGGAGCCACTAAGGCCTACCAGGGGCTGCAGCATATCTTTTGCCACCCCTGGCTGGTTCTTAAATTGACACAACTGGCTGATCACTCAGCTGGGGTAAGGTGGTGTACACACCCCTTGCTTAGATATAGTATACCTATGTCTAAACCTATATCTGGACACATGTAAACCTGTGAGCCACTCCTATAGACAGGCCTCACCAATCCTGGAGGCTGGGTGCTTGGTTTTTATGTGAGATGGAGCTCTAGCATGAGCTGAGCCTGTCTGCAGCCGTCGGGAACAAATCCCTAAGCTGTTTCAGGATAATGCCATACCATATACTATTAAGTGCCTTATAATCCTCGCGGTTATTTAGCAACTCTGGTTTGGCTTTATCAAAACATGTCGTGTAAGGTGTCATACGCTTTGGAATACCATCCCCTCGCCAGTTCTGGCGACGGGGATGGCATTCCACCCCTCTAGAGGGGTAAGACATGTTACTTCACTTTAATGCGGTTGATTTCTCCAAAGGCCTTAAGATCCACAAAATGGATGCCTCTGCCACAGACAAATGTCTGGACCCCTGGAGCTGACCGAAACCCAGTCAAGGGGGTCCTGGACAAAGGGTTTCCTGTCACAGGAGGGTGTCACCGCCCTCCAGACAGGAGATAGTGTATTGTAGCAGGGAGGTTTGAAAGAAACCAGACACTGCCTGGGGCGCACAAGGCTGCCCCTTGCATAATCCGGCCAAACCGGTTCTGGGGCACTCCAGCCCTCGTGCCAGGGCGGCCTGGATCAAAGGAAGGGGGTGTATCCACCCACTTCCTGGGTCCCACCCATAGGAGGGGACCTAGCAGGTAATCACGCCCACCAGATTCGAATAAGAGTGGGAGCAGTGCCAATGCACATCAGATTTCCTGGAAGAAACATTTGAAACGATATTCTGGACCCTTCGCCCTCCATCTCAACGTGGAAGCCCGAAGAATCTCCCTTGTGGTCAAGGAGTGACCACCCTGCAGCAGCAGGCACCATCCAGCCCTCGACGTCTACTTAGTTGCAGTTCCCGCCGGAACTCGAGCGACTGAGATCGACGAGATCAAGCCTGCCCAGCTTCTAACAGCCCGATCCACAGTCCCTGCAAAGCTGAGACCCGTGGAGGCGACCGGAAGCGTGGGGCACGCCATCTTGAAGTGACCACGAGACGCTGACCGTGCAGCCCACGAGTGACCCTCGAAGCTGTACACCGGGGTTTGAGAAGCCCCCACCCTGAGCTACTCCTGAGCCGAAGTTCAGCCCTCCACACTCGACGAGTGCTGCGTGGGGCCCTTTGGCACGATTTGGCTCAACGCGTTGGCCCGGTCACTTGCCAGCTGGCTTGTGGTCCCTGTGCCGACGAACTACAAAAGAAGACTCGTGATTCTGGTTGCTCCAGATCCACACCAGCTCCCCTGAAAGGGAGCCCCGACTCTGACCTTCCTGGTCCGAGTGAGACGCCATCTTCCAATCCCGCGTGGATTGCTCTTACCAAGGCTTGTTTGCTCCAAACCGGAAGCCGACTGCACCGACGGTGAGAGCCTGCGTGGGACAGATCGTGACCTGCTCCTGGACGTCGCAGATGCCCCAGAGCCCACGTGACAGCGAAGAGAAGCGCCTCGACGACCACCTGATTGCGCCCGACATTGCCTGGTTCCGTCCTGGTTCCACCCTGGTCACTGCTGAGTGACCCAGACTCTGTCCCCTCTGCTTTCAGGTACTCTACAACTTGAGTCCACCCTTGGACTCCACCGGACACTTCGTCTTCACCCTGCCTGCAGCCCTTTCAGCTCCAAGCACCAAGAGCCTGCGTGTCAAAACCCGACGCCACTTCGACCCTGTGCACCCACTTCCTGTGGGTGAGGTAACTTTGCTCCGCCGGTGTTCCCACACTGGTGCACACCTCTAGGGTCTGTGTGTTAAGTTTTGTTCCTCTAGGTTCAGCGGAAGTGTCCTTAAACTTTAACTATTTGACTTTTACGCACCATTGGTTAACATTGGTGCATGCGTGCGCTTTCCGCACATCTCCCGAATCCCGAGGGCCATTCCCGACTTCAGCATTGCTTGTCCTGACTGCTCCCAGCGATTCCCTAGGCCCTAGGCCTAACCACTGTTCGAGTGGCCTCTCTTATACCACTTGTTTAGTATATGGTTTGAGTGGCCCCCTGCCCTCATCCATAATTGTGCAACTTTGTATGTTTAAACAGTGCTTTTGATTTAACGCTTGTGCCCCTTTATTCATAAAGAGTACTGGGGATTGTTTTTAGTAATAAACACATATATTTTTATAATATATACTTGTGTGGTGTCCTTTCATTTGGTATTACAGGATTGTATGTGGTAAAACAGCTCGCTTAACACGACCTCTTAAGTTAAGCCTTTAGGCTGCTTAGTCCATGCTACCCCTAGGATAGCTTGTCTAATAAGGTTGACTTACAACCAGACACCATAAGGGGATTGTTTGGTCAGGTAGTAGGTGGTTCCAGAATTGGAAACATCCCCTACCAGGCCAACTTCTCACATTGGTGAGCAGCGGTGCGGATTTGAGCTTGCTGTTGTTTTACCATTGCAATCTTTATATCAAATTGAAAGATCACATCAAGTACCTCTAGGTACATATAAAATCAAAAGCTTAGCATATTAAGTTCTACTGAACTTAGTAGTTGTAGGTTGAAGGGATTAGCACACCCCTGACTACAACTCACTAGCAAGGTCCAGTAGGAAAACACTTAGTGTAGGTAAGTGCACCACTTACACCTCACTAGTAACCATGTCTGACACAGGAAAGGCCTCAGGGTCTAGTCCTGTGACAGTTGACCCTACCCAGGCAACTTTTGGATATGACAAACTAACCCGCAGAGACTTGATTGCCTTGTGCAAAGCAAGAGGGTTAAAAAGGGGCAGAAGCCCCACCTGCCTAATCCTGGTAGAAATCCTAGAACAGGATGACTTAGAGAAGGCAAAAGCAGCTTCCCTAGATACAGGAACTGGAGGGAACCCCCCTGTAGTTGATCCCCCTGAAGAGGAGGATGATGATGACTTGGATGAGGACTCAGATGGTGGGGACTCACAAGTACAGGATCAGGGTAGCCAGGTTCCAGTTGGTAGGCTTAGCCAGGCCAACTTGGACCTACTGGGGAATGGAGAGGGCCAGCACCTCCCCAGAACCCAACATGTGATTCTCCCAGGCAACAGAAGAGTGAGATCTCCCTCAGGGGACTCTCATCTTTCTAGTGCCTCCAGAGAATCAGAGAGAGGCATGAGTGCTTCTCAGAAAGCTGAGCATAGGGCTAGAATGAGGGCTGTCAGACTCCAGATAGAGAGAGAGGAGGTAGCCCTGAGTCAAGCTAAGCTTACCTTAGCTCAAGCTAAACTTGCCTTGGCAAGAGAGCAGAAATTAAGTGGCTTAGATGTCACTGGTGGCAGCAATTTTCCAAGAGAAAAAGACAGGGCCTATGACAATAGAAACCTGACCAAGATTGTGCCCCCCTTTAAAGAAGGGGATGACATCCACAAATGGATGACTGCTCTTGAGAGAGCCTGCATTGTACAGCAGGTTCCTGAGAATCAGTGGGCTGCAATTTTGTGGTACTCCTTTTCTGAGAAAGGGAGGGACAGGCTCCTCACAGTTAGACCTGAGGATGCCAAAAACTACTCTGTTTTGAAGAGTGCTCTCATTGAAGGGTATGGCCTAACCACTGAGCAATACAGGTTGTTGTTCAGAGACACCCAGAAAGCACAGACTCAAGACTGGACTGATTTTGTGGAGTGTGCCACTAAGGCTTTGGAGGGTTGGTTACAGGGAAGTAAAGTTTCAGACTATACAGGATTGTACAATCTTATGATGAGAGAACAGATCCTTAATAACTGTACAAACCAGCTGTTGCATCAATACCTTATTGACTCTGATCTGACCTCTCCCCAAGAATTGGGAAAGAAGGCAGACAAATGGGTCAGAACAAGGATTAAGCAGAAACCCCAGAACCAAGGTGGTGACCAGAAGAAAACGGACCAGAAGGGTGGTAATCAGAATCAGAAAGATAAAGAAAAAGACCAGAAGTCTTCAGGCCCCCAAACTAATAGTAAGGAGGGTGGTTCCCAAACTGGTAACAAGAAGAAGAAGAACAAAGGTCCAAAGACACCTTGGTGCAATACCTGCAAATCAGTTTCACACTGGGGCAGTGAGTGCACCAAGGCAAATCCAGTTCCCACCACTACAGCTCCTAAAGCAACTGCAACCCCAAGTACAGTAAGCAGTGGTGGAACACAGTCCAAGGGTGTAGCTGGGTTGACCCTGGGTATTGAAGTAGGATCTGGCCTAGTCAGAGTCCCTACACAGGCAGTTCTCCTGTATGATGTGGACATTGAGTTGCCCACTGCAGTAAGCCCCACTAACCTGGGCAAATACAGGCAGACTCCCTTAATAAATGAGAAACTGGCTCAAGCTTACAGGGACACATGTGCTAGTGTCACCATGGTGACCCCTGGCTTTGTGGACCCTGGACAGATTGTACTAGGAGAGAGCTACCTAGTAACCAATGCAAGCAACTCCACTACCTCCCATAGTGTGGCAGTTGTGAACTTCTCCTGGGGAGGGGTTGATGGCCTAAAGAAAGTTGTGGTGAGTGCAGACCTACCAGTAGACTGTCTGTTAGGCAATGACCTTGAAAGCTCAGCATGGTCAGAAGTGGAGTACAGGACTCATGCAGAAATGCTAGGGATTTCAGAGCATGTCCTTGCCATGACAAGGGCTCAGGCTAAGAAGTGCCTTCCTGAACCAGTGGTGGATCTTGAGACAATAGACCAGCCACAACCCAAGAGAAGGAGCAAGAGAGGAAAGGCCTCGCCTTCCACCTTGCCCCAGGTTGAGGATCAGGTTTCAGAGGAAACTGATTCTGCAGTCCAAGAGGAGACTGTCTCCGAGGAGCTTGAACCTGACCAGGTTGAGTTTCTGGGGACAGGGGGACCCTCAAGGGCAGACCTGAGGCAGTCTCAATTAGATTGCCCTTCCCTTGAACCCCTCAGACAGCAGGCTGCTGCTGAGGCTGCTGAGGATGCCCAAGGTACCCATACTGTGTATTGGGATGAGGGACTCCTTTACTCAGAGGCTAGATGTGAGAAGTTGGCCTGGTAGGGGATGTTTCCAATTCTGGAACCACCTACTACCTGACCAAACAATCCCCTTATGGTGTCTGGTTGTAAGTCAACCTTATTAGACAAGCTATCCTAGGGGTAGCATGGACTAAGCAGCCTAAAGGCTTAACTTAAGAGGTCGTGTTAAGCGAGCTGTTTTACCACATACAATCCTGTAATACCAAATGAAAGGACACCACACAAGTATATATTATAAAAATATATGTGTTTATTACTAAAAACAATCCCCAGTATTCTTTATGAATAAAGGGGCACAAGCGTTAAATCAAAAGCACTGTTTAAACATACAAAGTTGCACAATTATGGATGAGGGCGGGGGCCACTCAAACCATATACTAAACAAGTGGTATAAGAGAGGCCACTCGAACAGTGGTTAGGCCTAGGGCCTAGGGAATCGCTGGGAGCAGTCAGGACAAGCAATGCTGAAGTCGGGAATGGCCCTCGGGATTCGGGAGATGTGCGGAAAGCGCACGCATGCACCAATGTTAACCAATGGTGCGTAAAAGTCAAATAGTTAAAGTTTAAGGACACTTCCGCTGAACCTAGAGGAACAAAACTTAACACACAGACCCTAGAGGTGTGCACCAGTGTGGGAACACCGGCGGAGCAAAGTTACCTCACCCACAGGAAGTGGGTGCACAGGGTCGAAGTGGCGTCGGGTTTTGACACGCAGGCTCTTGGTGCTTGAAGCTGAAAGGGCTGCAGGCAGGGTGAAGACGAAGTGTCCGGTGGAGTCCAAGGGTGGACTCAAGTTGTAGAGTACCTGAAAGCAGAGGGGACAGAGTCTGGGTCACTCAGCAGTGACCAGGGTGGAACCAGGACGGAACCAGGCAATGTCGGGCGCAATCAGGTGGTCGTCGAGGCGCTTCTCTTCGCTGTCACGTGGGCTCTGGGGCATCTGCGACGTCCAGGAGCAGGTCACGATCTGTCCCACGCAGGCTCTCACCGTCGGTGCAGTCGGCTTCCGGTTTGGAGCAAACAAGCCTTGGTAAGAGCAATCCACGCGGGATTGGAAGATGGCGTCTCACTCGGACCAGGAAGGTCAGAGTCGGGGCTCCCTTTCAGGGGAGCTGGTGTGGATCTGGAGCAACCAGAATCACGAGTCTTCTTTTGTAGTTCGTCGGCACAGGGACCACAAGCCAGCTGGCAAGTGACCGGGCCAACGCGTTGAGCCAAATCGTGCCAAAGGGCCCCACGCAGCACTCGTCGAGTGTGGAGGGCTGAACTTCGGCTCAGGAGTAGCTCAGGGTGGGGGCTTCTCAAACCCCGGTGTACAGCTTCGAGGGTCACTCGTGGGCTGCACGGTCAGCGTCTCGTGGTCACTTCAAGATGGCGTGCCCCACGCTTCCGGTCGCCTCCACGGGTCTCAGCTTTGCAGGGACTGTGGATCGGGCTGTTAGAAGCTGGGCAGGCTTGATCTCGTCGATCTCAGTCGCTCGAGTTCCGGCGGGAACTGCAACTAAGTAGACGTCGAGGGCTGGATGGTGCCTGCTGCTGCAGGGTGGTCACTCCTTGACCACAAGGGAGATTCTTCGGGCTTCCACGTTGAGATGGAGGGCGAAGGGTCCAGAATATCGTTTCAAATGTTTCTTCCAGGAAATCTGATGTGCATTGGCACTGCTCCCACTCTTATTCGAATCTGGTGGGCGTGATTACCTGCTAGGTCCCCTCCTATGGGTGGGACCCAGGAAGTGGGTGGATACACCCCCTTCCTTTGATCCAGGCCGCCCTGGCACGAGGGCTGGAGTGCCCCAGAACCGGTTTGGCCGGATTATGCAAGGGGCAGCCTTGTGCGCCCCAGGCAGTGTCTGGTTTCTTTCAAACCTCCCTGCTACAATACACTATCTCCTGTCTGGAGGGCGGTGACACCCTCCTGTGACAGGAAACCCTTTGTCCAGGACCCCCTTGACTGGGTTTCGGTCAGCTCCAGGGGTCCAGACATTTGTCTGTGGCAGAGGCATCCATTTTGTGGATCTTAAGGCCTTTGGAGAAATCAACCGCATTAAAGTGAAGTAACATGTCTTACCCCTCTAGAGGGGTGGAATGCCATCCCCGTCGCCAGAACTGGCGAGGGGATGGTATTCCAAAGCGTATGACACCTTACACGACATGTTTTGATAAAGCCAAACCAGAGTTGCTAAATAACCGCGAGGATTATAAGGCACTTAATAGTATATGGTATGGCAGTATCCTGAAACAGCTTAGGGATTTGTTCCCGACGGCTGCAGACAGGCTCAGCTCATGCTAGAGCTCCATCTCACATAAAAACCATGCACCCATGTAGGAAGGTGGCTACCTGACTATGGTTACCCCAGATTTTTTGCCTGTGTTTAGCTGGTTTTTTGACTTAGTTGACCTGGTTCCCTGCTAATCAGGGCCCCAGGCCATCTGCTCTCTCTGTAAAATGGATTCCATGTACCCTAGGTACATACCAATTGGAAATGGACTCCTTGTCAGCCCCTGTAGAATGCACTATAGGTGCACAGGGCACAGGAGCCACTAAGGCCTACCAGGGGCTGCAGCATATCTTTTGCCACCCCTGGCTGGTTCTTAAATTGACACAACTGGCTGATCACTCAGCTGGGGTAAGGTGGTGTACACACCCCTTGCTTAGATATAGTATACCTATGTCTAAACCTATATCTGGACACATGTAAACCTGTGAGCCACTCCTATAGACAGGCCTCACCAATCCTGGAGGCTGGGTGCATGGTTTTTATGTGAGATGGAGCTCTAGCATGAGCTGAGCCTGTCTGCAGCCGTCGGGAACAAATCCCTAAGCTGTTTCAGGATAATGCCATACCATATACTATTAAGTGCCTTATAATCCTCGCGGTTATTTAGCAACTCTGGTTTGGCTTTATCAAAACATGTCGTGTAAGGTGTCATACGCTTTGGAATACCATCCCCTCGCCAGTTCTGGCGACGGGGATGGCATTCCACCCCTCTAGAGGGGTAAGACATGTTACTTTGCTTTAATGCGGTTGATTTCTCCAAAGGCCTTAAGATCCCCAAAATGGATGCCTCTGCCACAGACAAATGTCTGGACCCCTGGAGCTGACCGAAACCCAGTCAAGGGGGTCCTGGACAAAGGGTTTCCTGTCACAGGAGGGTGTCACCGCCCTCCAGACAGGAGATAGTGTATTGTAGCAGGGAGGTTTGAAAGAAACCAGACACTGCCTGGGGCGCACAAGGCTGCCCCTTGCATAATCCGGCCAAACCGGTTCTGGGGCACTCCAGCCCTCGTGCCAGGGCGGCCTGGATCAAAGGAAGGGGGTGTATCCACCCACTTCCTGGGTCCCACCCATAGGAGGGGACCTAGCAGGTAATCACGCCCACCAGATTCGAATAAGAGTGGGAGCAGTGCCAATGCACATCAGATTTCCTGGAAGAAACATTTGAAACGATATTCTGGACCCTTCGCCCTCCATCTCAACGTGGAAGCCCGAAGAATCTCCCTTGTGGTCAAGGAGTGACCACCCTGCAGCAGCAGGCACCATCCAGCCCTCGACGTCTACTTAGTTGCAGTTCCCGCCGGAACTCGAGCGACTGAGATCGACGAGATCAAGCCTGCCCAGCTTCTAACAGCCCGATCCACAGTCCCTGCAAAGCTGAGACCCGTGGAGGCGACCGGAAGCGTGGGGCACGCCATCTTGAAGTGACCACGAGACGCTGACCGTGCAGCCCACGAGTGACCCTCGAAGCTGTACACCGGGGTTTGAGAAGCCCCCACCCTGAGCTACTCCTGAGCCGAAGTTCAGCCCTCCACACTCGACGAGTGCTGCGTGGGGCCCTTTGGCACGATTTGGCTCAACGCGTTGGCCCGGTCACTTGCCAGCTGGCTTGTGGTCCCTGTGCCGACGAACTACAAAAGAAGACTCGTGATTCTGGTTGCTCCAGATCCACACCAGCTCCCCTGAAAGGGAGCCCCGACTCTGACCTTCCTGGTCCGAGTGAGACGCCATCTTCCAATCCCGCGTGGATTGCTCTTACCAAGGCTTGTTTGCTCCAAACCGGAAGCCGACTGCACCGACGGTGAGAGCCTGCGTGGGACAGATCGTGACCTGCTCCTGGACGTCGCAGATGCCCCAGAGCCCACGTGACAGCGAAGAGAAGCGCCTCGACGACCACCTGATTGCGCCCGACATTGCCTGGTTCCGTCCTGGTTCCACCCTGGTCACTGCTGAGTGACCCAGACTCTGTCCCCTCTGCTTTCAGGTACTCTACAACTTGAGTCCACCCTTGGACTCCACCGGACACTTCGTCTTCACCCTGCCTGCAGCCCTTTCAGCTTCAAGCACCAAGAGCCTGCGTGTCAAAACCCGACGCCACTTCGACCCTGTGCACCCACTTCCTGTGGGTGAGGTAACTTTGCTCCGCCGGTGTTCCCACACTGGTGCACACCTCTAGGGTCTGTGTGTTAAGTTTTGTTCCTCTAGGTTCAGCGGAAGTGTCCTTAAACTTTAACTATTTGACTTTTACGCACCATTGGTTAACATTGGTGCATGCGTGCGCTTTCCGCACATCTCCCGAATCCCGAGGGCCATTCCCGACTTCAGCATTGCTTGTCCTGACTGCTCCCAGCGATTCCCTAGGCCCTAGGCCTAACCACTGTTCGAGTGGCCTCTCTTATACCACTTGTTTAGTATATGGTTTGAGTGGCCCCCTGCCCTCATCCATAATTGTGCAACTTTGTATGTTTAAACAGTGCTTTTGATTTAACGCTTGTGCCCCTTTATTCATAAAGAATACTGGGGATTGTTTTTAGTAATAAACACATATATTTTTATAATATATACTTGTGTGGTGTCCTTTCATTTGGTATTACAGGATTGTATGTGGTAAAACAGCTCGCTTAACACGACCTCTTAAGTTAAGCCTTTAGGCTGCTTAGTCCATGCTACCCCTAGGATAGCTTGTCTAATAAGGTTGACTTACAACCAGACACCATAAGGGGATTGTTTGGTCAGGTAGTAGGTGGTTCCAGAATTGGAAACATCCCCTACCAGGCCAACTTCTCACATTGGTGAGCAGCGGTGCGGATTTGAGCTTGCTGTTGTTTTACCATTGCAATCTTTATATCAAATTGAAAGATCACATCAAGTACCTCTAGGTACATATAAAATCAAAAGCTTAGCATATTAAGTTCTACTGAACTTAGTAGTTGTAGGTTGAAGGGAGTAGCACACCCCTGACTACAACTCACTAGCAAGGTCCAGTAGGAAAACACTTAGTGTAGGTAAGTGCACCACTTACACCTCACTAGTAACCATGTCCGACACAGGAAAGGCCTCAGGGTCTAGTCCTGTGACAGTTGACCCTACCCAGGCAACTTCTGGATATGACAAACTAACCCGCAGAGACTTGATTGTCTTGTGCAAAGCAAGAGGGTTAAAAAGGGGCAGAAGCCCCACCTGCCTAATCCTGATAGGACTCCTAGAACAGGATGACTTAGAGAGGGCAAAAGCAGCTTCCCTAGATACAGGAACTGAAGGGAACCCCCCTGCAGTTGATCCCCCTGAAGAGGAGGATGATGATGACTTGGATGAGGACTCAGAGGTTGAGGACTTAGAAGTACAGGATCAGGGTAGCCAGGTTCCAGTTGGTAGGCTTAGCCAGGCCAACTTGGACCTACTGGGGAATGGAGAGGGCCAGCACCTCCCCAGAACCCAACATATGATTCCCCCAGGCAACAGAAGAGTGAGATCTCCCTCAGGAGACTCTCATCTTTCTAGTGCCTCCAGGGAATCACAGAGAGGCATGAATGCTTCTCAAAAGTTAGAGCATAGGGCCAGAATGAGGGCTGTCAAACTCCAGATAGAGAGGGAGGAGGTAGCCTTGGCTCAAGCTAAACTTGCCTTGGCAAGAGAGCAGAAATTGTGTGGCTTAGATGCCACTGGTGGCAGCAATATCCCTAAAGAGAAACCCAGGTCCTATGATAGTAGAAACCTGACAAAGATTGTGCCCCCCTACAAGGAAGGGGATGACATCCACAAATGGATGACTGCTCTTGAGAGAGCCTGCATGGTACAGCAGGTTCCTGAGGAACAGTGGGCAGCAATCTTATGGTACTCCTTTTCAGAGAAAGGGAGGGACAAGCTCCTCACTGTCAGACATGAGGATGCAAACAATTACAAAGTCCTGAAGAGTGTTCTGATAGATGGGTTTGGCTTAACCACTGAACAGTACAGGTTCAAGTTCAGAGACACCCAGAAGACACAGACTCAGGACTGGACTGATTTTGTAGATTGTGCTACTAAGGCTCTGGAGGGTTGGCTACATGGCAGCAAAGTACATGACTTTACAGGATTGTATAATTTGATTATGAGGGAGCAGATCCTAAGTAATTGTCAGAACCAGCTCTTACACCAGCACCTGGTAGACTCTGATCTGACCTCTCCCCAAGAATTGGGAAAGAAGGCAGACAAATGGGTCAGAACCAGGATTAGGCCTAAGAATCAGGACAGTAACCAGAAGAAGGAGTCTACCAAGCCTCAAGATAAGGGTGGGGATAAAAGTAAAGAAAAGACTTCCCCAGGGCCCCAAAACTCCAAGGATGGGGGTGGGTCCCAAGACACTTCTTCAACTGAGAAAAAACCCTATTGTTATCCCTGTAAACAGGTGGGGCATTACAAAACAGACAGCTGTTGTCCCAAGAATAACAATAAAGAAAATATACCTCCAAAGCCAGCTTCAACACCTCCTGTTACTGTCAGCAGTAATCCCCCAGGAAGTGGAAGCACACCCAGGAATCTGGGTGGGTTTACTTTTGGAAATCAGGTGGACCCTGGCCTATCCAGGTCCCCATCACCCCATGATCTTGTTTATGAGGCTGGCATGGGGTTTGCCAACTTCTCTGCTTGCCCAAATACTTTGAGCAAGTATAGACAAGAACCCATCATCAATGGTTTAAGAGTTGAAGCTTTTAGAGACACAGGGGCTAGCATCACCTTGGTGGCTGATGGCATAGTCCCCTCTAAGCAACTTTTACCTGGTGCCACATACCAGGTAATAAACATTGATGGCATCCAAACAAATCATCCCATGGCAGTAGTAAGTCTCAGCTGGGGAGGTGTCACTGGCCCAAAGAGAGTGGCAGTGTCCCCAAACTTGCCTGTAGACTGTCTACTGGGTAATGATTTAGAAATCTCAGCCTGGGCTGGGGTTGAACAGGAAATCCATTCTAGAATGGTAAATTCCAATGGAAAGGTTAGTGGGGCTGTAATGGCTACAGCCCCAATTCAAGATGTCCTTCCTGAAAAGGTTGGTAGGGCGGAGATACTCCCTGCCCCATCTTTAGCAAAAGCTCTTCCTGAACAGAATAGCAAAGCTGTTATGATAACAGCAGAAACCCAAACTGAGTCTCCTCCTGAAAAGGTTGGTGGGGCTGTGATGGCCACAGCCCAAACTCAAACTGACACGTGTGTTGTGAAACCTGAAATGATGGATAACTCCACACAAACTGAGAGCATGGAGGAGGAAGAGAAATCTCCCCCTCACCAGACTTTAGGACAGGATCAGCCTCCTCAGGGAACTGATCTTACCCCTGATGAAGGAACTGCCCCAGAGGTGGTTGGGCCTAGCCTGACAGAACCTCTGATGTCAGTGGACCCTTCTCAGGTGGGACCCAGTCTGGAGCAGGTAACCTGCCCCTCTCTACCTTGCCTTAGCCAGCCCAGGGCTGCAGAGGACAAGAAGGACAGTGAGACCCAGAGGGCCCCCTGTCAAATAAAGCACCCCCATCAAAAGATTAGGTGCACCAAAACTAGTAGCCCTAGTAAGGTGAAAACTTTAAAAACTCCTGAGGGAGCCCCCTTAAAAACAGTTAGGGACCTCCCACAGATGGATTCTGTTGGGCACAGCCAAACCTGGGACCCAAGGGGCCCAAACCTGAACTGTCCCTCCAGCAAGCCAAACAGAGGGACCCAGCCTCCAGCTTTAGGTAGCCAGAGGTTGACCCTGAGAGCACAGTGCAACTCAGTTAAAGAAAGAAAGGCACACCTGGTGGAAGATAATTGGAGGAAGCCAAGCCCTAACTTAGTAGAGCCTAACTTCAATACTCCATATCCAAACCAGCCTTTAACTTTGCATAAACACACCCAAGGTAGTGATTCCCTATGGTGGAGACCCTCTAATACCCAAAGGGTGAGGGACTGCTTAGTGGACCATGAGACAGGGGGTACCCATGCTAGTGCAGGTACTTCCTTATATGGCCACTCAGGCAATATAGGCTTACCTGGCCAAGGATAGCCTTATCTCCTTTCGTTTGGGGGGGGGTTATGTAGGAAGGTGGCTACCTGACTATGGTTACCCCAGATTTTTTGCCTGTGTTTAGCTGGTTTTTTGACTTAGTTGACCTGGTTCCCTGCTAATCAGGGCCCCAGGCCATCTGCTCTCTCTGTAAAATGGATTCCATGTACCCTAGGTACATACCAATTGGAAATGGACTCCTTGTCAGCCCCTGTAGAATGCACTATAGGTGCACAGGGCACAGGAGCCACTAAGGCCTACCAGGGGCTGCAGCATATCTTTTGCCACCCCTGGCTGGTTCTTAAATTGACACAACTGGCTGATCACTCAGCTGGGGTAAGGTGGTGTACACACCCCTTGCTTAGATATAGTATACCTATGTCTAAACCTATATCTGGACACATGTAAACCTGTGAGCCATTCCTATAGACAGGCCTCACCAATCCTGGAGGCTGGGTGCATGGTTTTTATGTGAGATGGAGCTCTAGCATGAGCTGAGCCTGTCTGCAGCCGTCGGGAACAAATCCCTAAGCTGTTTCAGGATAATGCCATACCATATACTATTAAGTGCCTTATAATCCTCGCGGTTATTTAGCAACTCTGGTTTGGCTTTATCAAAACATGTCGTGTAAGGTGTCATACGCTTTGGAATACCATCCCCTCGCCAGTTCTGGCGACGGGGATGGCATTCCACCCCTCTAGAGGGGTAAGACATGTTACTTTGCTTTAATGCGGTTGATTTCTCCAAAGGCCTTAAGATCCCCAAAATGGATGCCTCTGCCACAGACAAATGTCTGGACCCCTGGAGCTGACCGAAACCCAGTCAAGGGGGTCCTGGACAAAGGGTTTCCTGTCACAGGAGGGTGTCACCGCCCTCCAGACAGGAGATAGTGTATTGTAGCAGGGAGGTTTGAAAGAAACCAGACACTGCCTGGGGCGCACAAGGCTGCCCCTTGCATAATCCGGCCAAACCGGTTCTGGGGCACTCCAGCCCTCGTGCCAGGGCGGCCTGGATCAAAGGAAGGGGGTGTATCCACCCACTTCCTGGGTCCCACCCATAGGAGGGGACCTAGCAGGTAATCACGCCCACCAGATTCGAATAAGAGTGGGAGCAGTGCCAATGCACATCAGATTTCCTGGAAGAAACATTTGAAACGATATTCTGGACCCTTCGCCCTCCATCTCAACGTGGAAGCCCGAAGAATCTCCCTTGTGGTCAAGGAGTGACCACCCTGCAGCAGCAGGCACCATCCAGCCCTCGACGTCTACTTAGTTGCAGTTCCCGCCGGAACTCGAGCGACTGAGATCGACGAGATCAAGCCTGCCCAGCTTCTAACAGCCCGATCCACAGTCCCTGCAAAGCTGAGACCCGTGGAGGCGACCGGAAGCGTGGGGCACGCCATCTTGAAGTGACCACGAGACGCTGACCGTGCAGCCCACGAGTGACCCTCGAAGCTGTACACCGGGGTTTGAGAAGCCCCCACCCTGAGCTACTCCTGAGCCGAAGTTCAGCCCTCCACACTCGACGAGTGCTGCGTGGGGCCCTTTGGCACGATTTGGCTCAACGCGTTGGCCCGGTCACTTGCCAGCTGGCTTGTGGTCCCTGTGCCGACGAACTACAAAAGAAGACTCGTGATTCTGGTTGCTCCAGATCCACACCAGCTCCCCTGAAAGGGAGCCCCGACTCTGACCTTCCTGGTCCGAGTGAGACGCCATCTTCCAATCCCGCGTGGATTGCTCTTACCAAGGCTTGTTTGCTCCAAACCGGAAGCCGACTGCACCGACGGTGAGAGCCTGCGTGGGACAGATCGTGACCTGCTCCTGGACGTCGCAGATGCCCCAGAGCCCACGTGACAGCGAAGAGAAGCGCCTCGACGACCACCTGATTGCGCCCGACATTGCCTGGTTCCGTCCTGGTTCCACCCTGGTCACTGCTGAGTGACCCAGACTCTGTCCCCTCTGCTTTCAGGTACTCTACAACTTGAGTCCACCCTTGGACTCCACCGGACACTTCGTCTTCACCCTGCCTGCAGCCCTTTCAGCTTCAAGCACCAAGAGCCTGCGTGTCAAAACCCGACGCCACTTCGACCCTGTGCACCCACTTCCTGTGGGTGAGGTAACTTTGCTCCGCCGGTGTTCCCACACTGGTGCACACCTCTAGGGTCTGTGTGTTAAGTTTTGTTCCTCTAGGTTCAGCGGAAGTGTCCTTAAACTTTAACTATTTGACTTTTACGCACCATTGGTTAACATTGGTGCATGCGTGCGCTTTCCGCACATCTCCCGAATCCCGAGGGCCATTCCCGACTTCAGCATTGCTTGTCCTGACTGCTCCCAGCGATTCCCTAGGCCCTAGGCCTAACCACTGTTCGAGTGGCCTCTCTTATACCACTTGTTTAGTATATGGTTTGAGTGGCCCCCTGCCCTCATCCATAATTGTGCAACTTTGTATGTTTAAACAGTGCTTTTGATTTAACGCTTGTGCCCCTTTATTCATAAAGAATACTGGGGATTGTTTTTAGTAATAAACACATATATTTTTATAATATATACTTGTGTGGTGTCCTTTCATTTGGTATTACAGGATTGTATGTGGTAAAACAGCTCGCTTAACACGACCTCTTAAGTTAAGCCTTTAGGCTGCTTAGTCCATGCTACCCCTAGGATAGCTTGTCTAATAAGGTTGACTTACAACCAGACACCATAAGGGGATTGTTTGGTCAGGTAGTAGGTGGTTCCAGAATTGGAAACATCCCCTACCAGGCCAACTTCTCACAACCCAGCCTCCAGGATTGGTGAGGCCTGTCTATAGGAGTGGCTCACAGGTTTACATGTGTCCAGATATAGGTTTAGACATAGGTATACTATATCTAAGCAAGGGGTGTGTACACCACCTTACCCCAGCTGAGTGATCAGCCAGTTGTGTCAATTTAAGAACCAGCCAGGGGTGGCAAAAGATATGCTGCAGCCCCTGGTAGGCCTTAGTGGCTCCTATGCCCTGGGCACCTATAGTGCATTATACAGGGGCTGACAAGGAGTCCATTTCCAATTTGTGGTATGTACCTAGGGTACATGGAATCCATTTTACAGAGAGAGCAGATGGCCTGGGGCCCTGATTAGCAGGGAACCAGGTCAACTAAGTCAAAAACCAGCTAAACACAGGCAAAAAATCTGGGGTAACCATAGTCAGGTAGCCACCTTCCTACATAACCCCCCCCCAAACGAAAGGAGATAAGGCTATCCTTGGCCAGGTAAGCCTATATTGCCTGAGTGGCCATATAAGGAAGTACCTGCACTAGCATGGGTACCCCCTGTCTCATGGTCCACTAAGCAGTCCCTCACCCTTTGGGTATTAGAGGGTCTCCACCATAGGGAATCACTACCTTGGGTGTTGTAGGAGAGTAGGGTCTGCTATCCTATGGTCACCCCAAATTTTTGCTTTTTGCTTCACTGGTTTTCGACTACTGAGGCTGTGGGCCTGCTGATCAGACCCCCAGCCTGCTGTTCTCTCACTAAATTAATGACACATGTGCTATAGGCACATACCAATTGGAAATGGACTCCTTGTCAGCCCCTGTAGAATGCACTATAGGTGCACAGGGCACAGGAGCCACTAAGGCCTACCAGGGGCTGCAGCATATCTTTTGCCACCCCTGGCTGGTTCTTAAATTGACACAACTGGCTGATCACTCAGCTGGGGTAAGGTGGTGTACACACCCCTTGCTTAGATATAGTATACCTATGTCTAAACCTATATCTGGACACATGTAAACCTGTGAGCCACTCCTATAGACAGGCCTCACCAATCCTGGAGGCTGGGTGCATGGTTTTTATGTGAGATGGAGCTCTAGCATGAGCTGAGCCTGTCTGCAGCCGTCGGGAACAAATCCCTAAGCTGTTTCAGGATAATGCCATACCATATACTATTAAGTGCCTTATAATCCTCGCGGTTATTTAGCAACTCTGGTTTGGCTTTATCAAAACATGTCGTGTAAGGTGTCATACGCTTTGGAATACCATCCCCTCGCCAGTTCTGGCGACGGGGATGGCATTCCACCCCTCTAGAGGGGTAAGACATGTTACTTCACTTTAATGCGGTTGATTTCTCCAAAGGCCTTAAGATCCACAAAATGGATGCCTCTGCCACAGACAAATGTCTGGACCCCTGGAGCTGGCCGAAACCCAGTCAAGGGGGTCCTGGACAAAGGGTTTCCTGTCACAGGAGGGTGTCACCGCCCTCCAGACAGGAGATAGTGTATTGTAGCAGGGAGGTTTGAAAGAAACCAGACACTGCCTGGGGCGCACAAGGCTGCCCCTTGCATAATCCGGCCAAACCGGTTCTGGGGCACTCCAGCCCTCGTGCCAGGGCGGCCTGGATCAAAGGAAGGGGGTGTATCCACCCACTTCCTGGGTCCCACCCATAGGAGGGGACCTAGCAGGTAATCACGCCCACCAGATTCGAATAAGAGTGGGAGCAGTGCCAATGCACATCAGATTTCCTGGAAGAAACATTTGAAACGATATTCTGGACCCTTCGCCCTCCATCTCAACGTGGAAGCCCGAAGAATCTCCCTTGTGGTCAAGGAGTGACCACCCTGCAGCAGCAGGCACCATCCAGCCCTCGACGTCTACTTGGTTGCAGTTCCCGCCGGAACTCGAGCGACTGAGATCGACGAGATCAAGCCTGCCCAGCTTCTAACAGCCCGATCCACAGTCCCTGCAAAGCTGAGACCCGTGGAGGCGACCGGAAGCGTGGGGCACGCCATCTTGAAGTGACCACGAGACGCTGACCGTGCAGCCCACGAGTGACCCTCGAAGCTGTACACCGGGGTTTGAGAAGCCCCCACCCTGAGCTACTCCTGAGCCGAAGTTCAGCCCTCCACACTCGACGAGTGCTGCGTGGGGCCCTTTGGCACGATTTGGCTCAACGCGTTGGCCCGGTCACTTGCCAGCTGGCTTGTGGTCCCTGTGCCGACGAACTACAAAAGAAGACTCGTGATTCTGGTTGCTCCAGATCCACACCAGCTCCCCTGAAAGGGAGCCCCGACTCTGACCTTCCTGGTCCGAGTGAGACGCCATCTTCCAATCCCGCGTGGATTGCTCTTACCAAGGCTTGTTTGCTCCAAACCGGAAGCCGACTGCACCGACGGTGAGAGCCTGCGTGGGACAGATCGTGACCTGCTCCTGGACGTCGCAGATGCCCCAGAGCCCACGTGACAGCGGAGAGAAGCGCCTCGACGACCACCTGATTGCGCCCGACATTGCCTGGTTCCGTCCTGGTTCCACCCTGGTCACTGCTGAGTGACCCAGACTCTGTCCCCTCTGCTTTCAGGTACTCTACAACTTGAGTCCACCCTTGGACTCCACCGGACACTTCGTCTTCACCCTGCCTGCAGCCCTTTTCAGCTTCAAGCACCAAGAGCCTGCGTGTCAAAACCCGACGCCACTTCGACCCTGTGCACCCACTTCCTGTGGGTGAGGTAACTTTGCTCCGCCGGTGTTCCCACACTGGTGCACACCTCTAGGGTCTGTGTGTTAAGTTTTGTTCCTCTAGGTTCAGCGGAAGTGTCCTTAAACTTTAACTATTTGACTTTTACGCACCATTGGTTAACATTGGTGCATGCGTGCGCTTTCCGCACATCTCCCGAATCCCGAGGGCCATTCCCGACTTCAGCATTGCTTGTCCTGACTGCTCCCAGCGATTCCCTAGGCCCTAGGCCTAACCACTGTTCGAGTGGCCTCTCTTATACCACTTGTTTAGTATATGGTTTGAGTGGCCCCCTGCCCTCATCCATAATTGTGCAACTTTGTATGTTTAAACAGTGCTTTTGATTTAACGCTTGTGCCCCTTTATTCATAAAGAATACTGGGGATTGTTTTTAGTAATAAACACATATATTTTTATAATATATACTTGTGTGGTGTCCTTTCATTTGGTATTACAGGATTGTATGTGGTAAAACAGCTCGCTTAACACGACCTCTTAAGTTAAGCCTTTAGGCTGCTTAGTCCATGCTACCACTAGGATAGCTTGTCTAATAAGGTTGACTTACAACCAGACACCATAAGGGGATTGTTTGGTCAGGTAGTAGGTGGTTCCAGAATTGGAAACATCCCCTACCAGGCCAACTTCTCACATTGGTGAGCAGCGGTGCGGATTTGAGCTTGCTGTTGTTTTACCATTGCAATCTTTATATCAAATTGAAAGATCACATCAAGTACCTCTAGGTACATATAAAATCAAAAGCTTAGCATATTAAGTTCTACTGAACTTAGTAGTTGTAGGTTGAAGGGAGTAGCACACCCCTGACTACAACTCACTAGCAAGGTCCAGTAGGAAAACACTTAGTGTAGGTAAGTGCACCACTTACACCTCACTAGTAACCATGTCCGACACAGGAAAGGCCTCAGGGTCTAGTCCTGTGACAGTTGACCCTACCCAGGCAACTTCTGGATATGACAAACTAACCCGCAGAGACTTGATTGTCTTGTGCAAAGCAAGAGGGTTAAAAAGGGGCAGAAGCCCCACCTGCCTAATCCTGATAGGACTCCTAGAACAGGATGACTTAGAGAGGGCAAAAGCAGCTTCCCTAGATACAGGAACTGGAGGGAACCCCCCTGCAGTTGATCCCCCTGAAGAGGAGGATGATGATGACTTGGATGAGGACTCAGATGCTGGGGACTTAGAAGTACAGGATCAGGGTAGCCAGGTTCCAGTTGGTAGGCTTAGCCAGGCCAACTTGGACCTACTGGGAAATGGAGAGGGCCAGCACCTCCCCAGATCCCAACAAATGATTCTCCCAGGCAACAGAAGAGTGAGATCTCCCTCAGGGGACTCTCATCTTTCTAGTGCCTCCAGAGAATCACAGAGAGGCATGAATGCTTCTCAAAAGTTAGAGCATAGGGCCAGAATGAGGGCTGTCAAACTCCAGATAGAGAGGGAGGAGGTAGCCTTGGCTCAAGCTAGACTTGCCTTGGCAAGAGAGCAGAAATTAAGTGGCTTAGATGTCACTGGTGGCAGCAATTTTCCAAGAGAAAAAGACAGGGCCTATGATAATAGAAACCTGACCAAAATTGTGCCCCCCTTTAAAGAAGGGGATGACATCCACAAATGGATGACTGCTCTTGAGAGAGCCTGCATGGTACAGCAGGTTCCTGAGAACCAGTGGGCTGCAATTTTGTGGTACTCCTTTTCTGAGAAAGGGAGAGACAGGCTCCTCACAGTTAGACCTGAGGATGCCAAAAACTACTCTGTTTTGAAGAGTGCTCTCATTGAAGGGTATGGCCTAACCACTGAGCAATACAGGTTGTTGTTCAGAGACACCCAGAAAGCACAGACTCAAGACTGGACTGATTTTGTGGAGTGTGCCACTAAGGCTTTGGAGGGTTGGTTACAGGGAAGTAAAGTTTCAGACTATACAGGATTGTACAATCTTATGATGAGAGAACAGATCCTTAATAACTGTACAAACCAGCTGTTGCATCAATACCTTATTGACTCTGATCTGACCTCTCCCCAAGAATTGGGAAAGAAGGCAGACAAATGGGTCAGAACAAGGATTAAGCAGAAACCCCAGAACCAAGGTGGTGACCAGAAGAAAACAGACCAGAAGGGTGGTAATCAGAATCAGAAAGATAAAGAAAAAGACCAGAAGTCTTCAGGCCCCCAAACTAATAGTAAGGAGGGTGGTTCCCAAAATGGTAACAAGAAGAAGAAGAACAAAGGTCCAAAGACACCTTGGTGTAATACCTGCAAATCAGTTTCACACTGGGGCAGTGAGTGCACCAAGGCAAATCCAGTTCCCACCACTACAGCTCCTAAAGCAACTGCAACCCCAAGTACAGTAAGCAGTGGTGGAACACAGTCCAAGGGTGTAGCTGGGTTGACCCTGGGTATTGAAGTAGGATCTGGCCTAGTCAGAGTCCCTACACAGGCAGTTCTCCTGTATGATGTGGACATTGAGTTGCCCACTGCAGTAAGCCCCACCAACCTGGGCAAATACAGGCAGACTCCCTTAATAAATGAGAAACTGGCTCAAGCTTACAGGGACACATGTGCTAGTGTCACCATGGTGACCCCAGGCTTTGTGGACCCTGGACAGATTGTACTAGGAGAGAGCTACCTAGTAACCAATGCAAGCAACTCCACTACCTCCCATAGTGTGGCAGTTGTGAACTTCTCCTGGGGAGGGGTTGATGGCCTAAAGAAGGTTGTGGTGAGTGCAGACCTACCAGTAGACTGTCTGTTAGGCAATGACCTTGAAAGCTCAGCATGGTCAGAAGTGGAGTACAGGACTCATGCAGAAATGCTAGGGATTTCAGAGCATGTCCTTGCCATGACAAGGGCTCAGGCTAAGAAGTGCCTTCCTGAACCAGTGGTGGATCTTGAGACAATAGACCAGCCACAACCCAAGAGAAGGAGCAAGAGAGGAAAGGCCTCGCCTTCCACCTTGCCCCAGGTTGAGGATCAGGTTTCAGAGGAAACTGATTCTGCAGTCCAAGAGGAGACTGTCTCTGAGGAGCTTGAACCTGACCAGGTTGAGTTTCTGGGGACAGGGGGACCCTCAAGGGCAGACCTGAGGCAGGCTCAATTAGATTGCCCTTCCCTTGAACCCCTCAGACAGCAGGCTGCTGCTGAGGCTGCTGGGGATGCCCAAGGTACCCATACTGTGTATTGGGATGAGGGACTCCTTTACTCAGAGGCTAGAACCCCCAAGCCTGGCATGACCAGGAGGTTGGTGATACCTCTGCAGTTTAGGGGATTCCTCCTTACCTTGGCCCATGATATTCCCCTTGCAGGACACTTAGGCCAGAACAAGACGTGGGACAGGCTTGTTCCACACTTTCACTGGCCTCACATGTCAGAGGATGTCAAGGAGTTTTGTCGCTCCTGTGTCACTTGCCAAGCCAGTGGTAAGTCAGGTGGCACAACAAAGGCCCCCCTAATACCACTACCTGTGGTGGGGGTCCCCTTTGAGAGAGTTGGAATTGATATTGTGGGTCCAATGGACCCCCAAACAGCATCTGGGAACAGATTCATACTGGTGGTAGTGGATCATGCCACCAGGTACCCAGAGGCTATTCCCCTAAGGACCACCACAGCACCTGTGGTGGCAAAAGCCCTCATTGCAGTTTTCTCAAGAGTGGGCTTTCCTAAGGAGGTACTATCAGATAGGGGGACAAATTTTATGTCCAGCTATCTAAAAGCAATGTGGAAGGAATGTGGAGTAAACTACAAGTTTACCACCCCATATCATCCACAATGCAATGGGCTTGTGGAGAGATTTAACAAGACCCTTAAAGGCATGATAAAAGGATTACCAGAGAAGCTCAGGCGGAAATGGGACATTCTTTTACCCTGCCTGCTCTTTGCTTACAGAGAGGTCCCACAGAAGGGGGTTGGCTACAGCCCTTTTGAACTTTTGTTTGGCCACCCTGTGAGAGGTCCATTGTGTTTGGTGAAGGAAGGATGGGAGTTACCTCTCAAAAAGCCCAAACTAGACATAGTGGACTATGTACTTGGTCTCCGCTCCAGGATGGCTGAGTACATGGAAAGAGCATCCAAAAACCTGGAGGCCAGCCAAGAATTGCAGAAAGCTTGGCATGACCAAAAGGCTGTACTGGTAGAGTTCCAACCAGGACAGAAGGTATGGGTACTGGAGCCAGTGGCTCCAGCAGCACTCCAAGACAAATGGAGTGGACCCTATCCTATTATTGAGAAGAAAGGGGAAGTCACCTACTTGGTAGACTTTGGAACACCCAGGAGCCCTCACAGGGTAATCCATGTGAATCGCTTGAAAGCATTTGTAGACAGGGAGGACATGAGCTTGCTCATGGCCACAGATGGGGAACAGGAGGAAGAGAGTGACCCTCTCCCAGACCTGCTTTCCCAGAACCCTGATGATGGTTCAGTTGATGGAGTAGCCTTGGCAGGCAGCCTCACTGACCAGCAACAGAGGGACTGCAGACAAGTTTTGCAGGCTCACAGGCAAATGTTTTCACTCACACCCAGCCAAACTGACTGGTGTACCCATGTTGTGGACACTGGTGACAGTCTGCCTGTCAAGAATAAGATCTACAGGCAACCTGATCATGTCAGGGATTGCATCAAGGCTGAGGTGCAAAAGATGTTGGAGCTTGGAGTGATTGAGCCATCAGAGAGCCCATGGGCCAGCCCAGTAGTCCTGGTGCCAAAACCTCATACCCAAGATGGTAAGAGAGAAATGAGGTTTTGCGTGGATTACAGGGGTCTCAATGCTGTCACTAGGACAGATGCTCACCCCATTCCAAGAGCAGATGAGCTCATTGACAGATTGGCTTCTGCCAAGTTTCTGAGCACATTTGATCTGACAGCTGGCTACTGGCAAATCAGACTAGCTGAGGAGTCAAAAGCCAAAACAGCATTCTCTACCCCTAGTGGACATTATCAGTTTGTGGTAATGCCCTTTGGTTTGAAGAATGCACCTGCCACTTTTCAAAGGTTGGTGAACCAAGTCCTTACTGGGTTGGATGACTTTTGTGCAGCTTATCTGGATGATATTGCTGTCTTTAGCTCCACCT
Source organism: Lissotriton helveticus (assembly GCF_964261635.1). Lineage (NCBI taxonomy): Eukaryota > Metazoa > Chordata > Amphibia > Caudata > Salamandridae > Lissotriton > Lissotriton helveticus. The sequence continues at coordinate 4,282,426 of NW_027611653.1, forward strand.
GGGAGGATCACCTGATCCACCTGAAGAAAGTTTTGGAGGCCCTGCGAAAGGCAGGCCTAACTATCAAGGCCACAAAGTGCCAGATAGGGCAGAGTAAGGTTGTATACCTGGGCCACCTAGTAGGTGGAGGCCAGGTTCAGCCACTGGAAAGCAAAATCCAGGCCATACAGGACTGGGCTCCTCCAGTTACCCAGACACAAGTCAGAGCCTTCTTAGGCCTGACTGGGTATTACAGAAAGTTTGTGAAAAACTATGGGTCTATAGTGACACCATTAAATGACTTGACATCCAAGAAGATGCCAAAAAAGGTTCAGTGGACAGTTAGCTGTCAGAAGGCATTTGAAGACCTGAAGAAGGCCATGTGCTCTGCACCTATCCTAAAGAGTCCTGACTACTCCAAACAGTTCATTGTTCAGACAGATGCTTCTGAGTTGGGGGTGGGAGCTGTACTCTCACAACTTAATCAAGATGGTCAAGACCAGCCAATTGCTTTCATTAGCAGGAGGCTAACCCCAAGAGAAAAACGTTGGTCAGCCATTGAGAGGGAGGCCTTTGCTGTGGTTTGGGCATTAAAGAAGTTGAGGTCCTACTTGTTTGGAACTCACTTCCTAGTGCAAACAGACCATAAGCCCCTCTTATGGCTTAATCAGATGAAGGGTGAAAATCCCAAACTGCTCAGGTGGTCCATTTCCCTACAGGGGATGGACTTTACAGTGGAGCACCGCCCAGGGACTGACCATGGTAATGCAGATGGTCTCTCCAGGTACTTCCACTTAGAACATGAAGACTTATCTGGTCAAGGTTAGTTTAATGTCCCTGCGTTTGGGGGGGGGTTGTGTAGGAGAGTAGGGTCTGCTATCCTATGGTCACCCCAAATTTTTGCTTTTTGCTTCACTGGTTTTCGACTACTGAGGCTGTGGGCCTGCTGATCAGACCCCCAGCCTGCTGTTCTCTCACTAAATTAATGACACATGTGCTATAGGCACATACCAATTGGAAATGGACTCCTTGTCAGCCCCTGTAGAATGCACTATAGGTGCACAGGGCACAGGAGCCACTAAGGCCTACCAGGGGCTGCAGCATATCTTTTGCCACCCCTGGCTGGTTCTTAAATTGACACAACTGGCTGATCACTCAGCTGGGGTAAGGTGGTGTACACACCCCTTGCTTAGATATAGTATACCTATGTCTAAACCTATATCTGGACACATGTAAACCTGTGAGCCACTCCTATAGACAGGCCTCACCAATCCTGGAGGCTGGGTGCATGGTTTTTATGTGAGATGGAGCTCTAGCATGAGCTGAGCCTGTCTGCAGCCGTCGGGAACAAATCCCTAAGCTGTTTCAGGATAATGCCATACCATATACTATTAAGTGCCTTATAATCCTCGCGGTTATTTAGCAACTCTGGTTTGGCTTTATCAAAACATGTCGTGTAAGGTGTCATACGCTTTGGAATACCATCCCCTCGCCAGTTCTGGCGACGGGGATGGCATTCCACCCCTCTAGAGGGGTAAGACATGTTACTTCACTTTAATGCGGTTGATTTCTCCAAAGGCCTTAAGATCCACAAAATGGATGCCTCTGCCACAGACAAATGTCTGGACCCCTGGAGCTGGCCGAAACCCAGTCAAGGGGGTCCTGGACAAAGGGTTTCCTGTCACAGGAGGGTGTCACCGCCCTCCAGACAGGAGATAGTGTATTGTAGCAGGGAGGTTTGAAAGAAACCAGACACTGCCTGGGGCGCACAAGGCTGCCCCTTGCATAATCCGGCCAAACCGGTTCTGGGGCACTCCAGCCCTCGTGCCAGGGCGGCCTGGATCAAAGGAAGGGGGTGTATCCACCCACTTCCTGGGTCCCACCCATAGGAGGGGACCTAGCAGGTAATCACGCCCACCAGATTCGAATAAGAGTGGGAGCAGTGCCAATGCACATCAGATTTCCTGGAAGAAACATTTGAAACGATATTCTGGACCCTTCGCCCTCCATCTCAACGTGGAAGCCCGAAGAATCTCCCTTGTGGTCAAGGAGTGACCACCCTGCAGCAGCAGGCACCATCCAGCCCTCGACGTCTACTTGGTTGCAGTTCCCGCCGGAACTCGAGCGACTGAGATCGACGAGATCAAGCCTGCCCAGCTTCTAACAGCCCGATCCACAGTCCCTGCAAAGCTGAGACCCGTGGAGGCGACCGGAAGCGTGGGGCACGCCATCTTGAAGTGACCACGAGACGCTGACCGTGCAGCCCACGAGTGACCCTCGAAGCTGTACACCGGGGTTTGAGAAGCCCCCACCCTGAGCTACTCCTGAGCCGAAGTTCAGCCCTCCACACTCGACGAGTGCTGCGTGGGGCCCTTTGGCACGATTTGGCTCAACGCGTTGGCCCGGTCACTTGCCAGCTGGCTTGTGGTCCCTGTGCCGACGAACTACAAAAGAAGACTCGTGATTCTGGTTGCTCCAGATCCACACCAGCTCCCCTGAAAGGGAGCCCCGACTCTGACCTTCCTGGTCCGAGTGAGACGCCATCTTCCAATCCCGCGTGGATTGCTCTTACCAAGGCTTGTTTGCTCCAAACCGGAAGCCGACTGCACCGACGGTGAGAGCCTGCGTGGGACAGATCGTGACCTGCTCCTGGACGTCGCAGATGCCCCAGAGCCCACGTGACAGCGGAGAGAAGCGCCTCGACGACCACCTGATTGCGCCCGACATTGCCTGGTTCCGTCCTGGTTCCACCCTGGTCACTGCTGAGTGACCCAGACTCTGTCCCCTCTGCTTTCAGGTACTCTACAACTTGAGTCCACCCTTGGACTCCACCGGACACTTCGTCTTCACCCTGCCTGCAGCCCTTTTCAGCTTCAAGCACCAAGAGCCTGCGTGTCAAAACCCGACGCCACTTCGACCCTGTGCACCCACTTCCTGTGGGTGAGGTAACTTTGCTCCGCCGGTGTTCCCACACTGGTGCACACCTCTAGGGTCTGTGTGTTAAGTTTTGTTCCTCTAGGTTCAGCGGAAGTGTCCTTAAACTTTAACTATTTGACTTTTACGCACCATTGGTTAACATTGGTGCATGCGTGCGCTTTCCGCACATCTCCCGAATCCCGAGGGCCATTCCCGACTTCAGCATTGCTTGTCCTGACTGCTCCCAGCGATTCCCTAGGCCCTAGGCCTAACCACTGTTCGAGTGGCCTCTCTTATACCACTTGTTTAGTATATGGTTTGAGTGGCCCCCTGCCCTCATCCATAATTGTGCAACTTTGTATGTTTAAACAGTGCTTTTGATTTAACGCTTGTGCCCCTTTATTCATAAAGAATACTGGGGATTGTTTTTAGTAATAAACACATATATTTTTATAATATATACTTGTGTGGTGTCCTTTCATTTGGTATTACAGGATTGTATGTGGTAAAACAGCTCGCTTAACACGACCTCTTAAGTTAAGCCTTTAGGCTGCTTAGTCCATGCTACCACTAGGATAGCTTGTCTAATAAGGTTGACTTACAACCAGACACCATAAGGGGATTGTTTGGTCAGGTAGTAGGTGGTTCCAGAATTGGAAACATCCCCTACCAGGCCAACTTCTCACAGGTGTGTTTATGCAAAGTTAAAGGCTGGTTTGGATATGGAGTATTGAAGTGAGGCTCTACTAATTTAGGGCTTAGCTTCCTCCAATTATCTTCCACCATGTGTGCCTTTCTTTCTTTAACTGAGTTGCACTGTGCTCTCAGGGTCAACCTCTGGCTACCTAAAGCTGGAGGCTGGGTCCCTCTGTTTGGCTTGCTGGAGGGACAGTTCAGGTTTGGGCCCTTTGGGTCCCAGGTTTGGCTGTGCCCAACAGAATCCATCTGGGGGAGGTCCCTAACTGTTTTTAAGGGGGCTCCCTCAGGAGTTTTTAAAGTTTTCACCTTACTAGGGCTACTAGTTTTGGTGCACCTAATCTTTTGATGGGGGTGCTTTATTTGACAGGGGGCCCTCTGGGTCTCACTGTCCTTCTTGTCCTCTGCAGCCCTGGGCTGGCTAAGGCAAGGGAGAGAGGGGCAGGTTACCTGCTCCAGACTGGGTCCCACCTGAGAAGGGTCCACTGACATCAGAGGTTCTGTCAGGCTAGGCCCAACCACCTCTGGGGCAGTTCCTTCATCAGGGGTAAGATCAGTTCCCTGAGGAGGCTGATCCTGTCCTAAAGTCTGGTGAGGGGGAGATTTCTCTTCCTCCTCCATGCTCTCAGTTTGTGTGGAGTTATCCATCATTTCAGGTTTCACAACACACGTGTCAGTTTGAGTTTGGGCTGTGGCCATCACAGCCCCACCAACCTTTTCAGGAGGAGACTCAGTTTGGGTTTCTGCTGTTATCATAACAGCTTTGCTATTCTGTTCAGGAAGAGCTTTTGCTAAAGATGGGGCAGGGAGTATCTCCGCCCTACCAACCTTTTCAGGAAGGACATCTTGAATTGGGGCTGTAGCCATTACAGCCCCACTAACCTTTCCATTGGAATTTACCATTCTAGAATGGATTTCCTGTTCAACCCCAGCCCAGGCTGAGATTTCTAAATCATTCCCCAGTAGACAGTCTACAGGCAAGTTTGGGGACACTGCCACTCTCTTTGGGCCAGTGACACCTCCCCAGCTGAGACTTACTACTGCCATTGGATGATTTGTTTGGATGCCATCAATGTTTATTACCTGGTATGTGGCACCAGGTAAAAGTTGCTTAGAGGGGACTATGCCATCAGCCACCATGGTGATGCTAGCCCCTGTGTCTCTAAAAGCTTCAACTCTTAAACCATTGATGATGGGTTCTTGTCTATACTTGCTCAAAGTATTTGGGCAAGCAGAGAAGTTGGCAAACCCCATGCCAGCCTCATAAACAAGATCATTGGGTGATGGGGACCTGGATAGGCCAGGGTCCACCTGATTTCCAAAAGTAAACCCACCCAGATTCCTGGGTGTGCTCCCACTTCCTGGGGGATTACTGCTGACAGTAACAGGAGGTGTTGAAGCTGGCTTTGGAGGTATATTTTCTTTATTGTTATTCTTGGGACAACAGCTGTCTGTTTTGTAATGCCCCACCTGTTTACAGGGATAACAATAAGGCTTTTTCTCAGTTGAAGAAGTGTCTTGGGACCCACCCCCATTCTTGGAGTTTTGGGGCCCTGGGGAAGCCTTTTCTTTATTTTTATCCCCACCCTTATCTTGAGGCTTGGTAGACTCCTTCTTCTGGTTACTGTCCTGATTCTTAGGCCTAATCCTGGTTCTGACCCATTTGTCTGCCTTCTTTCCCAATTCTTGGGGAGAGGTCAGATCAGAGTCTACCAGGTGCTGGTGTAAGAGCTGGTTCTGACAATTACTTAGGATCTGCTCCCTCATAATCAAATTATACAACCCTGTAAAGTCATGTACTTTGCTGCCATGTAGCCAACCCTCCAGAGCCTTAGTAGCACAATCTACAAAATCAGTCCAGTCCTGAGTCTGTGTCTTCTGGGTATCTCTGAACTTCAACCTGTACTGTTCAGTGGTTAAGCCAAACCCATCTATCAGAACACTCTTCAGGACTTTGTAATTGTTTGCATCCTCATGTCTGACAGTGAGGAGCTTGTCTCTCCCTTTCTCTGAAAAGGAGTACCATAAGATTGCTGCCCACTGTTCCTCAGGAACCTGCTGTACCATGCAGGCTCTCTCAAGAGCAGTCATCCATTTGTGGATGTCATCCCCTTCTTTGAAGGGGGGCACAATCTTTGTCAGGTTTCTACTATCATAGGACCTGGGTGTGAGAAGTTGGCCTGGTAGGGGATGTTTCCAATTCTGGAACCACCTACTACCTGACCAAACAATCCCCTTATGGTGTCTGGTTGTAAGTCAACCTTATTAGACAAGCTATCCTAGGGGTAGCATGGACTAAGCAGCCTAAAGGCTTAACTTAAGAGGTCGTGTTAAGCGAGCTGTTTTACCACATACAATCCTGTAATACCAAATGAAAGGACACCACACAAGTATATATTATAAAAATATATGTGTTTATTACTAAAAACAATCCCCAGTATTCTTTATGAATAAAGGGGCACAAGCGTTAAATCAAAAGCACTGTTTAAACATACAAAGTTGCACAATTATGGATGAGGGCAGGGGGCCACTCAAACCATATACTAAACAAGTGGTATAAGAGAGGCCACTCGAACAGTGGTTAGGCCTAGGGCCTAGGGAATCGCTGGGAGCAGTCAGGACAAGCAATGCTGAAGTCGGGAATGGCCCTCGGGATTCGGGAGATGTGCGGAAAGCGCACGCATGCACCAATGTTAACCAATGGTGCGTAAAAGTCAAATAGTTAAAGTTTAAGGACACTTCCGTTGAACCTAGAGGAACAAAACTTAACACACAGACCCTAGAGGTGTGCACCAGTGTGGGAACACCGGCGGAGCAAAGTTACCTCACCCACAGGAAGTGGGTGCACAGGGTCGAAGTGGCGTCGGGTTTTGACACGCAGGCTCTTGGTGCTTGAAGCTGAAAGGGCTGCAGGCAGGGTGAAGACGAAGTGTCCGGTGGAGTCCAAGGGTGGACTCAAGTTGTAGAGTACCTGAAAGCAGAGGGGACAGAGTCTGGGTCACTCAGCAGTGACCAGGGTGGAACCAGGACGGAACCAGGCAATGTCGGGCGCAATCAGGTGGTCGTCGAGGCGCTTCTCTTCGCTGTCACGTGGGCTCTGGGGCATCTGCGACGTCCAGGAGCAGGTCACGATCTGTCCCACGCAGGCTCTCACCGTCGGTGCAGTCGGCTTCCGGTTTGGAGCAAACAAGCCTTGGTAAGAGCAATCCACGCGGGATTGGAAGATGGCGTCTTACTCGGACCAGGAAGGTCAGAGTCGGGGCTCCCTTTCAGGGGAGCTGGTGTGGATCTGGAGCAACCAGAATCACGAGTCTTCTTTTGTAGTTCGTCAGCACAGGGACCACAAGCCAGCTGGCAAGTGACCGGGCCAACGCGTTGAGCCAAATCGTGCCAAAGGGCCCCACGCAGCACTCGTCGAGTGTGGAGGGCTGAACTTCGGCTCAGGAGTAGCTCAGGGTGGGGGCTTCTCAAACCCCGGTGTACAGCTTCGAGGGTCACTCGTGGGCTGCACGGTCAGCGTCTCGTGGTCACTTCAAGATGGCGTGCCCCACGCTTCCGGTCGCCTCCACGGGTCTCAGCTTTGCAGGGACTGTGGATCGGGCTGTTAGAAGCTGGGCAGGCTTGATCTCGTCGATCTCAGTCGCTCGAGTTCCGGCGGGAACTGCAACTAAGTAGACGTCGAGGGCTGGATGGTGCCTGCTGCTGCAGGGTGGTCACTCCTTGACCACAAGGGAGATTCTTCGGGCTTCCACGTTGAGATGGAGGGCGAAGGGTCCAGAATATCGTTTCAAATGTTTCTTCCAGGAAATCTGATGTGCATTGGCACTGCTCCCACTCTTATTCCAATCTGGGGGGCGTGATTACCTGCTAGGTCCCCTCCTATGGGTGGGACCCAGGAAGTGGGTGGATACACCCCCTTCCTTTGATCCAGGCCGCCCTGGCACGAGGGCTGGAGTGCCCCAGAACCGGTTTGGCCGGATTATGCAAGGGGCAGCCTTGTGCGCCCCAGGCAGTGTCTGGTTTCTTTCAAACCTCCCTGCTACAATACACTATCTCCTGTCTGGAGGGCTGTGACACCCTCCTGTGACAGGAAACCCTTTGTCCAGGACCCCCTTGACTGGGTTTCGGTCAGCTCCAGGGGTCCAGACATTTGTCTGTGGCAGAGGCATCCATTTTGTGGATCCTAAGGTCTTTGGAGAAATCAACCGCATTAAAGCAAAGTAACATGTCTTACCCCTCTAGAGGGGTGGAATGCCATCCCCGTCGCCAGAACTGGCGAGGGGATGGTATTCCAAAGCGTATGACACCTTACACGACATGTTTTGATAAAGCCAAACCAAAGTTGCTAAATAACCGCGAGGATTATAAGGCACTTAATAGTATATGGTATGGCATTATCCTGAAACAGCTTAGGGATTTGTTCCCGACGGCTGCAGACAGGCTCAGCTCATGCTAGAGCTCCATCTCACATAAAAACCATGCACCCAGCCTCCAGGATTGGTGAGGCCTGTCTATAGGAGTGGCTCACAGGTTTACATGTGTCCAGATATAGGTTTAGACATAGGTATACTATATCTAAGCAAGGGGTGTGTACACCACCTTACCCCAGCTGAGTGATCAGCCAGTTGTGTCAATTTAAGAACCAGCCAGGGGTGGCAAAAGATATGCTGCAGCCCCTGGTAGGCCTTAGTGGCTCCTGTGCCCTGTGCACCTATAGTGCATTCTACAGGGGCTGACAAGGAGTCCATTTCCAATTGGTATGTACCTAGGGTACATGGAATCCATTTTACAGAGAGAGCAGATGGCCTGGGGCCCTGATTAGCAGGGAACCAGGTCAACTAAGTCAAAAAACCAGCTAAACACAGGCAAAAAATCTGGGGTAACCATAGTCAGGTAGCCACCTTCCTACATAACCCCCCCCCAAACGAAAGGAGATAAGGCTATCCTTGGCCAGGTAAGCCTATATTGCCTGAGTGGCCATATAAGGAAGTACCTGCACTAGCATGGGTACCCCCTGTCTCATGGTCCACTAAGCAGTCCCTCACCCTTTGGGTATTAGAGGGTCTCCACCATAGGGAATCACTACCTTGGGTGTGTTTATGCAAAGTTAAAGGCTGGTTTGGATATGGAGTATTGAAGTGAGGCTCTACTAATTTAGGGCTTAGCTTCCTCCAATTATCTTCCACCATGTGTGCCTTTCTTTCTTTAACTGAGTTGCACCGTGCTCTCAGGGTCAACCTCTGGCTACCTAAAGCTGGAGGCTGGGTCCCTCTGTTTGGCTTGCTGGAGGGACAGTTCAGGTTTGGGCCCTTTGGGTCCCAGGTTTGGCTGTGCCCAACGGAATCCATCTGGGGGAGGTCCCTAACTGTTTTTAAGGGGGCTCCCTCAGGAGTTTTTAAAGTTTTCACCTTACTAGGGCTACTAGTTTTGGTGCACCTAATCTTTTGATGGGGGTGCTTTATTTGACAGGGGGCCCTCTGGGGCTCACTGTCCTTCTTGTCCTCTGCAGCCCTGGGCTGGCTAAGGCAAGGGAGAGAGGGGCAGGTTACCTGCTCCAGACTGGGTCCCACCTGAGAAGGGTCCACTGACATCAGAGGTTCTGTCAGGCTAGGCCCAACCACCTCTGGGGCAGCTCCTTCATCAGGGGTAAGATCAGTTCCCTGAGGAGGCTGATCCTGTCCTAAAGTCTGGTGAGGGGGAGATTTCTCTTCCTCCTCCATGCTCTCAGTTTGTGTGGAGTTGTCCATCATTTCAGGTTTCACAACACACATGTCAGTTTGAGTTTGGGCTGTGGCCATCACAGCCCCACCAACCTTTTCAGGAGGAGACTCAGTTTGGGTTTCTGCTGTTATCATAACAGCTTTGCTATTCTGTTCAGGAAGAGCTTTTACTAAAGATGGGGCCGAGAGTTTCTCAGCCCTACCAACCTTTTCAGGAAGGACATCTTGGATTGGGGCTGTAGCCAGTACAGCCTCACTAACCTTTCCATGGGAATTCACCATTCTAGAATGGGTTTCCTGTTCAACCTCAGCCCAGGCTGAGATTTCTAAATCATTCCCCAGTAGACAGTCTACAGGCAAGTTTGGGGACACTGCCACTCTTTTTGGGCCAGTGACACCTCCCCAGCTGAGACTTACTACTGCCATGGGATGATTTGTTTGGATGCCATCAATGTTTATTACCTGGTATGTGGCACCAGGTAAAAGTTGCTTAGAGGGGACTATGCCATCAGCCACCATGGTGATGCTAGCCCCTGTGTCTCTAAAAGCTTCAACTCTTAAACCATTGATGATGGGTTCTTGTCTATACTTGCTCAAAGTATTTGGGCAAGCAGAGAAGTTGGCAAACCCCATGCCAGCCTCATAAACAAGATTAGTGGGTGATGGGGACCTGGATAGGCCAGGGTCCACCTGAGTTCCAAAAGTAAACCCACCCAGATTCCTGGGTGTGCTCCCACTTCCTGGGGGATTACTGCTGACAGTAACAGGAGGTGTTGAAGCTGGCTTTGGAGGTATATTTTCTTTATTGTTATTCTTGGGACAACAGCTGTCTGTTTTGTAATGCCCCACCTGTTTACAGGGATAACAATAGGGCTTTTTCTCAGTTGAAGAAGTGTCTTGGGACCCACCCCCATCCTTGGAGTTTTGGGGCCCTGGGGAAGTCTTTTCTTTACTTTTATCCCCACCCTTATCTTGAGGCTTGGTAGACTCCTTCTTCTGGTTACTGTCCTGATTCTTAGGCCTAATCCTGGTTCTGACCCATTTGTCTGCCTTCTTTCCCAATTCTTGGGGAGAGGTCAGATCAGAGTCTACCAGGTGCTGGTGTAAGAGCTGGTTCTGACAATTACTTAGGATCTGCTCCCTCATAATCAAATTATACAATCCTGTAAAGTCATGTACTTTGCTGCCATGTAGCCAACCCTCCAGAGCCTTAGTAGCACAATCTACAAAATCAGTCCAGTCCTGAGTCTGTGTCTTCTGGGTATCTCTGAACTTCAACCTGTACTGTTCAGTGGTTAAGCCAAACCCATCTATCAGAACACTCTTCAGGACTTTGTATTTGTTTGCATCCTCATGTCTGACAGTGAGGAGCTTGTCCCTCCCTTTCTCTGAAAAGGAGTACCATAAGATTGCTGCCCACTGTTCCTCAGGAACCTGCTGTACCATGCAGGCTCTCTCAAGAGCAGTCATCCATTTGTGGATGTCATCCCCTTCTTTGAAGGGGGGCACAATCTTTGTCAGGTTTCTACTATCATAGGACCTGGGTTTCTCTTTAGGAATATTGCTGCCACCAGTGGCATCTAAGCCACACAATTTCTGCTCTCTTGCCAAGGCAAGTTTAGCTTGGGCTAAGGTAAGCTTAGCTTGACTCAGGGCTACCTCCTCTCTCTCTATCTGGAGTCTGACAGCCCTCATTCTAGCCCTATGCTCAGCTTTCTGAGAAGCACTCATGCCTCTCTCTGATTCTCTGGAGGCACTAGAAAGATGAGAGTCCCCTGAGGGAGATCTCACTCTTCTGTTGCCTGGGAGAATCACATGTTGGGTTCTGGGGAGGTGCTGGCCCTCTCCATTCCCCAGTAGGTCCAAGTTGGCCTGGCTAAGCCTACCAACTGGAACCTGGCTACCCTGATCCTGTACTTCTAAGTCCTCAACATCTGAGTCCTCATCCAAGTCATCATCATCCTCCTCTTCAGGGGGATCAACTGCAGGGGGGTTCCCTCCAGTTCCTGTATCTAGGGAAGCTGCTTTTGCCTTCTCTAAGTCATCCTGTTCTAGGAGTTCTACCAGGATTAGGCAGGTGGGGCTTCTGCCCCTTTTTAACCCTCTTGCTTTGCACAAGACAATCAAGTCTCTGCGGGTTAGTTTGTCATATCCAAAAGTTGCCTTGGTAGGGTCAACTGTCACAGGACTAGACCCTGAGGCCTTTCCTGTGTCAGACATGGTTACTAGTGAGGTGTAAGTGGTGCACTTACCTACACTAAGTGTTTTCCTACTGGACCTTGCTAGTGAGTTGTAGTCAGGGGTGTGCTACTCCCTTCAACCTACAACTACTAAGTTCAGTAGAACTTAATATGCTAAGCTTTTGATTTTATATGTACCTAGAGGTACTTGATGTGATCTTTCAATTTGATATAAAGATTGCAATGGTAAAACAACAGCAAGCTCAAATCCCACCGCTGCTCACCAATGTGAGAAGTTGGCCTGGTAGGGGATGTTTCCAATTCTGGAACCACCTACTACCTGACCAAACAATCCCCTTATGGTGTCTGGTTGTAAGTCAACCTTATTAGACAAGCTATCCTAGGGGTAGCATGGACTAAGCAGCCTAAAGGCTTAACTTAAGAGGTCGTGTTAAGCGAGCTGTTTTACCACATACAATCCTGTAATACCAAATGAAAGGACACCACACAAGTATATATTATAAAAATATATGTGTTTATTACTAAAAACAATCCCCAGTATTCTTTATGAATAAAGGGGCACAAGCGTTAAATCAAAAGCACTGTTTAAACATACAAAGTTGCACAATTATGGATGAGGGCAGGGGGCCACTCAAACCATATACTAAACAAGTGGTATAAGAGAGGCCACTCGAACAGTGGTTAGGCCTAGGGCCTAGGGAATCGCTGGGAGCAGTCAGGACAAGCAATGCTGAAGTCGGGAATGGCCCTCGGGATTCGGGAGATGTGCGGAAAGCGCACGCATGCACCAATGTTAACCAATGGTGCGTAAAAGTCAAATAGTTAAAGTTTAAGGACACTTCCGTTGAACCTAGAGGAACAAAACTTAACACACAGACCCTAGAGGTGTGCACCAGTGTGGGAACACCGGCGGAGCAAAGTTACCTCACCCACAGGAAGTGGGTGCACAGGGTCGAAGTGGCGTCGGGTTTTGACACGCAGGCTCTTGGTGCTTGAAGCTGAAAGGGCTGCAGGCAGGGTGAAGACGAAGTGTCCGGTGGAGTCCAAGGGTGGACTCAAGTTGTAGAGTACCTGAAAGCAGAGGGGACAGAGTCTGGGTCACTCAGCAGTGACCAGGGTGGAACCAGGACGGAACCAGGCAATGTCGGGCGCAATCAGGTGGTCGTCGAGGCGCTTCTCTTCGCTGTCACGTGGGCTCTGGGGCATCTGCGACGTCCAGGAGCAGGTCACGATCTGTCCCACGCAGGCTCTCACCGTCGGTGCAGTCGGCTTCCGGTTTGGAGCAAACAAGCCTTGGTAAGAGCAATCCACGCGGGATTGGAAGATGGCGTCTTACTCGGACCAGGAAGGTCAGAGTCGGGGCTCCCTTTCAGGGGAGCTGGTGTGGATCTGGAGCAACCAGAATCACGAGTCTTCTTTTGTAGTTCGTCGGCACAGGGACCACAAGCCAGCTGGCAAGTGACCGGGCCAACGCGTTGAGCCAAATCGTGCCAAAGGGCCCCACGCAGCACTCGTCGAGTGTGGAGGGCTGAACTTCGGCTCAGGAGTAGCTCAGGGTGGGGGCTTCTCAAACCCCGGTGTACAGCTTCGAGGGTCACTCGTGGGCTGCACGGTCAGCGTCTCGTGGTCACTTCAAGATGGCGTGCCCCACGCTTCCGGTCGCCTCCACGGGTCTCAGCTTTGCAGGGACTGTGGATCGGGCTGTTAGAAGCTGGGCAGGCTTGATCTCGTCGATCTCAGTCGCTCGAGTTCCGGCGGGAACTGCAACTAAGTAGACGTCGAGGGCTGGATGGTGCCTGCTGCTGCAGGGTGGTCACTCCTTGACCACAAGGGAGATTCTTCGGGCTTCCACGTTGAGATGGAGGGCGAAGGGTCCAGAATATCGTTTCAAATGTTTCTTCCAGGAAATCTGATGTGCATTGGCACTGCTCCCACTCTTATTCCAATCTGGGGGGCGTGATTACCTGCTAGGTCCCCTCCTATGGGTGGGACCCAGGAAGTGGGTGGATACACCCCCTTCCTTTGATCCAGGCCGCCCTGGCACGAGGGCTGGAGTGCCCCAGAACCGGTTTGGCCGGATTATGCAAGGGGCAGCCTTGTGCGCCCCAGGCAGTGTCTGGTTTCTTTCAAACCTCCCTGCTACAATACACTATCTCCTGTCTGGAGGGCTGTGACACCCTCCTGTGACAGGAAACCCTTTGTCCAGGACCCCCTTGACTGGGTTTCGGTCAGCTCCAGGGGTCCAGACATTTGTCTGTGGCAGAGGCATCCATTTTGTGGATCCTAAGGTCTTTGGAGAAATCAACCGCATTAAAGCAAAGTAACATGTCTTACCCCTCTAGAGGGGTGGAATGCCATCCCCGTCGCCAGAACTGGCGAGGGGATGGTATTCCAAAGCGTATGACACCTTACACGACATGTTTTGATAAAGCCAAACCAAAGTTGCTAAATAACCGCGAGGATTATAAGGCACTTAATAGTATATGGTATGGCATTATCCTGAAACAGCTTAGGGATTTGTTCCCGACGGCTGCAGACAGGCTCAGCTCATGCTAGAGCTCCATCTCACATAAAAACCATGCACCCAGCCTCCAGGATTGGTGAGGCCTGTCTATAGGAGTGGCTCACAGGTTTACATGTGTCCAGATATAGGTTTAGACATAGGTATACTATATCTAAGCAAGGGGTGTGTACACCACCTTACCCCAGCTGAGTGATCAGCCAGTTGTGTCAATTTAAGAACCAGCCAGGGGTGGCAAAAGATATGCTGCAGCCCCTGGTAGGCCTTAGTGGCTCCTGTGCCCTGTGCACCTATAGTGCATTCTACAGGGGCTGACAAGGAGTCCATTTCCAATTGGTATGTACCTAGGGTACATGGAATCCATTTTACAGAGAGAGCAGATGGCCTGGGGCCCTGATTAGCAGGGAACCAGGTCAACTAAGTCAAAAAACCAGCTAAACACAGGCAAAAAATCTGGGGTAACCATAGTCAGGTAGCCACCTTCCTACACTGGGTTTCTCTTTAGGAATATTGCTGCCACCAGTGGCATCTAAGCCACACAATTTCTGCTCTCTTGCCAAGGCAAGTTTAGCTTGGGCTAAGGTAAGCTTAGCTTGACTCAGGGCTACCTCCTCTCTCTCTATCTGGAGTCTGACAGCCCTCATTCTAGCCCTATGCTCAGCTTTCTGAGAAGCACTCATGCCTCTCTCTGATTCTCTGGAGGCACTAGAAAGATGAGAGTCCCCTGAGGGAGATCTCACTCTTCTGTTGCCTGGGAGAATCACATGTTGGGTTCTTGGGAGGTGCTGGCCCTCTCCATTCCCCAGTAGGTCCAAGTTGGCCTGGCTAAGCCTACCAACTGGAACCTGGCTACCCTGATCCTGTACTTCTAAGTCCCCAACTTCTGAGTCCTCATCCAAGTCATCATCATCCTCCTCTTCAGGGGGATCAACTGCAGGGGGGTTCCCTTCAGTTCCTGTATCTAGGGAAGCTGCTTTTGCCTTCTCTAAGTCATCCTGTTCTAGGAGTTCTACCAGGATTAGGCAGGTGGGGCTTCTGCCCCTTTTTAACCCTCTTGCTTTGCACAAGACAATCAAGTCTCTGCGGGTTAGTTTGTCATATCCAGAAGTTGCCTGGGTAGGGTCAACTGTCACAGGACTAGACCCTGAGGCCTTTCCTGTGTCGGACATGGTTACTAGTGAGGTGTAAGTGGTGCACTTACCTACACTAAGTGTTTTCCTACTGGACCTTGCTAGTGAGTTGTAGTCAGGGGTGTGCTACTCCCTTCAACCTACAACTACTAAGTTCAGTAGAACTTAATATGCTAAGCTTTTGATTTTATATGTACCTAGAGGTACTTGATGTGATCTTTCAATTTGATATAAAGATTGCAATGGTAAAACAACAGCAAGCTCAAATCCCACCGCTGCCACCAATGTGAGAAGTTGGCCTGGTAGGGGATGTTTCCAATTCTGGAACCACCTACTACCTGACCAAACAATCCCCTTATGGTGTCTGGTTGTAAGTCAACCTTATTAGACAAGCTATCCTAGGGGTAGCATGGACTAAGCAGCCTAAAGGCTTAACTTAAGAGGTCGTGTTAAGCGAGCTGTTTTACCACATACAATCCTGTAATACCAAATGAAAGGACACCACACAAGTATATATTATAAAAATATATGTGTTTATTACTAAAAACAATCCCCAGTATTCTTTATGAATAAAGGGGCACAAGCGTTAAATCAAAAGCACTGTTTAAACATACAAAGTTGCACAATTATGGATGAGGGCGGGGGCCACTCAAACCATATACTAAACAAGTGGTATAAGAGAGGCCACTCGAACAGTGGTTAGGCCTAGGGCCTAGGGAATCGCTGGGAGCAGTCAGGACAAGCAATGCTGAAGTCGGGAATGGCCCTCGGGATTCGGGAGATGTGCGGAAAGCGCACGCATGCACCAATGTTAACCAATGGTGCGTAAAAGTCAAATAGTTAAAGTTTAAGGACACTTCCGCTGAACCTAGAGGAACAAAACTTAACACACAGACCCTAGAGGTGTGCACCAGTGTGGGAACACCGGCGGAGCAAAGTTACCTCACCCACAGGAAGTGGGTGCACAGGGTCGAAGTGGCGTCGGGTTTTGACACGCAGGCTCTTGGTGCTTGAAGCTGAAAGGGCTGCAGGCAGGGTGAAGACGAAGTGTCCGGTGGAGTCCAAGGGTGGACTCAAGTTGTAGAGTACCTGAAAGCAGAGGGGACAGAGTCTGGGTCACTCAGCAGTGACCAGGGTGGAACCAGGACGGAACCAGGCAATGTCGGGCGCAATCAGGTGGTCGTCGAGGCGCTTCTCTTCGCTGTCACGTGGGCTCTGGGGCATCTGCGACGTCCAGGAGCAGGTCACGATCTGTCCCACGCAGGCTCTCACCGTCGGTGCAGTCGGCTTCCGGTTTGGAGCAAACAAGCCTTGGTAAGAGCAATCCACGCGGGATTGGAAGATGGCGTCTCACTCGGACCAGGAAGGTCAGAGTCGGGGCTCCCTTTCAGGGGAGCTGGTGTGGATCTGGAGCAACCAGAATCACGAGTCTTCTTTTGTAGTTCGTCGGCACAGGGACCACAAGCCAGCTGGCAAGTGACCGGGCCAACGCGTTGAGCCAAATCGTGCCAAAGGGCCCCACGCAGCACTCGTCGAGTGTGGAGGGCTGAACTTCGGCTCAGGAGTAGCTCAGGGTGGGGGCTTCTCAAACCCCGGTGTACAGCTTCGAGGGTCACTCGTGGGCTGCACGGTCAGCGTCTCGTGGTCACTTCAAGATGGCGTGCCCCACGCTTCCGGTCGCCTCCACGGGTCTCAGCTTTGCAGGGACTGTGGATCGGGCTGTTAGAAGCTGGGCAGGCTTGATCTCGTCGATCTCAGTCGCTCGAGTTCCGGCGGGAACTGCAACTAAGTAGACGTCGAGGGCTGGATGGTGCCTGCTGCTGCAGGGTGGTCACTCCTTGACCACAAGGGAGATTCTTCGGGCTTCCACGTTGAGATGGAGGGCGAAGGGTCCAGAATATCGTTTCAAATGTTTCTTCCAGGAAATCTGATGTGCATTGGCACTGCTCCCACTCTTATTCGAATCTGGTGGGCGTGATTACCTGCTAGGTCCCCTCCTATGGGTGGGACCCAGGAAGTGGGTGGATACACCCCCTTCCTTTGATCCAGGCCGCCCTGGCACGAGGGCTGGAGTGCCCCAGAACCGGTTTGGCCGGATTATGCAAGGGGCAGCCTTGTGCGCCCCAGGCAGTGTCTGGTTTCTTTCAAACCTCCCTGCTACAATACACTATCTCCTGTCTGGAGGGCGGTGACACCCTCCTGTGACAGGAAACCCTTTGTCCAGGACCCCCTTGACTGGGTTTCGGTCAGCTCCAGGGGTCCAGACATTTGTCTGTGGCAGAGGCATCCATTTTGTGGATCTTAAGGCCTTTGGAGAAATCAACCGCATTAAAGTGAAGTAACATGTCTTACCCCTCTAGAGGGGTGGAATGCCATCCCCGTCGCCAGAACTGGCGAGGGGATGGTATTCCAAAGCGTATGACACCTTACACGACATGTTTTGATAAAGCCAAACCAGAGTTGCTAAATAACCGCGAGGATTATAAGGCACTTAATAGTATATGGTATGGCAGTATCCTGAAACAGCTTAGGGATTTGTTCCCGACGGCTGCAGACAGGCTCAGCTCATGCTAGAGCTCCATCTCACATAAAAACCATGCACCCAGCCTCCAGGATTGGTGAGGCCTGTCTATAGGAGTGGCTCACAGGTTTACATGTGTCCAGATATAGGTTTAGACATAGGTATACTATATCTAAGCAAGGGGTGTGTACACCACCTTACCCCAGCTGAGTGATCAGCCAGTTGTGTCAATTTAAGAACCAGCCAGGGGTGGCAAAAGATATGCTGCAGCCCCTGGTAGGCCTTAGTGGCTCCTATGCCCTGGGCACCTATAGTGCATTATACAGGGGCTGACAAGGAGTCCATTTCCAATTTGTGGTATGTACCTAGGGTACATGGAATCCATTTTACAGAGAGAGCAGATGGCCTGGGGCCCTGATTAGCAGGGAACCAGGTCAACTAAGTCAAAAACCAGCTAAACACAGGCAAAAAATCTGGGGTAACCATAGTCAGGTAGCCACCTTCCTACACTAGAGCCCCCAAGCCTGGCATGACCAGGAGGTTGGTGATACCTCTGCAGTTTAGGGGATTCCTCCTTACCTTGGCCCATGATATTCCCCTTGCAGGACACTTAGGCCAGAACAAGACGTGGGACAGGCTTGTTCCACACTTTCACTGGCCTCACATGTCAGAGGATGTCAAGGAGTTTTGTCGCTCCTGTGTCACTTGCCAAGCCAGTGGTAAGTCAGGTGGCACAACAAAGGCCCCCCTAATACCACTACCTGTGGTGGGGGTCCCCTTTGAGAGAGTTGGAATTGATATTGTGGGTCCAATGGACCCCCAAACAGCATCTGGGAACAGATTCATACTGGTGGTAGTGGATCATGCCACCAGGTACCCAGAGGCTATTCCCCTAAGGACCACCACAGCACCTGTGGTGGCAAAAGCCCTCATTGCAGTTTTCTCAAGAGTGGGCTTTCCTAAGGAGGTACTATCAGATAGAGGGACAAATTTTATGTCCAGCTATCTAAAAGCAATGTGGAAGGAATGTGGAGTAAACTATAAGTTTACCACCCCATATCATCCACAATGCAATGGGCTTGTGGAGAGATTTAACAAGACCCTTAAAGGCATGATAAAAGGATTACCAGAGAAGCTCAGGCGGAAATGGGACATTCTTTTACCCTGCCTGCTCTTTGCTTACAGAGAGGTCCCACAGAAGGGGGTTGGCTACAGCCCTTTTGAACTTTTGTTTGGCCACCCTGTGAGAGGTCCATTGTGTTTGGTGAAGGAAGGATGGGAGTTACCTCTCAAAAAGCCCAAACTAGACATAGTGGACTATGTACTTGGTCTCCGCTCCAGGATGGCTGAGTACATGGAAAGAGCATCCAAAAACCTGGAGGCCAGCCAAGAATTGCAGAAAGCTTGGCATGACCAAAAGGCTGTACTGGTAGAGTTCCAACCAGGACAGAAGGTATGGGTACTGGAGCCAGTGGCTCCAGCAGCACTCCAAGACAAATGGAGTGGACCCTATCCTATTATTGAGAAGAAAGGGGAAGTCACCTACTTGGTAGACTTTGGAACACCCAGGAGCCCTCACAGGGTAATCCATGTGAATCGCTTGAAAGCATTTGTAGACAGGGAGGACATGAGCTTGCTCATGGCCACAGATGGGGAACAGGAGGAAGAGAGTGACCCTCTCCCAGACCTGCTTTCCCAGAACCCTGATGATGGTTCAGTTGATGGAGTAGCCTTGGCAGGCAGCCTCACTGACCAGCAACAGAGGGACTGCAGACAAGTTTTGCAGGCTCACAGGCAAATGTTTTCACTCACACCCAGCCAAACTGACTGGTGTACCCATGTGGTGGACACTGGTGACAGTCTGCCTGTCAAGAATAAGATCTACAGGCAACCTGATCATGTCAGGGATTGCATCAAGGCTGAGGTGCAAAAGATGTTGGAGCTTGGAGTGATTGAGCCATCAGAGAGCCCATGGGCCAGCCCAGTAGTCCTGGTGCCAAAACCTCATACCCAAGATGGTAAGAGAGAAATGAGGTTTTGCGTGGATTACAGGGGTCTCAATGCTGTCACTAGGACAGATGCTCACCCCATTCCAAGAGCAGATGAGCTCATTGACAGATTGGCTTCTGCCAAGTTTCTGAGCACATTTGATCTGACAGCTGGCTACTGGCAAATCAGACTAGCTGAGGAGTCAAAAGCCAAAACAGCATTCTCTACCCCTAGTGGACATTATCAGTTTGTGGTAATGCCCTTTGGTTTGAAGAATGCACCTGCCACTTTCCAAAGGTTGGTGAACCAAGTCCTTACTGGGTTGGATGACTTTTGTGCAGCTTATCTGGATGATATTGCTGTCTTTAGCTCCACCTGGGAGGATCACCTGATCCACCTGAAGAAAGTTTTGGAGGCCCTGCAAAAGGCAGGCCTAACTATCAAGGCCACAAAGTGCCAGATAGGGCAGAGTAAGGTTGTATACCTGGGCCACCTAGTAGGTGGAGGCCAGGTTCAGCCACTGGAAAGCAAAATCCAGGCCATACAGGACTGGGCTCCTCCAGTTACCCAGACACAAGTCAGAGCCTTCTTGGGCCTGACTGGGTATTACAGAAAGTTTGTGAAAAACTATGGGTCTATAGTGACACCATTAAATGACTTGACATCCAAGAAGATGCCAAAAAAGGTTCAGTGGACAGTTAGCTGTCAGAAGGCATTTGAAGACCTGAAGAAGGCCATGTGCTCTGCACCTATCCTAAAGAGTCCTGACTACTCCAAACAGTTCATTGTTCAGACAGATGCTTCTGAGTTGGGGGTGGGAGCTGTACTCTCACAACTTAATCAAGATGGTCAAGACCAGCCAATTGCTTTCATTAGCAGGAGGCTAACCCCAAGAGAAAAACGTTGGTCAGCCATTGAGAGGGAGGCCTTTGCTGTGGTTTGGGCATTAAAGAAGTTGAGGTCCTACTTGTTTGGAACTCACTTCCTGGTGCAAACAGACCATAAGCCCCTCTTATGGCTTAATCAGATGAAGGGTGAAAATCCCAAACTGCTCAGGTGGTCCATTTCCCTACAGGGGATGGACTTTACAGTGGAGCACCGCCCAGGGACTGACCATGGTAATGCAGATGGTCTCTCCAGGTACTTCCACTTAGAACATGAAGACTTATCTGGTCAAGGTTAGTTTAATGTCCCTGCGTTTGGGGGGGGGTTGTGTAGGAGAGTAGGGTCTGCTATCCTATGGTCACCCCAAATTTTTGCTTTTTGCTTCACTGGTTTTCGACTACTGAGGCTGTGGGCCTGCTGATCAGACCCCCAGCCTGCTGTTCTCTCACTAAATTAATGACACATGTGCTATAGGCACATACCAATTGGAAATGGACTCCTTGTCAGCCCCTGTAGAATGCACTATAGGTGCACAGGGCACAGGAGCCACTAAGGCCTACCAGGGGCTGCAGCATATCTTTTGCCACCCCTGGCTGGTTCTTAAATTGACACAACTGGCTGATCACTCAGCTGGGGTAAGGTGGTGTACACACCCCTTGCTTAGATATAGTATACCTATGTCTAAACCTATATCTGGACACATGTAAACCTGTGAGCCACTCCTATAGACAGGCCTCACCAATCCTGGAGGCTGGGTGCTTGGTTTTTATGTGAGATGGAGCTCTAGCATGAGCTGAGCCTGTCTGCAGCCGTCGGGAACAAATCCCTAAGCTGTTTCAGGATAATGCCATACCATATACTATTAAGTGCCTTATAATCCTCGCGGTTATTTAGCAACTCTGGTTTGGCTTTATCAAAACATGTCGTGTAAGGTGTCATACGCTTTGGAATACCATCCCCTCGCCAGTTCTGGCGACGGGGATGGCATTCCACCCCTCTAGAGGGGTAAGACATGTTACTTCACTTTAATGCGGTTGATTTCTCCAAAGGCCTTAAGATCCACAAAATGGATGCCTCTGCCACAGACAAATGTCTGGACCCCTGGAGCTGACCGAAACCCAGTCAAGGGGGTCCTGGACAAAGGGTTTCCTGTCACAGGAGGGTGTCACCGCCCTCCAGACAGGAGATAGTGTATTGTAGCAGGGAGGTTTGAAAGAAACCAGACACTGCCTGGGGCGCACAAGGCTGCCCCTTGCATAATCCGGCCAAACCGGTTCTGGGGCACTCCAGCCCTCGTGCCAGGGCGGCCTGGATCAAAGGAAGGGGGTGTATCCACCCACTTCCTGGGTCCCACCCATAGGAGGGGACCTAGCAGGTAATCACGCCCACCAGATTCGAATAAGAGTGGGAGCAGTGCCAATGCACATCAGATTTCCTGGAAGAAACATTTGAAATGATATTCTGGACCCTTCGCCCTCCATCTCAACGTGGAAGCCCGAAGAATCTCCCTTGTGGTCAAGGAGTGACCACCCTGCAGCAGCAGGCACCATCCAGCCCTCGACGTCTACTTAGTTGCAGTTCCCGCCGGAACTCGAGCGACTGAGATCGACGAGATCAAGCCTGCCCAGCTTCTAACAGCCCGATCCACAGTCCCTGCAAAGCTGAGACCCGTGGAGGCGACCGGAAGCGTGGGGCATGCCATCTTGAAGTGACCACGAGACGCTGACCGTGCAGCCCACGAGTGACCCTCGAAGCTGTACACCGGGGTTTGAGAAGCCCCCACCCTGAGCTACTCCTGAGCCGAAGTTCAGCCCTCCACACTCGACGAGTGCTGCGTGGGGCCCTTTGGCACGATTTGGCTCAACGCGTTGGCCCGGTCACTTGCCAGCTGGCTTGTGGTCCCTGTGCCGACGAACTACAAAAGAAGACTCGTGATTCTGGTTGCTCCAGATCCACACCAGCTCCCCTGAAAGGGAGCCCCGACTCTGACCTTCCTGGTCCGAGTGAGACGCCATCTTCCAATCCCGCGTGGATTGCTCTTACCAAGGCTTGTTTGCTCCAAACCGGAAGCCGACTGCACCGACGGTGAGAGCCTGCGTGGGACAGATCGTGACCTGCTCCTGGACGTCGCAGATGCCCCAGAGCCCACGTGACAGCGAAGAGAAGCGCCTCAACGACCACCTGATTGCGCCCGACATTGCCTGGTTCCGTCCTGGTTCCACCCTGGTCACTGCTGAGTGACCCAGACTCTGTCCCCTCTGCTTTCAGGTACTCTACAACTTGAGTCCACCCTTGGACTCCACCGGACACTTCGTCTTCACCCTGCCTGCAGCCCTTTCAGCTCCAAGCACCAAGAGCCTGCGTGTCAAAACCCGACGCCACTTCGACCCTGTGCACCCACTTCCTGTGGGTGAGGTAACTTTGCTCCGCCGGTGTTCCCACACTGGTGCACACCTCTAGGGTCTGTGTGTTAAGTTTTGTTCCTCTAGGTTCAGCGGAAGTGTCCTTAAACTTTAACTATTTGACTTTTACGCACCATTGGTTAACATTGGTGCATGCGTGCGCTTTCCGCACATCTCCCGAATCCCGAGGGCCATTCCCGACTTCAGCATTGCTTGTCCTGACTGCTCCCAGCGATTCCCTAGGCCCTAGGCCTAACCACTGTTCGAGTGGCCTCTCTTATACCACTTGTTTAGTATATGGTTTGAGTGGCCCCCTGCCCTCATCCATAATTGTGCAACTTTGTATGTTTAAACAGTGCTTTTGATTTAACGCTTGTGCCCCTTTATTCATAAAGAGTACTGGGGATTGTTTTTAGTAATAAACACATATATTTTTATAATATATACTTGTGTGGTGTCCTTTCATTTGGTATTACAGGATTGTATGTGGTAAAACAGCTCGCTTAACACGACCTCTTAAGTTAAGCCTTTAGGCTGCTTAGTCCATGCTACCCCTAGGATAGCTTGTCTAATAAGGTTGACTTACAACCAGACACCATAAGGGGATTGTTTGGTCAGGTAGTAGGTGGTTCCAGAATTGGAAACATCCCCTACCAGGCCAACTTCTCACAATGATGACTTGGATGAGGACTCAGATGTTGGGGACTTAGAAGTACAGGATCAGGGTAGCCAGGTTCCAGTTGGTAGGCTTAGCCAGGCCAACTTGGACCTACTGGGGAATGGAGAGGGCCAGCACCTCCCCAGAACCCAACATGTGATTCTCCCAGGCAACAGAAGAGTGAGATCTCCCTCTGGGGACTCTCATCTTTCTAGTGCCTCCAGAGAATCAGAGAGAGGCATGAGTGCTTCTCAGAAAGCTGAGCATAGGGCTAGAATGAGGGCTGTCAGACTCCAGATAGAGAGAGAGGAGGTAGCCCTGAGTCAAGCTAAGCTTACCTTAGCTCAAGCTAAACTTGCCTTGGCAAGAGAGCAGAAATTAAGTGGCTTAGATGTCACTGGTGGCAGCAATTTTCCAAGAGAAACAGACAGGGCCTATGACACTAGAAACCTGACCAAGATTGTGCCCCCCTTTAAAGAAGGGGATGACATCCACAAATGGATGACTGCTCTTGAGAGAGCCTGCATGGTACAGCAGGTTCCTGAGAATCAGTGGGCTGCAATTTTGTGGTACTCCTTTTCTGAGAAAGGGAGGGACAGGCTCCTCACAGTTAGACCTGAGGATGCCAAAAACTACTCTGTTTTGAAGAGTGCTCTCATTGAAGGGTATGGCCTAACCACTGAGCAATACAGGTTGTTGTTCAGAGACACCCAGAAAGCACAGACTCAAGACTGGACTGATTTTGTGGAGTGTGCCACTAAGGCTTTGGAGGGTTGGTTACAGGGAAGTAAAGTTTCAGACTATACAGGATTGTACAATCTTATGATGAGAGAACAGATCCTTAATAACTGTACAAACCAGCTGTTGCATCAATACCTTATTGACTCTGATCTGACCTCTCCCCAAGAATTGGGAAAGAAGGCAGACAAATGGGTCAGAACAAGGATTAAGCAGAAACCCCAGAACCAAGGTGGTGACCAGAAGAAAACAGACCAGAAGGGTGGTAATCAGAATCAGAAAGATAAAGAAAAAGACCAGAAGTCTTCAGGCCCCCAAACTAATAGTAAGGAGGGTGGTTCCCAAAATGGTAACAAGAAGAAGAAGAACAAAGGTCCAAAGACACCTTGGTGTAATACCTGCAAATCAGTTTCACACTGGGGCAGTGAGTGCACCAAGGCAAATCCAGTTCCCACCACTACAGCTCCTAAAGCAACTGCAACCCCAAGTACAGTAAGCAGTGGTGGAACACAGTCCAAGGGTGTAGCTGGGTTGACCCTGGGTATTTGTAGGAGAGTAGGGTCTGCTATCCTATGGTCACCCCAAATTTTTGCTTTTTGCTTCACTGGTTTTCGACTACTGAGGCTGTGGGCCTGCTGATCAGACCCCCAGCCTGCTGTTCTCTCACTAAATTAATGACACATGTGCTATAGGCACATACCAATTGGAAATGGACTCCTTGTCAGCCCCTGTAGAATGCACTATAGGTGCACAGGGCACAGGAGCCACTAAGGCCTACCAGGGGCTGCAGCATATCTTTTGCCACCCCTGGCTGGTTCTTAAATTGACACAACTGGCTGATCACTCAGCTGGGGTAAGGTGGTGTACACACCCCTTGCTTAGATATAGTATACCTATGTCTAAACCTATATCTGGACACATGTAAACCTGTGAGCCACTCCTATAGACAGGCCTCACCAATCCTGGAGGCTGGGTGCATGGTTTTTATGTGAGATGGAGCTCTAGCATGAGCTGAGCCTGTCTGCAGCCGTCGGGAACAAATCCCTAAGCTGTTTCAGGATAATGCCATACCATATACTATTAAGTGCCTTATAATCCTCGCGGTTATTTAGCAACTCTGGTTTGGCTTTATCAAAACATGTCGTGTAAGGTGTCATACGCTTTGGAATACCATCCCCTCGCCAGTTCTGGCGACGGGGATGGCATTCCACCCCTCTAGAGGGGTAAGACATGTTACTTCACTTTAATGCGGTTGATTTCTCCAAAGGCCTTAAGATCCACAAAATGGATGCCTCTGCCACAGACAAATGTCTGGACCCCTGGAGCTGACCGAAACCCAGTCAAGGGGGTCCTGGACAAAGGGTTTCCTGTCACAGGAGGGTGTCACCGCCCTCCAGACAGGAGATAGTGTATTGTAGCAGGGAGGTTTGAAAGAAACCAGACACTGCCTGGGGCGCACAAGGCTGCCCCTTGCATAATCCGGCCAAACCGGTTCTGGGGCACTCCAGCCCTCGTGCCAGGGCGGCCTGGATCAAAGGAAGGGGGTGTATCCACCCACTTCCTGGGTCCCACCCATAGGAGGGGACCTAGCAGGTAATCACGCCCACCAGATTCGAATAAGAGTGGGAGCAGTGCCAATGCACATCAGATTTCCTGGAAGAAACATTTGAAACGATATTCTGGACCCTTCGCCCTCCATCTCAACGTGGAAGCCCGAAGAATCTCCCTTGTGGTCAAGGAGTGACCACCCTGCAGCAGCAGGCACCATCCAGCCCTCGACGTCTACTTAGTTGCAGTTCCCGCCGGAACTCGAGCGACTGAGATCGACGAGATTAAGCCTGCCCAGCTTCTAACAGCCCGATCCACAGTCCATGCAAAGCTGAGACCCGTGGAGGCGACCGGAAGCGTGGGGCACGCCATCTTGAAGTGACCACGAGACGCTGACCGTGCAGCCCACGAGTGACCCTCGAAGCTGTACACCGGGGTTTGAGAAGCCCCCACCCTGAGCTACTCCTGAGCCGAAGTTCAGCCCTCCACACTCGACGAGTGCTGCGTGGGGCCCTTTGGCACGATTTGGCTCAACGCGTTGGCCCGGTCACTTGCCAGCTGGCTTGTGGTCCCTGTGCCGACGAACTACAAAAGAAGACTCGTGATTCTGGTTGCTCCAGATCCACACCAGCTCCCCTGAAAGGGAGCCCCGACTCTGACCTTCCTGGTCCGAGTGAGACGCCATCTTCCAATCCCGCGTGGATTGCTCTTACCAAGGCTTGTTTACTCCAAACCGGAAGCCGACTGCACCGACGGTGAGAGCCTGCGTGGGACAGATCGTGACCTGCTCCTGGACGTCGCAGATGCCCCAGAGCCCACGTGACAGCGAAGAGAAGCGCCTCGACGACCACCTGATTGCGCCCGACATTGCCTGGTTCCGTCCTGGTTCCACCCTGGTCACTGCTGAGTGACCCAGACTCTGTCCCCTCTGCTTTCAGGTACTCTACAACTTGAGTCCACCCTTGGACTCCACCGGACACTTCGTCTTCACCCTGCCTGCAGCCCTTTCAGCTTCAAGCACCAAGAGCCTGCGTGTCAAAACCCGACGCCACTTCGACCCTGTGCACCCACTTCCTGTGGGTGAGGTAACTTTGCTCCGCCGGTGTTCCCACACTGGTGCACACCTCTAGGGTCTGTGTGTTAAGTTTTGTTCCTCTAGGTTCAGCGGAAGTGTCCTTAAACTTTAACTCTTTGACTTTTACGCACCATTGGTTAACATTGGTGCATGCGTGCGCTTTCCGCACATCTCCCGAATCCCGAGGGCCATTCCCGACTTCAGCATTGCTTGTCCTGACTGCTCCCAGCGATTCCCTAGGCCCTAGGCCTAACCACTGTTCGAGTGGCCTCTCTTATACCACTTGTTTAGTATATGGTTTGAGTGGCCCCCCGCCCTCATCCATAATTGTGCAACTTGTATGTTTAAACAGTGCTTTTGATTTAACGCTTGTGCCCCTTTATTCATAAAGAATACTGGGGATTGTTTTGAGTAATAAACACATATATTTTTATAATAAATACTTGTGTGGTGTCCTTTCATTTGGTATTACAGGATTGTATGTGGTAAAACAGCTCGCTTAACACGACCTCTTAAGTTAAGCCTTTAGGCTGCTTAGTCCATGCTACCCCTAGGATAGCTTGTCTAATAAGGTTGACTTACAACCAGACACCATAAGGGGATTGTTTGGTCAGGTAGTAGGTGGTTCCAGAATTGGAAACATCTCCTACCAGGCCAACTTCTCACATTGGTGAGCAGCGGTGGGATTTGAGCTTGCTGTTGTTTTACCATTGCAATCTTTATATCAAATTGAAAGATCACATCAAGTACCTCTAGGTACATATAAAATCAAAAGCTTAGCATATTAAGTTCTACTGAACTTAGTAGTTGTAGGTTGAAGGGAGTAGCACACCCCTGACTACAACTCACTAGCAAGGTCCAGTAGGAAAACACTTAGTGTAGGTAAGTGCACCACTTACACCTCACTAGTAACCATGTCTGACACAGGAAAGGCCTCAGGGTCTAGTCCTGTGACAGTTGACCCTACCCAGGCAACTTTTGGATATGACAAACTAACCCGCAGAGACTTGATTGCCTTGTGCAAAGCAAGAGGGTTAAAAAGGGGCAGAAGCCCCACCTGCCTAACCCTGGTAGAAATCCTAGAACAGGATGACTTAGAGAAGGCTAAAACAGCTTCCCTAGACACAGGAAATGGAGAGAACCCCCCTGTAGTTGATCCCCCTGAAGAGGAGGATGATGATGACTTGGATGAGGACTCAGATGCTGGCGACTTAGAAGTACAGGATCAGGGTAGCCAGGTTCCAGTTGGTAGGCTTAGCCAGGCCAACTTGGACCTACTGGGGAATGGAGAGGGCCAGCACCTCCCCAGAACCCAACATGTGATTCTCCCAGGCAACAGAAGAGTGAGATCTCCCTCAGGGGACTCTCATCTTTCTAGTGCCTCCAGAGAATCAGAGAGAGGCATGAGTGCTTCTCAGAAAGCTGAGCATAGGGCTAGAATGAGGGCTGTCAGACTCCAGATAGAGAGAGAGGAGGTAGCCCTGAGTCAAGCTAAGCTTACCTTAGCTCAAGCTAAACTTGCCTTGGCAAGAGAGCAGAAATTAAGTGGCTTAGATGTCACTGGTGGCAGCAATTTTCCAAGAGAAAAAGACAGGGCCTATGATAATAGAAACCTGACCAAAATTGTGCCCCCCTTTAAAGAAGGGGATGACATCCACAAATGGATGACTGCTCTTGAGAGAGCCTGCATGGTACAGCAGGTTCCTGAGAATCAGTGGGCTGCAATTTTGTGGTACTCCTTTTCTGAGAAAGGGAGGGACAGGCTCCTCACAGTTAGACCTGAGGATGCCAAAAACTACTCTGTTTTGAAGAGTGCTCTCATTGAAGGGTATGGCCTAACCACTGAGCAATACAGGTTGTTGTTCAGAGACACCCAGAAAGCACAGACTCAAGACTGGACTGATTTTGTGGAGTGTGCCACTAAGGCTTTGGAGGGTTGGTTACAGGGAAGTAAAGTTTCAGACTATACAGGATTGTACAATCTTATGATGAGAGAACAGATCCTTAATAACTGTACAAACCAGCTGTTGCATCAATACCTTATTGACTCTGATCTGACCTCTCCCCAAGAATTGGGAAAGAAGGCAGACAAATGGGTCAGAACAAGGATTAAGCAGAAACCCCAGAACCAAGGTGGTGACCAGAAGAAAACAGACCAGAAGGGTGGTAATCAGAATCAGAAAGATAAAGAAAAAGACCAGAAGTCTTCAGGCCCCCAAACTAATAGTAAGGAGGGTGGCTCCCAAAATGGTAACAAGAAGAAGAAGAACAAAGGTCCAAAGACACCTTGGTGTAATACCTGCAAATCAGTTTCACACTGGGGCAGTGAGTGCACCAAGGCAAATCCAGTTCCCACCACTACAGCTCCTAAAGCAACTGCAACCCCAAGTACAGTAAACAGTGGTGGAACACAGTCCAAGGGTGTAGCTGGGTTGACCCTGGGTATTGAAGTAGGATCTGGCCTAGTCAGAGTCCCTACACAGGCAGTTCTCCTGTATGATGTGGACATTGAGTTGCCCACTGCAGTAAGCCCCACTAACCTGGGCAAATACAGGCAGACTCCCTTAATAAATGAGAAACTGGCTCAAGCTTACAGGGACACATGTGCTAGTGTCACCATGGTGACCCCTGGCTTTGTGGACCCTGGACAGATTGTACTAGGAGAGAGCTACCTAGTAACCAACGCCAGCAACTCCACTACCTCCCATAGTGTGGCAGTTGTGAACTTCTCCTGGGGAGGGGTTGATGGCCTAAACAGAGTTGTGGTGAGTGCAGACCTACCAGTAGACTGTCTGTTAGGCAATGACCTTGAAAGCTCAGCATGGTCAGAAGTGGAGTACAGGACTCATGCAGAAATGCTAGGGATTTCAGAGCATGTCCTTGCCATGACAAGGGCTCAGGCTAAGAAGTGCCTTCCTGAACCAGTGGTGGATCTTGAGACAATAGACCAGCCACAACCCAAGAGAAGGAGCAAGAGAGGAAAGGCCTCGCCTTCCACCTTGCCCCAGGTTGAGGATCAGGTTTCAGAGGAAACTGATTCTGCAGTCCAAGAGGAGACTGTCTCTGAGGAGCTTGAACCTGACCAGGTTGAGTTTCTGGGGACAGGGGGACCCTCAAGGGCAGACCTGAGGCAGGCTCAATTAGATTGCCCTTCCCTTGAACCCCTCAGACAGCAGGCTGCTGCTGAGGCTGCTGGGGATGCCCAAGGTACCCATACTGTGTATTGGGATGAGGGACTCCTTTACTCAGAGGCTAGAGCCCCCAAGCCTGGCATGACCAGGAGGTTGGTGATACCTCTGCAGTTTAGGGGATTCCTCCTTACCTTGGCCCATGATATTCCCCTTGCAGGACACTTAGGCCAGAACAAGACGTGGGACAGGCTTGTTCCACACTTTCACTGGCCTCACATGTCAGAGGATGTCAAGGAGTTTTGTCGCTCCTGTGTCACTTGCCAAGCCAGTGGTAAGTCAGGTGGCACAACAAAGGCCCCCCTAATACCACTACCTGTGGTGGGGGTCCCCTTTGAGAGAGTTGGAATTGATATTGTGGGTCCAATGGACCCCCAAACAGCATCTGGGAACAGATTCATACTGGTGGTAGTGGATCATGCCACCAGGTACCCAGAGGCTATTCCCCTAAGGACCACCACAGCACCTGTGGTGGCAAAAGCCCTCATTGCAGTTTTCTCAAGAGTGGGCTTTCCTAAGGAGGTACTATCAGATAGAGGGACAAATTTTATGTCCAGCTATCTAAAAGCAATGTGGAAGGAATGTGGAGTAAACTATAAGTTTACCACCCCATATCATCCACAATGCAATGGGCTTGTGGAGAGATTTAACAAGACCCTTAAAGGCATGATAAAAGGATTACCAGAGAAGCTCAGGCGGAAATGGGACATTCTTTTACCCTGCCTGCTCTTTGCTTACAGAGAGGTCCCACAGAAGGGGGTTGGCTACAGCCCTTTTGAACTTTTGTTTGGCCACCCGGTGAGAGGTCCATTGTGTTTGGTGAAGGAAGGATGGGAGTTACCTCTCAAAAAGCCCAAACTAGACATAGTGGACTATGTACTTGGTCTCCGCTCCAGGATGGCTGAGTACATGGAAAGAGCATCCAAAAACCTGGAGGCCAGCCAAGAATTGCAGAAAGCTTGGCATGACCAAAAGGCTGTACTGGTAGAGTTCCAACCAGGACAGAAGGTATGGGTACTGGAGCCAGTGGCTCCAGCAGCACTCCAAGACAAATGGAGTGGACCCTATCCTATTATTGAGAAGAAAGGGGAAGTCACCTACTTGGTAGACTTTGGAACACCCAGGAGCCCTCACAGGGTAATCCATGTGAATCGCTTGAAAGCATTTGTAGACAGGGAGGACATGAGCTTGCTCATGGCCACAGATGGGGAACAGGAGGAAGAGAGTGACCCTCTCCCAGACCTGCTTTCCCAGAACCCTGATGATGGTTCAGTTGATGGAGTAGCCTTGGCAGGCAGCCTCACTGACCAGCAACAGAGGGACTGCAGACAAGTTTTGCAGGCCCACAGGCAAATGTTTTCACTCACACCCAGCCAGACTGACTGGTGTACCCATGTTGTGGACACTGGTGACAGTCTGCCTGTCAAGAATAAGATCTACAGGCAACCTGATCATGTCAGGGATTGCATCAAGGCTGAGGTGCAAAAGATGTTGGAGCTTGGAGTGATTGAGCCATCAGAGAGCCCATGGGCCAGCCCAGTAGTCCTGGTGCCAAAACCTCATACCCAAGATGGTAAGAGAGAAATGAGGTTTTGCGTGGACTACAGGGGTCTCAATGCTGTCACTAGGACAGATGCTCACCCCATTCCAAGAGCAGATGAGCTCATTGACAGATTGGCTTCTGCCAAGTTTCTGAGCACATTTGATCTGACAGCTGGCTACTGGCAAATCAGACTAGCTGAGGAGTCAAAAGCCAAAACAGCATTCTCTACCCCTAGTGGACATTATCAGTTTGTGGTAATGCCCTGTGGTTTGAAGAATGCACCTGCCACTTTCCAAAGGTTGGTGAACCAAGTCCTTACTGGGTTGGATGACTTTTGTGCAGCTTATCTGGATGATATTGCTGTCTTTAGCTCCACCTGGGAGGATCACCTGATCCACCTGAAGAAAGTTTTGGAGGCCCTGCAAAAGGCAGGCCTAACTATCAAGGCCACAAAGTGCCAGATAGGGCAGAGTAAGGTTGTATACCTGGGCCACCTAGTAGGTGGAGGCCAGGTTCAGCCACTGGAAAGCAAAATCCAGGCCATACAGGACTGGGCTCCTCCAGTTACCCAGACACAAGTCAGAGCCTTCTTGGGCCTGACTGGGTATTACAGAAAGTTTGTGAAAAACTATGGGTCTATAGTGACACCATTAAATGACTTGACATCCAAGAAGATGCCAAAAAAGGTTCAGTGGACAGTTAGCTGTCAGAAGGCATTTGAAGACCTGAAGAAGGCCATGTGCTCTGCACCTATCCTAAAGAGTCCTGACTACTCCAAACAGTTCATTGTTCAGACAGATGCTTCTGAGTTGGGGGTGGGAGCTGTACTCTCACAACTTAATCAAGATGGTCAAGACCAGCCAATTGCTTTCATTAGCAGGAGGCTAACCCCAAGAGAAAAACGTTGGTCAGCCATTGAGAGGGAGGCCTTTGCTGTGGTTTGGGCATTAAAGAAGTTGAGGTCCTACTTGTTTGGAACTCACTTCCTGGTGCAAACAGACCATAAGCCCCTCTTATGGCTTAATCAGATGAAGGGTGAAAATCCCAAACTGCTCAGGTGGTCCATTTCCCTACAGGGGATGGACTTTACAGTGGAGCACCGCCCAGGGACTGACCATGGTAATGCAGATGGTCTCTCCAGGTACTTCCACTTAGAACATGAAGACTTATCTGGTCAAGGTTAGTTTAATGTCCCTGCGTTTGGGGGGGGGTTGTGTAGGAGAGTAGGGTCTGCTATCCTATGGTCACCCCACATTTTTGCTTTTTGCTTCACTGGTTTTCGACTACTGAGGCTGTGGGCCTGCTGATCAGACCCCCAGCCTGCTGTTCTCTCACTAAATTAATGACACATGTGCTATAGGCACATACCAATTGGAAATGGACTCCTTGTCAGCCCCTGTAGAATGCACTATAGGTGCACAGGGCACAGGAGCCACTAAGGCCTACCAGGGGCTGCAGCATATCTTTTGCCACCCCTGGCTGGTTCTTAAATTGACACAACTGGCTGATCACTCAGCTGGGGTAAGGTGGTGTACACACCCCTTGCTTAGATATAGTATACCTATGTCTAAACCTATATCTGGACACATGTAAACCTGTGAGCCACTCCTATAGACAGGCCTCACCAATCCTGGAGGCTGGGTGCATGGTTTTTATGTGAGATGGAGCTCTAGCATGAGCTGAGCCTGTCTGCAGCCGTCGGGAACAAATCCCTAAGCTGTTTCAGGATAATGCCATACCATATACTATTAAGTGCCTTATAATCCTCGCGGTTATTTAGCAACTCTGGTTTGGCTTTATCAAAACATGTCGTGTAAGGTGTCATACGCTTTGGAATACCATCCCCTCGCCAGTTCTGGCGACGGGGATGGCATTCCACCCCTCTAGAGGGGTAAGACATGTTACTTCACTTTAATGCGGTTGATTTCTCCAAAGGCCTTAAGATCCACAAAATGGATGCCTCTGCCACAGACAAATGTCTGGACCCCTGGAGCTGACCGAAACCCAGTCAAGGGGGTCCTGGACAAAGGGTTTCCTGTCACAGGAGGGTGTCACCGCCCTCCAGACAGGAGATAGTGTATTGTAGCAGGGAGGTTTGAAAGAAACCAGACACTGCCTGGGGCGCACAAGGCTGCCCCTTGCATAATCCGGCCAAACCGGTTCTGGGGCACTCCAGCCCTCGTGCCAGGGCGGCCTGGATCAAAGGAAGGGGGTGTATCCACCCACTTCCTGGGTCCCACCCATAGGAGGGGACCTAGCAGGTAATCACGCCCACCAGATTCGAATAAGAGTGGGAGCAGTGCCAATGCACATCAGATTTCCTGGAAGAAACATTTGAAACGATATTCTGGACCCTTCGCCCTCCATCTCAACGTGGAAGCCCGAAGAATCTCCCTTGTGGTCAAGGAGTGACCACCCTGCAGCAGCAGGCACCATCCAGCCCTCGACGTCTACTTAGTTGCAGTTCCCGCCGGAACTCGAGCGACTGAGATCGACGAGATCAAGCCTGCCCAGCTTCTAACAGCCCGATCCACAGTCCATGCAAAGCTGAGACCCGTGGAGGCGACCGGAAGCGTGGGGCACGCCATCTTGAAGTGACCACGAGACGCTGACCGTGCAGCCCACGAGTGACCCTCGAAGCTGTACACCGGGGTTTGAGAAGCCCCCACCCTGAGCTACTCCTGAGCCGAAGTTCAGCCCTCCACACTCGACGAGTGCTGCGTGGGGCCCTTTGGCACGATTTGGCTCAACGCGTTGGCCCGGTCACTTGCCAGCTGGCTTGTGGTCCCTGTGCCGACGAACTACAAAAGAAGACTCGTGATTCTGGTTGCTCCAGATCCACACCAGCTCCCCTGAAAGGGAGCCCCGACTCTGACCTTCCTGGTCCGAGTGAGACGCCATCTTCCAATCCCGCGTGGATTGCTCTTACCAAGGCTTGTTTGCTCCAAACCGGAAGCCGACTGCACCGACGGTGAGAGCCTGCGTGGGACAGATCGT
The DNA here is from genome assembly GCF_964261635.1 of Lissotriton helveticus. Lineage (NCBI taxonomy): Eukaryota > Metazoa > Chordata > Amphibia > Caudata > Salamandridae > Lissotriton > Lissotriton helveticus. The sequence goes on from NW_027611653.1 coordinate 4,317,133, forward strand.
GACCTGCTCCTGGACGTCGCAGATGCCCCAGAGCCCACGTGACAGCGAAGAGAAGCGCCTCGACGACCACCTGATTGCGCCCGACATTGCCTGGTTCCGTCCTGGTTCCACCCTGGTCACTGCTGAGTGACCCAGACTCTGTCCCCTCTGCTTTCAGGTACTCTACAACTTGAGTCCACCCTTGGACTCCACCGGACACTTCGTCTTCACCCTGCCTGCAGCCCTTTCAGCTTCAAGCACCAAGAGCCTGCGTGTCAAAACCCGACGCCACTTCGACCCTGTGCACCCACTTCCTGTGGGTGAGGTAACTTTGCTCCGCCGGTGTTCCCACACTGGTGCACACCTCTAGGGTCTGTGTGTTAAGTTTTGTTCCTCTAGGTTCAGCGGAAGTGTCCTTAAACTTTAACTCTTTGACTTTTACGCACCATTGGTTAACATTGGTGCATGCGTGCGCTTTCCGCACATCTCCCGAATCCCGAGGGCCATTCCCGACTTCAGCATTGCTTGTCCTGACTGCTCCCAGCGATTCCCTAGGCCCTAGGCCTAACCACTGTTCGAGTGGCCTCTCTTATACCACTTGTTTAGTATATGGTTTGAGTGGCCCCCCGCCCTCATCCATAATTGTGCAACTTGTATGTTTAAACAGTGCTTTTGATTTAACGCTTGTGCCCCTTTATTCATAAAGAATACTGGGGATTGTTTTTAGTAATAAACACATATATTTTTATAATAAATACTTGTGTGGTGTCCTTTCATTTGGTATTACAGGATTGTATGTGGTAAAACAGCTCGCTTAACACGACCTCTTAAGTTAAGCCTTTAGGCTGCTTAGTCCATGCTACCCCTAGGATAGCTTGTCTAATAAGGTTGACTTACAACCAGACACCATAAGGGGATTGTTTGGTCAGGTAGTAGGTGGTTCCAGAATTGGAAACATCCCCTACCAGGCCAACTTCTCACAGTATTGAAGTAGGATCTGGCCTAGTCAGAGTCCCTACACAGGCAGTTCTCCTGTATGATGTGGACATTGAGTTGCCCACTGCAGTAAGCCCCACTAACCTGGGCAAATACAGGCAGACTCCCTTAATAAATGAGAAACTGGCTCAAGCTTACAGGGACACATGTGCTAGTGTCACCATGGTGACCCCTGGCTTTGTGGACCCTGGACAGATTGTACTAGGAGAGAGCTACCTAGTAACCAATGCAAGCAACTCCACTACCTCCCATAGTGTGGCAGTTGTGAACTTCTCCTGGGGGGGGGTTGATGGCCTAAAGAAAGTTGTGGTGAGTGCAGACCTACCAGTAGACTGTCTGTTAGGCAATGACCTTGAAAGCTCAGCATGGTCAGAAGTGGAGTACAGGACTCATGCAGAAATGCTAGGGATTTCAGAGCATGTCCTTGCCATGACAAGGGCTCAGGCTAAGAAGTGCCTTCCTGAACCAGTGGTGGATCTTGAGACAATAGACCAGCCACAACCCAAGAGAAGGAGCAAGAGAGGAAAGGCCTCGCCTTCCACCTTGCCCCAGGTTGAGGATCAGGTTTCAGAGGAAACTGATTCTGCAGTCCAAGAGGAGACTGTCTCTGAGGAGCTTGAACCTGACCAGGTTGAGTTTCTGGGGACAGGGGGACCCTCAAGGGCAGACCTGAGGCAGGCTCAATTAGATTGCCCTTCCCTTGAACCCCTCAGACAGCAGGCTGCTGCTGAGGCTGCTGGGGATGCCCAAGGTACCCATATTGTGTATTGGGATGAGGGACTCCTTTACTCAGAGGCTAGAGCCCCCAAGCCTGGCATGACCAGGAGGTTGGTGATACCTCTGCAGTTTAGGGGATTCCTCCTTACCTTGGCCCATGATATTCCCCTTGCAGGACACTTAGGCCAGAACAAGACGTGGGACAGGCTTGTTCCACACTTTCACTGGCCTCACATGTCAGAGGATGTCAAGGAGTTTTGTCGCTCCTGTGTCACTTGCCAAGCCAGTGGTAAGTCAGGTGGCACAACAAAGGCCCCCCTAATACCACTACCTGTGGTGGGGGTCCCCTTTGAGAGAGTTGGAATTGATATTGTGGGTCCAATGGACCCCCAAACAGCATCTGGGAACAGATTCATACTGGTGGTAGTGGATCATGCCACCAGGTACCCAGAGGCTATTCCCCTAAGGACCACCACAGCACCTGTGGTGGCAAAAGCCCTCATTGCAGTTTTCTCAAGAGTGGGCTTTCCTAAGGAGGTACTATCAGATAGAGGGACAAATTTTATGTCCAGCTATCTAAAAGCAATGTGGAAGGAATGTGGAGTAAACTATAAGTTTACCACCCCCTATCATCCACAATGCAATGGGCTTGTGGAGAGATTTAACAAGACCCTTAAAGGCATGATAAAAGGATTACCAGAGAAGCTCAGGCGGAAATGGGACATTCTTTTACCCTGCCTGCTCTTTGCTTACAGAGAGGTCCCACAGAAGGGGGTTGGCTACAGCCCTTTTGAACTTTTGTTTGGCCACCCTGTGAGAGGTCCATTGTGTTTGGTGAAGGAAGGATGGGAGTTACCTCTCAAAAAGCCCAAGCTAGACATAGTGGACTATGTACTTGGTCTCCGCTCCAGGATGGCTGAGTACATGGAAAGAGCATCCAAAAACCTGGAGGCCAGCCAAGAATTGCAGAAAGCTTGGCATGACCAAAAGGCTGTACTGGTAGAGTTCCAACCAGGACAGAAGGTATGGGTACTGGAGCCAGTGGCTCCAGCAGCACTCCAAGACAAATGGAGTGGACCCTATCCTATTATTGAGAAGAAAGGGGAAGTCACCTACTTGGTAGACTTTGGAACACCCAGGAGCCCTCACAGGGTAATCCATGTGAATCGCTTGAAAGCATTTGTAGACAGGGAGGACATGAGCTTGCTCATGGCCACAGATGGGGAACAGGAGGAAGAGAGTGACCCTCTCCCAGACCTGCTTTCCCAGAACCCTGATGATGGTTCAGTTGATGGAGTAGCCTTGGCAGGCAGCCTCACTGACCAGCAACAGAGGGACTGCAGACAAGTTTTGCAGGCTCACAGGCAAATGTTTTCACTCACACCCAGCCAAACTGACTGGTGTACCCATGTTGTGGACACTGGTGACAGTCTGCCTGTCAAGAATAAGATCTACAGGCAACCTGATCATGTCAGGGATTGCATCAAGGCTGAGGTGCAAAAGATGTTGGAGCTTGGAGTGATTGAGCCATCAGAGAGCCCATGGGCCAGCCCAGTAGTCCTGGTGCCAAAACCTCATACCCAAGATGGTAAGAGAGAAATGAGGTTTTGCGTGGATTACAGGGGTCTCAATGCTGTCACTAGGACAGATGCTCACCCCATTCCAAGAGCAGATGAGCTCATTGACAGATTGGCTTCTGCCAAGTTTCTGAGCACATTTGATCTGACAGCTGGCTACTGGCAAATCAGACTAGCTGAGGAGTCAAAGGCCAAGACAGCATTCTCTACCCCTAGTGGGCATTATCAGTTTGTGGTAATGCCCTTTGGTTTGAAGAATGCACCTGCCACTTTCCAAAGGTTGGTGAACCAAGTCCTTACTGGGTTGGATGACTTTTGTGCAGCTTATCTGGATGATATTGCTGTCTTTAGCTCCACCTGGGAGGATCACCTGATCCACCTGAAGAAAGTTTTGGAGGCCCTGCAAAAGGCAGGCCTAACTATCAAGGCCACAAAGTGCCAGATAGGGCAGAGTAAGGTTGTATACCTGGGCCACCTAGTAGGTGGAGGCCAGGTTCAGCCACTGGAAAGCAAAATCCAGGCCATACAGGACTGGGCTCCTCCAGTTACCCAGACACAAGTCAGAGCCTTCTTGGGCCTGACTGGGTATTACAGAAAGTTTGTGAAAAACTATGGGTCTATAGTGACACCATTAAATGACTTGACATCCAAGAAGATGCCAAAAAAGGTTCAGTGGACAGTTAGCTGTCAGAAGGCATTTGAAGACCTGAAGAAGGCCATGTGCTCTGCACCTATCCTAAAGAGTCCTGACTACTCCAAACAGTTCATTGTTCAGACAGATGCTTCTGAGTTGGGGGTGGGAGCTGTACTCTCACAACTTAATCAAGATGGTCAAGACCAGCCAATTGCTTTCATTAGCAGGAGGCTAACCCCAAGAGAAAAACGTTGGTCAGCCATTGAGAGGGAGGCCTTTGCTGTGGTTTGGGCATTAAAGAAGTTGAGGTCCTACTTGTTTGGAACTCACTTCCTGGTGCAAACAGACCATAAGCCCCTCTTATGGCTTAATCAGATGAAGGGTGAAAATCCCAAACTGCTCAGGTGGTCCATTTCCCTACAGGGGATGGACTTTACAGTGGAGCACCGCCCAGGGACTGACCATGGTAATGCAGATGGTCTCTCCAGGTACTTCCACTTAGAACATGAAGACTTATCTGGTCAAGGTTAGTTTAATGTCCCTGCGTTTGGGGGGGGGTTGTGTAGGAGAGTAGGGTCTGCTATCCTATGGTCACCCCAAATTTTTGCTTTTTGCATCACTGGTTTTCGACTACTGAGGCTGTGGGCCTGCTGATCAGACCCCCAGCCTGCTGTTCTCTCACTAAATTAATGACACATGTGCTATAGGCACATACCAATTGGAAATGGACTCCTTGTCAGCCCCTGTAGAATGCACTATAGGTGCACAGGGCACAGGAGCCACTAAGGCCTACCAGGGGCTGCAGCATATCTTTTGCCACCCCTGGCTGGTTCTTAAATTGACACAACTGGCTGATCACTCAGCTGGGGTAAGGTGGTGTACACACCCCTTGCTTAGATATAGTATACCTATGTCTAAACCTATATCTGGACACATGTAAACCTGTGAGCCACTCTGTAGGAAGGTGGCTACCTGACTATGGTTACCCCAGATTTTTTGCCTGTGTTTAGCTGGTTTTTTGACTTAGTTGACCTGGTTCCCTGCTAATCAGGGCCCCAGGCCATCTGCTCTCTCTGTAAAATGGATTCCATGTACCCTAGGTACATACCAATTGGAAATGGACTCCTTGTCAGCCCCTGTAGAATGCACTATAGGTGCACAGGGCATAGGGGCCACTAAGGCCTACCAGGGGCTGCAGCATATCTTTTGCCACCCCTGGCTGGTTCTTAAATTGACACAACTGGCTGATCACTCAGCTGGGGTAAGGTGGTGTGCACACCCCTTGCTTAGGTATAGTATACCTATGTCTAAACCTATATCTGGACACATGTAAACCTGTGAGCCACTCCTATAGACAGGCCTCACCAATCCTGGAGGCTGGGTGCATGGTTTTTATGTGAGATGGAGCTCTAGCATGAGCTGAGCCTGTCTGCAGCCGTCGGGAACAAATCCCTAAGCTGTTTCAGGATAATGCCATACCATATACTATTAAGTGCCTTATAATCCTCGCGGTTATTTAGCAACTCTGGTTTGGCTTTATCAAAACATGTCGTGTAAGGTGTCATACGCTTTGGAATACCATCCCCTCGCCAGTTCTGGCGACGGGGATGGCATTCCACCCCTCTAGAGGGGTAAGACATGTTACTTCACTTTAATGCGGTTGATTTCTCCAAAGGCCTTAAGATCCACAAAATGGATGCCTCTGCCACAGACAAATGTCTGGACCCCTGGAGCTGACCGAAACCCAGTCAAGGGGGTCCTGGACAAAGGGTTTCCTGTCACAGGAGGGTGTCACCGCCCTCCAGACAGGAGATAGTGTATTGTAGCAGGGAGGTTTGAAAGAAACCAGACACTGCCTGGGGCGCACAAGGCTGCCCCTTGCATAATCCGGCCAAACCGGTTCTGGGGCACTCCAGCCCTCGTGCCAGGGCGGCCTGGATCAAAGGAAGGGGGTGTATCCACCCACTTCCTGGGTCCCACCCATAGGAGGGGACCTAGCAGGTAATCACGCCCACCAGATTCGAATAAGAGTGGGAGCAGTGCCAATGCACATCAGATTTCCTGGAAGAAACATTTGAAACGATATTCTGGACCCTTCGCCCTCCATCTCAACGTGGAAGCCCGAAGAATCTCCCTTGTGGTCAAGGAGTGACCACCCTGCAGCAGCAGGCACCATCCAGCCCTCGACGTCTACTTAGTTGCAGTTCCCGCCGGAACTCGAGCGACTGAGATCGACGAGATCAAGCCTGCCCAGCTTCTAACAGCCCGATCCACAGTCCATGCAAAGCTGAGACCCGTGGAGGCGACCGGAAGCGTGGGGCACGCCATCTTGAAGTGACCACGAGACGCTGACCGTGCAGCCCACGAGTGACCCTCGAAGCTGTACACCGGGGTTTGAGAAGCCCCCACCCTGAGCTACTCCTGAGCCGAAGTTCAGCCCTCCACACTCGACGAGTGCTGCGTGGGGCCCTTTGGCACGATTTGGCTCAACGCGTTGGCCCGGTCACTTGCCAGCTGGCTTGTGGTCCCTGTGCCGACGAACTACCAAAGAAGACTCGTGAATCTGGTTGCTCCAGATCCACACCAGCTCCCCTGAAAAGGAGCCCCGACTCTGACCTTCCTGGTCCGAGTGAGAAGCAATCTTCCGATCCTGCGTGGATTGCTCTTACCAAGGCTTGTTTGCTCCAAACCTGAAGCCGACTGCACCGACGGTGAGAGCCTGCGTGGGACAGATCGTGACCTGCTCCTGGACGTCGCAGATGCCCCAGAGCCCACGTGACAGCGGAGAGAAGCTCCTCGACGACCACCTGATTGCGCCCGACATTGCCTGGTTCCGTCCTGGTTCCATCCTGGTCACTGCTGAGTGACCCAGACTCTGTCCCCTCTGCTTTCAGGTACTCTACAACTTGAGTCCACCCTTGGACTCCACCGGACACTTCGTCTTCACCCTGCCTGCAGCCCTTTCAGCTTCAAGCACCAAGAGCCTGCGTGTCAAAACCCGACGCCACTTCGACCCTGTGCACCCACTTCCTGTGGGTGAGGTAACTTTGCTCCGCCGGTGTTCCCACACTGGTGCACACCTCTAGGGTCTGTGTGTTAAGTTTTGTTCCTCTAGGTTCAGCGGAAGTGTCCTTAAACTTTAACTATTTGACTTTTACGCACCATTGGTTAACATTGGTGCATGCGTGCGCTTTCCGCACATCTCCCGAATCCCGAGGGCCATTCCCGACTTCAGCATTGCTTGTCCTGACTGCTCCCAGCGATTCCCTAGGCCCTAGGCCTAACCACTGTTCGAGTGGCCTCTCTTATACCACTTGTTTAGTATATGGTTTGAGTGGCCCCCTGCCCTCATCCATAATTGTGCAACTTGTATGTTTAAACAGTGCTTTTTGATTTAACGCTTGTGCCCCTTTATTCATAAAGAATACTGGGGATTGTTTTTAGTAATAAACACATATATTTTTATAATATATACTTGTGTGGTGTCCTTTCATTTGGTATTACAGGATTGTATGTGGTAAAACAGCTCGCTTAACACGACCTCTTAAGTTAAGCCTTTAGGCTGCTTAGTCCATGCTACCCCTAGGATAGCTTGTCTAATAAGGTTGACTTACAACCAGACACCATAAGGGATTGTTTGGTCAGGTAGTAGGTGGTTCCAGAATTGGAAACATCCCCTACCAGGCCAACTTCTCACATTGGTGAGCAGCGGTGCGGATTTGAGCTTGCTGTTGTTTTACCATTGCAATCTTTATATCAAATTGAAAGATCACATCAAGTACCTCTAGGTACATATAAAATCAAAAGCTTAGCATATTAAGTTCTACTGAACTTAGTAGTTGTAGGTTGAAGGGATTAGCACACCCTGACTACAACTAACTAGCAAGGTACAGTAGGAAAACACTTAGTGTAGGTAAGTGCACCACTTACACCTCACTAGTAACCATGTCTGACACAGGAAAAGCCTCAGGGTCTGCTCCTGTGACAGTTGACCCTACCCAGGCAACTTTTGGATATGACAAACTAACCCGCAGAGACTTGATTGCCTTGTGCAAAGCAAGAGGGTTAAAAAGGGGCCGAAGCCCCACCTGCCTAATCCTGGTAGAAATCCTAGAACAGGATGACTTAGAGAAGGCAAAAGCAGCTTCCCTAGACACAGGAACTGGAGGGAACCCCCCTGCAGTTGATCCCCCTGAAGAGGAGGATGATGATGACTTGGATGAGGACTCAGATGTTGAGGACTTAGAAGTACAGGATCAGGGTAGCCAGGTTCCAGTTGGTAGGCTTAGCCAGGCCAACTTGGACCTACTGGGGAATGGAGAGGGCCAGCCCCTCCCCAGAACCCAACATGTGATTCTCCCAGGCAACAGGAGAGTGAGATCTCCCTCAGGGGACTCTCATCTTTCTAGTGCCTCCAGAGAATCAGAGAGAGGCATGAGTGCTTCTCAAAAAGCTGAGCATAGGGCTAGAATGAGGGCTGTCAGACTCCAGATAGAGAGAGAGGAGGTAGCCCTGAGTCAAGCTAAGCTTACCTTAGCTCAAGCTAAACTTGCCTTGGCAAGAGAGCAGAAATTGTGTGGCTTAGATGCCACTGGTGGCAGCAATATTCCTAAAGAGAAACCCAGGTCCTATGATAGTAGAAACCTGACAAAGATTGTGCCCCCCTACAAGGAAGGGGATGATATCCACAAGTGGATAACTGCTCTTGAGAGAGCCTGCATGGTACAGCAGGTTCCTGAGGAACAGTGGGCAGCAATCTTATGGTACTCCTTTTCAGAGAAAGGGAGAGACAAGCTCCTCACTGTCAGACATGAGGATGCAAACAATTACAAAGTCCTGAAGAGTGTTCTGATAGATGGGTTTGGCTTAACCACTGAACAGTACAGGTTGAAGTTCAGAGATACCCAGAAGACACAGACTCAGGACTGGACTGATTTTGTAGATTGTGCTACTAAGGCTCTGGAGGGTTGGCTACATGGCAGCAAAGTACATGACTTTACAGGATTGTATAATTTGATTATGAGGGAGCAGATCCTAAGTAATTGTCAGAACCAGCTCTTACACCAGCACCTGGTGGACTCTGATCTGACCTCTCCCCAAGAATTGGGAAAGAAGGCAGACAAATGGGTCAGAACCAGGATTAGGCCTAAGAATCAGGACAGTAACCAGAAGAAGGAGTCTACCAAGCCTCAAGATAAGGGTGGGGATAAAAGTAAAGAAAAGACTTCCCCAGGGCCCCAAAACTCCAAGGATGGGGGTGTGTAGGAAGGTGGCTACCTGACTATGGTTACCCCAGATTTTTTGCCTGTGTTTAGCTGGTTTTTTGACTTAGTTGACCTGGTTCCCTGCTAATCAGGGCCCCAGGCCATCTGCTCTCTCTGTAAAATGGATTCCATGTACCCTAGGTACATACCACAAATTGGAAATGGACTCCTTGTCAGCCCCTGTATAATGCACTATAGGTGCCCAGGGCATAGGAGCCACCAAGGCCTACCAGGGGCTGCAGCATATCTTTTGCCACCCCTGGCTGGTTCTTAAATTGACACAACTGGCTGATCACTCAGCTGGGGTAAGGTGGTGTAAACGCCCCTTGCTTAGATATAGTATACCTATATCTAAACCTATATCTGGACACATATTAGCCTGTGAGCCACTCCTATGGAAGGCCTCATCAATCCTGGAGGCAGAGTGCGTGGTTTCATGTGAGATGGAGCTCTAGCATGAGCTGAGCCTGTCTGCAGCTGTCGGGAACAAATCCCTAAGCTGTTTCAGGATAATGCCATACCATATACTATTAAGTGCCTTATAATCCTCGCGGTTATTTAGCAACTTTGGTTTGGCTTTATCAAAACATGTCGTGTAAGGTGTCATACGCTTTGGAATACCATCCCCTCGCCAGTTCTGGCGACGGGGATGGCATTCCACCCCTCTAGAGGGGTAAGACATGTTACTTTGCTTTAATGCGGTTGATTTCTCCAAAGGCCTTAAGATCCACAAAATGGATGCCTCTGCCACAGACAAATGTCTGGACCCCTGGAGCTGACCGAAACCCAGTCAAGGGGGTCCTGGACAAAGGGTTTCCTGTCACAGGAGGGTGTCACCGCCCTCCAGACAGGAGATAGTGTATTGTAGCAGGGAGGTTTGAAAGAAACCAGACACTGCCTGGGGCGCACAAGGCTGCCCCTTGCATAATCCGGCCAAACCGGTTCTGGGGCACTCCAGCCCTCGTGCCAGGGCGGCCTGGATCAAAGGAAGGGGGTGTATCCACCCACTTCCTGGGTCCCACCCATAGGAGGGGACCTAGCAGGTAATCACGCCCACCAGATTCGAATAAGAGTGGGAGCAGTGCCAATGCACATCAGATTTCCTGGAAGAAACATTTGAAACGATATTCTGGACCCTTCGCCCTCCATCTCAACGTGGAAGCCCGAAGAATCTCCCTTGTGGTCAAGGAGTGACCACCCTGCAGCAGCAGGCACCATCCAGCCCTCGACGTCTACTTAGTTGCAGTTCCCGCCGGAACTCGAGCGACTGAGATCGACGAGATCAAGCCTGCCCAGCTTCTAACAGCCCGATCCACAGTCCCTGCAAAGCTGAGACCCGTGGAGGCGACCGGAAGCGTGGGGCACGCCATCTTGAAGTGACCACGAGACGCTGACCGTGCAGCCCACGAGTGACCCTCGAAGCTGTACACCGGGGTTTGAGAAGCCCCCACCCTGAGCTACTCCTGAGCCGAAGTTCAGCCCTCCACACTCGACGAGTGCTGCGTGGGGCCCTTTGGCACGATTTGGCTCAACGCGTTGGCCCGGTCACTTGCCAGCTGGCTTGTGGTCCCTGTGCCGACGAACTACAAAAGAAGACTCGTGATTCTGGTTGCTCCAGATCCACACCAGCTCCCCTGAAAGGGAGCCCCGACTCTGACCTTCCTGGTCCGAGTGAGACGCCATCTTCCAATCCCGCGTGGATTGCTCTTACCAAGGCTTGTTTGCTCCAAACCGGAAGCCGACTGCACGGACGGTGAGAGCCTGCGTGGGACAGATCGTGACCTGCTCCTGGACGTCGCAGATGCCCCAGAGCCCACGTGACAGCGAAGAGAAGCGCCTCGACGACCACCTGATTGCGCCCGACATTGCCTGGTTCCGTCCTGGTTCCACCCTGGTCACTGCTGAGTGACCCAGACTCTGTCCCCTCTGCTTTCAGGTACTCTACAACTTGAGTCCACCCTTGGACTCCACCGGACACTTCGTCTTCACCCTGCCTGCAGCCCTTTCAGCTTCAAGCACCAAGAGCCTGCGTGTCAAAACCCGACGCCACTTCGACCCTGTGCACCCACTTCCTGTGGGTGAGGTAACTTTGCTCCGCCGGTGTTCCCACACTGGTGCACACCTCTAGGGTCTGTGTGTTAAGTTTTGTTCCTCTAGGTTCAGCGGAAGTGTCCTTAAACTTTAACTATTTGACTTTTACGCACCATTGGTTAACATTGGTGCATGCGTGCGCTTTCCGCACATCTCCCGAATCCCGAGGGCCATTCCCGACTTCAGCATTGCTTGTCCTGACTGCTCCCAGCGATTCCCTAGGCCCTAGGCCTAACCACTGTTCGAGTGGCCTCTCTTATACCACTTGTTTAGTATATGGTTTGAGTGGCCCCCCGCCCTCATCCATAATTGTGCAACTTGTATGTTTAAACAGTGCTTTTGATTTAACGCTTGTGCCCCTTTATTCATAAAGAATACTGGGGATTGTTTTTAGTAATAAACACATATATTTTTATAATATATACTTGTGTGGTGTCCTTTCATTTGGTATTACAGGATTGTATGTGGTAAAACAGCTCGCTTAACACGACCTCTTAAGTTAAGCCTTTAGGCTGCTTAGTCCATGCTACCCCTAGGATAGCTTGTCTAATAAGGTTGACTTACAACCAGACACCATAAGGGGATTGTTTGGTCAGGTAGTAGGTGGTTCCAGAATTGGAAACATCCCCTACCAGGCCAACTTCTCACATTGGTGAGCAGCGGTGCGGATTTGAGCTTGCTGTTGTTTTACCATTGCAATCTTTATATCAAATTGAAAGATCACATCAAGTACCTCTAGGTACATATAAAATCAAAAGCTTAGCATATTAAGTTCTACTGAACTTAGTAGTTGTAGGTTGAAGGGAGTAGCACACCCCTGACTACAACTCACTAGCAAGGTCCAGTAGGAAAACACTTAGTGTAGGTAAGTGCACCACTTACACCTCACTAGTAACCATGTCTGACACAGGAAAGGCCTCAGGGTCTAGTCCTGTGACAGTTGACCCTACCCAGGCAACTTTTGGATATGACAAACTAACCCGCAGAGACTTGATTGCCTTGTGCAAAGCAAGAGGGTTAAAAAGGGGCAGAAGCCCCACCTGCCTAATCCTGGTAGAAATCCTAGAACAGGATGACTTAGAGAAGGCAAAAGCAGCTTCCCTAGATACAGGAACTGGAGGGAACCCCCCTGCAGTTGATCCCCTTGAAGAGGAGGATGATGATGACTTGGATGAGGACTCAGATGTTGAGGACTTAGGAGTACAGGATCAGGGTAGCCAGGTTCCAGTTGGTAGGCTTAGCCAGGCCAACTTGGACCTACTGGGGAATGGAGAGGGCCAGCACCTCCCCAGAACCCAACAGATGATTCTCCCAGGCAACAGAAGAGTGAGATCTCCCTCAGGGGACTCTCATCTTTCTAGTGCCTCCAGAGAATCAGAGAGAGGCATGAGTACTTCTCAGAAAGCTGAGCATAGGGCTAGAATGAGGGCTGTCAGACTCCAGATAGAGAGAGAGGAGGTAGCCCTGAGTCAAGCTAAGCTTACCTTAGCTCAAGCTAAACTTGCCTTGGCAAGAGAGCAGAAATTGTGTGGCTTAGATGCCACTGGTGGCAGCAATATTCCTAAAGAGAAACCCAGGTCCTATGATAGTAGAAACCTGACAAAGATTGTGCCCCCCTTCAAAGAAGGGGATGACATCCACAAATGGATGACTGCTCTTGAGAGAGCCTGCATGGTACAGCAGGTTCCTGAGGAACAGTGGGCAGCAATCTTATGGTACTCCTTTTCAGAGAAAGGGAGAGACAAGCTCCTCACTGTTAGACATGAGGATGCAAACAATTACAAAGTCCTGAAGAGTGTTCTGATAGATGGGTTTGGCTTAACCACTGAACAGTACAGGTTGAAGTTCAGAGACACCCAGAAGACACAGACTCAGGACTGGACTGATTTTGTAGATTGTGCTACTAAGGCTCTGGAGGGTTGGCTACATGGCAGCAAAGTACATGACTTTACAGGATTGTATAATTTGATTATGAGGGAGCAGATCCTAAGTAATTGTCAGAACCAGCTCTTACACCAGCACCTGGTCGACTCTGATCTGACCTCTCCCCAAGAATTGGGAAAGAAGGCAGACAAATGGGTCAGAACCAGGATTAGGCCTAAGAATCAGGACAGTAACCAGAAGAAGGAGTCTACCAAGCCTCAAGATAAGGGTGGGGATAAAAATAAAGAAAAGACTTCCCCAGGGCCCCAAAACTCCAAGGATGGGGGTGGGTCCCAAGACACTTCTTCAACTGAGAAAAAGCCTTATTGTTATGCCTGTAAACAGGTGGGGCATTACAAAACAGACAACTGTTGTCCCAAGAATAACAATAAAGAAAATATACCTCCAAAACCAGCTTCAACACCTCCTGTTACTGTCAGCAGTAATCCCCCAGGAAGTGGAAGCACACCCAGGAATCTGGGTGGGTTTACTTTTGGAACTCAGGTGGACCCTGGCCTATCCAGGTCCCCATCACCCACTAATCTTGTTTATGAGGCTGGCATGGGGTTTGCCAACTTCTCTGCTTGCCCAAATACTTTGAGCAAGTATAGACAAGAACCCATCATCAATGGTTTAAGAGTTGAAGCTTTTAGAGACACAGGGGCTAGCATCACCATGGTGGCTGATGGCATAGTCCCCTCTAAGCAACTTTTACCTGGTGCCACATACCAGGTAATAAACATTGATGGCATCCAAACAAATCATCCCATGGCAGTAGTAAGTCTCAGCTGGGGAGGTGTCACTGGCCCAAAAAGAGTGGCAGTGTCCCCAAACTTGCCTGTAGACTGTCTACTGGGGAATGATTTAGAAATCTCAGCCTGGGCTGAGGTTGAACAGGAAACCCATTCTAGAATGGTGAATTCCCATGGAAAGGTTAGTGAGGCTGTACTGGCTACAGCCCCAATTCAAGATGTCCTTCCTGAAAAGGTTGGTAGGGCTGAGAAACTCTCTGCCCCATCTTTAGCAAAAGCTCTTCCTGAACAGAATAGCAAAGCTGTTATGATAACAGCAGAAACCCAAACTGAGTCTCCTCCTGAAAAGGTTGGTGGGGCTGTGATGGCCACAGCCCAAACTCAAACTGATATGTTGTGAGAAGTTGGCCTGGTAGGGGATGTTTCCAATTCTGGAACCACCTACTACCTGACCAAACAATCCCCTTATGGTGTCTGGTTGTAAGTCAACCTTATTAGACAAGCTATCCTAGTGGTAGCATGGACTAAGCAGCCTAAAGGCTTAACTTAAGAGGTCGTGTTAAGCGAGCTGTTTTACCACATACAATCCTGTAATACCAAATGAAAGGACACCACACAAGTATATATTATAAAAATATATGTGTTTATTACTAAAAACAATCCCCAGTATTCTTTATGAATAAAGGGGCACAAGCGTTAAATCAAAAGCACTGTTTAAACATACAAAGTTGCACAATTATGGATGAGGGCAGGGGGCCACTCAAACCATATACTAAACAAGTGGTATAAGAGAGGCCACTCGAACAGTGGTTAGGCCTAGGGCCTAGGGAATCGCTGGGAGCAGTCCGGACAAGCAATGCTGAAGTCGGGAATGGCCCTCGGGATTCGGGAGATGTGCGGAAAGCGCACGCATGCACCAATGTTAACCAATGGTGCGTAAAAGTCAAATAGTTAAAGTTTAAGGACACTTCCGCTGAACCTAGAGGAACAAAACTTAACACACAGACCCTAGAGGTGTGCACCAGTGTGGGAACACCGGCGGAGCAAAGTTACCTCACCCACAGGAAGTGGGTGCACAGGGTCGAAGTGGCGTCGGGTTTTGACACGCAGGCTCTTGGTGCTTGAAGCTGAAAGGGCTGCAGGCAGGGTGAAGACGAAGTGTCCGGTGGAGTCCAAGGGTGGACTCAAGTTGTAGAGTACCTGAAAGCAGAGGGGACAGAGTCTGGGTCACTCAGCAGTGACCAGGGTGGAACCAGGACGGAACCAGGCAATGTCGGGCGCAATCAGGTGGTCGTCGAGGCGCTTTTCTTCGCTGTCACGTGGGCTCTGGGGCATCTGCGACGTCCAGGAGCAGGTCACGATCTGTCCCACGCAGGCTCTCACCGTCGGTGCAGTCGGCTTCCGGTTTGGAGCAAACAAGCCTTGGTAAGAGCAATCCACGCGGGATTGGAAGATGGCGTCTCACTCGGACCAGGAAGGTCAGAGTCGGAGCTCCCTTTCAGGGGAGCTGGTGTGGATCTGGAGCAACCAGAATCACGAGTCTTCTTTTGTAGTTCGTCGGCACAGGGACCACAAGCCAGCTGGCAAGTGACCGGGCCAACGCGTTGAGCCAAATCGTGCCAAAGGGCCCCACGCAGCACTCGTCGAGTGTGGAGGGCTGAACTTCGGCTCAGGAGTAGCTCAGGGTGGGGGCTTCTCAAACCCCGGTGTACAGCTTCGAGGGTCACTCGTGGGCTGCACGGTCAGCGTCTCGTGGTCACTTCAAGATGGCGTGCCCCACGCTTCCGGTCGCCTCCACGGGTCTCAGCTTTGCAGGGACTGTGGATCGGGCTGTTAGAAGCTGGGCAGGCTTGATCTCGTCGATCTCAGTCGCTCGAGTTCCGGCGGGAACTGCAACCAAGTAGACGTCGAGGGCTGGATGGTGCCTGCTGCTGCAGGGTGGTCACTCCTTGACCACAAGGGAGATTCTTCGGGCTTCCACGTTGAGATGGAGGGCGAAGGGTCCAGAATATCGTTTCAAATGTTTCTTCCAGGAAATCTGATGTGCATTGGCACTGCTCCCACTCTTATTCGAATCTGGTGGGCGTGATTACCTGCTAGGTCCCCTCCTATGGGTGGGACCCAGGAAGTGGGTGGATACACCCCCTTCCTTTGATCCAGGCCGCCCTGGCACGAGGGCTGGAGTGCCCCAGAACCGGTTTGGCCGTATTATGCAAGGGGCAGCCTTGTGCGCCCCAGGCAGTGTCTGGTTTCTTTCAAACCTCCCTGCTACAATACACTATCTCCTGTCTGGAGGGCGGTGACACCCTCCTGTGACAGGAAACCCTTTGTCCAGGACCCCCTTGACTGGGTTTCGGTCAGCTCCAGGGGTCCAGACATTTGTCTGTGGCAGAGGCATCCATTTTGTGGATCTTAAGGCCTTTGGAGAAATCAACCGCATTAAAGTGAAGTAACATGTCTTACCCCTCTAGAGGGGTGGAATGCCATCCCCGTCGCCAGAACTGGCGAGGGGATGGTATTCCAAAGCGTATGACACCTTACACGACATGTTTTGATAAAGCCAAACCAGAGTTGCTAAATAACCGCGAGGATTATAAGGCACTTAATAGTATATGGTATGGCATTATCCTGAAACAGCTTAGGGATTTGTTCCCGACGGCTGCAGACAGGCTCAGCTCATGCTAGAGCTCCATCTCACATAAAAACCATGCACCCAGCCTCCAGGATTGGTGAGGCCTGTCTATAGGAGTGGCTCACAGGTTTACATGTGTCCAGATATAGGTTTAGACATAGGTATACTATATCTAAGCAAGGGGTGGGTACACCACCTTACCCCAGCTGAGTGATCAGCCAGTTGTGTCAATTTAAGAACCAGCCAGGGGTGGCAAAAGATATGCTGCAGCCCCTGGTAGGCCTTAGTGGCTCCTGTGCCCTGTGCACCTATAGTGCATTCTACAGGGGCTGACAAGGAGTCCATTTCCAATTGGTATGTACCTAGGGTACATGGAATCCATTTTACAGAGAGAGCAGATGGCCTGGGGCCCTGATTAGCAGGGAACCAGGTCAACTAAGTCAAAAAACCAGCTAAACACAGGCAAAAAATCTGGGGTAACCATAGTCAGGTAGCCACCTTCCTACATAACCCCCCCCCAAACGAAAGGAGATAAGGCTATCCTTGGCCAGGTAAGCCTATATTGCCTGAGTGGCCATATAAGGAAGTACCTGCACTAGCATGGGTACCCCCTGTCTCATGGTCCACTAAGCAGTCCCTCACCCTTTGGGTATTAGAGGGTCTCCACCATAGGGAATCACTACCTTGGGTGTGTTTATGCAAAGTTAAAGGCTGGTTTGGATATGGAGTATTGAAGTTAGGCTCTACTAAGTTAGGGCTTGGCTTCCTCCAATTATCTTCCACCAGGTGTGCCTTTCTTTCTTTAACTGAGTTGCACTGTGCTCTCAGGGTCAGCCTCTGGCTACCTAAAGCTGGAGGCTGGGTCCCTCTGTTTGGCTTGCTGGAGGGACAGTTCAGGTTTGGGCCCCTTGGGTCCCAGGTTTGGCTGTGCCCAACAGAATCCATCTGTGGGAGGTCCCTAACTACTTTTAAGGGGGCTCCCTCAGGAGTTTTTAAAGTTTTCACCTTACTAGGGCTACTAGTTTTGGTGCACCTAATCTTTTGATGGGGGTGCTGTATTTGACAGGGGGCCCTCTGGGTCTCACTGTCCTTCTTGTCCTCTG
Source organism: Lissotriton helveticus (assembly GCF_964261635.1). NCBI lineage: Eukaryota > Metazoa > Chordata > Amphibia > Caudata > Salamandridae > Lissotriton > Lissotriton helveticus. The sequence continues at coordinate 4,334,801 of NW_027611653.1, forward strand.
CAGCCCTGGGCTGGCTAAGGCAAGGTAGAGAGGGGCAGGTTACCTGCTCCAGACTGGGTCCCACCTGAGAAGGGTCCACTGACATCAGAGGTTCTGTCAGGCTAGGCCCAACCACCTCTGGGGCAGCTCCTTCATCAGGGGTAAGATCAGTTCCCTGAGGAGGCTGATCCTGTCCTAAAGTCTGGTGAGGGGGAGATTTCTCTTCCTCCTCCATGCTCTCAGTTTGTGTGGAGTTATCCATCATTTCAGGTTTTACAACACACATGTCAGTTTGAGTTTGGGCTGTGGCCATCACAGCCCCACCAACCTTTTCAGGCGGAGACTCAGTTTGGGTTTCTGCTGTTATCATAACAGCTTTGCTATTCTGTTCAGGAAGAGCTTTTGCTAACGATGGGGCAGGGAGTATCTCCGCCCTACCAACCTTTTCAGGAAGGACATCTTGAATTGGGGCTGTAGCCATTACAGCCCCACTAACCTTTCCATTGGAATTTACCATTCTAGAATGGATTTCCTGTTCAACCCCAGCCCAGGCTGAGATTTCTAAATCATTACCCAGTAGACAGTCTACAGGCAAGTTTGGGGACACTGCCACTCTCTTTGGGCCAGTGACACCTCCCCAGCTGAGACTTACTACTGCCATGGGATGATTTGTTTGGATGCCATCAATGTTTATTACCTGGTATGTGGCACCAGGTAAAAGTTGCTTAGAGGGGACTATGCCATCAGCCACCATGGTGATGCTAGCCCCTGTGTCTCTAAAAGCTTCAACTCTTAAACCATTGATGATGGGTTCTTGTCTATACTTGCTCAAAGTATTTGGGCAAGCAGAGAAGTTGGCAAACCCCATGCCAGCCTCATAAACAAGATCATTGGGTGATGGGGACCTGGATAGGCCAGGGTCCACCTGATTTCCAAAAGTAAACCCACCCAGATTCCTGGGTGTGCTTCCACTTCCTGGGGGATTACTGCTGACAGTAACAGGAGGTGTTGAAGCTGGCTTTGGAGGTATATTTTCTTTATTGTTATTCTTGGGACAACAGCTGTCTGTTTTGTAATGCCCCACCTGTTTACAGGGATAACAATAGGGTTTTTTCTCAGTTGAAGAAGTGTCTTGGGACCCACCCCCATCCTTGGAGTTTTGGGGCCCTGGGGAAGTCTTTTCTTTACTTTTATCCCCACCCTTATCTTGAGGCTTGGTAGACTCCTTCTTCTGGTTACTGTCCTGATTCTTAGGCCTAATCCTGGTTCTGACCCATTTGTCTGCCTTCTTTCCCAATTCTTGGGGAGAGGTCAGATCAGAGTCTACCAGGTGCTGGTGTAAGAGCTGGTTCTGACAATTACTTAGGATCTGCTCCCTCATAATCAAATTATACAATCCTGTAAAGTCATGTACTTTGCTGCCATGTAGCCAACCCTCCAGAGCCTTAGTAGCACAATCTACAAAATCAGTCCAGTCCTGAGTCTGTGTCTTCTGGGTGTCTCTGAACTTGAACCTGTACTGTTCAGTGGTTAAGCCAAACCCATCTATCAGAACACTCTTCAGGACTTTGTAATTGTTTGCATCCTCATGTCTGACAGTGAGGAGCTTGTCCCTCCCTTTCTCTGAAAAGGAGTACCATAAGATTGCTGCCCACTGTTCCTCAGGAACCTGCTGTACCATGCAGGCTCTCTCAAGAGCAGTCATCCATTTGTGGATGTCATCCCCTTCTTTGAAGGGGGGCACAATCTTTGTCAGGTTTCTACTATCATAGGACCTGGGTTTCTCTTTAGGAATATTGCTGCCACCAGTGGCATCTAAGCCACACAATTTCTGCTCTCTTGCCAAGGCAAGTTTAGCTTGAGCCAAGGCTACCTCCTCCCTCTCTATCTGGAGTTTGACAGCCCTCATTCTGGCCCTATGCTCTAACTTTTGAGAAGCATTCATGCCTCTCTGTGATTCCCTGGAGGCACTAGAAAGATGAGAGTCTCCTGAGGGAGATCTCACTCTTCTGTTGCCTGGGGGAATCATATGTTGGGTCCTGGGGAGGTGCTGGCCCTCTCCATTCCCCAGTAGGTCCAAGTTGGCCTGCCTAAGCCTACCAACTGGAACCTGGCTACCCTGATCCTGTACTCCTAAGTCCTCAGCATCTGAGTCCTCATCCAAGTCATCATCATCCTCTTCTTCAAGGGGATCAACTGCAGGGGGGTTCCCTCCAGTTCCTGTATCTAGGGAAGCTGCTTTTGCCTTCTCTAAGTCATCCTGTTCTAGGATTTCTACCAGGATTAGGCAGGTGGGGCTTCTGCCCCTTTTTAACCCTCTTGCTTTGCACAAGGCAATCAAGTCTCTGCGGGTTAGTTTGTCATATCCAAAAGTTGCCTGGGTAGGGTCAACTGTCACAGGACTAGACCCTGAGGCCTTTCCTGTGTCAGACATGGTTACTAGTGAGGTGTAAGTGGTGCACTTACCTACACTAAGTGTTTTCCTACTGGACCTTGCTAGTGAGTTGTAGTCAGGGGTGTGCTACTCCCTTCAACCTACAACTACTAAGTTCAGTAGAACTTAATATGCTAAGCTTTTGATTTTATATGTACCTAGAGGTACTTGATGTGATCTTTCAATTTGATATAAAGATTGCAATGGTAAAACAACAGCAAGCTCAAATCCGCACCGCTGCTCACCAATGTGAGAAGTTGGCCTGGTAGGGGATGTTTCCAATTCTGGAACCACCTACTACCTGACCAAACAATCCCCTTATGGTGTCTGGTTGTAAGTCAACCTTATTAGACAAGCTATCCTAGTGGTAGCATGGACTAAGCAGCCTAAAGGCTTAACTTAAGAGGTCGTGTTAAGCGAGCTGTTTTACCACATACAATCCTGTAATACCAAATGAAAGGACACCACACAAGTATATATTATAAAAATATATGTGTTTATTACTAAAAACAATCCCCAGTATTCTTTATGAATAAAGGGGCACAAGCGTTAAATCAAAAGCACTGTTTAAACATACAAAGTTGCACAATTATGGATGAGGGCAGGGGGCCACTCAAACCATATACTAAACAAGTGGTATAAGAGAGGCCACTCGAACAGTGGTTAGGCCTAGGGCCTAGGGAATCGCTGGGAGCAGTCCGGACAAGCAATGCTGAAGTCGGGAATGGCCCTCGGGATTCGGGAGATGTGCGGAAAGCGCACGCATGCACCAATGTTAACCAATGGTGCGTAAAAGTCAAATAGTTAAAGTTTAAGGACACTTCCGCTGAACCTAGAGGAACAAAACTTAACACACAGACCCTAGAGGTGTGCACCAGTGTGGGAACACCGGCGGAGCAAAGTTACCTCACCCACAGGAAGTGGGTGCACAGGGTCGAAGTGGCGTCGGGTTTTGACACGCAGGCTCTTGGTGCTTGAAGCTGAAAGGGCTGCAGGCAGGGTGAAGACGAAGTGTCCGGTGGAGTCCAAGGGTGGACTCAAGTTGTAGAGTACCTGAAAGCAGAGGGGACAGAGTCTGGGTCACTCAGCAGTGACCAGGGTGGAACCAGGACGGAACCAGGCAATGTCGGGCGCAATCAGGTGGTCGTCGAGGCGCTTTTCTTCGCTGTCACGTGGGCTCTGGGGCATCTGCGACGTCCAGGAGCAGGTCACGATCTGTCCCACGCAGGCTCTCACCGTCGGTGCAGTCGGCTTCCGGTTTGGAGCAAACAAGCCTTGGTAAGAGCAATCCATGCGGGATTGGAAGATGGCGTCTCACTCGGACCAGGAAGGTCAGAGTCGGAGCTCCCTTTCAGGGGAGCTGGTGTGGATCTGGAGCAACCAGAATCACGAGTCTTCTTTTGTAGTTCGTCGGCACAGGGACCACAAGCCAGCTGGCAAGTGACCGGGCCAACGCGTTGAGCCAAATCGTGCCAAAGGGCCCCACGCAGCACTCGTCGAGTGTGGAGGGCTGAACTTCGGCTCAGGAGTAGCTCAGGGTGGGGGCTTCTCAAACCCCGGTGTACAGCTTCGAGGGTCACTCGTGGGCTGCACGGTCAGCGTCTCGTGGTCACTTCAAGATGGCGTGCCCCACGCTTCCGGTCGCCTCCACGGGTCTCAGCTTTGCAGGGACTGTGGATCGGGCTGTTAGAAGCTGGGCAGGCTTGATCTCGTCGATCTCAGTCGCTCGAGTTCCGGCGGGAACTGCAACCAAGTAGACGTCGAGGGCTGGATGGTGCCTGCTGCTGCAGGGTGGTCACTCCTTGACCACAAGGGAGATTCTTCGGGCTTCCACGTTGAGATGGAGGGCGAAGGGTCCAGAATATCGTTTCAAATGTTTCTTCCAGGAAATCTGATGTGCATTGGCACTGCTCCCACTCTTATTCGAATCTGGTGGGCGTGATTACCTGCTAGGTCCCCTCCTATGGGTGGGACCCAGGAAGTGGGTGGATACACCCCCTTCCTTTGATCCAGGCCGCCCTGGCACGAGGGCTGGAGTGCCCCAGAACCGGTTTGGCCGGATTATGCAAGGGGCAGCCTTGTGCGCCCCAGGCAGTGTCTGGTTTCTTTCAAACCTCCCTGCTACAATACACTATCTCCTGTCTGGAGGGCGGTGACACCCTCCTGTGACAGGAAACCCTTTGTCCAGGACCCCCTTGACTGGGTTTCGGTCAGCTCCAGGGGTCCAGACATTTGTCTGTGGCAGAGGCATCCATTTTGTGGATCTTAAGGCCTTTGGAGAAATCAACCGCATTAAAGTGAAGTAACATGTCTTACCCCTCTAGAGGGGTGGAATGCCATCCCCGTCGCCAGAACTGGCGAGGGGATGGTATTCCAAAGCGTATGACACCTTACACGACATGTTTTGATAAAGCCAAACCAGAGTTGCTAAATAACCGCGAGGATTATAAGGCACTTAATAGTATATGGTATGGCATTATCCTGAAACAGCTTAGGGATTTGTTCCCGACGGCTGCAGACAGGCTCAGCTCATGCTAGAGCTCCATCTCACATAAAAACCATGCACCCAGCCTCCAGGATTGGTGAGGCCTGTCTATAGGAGTGGCTCACAGGTTTACATGTGTCCAGATATAGGTTTAGACATAGGTATACTATATCTAAGCAAGGGGTGGGTACACCACCTTACCCCAGCTGAGTGATCAGCCAGTTGTGTCAATTTAAGAACCAGCCAGGGGTGGCAAAAGATATGCTGCAGCCCCTGGTAGGCCTTAGTGGCTCCTGTGCCCTGTGCACCTATAGTGCATTCTACAGGGGCTGACAAGGAGTCCATTTCCAATTGGTATGTACCTAGGGTACATGGAATCCATTTTACAGAGAGAGCAGATGGCCTGGGGCCCTGATTAGCAGGGAACCAGGTCAACTAAGTCAAAAAACCAGCTAAACACAGGCAAAAAATCTGGGGTAACCATAGTCAGGTAGCCACCTTCCTACATATGTGTGTTGTGAAACCTGAAATGATGGATAACTCCACACAAACTGAGAGCATGGAGGAGGAAGAGAAATCTCCCCCTCACCAGACTTTAGAACAGGATCAGCCTCCTCAGGGAACTGATCTTACCCCTGATGAAGGAACTGCCCCAGAGGTTGTTAGGCCTGGCCTGACAGAGCCTCTGATGGCGGTGGACCCTTCTCAGGTGGGACCCAGTCTGGAGCAGGTAACCTGCCCCTCTCTACCTTGCCTTAGCCAGCCCAGGGCTGCAGAGGACAAGAAGGACAGTGAGACCCAGAGGGCCCCCTGTCAAATAAAGCACCCCCATCAAAAGATTAGGTGCACCAAAACTAGTAGCCCTAGTAAGGTGAAAACTTTAAAAACTCCTAAGGGAGCCCCCTTAAAAACAGTTAGGGACCTCCCACAGATGGATTCTGTTGGGCACAGCCAAACCTGGGACCCAAAGGGCCCAAACCTGAACTGTCCCTCCAGCAAGCCAAACAGAGGGACCCAGCCTCCAGCTTTAGGTAGCCAGAGGTTGACCCTGAGAGCACAGTGCAACTCAGTTAAAGAAAGAAAGGCACACATGGTGGAAGATAATTGGAGGAAGCTAAGCCCTAAATTAGTAGAGCCTCACTTCAATACTCCATATCCAAACCAGCCTTTAACTTTGCATAAACACACCCAAGGTAGTGATTCCCTATGGTGGAGACCCTCTAATACCCAAAGGGTGAGGGACTGCTTAGTGGACCATGAGACAGGGGGTACCCATGCTAGTGCAGGTACTTCCTTATATGGCCACTCAGGCAATATAGGCTTACCTGGCCAAGGATAGCCTTATCTCCTTTCGTTTGGGGGGGGTTATGTAGGAAGGTGGCTACCTGACTATGGTTACCCCAGATTTTTTGCCTGTGTTTAGCTGGTTTTTTGACTTAGTTGACCTGGTTCCCTGCTAATCAGGGCCCCAGGCCATCTGCTCTCTCTGTAAAATGGATTCCATGTACCCTAGGTACATACCACAAATTGGAAATGGACTCCTTGTCAGCCCCTGTATAATGCACTATAGGTGCCCAGGGCATAGGAGCCACCAAGGCCTACCAGGGGCTGCAGCATATCTTTTGCCACCCCTGGCTGGTTCTTAAATTGACACAACTGGCTGATCACTCAGCTGGGGTAAGGTGGTGTAAACGCCCCTTGCTTAGATATAGTATACCTATATCTAAACCTATATCTGGACACATATTAGCCTGTGAGCCACTCCTATGGAAGGCCTCATCAATCCTGGAGGCAGAGTGCGTGGTTTCATGTGAGATGGAGCTCTAGCATGAGCTGAGCCTGTCTGCAGCTGTCGGGAACAAATCCCTAAGCTGTTTCAGGATAATGCCATACCATATACTATTAAGTGCCTTATAATCCTCGCGGTTATTTAGCAACTTTGGTTTGGCTTTATCAAAACATGTCGTGTAAGGTGTCATACGCTTTGGAATACCATCCCCTCGCCAGTTCTGGCGACGGGGATGGCATTCCACCCCTCTAGAGGGGTAAGACATGTTACTTTGCTTTAATGCGGTTGATTTCTCCAAAGGCCTTAAGATCCACAAAATGGATGCCTCTGCCACAGACAAATGTCTGGACCCCTGGAGCTGACCGAAACCCAGTCAAGGGGGTCCTGGACAAAGGGTTTCCTGTCACAGGAGGGTGTCACCGCCCTCCAGACAGGAGATAGTGTATTGTAGCAGGGAGGTTTGAAAGAAACCAGACACTGCCTGGGGCGCACAAGGCTGCCCCTTGCATAATCCGGCCAAACCGGTTCTGGGGCACTCCAGCCCTCGTGCCAGGGCGGCCTGGATCAAAGGAAGGGGGTGTATCCACCCACTTCCTGGGTCCCACCCATAGGAGGGGACCTAGCAGGTAATCACGCCCACCAGATTCGAATAAGAGTGGGAGCAGTGCCAATGCACATCAGATTTCCTGGAAGAAACATTTGAAACGATATTCTGGACCCTTCGCCCTCCATCTCAACGTGGAAGCCCGAAGAATCTCCCTTGTGGTCAAGGAGTGACCACCCTGCAGCAGCAGGCACCATCCAGCCCTCGACGTCTACTTAGTTGCAGTTCCCGCCGGAACTCGAGCGACTGAGATCGACGAGATCAAGCCTGTCCAGCTTCTAACAGCCCGATCCACAGTCCCTGCAAAGCTGAGACCCGTGGAGGCGACCGGAAGCGTGGGGCACGCCATCTTGAAGTGACCACGAGACGCTGACCGTGCAGCCCACGAGTGACCCTCGAAGCTGTACACCGGGGTTTGAGAAGCCCCCACCCTGAGCTACTCCTGAGCCGAAGTTCAGCCCTCCACACTCGACGAGTGCTGCGTGGGGCCCTTTGGCACGATTTGGCTCAACGCGTTGGCCCGGTCACTTGCCAGCTGGCTTGTGGTCCCTGTGCCGACGAACTACAAAAGAAGACTCGTGATTCTGGTTGCTCCAGATCCACACCAGCTCCCCTGAAAGGGAGCCCCGACTCTGACCTTCCTGGTCCGAGTGAGACGCCATCTTCCAATCCCGCGTGGATTGCTCTTACCAAGGCTTGTTTGCTCCAAACCGGAAGCCGACTGCACCGACGGTGAGAGCCTGCGTGGGACAGATCGTGACCTGCTCCTGGACGTCGCAGATGCCCCAGAGCCCACGTGACAGCGAAGAGAAGCGCCTCGACGACCACCTGATTGCGCCCGACATTGCCTGGTTCCGTCCTGGTTCCACCCTGGTCACTGCTGAGTGACCCAGACTCTGTCCCCTCTGCTTTCAGGTACTCTACAACTTGAGTCCACCCTTGGACTCCACCGGACACTTCGTCTTCACCCTGCCTGCAGCCCTTTCAGCTTCAAGCACCAAGAGCCTGCGTGTCAAAACCCGACGCCACTTCGACCCTGTGCACCCACTTCCTGTGGGTGAGGTAACTTTGCTCCGCCGGTGTTCCCACACTGGTGCACACCTCTAGGGTCTGTGTGTTAAGTTTTGTTCCTCTAGGTTCAGCGGAAGTGTCCTTAAACTTTAACTATTTGACTTTTACGCACCATTGGTTAACATTGGTGCATGCGTGCGCTTTCCGCACATCTCCCGAATCCCGAGGGCCATTCCCGACTTCAGCATTGCTTGTCCTGACTGCTCCCAGCGATTCCCTAGGCCCTAGGCCTAACCACTGTTCGAGTGGCCTCTCTTATACCACTTGTTTAGTATATGGTTTGAGTGGCCCCCCGCCCTCATCCATAATTGTGCAACTTGTATGTTTAAACAGTGCTTTTGATTTAACGCTTGTGCCCCTTTATTCATAAAGAATACTGGGGATTGTTTTTAGTAATAAACACATATATTTTTATAATATATACTTGTGTGGTGTCCTTTCATTTGGTATTACAGGATTGTATGTGGTAAAACAGCTCGCTTAACACGACCTCTTAAGTTAAGCCTTTAGGCTGCTTAGTCCATGCTACCCCTAGGATAGCTTGTCTAATAAGGTTGACTTACAACCAGACACCATAAGGGGATTGTTTGGTCAGGTAGTAGGTGGTTCCAGAATTGGAAACATCCCCTACCAGGCCAACTTCTCACAGGGTGGGTGTGAGAAGTTGGCCTGGTAGGGGATGTTTCCAATTCTGGAACCACCTACTACCTGACCAAACAATCCCCTTATGGTGTCTGGTTGTAAGTCAACCTTATTAGACAAGCTATCCTAGGGGTAGCATGGACTAAGCAGCCTAAAGGCTTAACTTAAGAGGTCGTGTTAAGCGAGCTGTTTTACCACATACAATCCTGTAATACCAAATGAAAGGACACCACACAAGTATATATTATAAAAATATATGTGTTTATTACTAAAAACAATCCCCAGTATTCTCTATGAATAAAGGGGCACAAGCGTTAAATCAAAAGCACTGTTTAAACATACAAGTTGCACAATTATGGATGAGGGCGGGTGGCCACTCAAACCATATACTAAACAAGTGGTATAAGAAAGGCCACTCGAGCAGTGGTTAGGCCTAGGGCCTAGGGAATCGCTGGGAGCAGTCAGGACAAGCAATGCTGAAGTCGGGAATGGCCCTGGGGATTCGGGAGATGTGCGGAAAGCGCACGCATGCACCAATGTTAACCAATGGTGCGTAAAAGTCAAAGAGTTAAAGTTTAAGGACACTTCCGCTGAACCTAGAGGAACAAAACTTAACACACAGACCCTAGAGGTGTGCACCAGTGTGGGAACACCGGCGGAGCAAAGTTACCTCACCCACAGGAAGTGGGTGCACAGGGTCGAAGTGGCGTCGGGTTTTGACACGCAGGCTCTTGGTGCTTGAAGCTGAAAGGGCTGCAGGCAGGGTGAAGACGAAGTGTCCGGTGGAGTCCAAGGGTGGACTCAAGTTGTAGAGTACCTGAAAGCAGAGGGGACAGAGTCTGGGTCACTCAGCAGTGACCAGGGTGGAACCAGGACGGAACCAGGCAATGTCGGGTGCAATCAGGTGGTCGTCGAGGAGCTTCTCTCCGCTGTCACGTGGGCTCTGGGGCATCTGCGACGTCCAGGAGCAGGTCACGATCTGTCCCACGCAGGCTCTCACCGTCGGTGCAGTCGGCTTCAAGTTTGGAGCAAACAAGCCTTGGTAAGAGCAATCCACGCGGGATTGGAAGATGGCGTCTCACTCGGACCAGGAAGGTCAGAGTCGGGGCTCCCTTTCAGGGGAGCTGGTGTGGATCTGGAGCAGCCAGAATCACGAGTCTTCTTTTGTAGTTCGTCGGCACAGGGACCACAAGCCAGCTGGCAAGTGACCGGGCCAACGCGTTGAGCCAAATCGTGCCAAAGGGCCCCACGCAGCACTCGTCGAGTGTGGAGGGCTGAACTTCGGCTCAGGAGTAGCTCAGGGTGGGGGCTTCTCAAACCCCGGTGTACAGCTTCGAGGGTCACTCGTGGGCTGCACGGTCAGCGTCTCGTGGTCACTTCAAGATGGCGTGCCCCACGCTTCCGGTCGCCTCCACGGGTCTCAGCTTTGCAGGGACTGTGGATCGGGCTGTTAGAAGCTGGGCAGGCTTAATCTCGTCGATCTCAGTCGCTCGAGTTCCGGCGGGAACTGCAACTAAGTAGACGTCGAGGGCTGGATGGTGCCTGCTGCTGCAGGGTGGTCACTCCTTGACCACAAGGGAGATTCTTCGGGCTTCCACGTTGAGATGGAGGGCGAAGGGTCCAGAATATCGTTTCAAATGTTTCTTCCAGGAAATCTGATGTGCATTGGCACTGCTCCCACTCTTATTCGAATCTGGTGGGCGTGATTACCTGCTAGGTCCCCTCCTATGGGTGGGACCCAGGAAGTGGGTGGTTACACCCCCTTCCTTTGATCCAGGCCGCCCTGGCACGAGGGCTGGAGTGCCCCAGAACCGGTTTGGCCGGATTATGCAAGGGGCAGCCTTGTGCGCCCCAGGCAGTGTCTGGTTTCTTTCAAACCTCCCTGCTACAATACACTATCTCCTGTCTGGAGGGCGGTGACACCCTCCTGTGACAGGAAACCCTTTGTCCAGGACCCCCTTGACTGGGTTTCGGTCAGCTCCAGGGGTCCAGACATTTGTCTGTGGCAGAGGCATCCATTTTGTGGATCTTAAGGCCTTTGGAGAAATCAACCGCATTAAAGTGAAGTAACATGTCTTACCCCTCTAGAGGGGTGGAATGCCATCCCCGTCGCCAGAACTGGCGAGGGGATGGTATTCCAAAGCGTATGACACCTTACACGACATGTTTTGATAAAGCCAAACCAGAGTTGCTAAATAACCGCGAGGATTATAAGGCACTTAATAGTATATGGTATGGCATTATCCTGAAACAGCTTAGGGATTTGTTCCCGACGGCTGCAGACAGGCTCAGCTCATGCTAGAGCTCCATCTCACATAAAAACCATGCACCCAGCCTCCAGGATTGGTGAGGCCTGTCTATAGGAGTGGCTCATAGGTTTACATGTGTCCAGATATAGGTTTAGACATAGGTATACTATATCTAAGCAAGGGGTGTGTACACCACCTTACCCCAGCTGAGTGATCAGCCAGTTGTGTCAATTTAAGAACCCGCCAGGGGTGGCAAAAGATATGCTGCAGCCCCTGGTAGGCCTTAGTGGCCCCTATGCCCTGTGCACCTATAGTGCATTCTACAGGGGCTGACAAGGAGTCCATTTCCAATTGGTATGTACCTAGGGTACATGGAATCCATTTTACAGAGAGAGCAGATGGCCTGGGGCCCTGATTAGCAGGGAACCAGGTCAACTAAGTCAAAAAACCAGCTAAACACAGGCAAAAAATCTGGGGTAACCATAGTCAGGTAGCCACCTTCCTACATAACCCCCCCCCAAACGAAAGGAGATAAGGCTATCCTTGGCCAGGTAAGCCTATATTGCCTGAGTGGCCATATAAGGAAGTACCTGCACTAGCATGGGTACCCCCTGTCTCATGGTCCACTAAGCAGTCCCTCACCCTTAGGGTATTAGAGGGTCTCCACCATAGGGAATCACTACCTTGGGTGTGTTTATGCAAAGTTAAAGGCTGGTTTGGATATGGAGTATTGAAGTGAGGCTCTACTAATTTAGGGCTTAGCTTCCTCCAATTATCTTCCACCATGTGTGCCTTTCTCTCTTTAACTGAGTTGCACTGTGCTCTCAGGGTCAACCTCTGGCTACCTAAAGCTGGAGGCTGGGTCCCTCTGTTTGGCTTGCTGGAGGGACAGTTCAGGTCTGGGCCCCTTGGGTCCCAGGTTTGGCTGTGCCCAACAGAATCCATCTGTGGGAGGTCCCTAACTGTTTTTAAGGGGGCTCCCTCAGGAGTTTTTAAAGTTTTCACCTTACTAGGGCTACTAGTTTTGGTGCACCTAATCTTTTGATGGGGGTGCTTTATTTGACAGGGGGCCCTCTGGGTCTCACTGTCCTTCTTGTCCTCTGCAGCCCTGGGCTGGCTAAGGCAAGGGAGAGAGGGGCAGGTTACCTGCTCCAGACTGGGTTCCACCTGAGAAGGGTCCACCGCCATCAGAGGCTCTGTCAGGCCAGGCCTAACAACCTCTGGGGCAGTTCCTTCATCAGGGGTAAGATCAGTTCCCTGAGGAGGCTGATCCTGTCCTAAAGTCTGGTGAGGGGGAGATTTCTCTTCCTCCTCCATGCTCTCAGTTTGTGTGGAGTTATCCATCATTTCAGGCTTCACAACACACCTGTCAGTTTGAGTTTGGGCTGTGGCCATCACAGCCCCACCAACCTTTTCAGGAGGAGACTCAGTTTGGGTTTCTGCTGTTATCATAACAGCTTTGCTATTCTGTTCAGGAAGAGCTTTTGCTAAAGATGGGGCAGAGAGTTTCTCAGCCCTACCAACCTTTTCAGGAAGGACATCTTGAATTGGGGCTGTAGCCATTACAGCCCCACTAACCTTTCCATTGGAATTCACCATTCTAGAATGGGTTTCCTGTTCAACCTCAGCCCAGGCTGAGATCTCCAAATCATTACCAAGTAGGCAGTCTACAGGCAAGTTTGGTGACACTGCCACTCTCTTTGGGCCAATGACACCTCCCCAGCTGAGACTTACTACTGCCATGGGATGATTTGTTTGGATTCCATCAATGTTTGTAACCTGGTATGTGGCACCAGGTAAAAGTTGCTTAGAGGGGACTATGCCATCAGCCACCATGGTGATACTAGCCCCTGTGTCTCTAAAAGCCTCAACTTTCAAACCATTGATGATGGGTTCTTGTCTATACTTGCTCAAAGTATTTGGGCAAGCAGAGAAGTTGGCAAACCCCATGCCAACCTCATAAACAAGATCATTGGGTGATGGGGACCTGGATAGGCCAGGGTCCACCTGATTTCCAAAAGTAAACCCACCCAGATTCCTGGGTGTGCTTCCACTTCCTGGGGGATTACTGCTGACAGTAACAGGAGGTGTTGAAGCTGGCTTTGGAGGTATATTTTCTTTATTGTTATTCTTGGGACAACAGCTGTCTGTTTTGTAATGCCCCACCTGTTTACAGGGATAACAATAGGGTTTTTTCTCAGTTGAAGAAGTGTCTTGGGACCCACCCCCATCCTTGGAGTTTTGGGGCCCTGGGGAAGTCTTTTCTTTACTTTTATCCCCACCCTTATCTTGAGGCTTGGTAGACTCCTTCTTCTGGTTACTGTCCTGATTCTTAGGCCTAATCCTGGTTCTGACCCATTTGTCTGCCTTCTTTCCCAATTCTTGGGGAGAGGTCAGATCAGAGTCTACCAGGTGCTGGTGTAAGAGCTGGTTCTGACAATTACTTAGGATCTGCTCCCTCATAATCAAATTATACAATCCTGTAAAGTCATGTACTTTGCTGCCATGTAGCCAACCCTCCAGAGCCTTAGTAGCACAATCTACAAAATCAGTCCAGTCCTGAGTCTGTGTCTTCTGGGTGTCTCTGAACTTGAACCTGTACTGTTCAGTGGTTAAGCCAAAGCCATCTATTAGGACACTCTTCAGGACTTTGTAATTGTTTGCATCCTCATGTCTGACAGTGAGGAGCTTATCTCTCCCTTTCTCTGAAAAGGAGTACCATAAGATTGCTGCCCACTGTTCCTCAGGAACCTGCTGTACCATGCAGGCTCTCTCAAGAGCAGTTATCCATTTGTGGATATCATCCCCTTCCTTGTAGGGGGGCACAATCTTTGTCAGGTTTCTACTATCATAGGACCTGGGTTTCTCTTTAGGAATATTGCTGCCACCAGTGGCATCTAAGCCACACAATTTTTGCTCTCTTGCCAAGGCAAGTCTAGCTTGAGCCAAGGCTACCTCCTCCCTCTCTATCTGGAGTTTGACAGCCCTCATTCTGGCCCTATGCTCTAACTTTTGAGAAGCATTCATGCCTCTCTGTGATTCCCTGGAGGCACTAGAAAGATGAGAGTCTCCTGAGGGAGATCTCACTCTTCTGTTGCCTGGGGGAATCATATGTTGGGTTCTGGGGAGGTGCTGGCCCTCTCCATTCCCCAGTAGGTCCAAGTTGGCCTGGCTAAGCCTACCAACTGGAACCTGGCTACCCTGATCCTGTACTTCTAAGTCCTCAACCTCTGAGTCCTCATCCAAGTCATCATCATCCTCCTCTTCAGGGGGATCAACTGCAGGGGGGTTCCCTCCAGTTCCTGTATCTAGGGAAGCTGCTTTTGCCTTCTCTAAGTCATCCTGTTCTAGGAGTTCTATCAGGATTAGGCAGGTGGGGCTTCTGCCCCTTTTTAACCCTCTTGCTTTGCACAAGACAATCAAGTCTCTGCGGGTTAGTTTGTCATATCCAGAAGTTGCCTGGGTAGGGTCAACTGTCACAGGACTAGACCCTGAGGCCTTTCCTGTGTCGGACATGGTTACTAGTGAGGTGTAAGTGGTGCACTTACCTACACTAAGTGTTTTCCTACTGGACCTTGCTAGTGAGTTGTAGTCAGGGGTGTGCTACTCCCTTCAACCTACAACTACTAAGTTCAGTAGAACTTAATATGCTAAGCTTTTGATTTTATATGTACCTAGAGGTACTTGATGTGATCTTTCAATTTGATATAAAGATTGCAATGGTAAAACAACAGCAAGCTCAAATCCGCACCGCTGCTCACCAATGTGGGAAGTTGGCCTGGTAGGGGATGTTTCCAATTCTGGAACCACCTACTACCTGACCAAACAATCCCCTTATGGTGTCTGGTTGTAAGTCAACCTTATTAGACAAGCTATCCTAGGGGTAGCATGGACTAAGCAGCCTAAAGGCTTAACTTAAGAGGTCGTGTTAAGCGAGCTGTTTTACCACATACAATCCTGTAATACCAAATGAAAGGACACCACACAAGTATATATTATAAAAATATATGTGTTTATTACTAAAAACAATCCCCAGTATTCTCTATGAATAAAGGGGCACAAGCGTTAAATCAAAAGCACTGTTTAAACATACAAGTTGCACAATTATGGATGAGGGCGGGTGGCCACTCAAACCATATACTAAACAAGTGGTATAAGAAAGGCCACTCGAGCAGTGGTTAGGCCTAGGGCCTAGGGAATCGCTGGGAGCAGTCAGGACAAGCAATGCTGAAGTCGGGAATGGCCCTGGGGATTCGGGAGATGTGCGGAAAGCGCACGCATGCACCAATGTTAACCAATGGTGCGTAAAAGTCAAAGAGTTAAAGTTTAAGGACACTTCCGCTGAACCTAGAGGAACAAAACTTAACACACAGACCCTAGAGGTGTGCACCAGTGTGGGAACACCGGCGGAGCAAAGTTACCTCACCCACAGGAAGTGGGTGCACAGGGTCGAAGTGGCGTCGGGTTTTGACACGCAGGCTCTTGGTGCTTGAAGCTGAAAGGGCTGCAGGCAGGGTGAAGACGAAGTGTCCGGTGGAGTCCAAGGGTGGACTCAAGTTGTAGAGTACCTGAAAGCAGAGGGGACAGAGTCTGGGTCACTCAGCAGTGACCAGGGTGGAACCAGGACGGAACCAGGCAATGTCGGGTGCAATCAGGTGGTCGTCGAGGAGCTTCTCTCCGCTGTCACGTGGGGCTCTGGGGCATCTGCGACGTCCAGGAGCAGGTCACGATCTGTCCCACGCAGGCTCTCACCGTCGGTGCAGTCGGCTTCAAGTTTGGAGCAAACAAGCCTTGGTAAGAGCAATCCACGCGGGATTGGAAGATGGCGTCTCACTCGGACCAGGAAGGTCAGAGTCGGGGCTCCCTTTCAGGGGAGCTGGTGTGGATCTGGAGCAGCCAGAATCACGAGTCTTCTTTTGTAGTTCGTCGGCACAGGGACCACAAGCCAGCTGGCAAGTGACCGGGCCAACGCGTTGAGCCAAATCGTGCCAAAGGGCCCCACGCAGCACTCGTCGAGTGTGGAGGGCTGAACTTCGGCTCAGGAGTAGCTCAGGGTGGGGGCTTCTCAAACCCCGGTTGTACAGCTTCGAGGGTCACTCGTGGGCTGCACGGTCAGCGTCTCGTGGTCACTTCAAGATGGCGTGCCCCACGCTTCCGGTCGCCTCCACGGGTCTCAGCTTTGCAGGGACTGTGGATCGGGCTGTTAGAAGCTGGGCAGGCTTAATCTCGTCGATCTCAGTCGCTCGAGTTCCGGCGGGAACTGCAACTAAGTAGACGTCGAGGGCTGGATGGTGCCTGCTGCTGCAGGGTGGTCACTCCTTGACCACAAGGGAGATTCTTCGGGCTTCCACGTTGAGATGGAGGGCGAAGGGTCCAGAATATCGTTTCAAATGTTTCTTCCAGGAAATCTGATGTGCATTGGCACTGCTCCCACTCTTATTCGAATCTGGTGGGCGTGATTACCTGCTAGGTCCCCTCCTATGGGTGGGACCCAGGAAGTGGGTGGTTACACCCCCTTCCTTTGATCCAGGCCGCCCTGGCACGAGGGCTGGAGTGCCCCAGAACCGGTTTGGCCGGATTATGCAAGGGGCAGCCTTGTGCGCCCCAGGCAGTGTCTGGTTTCTTTCAAACCTCCCTGCTACAATACACTATCTCCTGTCTGGAGGGCGGTGACACCCTCCTGTGACAGGAAACCCTTTGTCCAGGACCCCCTTGACTGGGTTTCGGTCAGCTCCAGGGGTCCAGACATTTGTCTGTGGCAGAGGCATCCATTTTGTGGATCTTAAGGCCTTTGGAGAAATCAACCGCATTAAAGTGAAGTAACATGTCTTACCCCTCTAGAGGGGTGGAATGCCATCCCCGTCGCCAGAACTGGCGAGGGGATGGTATTCCAAAGCGTATGACACCTTACACGACATGTTTTGATAAAGCCAAACCAGAGTTGCTAAATAACCGCGAGGATTATAAGGCACTTAATAGTATATGGTATGGCATTATCCTGAAACAGCTTAGGGATTTGTTCCCGACGGCTGCAGACAGGCTCAGCTCATGCTAGAGCTCCATCTCACATAAAAACCATGCACCCAGCCTCCAGGATTGGTGAGGGCCTGTCTATAGGAGTGGCTCATAGGTTTACATGTGTCCAGATATAGGTTTAGACATAGGTATACTATATCTAAGCAAGGGTGTGTACACCACCTTACCCCAGCTGAGTGATCAGCCAGTTGTGTCAATTTAAGAACCCGCCAGGGGTGGCAAAAGATATGCTGCAGCCCCTGGTAGGCCTTAGTGGCCCCTATGCCCTGTGCACCTATAGTGCATTCTACAGGGGCTGACAAGGAGTCCATTTTCCAATTGGTATGTACCTAGGGTACATGGAATCCATTTTACAGAGAGAGGCAGACCTGGGGCCCTGATTAGCAGGGAACCAGGTCAACTAAGTCAAAAAACCAGCTAAACACAGGCAAAAAATCTGGGGTAACCATAGTCAGGTAGCCACCTTCCTACAAGAAGGGACAAGTGCGGCATCCAGACCCGACATCATTCCAATTAGCGGACTGGCTCCTGACTACGGAGAATTTCATCACTTGAACATTCCAGCAGAATGCAGAGAAATCCTGGCAAAGACAAGCACTAATAAGACATACAGGATGAAATGGAAAAGATTCTGCTTCTGGTGTCAGGAGAACGCATTGCATCCTCTGCGGGAAGAGGTGTATCAGATCATCCTGTATTTACTAAGGCTGGCAAAGTCTTGATTAGCCCATCCTTCTATTAAAGTGCATTTGGGCAGCGGTTTGTAGATAGAGTCTTGCGGCGGGCGCCCTTCCATAGGGAACTACCGGTCTGGATATTAGCCCCTTTCGTGGCAATGGACAAACATATGTCCTTTCACAACTGGCGGGAAGGGGATGTGAGGTTCTGGCTGATCTATACCCCACGAGTCC